>NC_083100.1:117207216-118407216 GCF_949774975.1 Lagenorhynchus albirostris | reverse complement strand
AAGATTGGAACCAGGGTCATGAGAGGCGTGGACTGGAAATGGGGTGATCAGGTACTTAGAGATTTGACTTAAACACATTAGCCATATACGTTAGTTACTTTCTGCACATCCTGACTTGCATGCTGTGAGTAGGTGGAAACTGGAATAAATACCTACCTCATTCAAGGACATGTGTGATTGACAGGTGATGTAGTTGTTGATTTCCGGGCAGGTGAATAGAATCTCAAAACCAGTAGAGAGTAGCGGCGGCCTGCTTTAGGGCCCTTGAACAGGATCAAGTCTATGAGGAGTGGCGACTCTTTTCAGGAAACTCCTGGCATAGGCGCGACTTGAGGTGCAGCCCAGAACAAGTGTGAGAGGGGGCAGGAGAGGGTAATCCTCACCTGAATAATCATGTAGGGAAAGCTCTGACACTGCCTCTGTGAGCTCATGGCCGTGTGCCGGTAAGGCGTGCTGACCCAGTGGCTACAAGCACCTGCTTGGGTGGTGCCCATCTTTCCACTTCTCCCCCAGCACTTTGCTCCTGTGTCTCTGTCAGGTCGCCCCAAGTAGAGGCCGGGGGCTGGGCTCTGCGCCGGTGCTGGAGCCACTAGCTGAGGACAGCGCTCGCCCTTCTGTGACGTGGAGCGTTCTTGTCATGTCCAGGTTTTCTCAGCCTCACTCTTAAGCACATGCCTCCTGAGAATCATCTCAGAGTGACTGGAACAGCTAGCAGCATCCTAAAAACAGCTTCTCCTCATAGAAATGAGAGGCAGAGGTTCACTCTAAGATCTGGGGGAAAAATGAAGAACGAGAGGCAACGAGGAGATACTGGTGCTTGTTGGAGGTTCCTGACCTTGTGAAGCCCCAGGAGGGGTTGAGGGGCCAAGGAGCAGGGTGGCAGGACCAGGCTGGGAAGTCTGGTCTCTGCACTGGCTTAGAGAGCGTGCTAATTGAGGTGGTGCTTTCCCCGCTCACCTCTTTGGTAAAGGCGTGCGAGCAGGTTCGTGCTGGTGTTCACTTTACAGTGATGATGTGAGCTGGGCATGTAGGTGGGTTTGGAGCCCCCTGTGGACTCGGGGGCTGTGTCCATTGCTGCAGCCATCTTCACAGGCAGTGTTCCTGTGACAGACAGGCCCGCACACCTTTAACCCGTCTCTGCTTTGGCTTCCTCAGGACGGACCTCCTCCTGGCCTCGGCCGCGTGATTGGTGAACTTGGAGAGGATGGCTGGATCAGGGTCCAGTGGGACACAGGCAGCACCAACTCTTACAGGATGGGGAAGGAGGGGAAGTACGACCTGAAGTTGGCGGAGCTTCCGGCCTCTACGCAGCCCTCGGCAGACGACTCGGACACGGAGGACGACTCCGGTGGGTGCCCGGGGGACCTGGCAAGCTGTGTGTTGGCTGCCCGTCCTTTCATCTGGGAGTGAGAGAGGTGCTCTGTAGGTCAGGCTTTCCCGGAAGGTCTAGTTGACAGGCCCCGGGTGATTTCTGAGGGACTTGACTCCCCATTTCGCCTCGGAGACAGTGGGGGGCGGCGGGGTGAGGCAGTGGGGAGCTTGCTGTGTCCTCTCCCCTGGTGGGCCTCCCGCTGTCCCTGAGCCTGTTCCTGGAGTTGCGGGCATTGCCTCACCGTGCCCTGAGCATGTGTTCTTCCTTCTTTCACCTTCCCCTCCTGAGGCCCTTCCCTCAGAATGTGGCACATAATGTGGAGTTAGTCAGTACTTTACTGCCTTAGAGAAAGTGAGGGTGAGAACTTAGAGTGACCTCAGAAAGTTAACCCTGTAAGGAGAGGTAAGGCTGTGGGAAGAGGGCTCCATGACACTTTTTGAGACGCATCTGAAAGACCCCGGGATGCCGATCTTGGCGAGACTGTCTAGGAGGCTGGCACTGATTCTTGGGGCTCAGGTGTCTGCTGTATGCATAGCATGGCAGGCTCCCAAGGTCACTCTTATGGTTAGGAGAGGAGACCCAAGAGGCTGAGCTCGCTAGAGAAGGGGTGGCGTGGAAGGTGGCAGAGGCTGTGTTCTGTGCCCATTGCATGTGCAGGCTGCTCCATGCATGTCAGATATAAATGGGTGACCCCTGTCTTGGGCATGTTAGGAGTAGTGTGCGGGAAGCTGTGTGGCCCTGCCTAGATAGTTGGTGCTGGTTTGTTACTACTGTATCTGACAGTGTCCAGGCCAGGTGTCCCTCCTCCCAGCTCTCTGCCTGGGGGCTTTGCTTGTGAAGTTGGGCCCTGAGCAGGGCAGGCCAAGTGACAGAGAGGTGGCCCAGTTGTGTCTTCCTCATCCAGAGGCCGATGGCCTGGACGTGTGAGCACCAGGCTCCGCCTCCTTGGAGTTGGCCACCTCATCTTCGTCGGGGCATAGCCAACTCAGCAGCAGCCGGCTTTTGACATTTGATAAGTTGGATCCTTGAAATCATTTTAGTGCTTCTGAGCTGTATGCTGAGATTGCTTTAAAAAATTTAACTGTAATTTAAAAGGCTTGTTTCCTTTGAGTAAGGTGGGGCCAGAGCTGATTAGGGTGAGCACTTGTGCATCCTGAATTCCGTCTTTAATTGCAAAGAGCTGCTTCCCTTTCCACAGTAAGAAAAGAAGAATGTGATAGTAAATCCCTTAAGTTACATGCAGGGACATTTTCCAGTTTATTTGGGAGTATAGTTACTTATTTTGATTCTCTTTTTCAGAAGCTGAACAAATTGAAAGGAACATTCACCCCACTGCAGTGATGCTTACCAGCACTGTTAATTTACTGCAGACTCTTTGTCTTTCTGCTGGAGTCCATGCTGAAGTTATGCAGAGCGAAGCCGTCAAGACTCTGTGTGGGCTGCTGCGAATGTTGGTGGAGAGTGGAACGACAGACAAGACATGTATGCAGTGGACAGTTGTGGACCACAGAGTCAGAAGTGGGCTGTGGATTTGTCATGTGTTTGTGTGTGTGTGTGCATGTGGGGGTGTGTGGGTGTGTCAGTGTCATAGGGCTGCTGCTGTAACGAATTACCACAGACATGGTGTATTAGTTTGCTTGAGCTGCCACATCAAAGTACCACAGCCTGGCAGCCTCAGTAACAGAATTTATTTCTTCACAGTTCTGGAGGCTAGAAGTTCAAGATCAAGGTGTCAGCCGGGCAAATTCCTCCTGAGGACTGTGAGGGCAGGAAGGATCTGTTCCAGGCTCTCCCCTAATTTCTGACGGTTTGCTGGCAATCTTTGGCATTGCTTGGCTTGTAGATCTCTGCCCTCATTTTCACATGGCATTCTCCCTGTGTGTGTCTGTCTCCAAATTTCCCCTTTTTATAAGGACATCAGTTACGTTGGATTAAGGACGCACCCTAATCTATTTTAACCTCATCTAAACCAATCACATCTGCCATGGCCCTGTTTCCAAATAAGGTCCCATTCTGAGATAGTAGGACTGAACACAGTTCAACCCTTCACAGTGGGTTAAAGCAACAACTTCATTCTCTCAGAATCCTGGATACCAGAAGTCCAAAATCAAGGTGCCGTCAGGCCTGTGCCCCCTCCCAACGCTCCAGGGGAGGGCCCCTCGTTTTCTCTTTGAGCTTTGGTAGCTCCAGTGTTCCTTGGCTTGTGGCCACATCGTTCCAGTTTCTGTCTCATCTTCACTTGGATGCCTCCTCTGTTCTTTTCTGCCTCTTGTAAGGGCTTTCATTGGATTTGGGGTTCACCCTAATGCAGTATAATGTCATCTCAATCCTTACCTTACTTACATCTGTGAAGAGTTTATTTCCAAATAAGGTCACGTCTGAGGTTCTGGGTGAATATGAATTTTGGGGGATACAATTCAGCCTACAAAAGTGTTCTGAGTATGTGAATATGAGTATGTGTAAGTGGGGGAGAAGTTGAGGAAGTGAGTGGAGCAGACGTGTGTGTGTACATGTGAGTGTGAGTTTGAGTGAGACTGAGTGTGGATGTGGATCTGTGTAACTGGGTATGTGTGAGTGAGTGTGAGTGGCCGTGAGAGTGCGTACCTGAGACATGCTGGGGTGCGAGTGCCTGTGCATGTGTGTGGGTGTGACTGAGTATGGGAGAGAGCATGTCTGAAGGGTGGTGTTCCTGGAGGCCTGGAGGCCTGGAGAATAGGACGGCTGGTCCGTGGGAGCTGGGGAAGGGAAGCTGGTCCAGGATCTGAGCAGGTCACGTGGCATGACCCCACCTCAGGGCCTCTGCCAGCCAGGAGGGCTCGGAAGCCCCAGGTGTCCGCTAGTGGAGACCCCGGGAGAAGCAGATAGGGTCATGCTCTCGTCAGAGTCAAGCCGGGTAAACTAAACCCTGTGAAAACCTCTTATTCTCATTCTACTATCGTAGCCTTCTTAAACTTGGATTGGAAATTTATGATGCAGATCAAACATAAACAAGCTCCTGGGGGATATTTAAAACATGTGAAATTTACAACCTATACCAGATGTCCTCCCACAGATAACTGCTATTGAATTGTGAATTGTTTTCCTACTGCTTAGAGACAGTAAGTAGATGAAATTCCTTAGCGAGTTTGAGTTGCTCTGTGTACCTTAGAGATTTTTAAAATCTACAGTGTTCCTTGAGCCAAGTCGCAGGTCCTCCTGTTGCTCTCACTTAGAATAATTGAAACTGTAATATATTTGGAAAGGAGCTTATTATTGAAAGTAATGTGATGTAGGTAAGTTAAAAGTTGGACTGGGCATTTATTTCTGGAAATGGGGTACCAAGCTGGTCTCTCTTGCTCTGGCAGCCTCCCCCAGCAGGCTGGTGAGCCGGGAGCAGCACAGGAGCTGGTGCACCCTGGGCTTCGTGCGCAGCATCGCCCTCACACCGCACATGTGTGCCGCCCTCAGCTCCCCGTCCTGGATCGCACTGCTCACGAAGGTCGTGGAGGGACACGCGCCTTTCACCGCCGCCTCGCTGCAGCGGCAGGTAACTGTGCTGCCAGACTGATCCCCGCTTAGCGTGAGTTTTGGGACTGTGGGAGCCCCATCAGAGGTGGCATTGAGCTGGCCGTCGTCATTAGGTGCCTGAGGGCAGAAAAGAACTGGAACTAACACAGTAGATTTTCTAGAGTTCAGAGGCTGAGGAAGTTGATTATTTTAAATTGATTCAGTTGTTAAGCCTTAGTTGACTTGCTTTTCTGTGAAGTGATAAATCCTACCAGCTGCTCTGATCTGCTTCATGGGAGTTGTGGTATAATTGTCTTGAGAAGAATTAAACTAAAAGGAATTATTTTTTAATTAAATGAATATCTGCATGTGTAATGTAGCTTATTTTTTAACCTCTGATAATCCATATCACTAATCAACCTGGATGTAATTATCTTGCTGTTAGAATCATGAATATTAGAATTTTCACATGATTAATTGTGTTACAGGAACAAAAAATAAAGTAAAACCTCCTAATCTGTCAGACAGTGGCTTTCTTTAATGCTCGCTGTTTTCAATTGCCCTTGTCAGATCTTAGCTGTACATTTACTGCAAGCAGTACTTCCGTCGTGGGACAAGACGGAAAGGGCAAGGGACATGGAGTGCCTTGTGGAGAAGCTGTTTGGTTTCCTGGGGCGCTTGCTCACCACCTGCTCTTCAGATGTCCCGTTCCTCAGAGGTGGGCAGCTCTCCCCCTTACCGGTGTCCTGGGTAAGCGAGCAGGGCGTCATGAGGCCCTCCTTCGCGTGTTTCCTGCAGAATCCACGCTGAGGAGGCGGAGGGCCCGGCCGCAGGCCTCCCTGACTGCCACACACAGCAGCACGTTGGCGGAGGAGGTGGTGGCGCTGCTCCGCACCCTGCACTCCCTGGGCCAGTGGAACGGACTCATCAACAAGTACATCAACTCGCAGCTGCACTCCGTCACCGCCGGCTGCGCGGGAAAGCCGGCAGAGGGGGTGGGTGCCGCACTGCCTTTTCACAGCTGCTAGTTTTTCTCTGTAGAATGCTGATTTAACTTTCAAATTACCTTTTTAAATGCTGTGTATTTTGTTCAAGGATGTATTTTAAAATATTTTTTACTGGAAAAAGTTATTGAGGAAACTAACATAAAAGTGAATTTGGCTTAATTGCAAGTGTGTAGGAGACAGGCAGCCCCTGGGCTCTCGTCTACAAGCTTGCTGTCTGTCTGCATTAGGCTCTGTTAGAGGACTACTTTCCTGACTCTGAGACCCCTGAGGTGGGGGGCCTCATGGCAGTCCTGGCTGTGATTGGAGGCATTGACGGTCGGTTGCGACTAGGGGGACAAGTCATGCATGATGAGTTTGGAGAAGGCACCGTGACTCGCATCACCCCGAAGGGCAAAATCACCGTGCAGTTCTCCGACATGCGGACGTGTCGCGTTTGCCCACTGAATCAGCTGAAGCCAGTAGGTGAACTTGTGTTTGGGTTACTAGGTAATGAGGCAAAGGGGTTTTTTATACTAGACCTGGGAAGAACTTGATTCTTGTAGTTTAGGTTGGCCTTCTAGGAAGCTACCCAACTTGAGGAAAACCATCTATCTTTTTCCCTTTGATTAACAGGGCCTGTCTCACAGGGTTGTATATAGATTAGTAGTTCATGTGTCTTATTTTAGCCTCAAAAGACATGAAAGGGCATTAGCAATTTAGAGGGTCCTGTGTAAGTATAAGTTAGTTTTATTTATTTCAAAATGTGAATTTATGAAATTTATTTTTTATTGAATGACTCAACTTTCAAAAAAACCTAAAAATGATTCCTTTAAAAAAAATGATCTTTTTTTCACGTTGAAAATGCTTAATGCCTATGTTGAGTGACACGACTTATGTAGCAGCTACTGTCGTCTTAAATCTGTGAATTAGGGATCCATAGGGAAAGTGAGTGATTTATATTACTTTGATATAACCCAAGTGCAATTTGCCTAAATCTTTCAATAAAATGCTGTTTTTGATTATTATAAGAATATATGCATGTTGTAGAAAATTTGAAATGTATAGAAAATATCTAAGAAGTTAATAACTACCACCACGATGTAATCATTGTTTAACAAGTCAGTAAAGAAAAAATTAATTTAGGTTATATTTACTATATATGTAAGCCTTTATCTTGCCTTTGGGGTCGTCTTTTTAAAATTATTTTCAGATCTAGAAAGGCTTATGAACATGTTTGTTACTTCAGAATTAAGACGCATAGTTATGATAACTTTCAGAACGTTCATTTGTCCTTCTCGTTGGACACACTTTGAAGGTTTCTGTGCTCCCTCTCCAGCTCCCTGCTGCGGCGTTCAGCGTCACCAACTTGCCCTTCACAGAGCCCATGCTCTCGGTCTGGGCTCAGCTGGTGAACCTTGCTGGTAGCAGATTGGAAAAACACAAAATAAAGAAGTCACCTAAACAGGGTTTTGCAGGTCAGTACATGCCCTTCATGATGAAACAGCTACAGTCTTAATTAGTGTTGTTTGGACAGTGTTTGTTGTTTTGTCAGAGCAAGTTCTGTCACTGCTGAAGTCTTTGGGTTCAGATGGATGGCCACTGGTTGAGTGATGGTGGGTGTGTAGATGAGAGTGTGTGATGCAAAGAATGATGCCATGGCAGGGGTGGCACCTGAAGAACCCCAGGCCTCCCTACCTCCTGGTGCCAGCGTTATTCTGCGCACACTTTTTGAAGAGGAATCTGTGTTCTTTCCCCCTCCCCATTTACCCCCTGGCCTCTTTGCAACCGTACCTAGCAGGGCCTGTGTGTTTGGACCTGCCTCGCTTGGTGTCTGGATGCTGGCCACCCGTCGAAGACCAAGGCCACTCGTGCTGGAACTATTCCTCTTCCACTGCTCACTGGACTTTCCTTACATTGCCCCTCACATATTATTTGAGAGTTCTTCTCCCTGACTGTTGTTTGCACCTTGGAAATCCTTGTGGTTTCATCCATAACTTCTTGATCTTTCTGCCCACTCTTCTTGAGTTTTCTCACCCATTTTCCCCCATTCCTGTAATTGCTGCTGCAGCGTTTATGACGGTAAACACCTTTAACTCTGGATCTCCAGTTCACATCTCTGGCTAGAGGACCAGGTGCATGTAAACCACAGCATGTCAACAATTCAAGTAACTTTGTCCCTTAGCCAGCGTTTCCTGTCACAGTGAATAAAACTGTCTGCCAGGTATTCGAGCTTGGTGCCCCAGTGGCACCTCTGGCTCTTCCTGTGTCCTCCCATCCCACATTCCCACGTCCCCATGCTGCCTTCCATGGCCTCCAGCATGTCCTGCTTTGGAACGCTGCTGCTGTGACTGTAGTCTAGCTCTCCTTGTGGTCTGCCTACCATCCTTGTGGTGGCTTCCCTAGTCTGTTCCTCAGTCCGCTCGTGGACATTACTGCAGTCATTTGTTTAGATAAGATTCTGTAGGGTGCGATGGTTTTGATGAGTTAGAGAACTGTATGCTGTGAGTATCTGACAAAAGTGTCTCATAGGCGTCTTGGGAAGACAAGGTGAAAGTATTTTATTTGTGATGTAGGTATCTGGTTGAAATTTCAGCAATTTGGGAAATATTTGATTATACTAGCAATAGCTAACATGGTTCTAACTGTGTTAAACCGTCTAATACTCGCCCCATCCCGAGGTAATGCATGGGGAGCGGGAAAGGGAGAAGACATGAGGGAGGTAGAGGATGCTTACCCACAATACTGGGAAAGGCAAGTCCTACGTTATGGACAGGGTTTGACATGGTCAGCTGAGTCCCTCAGGGCAGTGCCTTCCTCAAGGCTGTACAGCTGCTGAGGGGGAGAGCCCAAGCAGCGTGTTCCATTCCTGCTGAGTCCTTTTTTTTCCCCCACAGGACAAGTAGACTTGGACCTGCTGAGGTGCCAGCAGCTAAAACTGTACATTCTGAAGGCAGGCCGTGCTCTGCTTTCCCACCAGGACCAGCTCAGGCAGATCTTGTCTCAGCCAGCTGTTCAGGAGGCTGCAGCTACTCATACAGGTATCTTTTTAAGGAGCCCTTTTGAATCTGTCAGAAAGGCAGATACTCCAATAGGAAACAGGCAAGGAACATGAACAGGCAGTGCATAAAAGGGGAGGTACAGATGGCTTCTACATGTACAAGGAAGATGTGCAACCTGGCTAGTAACTGATGAAAAGTGATAGAGCCTGAGGGGATTTGGTGGGGGGGGAGGGAGAACAGTGCTCTGCTGCCTCACTATTTAAAGTGCGGCCCAAGGACCAGTAGCATTGATGGCACATAGGAACATGTAGAAATGTGGACTCTCAGGCCGCACCCCAGAGCTAAGAAATCAGGATCTGCATTTTTTACAAGGCCCTAAGGTGGTTCGTATGCATGTAAAGTGGCACTGTTCTAACACTTTGCTAGTGAGAATTTAAGTTGGTACAACCATTTAATGGGCATTTGAGGAAATCTTAGACTTCAAAATGCATACACACACATATCTGTATATCCATTGATTAGCAAGTCATCCTGTGGGGATTTATCACATGAAAAGCCGTGGAGATACGTGTTTACAGATGCTCATTATGGCTTTTTTGTTGGTGTTGTTTTTGTGATGAAAACTGGAGACACCTAAATGCCCATTATTAGGTGGGGTACCCATGCAGTGGAGTACCATGGCGTCATTCACAGTGATGATATATATATATGTTAATGCCATGGAAACTTGAAAATGATAACAAAAAAGCTCATTGCTATGTATATCTGTTTGTAGATTTGCCGTAGATTCATCTGCTTACCAAAATAGTGACAGTAGAATTTCAGCTGACTTTATTTTCTGTGTACTCTTCTGTATTACCTCAACTTTCAGGAATGAGTTCATATGACTTTGAATAGAAAAAAACCAAAGCTATGAAATATTTTTTGATTACCTATTATTGAAAGACATTGTGTTAAATATTATGGGGAACAAGATAGTCCTTGTTTATGATTTTTTTACTCTCTGGGGTGAGGGTGGGGATAGAAAATGGACGCAGATGGCTCTGTCCAAGGTACGGGCCTGTGTGCTGTAAGACATGTGAGCACAGGTTCACAGGCGTCTGGGGGATGCTGGCAGCTGAGGGCTGGGGAGAGCAGCCTCGGAAGTGTGTGGCAGACCCTGGGTGCAGGCTACTGAGGCGTCTCCGTCCCGCGGGAGGAGACTGTAGGAGCCCAGGCATAAGCAGTAAGTATGTGGGTACTGAGCTTTGTAAGGAGCTCAGGGTTTATCGAGGACTGTGGGGCTAAAGCTGGAGAGGTTAGTTGAAGTCATGTGGTAGAGTGCCCTGACTACCAGAATGAGAGGTAAGGCTGACTGGAAAAGCTGTGGCAGCGCCTGTCATGACAAGGATTGATGTTGAGGAAGATAAATATATACGCTAGTGAGTTATAGGAGTATTTGAAACAGGAGATCATGGATATGGGGGCAATTGTGTCAAGTGATAAGGTGTCTTCCAGGGGAAGGCATGAAAAATGGAAAGAAGGAATCAGTAGACACTGTGATGGTGTAGTCTTTTAGATAATATCTTTTTGGAAAACTAGCGAAAAGTCAAAGATGGCTGACGTTTCAAGCTTGAGTTATAGGGAGGATAGGGAGGAGGACTGTTGACAAAAATTAGAAAAGCCCAGTGGAGTGTGGGGTGTTGCGTTTTGTTTCCTAGACTTCAGAGGGCATCATGGAGGTAAATCTAATGGAAGTGCAGATTCGTTCCGTATTAGACATTAGGGACCCTGAAGACAATCCACAGTTGTATTAGAAGATCAGGAAGCAGAGCCCAGGGAATTGGATTGGCTGTTCTGTGGTCACCCCGATGTGGAGCTATGGCAGCGGTGAATCCGGATTACCTTCCCACGCTTGGGGCAGATCAAGGGCTCCAGATGGAGCTGTCTAGAGCAGGGCTTAAAAAATCCACCACAGCCACCTGTTTTATAAAGTTTTATGGGAACATAGCCGCACCTGCTTGTTTACATGTCATCTCTGGCCGCTTTCACACTTCAGTGGCAGAGTTGAGTAGTTGTGACAGACCCTGTGGTCGGTAAGCCTAAACTGTTGACTCTCTGGCACTTCAAGACGATTTACAATCTCTGGTCTTAGAGGATTAGTTGAAATTGTAACCAAACCTGGCTATCAGTGGTCCCAGGGCAAACAAGAAGTGCCAGACACCTCACCCGAAGCTGCTCAGATTACAACAAAAGACATCACCCTGACCACACGTCATATTTGGGATTGGTGTCAGTTTATAGTCTGAACAAGCGTTAACAGAAAAACCAGGGCTAGAGATACAGACTTGGGAGTGTTCATAGAAGGGGTTTCTGGAGTACTGAGTGAGCACCAAGATGGAGAAGGTTAAGAACTGGACCAAGGGCAGGAATCTGGGAGGTAGCTTTGGTTGACTCTGAAGGCACAGACAGATGAACTAAAGAAGGACCGAGGCCAAAAAGCAGGGAGTGGAAAAAGCCTTGAAGATTTTGGTTATCTGATGCTTGATGAGGTAGAAATCATACCTGGTTTAACATGCTCAATGCATTATCTTTTGTAGTAAGGAGATGTTTGCTGTTGGAAATACAGTGTCATCCATATTTTGTTTTTAAATTCAGATGATGGAGCAGCCTCATCCCCTGACCTTGGGGACATGTCTCCTGAAGGGCCACAGCCCCCAATGATCCTCTTGCAGCAGTTATTGGCCTCGGCCACCCAGCCGTCTCCAGTGAAGGCCATATTTGACAAACAGGAGCTTGAGGTACAGTCAGTAGCCTTGGCAATTCTAATCCAGTGCATTAGATTGTGGACAACTTTCTTTTCCTAGATGTGTATTTTCTTAAGGATATAGTCTGAATTTTAAATGATATGCCAAAGTAATTCTTATGACTAGGTTTTAACCATGTTTGTCATAGAATATTACAATACTAGTTAGAGAATGAATGAGTTAAAGTTTAATCTTATTTAAAGTTTCTGTGAATTATTTGTAAAAATTAACTAGATTCAGCATTTGGTGTTAATGCTCAAATATTCATGGAGGGGTCTTTTTCCAGGAAATATTATTATTGAAAGAGCCCCATTAGACCTAGGAATATGGTGCTTGCTTATTTGTTTCACTCACGCCAAAGCCTGTCTTGAGCATGCCTTGTTGCTGCCAGGCTCTCAACCAACACCCTGTTTTGGAGCATGTGCACTGCACTGCATATTCAGGGGTGGGGCTGTGGGCATGTTCCTATAGAAGAGACTGACATCTGGCCAGGTCTAAGCATGATGGGAACTTTCACGGCCCACCACGTGGAGGACTAGGTATTTTAAAAAATACTTCTTGCTTTGTACTACATCAAAAATTTTGGACAAAATATCAAAGAAAAAACTAAAACCTTGGGGGCTTCCCTGGTGGCACACTGGTTAGGAATTCACCTGCCAATGTAGGGGACACGGGTTCAAGCCCTGGTCTGGGAAGATCCCACATGCTGCGGAGCAACTAAGCCCGGGCACCACAACTACTGAGCCTGCGCTCTAGAGTCTGTGAGCCGCAACTACTGAGCACGCGTGCTGCAGCTACTGAAGCCTGTGTGCTTAGAGCCCATGCTCCGCAACAGGAGAAGCCACTGCAATGAGAAACCCACGTATTGCAACTGAGAGTAGCCCCCACTTGCTGCAAGTAGAGAAATCCCGCGTGCAGCAGCGAAGACCCAGCACAGCCAAAAATAAATAAATAATTTTTAAAAAACGCACACAAAACCCAAAACCGTGAGTGCTCAATTTGGCAGGCAGAAAATACCGTAGTAGAAATCTTCAGAGACTAAGACCCTGTGGGGAGCCAGGATCCAGAGTGAGCTAGGAAGCTGGTGGGGGGCAAAGGGAAAAGGCAGGAAATGTTGGGCACAGGGGCAGCAGGAGAGGAGGGTGCTGGGCCTTCTCCAAGTGGGCCTGAATGCCAGCTACTCCTTAGGTCTGAAAACTTGAGATGGGAGATCAGGTTAAAGTTGCTGCAAGGCTGTGTTGCCAGTCACCTATCAGATAAAAACAGGACACTGAGCAATGAAGAGGATGTTGGGCAGATGCACCCCCGAGCCATGCTGGGAGGTGCCCAGTGTTATGGGGAAAGATAAGACTCGAGGAAACAAGGAGACCTAGAGTTGTCCTTTAAGAACCGGGAAGGGCTACTGTACCAGAGAGAGAGCTTCCATTGCTTTGTCTCCGTTGATTCTGATGGAAATTCAGCTGACATTCTTATTGTTCTGTATGAAATGTCTTTCATTTCCTCTGGCTGCATTTAATATTTTCTATTTTCCTTTTGTTTTCTGCAAATTTGACTAAGGGTGCTTATGGTGTAGGTGGTTTTTCCCCCTTATCCTCCTTGGGGTTTGCTTAAGTTACTTGTATCTCTGACTTGATGTTTTTTTTCCCCCCACCAAATTTGGAAACTGTTGACTATGATATTTTTTCCTGTCCCATTCTCTTTTGTTCTTTTCTAAGATTATTGCTGTAGTCTGCTAGATTATTAGTGAGTTTCTGTTATTTTTAAGTCTCTTGGTTAAATGGCTTGGTTAACTGTACTGAACTGTTTTAAAGGTCAGGGTGTGCTGCTTTATTGGGTCTAATCTGCTGTGAGCCACCCAAGAAATCCTTTATTTTATATTTTCAGATCTCATATTTCCATTTTGTTCGTATTTTATAGTTTTATCGTTCTTGACAGTTCCCATCTCTTCACCCTTTATACCTGTCTTTTACTGTATATTTTAAAACATATTTCTGATTGTTACGTTAAATTTCTTATTTGCTAATTCTAATGCCTAGGCCACTTGTTGGTCTGCTACCATTGGCAGTTTTTCTTCTGATTATCGATTCTGCTTCTTTACATATCTAAAAAAAATTTATTGTATTCTGGATGTTTTGGATATTATGTCGTATGGGCTCTGGGTCTGTCACTTTCCTCTGGAGAATGTGGAATTTTATTTTTGTAGATGGTTCAGTACCTGGTAGTTTTCCTCAGTCTAAGGAGGCTTGGTTCTCGACTTTTTGGTGATGATTTATTTTTGTTTTGCCCTTAGTCCTGGTTCCTGGTCTCTTAATTCTGTGGGATTTAGAATCTCTTTGAGGTTTCAGTGGAGACCTTTACATCTTGAGCAACGTGCTGAAACTTGGTTGGACTGGGATGTCACACCGTCTCCCTAGCGCTGGGCCTTCCAGCAGTTTCTTTTGGCTGGGTTCTTGAGTCTCACACACGCTTAGTTTTGCCGTCAGCCAAAGATTTGAGTGTAGACCACATGTGCATTTTGTGGTTCTCCCTCACGTCTACTTGCTCTGGCAGGCCGCAGTCCAGTGACAGTGCCCCTCTTAGCAGCTTGCCTGTGGGCTTCCCTGTGGCCAAGGTTGCACCTGTTCCTGTTTTCTCCGGGACCTTCAAACAGTTTTAAAAAATATTTTGTCCAGAATTCATAATTATTATCACGGCAGAGGCTTAGTCCAGTCCCCTCTCCATTACCAGAACCAGAATCCCTAGCTCGATCTGGTTCTGAATTGTAAGCTTTTAGGAAGCCTGTCACTTCCCAGTTATTCGGACTTCACAGCAAAACCCTAGGCTTTTGACACTTCCTAAGCACTGGAAGGCCCAAGGGTGTCTTCTCTTTCTTCCGAATGCCTTCCGACGTGTTCAGTTAAAAAAAAAAGAGCAAGTCTCAGTGCTGTGAGAACAACTGAAGAGAAGGGAAAGAGAGCTGCAAGTGGACAAGGGAGAGGGCTCCCTGTCTGGAGGCAGGCAGTTCCCAGCTTCAGGCCACAGTGATGCATGTATTCATTGATGCATTGCAGTTTGTTACCCAGTATTCTTTATTTCCCTCATTTTTTTTTTTATACCATGTTTAACCCCCAGAGTGGCTTTTCTGCCTTTGAATAGTTGGGAGTTGATTTGGTGACACACGAGAGGGTCCTGTGCCATCTCTGACCTGCGTGCAGAGGGAAGAAAGCGGGAGGCTGTGAGCACTGACCTGTCATGTGGAAGGGTGGGGGTCCCTTTCTCCCACCCCATCAGGCCTCTCACCTGTGTTCGCTCGCTTAGCGTTCAGGGCTGCTGTGAAGTTTCCTCAGTGGACATTGATAATTAGCTCATTTACTAGGTAGACTCTGTGTGTACTGAAGCAGGAGTTATTTGACTATTGAATCTTTCCTCTGCATTCGACTATGGAAGTTGTCTTTGTTGTTTTTAAACATGTTTTATCCATTCATTTAAAAATACACATGTAAGCCAGGGCTTTCTATAGTTTTGTACTGCAGTTCATAGTAGTAGTCTGTACTTTCCATTTCCCTAGACTTCTTAGTCCCCTGATTTACAAATCCCATTTGCCCAGGCTGCCGCGTTGGCCGTGTGTCAGTGTTTGGCTGTGGAGTCTACTCACCCGTTGAGCCCTGTGTTTGAAGACTGCAGCTCCAGTGAGGCCACGACGCCTGTTCCTGTGCAGCATGTTCGCCCAGTTAGAGCGAGGAAGCACAAGCAGTCTCCTGGTCCTGCTCTGCCTATTGTGGTTCAGCTCATGGAAATGGGATTTCCTAGAAGGAACATAGAGTTTGCACTGAAGTCACTCACTGGCGCCTCTGGGAATGCTGCTGGCTTGCCAGGTACTGGGTTTTCCTTGTGGGTGTTGGACTTAACGCGCCCACGCATTTGTTTGTAGGCTTCCCTTGAAATACTAACGTCAGAGGCCCCTCGGGAGGCAAGCGCTGTGGTCCTCACTGTGGTTATGCTGTGTGTGCTTGCTCCTAGGCGTGGAAGCCTTGGTTGGGTGGCTGCTGGACCATGCTGACGTGCAGGTCACGGATCTCTCGGATGCAGACACGGGGTCTGAGGAGTGTTCAGACGAGGAGGTGGTGGAGGATGTGGATGCCACGGCCTATGCTGTGGTCAGTGCTCCCCTCGTGCCATCTGTCCTGAGCTCTGGATTCCTCTGCACCACTGCTGGGCATGAGGCAAAGCTACGAAGTGCTGCCTGGGTTTTCTGTCTCTTAACTACTTTTAGCTTTAAGACAGACCCTTGTTCCAACATCTAATGATGTCGGGTAGCCATTAGAGGAGCTCTTAATAAAAAATCATTATTTATGCGACATGTTGACTTCTGAGCCAGTTGTTTTATGGGATTAATTTGGATATGGCTCAGAAATTTTCTGTACTTTCAGCTTTTGAGATTTATCCTGCTTACATCCTGTTGCTATTAGTCTCTTTTAAATGAAGAATTTCATAGTGAAAACATAGAATAATATTTTATACTTTTTTTTTAATATTATCGATTTCACAAACTACTTTCTTTTTAAGTAGGTTTATCGGTTCATCATTTAAAAAAATGTATTTATCTTTTGTAGTCTACTGGTGCTGTTGTAACAGAGAGCCAGACGTACAAAAAGCGAGCTGATTTCTTGAGTAATGATGATTATGCTGTGTATGTGAGAGAGAATATTCAGGTGAGTAATTGTCTTAGGCTGGAACTTTGTTTAGGTTTTCATTCAGCAAATGTCTGAGCATCTCAGAAAGTTGGAGAGGGAGGGTGCAGCACCCAGCAGGGGAGGCCGCTGTGGCTGGAGCAGAGGACGGAGGAGCAGAAGATGAGCAAGGGGGGCGGGGGGACCAGAGGCAGAGAGCAAGAGGGGGCTTGTCCACAGTGACGTGGCACACAGCCCTGTGCTTCTCGATTACCCCCGTTTTGGACACTTTTACAATCTGTTTTTGCTTTCTTTTAAAAAAAATATTATTAAAAAAAAATTATTCTCATTGCCATCTAATTTTAAACATTTAGTTATGCTCTTTATGTAGTCCTTTTTAACCTTAAATCCTTTCTTTTCCTGTTTTAATTCTTTTGTTCTAGTTAGTATACTTCTGGGAAAATCCCAAAAATCATCTCGTTTCTCCTATAAATTTGTCAACAGTATGTATCCCTAATAGATAGAGGATTTTATTTTTAACATAACGACATTACTGTTACCTCGCATTGCCTAACAGAATAAACAATAATTCCTTACTATCATCTTACATATAATGCTTGCTCAGATTTTCCCAATTTTCTCAAAAATGGCTTGTTATAGTCATTTTTAAAGAGTTGGATACGAATAAGATCACGCATCTTACATTTGGGTGATGTGTCTTTTTACCCTGGAACAGTTTCTCCCTCTTTTTCCCTTTTCATGCCATTTATTTGTGGCTAAAATTACGTTGGCCCTCATCTTCCTCCCTCTCCTCTGCATCTCCTGTAAAGTCAAAGTGAGGGCTGGAGGATGAGTGGACTCGGGCTGCATCTTAGGAAAGAATGTATCGTATGGACCAACGTGCAGCATCACTTGTTGTCTACGCCATCCATTCTCTATTAATTGTCCATCTTGGTGCTTCAGTAGCCATTGATGTCATTATCTAGACCCATCAAGAAGGGTCCCACAATAGTGATTTTCTAAGTTCGTCATCCCTTCCAAATTTATTAGCTGGAGTTCTGTTCGTTGAAGAAAACATTCTTATCAACTCTGGTTGATAAACTATAATATAGTTTGTATACACAGAAAAGGCAGAATAAGTGGTTGTTTTTTGTTTGTTTGCTTGTGTTATCAATTTTCAGAGTGGTGAATTGGTGCCCTGGTACTTAAAAAGATGACCAAGAACCTTTATTTTGCTTATTATCATTATGATGAATTTATTGGCTGTTATGGATTTGATGTGTTTCAGCCATTTTCCTTTTGGTCAGGTTGTTCTTTTGAGGGACCCTGTTAATCTTTGATAGCTCCCTTGCTTGATGACACAAGTTGGTCCAAATTCATCTTGTATATTTCCTGCCCCAGACATCGAACCAGGCAGTTTTCTAAAGAGCCCTGGTTCCTTTTAGTGTAAAATGATTTTGAGAGCATGCTGGTGGGTAGAGGAAATTTTTCTTAGGACTAGAGTAATACTACTTAAAATTGATCATTTCACCTATATACTGTACTGGATTTTTAACTTAATTCTAGGTGGGAATGATGGTTAGATGCTGTCGAACATATGAAGAAGTGTGTGAAGGAGATGTGGGCAAAGTTATCAAGTTGGATAGAGATGGATTACATGACCTCAATGTGCAGTGTGACTGGCAGCAGAAAGGAGGCACCTACTGGGTTAGGTATATTCATGTGGAACTTATAGGTGAGAACATTCTTTATTAAGTTCTTTTGTCTTTCTTAGTTAGATTCAGAGTTCCCAGAAATGAATGCTAATTATAGTTCATTTTTTTTATTGGAATCTCTAGGCTATCCTCCACCAAGCTCCCCTTCTCACATCAAGATTGGTGATAAAGTTCGCGTCAAAGCCTCAGTTACCACACCGAAGTACAAGTGGGGATCTGTGACTCATCAGAGTGCGGGGGTTGTGAAAGGTAATGTTCCCCAGGCAAGAAAACTCCAAGTGCCAGGTTTTCATCTACTAATGTAACTTTTAATTTATTCATTCGAGGGCAAGAAAAACAAGTGGAAGGCAAGCCTTATGATACATAAATAGTGTTGTTTTGCTTTTCAGTGCTCTGTAGACCAGGAGTACACCTGTTGTTGGACCGAGTCAGATGTATTAACTCACTGCAACTTGGGAGGATGCATACCCTGGAAAATGGGTGTCTCCATAAGTGGGTGTAACAAAGACTAATGGGGTTTGCATTGTGTATTTGGGGAGGGGTTCAAGGAATGGGGTAATTCTAAGAATCTTAGTGAAGATTATTTAGGAGGAAGAACAGTGGACTCACAGTGAGGTTATGATGAGCAAGGAAGCAGAGCAGCCAGGATGGATTTGTGGTTTGGATTAGATTGAATGTGACCAGATATGTTAAAGAGTGGTTCTGGTTTTATCTCAATCTGTTACAGTCTCAGGGTGGCCTTGTCTCATGCTGGGGTTCTATAAACTTGTTCTGTCAATCCTTCTGCCAAATAGCTAGCTTCCTCAGTGTTTTTCTCTCTTTTCTTAATGCTGTGTAAGAATTTAGGACTAAATTTAAATGGATGTGTGCAAATGATAGGAGTTAGCAACTGGAAACACAAAATTCTCCTCAGCTAATATTTAATGTGATATTCTTGAGATTTCAAATCAAACACATGGCATACTTTAAAAGGTATACTATGTCCATTTTAACAATTGCATGAGAAATGATCCAGATATATGTGTGGTTTTATTTTATCTTTAAACTCCTTCAGTGCCATTTTTCTTTGTTTTTTCTTGTTTCAGTCTTGGAGAAAACTCTTACTGTCAAACAGCTTAGATTAGAAGTGGCTGCAATGGTGGTGCAGGAGTGTTAGTATTTCTTAGGTTACATAAGAACAAATAGCTTATTTAACATTTTACTTTAACAGTTTTCTTTACTTAAGAGATTCTTCAAAGTTTTACAAATCAAAACAAAGATAAATTTAAATAGTAACTTGGTTTAGAAGTTAACTTTTGGAGTAGCTTTCACCAAAGGGCAATAGATGTCTTAACGTTATTAATGTAATTTTTAGTCCCTAAGATAATTGAATGGAGTTTTTGCTTGGCGTAATTAAACAAACCTTCTTATCGCGGAAAATTTCAAACATATACAAAAGTAGAGAATATAGTATACTGAGCTTCTGTGTACCGATCACCTGGCTTCAACAGTTGACAAACTCCTGGCCAAAGTTGTTCATCCATGATCTCCTCCCTCCATTATTTTGAAGCTAATCCCTGATTGACATCATGTGTTAGTTCATCCATAAGTATCTTAGTATGTCTCTCTAAAAGAGAAGTACTCTTTGTAAACAGAAATAACTATAATATAATATCCCATAGCTAGATTATAGATTTAATTTTTTTTTTTTTTTTGCGGTACCCGGGCCTCTCACTGTTGTGGCCTCTCCCGTTGTGGAGCACAGGCTCAGCAGCCATGGCTCACGGGCCCAGCCGCTCCGCGGCACGTGGGATCTTCCCGGACCGGGGCACGAACCCGTGTCCCCTGCATCGGCAGGCAGACGCTCAACCACTGCGCCACCAGGGAAGCCCTATAGATTTAATTTTAATTTTAGGTTTTTATTGGTGACAGAGATGTTCCAGACAATTTCTGTTCTGTCCTAGCTTTCAGTGCCAATGGAAAAGATGTTATTGTCGACTTTCCTCAGCAGTCTCACTGGACTGGGCTGTTATCAGAAATGGAGTTGGTACCTAGTATTCATCCTGGCGTTACGTGAGTTTTTATTTTTATATTGCTAGATTTGTTTGGGAAGGATGGTTTTCTTTGGAATTAAATTTAATAAATGACCTCAGCTTTTTCTTTTCAACTCAATGGCTATTTTAAAAACAGGTGTGATGGCTGTCAGATGTTTCCCATCAATGGATCTAGATTCAAATGCAGAAACTGTGATGACTTCGATTTTTGTGAAACTTGTTTCAAAACCAGAAAACACAACACCAGGCATACATTTGGCAGAATAAATGAACCAGGTATAGTAGACTGGTTATGTTCTCTTTCATCAAACTATTATTAATGAGATAATTACTGTGGAAACAAATGTACTTAACTTTGCTCTTTAAAGTTCATATTTATATGGTGAGCACTGTACTGTGTGCACAGCAAAACAGGGAAGATGGTCCTACCCACTTGATGAATTGCTGTTTTTTCTTCAAGCAATGAGTGGTCACTGGAACTAGAATAACAGGGATTGTTTGCTTGTATTTCCATAAAGAACAGTAAAAGGATCTCAAGAAACTAGTAAATGTTTCGTTGGATGGGATGTGGAATTGGAGAGACGGAGAGTGAGTCTTTTTATTTGTATATCTTTTAGTATATCTTTTTTTATTATGGTAGAATATATACAACATAAAATTTGCCATTTTAATCACTCTTAAGTGTACGATTAAGGGAATATTGCACACTGTCACCACTATTTCTGAGACTTCTTCACCATTCCAAAATAAGAGTGTACCCAGTAAGCAATAATCCCCATTCTTCCCTCCCCCAACCCCTGGCAACCTCTAATCCACTTTTCGTCTCTATGAATTTGACAACTCTAGGTACCTCATGCATAAGTGGAACCATACAAAATTTGTGTTTTTGTGTGCCTGACTTCTTTCACCTTGCATTAGGTTTCCAAGGTTCATCCATGTTGTAGCATGTGTCAGAACTTCATTTCATGGCTGAGTAATAGTCCATTGTATGTATCTACCACATTTTGCTTATCCAGTTCTCTCTTAATGGACATTTGGGTTATTTGTACCTTTCAGCTATTGTGAATAATGTTGCTGTGAACACTGATGTACAAATCTGTTTGAGTCCCAGTTTTCAAAACTAGGAGTAGAATTGCAGGGTCATTAGGTAGTTCTTTTAACTTTTTGAAGAACCACCAAAATGTTTTCCATACTGGCTGCACCATCTTACATTACTATCAGCAATGTTTTTGCTGTTTCAGTTTTTCCACATCCTTACCAACATTTGTTATTCTCTTCTTCTTCTTTTTTAAAAAATTATAGCCATCCTAATGGGTGCAAAATAGTATCTTGTGATTTTGATTTGAGTTTCCCTAATGACATTGAGCCACTTATCATGTGCTTTTTGCCATTTGTATATCTTTTGGGGGAGGGCGTATCAATTCAATTTTAAAACTTTTGATATTGAGTTGTAGGAGTTCTTTATATATTGTGGACATTAAATCAGATATGTGATTTGCAAATATCCTATTCTGTGGGTGGTGTTTTCACTCTCTTGATAGGATTCTGTGATACAGTTTTAAATTTTAATGAAATTTAATTTATTGTTTCTTTTGTTGCCTGTACATTTGGTGTCATACTTACTTCTGGGTCAACTTAAGAAATCATTGCTTAAATCCAAAGTTGTGAAGGTCAGCCCCTATGTTTATAAGAGGTTTATAGTTTTAACTTTAGGTCTTTTAATTTAGGTCTTTGAACCACTTTGAGTTAATTTCTATGCATGGTATAATGTATAATTTCATTCTTTTACACGTGTATCCAATTTTCCCAACACTATTTGTTGAAAAGACTGTCCTTTCACCACTGAATGGTCTTGGCACCCTTTTTGAAAATCAGTTGACCGTAGATGTGAGAGGTTTTTTTCTGGGCTCTCGATTCTATTCCATTGGTCTATTTGCCTATCCTTACATCAGTACCACACCATATACAGTGATTATGATAGCTTTTGTAGTAAGTTTTGAAATTGGGAAATGTGAGTCCTCCAACTTTGTTCTTTTTCAAGATTGTTTTGACTATTTGGTGTCCCTTGGAAGTCAGTATGAATTTTGGGATGGAGTTTTCTGCATCTGCAAAAAACAATATTTTGATAGGAATTGCATTGACTCTGTGTATCACTTTGGACAGAATTGTCAGTTGTCTTTCCATTTACTTAGGTCTTCTTTAATTTCGTTCAGCAGTGTTTTGTGATTAGTGTGTAAGTCTTATGGGTTCTTGGTTAAATTTATTCCCAAGGGTTTATTTTTCATGCTATATTAAATTAAATTATTTTTTAAAATTTCCTTCTTGGAATATCTGTTGCTAGTGTATAGAAATATACACTACACACCTACAGTGCATATTTTCAACACACTTTGTGTGTTGAATTTATTTCCAGCAACTTTGCTGAATTTATTTATTAGCTCTGATGGGGTTTTTTGGTGGCGTCTTTAGGGTTTTCTGTATGTAAGATCATGTTGTCTGTGTTTAAGAGCATGTTGTCTGTGAACTGGCATAGTTTTACTTCTTCCTTTCCAATTTGGATACCTTATATTTCTTTTTCCTGTCTTATTGCTTCAGCTAGATCTTCCAGTACTACATTGAAGAGAAGTGGCAAGGGTAGGCATCCTTGTCTTGTTCCTGGACTTAGTGGGGAAGCTTTCAGTCTTTAAGCACTGAATATAATGTTAGCTGTGGGTTTTTCATAAATAGCCTTTATCATGTTGAGGAAGTTCCTTTCTAGTCCTAATTTGTAATATTCTCTTATCTTTATGAAGGAGATCTGTAGAATCTGCAGAGCAATCTCCTTTTCAAGGCTAACTTTGAATACTTCATTTTGTTTTTGATCAGCCTGCCATGGGTTTATCAATTTTATTAGTTTTTTCAAAGAACCAACTTTTGGCTTTGAATTGCTGTCTCTCATATTTTTTTCATTTCTTTTTCCTATGGAATTTAGGTTTACATTGATTCCGCACCCCACCCCCGCCCCAAATGCTTAGTTCATTAATTTCTCACATTCATATTTTCTAATATATGAACTTAAAATTTTAAATTTATCTTTAAGCATGGCTTAAGCTGTATCCTGTAATGCTGATATGTAGTAATATCTCATCATCATTCATTTAAAAGTATTTTTAAAATTGAATTGGAATTATTTTCTTATATTCATTGATATTTAAATTTTCAAACATGTCAGCATTTTCTATCTCTATCTGTTTATTGGTTTCTGCATTGCATTCAGATTGTGTATCCTGCCTGATCTTTGACATTTTGGTGGAAACTTCTGTATGATCATAAGACTCAGCATATAATGGGATTTTACACATGTTTTATGCATGCCTGAAAGAATGTCTCCTGCAGTTTTATGGTGAAGTTAGTGTTTGCTTAGTGTATCTTTTTCTAGCCTTTTACCCTCAATATTTCAGTAATCTTGTGATTAGTGGAGGTTGTAGATAGTTCTGTTTTTTTAAAAAATTCCAATGTGATGATCTTTGTCTCTTATTTGGATCTTTTAGGTATTTATTTACAGTTAAGGCAGTTACTGAAATATATTTTTTTAATTGATCAACTTCTTAGTGTTTTTTTTTGTTGTTGTTCTGCCTGTTTTCTGTTCCATTTTTTCTCCATTCCATCTTCCTTTGGACTGATACGTTCTTTATTAGTTAGCCAACCACCGCCTCCCCAACACACACACTTGGCTTAGAAGTTACACGTTTAGTGTGTATTCATATACTATATGAGTAGTGTATGTTATATGCATTTTTGGTATTAGTAGTTACTCAAGATATAGTGACATCCTTTTTTGACTTATAAAATCTAATATTATTTAGTACTTTTACCCTCCTCCTAAGCAATGCAAGGACCTGAGATCCCTTTAACTTCATTAACCCTCATTCTGATTTAAATTACCATGGTTTTATTATTGTGTTTAAAAACTTTACACATGTAAATTTTAAACAACACAAGGCATATGATTGTTATTTTCTGTAATATTTGTCAAGATTTTTTTCACATACTTAATATTGTAGTTTTTTTCTATTCCTTTTTGTGTGTTTCACTTTTCATCCATCATCATTTTTCTCCTGCCTGAAGAATGGCCCTTAATATTTTCTTTAATGCATCTATGTGGTTATGAATTCTCTTTTTGTGTGTCTTTATTTCTCCTTTATTTTTGAAAAATATTTTTGCTGGGACTTTTAGCACTTTAAAAATACTGTTCCATTGTAATTTGGTTTATATTTTTTCTGCTGAAGTCAGCTGCAAGTGTAGTTACTGTTCCATTAAAGCTATTCAGTCTTTGTATTTCCCCTTAGCCTGCTTTTGAGGTACTCTTGTTTCTATCTTACACAAATTTTATGTGTGTGTACATATGTGTTTCTTTGTATTTATCTTTCTTGTAGTTAGTAGAGCTTATAATTAATTAATTTTCCAACTTTTTTGAGCTTTAATTGACATATGACATTGTGTAAGTTTAAAGTGTTCAATGTGATGATTTGGTACATGTATATTGCAAAATGATTACCACAGTAAGGTTGGTAGTTAACACGTCCATCACCTCACATAATTACCCTTTTTTGTGTGTGTAGTAAAAACATTTAAGATCTTCTCTTCCAACTTTCAGAGTAGGGCTTTTAAAATTTGTGCCTTGATATCTTTTGTTGGTCTTGGGAAGTTTTCCATCAGTCAATATTTCTTCCAGTATTATCGATGCCCTATTTTCTTTTCCTTCTTTTTTGGGGATCCTCTTTCACCTGTTACTCTTATCTCTGTCTTCTAAGTCTTTCACCTTCTCGTTTATGTTTTCTAAACTTTTGCTCTTCAGTTTTTCATTCTAGATATTTTTTACTAATTCAGTTTTCACCTGAGTCTAGTCTGCTCATAAACCTATTCATTGAATTTTAAATTTTAATTACTGTATTTAACAGTTCTAGTCTTTCTTTCTTTTTTAAAAAATAGTTTCCAGTTCTCTGCTGAGATATTCAGTGTCTTTTCAAACATAGTAAGTATAGTTATTATAAAATTTGTATCTTATAACTCTAATATCTGGAGCCTCTCTGGGTCTCTTTCTATTGTCTGTCATTCTCATAGCTTTTAGTCATGTTTTCTTGTCTCACATTCCATCATGTACTGGACATTATGTTTAAAAAATTATTTCTTGAGTCAGTTTGAGGCCTAAGATATTATCTTTCTCCACGGATTGGGGGGAGAGGGTTGTTCTTCTAGGTAATTGGGGTAAGTAACTATGTGGGCTCACTTCAGTCCAGTTTCATTGATTGAGGTGATTTCATGCAGAGCTGCAATCTGAACACAAACAGTCAACCCTGTAGAGTTCACCCTTCCTCTAGGGGTTCTTCCTGTTGGGATCCCAGCCCAAAGTGTGAGTTTTTCTGTGGCCATCCCCTTCTTTCCTGGTGAGCTCTGCACTCTGGTTCCTGGCCCCCTCGCCCTAGGAAGCCATCAGAAGTGCCATGTGTCCTCTTTAAGGTTCTCCTTAGAAACTGATAAATACACCGGGGAAAAGCAGCCTCTGATCCATGGGGCACTCATCTTGACACCTTTCATCTCAGCCTTTCTCTGATTTTGGTCCCATAATTCTGTATCACCTTGTTAACTCTGATACTTTCAAGATTTATTCATCTTTAAATGTTTTGTCTGCCTCTAGTTGTCCTCAATGGGAGAGCTAGATGAATTTCCAGATATACCATTAATGGAGGTAGAAACTTCACAAATTTGTTTTTGTTGCATTTATGAAAGGTTTTTTGATAAGAATGTTTTCTGTAAGCACAGTTACTGAACTTGCCCCCCAGCTGCTTATATGTATCGTTCTATCTGGAAATGTATCACTCTGTTGTTACTTGAGAGAGTCAAGTGGAATAAATCAGCATTATATGAACTTTGTCTCATAAATTGGGGTTAAATACCTTGAATAGGTTTTTTGCAGTCATTTTAGGTATTTATTAGCTCCTTTTAATTTGGAAACTTACTATTTTCTTGAAGTAAGGAGCTCAACACTATGTAATATCTATTTCTTGGTTGTGAAGGTTCTGTCCCACAAGTATTAACACTGTTTGACCGCCATTAAATAGGACAGTCTGCAATATTTTGTGGCCGTTCTGGAAAACAGCTGAAGCGCTCTCACAACAGTCAGCCAGGAATGCTGCTGGACAGCTGGGCACGGATGGTGAAGAGCCTAAACGTGTCATCCTCTGTGAACCAGGCTTCCCGTCTCATTGACGGCAGCGAGCCCTGCTGGCAGTCCTCGGGCTCACAAGGAAAGGTAGTGTGCCATGGGGACACTTCCAGAAACACTTCATTTAGATGGCTTAACCTTTTAGAGCTTCAGCACGAACTTTGAAAAACCTACTAAGTTATACTGTGATGGCACCTCTCAGTACTCATTTTGTATTTTAGTTCATAATTACTTTAAAGTTTCAGAGTAATATGCCATCCAGCTTTCATTGTCAGAGATTTTTAAACAATATCGGTAATAGATTTTATATAACTGATAGAGGGTATAATAGGGTTTGTTTTGTTTTGTTTTATTCCCCCACATAAAATGTATGAGTTCAGATTCTGCTTCTGGTTAGAAGTTCTTCTAATATATCCTAACAAATATGTGTTTATCTTTGGAATGCTGTTTTAATCGCACTTACATATGGGTGTGCCTTATCTAGACATGCAAGTAAGACTTGGAGAAAGGTGCTTTCCCTCCACTTGGACTCTAGTGTTTTCTATAACCTACTCTTTGATGGGTATTAAGGGACCACCCTAAGTCAGGAGTCTATAAACACATGACTTCTGGGGCTTAGAGGGAGACATTCTTCTAATAAACAAGTAATGCTCTTGTTTCTGCCAGCTTAAAGGCAAATTCTGTCTCTCATGTGAAATTATATATTTAAAAAATCTCATTGAGAGTCAAGCTTTAGTGATACTTTCCAGCTAAAATATAGCTGAATTTTACTAAGAAGGCTTTTTTTTCTTTTTTTTAAAGCATTGGATTCGTTTGGAGATTTTCCCAGATGTTCTTGTTCATAGATTAAAAATGATAGTGGATCCTGCTGACAGTAGTTACATGCCTTCCCTGGTTGTCGTGTCAGGTACTTGAATTACTTTACTCAAAAAATATCTTCTATCATATAATAAAAACTCCTTTGTCTGATTCCTTTACCCCATTTTTCTTCCTAGGTGGAAATTCCCTAAATAACCTAATTGAATTAAAGACAATCAACATTAACCCCACTGATACCACAGTGTCCCTTCTGAATGACTCCACAGAGGTAAGTAGAGTCTCCATACTGTTCTCCATAGTGGCCGCACCAATTTACATTCCCACCAACGGTGCAGAAGGGTTCGCTTTTCTCCACACCCTCTCCAGCATTATTATTTGTAGACTTTTTAATGTTGGCCATTCTGACTGGTATGAGGTGATACCTCATTGTACTTTTGATTTGCATTTGTCTAATAATTAGTGATATTGAGCACCTTTTCATGTGCCTGTTGAGCATCTGTATGTCTTCTTTGGAGAAATGTCTGTTTAGGCCTCCTGCCCATTTTTTGATTGGGTTGTTTGTTTTTTTGATACTGAACTTCATGAGCTGTTTGTAGATTGTGGAGATTAATCCCTTAACAATTGCATCATTTGCAAATATTTTCTCCCATTCTGAGTGTTGCCTTTTTGTTTTGTTTATGGTTTCCTTTGCTGTGCAAAGACTTTAGAGTTTAATTAGGTTCCATTTGTTTATTTTTATTTTCATTACTCTAGGAAGTGGGTCAAAAAGGATCTTCCTGTGATTTATATCACAGAGTGTTCTGCCTATGTTTTCCTCTAAGAGTTTTATAATAATCCAGCCTTACATTTAGGTCTTTAATCCATTTTGAGTTTATTTTTGTGTATGGTGTTAGGAAGTGTTCTAATTTCATGCTTTTACATGTAGCTGTCCAGTTTTCCCAGCACCACTTACTGAAGAGGCTGTCTTTTCTCTATTGTCTATTCTTGCCTCCTTTGTCAAAGATAAGGTGACCATATGTGCGTAGGTTTATTTCTGGGCTTTCTGTCCTGTTCCATTGATCTATATTTCTGTTTTTGTGCCAGTACCATACTGGTTGTGATGACTGTAGCTTTGTAGTATAGTCTGAAGTCAGGGATCCTGATTCCTCCAGCACTGTTTTTCTTTCCCAAGATTGCTTTGGCTTTCGGGGTCTTCTGTGTCTACATACAAATTAAAAAATTTTTTTGTTCTAGTTCTGTGAAAAATGCCATTGGTAATTTGATAGGGATTGCATTGATACTGTAGATTGCCTGGGGTAGTATAGTCATTTTCACAATATTCTTCCAGTTTAAGAACATGGTGTATATTTCCATCTGTTTGTGTCATCTTCTGTTTCCTTCATTAGCGTCCTATAGTTTTATGAGTACAGTAAGTCCCCTACATACGAACCTTCAAGATGCGAACTTTCAAAGATGAGAACGTGTGTTCACGTGTCCAGTCATGTAAGTTAGTTCACGTCTGGCATACATTGTCACATGTGTGCATCCTCTACAAGTGGTTATGCTTTTGGATACTTTACAGTACTGTATAGACTACAGTAGTACAGTATCTTTCTTTTTTTTTCTTTTTCCTGCCCCCCCCAAAGCGTGTGCACACTCACACACACACACACACGCAGTAGATAGTGGAGTCCACATTTATAGCAAAGGTATATTCATATACTGTTTTTTTTTTAGGGTTCCCCAACCTTTTATTTATTTACATCTTTATTGAAGTATAATTGCTTTACAATGGTGTGTTAGTTTCTGCTTTATAACAAAGTGAATCAGTTATACGTATACATATGTTCCTATATCTCTTCCCTCTTGCATCTCGCTCCCTCCCACCCTCCCTATCCCACCCCTCTAGGTGGTCACAAAGCACCGAGCTGATCTCCCTGTGCTATGCGGCTGCTTCCCACTAGCTATCTATTTTATGTTTGGTAGTGTATATATGTCCATGCCACTCTCTCTCTTTGTAACAGCTTACCCTTCCCCCTCCTCATATCCTCAAGTCCATTCTCTAGTAGGTCTGTGTCTTTATTCCTGTCTTACACCTAGGTTCTTCGTGACATTTTTTCTTTTCCTTAAATTCCATATATATGTGTTAGCATACGGAATTTGTCTTTTTTTTCTGACTTACTTCACTCTGTATGACAGACTCTAGGTCCATCCACCTCAATACAAATAGCTCAATTTCGTTTCCTTTTATGGCTGAGTAATATTCCATTGTATATATGTGCCACATCTTCTTTATCCATTCATCCGATGATGGACACTTAGGTTGTTTCCATCTCCGGGCTATTGTAAATAGAGCTGCAATGAACATTATGGTACATGACTCTTTTTGAATTATGGTTTTCTCAGGATATATGCGCAGTAGTGGGATTGCTGGGTCATATGGCAGTTCTATTTGTAGTTTTTTAAGGAACCTCCATACTGTTCTCCATTGTGGCTGTATGAATTCACATTCCCACCAGCAGTGCAAGAGTGTTCCCTTTTCTCCACACCCTCTCCAGCATTTATTGTTTCTAGATACTTTGATGATGGCCATCTGACTGGTGTGAGATGATGTCTCATTGTAGTTTTGATTTGCATTTCTCTAATGATTAATGATGTTGAGCATTCTTTCATGTGTTCGTTGGCAGTCTGTATATCTTCCTTGGGGAAATGTCTACTTAGGTCTTCTGCCCATTTTTGGATTGGGTTGTTTGTTTTTTTGTTATTAAGCTGCATGAGCTGCTTATAAATTTTGGAGATTAATCCTTTGTCAGTTGCTTCATTTGCAAATATTTTCTCCCATTTTGAGGGTTGTCTTCTGGTCTTGTTTATGGTTTCCTTTGCTGTGCAAAAGCTTTGAAGTTTCATTAGGTCCCATTTGTTTATTTTTGTTTCTCTAGGAGGTGGGTCAAAAAGGGTCTTGCTGTGATTTATGTCATAGAGTGTTCTGCGATGTTTTCCTCTAAGAGTTTGATAGTTTCTGGCCTTAAATTTAGGTCTTTAATCCATTTTGAGTTTATTTTTGTGTATGGTGTTAGGGAGTGATCTAATCTCATACTTTTACATGCACCTATCCAGTTTTCCCAGCACCACTTATTGAAGAGGCTGTCCTTTCTCCACTGTATATTCCTGCCTCCTTTATCAAAGATAAGGTGACCATATGTGCATGGGTTTATCTCTGAGCTTTCTATCCTGTTCCATTGATCTATCTTTCTGTTTTTGTGCCAGTACCATACTGTCTTGATTACTGTAGCTTTGTAGTATAGTCTGAAGTCAGGGAGCCAGATTCCTCCAGCTCTGTTTTTCGTTCTTAAGATTGCTTTGGCTGTTCGGGGTCTTTTGTGTTTCCATACAAATTGTGAAATTTTTTTGTTCTAGTTCTGTGAAAAATGCCAGTGGTAGTTTGATAGGGATTGCATTGAATCTGTAGATTGCTTTGGGTAGTAGAGTCATTTTCACAATGTTGATTCTTCCAATCCAAGAACATGGTATATCTCTCCATCTATTTGTATCATCTTTAATTTCTTTCATCAGTGTCTTATAATTTTCTGCATACAGGTCTTTTGTCTCCTTAGGTAGGTTTATTCCTAGATATTTTGTTCTTTTTGTTGCAGTGGTAAATGGGAGTGTTTTCTTGATTTCAGTTTCACATTTTTCATCATTAGTGTATAGGAATGCAAGAGATTTCTATGCATTAATTTTGTATCCTGCTACTTTACCAAATTCATTGATTAGCTCTAGTAGTTTTCTGGTAGCATCTTTAGGATTCTCTATCTATTGTATCATGTCATCTGCAAAGAGTGACAGCTTTACTTCTTCTTTTCCGATTTGGATTCCTTTTATTTCCTTTTCTTCTCTGATTGCTGAGGCTAAAACTTCCAAAACTCTGTTGAATAAGAGTGGTGAGAGTGGGCAACCTTGTCTTGTTCCTGATCTTAGTGGAAATGCTTTCAGTTTTTCACCATTGAGGATGATGTTGGCTGTGGGCTTGTCATATATGGCCTTTATTATGTTGAGGAAAGTTCCCCCTGTGCCTACTTTCTGCAGGGTTTTTATCATAAACGGGTGTTGAATTTTGTCGAAAGCTTTCTCTGCATCTGTTGAGATGATCATATGGTTTTTCACCTTCAATTTATTAATATGGTGTATCACGTTGATTGATTTGCATATATTGAAGAATCCTTGCACTCCTGGAATAAACCCCCCTTGATCATGGTGTATGATCTTTTTAATGTGCTGTTGGATTCTGTTTGCTAGTATTTTGTTGAGGATTTTTGCATCTGTGTTCATCAGTGATACTGGCCTGTAGTTTTCTTTCTTTGTGACATCCTTGTCTGGTTTTGGTATCAGGGTGATGGTGGCCTCGTAGAATGAGTTTGGGAGTGTTACTCCGCTGCTATATTTTGGAAGAGTTTGAGAAGGATAGGTGTTAGCTCTTCTCTAAATGTTTGATAGAAGTCGCCTGTGAAGCCATCTGGTCCTGGGCTTTTTTTTGTTGGAAGATTTTTAATCACAGTTACAATTTCAGTGCTTGTGATTGGTCTGTTCATATTTTCTATTTCTTCCTGATTCAGTCTTGGCAGGTTGTGCATTTCTAAGAATTTGTCCATTTCTTCCAGGTTGTCCATTTTATTGGCATAGAGTTGCTTGTAGTAATCTCTCATGATCTTTTGTATTTCTGCAGTGTCAGTTGTTAGTTCTCCTTTTTCATTTCTCATTCTATTGATTTGAGTCTTCTCCCTTCTTTTCTTGATGAGTCTGGCTAATGGTTTATCAATTTTGTTTATCCTCTCAAAGAACCAGCTTTTAGTTTTATTGACCTTTGCTATCGTTTCCTTCATTTCTTTTTCATTTATTTCTGATCAGATTTTTATGATTTCTTTCCTTCTGCTAACTTTGGGTTTTTTTAATTCTACTTTCTCTAATTGCTTTAGGTGCAAGGTTAGTTTGTTTATTCGAGATGTTTCCTGTTTCTTAAGGTAGTATTTTATTGCTATAAACTTCCCTCTTAGAACTGCTTTTGCTGCATCCCATGGGTTTTGGGTCGTCGTGTCTCCATTGTCATTTGTTTCTAGGTATTTTTTGATTTCCTCTTTGATTTCTTCAGTGATCACTTCGTTTTTAAGTAGTGTATTGTTTACCCTCCATGTGTTTGTATTTTTTATGGATCTTTTCCTGTAATTGATATCTAGTCTTACAGCGTTGTGGTCGGAAAAGATACTTGATACAATTTAAATTTTCTTAAATTTACCAAGGCTTGATTTGTGACCCAAGATATGATCTATCCTGGAGAATGTTCCATGGGCACTTGATGTGTATTCTGTTGTTTTTGGATGGAATGTCCTATAAATGTCAGTTAAGTCCATTTTATCATTTAAAGCTTGTGTTTCCTTATTTATTTTCATTTTGGATGATGTGTCCATTGGTGATAGTGTGGTGTTGAAGTCCCCTACGATGAATGTGTTACTGTCGATTTCCCCTTTTATGGCTCTTAGTATTTGCCTTATGTATTGAGGTGCTCCTTTGTTGGGTGCATAAATATTTACAATTGTTATATCTTCTTCTTGGATCGATCCTTTGATCATTATGTAGTGTCCTTCTTTGTCTCTTCTAATAGTCTTTATTTTAAAGTCTATTTTGTCTGATATGAGAATTGCTACTCCAGCTTTCTTTTGGTTTCCATTTGCATGGAATATCTTTTTCCATCCCCTTACTTTCAGTCTGTACGTGTCTCTAGGTCTGAAGTGGGTTTCTTGTAGACAGCATATACGTGGGTCTTGTTTTTGTATCCATTCAGCCAATCTGTGTCTTTTGGTGGGAGCATTTAGTCCGTTTACGTTTAAGGTAATTATCGATATGTATGTTCCTAGTCCCATTTTCTTAATTGTTTTGGGTTCATTATTGTAGGTCTTTTCCTTCTCTTGTGTTTCTTGCCTAGAGCAGTTCCTTTAGCATTTGGTGTAAAGCTGGGTTGGTGGTGCTTAACTCTCTCAGGTTTTGCTTGTCTGTAAAGGTTTTAATTTCTCCATCAAATCTGAATGAAATCCTTACTGGGTAGAGTAATCTTGGTTGCAGGTTTTTCTCCTTTATCACTTTAAATATCTCTTGCCATTTCCTTCTGGCTTGCAGAGTTTCTGCTGAAAGATCAGCTGTTAACCTTATGGGGATTCCCTTGTGTGTTATTTGTTGTTTTTCCCTTGCTGCTTTTAATATGTTTTCTTTGTATTTAATTTTTTTTTTTTTTCCGGTATGTGGGCCTCTCAGTGTTGTGGTCTCTCCTGTTGCGGAGCACAGGCTCTGGACGCGCAGGCTTAGTGGCCATGGCTCACGGGCCCAGCTGCTCTGCGGCATGTGGGATATTTCCGGACCCGGGGCACGAACCCGTGTGCCCTGCATTGGCAGGCGGACTCTCTACCACTGCGCCACCAGGGAAACCCTGTGTTTAATTTTTGACAGTTTGTTTAATATGTGTCTTGGCGTATTTCTCCTTGGATTTATCCTGTATGGGATTCTCTGTGCTTCCTGGACTTGATTAACTATTTCCTTTTGCATATTAGGGAAGTTTTCAAGTATAATCTCTTAAAATATTTTCTCAGTCCCTTTCTTTTTCTCTTCTTCTTCTGGAACCCCTATAATTTGAATGTTGGTGCGTTTAATGTTGTCCCAGAGGTCTCTGAGACTGTCTTCAGTTCTTTTCATTCTTTTTTCTTTATTCTGCTCTGCAGTAGTTATTTCCACTATTTTATCTTCCAGGTCACTTATCCGTTCTTCTGCCTCAGTTATTCTGCTATTGATCCCATCTAGAATATTTTTCATTTCATTTATTGTGCTGTTCATTGTTGCGTGTTTACTCTTTAGTTCTTCTAGGTCCTTGTTAAATGTTTCTTGCATTTTGTCTATTCTGTTTCCAAGATTTTGGATCATCTTTACTATCATTATTCTGAATTCTTTTCCAGGTAGACTGCCTATTTCCTCTTCATTTGTTAGGTCTGGTGGGTTTTTATCTTGCTCCTTCATCTGCTGTGTGTCTTTCTGTCTTCTCATTTTGCTTATCTTACTGTGTTTGGGGTCTCCTTTTTGTAGGCTGCAGGTTTGTAGTTCCCGTTGTTTTTGGTGTCTGTCCCCAGTGGCTAAAGTTGGTTCAGTGGGTTGTGTAGGCTTCCTGGTGGAGGGGACTAGTGCCTGTGTTCTGGTGGATGAGGCTGGATCTTGTCTCTCTGGTGGGCAGGTCCACGTCTGGTGGTGTGTTTTGGGGTATCTGTGGACTTATTATGATTTTAAGCAGCCTCTCTGCTAATGGATGGGGTTGTGTTCCTGTCTTGCTAGTTGTTTGGCATAGGGTGTCCAGCACTGTAGCTTGCTGGTCATTGAGTGAAGCTGGGTCTTGGTGTTGAGATGGAGATCTCTGGGAGATTTTCGCCGTTTGATATTATGTGGAGCTGGGAGATCTCTTGTGGACCAGTGTCCTGAAGTTGGCTGTCCCACCTCAGAGGCACAGCACTGACTCCTGGCTACAGCACCAAGAGCCTTTCATCCACACGGCTCAGAATTAAAGGGAGAAAAAGTAGATAGGAAGAAAGGAAGAAAGGAAGGAAGGAAGAGGGGAGGGAGCGAGGCAGGGAGGAGGGAAGGGAAGGAAGGAAAGAAAGAAAGATAGAAAGAAAGAAAGAAAGAAAGCAGATAAAATAAAATAAGATAAAATAAAGTTATTAAATTAAAAAGTCATTATCAAGAAAAAAATTTTGTTTGAAAAAGAAAAACAAAAACGGACGTATAGAATCCTAGGACAAATGGGGGGAGTAAAGCTGTACAGACAAAGTCTCACACAGAAGCATAGACATACACACAAAGAGAGGAAAAGGGAAAAAAAAATAAATCTTGCTCTCAAAGTCCACCTTAATTTGGGATGATTTGTTGTGTATTCGTGTATTCCACAGATGCAGGGGAGATCAAGTTGATTGTGGAGCTTTAATCCGCTGCTTTTGAGGCTGCTGGGAGAGATTTCTCTTTCTCTTCTTTGTTCTCACAGCTCCCGGGGTTCAGCTTTGGATTTGGCCCTGCCTCCGTGTGTAGGTTGCCGGAGGGCGTCTGTTCTTTGCTCAGACAGGACGGGGTTAAAGGAGCAGCTCCTTTGGGGACTCTGGCTCACTCAGGCTGGAGGGGAGGGAGGGGCACGGAGTGCGGGGCGAGCCTGCGGTGGCAGAGGCCAGCGTGAGGTTGCACCCGCCTTAGGTGCGCCATGTGTTCTCCCGGGGGAGATGTCCCTGGATCCCAGGACCCTGGCAGTGGCGGGCTGCACAGGCTCCCCGGAAGGAGGTTGTGAATAGTGACCTGTGCTTGTACATAGGCTTCTTGGTGGCGGCCACAGTGCGTTAGCATCTCATACCCGTCTCTGGGTTCCGCAGTTTTTTTTTTTTTCACATCTTTATTGGAGTATAATTGCTTTACAATGGTGTGTTAGTTTCTGCTTTATAACAAAGTGAATCAGTTATACATATGTTCCCATATCTCTTTCCTCTCGCGTCTCCCTCCCTTCCACCCTCCCTATCCCACACTTCCAGACGGTCCGCACTTTTAGCCGCGGCTCGCACCCGTCTCTGGAGCTCCTTTAAGCAGTGCGCACCAGGAAACAAAGAGGGAAGAAAAAGTCTCTTGCCTCTTCGTCATGTCCAGACTTTTCCCCGGACTCCCTCCCGGCTAGCCGTGGTGCACTAACCCCCTGCAGGCTGTGTTCATGCCGCCAGCTCCAGTCCTCTCCCTGTGCTCCGACCTCTCCCTGAAGCCCGAGCCTCAGCTCCCAGCCCCGCACGCCCTGGCAGGTGAGCAGACAAGCCTCTCGGGCTGGTGAGTGCCGATCGATACCGATCCTCTGTGCGGGAATCTCTTCGCTTTGCCCTCGGCACCCCTGTTGCTGTCCTCTCCTCCGCGGCTCTGAAGTTTTCCCCTTGTGCCACCCACAGTCTCCACCCGCGAAGGGGTTTCCTAGTGTGTGGAAACCTTTCCTCCTTCACAGCTTCCTCCCAGTGGTGCACTCCTGTCCCTATCCTTTTGTCTCTGTTTATTCTTTTTTCTTTTGCCCTACCCAGGTACGTGGGGACTTTCTTGCCTTTTGGGAGGTCTGAGGTCTTCTGCCAGCGTTCAGTAGGTGTTCCGTAGGAGTTGTTCCACGTGTAGATGTATTTCTGGTGTATCTGTGGGGAGGAAGGTGATCCCCACATCTTACTCTTCCGCCATCTTCCCCTCGTCCCAGTATCTTTATTTCAAGCCCCGGATAGGCTTTATGGCCCCTATTATGTTGAGGTATGTTCCCTCTATGCCCACTTTCTGGAGAGTTTTTATCGTAAGTGTGTGTTGAATTTTGTCAAAAGCTTTTTCTGCATCCATTTGAGATGATAATACGGTTTTTATTCTTCAATTTGTTAACGTGGTGTATCACACTGATTTGCGGATACTGAAAAATCCTTGCACCCCTGGGATAATTCTGCTTGATGATGGTGTATGATCCTTTTAATGTATTGTTGGATTCGGTTTGCTAGTATTTTGTTGAGAAGTTTTTTAAAATTTATTTATTTATTTATTCATTTGGTTGAGCCAGGTCTTACTTGCAGCAGTCAGGCTCCTTAGTTGTGGCTCGCAGACTCCTTAGTTGCGTCACGTGGGCTCCTTAGTTGTGGCAGGCAGGTTACTTAGTTGTGGTTCGAGGGCTCCTTAGTTGTGGCTCACCAGCTCCTTAGTTGTGGCACATGGGCTCCTTAGTTGCGGCAGGTGGGCTCTGTTAGTTGAGGCTCACAGGCTCCTTAGTTGCGGTTCACCAGCTGCTTAGTTGCAGCATGCAGGTGGGATCTAGTTCCCTGACGAGGGATCAAACCCAGGCCCCCTGCATTGGGAGCGTGGAGTCTTAACCACCCGCGCCACCAGGGAGGTCACCTGTTGAGGATTTTTGTGTCTATGTTCATCAGTGATAATTGCCCTGTAAATTTTCATTTCTTTTGTGTGTGTGTGTGTGTGTGTGTGTGTGTGTGTGTGTGTGTGTGAGATATCTTTGTCTGGTTTTGCTATCAGGGCGATCGTGGCTTCATAGAATGAGTTTGGGAATGTTCCTTCCTCTGCAGTTTGTTTTTTTGCAGTAGTTTCAGAAGGATAGGTGTTAACTCTTCTCTAAATGTTTGGTAGAATTCACCTGTGAAGCCACCTGGTCCTGAACTTTTGATTGTTGCAAGTTTTAAAATCACAGATTTAGCACATAATTAACTGAAAAGCTTTTGCACAGCAAAGGATACCCTGGAGAAAACGAAAAGACAACCTATTGAATGGGAGAAAAAAATTGAAATGGTATGACTGATAAGGGATTAATATACAACATATATCAACAGCTCATACAACTCAACAGCAAAAAACCAACCCAATTAAAAAATGGGCAGAAGAACTGAATAGACATTTTTCCAAAGAAGAAATGCAGATGGCCAACAGGCAGATGAAAAGATACTCAAAATCACAAATCATCAGTGAAATGCAAATTAAAACCACAATGAGATATCACCTCAGACCTGTCAGAATGGCTGTCATCAAAAAGAACACAAATAACAAATGTTAGCGAGAATTGCAGAAAAGGGAACACTTGTACACTGTTGGTGGGAATGTAAATTGGTACAGGTATATATCCGAAAAAGATAACATGTACCCCAATGTTCATAGCAACATTATTTACAATTGTCAAGATAGGGAAGCAACCTAAGTGTCCATCAACAGAAGAACGGATAAAGATGTGGTACATAAATACAATGGAGTACTGCTCAGCCACAAAAGAGAATGAAAATTTGCCATTTGCAACAACATGGAGGGACTTGGAGGGCATTATGCTAAGTGAAATAAGTCAGACAGAGAAAGACAGATACTGTGTGATATCACTTACATGTGGAATCTAAAAAATACACCAGTTAGTGAATATAACAGAAAAAGAAGCTGAGTCACAGACATAGAGAACAAACTAGTGGCTACCAGGGGGAGAAGGAAGAGGGGAGGGGCAATATAGGGGTAGGGGGTTAAGAGGCACAAACTATTAGGTATAAAATAAGCTACAAGGATATATTGTACAACGTGGGGAATATAGCAGATATAGAGTATAACCTATAAAAATTGTGAATCACTATATTGTATACCTGTAACTCACATATTATTATATATCAACTATACATCAATGAAAAATAAATTGCTTAATTGATTTAAAGAAGTCACAGATTCAATATCAGTACTTGTAATTGGTCTGTTCATACTTCCTATTTCTTCGTGATTCTGTCTTGGGAGATTATACCTTTTAGGAATTTGTCCATTTCTTCTAGGTTGTCCATTTAATTGGCATGTTGTTGCTTGTAGTAGTCTCTTATGACCCTTTGTATTTCTGTGCTCTTGGTTATAACTTCTTTTTCATTTCTGATTTTATTGTTTCCAGCCCTCTCCCGTTTTTTTCTTGATTCTGACTAAAGGTTTATCAATTTTTTTTTCTGTTTTCAGAGGACCAGCTTATAGTTTCATTGATCTTTTCTATTGGTATTTTAGTCTCTATTTCATTTATTTCTGCTCTGATCTTTATGATTTCTTCTCCTAACTTTGGCTTTTGTTTGTTCTTGTTTCTCTGTTTGCTTTAGGCATAAGGTTTGTTGTTTATTTGAGAACTCCCCTCTTAGAATTGCTTTGCAGCATCTCATAGGTTTTGGATCATCATGTTTTTATTTTCATTTGTCTGTAGGTATTTTCTGATTTCCTCCTTGATTTCTTCAGTGATCCACTGGCTGTTTAGTAGCATATTGTTCAGCCTCCATATGCTTGTTTTTTTTGCAGTTGTTTTCTTGTTGATTTCTAATCTCATAGTGTTGTGGTCGTAAAAGATGCTTGCTATTATTTCAGTTTTCTTAAATTTACCAAGGCTTGCTTTGTGGCCTAGCATGTCATCTATCCTGGAGAATGTTCCATGTGCACTTGAAAAGAATGTGTATTCTGCTACTCTCAGGTAGAATGCTTTATAAATATCAAGTAAGCCCCTCTGGTCTAATATGTCATTTAAAGCCTGTGTTTCCTTACTGATTTTCTGTCTGGGTGATCTGTCCACTAATGAAGGTGGGGTATTAACATCCCCCACTGTTATTGTGTTACTGTCGATTTCTCCTTTTATGTCTGTTAATGTTTGCCTTATATGTTGAGATGCTTCCCTGTTGGATGAATATATATTTACAATTGTTGTATTTCCTTGGATTGAAGAAGATATAACATTTCTTCCCCTCATTTTCAGTTTGTATGTGTCTCTAGATCTGAAGTGAGTCTCCTATAGGCAGCAGATATATGGGCCATGTTTTTGTTTCCATTCAGTCAGTCTGTGTCTTTTGGTTGGAGCATTTAGTCCGTTTACATTTAAGGTATTTATCCATATGTATGTTCCTATTGCCGTTTTGCTAATTGTTTTGGATTTGTTTTTGTAGGTCTTTTTTTCCCCTTTCTTCTTTTGTTTTCTTCTGATTTGATGTATATCGTTAGTGTTATTTTGCATTCCTTTTTCTTTTTTGTGTGTATTTCTATTACAGGTTTTTGTTTTGTGGTTACTATGAGGTTTTTGTACAGCAGTCTAGTTAAATATGTGCTTGTTTTAAGTTGCTGATCTCTTAATTTCAAATGCATTTTAGATACCCTGCATTTGTACTCTTCTCCCCTCATGGTCACTGCTTTTGAATTCATATTTTACATCTAATTGTTTTGTCTATCCCTTAAACCCTTATTGTGGGTACAGATGATTTTACTCCTTTTGTCTTTTAACCTCCCTACTAGCTTTGTGTGTGAATGATTTCCTACTGTATGTTTACCTTTACTAGAGAGCTTTTCCATTTTGTAATTTTCTTGTTTCTAGTTGTGTCGTTTTCTTTTCCACCTAGAGGAGTTCCTTTAGCATTTGCTGTAAAGCTGGTTTGATGTTCCTGAATTCTTTTAGCTTTTACTTGTCTGTAAAGCTTTTGTTTTCTTCATCAAATCTCAGTGAGAGCCTTGCAGTGTAGAATATTCTTGGTTATAGGTTCTTCTCTTTCATCACTTTATATTGTGCATTCCCTTCTGGTCTGCAGAGGTTTTGCTGAAAAATCAGCTGATAGCCTTATAGGATTCCCTTGTATGTTGTCTTTTGCTTTTCCCTTGTTACTTTTAATATTCTCTCTTTATCTTTTAATTTTTTCATTTTTATGACAATAGTCCTTGTGTATTCCTCTGCGGGTTAATCCTATATGGGATTCTCTGTGCTTCCTGGACTTGGTTGACTTTTTCCTTTCCCAGCTTAGGTAAGTTTTCAGCTATTATCTCTTCAGATATTTTATCAAGTCCTTTCTCTCTCTCTTCTTCTGGAACCCCTATAATATGAATGTTTATGTGCTTGTCGTCGTCCTACTGGTCTCTTAAACTGTCCTCATTTCTTTTTGTTCTCTTTTCTGTTTGGTAGCAGTGATTTCCAGTACTGTGTCTTCTAGCTCACTAATCCATTCTTCTGCCTCATTTAGGCTACTGTTGATTTCCTTCTGGTATATTTTTCAGTTCAGTTATTGCATTCCTTAATTCTGTTTGGTTGTTCTGTATATTTTCTAATTCTTTATTTAAAAACTTCTAATTTCTCGCTCTGTGCATCTATTCTCCTTCTGAGTTCTTTCATCATCTTTATCATCATTACTCTGAACTCTTGGGTAGATTGCCTCGACGTCACTTAGTTTTTCTTCTGGCGTTTTATCTTGTTACTTCGTCTGAAACATAATCCTGTTGCTGCATTTTGTTTAAATTGCTATTTGTATTTTTATGTATGTGGTAGGTTGGTTCTGCTTCTCAACCTTGGAGAAGTGGCCCTCTGTAAGAGATGTCCTATGCATCCCAGCAGTGCAGTTCCTTCTCATCATCCAAGGAAGGGCCACGGGCCAGCTGGTTCCAGGGTAGGGTCTGGCCTGCATTTGCAGACTTGGTCTGTTGGCTGAAGGACTGTCATTTTCTTGCTTCTGGTGTCTGACCTCTGGTGAGTGAGGCTGGTCTAGATAGTTGAGTGAGTGAGATTCCTGGCAGGTGGGGCTGGTGCCTGCCCCCTGGTAGGTGGAGTTGGGTCTTGGTCCTCTGGTGGGCAGGACCATGTATAGAGGCAGCTGTGGGCTCAGGAAGTCTTTAGGCAGTCTGTCTGCTGATGGCTGTTTCCGCACCTAGTTTGTTGTTTATCCTGAGGCGTTCCAGCATTGGAGCCTAGAGCCTGGTGGGTGGGGCCAGGTCTTGGTGCCAGAATGTCAGCCTCCAGGAGAGCTCATGCAGATGAATATTCTCCTGATATATCTGCCACTAGTGTCTATGCCCCCAGTGTGGGCCACAGCCTCTCCCTGCCTCCCCAGGAGACCCTCCAAGACCAGCAGGTAGATCTGGCCCAGATACCTATCAAATTGCTGCTTTTGCTCTTGGTCCTGGTGCATGTGAGATTTTGCATGCACCCTTTATGAGTGAAGTCTCTATTTCCCCCAGTCCTCTGGATCTCCTCCAGTCAAGCCCCCGCTGATCTTCAAAGGCAGATGCTCTCAGGGTTCCTCTTCCCAGTGCCAGACCCCCAGGCTGGGGAGCGTGATGTGAGGCTCAGAACTCTCACTCCTGTTGGAGAACCTCTGTAATATAATTATTCTCCAATTTGTGAGTTGCCAACCCCGGTGGGTATGGGATTTAATTATATCATGAGCCTGCCTGTCCTACCAGTCTTGCTGTGGTCCATCTTTATGTCTTTAGCTGTAGAGGATCTTTTCTAGTAGGTGTCAGTCTTTTTCAACGATAGTTGTTCTGCAGATTGTTGTGATTTTGTTGTGCTTGTGAGAAGAGGTGAGCTTAGTGTCCTTCTACTCTGCCATCTTGGCCACTCTCCCATAGTGTTCCTTTTTGATGGTTTGCAAATGACAATGGAGTTGCCTTTTTTTGACCATCTCTATAATAACATTGAGCCCATATTTTCCCCCTTAATTAAATAATTGTATTTATTTTAAAATTTGACATGTATACAACTTGAATTTGTTGCTTATCAGATCAGCTTGAAAAGAAAACAAAACAAATTTCTTCCTCACTATCTTTGGTAAGAAGCAGGGGTAAAAGCTCTTGGCAAAAGTCATTGCCAAGCATGTCAGGGTGCTTTGTGCATTTAGCATTGTGTTATTCACGTTAAATATCTGTTACTATTGCAATAGTTCTTTCTGACCATACATGTGACACTGGAAATTGCTTTTTTGTTTTCATACCTTTAATTTGGTAGTAAGGAAAATTTCAAAATGAATCCAAGTTAATTTTATCTCCTGAAAATTCTGTCTGAGAGAATCAGTGAAGGTTCTTTTAAACAGTACATATTACGGATCAGTGAGACTGCCTTATAAATCTTCCAGTAAATCTTTCCACACAGACGTGAACACTATTTTAGTAAATTAAATATATTTAAAGTAACGCAGGTTAAAGCAGTTTTTTTTAACTACCTATACATTATCTCATGAGAACTTATTTAATTGATATGATAGTGGATAAAGATACCAAATAGTTGACTTTTTATTCATCTAAAGTTTATCATAAGTGAGTTTATTTTTAAATTATTAAATGCAGTTTACCAATCATTGCTTTATTACTTTAAAAAAATTTTTATTGGTGTATAGTTGACTTACAGTGTGTTAGTTTCAGGTGTACAGCAAAGTGAATCAGTTATACATGTACATGTATCCACTCTTTTTTTTAGATTCTTTTCCCATATAGGCCATTACGGAGTATTGAGTAGAGTTCCCTGTGCTATACAGCAGGTTTTTATTAGTTATCCATTTTATATATAGCAGTGTGTATATGTCAGTCCCAGTCTCCCAATTTATCCCTCCTCCCGTTATCCCTTGGTAACTATAAGTTTGTTTTCTACATCCATGACTCTACTTCTGTTTTGTAAATAGGTTCATTTGTACCCTTTTTTTTTAGATTCCACATGTAAGTGATATCATATGATGTTTGTCTTTCTGTGTCTGACTTACTTCACTTGGTATGACCATCTCTAGGTCCATCCATCTTGCTGCAAATGGCATTATTTTGTTCTTTTTTATGGCTGAGTTATATTCCATTGTATATATGTACCACATCTTCTTTATCCATTCCTCTTGTGACGGACATTTATGTTGCTTCCATGTCCTGGCTATTGTAAATAGTGCTCCTGTAAAGATAGGGGTGCATGTGTCTTTTCAAATTATGGTTTTCTCTGGACATATGCCCAGAAGTGGGATTGCTGGGCCATATGGTAGTTCTATTTTTAGCTTTTAAAGGTACCTCCATACTGTTCTCCATAGTGGCTGCACCAATTTACATTCCCACCAACAGTGTAGGAGGGTTCCCTTTGCCCTACACCCTCTGTAGCATTTACTGTTTGTAGATTTTTTGATGATGGATATTCTGACCAGTTTGAGGTGATAACCTCATTGTATTTTTGATTTGCATTTGTCTAATAATTAGTGATATTGAGCATCTTTTCATGTGCCTGTTGCCCATCTATCTGTATGTCTTCTTTGGAGAAATGTCTCTTTAGATCTTCCACCCATTTTTTGATTGGGCTATTTGTTTGTTTGATATTGAGCTTCATGAGCTGTTTGTATATTTTGGAGATTAATCCTTTGTTAGTTGCTTTGTTTGCAAATATTTTCTCCCATTCTGACAGTTGTCTTTTTGTTTTGTTTATGGTTTCCTTTGCTGTTCCTTTCCTTTTGAGTTTAATTAGGTCCCATTTGTTTATTTTTATTTTTTTTAAACATCTTTATTGGGGTATAATTGCTTTACAATGGTGTGTTAGTTTCTGCTTTATAACAAAGTGAATCAGTTATACATATACATATGTTCCCATATCTCTTCCCTCTTGCGTCTCCCTCCCTCCCACCCTCCCTAGCCCACCACTCCAGGCGGTCACAAAGCACCGAGCCGATATCCCTGTGCCATGCGGCTGCTTCCCACTAGCTATCTACCTTATGTTTGTTAGTGTGTATACGTCCATTTTATTTTTATTTTCATTACTTTAGGAGGTGGATCAAAAAAGATCTTGCTGCGATTTATGTCAAAGATTGTTTTGCCTATGTTTTCCTCTAAGAGTTTTATAATAATCCAGCCTTACATTTAGGTCTTTAATCCATTTTGAGTTTATTTTTGTGTATGGTGTTAGGGAGTGTTCTAATTTCATTCTTTTATATGTACGTGTCGAGTTTTCCCAGCACCACTTATTAAAGACACTGTCTTTTCTCCATTGTAGAGTCTTGCCTCCTTTGTCATAGATTAGGTGACCATCGGTGTGTGGGTTTATCTCTGGGCTTTCTATCCCATTCCATTGATCTGTATTTCTGTTTTTGTGCCAGTACCATACTGTTTTGATTACTGTAGATTTGTAGTATAGTCTGAAGTCAGGGATCCTGGTTCCTCTAGCTTTGTTTTTCTTTTGCAAGATTGCTTTGGCTATTCAGGGTCTTTTGTGTTTCCATACAATCTGTAAATTTTTTTGTTCTAGTTCTGTGAAAAATGCCTTTGGTAATTTGAAATGGGTTGTGTTGGATCTGTAGATTGCTTTGGGTAGTATAGTCATTTTCACAATATTGATTCTTCCAATCTAAGAACATGGTATATCTCTCCATCTGTTTGTGTCGTCTTTGATTTCTTTCATCAGTATCTTATAGTTTTCTGAGTACAGGTCTTTTGCTCCTTGGGTAAGAATCATTGCTTTATTATTTTTTTCTGTCCACATAAAGGCAGGCAAGTTCCATGTGATCCCAGTGTGTTACGTTAAAGAAACTGGTAACACAGTTTTTCAAGGTGGAAGATTGGTAACTTGTATCTAGAGACTATGGGACCATACCAACACTTTCCCCCAGGTCTAAGAGTTGATGCTTTGGCCCTTGGGTACACCAGAAGGTTTTTGTTCTATTTATTTTCTTCCCGTCTTTGATAAATAAAATTTTGGAACACCATTCATTCTTGAATGTCATTAAACTATTTTATGGAATGCCATGTAATAAATTAACAGTTAATACCAATGGTGGTAATAAATTAATAAAGTGGCAAATGATGAAAATTGAAGATATTATTGAGTTTTTCTGAGAAAAGATAATATTGCATTTTAGTGCATTTTATTAACTTATTGCTGGGTAGTGGAATGTAGCTTGTCTGTTATCTTAATTATGCTACTGAATTCTTTTTTTTTGTATTTTAAGTAAATCAGTAACCACAGAAATTTATTCAGTAACTGAGATAGGTATTCATGAAAGGTGTATTGATTTTAATAAATTTTAATAAATTTTCCGTTCAGAACAATTTATTACGTAATATTTGAGAAGCACAGAATAGTGTATTTCACGTATATGAGAAATATGAAGCATTGTGAGTATTCAGAAAATTCAGGGCCCACTCTCCATCCCTCCAACCAACTTAAGAACTAGAATATTACCATTCCTGTAAAGCTACTGGACTCTTTCTTCTAGCATTGCTTTTCCTATCAAAATGGTTTGTGACAGGAATTTTCTAACATAGCTGTAAATAGTAAGTATACTGAATCCTCCATGAACCTATCACCTAGTTTCAATGATTATCAACATTTTTGCCAGTCGTGTTTCACTAACTCCGTCCATGTGTCCCCCCTGCCCCCCGCCCTTTTTTTTTTGAGGTGTTAAAGCAAGCTCCAGACATGGCCTTATTTCAGTAGTGAGTACTTCAATTATTCATTTCTAACAAGGACTTTAAAAATGTAACCACAATGCCATCACACCGAAAAGTTTTTCTTTAATATCATAAAATATCCAGTCAATGTTTAAATTTTCCCAATTATCCAATAAATGTTCATTTGTAGTTGGTTACTCTGAATCGTGATTCAGGCAGTGTCTGCACTTTGCACTTCATTAAAATTTTTCACTGTCTTGGTTTTTCCTTGCTAAAGAAAGAAACAGGGTCTCTTTCTTGTAGAATTTTTCATTTCTCTGTTTGCCTTTTTCACTCAACCTGTGCTTCCTGTGACATCATAGGTAGATCTTAAGGTTTGATTAGGGCCCATTGAGGCAGCAAGAAGTCATTGGTGATGTGTGTGCTTCCTGCTGTTTCAGTGTTTGTTCACATGATATACAGGAATAGAAGAATACTCTGAATGTCAAGTACGGGGGGTGGGGCATTCTGTGGGACAGGGAGCCAACTTTAAAAAATGAATGGCAAAGGTGTAACAGAGGGAGGTTGCATCCTGTTTGGATTCTGATTTGGATAAGCTGAAAATAGAAAGATGTTTATGAGATGATTAGAAAATTTGATCACTGGTAGCATTTAGATGATATAAGATTATTGATTTAGCTATCATAATAGTACTGTGGATATATTTTTTAAATGCCTGTATTTCAGTGATACATACTAAAGTTTTAAAACAACATGCTGCCTGGAATTTTCTTATGATAATCCATATATGAACAAAATCAGTCATCCATTGATAATTGTTGAACTAGGTGATGGGGTTATGGGACTCTGTATTGTTTTCTCTAATTTGTATGTAATGAAGTATTTTTATTATGTTTTAAAAATTATGAAGCCTTTGTGACTACCTGACACCTAATCTCTTTCTTAATCATCTTGGTTTAAGAAAGCTTTAAGACAGAAAAGTTTTGGAGTCATTCAGTAAGGCTATCATACTATTTCATTTTAGTAAGAAAATTACTGTGAGTCCCATGCCTTGGATGAACATCCTTGGTGAATTAACGACTTCTTTTGAAAGCAAACCCCACTCAAATGTGCCTGCCTCAACCCTGCCTAGTATTTCCAGAACTTAAGTAAAGGGGCTCTAACTTTCCACACATTCCATGTCTCATATGTCCTTCTCTCCAGTTAAAGTATCTAATGTGTTTGATTCTGAAAACTCTGTAGCTTACTGTGTTTGTATCTAGTATCACAGGTATATTGAAATTGCAATAAAGCAGTGCAGGAGCTCGGGAATTGATTGTAAAATCCATGGTCTCATCCTACTGGGACGGATACGTGCGGAGGAGGAAGATTTGGCTGCAGTTCCTTTCTTAGCTTCAGATAATGAGGAGGAAGAGGACGAAAAAGGCAACAGTGGGAGGTGAGAGCTGTTTGCTGTTGGTGGTACTCATGCCCAAACTCTGACTTTCAAAAGCCAGTGTTTAATTGGAGTGTATCTTATAATGAGGATAGTTTAGTGCCGATAGGACTATTTGTTAAGTATTAGTTAATGTTCAAATCATATTCAAAAATATGATTTAATTTAATTTTAGGAAAAATTTAATGTGGAAACACATTGTATTTAGAAAAATTCACTTAAAAGGGAAAATAAAAATGTTAATTTTTCTACCTGAAATATTACTGTTAATATTTTGGTATATATTCTTGTAGTTTTCTTTTTTATCTGTCCCTAATTGTGTTTTCCTTTGGAGATAGTGTGGTATGGTATGTATTTTACAGGCTTTTTTGTTAAGAATTTTATTAATAACTTTTAAATTAAAAATTTTTTATTACAATAAAATATACATAAATTTACCATCTTAACCAGTTAAGTGTATAGTTCAGTGACATTAAGTAAATTTACATTATTGTGCAACCATGAGTAACATCCATCTTTAGAATATCTGTATCATTAGCCTTCTGTTGTATAATTTTATTTTGTACAATATTTCATCTCATGATTAAGTTCTCATTTACTCAGTTCCTTATTTTGTATGAGCCCTGTAGTGATGACTATTACTGTATTTATTCATCCACCATATATTTATTGAACACCTACTGGGGGCTAAACCCTGTTCTCTGTCCTGTGAATGCTGTAGTGAACATGCTAAATAAAACAAGACAAACTCACACACATTAGAGTGGCCTCATGGCTGTGGGAAGTGCACGAAGGAGAAGGGCCTGGTGCTTTGAGCGACTGCAAAGGAGCATTGGGCTGTCAGGAGAACAAGGAAAAACTCCCCCCATCAAAGCAAAGTGGGCAGTAAGGGGTGTTGGCAGGGGAACATCATATACCAAGGGTGAAGAAAGGTGTCTGCCAGGTCTGTGCACATTTGCTTTTTATTCCAAGACCTGTACGGAGGGCTCACGTGCAGTGTCTGTTCTGAGCTCTGTTTACGTCCCAGCAGCAAACAGTGCAGGCAATTACTGTCCTCAGATAAGTTGTCTTTTCACAAATAAATTGCTAAAAGTGAAATTGCCAAGTCGATAGGTGTTTCTCTTGTATTGCTGGTGTAGCTGGGTCCTTGCAGATGTTCACTAGAGGCAGGTAACAGTGCTAGCTGAGCTCTGCTGATCACTGCCCTTAGCACTGAGTGCTTTCTAGTGTGTGACGTGAGCAGTCTGTCCTTTTGAAACAAAGGAGCTTGGCTCTGCACTGCTATTAAGCACATACTCTTAATCATGAAGAGGTGGCCACTGTGGTGATAAATCAGGTCATTCTAGGGATCTTGGGCTTGGATCCTGTCTTGTTTCATTTTGGAAGCTTTGCAAAGAAGTTGAAGAGAAAATAGTCTTATAACACTACCTTATCTAGAATATATGTTATACTATATGTTACAGTTCAAACTGTTTGTGTCTACATGCATTAATTTAATTAAGTGAGGAAAATGACATTTCACTTAAATAAATCATTGGGATTTTTAAGTGAAAGGATTCTAGAGTCACATTTTCTTATTCGGTAGCTACTAAAATGAATTGGGCAAATATAATTAGTACATGTACTATATATGTGAAATAACCACAAAAGTTTGAGCTTTACTCATAGGTGAAATTTTTACACAGCTGGATACATTCACAAAAGAAATTCTAGATATTTGAATGTAATTTTTTTTCCTTTCAAATATCATTAATGAGCTAATAACTAATGAATGCTCCAAGCAGTCTCCCACAGGGCAAGCCCCCAACTAGGGTGTGCCCTCACTGACCACCCGCTGGCATTTGTTCCCCCTGCTGATGATTACATGGTACCAGTCCTTACATGTCTCAACACTGGTGGAATCCCTTACATACTTTTGAGTAACACTGTGTTACAGGGTATTTCAAATAGAATGTACATATACTTGCTCTCCTTTGCCTGGTATGGGATGAGAGTTTTCCTACCCTTTTATCCCCAAACCATAAAATTTTGATCCCTGAAAGTAAATATTCATTAGTATGTAACACGTTAAAAAATCTTACCTATCTGTAAGCTAATCTCTGGAGTCTTCAGTTGTCTATTGTAGCTTATAAAAATAGAACAAAAGCAAAAAGCTAAAACCTCAAACACAGAAGCAACAGTTTTCTTACCACCTGGCATAAAACTGACAACCAAGCAAATCTAACATTGTTCCATGTACTTCGTGTTCTTATCGTGTTCAAGAATTGATGGACTTTTTTTTTAATTGATTCAATCTAATTTATTTATGATGTACAACAAATTGGAAGTAACAATAGCCATTTTTCTCAAGTGTTAGCAGTATAGTTAACACTTAATGCATGGACATCGGTTACTGTGATTTTGTCATTTAAATTTTTTTTTAATTTAATTTTTATTTTATTTTGAATAATGTGTGGACTTTGTTGATCAAACTTTTAACCCATCGAGGGCAGGTCAGGAGATGGGATGAATGAGATGGCCTGTGCTTCAGGAGCCTCGGGGGGCTGGTGAGACCTCCCCTGGCAGAATGGAGATTTGGACCTCCTCCTCCAACACAGCTGGCCAGCACAGTGGGCAGAGGGTGTAAAGGAAGAAATTTGCATTTTGCCTCGGGACATGTGTTTGTGTTTGAGTACATCAGAGGCCATGTGGCTACATCCATTTTATTATTTCTTTGCGGGGAAAATATGACCAAACAGGGTTTGAGGTTTAGGGACATGGCCACAATGCCAGTCCCGGTGGTGATTCTTGGCGCCATTAACCAACATTCTCTCCAGTTACATCTGCAGTAGCTGTGCATTAAGGCGATGGGCGGTAATTGCTGTAAAAGCAGTAAAAGCTGTCACGTTCAACTTGGTATACAAGAAGAAAGAGAACTGCACAGTGTCTCTTGGGAAGATCTCCACCGGAATAAAAAGCTAAGGTTAAATTCTAGTATTGAAAGGTAGCATACTGGTATCTAGAAATTTTGACCCTCTGGAACACTAACTCCTGTGTATACTTCAGGCTTTGTTGAATTAAAACAAAACTTTAAGAGTTTCTGATAGTAACCAGCAAACTGTGTGCTTGAGGTTGTTTTCCTTTTTATTTAAAAATTTTTTTCACTCTGACCTCTATTTCTGTTTTATTTTTCCTTTGATTAGCCTTATTAGAAAGAAGGCTGCAGGTCTGGAATCAGCGGCTACGATAAGAACCAAAGTGTTTGTGTGGGGCCTGAATGACAAGGACCAGCTGGGAGGGCTGAAGGGCTCCAAGGTACCTGCCCGATACCCAGTGCCCTCGCCACCCCATGCTGCTCAGACCCAGACAGGCTCAGCAACAGCCATGCTTCTTGAAGTTTTTATAATGGTCTTTCCTTTTATATGTTGTTTTTAAAGTTGACTTTTCTTAAGTAATTCTTGACATGAACTTACAGACATTATCAAATTTAGTTTCTGAGAAGCCTCTGTCCTTGGAAAATAGTGCACTTTAGATATAGTTGCATTATTGCTGTTTTGTAAACTAGAACATACACTTTTGAAAAGATTTGACAAGCACAGAGGTAAAAATTGTAGAGTATTAATTATATTTTAAAGAGTAGGTACAACAATTGATGCATTTGAACTAGAGTTGAATTCAGTGTGGCTCTTAACTGAGGAAGAGATTCCTCCGAATTTTAGTGTCTGGAAACAGTTTCTTTTCAGATGAGCATCTCCACTACTTAGTATTCCATGAGACTTCACCCATCATAAGATCCCTTGTTATCTGCATTGCCGAGGAGCTGAAAAGGAAAGTTAGAACTCATTCATTTTAAGTCTTGTGGTTCTAGTACAATGAAAATAATCTTATGCAATTCAGCAGCCTCGAGTTACATCTGTTTTTGAGGCTCCTGCCCTGCATTTGGAGATATGTGAGGCCCAGAAGCTCTGGGAGCCTCAGCTGTGACAGGGGCTGTCTAGGGGGTCCCGAGGGCATGGCCCTTTTTGGGGTTTGCACATGAAAGATAGGTTGGCGCTTCACGGTTGGGATGAACATCCTTCTTCCACAGTAGTAGTGAATATTTGATACTTTCTGACACATAGGAATCATAAAGGGCTTCTTAGACAGGGGCTTTGATAATTTTAAATTAAATCACACCCATCTCTAATGGGAAATTTAAGTGTATAATTTCTTAGAATTAACAAGAATGAGCAGGACATGACCTGAAATAAAATGTAATTTACCAAATGTTTGTTTATATCTTTACATTATGTGTATTTTATTTTTTGCCTTTTATTATGGATATGTTCAGATGTACCCAGGTAGAAAGAATAGGGACCTGAGTCCTCTTGTCCCTGTACCAGCTTCAACAGTTGCAGATGGTCACATTTTTGTCTTTATTTCCTACACAGCCTCACCCCTATTCATTTTAAAGTCAATCTCAGTATATCATTTCATCCTTAAAATACTTGTGTATATCTAAGAGACAAGAACTTTGGTTAATATAACCATGTAAATTAACAGTAATTCTATGTACCATCTAGTAAGATTACTTGTAATTTTAAAAGTGTAAATAACATTCTCTCTTTTCTCCTTTCCTTTAAAAAAAATTCTTGTTTTAGATAAAAGTTCCTTCATTCTCTGAGACACTGTCTGCTTTAAATGTAGTACAGGTGGCTGGTGGTTCTAAAAGTTTGTTTGCAGGTATGATTATTCTAATATTTAAAAAGTTTTATATGATGCTTAGGACTGAAAACATAATTGTTGCATTGTGAAAAGTGAGTCCTTTCCTCACTCCTGTTCTTGCAGTGACAGTGGAAGGGAAAGTGTATGCCTGTGGAGAAGCCACGAATGGCCGGCTGGGGCTGGGCCTCTCCAGTGGGACTGTGCCCATTCCTCGACAGATCACAGCTCTCAGCAGTTACGTGGTCAAGAAGGTGGCCGTTCACTCAGGTAAGAGCCAGGCTTTGCACTGGTGCACAGATAAGCCTGTTGTTCGTGCTCTGTAATTAACTGGGGCCGTAAACAATTTCCCCTAAAGTGTCTTTGCATTCTTTTTCAAATTTTACTTAACTATTAGGAATAAAAGTTGGTTAATGTAAAACTCCAGGTGGTCTAGAGTTTAATTATTGTTGCTGCACGAGGCTTCTTGGAGGCCAGTGGTTGCTGGCGTTCCAGGCGTGTGGGGCATACCTCACCAGAGGAGGGGGCTTTTAATCTTGGAGCTTGTGGTCTCAGGTTCATAGCATCTCTGCAGTCATCACGTTCTGTGCTTAAATATGTGTTACTTTTCTGGGGAAAGAGCCTGTAACTTTCATCAGATTCCCAGTATCTGTAAATTCCAGTGATAAGAAAGAACCATTTAAAAAAAAAAATTACACTGCTTCAATTCAGGAAACTTTGAGTATCATTTCAAAGCCCTGTGCTCTGAGGAAATGAACTGAATTAGATACAAACTGAGTTCGTGTCTATACTGGATAGGGTTAGATTTAACCCCTTAAAACAGAAAATCCAAACGGTAGTGGCTTGAGCAAGATGGCATTTTACCATTCTCTGTAGAAACCTGGAGGTGGGGTCCAGGGCCAGTGTAGCAGCCTCAGTACCTGTGAGGTGCACTAGCTTGCTGTCCACCCCCGTTGCAGCCACAGGTGAACATATAAGATAGGCCTTTTCCTCAGGCCCACTCTGCCCCTCCAAAGAGCTTTTCTGGAAGCCTCACTCACTTCTGTCGCACCTCTGTCACCATCCTCTGTGGGCAAGGGAGTCTGGGAAGCGTGGTTTTTAGCTGAGCACATTGCCCTGGATCATGTGGGCTCTGTTGGCAAGGGATAGGGTGCGAATGGGTATTAGGAGCCTAGGAACTGGTGGACACAAGTGACAGAGAGGAAATGCTCTTCAGTCCTGAGCTGGGGTGGATGGACTAGGAGAGTGAGCCATACTGGGGAAAAAGCATGAACTGATTGTTTTGGGAAGAGTGAGCATAGTGCCTTAATTGCAATTGATGGTACTTTTGCTTAAATAATTCCATTGTTTAGGTACATTTCACAAAAGCCTAATTGCCACTGCATTTGATAATTTGTCTAATCACAAATGTACTTATTTTTCCATCTGAATTTTGACCCTTTATATATTTAACATAGCAGCAACCCCATTAATAAATAATATCATTTTGCTGCTTCTTTGCGAGTAAAATTCTTTGTAGGACTTAAACTTTGTAGTTTAATAAATGTTCACTTATTTTATGTATTTGTCACCCTGAAATGTTCATCTTATTTACTCAATTATTCAACACATATCCACACCTACTGCATGCCAGGAAAAATAGGTAGTTGTGCTGTTAACTTTTGTAAACCAACTTTGGCAGCCTCTCTCTGTGTGACTGTTGCAGGTGGACGGCACGCTACAGCTTTAACTGTTGATGGGAAAGTGTTTTCCTGGGGTGAAGGTGATGATGGCAAACTTGGACACTTCAGTAGAATGTAAGAATATTTTCTTCATTACTTGCTAATAAGAAACTGTTACTGTTAATAATAGTGAATGCTTTTTGATAGTTTTTTGTAGAAAATTGAGTAGGATGGGTTATTTATGAAAACGGAACTTAAAAATATATTTAAAAATTGTCTATGAATGTGGTTTGGCCTCACATGTTCTGTTTTAAGGTTTGATAGTTAACTTAATCTAAAGATGTTGTTTTGACTAAATGTGGCTCAGTGTTGATGTCCTTTTCTTTCTTCTTTAAAAAGGTTGGATTGATTATAGGGAATATTATTTAATCTTGCTTTAGGAACTGTGACAAGCCACGGCTGATAGAGGCCCTGAAAACCAAGCGAATCCGGGATATTGCCTGTGGGAGCTCTCACAGTGCAGCCCTCACGTCCAGTGGTGAACTGTACACCTGGGGCCTCGGAGAGTACGGCCGCTTGGGACATGGGGATAACACAACACAGCTGAAGCCCAAAATGGTGATTATACACATTTTTGTTGCTTGCAGAAAGTTTACCACCTGCTGATTTCCAGAGAAGATAAGCTCCCAGTCTAGGACAGTTCATAAAGACATGACCAGTATTGGCTTTCAGTCTGTGGGGAAAAATCCCCCTTGCTTTCTTAGTGCCTGTGCTTGATTCTGTTTTTAAATTTGTGATTGAGTAGGTGAAAGTCCTTCTTGGTCACAGAGTAATCCAGGTGGCGTGTGGAAGTAGAGATGCACAGACCCTGGCTCTGACTGATGAAGGTGAGTCCTGTCCTGACTCCACGTTGCTGGGGGAGGAACATTGTGAGACACTGGCCTAAAGTATATATTTTTAAACCTAGGTTTGGTATTTTCCTGGGGTGATGGTGACTTTGGAAAATTGGGCCGGGGAGGAAGCGAAGGCTGTAACATTCCCCAGAACATTGAGAGACTAAATGGACAGGGGGTGTGTCAGATTGAGTGCGGAGCACAGTTCTCCCTGGCCCTCACCAAGTCGGGAGTGGTGTGGACATGGTACGTAAACGCCTGTCATCTGTCAGTGTGTCTGTTTGGGGCCTTTTAGGGAGGGGGAAACCTTTATTTTCTTACTCGTTCAGGCATCTTTGTTTTTTAATTTATTTTGAGTTGGGATTAATGACAATATTATAAGAAATTTCCCATTATAACTGGGCTGTTTAGAAAAGAACACTGGAGAAATTTTAGCCCAAACTTGTCTGTCTTGTTTTTTTTTGTTTTGTTTACTTATTTATTTTTAACGTTTTATTGGAGTAGAATTGCTTTACTATGGTGTGTTAGTTTCTGCTTTATAACAAAGTGAATCAGTTATACATATACATATATCCCCATATCTCTTCCCTCTTGCGTCTCCCTCCCTCCAACCCTCCCTATCTCACCCTTCTAGCTGGTCACAAAGCACTGAGTTGATCCCCCTGTGTTATGCGACTGCTTCCCACTATCTGTTTTACATTTGGTAGTGTATATATGTCCATGCCACTCTCTCACTTTGTCCCAGCTTACGCTTCCCCGTCCCCATATCCTCAGTTCCATTCTCTAGTAGGTCTGCGTCTTTATTCCCATCTTGCCCCTAGGTTCTTCATGACCATTTTTTTTTTTTTAGATTCCATATATATGTGTTAGCATACGGTATTTGTCTTTCTTTCTGACTTACTTCACTCTGTATGACAGACTGTATGTCCATCCACCTCACTACAAATAACTAAATTTCGTTTCTTTTTATGGCTGAGTAATATTCCATTGTATATATGTGCCACATCTTCTTTATCCATTCATCTGTCAATGGACACTTAGGTTGCTTCCATGACCTGGCTATAGTAAGTAGAGCTGCAATGAACATTGTGGTACATGTCTCTTTTTGAATTATGGTTTTCTCAGGGTATATGCCCAGTAGTGGGATTGCTGGGTCCTATGGTAGTTCTATTTTTATCTTTTTAAGGAACCTCCATACTGTTCTCCATAGTGGCTGTACCAATTTACATGCCCACCAACAGTGCAAGAGGGTTCCTTTTTCTCCACACCCTCCAGCATTTATTGTTTGTAGGTTTTTTGATGATGGCCATTCTGACCGGTGTGAGATGATATCACATTGTAGTTTTGATTTGCATTTCTCTAATGATTAGTGATGTTGAGCATTCTTTCATGTGTTTGTTGGCAATCTGTATATCTTCTTTGGAGAAATGTCTATTTAGGTCTTCTGCCCATTTTTGGATTGGGTTGTTTGTTTTTTTGACATTGAGCGCATGAGCTGCTTGTAAATTTTGGAGATTAATCCTTTGTCAGTTGCTTCATTTGCAAATATTTTCTCCCATTCTGAGGGTTGTCTTTTGGTCTTGTTTATGGTTTCCTTTGCTGTGCAAAAGCTTTGAAGTTTCATTAGGTCCCATTTGTTTATTTTTGTTTTTATTTCCATTTCTCTAGGAGGTGGGTCAAAAAGGATCTTGCTGTGATTTATGCCATAGAGTGTTCTGCCTGTGGTTTCCTCTAAGAGTTTGATAGTGTCTGGCCTTACATTTAGGTCTTTAATCCATTTTGAGTTTATTTTTGTGTATGGTGTTAGGGAGTGTTCTAATTTCATTCTTTACCTGTAGCTGTCCAGTTTTCCCAGCACCAGTTATTGAAGAGGCTGTCTTTTCTCCATTGTATATTCTTGCCTCCTTTATCAAAGATAAGGTGACCATATGTGCGTGGGTTTATCTCTGAGCTTTCTATCCTGTTCCATTGATTTGTATTTCTGTTTTTGTGCCGGTACCATACTGTCTTGATTACTGTAGCTTTGTATTATAGTCTGAAGTCCAGGAGCCTGATTCCTCCAGCTCCGTTTTTCGTTCTCAAGATTGCTTTGGCTATTCGGTGTCTTTTGTGTTTCCATACAAATTGTGAAATTTTTTGTTCTGGTTCTGTGAAAAATGCCAGTGGTAGTTTGATAGGGATGGCATTGAATCTGTAGATTGCTTTGGGTAGTAGAGTCATTTTCACAATGTTGATTCTTCCAATCCAAGAACATGGCATATCTCTCCACCTATTTGTATCATCTTTAATTTCTTTCATCAGTGTCTTATAATTTTCTGCATACAGGTCTTTTGTCTCCTTAGGTAGGTTTATTCCTAGGTATTTTATTCTTTTTGTTGCAGTGGTAAATGGGATTGTTTTCTTAATTTCACTTTCAGATTTTTCATCATTAGTGTATAGAAATGCAAGAGATTTCTGCGCATTAATTTTGTATCCTGCTGCTTTACCAAATTCATTGATTAGCTCTAGTAGTTTTCTGGTAGCATCTTTAGGATTCTCTATGTGTAGTATCATGTCATCTGCAAACAGTGACAGCTTTACTTCTTCTTTTCCGATTTGGATTCCTTTTATTTCCTTTTCTTCTCTGATTGCTGTGGTTAAAACTTCCAAAAGTATGTTCAATAATAGTGATGAGAATGGGCAACCTTGTCTTGTTCCTGATCTTAGTGGAAATGGTTTCAGTTTTGCCTTTCTTGTTTAGGTGAGGTGTATGTATAGGGTTTCTTCTGCTGCTTTGCCGTGCAAGAAGCCTAGTGATCAAATATGTGGAAAACAGATTTCTGATTTATTTGATCCCTGAAAAAGTTCATGTTTGTTTCTAGTGAAAGATTGTTTTACTAAATCAGAAAGGAATGGAATATCCAGCTGACCACGGCCAGGCAGTGTGATGGCCTAAGCCTGAGTATCATGACCCAAAGGCAGCTGAGGAAGAATTATAGCAGAGAGGTCTTTTAAGAGCCATTTGAGGTTTCGTGCCATGTTTTCAATCTCTTTAGATGAAACCTACCTCAGTAACTTAAATGTAAAACACACATGAAGGATCTTGCTAGCAGAATTAATGAATTAATTTGAATTAATGGTATACTATTTTAGAACAATATGATAATAACAATAATTTCAAAGACCTTGGGCACTGTGTATGATGTTATCATTGAGCTGCCTCTAGCGCTGTGACAGTGAGTGTTTTCCTGTGGGGCATTGCCAGCACCATAATCATGTATTAAAAATGCTCGCTCTTGACCTCCTTGCAGGGGGAAGGGGGACTACTTCAGGCTGGGCCACGGCTCTGATGTGCATGTGCGGAAACCGCAGGTGGTGGAAGGGCTGAGAGGGAAGAAAATTGTGCATGTGGCCGTCGGGGCCCTGCACTGCCTGGCGGTCACTGACGCGGGGCAGGTAAGCGAGCCTGTGACAGGTCCTTTCGTCTGTAGTGTAACATGATGAAACGACATGAGTCCCAGTACTGGGGCACCAGGAGGGTGGGCTTTGTCCATTGTGTTCCTGTGTATATCTGCCTAACTGTCAGCATGGGTGAGCATACCCGGGAAAGAGCTGCTGACTGATGCAGGCTATAAAGCCATGGGGTTTCCCACTCTAATGCCTGATGTGGAGATATATGTACTTCATTTCAGAAATAAAGTTATCTTTGACAAGTGTTACTCGTTCTTCCACCATGACAGGCCATCCCGTGACAAGCTCATAGATGATATACTTTGACATTGACTTATGACAACAAATCAGCACACTGTACTTTAATCAAATGAATTAAAAATGAATTATACTTTCTAATTCTGTAAAGCCAAGAAGTAAATTCCTTGAAAAGTGAGCATATTGTTTTGATCATTTTTCTTTGCAAAATAAAGGAAAAAATAAGTTACTATATTTAGTTGAAGAGGAGAACTTCCCTGCTTCCTGTAACAGAACAAAATAGGTGAATTCATTGGGTTGATATTAAGTAAATACCCATCTGTAGTCATTGGCAAGAATTTTGAAGTAAATTTAGAGCAAATGTTCTGAAATGTTGAAAAATTCTGTTTTTTCCCCCTTAACAGGTATATGCTTGGGGTGACAATGACCACGGCCAGCAGGGCAATGGCACGACCACGGTTAATAGAAAGCCCACACTTGTGCAAGGCTTAGAAGGCCAGAAGATCACGCGAGTGGCTTGCGGGTCTTCGCACAGTGTGGCATGGACAACCGTCGATGTGGCAACACCCTCCGTCCACGAGCCCGTCCTCTTCCAGACCGCAAGAGACCCTTTAGGTGCTTCCTATTTAGGTAACACAGATTTGTGTTTTATTTGAGACCCCTCTGTATGCTATAGCATGCCGTCGATAGAATGTGTGGTGTCGCTACCAGATTAGGGGTTGTGGCACTGGGCTAACCTCATTCTGAACCACAGCCACAGAATCGTCGTGGCGCACTGTGCTGTGATTTATGCTGGAAGGAAAACTTGGAAGGGAGTGCAAGGCTGATTCTTGTACTGTGGTCAGGTCAGGTCTGGCAGTGCTGTGCACATGTGCAAACAGGGGAGACTTTACAATAACCACCTGACATGTATAGGCACTTGGTATTTTCAATAACTGTTTAGGTGTGATCACCATACAGTAAGCCATACACCTTTAAAGTGTAGTTTTCATCAGCTTTGATCTGTGCATGCCTGGGAGAGCATCATCCACAGGTGAGGTAATGGATGAGCCCATGCACCACCCTGGAGTTCCCGTGTGCCCTTTGTAGACCCACCCTGCCTGCACACCACTGACTTGCTTTCTGTCACTATAGATCAGTTTGCCCTTCAGAGTTTTATATAAATTAAGTCATACAGCATGTACTTTTTTCTTAATCTCACTTTTTTCACTCACCATAATTATTTTGAGATTCATCCACATTGCATGTATCAGTATTTCATTCTTTTTTATTGTTGAGTAGCATTTTATTTATGGGTATACTGCAGTTGGTTTATTCATTTGCCTGTTGATGGACTTTTGGGTTGTTTCCAAATTTTGGCTATACAGATAAAATTGCTGTGAACCTTTGTGTACAGGTCTTTATATGGACATACGCTTGCATTTCTCTCTAGGGTAATACCTAGGAGAGGAATTCTTGGTAGATGTAGGTTTATCTTCTTAAGAACTGCAAACTGTTTGCAAAGTGTTTGTTCTAAAGCTCTAGCTCCTCCATATTTGTGTCTGTACCTGGTGTGGTCAGTCTTTAATTTTAGCCATTCTTGTAGATGTGTAGTGGTTATCTCATTGTGGTTTTGCTTTGCTTTTCCCTAATGACTAATGATGTTGAGCATCTTGCTTATTTACCACCCAAATATGTTTTAAGTGTCTATTCAAATCTTTTGCCTGTATTTAAACCTAGGTTGTTTGTTTTCTTATTATTGAGTTTTGAACACTTTTTATGTATTCTGGGTACAAGTCTTTCATCAGATATATGATTTGCACATATTTTCTCCCAATGTAGCTTGTCTCTTCATTCTCTTAGGTGAAGTTTAAAGAGCAAAAAATTTCTAATTTTGATGAGTCCAGTTTATCCATTTTTATCTTTTGAGTGTTGTATTTAAACAGCCTTTGCCTGACTCAAGATCATAAAGATCATAAAGATCCTTTTCCTGTGTTTTCTTATAAAAGTTCTGTAGTTTTAGTTATTTAGGTCTATGCTTGATCTTGAGTTAAATTTCATATATGGTGTGAGGTATGGATTGAAATAAATTTATTTATTTATTTATATTTGATATATGGATATCCAGTTGTTTCAATTGCATTTGTCAAAAAGAAATATCCTTTCTTGATTGAAAGAATTTGCACTTGTGTCAAAAATCAGTTGTTTATGTATGTGTGGATCTATTTCTGGATTCTCAGTTCTGTTTAGTTGATTTATTTTTGTATTTTGATGCAAATACCACATTGTCTTGATTACTGTAGCTTTATAAAAGAATGAATTCAAGCTTTGGTAATCCTTTAGCTTTATTCTTTTTCAAGTGTGTTTTGGGTATTCTAGACCCTTTGCATTTCCATATAACTTTTATTTTTTTATTTTTAAAATTTTATTTATTTTTGGCTGAATTGGGTCTTCGTTGCTGCACGTGGGCTTTCTCTAGTTGTGGTGAGGGGGAGCTACTCTTCGTTGCAGTGCATGGACCTCTCATTGCGGTGGCCCCTCCTGCTGCAGGGCATGGGCTCCAGGTGCGCAGGCTTCAGTAGTTGTGGCACGTGGGCTCAGTGGTTGTGGCTCGTGGGCTCTAGAGCACAGGCTCAGTAGCTGTGGTGCATGGGCTTAGTTGCTCCATGGCATGTGGGATCCTCCCGGACCAGGGCTCGAACCTGTGTCCCCTGCATTGGCAGGCGGATTCTTAACCACTGTGCCACCGGGGAAGCCCCTCCATATAACTTTTAGAATCAGCTTGTCAATTTTTATAAAATAGCCTACTTGGAAATTTGATTGCACTGACTATAGATCATTTTGGGACTTGCTTCACAGTATTGAATCTTCCAACCCTTGAATGTAGTATTTCTCTCTATTTGTTTAGATCTTTAACATTTCTCAGCAATAATCTGTAGTTTCAGTGTACAGGTCTTGTATATCTTCTGTCATATTTATCCCTAAATATTTCATATTGTTCATCTGTTGTTAATGGTGTTTTAATAATTTCTTTTGTTCTTTGCTATTATCGAGAAATATTCAAGTTGATCCTTGCTAGTGTGTAGAAATACAGTTGATCTTTTTAAGGACATTTGGATTATTTCAGTTTGGGGTTATTAGAAGTAAAATCTGCTATGAATATTCCTATTAAGGTTTTTGAGTCAGTCTTCCATACCTTGAATAAACCCCGCCTGGTTTTGCTACTTTTCATTTCTTTTTCTGTTGTTTATCGGTTTTCAGTTTTATTGGTTTCTGTTCTCATCTTGATGCTTGCTTTATGTTTATTTTCTATTCTTTTTCTAGTTCCTTGAGGTGAGAGCTTAGATCATTGATTTGAGACTTTTCCTCTTGTCTATTGTAAACTTTTAGTACTATAAATTTGCCTCTCAGCACTGCTTTAGCTACATCTCTCAAATTTTGGTATGTTGTATTTTCATTTTCATTCAGTTATATATATGTATTTTAAGGACATATGAAAAGTAATTTTATTTTTGTTTAACCTTAAACTTGCCAAACTGCTTCATTCTTTGAAGAGCATTTATCTTCTGTTTGATATCCAGGCTGCACTCATATTGGAAATTAGTGAAAACCACTTAGTGATTCCACTTTGAAGTTATAACCATACAGCGAGATGTTTTGAATGTAAGCCTATCTATATGTTGGATAAACTTTAGGAACTCTTAGTGTCTCTTGTTTTACAGAAATTCTCTCTCTATCCTGATGTACTTTGGTTGATCTAGAAAACTAAAGGCAAAGGGCCAGAAAGCTAACTTCCTTAAATGAGACAAAAGGAAAATTTTTCCAACTACCACTATAAATAAAAATCTTTCAAATACCAAATCGGTTTTCTCAAATCTTCAAATACCGAATCAGTTTTCTCAAGTATACAACAAATTCTAATTTGATGGTTTTTTTCTTACTACTTCACTTCAAACAGTGACCTATAAATTTGTTTAAATAATAATTAAGTACCTTTTATGTTTTTTCAGAATGAAAAAAATTAAATGCTGTGTTGAAGATACTACTAAAAATACTTCACCTTTCAAATATGGTCCCTGTGTTGAAAATCTATAGGAATTTTTCCAATTAACTTTCAAATCTTCCCACAACCTCTTTGTTTTTTTAAAAAATATCATCTTGGAAATAATTTGAATGAATGCTCTGCAAATCAAGAATTGATTCACAAGTCCCTATTACCATAATCATCAATTTTAACAAGTCTCCTCAATATGTTTTATATCAGTTTTCTTGATTATAAGATGAATATGGAAACATTTTTAATATAACAGAATATTTAATTATGTCAGTTTCCCATGAAAACACAAGTCATTTAATGATGTTTATATTAGCCATTTCCATTGGTTGGCAGGAGGCTCTTCCACTGAAGACTCCCATGGTTTCCATTCCACCATTTTTCTCACCAGACTTAGTTCATTTTCAGCCTAAAGAATCACCTCTCCTAGTTGGCCACCCTGAAGTTGCTCATCTAATTTTTTAACATCTGGCTCCACTTTAACCATACGCAGCTTCTCATTTGTAATCTGTTCTATATACCTTTTATATGGTACATTTTTAAGGATTTGTCCAAGAACATAAAGAATCTTTGTATACAATATTTTTAGCCACTTGGTGGACTCTTACATACCCACAGTCCCACAAGGCCAGTGGTCTTCTTCAGCATGCCGCCATGACAGCCCAGTTTTATGTATTTTAAAAATTTCTTTTCAGCTTTGTTTTTGATCTGTGGATTATTTTTTTTGTACCTTGTTGTATTCAAGTTGCCAAAAAAAAAGGTTAAGAACAGTTACCTCTTTGTTCATGATGGATATTGGTTTGTAATTTTCTATTAGTATCTCTGTCTGGTCTCATAGAATGAAGTGGTAAGTGTTCCCTTCTTTTCAGTTTTCCTTTTTATTTTGTGTAGAATTGGTATTCTTTCAGTAGAATTCACCAGTAAAGCCAGCTGGGCCTAGAGTTCTTTGTGCAGTTTCTTTATGTTTTTTAACCACAAATTTAATTCCTTTAATAGATTCAGTGTTATCTGTTTTTTTTTTTTCCTAGTAAGATTTGTGTCTTTGATGGAAGTGGAACTTATTGGCATAAAGTTGGTCTCAATATTTGCTTATTTTTCTTTTAACATTTGTAGACTCTGTAGTGATGTCATTACTCATTCCTTATATTGGTAATTGTACCTTCTCTTTCCTAGAGGTTTATCAGTTTTATTAAGTTTTTTCAAAGAACAAGCTTATGGTTTCCTTGATTTTTCTTCATTGTTTTTCTGTTCTCTATTTCACTGATCTCTGCTCTATCTTTATTCTTTTCTTCTAAGAAGCTTAGGATCTTCCTACTTTTCTAATGTGGACATTTACTTTTCTCTCCTTGATTAATTGACTCTGCTATCATTATGACAGATTACCCTCTTTATCCCTTTGCTTTGAAATTCTTGCTTTAAAGTCAAATTTGTCTGATATGAATATAGTGACTCTAGCTTTCTTTTGACCAATGCTATATGGTACTTAAACTATGGTACTCCATATACCACAGCAAACTATGGTATATCTTTTCCATTCTTTTACTTTTAACCTACTAAAAGACACTTCCTTGTACGAAACATATAGTTGTATTTAGCTTTTTAATTTTTTCTCTGACAGTCTCTAATTGGGGTGTTCATTTCACTTACAGTTAATGTGATTATTAATGTATCTGTTTTCAGTCAGTATCCTGCTATTTGTTTTCTGTTAGTCCTAGCTGTTCATTGTTCTTTTTCTTCTCTTTTTTTTGCCTTTCTTTGAATTAATTGTTCTTTATGATTTTATTTTCTCTTTGTTTTCTTTGAGCTCTAACTTATTATGTTATTTTAGTGATTGCTTTAGGATATATATTATACACCTTTAATTTATCATAGTCTACCTTCAGGTGATTCTACACTTTCATGTATAGTATACGAATTATACAACAGTATACCTCTATTTCTTCCCTCCTAGCCTTTGTGCTGTTGTTGTTATACATTTCTTTGTATGTTGTAAATGTGACAGTTTTAAAAATTAATTTTCTTTAAACATTAGGTTATCTATTTAAATGAATTAAAAAGAAAAGAATATCTCTATATTTACTCATGTAATTACCATTTCTGGTGTTCTTTTTTTTTTTTTTTAAACATCTTTATTGGGATATAATTGCTTTGCAATGGTGTGTTAGTTTCTGCTTTATAACAAAGTGAATCAGTGATACATTCTGGTGTTCTTCATTCTTTGTGGAGATCCATATTTCCATCTAGCACGATTTTCCTTCTGCTTAAAGGACTTACTTTTTTTTTTTTTTTTTGGTGGTACACGGGCCTCTCACTTGTTGTGGCCTCTCCTGTTGCGGAGCACAGGCTCCGGATGCGCAGGCTCAGTGGCCATGGCCCACGGGCCCAGCCGCTCCGTGGCATGTGGGATCTTCCCAGACTGGGGCACGAACCCGTGTCCCCTGCATCGGCAGGCGGACTCTCAACCACTGCGCCGCCAGGGAAGCCCAAGGACTTACTTTTTTATGTCTTGTAGCTCAGGTCTGGGGTTCCTCCTTTCAACTTTTTATGTTTGCAGTATATTTTAGCTGGGTATAAAATTTTTGGTTGAAATTGTTTTCATTGAGAATTTGCTGTCATCTTTGTTCTTCTGTACATAACAGCTTTTTTTTTAAGGTTTTCAAAATAACATTTATTTCTTAAAAGTTAACCTGTGCATAATAGGAAACCAAAGAACACAAGAAGCAAAAAACAACGTCATCTATCATCACAAGCAGTTTACCATTTGATGTGTCCTTCTAGGTCTCGTTTGTATATTTAAACAACTAAGCATCCATTTTTATGTAATTAAGATCATACAGTTATGTATCATGCTTTTTCACACATCATGAATATTTACCGTTTCAAAGTCCCAAAGCTATGAGTATTTTGATAACCAAAAATAGACTACACCAACTCAATCTGGAAGGAAAAAAAATGTAATCCTTTCTTGGCGACAAAAACTTCAGAAAAGGCAAAAATGGCAACAGGCCTCTAGATTAAGATATTGGCAGAGTTATGATTAAAATACTACATTCCCTTAATGTTCAATTAAAAAATGAGATATAAAGCAACAGAGTACCCAAAGTATAATGCTCTTAAGAGGATTCATTATCTGATCTAAACTATTAAAGTATTAGCAAGGAGGTATGTTTCCACTGAATTACTTAACAATGTATTCCTATAGTACAGCTCAGAGATGCACACACCATCAATGGTTATCATCAAAATATAAAAAGGAACACATCCACATACTTCCCTCCCTTTTATACTTCCTTCTGCCCCTCTGCTGCCAACCTAATGAACAAATCCTGGTGTACATTTCTCAGATGGTTTAACAATTCCATGTCCAAGATGCTACTTTTTTACCAATTATAACAAAGATATTTACAAATTGGTTAATTCGCTAGCTCTACTTTTTATCATACATTGTCACCTCAGGACTCCTAAAAAGCCTAGATGTTGCAAAATAATGAATGAACCTTGTCCATAATAAGCATTGGTACTTTACAAAAATGCACATTTAGACCTATGGTTATAACCTAAAACTGTCTTCTAGATATGGAGATATTAGCTAAGAGCCCTTCCCTTCACCCTTCCTCTTACCCCTCCTCCAGCATATCAGCGACTAAGTACAGGACTATATCTAGCTCCAAGAGGTGGATTAATGTAGACGCTCCCAGAAGACACAGCCCTTCCTAAAAACCAACAAAAGGGCATTTATTAAGGGGTTATTTTACTCCCTCTACTTTTAATATACTTTGGGTATTAGGACTTGCTTATTCTTTAATACACAGCAATATTAACTAAAACACACAAGTAGAACAATGGTTAGACAATCTGAACTTGTCTAAAGACTCATGGGCACAGATCCCTTCTCTGTACTTCCTTCCCTGTCCGCTCCCCACCTCCCCACCCAGTGAGTCAGCTTACTCTCCAAGACTCAAGTTTAACAATTTCCACTCCCCCAATACAACCATTCCTATGAATTAACAGGAAAAAAATACTTTAAAGGTGTTACTTTTAACTCTCTGTTTTCGATATATGTTATGCACTTTTACACATCTAGAAAGATTAGATGTTTCAAATACAGATTTAATTTTGTCCACAATGTATACACGTAGTAGCACTGAAGAAGCTGCACACAAAGGCTATAGTCACAAAGTGTCTCCTAAACAGGAACACTCTGGCCTAGAAGTCTAGCTTCCCCTTCTCATCTCTGTCAACCCAGTGGACAAGAATAATAAGCATCTGTAATGCTTAGAGGGGATTTTAATAATTTTACTTCTTCCAGTTGTTTTCAGAAGTCTTTCCTATGAATTTTAACACAAAGTGTACGCAATGTATTTATCGGCTATTTTTTTCATACACTGGCAACCTCTTTAACATCTAGGAAGACTAGATGTTGTAAATTTGGACCCTCTGTCCTTTATGTACACTATGTACACAGCCAAGTAAAACAAAACGCAGAGACACACCAGACAATGGTTAGTCTTGGTATAAAGCCCTTTACGCTTTCTTCTCCCTGAACCAGCACAAATAAAATAATGTGTACTGCTCAGAGAGGTGGTTTGATCATTTTGATCACTCCATTTCTAAAAGACAGTATTTCATATGAATTTTAACAAAAGGATATATCTACAAAATATGTTACTTCACTACCTCTACTTTTTTTTTTTTTAACATCTTTATTGGAGTATAATTGCTTTACAATGGTATGTTAGTTTCAGCTTCACAACAAAATGAATCAGTTATATATATACATATATTCCCATATCTCTTCCCGCTTGCGTCTCCCTCCCTCCCACCCTCCCTATCCCACCCCTCCAGGCGGTCACAAAGCACCGAGCTGATCTCCCTGTGCTATGCGGCTGCTTCCCACTAGCTAACTACCTTACTACCTCTACTTTTAACATACGTTGTTCACTTCTAAACATCTAGAAAGAGTAGATGTTTCAATTAAGGACTTAAGTTTGTCCACCATATACACAGTAGTGTTGAATAAACTACACACATGTAACAATAGTTAGATCTGAAAGTGTCTTCTACATAGGGACATCCTAATCTAGAACACTTCATTTCTCCCAGTACCTCCTTTCTGCCATCCATCCAACATTGGGCACGTACAGGCACAGGTGTCACTTAGATGTGATTTACAATTTCACTTCCAAAGGCCCTTTTCAGAAGACAGCCTTTCAATGAATTTTAACACAAAGTGTACAAAATGTGTTAGTTTACTAACTCTACTTTTGTCATACATTGGCAACATCTTTAATATCTAGAGACTAGATATTATAAAATTGGGACCCACTGGTCCAGTATATACAAAATATATACAGTAAAGTTAAACAAAATGCATGAAACATATAGAGCAATGGATAAGTTGAAATGTTCTAGTACCTGCTAGCAAAACATCTTTTGCAATCTTCCCTCCCACCTCCCTAAACCCAATGAACAAGCACAGAGTATACTGTTCAGAGAGGAGGTTTAACAATTCCATTTCCAAAGACAGTATTTCCCATCAGTTTTTAAAAGCTATTTACAAGAAGCATTAGTCTACTAAAACTACTTTTAAATACATCAAGCACTTCTAAACATCTAGAAAGAATAGATATTTCATATAAGAACTTACTTGTCCACTATGTACACAGCACTGTTAAATAAAATTGCACACATGTAACAATGGTTATAATCTGAGGTATCTTCTAAATATGACCATTTTGGCCTGAACCATTTCCTCCCTCACTTCCTTCTCTCCACCGCCAATCCAGTGGACAAGTACATGCATATGTAATGCTTAGAGGTGGTTGAACAAATTCATATCCAAAAGTCATTTAAAGAAGACAAGCTTTCCTATGAATTTCAATAAAGTATACAAAATGTGCTCATTTTACTACTTTGTCATACACTGGCAACCGCTTTAACATCTAGAGACTAGATGTTGCAAAACCAGGACTCAATTTGTCCATTATATACACTATATACACAGCAAAACAAAATGAACATACAAAAAATGGTTTTGTCTGAAAATGTCCAGATATGAACACACTAGCATATTACCTTTTGCAATTCTTTCCCTCCCTCCTCCAAATCACTGAACAAGTATAGACAATAGTATACTGCTCAGAGAGCTGGTTTAACATTTAACATTCCCAAAGACAGTACTTCCTGTGAATTTTAGCAAAAAGATATTTACAAAGTGATATTTTACTACCTCTACATTTAACATACGTTGGGCACTTCTAAACATCTAGATGGACTAGATGTTTCAAATAAGGACTTAATTTGTCCACTATATACAAAGCAGTGCTGAATGAACTGCACACATGTAACAGTTATAATCTGAAACTGTCTTCAAAATACCAGCATTCTAGCCATTCTAAGACCAACCCCCTTCTCTCTCTCCCCCCTCCACCAACCCAGAGGTCTATCATGCTCAAATTTTCAGAAGACAACCTTTCCTAGAAATTTTAACACAAAATGTACAAAATGTATTATTTACTAACTCTATTTTTGTCATACACTGGCAACCTCCTTAACATCTAGAAAGACTAGATGTTGTAAATTAGGACTCATTTGTCCATTATATACACTATATACACAGCAAAGTGAAACAAAATGCGGGAACATAAAAAAGACAAGGTTAATCTTGCTTCACTATAAACACACTGGCACAGAGCTCCTTGCACTTCCTTCTCCTCCCCCCGACCTTGAACCAGTGCACAAACAAACACAGTACATACTGCGTACTGTTCAAAAAGGTGGTTTGGCCACCCCTCCCCCCCAAAGCAACATTTCATACGAATTTTAACAAAAAGATATTTACAAAATGTCTTTTTACTACCTCTACTTTGAACATACATCAGGCAGTTTAGAAGATCTAGAAAGACTAGATATTTCAAAAAAGTACTTACTGTCAACTACACGTACAGTAGTAAGGAGTAAAATGCACACACAAACCAATGGTTCTAATGCGCAAATGTCTTCTAACTGTGACCAGTCTGGCACAGAACCTTCTTTTCTTCCTCCTCAACGTCTTCCATTCCATGTCCTCTAACCCACTGAACAAACGTGGACCTCTGTGGCTCCTGATGTCGCCTCTAGAGGCGGTCAAACAACTCCATTTCGAAAAGTCATTTCCAGAAGACGTTTCTTTTCTACGGTTTTTTTAAAGAAACAAATGGCATTTACAAGACATGTGACTTTAACTCTATAATACGTCGGCAACCTCTTCACATCTAGAAGGCCTATATGTAGAGAAAAGTTTTCTTTCCAAAGGTTGGGGGGAAAGTTGAGAGCAGCTTTTTCATATTATATACACAGGCCTTCTATAAACGGCCAGTAAATCTTCCCGAAGGGTGGCGGGCACTTCCTATTGGCGGCACGTGGTACGTGATTCTACCATTTCTGTCTTCCGACATCGAGGTCTTGGTAGAACGACGACCAACCGCCCGATGACCCGCTAACTTTCCACCCGTCGTCGATCGGGGCTCCGCACACCTTCCGGGCCCGTTCAGGCCTTTGTCTGTCGTTGTCCGGACGAGGTGAGGTCTCGTCCAACTGGGGCAGAGAGGTCACCTCAGGTCTCGGATCCGCATGGGCTCCAAGGCCTAAGGGTGGCTGAGCTGGCCTCCACGTAGACCCCCCTTCCCGGGCCCTCGAGGCTCTAACGGCCCTCCTCGGTGTTCCAGTGGCCGTCATTCTTCTCGCCCTGCCACGCCCGACGCCCAAAGGCATCATGTCCTTGGTGGCCTGCTGGAGGCTTCGCCTAACCCCTGCAGCGTGGGGTCAAGAGACCCGGCGGTGGGCGGGATCTGGGCTCCGAGGGGCCGCCGCCATTAGGTCAAGGAGGTCGGGGTGGGGGAGCAGTTCGTTGCTGCTTCCGGGCTCGGGCACTGCCAGTGGGCGGCTGCGGTGAGGGCTCTGGGGCTCGGCAAGACACAGCCTGAGCCTGTCCCGGGGGCCCCCCAGTTCACCTGCCGACCAGACGTCGGAGGGCCTGGAGGGCCCCAGGCTAGAAGGCCACGATCCGCTTCTCACCGTGCTCTCTGCCGGAACTCTGTACGTAACATCTTTTATCTCAGACTACTTTTAGGATTTTCTCTTTATTTCCATGGTTTTTATCTTCATGGTTCATGTGCTTGTGGGTCATTGTGCTTCTTGGATCTTTGGGTTTCTAATTTTCAACAAATTTGGAAATTTTTCAGTTACTATTCTTCACAAAAAAATTCTTTCCTGTACCTTTCTTTCTCCTCTTTGGGAGGTTTAGTTCTATGTATATTAGGTCTCTTGAAGTTGTTCCACAGATAAATGACATTGTTCATTTTTTAACTTCCTTTTCTGTGTTTCATTTTGGATAGCTTCTATTGCTATGTCTCCAAATTCACTTGTCTTTTCTTCATTTTCTAATGTGCTGTTAATGTTACCAAACTGTTTAAATCTCAGACATCCTAGCTACCTCTCTCGAAATTTGATTTGGGCATTTTTATATCTTTCATGTCTCTGGTTCTCTTTTGAACATATGGAATAGAGCTATAATAAGTGTTTTAACCTGTCTGCTGATTGTAATATCTGTGTTAGTTCTGGATTGTTTAGCTCAATTGATTTTTCTTCTTATTTCCGAATTGAGTGGTATTTTCCTGCCTTTCTGCCCACTGGGTAACTTTTAGGTGGATGCCATACAGTGTGAATTTTAACCTGAATGTTGCTGGAGATTTTTGTGTGTGTATAAATCTTCTTGAGCTTAGGTACAGTTAAGTTACTCTCAAACAGTTTGATCTTTTTGGGTCTTGGTTTTGGATTTGTTAAGTGGATTCAGACCTGATATTAGCCTGGGGCTAATTATTTCCCCACTGAGTATTCTACTCAGTGTCTTGTGAATTACGAGGTCTTCCCATTTGGCGGATGGGAGCAGGCACTAGTTGGGCCCTCCATTTTCTCCCAGCCTCTGTGCTGGGTCTCCAGTCCTTTCATGCAGTTCTTTCTTTGGCTTTGGGCAGTGCCCTTTTATGTAGGCACCCATCAGCTTCTGCTGCATCCTTAGCTGGGTGAGTGAGAGCACCTGCCCATCTCCAGGGCACTCTCTGGGCAACTTTCTCCTCTCGTCCTGTCCTGTGAACTTTGGCCACGTTGGACTCCCTGGCTCTGAGCTCTACCTCCTCTGCTCGCAGAGACCACTGAGCTCCACCTGGTTCTCTCCCTCTGCTGAGGCCTGGGAAGTCTCAGGGCAGTGAGCTGGAACATGTGTCCACTAAGACTGTATATGGTGAACATCTTGTCTTCTCACCATTGTTTTGGATTATTTTTTGTTTTACATTTCAATGATAAGTAAATACAGATAGTTATTGTATTTTCAAAGCTTACTTATGTATAGCGTAAATTGTTGTAAGTGTACTTTGCAAAAGTATTTATATCTGTTTGCATTTACAGTGAACCTTTGCTGAAAATAGCTTCTTTAGATAAGTATAGATAATTTTTTTTAAACTCTGAAAGACCATTAATGAAACTAATATTTAATTTGTGAAATAGCAAAATGCAGATTGCAGTGTGTCTTGGAACTAAACTGAAAGGTCAAATGATAGAAACAGAGCAAACTGTGATCTTAACAATTGAACCCAAATTTTATTTTCCTTTTTCAGGTGTGCCTTCTGATGCTGACTCTTCTGCTACCAGTAATAAAGTCAGTGGTGCAAATAATTCTAAACCAAATCGCCCCTCTCTTGCCAAGATTCTCCTGTCATTAGATGGAAATCTGGCCAAACAGCAGGCCTTATCTCATATACTTACAGCACTGCAAATCATGTATGCCAGGTAGGCTCGTTTGCTAACTTTTGAAATCCCACAGCTATGTAAGCTTTGGGTTTTTGTAGTTTTTTGATGGAAAATGTTGTGTGTATTGTTTTTAAATACTGTGAGTTCTGGGTCATACACCCTTTGATGGTGAATGATGGTATCTGTGCTTTCTTTAATGGAGGTTGAAATATGAATTAGAAAATCAAGTTAAAGAACATTTTCATTATTTTTTATGGCCAATAAACTTTAAACATATTTTGGGGGATGAGAGGAAGAATCAGTTGTTAATAATATACAGTAATGTTCAAGACACCTGTCATCTCCTTCACTTTTGATAAGGCAGTTTTGGTAGTGCTGTGTTTTCCACCGTTTTGCTGCTGTTTTCTCACAACCTGAATAAGTGCCCCAGCCATCAGTGTATCATGGTTATGGATCTGATGAATAGAAATTAATACTTACACAGGAACATTAGTTTAGACCAAAGGCTGACTTATCGTTGAGAGGACATTCAGTCCTTGCTGTTCTTGTGTGAGGCACCTTTGTTATTTGGCCTTCAGTAAACACAAAATTACCCTCAGGCTTGAACAAACCAAGAAGATTTCTCAGGGAAATACAGAGGCTGATATTTATGTTGGCACTTTTTCACCTGTCATCACTGTGGTCATTCAATAAATAAGATCAGGAGTAAGTATTTTAGCTTTTAGCCGATGGATAGTAATAACATTCAGTATTTTTCTAAAACTCTTTTTATACTTATCTTATAAAAATGAGGGGGTCCTTCAATAAGCGCTTGTCCTGCCCCCTGACTCTTCCTTTCTGCAGAGGTGAATGGCAGCTCACTGCAGGTCTGGCTTTCTCTCCTGACAGAGACGCCGTGGTCGGGGCCCTGATGCCAGCTGGCATGGTTGCCCTGGTGGAGTGTCCCTCGTTCTCTTCCTCAGCACCCACTTCTGATGTGTCTGCCATGGCCAGTCCCATGAATGGAGAGGAGTGTGTGCTGGCTGTTGATATTGAAGACAGACTGAGTCCAAATCCATGGCAAGAAAAGAAAGGAGAGGTAAAAATAAATGGTAAAGCAATAAAGCAATATTTGATCAGAAAGGAAAAGGTAGCTAATTTGTATCTAGTAAAGTATGTCATTCTTTCACTTAATTCAGAGTGTTTTTGTGCCTACTGCTGTGATTTTTGGCTTGAATTAGGAAATATTCTGTTTGCAAAAGGAGCCTTGGAACTTCCCTGGTGGTCCAGTGACTAAGACTCCATGCTCCCAATGCACGGGGGCCTGGGTTCGATCCCTGGTCAGGGAACTAGATCCCACACGCATGCTGCAACTAAGAGCTCGCATGACACAACTCGCCTGCCGCAACTAAAAAGATCCTTCATGCGGCGACGAAGATCCCGCGTGCTGCAACTAAGTCCCGGCACAGCCAAATAAATAAATATTTTTTTTTAAAAAGGAGCCTTTTTCGTGTGTAGGTGGAAACAGATTATTCTTTTAAAAAGTTGCTAAATGCAAGTGCACAGTTGTTTATCTGAAGTTCTGAAACGTGAAAGCTCCAAAAGCTAAAGATTTTTGTAACTTATTTCAGGGAAAAATCCAACTTGAAGAAATGGGAGCTCATTTTAGTTGTTTTCATGTGACCTGTTGTGACTATTAATAGGTTCTCCTGGGAATATGAATATGGTTGATTTTGCAGGGCTGTCCCAGAGCCCACTGGAGGTGGTAGCTTGTGGTGTGTGCCTTGTTACCTCTATAAAATCTGGTATATTCCAGGTGGCCCAAGGAGTAAGGCTTTTGGAGTTGGATGGGAAGTGTGCCATGTTGCCAAGTTTCTCCTTTTCTTCTTCATTTTAGATCGTCTCTTCTGAGGATGCTGTGACCCCCTCCGCAGTGACCCCATCTGCTTCCTCAGCTTCTTCTCGGCCATTTATCCCAGTAACAGATGACCCAGGAGCTGCCAGCATCATTGCAGAAACCATGACCAAAACCAAAGAGGTCAAGGGGCTTTCTTCTTTAACATTTTATTTTGAAATAATCTTAAATGTACACAGAAGTTGCAGAAGTAGTTCATAGAAATAGAACATGGTATAAGCCTGTGTACTATGTGATATACTCCTAGGTACTGTCTACCTAGGTTCTCCAGTTGTTAGTGTTTCTAAACCATTGGCGGGAGCGCTGTAGGGCACAATCCCCAACTCTCCTTAATGTTTCAGTGCATATTTCCTGAGTATCAGGACATTACCATTGATCCAGGATTACTTTCTGTCCATAGACCTATTCAGATTTTGCTCGTTGTACCAGTAGTATCCTTTATAGGTCTAGGACCCAGCCCAGGGTTGAGTGTTGTGTCTTTGGTCTTCAATATGGAACAATCCTTCAGTTCCTGTTTTTGTCAGAAACGCCACAAGAATGATGCAGGGTTCTTTTTAGTGCATCCCATTGGGATGTGTGCATTGTTAATTTGCTGCATTACAGGTGATGTTAATTCTTACTATTTTGTTAAAAGTATCTGCCAGATTTCTCTATTGGAAGTTAATAAAAGTGTGTTAATAAATATTCATGGGGAGATACTTTGAGACTGTGTTAGTACCTTATCCCTTGTCATATTTTCACCTACCAGTTTTTAGTATCTTGATGATTCTAGCTAGATCCATTATTACTGTGGTAGTTGTCATGTGGTATTTTTCAAATTTCATCATTCCTTTTGGAATATCACTGTTGCGGTTCTTCTGTAAGGGAGAACTTTCCTTTCTCATCTCATCTGTTTGTCTGTCTATTGGTACAGATTCATGGGATCCTGTTTTACTCAAATAATGACATACATCATTTGACACCCAAATTGCCCCAGACTTGGCCATTGGGAGCCCTTTCCAGCTGGTTTGTCCTTCTGATGTGTCCCCATAACTCTTTGAGCACTTCCTTACTTTCTGGCACAATAGAGTGTTCCAAACTTACCTTTCACCTACCCTGCCCTCGCCCTGGAATCAGCCATTTCTCCAAGGAGCGCTGGTTCCTTTTAGTGGATCAGAGAATTTAGAAACAAGATTTGGGAGCTTGCAAAGCTGATTGCTACTGGGTGTCCTTGGTTTAGGCCCTCTCAGCAAACAGACACACACACCCACAAGCATTTATTTCTCCTTTGGCATCTTATCTATATAATGAAAACCATGAGTGGTTCAAACGAATACTTTAGTTTTCAGTCCAACACCACAGGGTTTATTCTTACTCTCTTTCTATATTTTAGGTATATAATCCTTTTATATGTTGTTGGATTGCTTTGCTATTTTGCATCTATATCTTCTCCTGATTTGGGTTAAAGCGTAATACTGGTCTCCTGGAATGAGTTGGGCTGTGTTCCTTCCTCTTCTGTTTTTTAGAAGAGTTTGTGAAGGTTTGGTATTAATTCTTTAAATATTTGGTAGAATTTTCTCTGTTCTAACATGTTCTGATTATTCTTATATTTCCTTGTTTCCTGGCACAACACAAAATTCTAGGTTTAACAAGATGTTTTATATTCCAGCACAGAAATCAGATGTTTCTCCAAGAGGTCTTCGTTCTTTTTAGTGGAGAATGGTACTTAGAAGCCAAGATCTGGGCCTTCATGTGCTCACTGCTCTTGAGGGGGCAGCTGTTCACAACCGCTGTTCCTGGGCAGAGCTAGGAAATAAGCGTGTGTGCGCGTGTGTGTGCGTGTGTGTGCATGTGCGCATCCATGCAATAAGTTATACACATTAATATTTATTTTGTTATATATCTACATATAGTGAAACCGCAGCAATACCATCAATTCTAGTAACTGCACAGGATTCATTCTACTTTCCTCCCTTTCTGTGTTGGAAACTCTCTTCTCTGAAAGGGAGAAACCTGGCTCCTGTTAGTGACTGTTTAATAACTTGCCCTTAGGTAGCCACCCTCCCATTTTCGCTGTCGTTCCTCTCCCACACGGACACCCCCCGTCGCCTGCACAGCTTCTGGCACGCAGAACCAGCCTGCCCTCGGCAGGGATAACCTCTCACCCTGCTTGACCTGTGACCTCCCCCACCCCTGCACCCAGTGCCGCTGGCCCAGAGCAGGGACATCTTCCCCTTGGCTCTAACACGCGGCGCCCCAACATGGATGCCCTCCCGAGCCCGCCGGGTGCCCCCATGCCAGGCCATCGCGCCTGCTCCCACCCTCTTCCCTGCCGGCCGATCCTGGGAACAGACACACGTTGTTGTCAGTTACATCTGGAACTCTGGATTTATATTATGCTCTTACTGCTGATGAAAATATGTCCTATGGAAAATCGTCATAACCATCTGTGGTGATGAGGAAATTGCTATTTATAAATTAGGTGTCTGGACTCAACTTCTGATATTTGGCAGTCTCCTAGGGTGAGGGTTTAATGCAGAAATTAATCTGAATTATGCAAAATTTTTGCTTTTAGCTAGAAGAGGGATGGTATAATTTCTTTCTAACCAACTTATTTATGAGACATAGGTATTATCCAGAGTATAGCCCTTTCCTATCATTTCAGTTTTGGTTTGATTCATAAATAATGGCAAAGTAATTTTCATGTTAGTTTTGGGCTTATTCAAGGATAGGCAGCTAGTGATTTTATTTTTTTAGCACTTCCTTTGGACTTGTCCTCTCTATTTTTTTTAAACCCCCCACCAAAAAAATGTTGGATCCTGCTTCAAATAAGACCAAAGATGTTATATATGATTAATATATTCCACTGGATGCTTTCGCTGGTCTTCAGTGAGTGAGATTCTGGAATGTCATTGTTTCCGATGAATTTCACTTACTGATTCCCTAAGTGTTCATTCGGAGGTAGGAGCAGGGTCTATTTCTTTAAAGGGAGAAACCATGCTCCTGCCCGAGAGAGCTATGGCTTCCAGGGCCAACTTGAGCATTGATGGACTTTGCGCATTGGATACGTCACATTGCCCTTAAGGTTCCTAAGTGGGGCTTGTGCTTCCCCTGGCTCATTTCTGTTTCTGAAAAGCATTGGCACTGGTTTCACTGAAATCCAGAAGGCAAGAGAGAAGAGAAGAGGAACTTGTGGCACCTTGTTCTTCTCCTGGAGAGCTGGACTCTGCTTGGGGAATGGGAAGGGCCCGGCTGCTCCCCTGTTCAGCACAGGTCTCAGTGTTGCTCAGAAGCTGGGGGATTTCCCAGCTCTGACGGCTCCCTGTTCCCCCCTGTAAGCTGGACCCTACCGCCAGCCCCCAAGAGGCTCCTTTGTGGTGGGCGGCAGGCTGTGGGGTGGCTCTCCCGGGGGGGCACCCCCACCCTCATGCGGGGTTGGGGGTGTCAGTGATGCTGCCACAGGCAAACAAGCATCTCCTTTCCTCTGCTAATGTGGAAAGAGAGGTAAATGATCGCAGGTGTGGTTTGTTTTATCTGACATACTGTGAATGGGAGGTGCAAGGGGAATGTTGAGAAGACACTTACTTTGTATATTTTCTTTTTAAAAGAACGTAAGGGGCAAGAGATTATGGACAATGTGTTACATGCCAGTAAGTCCATTAAATAAGATTCTAAGAAAGAATTATGGAGAGGATCTAGACAAAATATGTAAAAGCATAGTGTACAAATTTAGTTGATAGAAAACTCCCAAACATACCCTATGGGGGTAATTTTACATGGTGTGATTTCATTCCAAGTCTCCCCTTGTAACGTACCTCTGTTATGAACTTGGTCACAGTATAAATGTCATCTCTTTATAGTTTAGGCATTCCTTTTGACAGCCATTGGTAATTTGTGAAATAGGTAATCGATCTTGAAAGCATAGTGCAGGGCGGTGGAGATTTTAGGGGCTTGTCATTTCTTAATCTAGTATTTCATGGTCTTAAATTCTCAGAAAGTCCCTTATTCATTATTGGTAATCATGTATCCTTTGAGTTTATGACTGTTTACCTCTTAACATATCATTCCTCATTTTAATTGTTTGACTTTTTAGGATGTTGAAAGCCAAAATAAAGCGTCAGGCCCGGAACTTCAGTCCTTGGATGAGTTCACCAGCCTGTTGGTTGTGGACGACACGCGCGTCATGGTGGACCTGCTCAAGCTCTCTGTGTGCGGCCGGGCTGGGGACAAGGGCAAGGATGTGCTTTCGGCTGTGCTGTCTGGCATGGGCGCTGCCTACCCACAGGTGAGCTGCAGGCGGGTGGGCGGGCTGATGCTGTCTCATGCTTGAAGGGCTCCTGCTAAAGTTGAGTCCCTTCTCTGTCATCTGTGCTGCAGTTGCTCCCCAGTTTGCCTTTTGATGTAATTTTGATATTTTAGAATTTTAGAATTTAGAAATTTCTAGTTTTTACGAAGTCAGATCTGCCAGTTTTTTCATTTATGGCTTTTGGATTTTGTATTATACCGAAAATATGCTACCAGCATGACATTGTTTAAAAAACTCTCTCACGTTTCTTCTAATCATTTTTACGTTTTCATCTGTTATTATATTTACCTTTTTGAACTACCTGGGATTTATCGTGATGTAAGGGATAAAGTGAGGATTCAACTTTACTTCCTCCTAGATGGCGAACATGTTGCCCCAACATCATTGATTGAATAAATCCATCTTTTCCCTAGTGATTTGAAGAGCACTTTTTATCATATTCTAAACTTTTATGGACTTTTTTCTATTCCATTAATCTAGTTTCTGTGCTCCAATACCACAGTATTTTAAGTATCAACTATTTAAAATAGATTTTAATATTTGGTAGTACTGGGTCCTGTGGGACTTTCTGCCGTGGTGATGTTCTGTACCCGAGCCATCCAGTGTGGTAGCCACCAGCCATATGTAGCTACTGAGTACTTGAAATGTAGCTAGTGCACCTGAGGCACTGAAGTTTTCATTTTATTTAACTTTAATTAATTTAAATCTGAACAGCCACATGTGGCTAGTCTAGGGTGTAAAGTCAGTATCATATCAATATATCTTAAAAGTAGAATTGGTTAGTCCTGAAGTCCTTGGGCTTCCTTAAGGACCCTTATTTATCAGCAGCCTTTCTCTGCCTTTTCAGAACTGGCTGTGTCAGGGAGTCTGATGCCATGTGCCCTGTGCAGATGGGTCATCTGTGTTTCTCCAAGTTCCATATTACCACCACCAAAACCATAAAGTACTTAAGTATGGTCAAGTGGTCTTGAAATCATAGTAAATGGTTTGGTAGGTATTTTAGGGGCTTGTTAATTTCTTAATTGTATTCAGGAAGAACTAAAAGTTATAGGTTTCCTACTTTGTAGTTTTTTGAGGCAAGTTACTTGGCATAATTCTGAGAGATTAAATCAAGGTGAATTGCCATAAGCAAAATATTAATGTTTTCACAAGTTTAATGTATTTGTGCAAGGAAAGGGTGGAATGAGAACATGGATTTAAAGTAATAATACCCAGCATTTCTTGTACACATTACCTGCCAGGTCTGGTTCTTGGTGCATTCTCTCAGTACGGAGCACAGACTTTCCCTTTGTTCACAGATAAGCACACTGAGGCTCTCAGAGGTCATTACTGCCTCAAAGACACTCAGGTTGCTGGTGGGTGGGAGAAATGGTGGTGGACTCTTGAGTGCTCTGAGGACAGAACCGCAGCTGTGACTGCTCTGTCACCCTCGCCTCAGAGCTTATTGGCCTCTCCTGGGGCTTTGCAGAGGAAGGTTCTGAAGCCCAGAAGAGCCCTAGTGGGCTGTGCATTAGAAGTTTGATGATGTCAGCATCTCAGATTCAAGGGGAGACAGAAACAAAGGTGGGGATTGTCTTCAAACTTTCCTGGCCAGTGGCAAGATGCTACTCCTATGTCCTACTCTGACCTGATATTTGGGACTGTTTAAGAAAAAAAGAGAAACTTTTGAATTTATAATGATAACACCTAAATGGCAGTGATCTTAGTTTGTCATTAATAAAGCTGTTTGCTAAGCTAATCTGTTTATTATCTAAGTATGAGGAAAAATAGATAAAAGCAATCATTTCTGAAAAGTACAGAATAGATTCATTATTTTTCTCTAAATTAAAAATATTTGGAGGTTAATATGTTATTACTGTAACAGCATATTCTTGTTTGTTTTTAAAAATAGCAGTCAAGGAGTTTATAATCACCAGTATTGACCATTTAAATGGTGTGAATCACTAAAATTTTCAAATGAAATTGGAACATTATGGATTGTTGGGAGAATGTGGTATGGAGGCTGACCCTAGACGTCTTGGGTCAAGAGACACCCCCAGTTGTCTTCATATTTGTAGCCCTCATTTCAGATGCCGTCTGCTGCTGTTCAACCTGGACAGCTTGGTCGTTCCTCTCCATTCCTGCTTCCCTCCTGCTTGGACCCCACTGCCTTCTAGGATCTTGGTCCTTTTTATACCTTCTGCTCCTTCGCTTGATAGTTTTGTTCCTGGAGCAGAAGAAATCTTGTCTTGATGTAAAGAGAAACTGTTGTAATCACAGGCATTTCATTTCATCAGTTGCCATGTACTGGGTGTTTTGGGTGTGTCAGGCACCTCCTGGCTGCTACCTCTGCGAGCTCTGTGCTGTCTTGATTTTCTAGGTGAGGAAACTGAGCCCTAATTTGAACTAGATTTCTCAAACTCCCAAGGCCTCCACTCTGCCCCCGCCCCTATGGAAAGATCTGAATTGGGCGGGCATCCTGACGTCCTTCTGCTTTGTACCCCGCTTCCTCCTGCAGGTGGCAGATATGTTGTTGGAGCTCTGTGTCACCGAGTTGGAGGATGTAGCCACAGACTCACAGAGTGGCCGCCTGTCCTCTCAGCCCGTGGTGGTGGAGAGTAGCCATCCCTACACTGATGACACTTCCTCCAGCGGTACAGTGAAGATACCAGGTACTCAGGGCTGGCCCCAGGGAGGAAATGGGGCGTCCCTGCCTGTAGAACAGCTTCATTTCTGCAATTGCATCAGTAGAAGCAGCCGTCATTGTTTTATAGAAAAGAAGCTACGGAATTGCTTTAGAATCACTTTTCCCACCTTTTCTAGAAAAACGACCCCCCCCCCCCCGCGAAATAAAGCATGATAAAGAAAACCACGCAAAGTAAATGTTTAGCTTAATGCTTATTAGATGGATGCTTTAGTCACCAAAACTCAGGTCTAGAGTTTTTGTGCCTGTCCACAGAAGCCCTCCTTGTGTCCCCTGAAGTAACACTGTCCTGGCTTGTGTTTCTGGACAGTTTCTATTACCCAAGCGTGCATTGTCATCTTACCTCTCTTAATTAATAATTTCCATCTTTTAAGTTTCTTTTGACCTACAGTTTTTTCCTTTTTTCTCAACAATTCAATCCTCCTGTGGAGGAACCTGGGCCTTTGACCTGCACACTCCTGCTGCACTTCCACCTGCTCCCCAGCCCCGTCTTTCTGCAGATTTCCCCTGATTCAGAGGCCCAATTAGTTCAGCCTTTGGCGAGACCATTGGTATTTGTGATCCAGCATCTGGAAGCACCTGCTATCTGCTTGTCTCTCCTTTCGTGATGGCAGCCGCTACTGATGCTCATTGCCTGAGGCCATTAAATCCATTAGAGGTTGCAAAATGGTGCTGTTCTAATCGTTCCATTGCTTTCTTATTTATTTGCTAGAATACTCTATATAGGGACATTTCCTCTCTTTTGGTTGGTTGTTTGCGTAAGAAAGGCAGGATAAAAGCTTGATTCTTTTCTTCTGTTTACATTTTCAAGAGAATGAACTGGTTACCTATCATTCTTTGAAGGTGACCAGTTCTTTTTTCTTTCTTTTCTTGGCTGCACCTCACAGCTCATGGGATCTTAGTTCCCCTACCAGGGATTGAACCCAGGCCCATGGCAGTGAAATCGTCAAGTCCTAACCACTGGACAGCCAAGGAATTACCTATTTTTTCTTTTATGTCATTATGAACTCATGGTTTTAAACATATATGATGGGCTTTAATCCACTGTGACTATTATCCTACGGAAGCTCAGATTATCCCATCTCTAGACATCAGGAACCTCTTCAGTTTGGCTCTTGCAGTGACTCCCATATAGTCTGATATGACAGGATGCTTTAGGCTTGTCATGTAGTTTCTCCCCTCCACCTGGAATCTGCCCTGGTATCTTTTAGTGGAGATAGCATTTCAGATCACTGGGCTATCATTGTTTCTAGATTTTTTCAGTGGACAGAGATAGGATGAATGAGTGGACAGTCAGACAGACTGACTGACTGACTGACTGACTTTCTTTTGAGTTCATAATGATATGATAGAGCCAAATTCAGAGCTACAAGGTTTCTACTTTTAACCTCTTCTCTTATGTCAGTGTTTCTTTTGTTCCATACCCAAAATCCTGGTTCTAAGACACGGGATGTTAGAATTAGAATATCTCATAATTACTTATTTGCTTTATCCCACACTACATGCACAAAAGACTAAGGATACAATTCTAATACTACCAAACATGCACATAATTACTGAAAATATTTAACAAAATTTTTTTCTTGCTCTCTTCATTGTTGTAACTTTATTTAAATGATTATACTGTATATCCCAGAGCATAATAGCTGTTACATACTCTGCTTCCTTCCTTTTAATTTGCATTTAGTTTTAGTTGTCTCCTTCCTTATTGTGATTGTCTGACGCTCATTCTCTCATCAGTTCCTCATCAGGGCTCAGAGGACGGCAGTCCCGACTGAGGTCAGCTTGTTCTAAGAGTTTGTGCCCAAATTTGAAAGTTAGCTTTTTTGGGAAAATACTAATCTGTTCCCCCGCCCCTTATAAATTGTGCTTTCTTTCCATAATTTTACTAGAATATGTTTTCATATTGGTTGTTACAAGGCGATATTCTCAGATAAGGGGTTGTGCCCCTTTAAAGTGTAGTTTCAGGTCTTGTCTTTCAAGACAGTTTTTTTGCATTACAGTTTGTAGTATTTGTTTGTATCCTAGCTTCAGTTTTCTTTTTCATGGATATGTGGTCGTTTTCTTGTGTTGGATGCCGTGTAGAGCCAGGGGTGGGGGTGGGGGTGGGGTCCCCCGGGCTGAGGCCTGTTAGGAACTGCGCACAGCAGATGAGTGGTGGGTGAGCAAGCGAAACTTCATCTGCTGGGAACCATCACCCCCAACCCCGGCCATGGAAGAATTGTCTTCCACAAAACTGGTCCCTGGTGCAAAAAGGTTGGGGACCGCTGTTTTAGAGTCAGTGTTGGCTACTCCCTCTCAAGTGCTTCTTTTTTTTAAAACAGTTTTGGAGGAACAGTTTAATTAATTAATTTATGTCTGCGTTGGGTCTTCGTTGCTGCGCGTGGGCTTTCTCTAGTCGTGGCGAGCAGGGGGCTACTCTTCGTTGCGGTGTACAGCCTTTTCATTATGGTGGCTTCTCTTGTTGTAAAGCATGGGCTCTAGGTGGGTGGGCTTCAATAGTTGCAACACCCAGGCTCAGTAGTTGTGGCTCGCGGGCTCTAAGAGTGCAGGCTCAGTAGTTGTCGTGCACGGGCTTAGTTACTCCATGGCATGTGGGATCTTCCTGGACCAGGGCTCAAACCGTGTTCCCTGCGTTGGCAGGCAGATTCTTAACCACTGCACCACCAGGGAAGTCCCTCAAGTGCCTTTTATCTCTTTTTTTTCCCCTTTTGTCCTTCTGTTTGTTTCAAAGCATTATTCGTTGTGTTTATTTGCTCCTGTGTTCTTTCTAGTTTAATTTTCATTTCTGAATTTAAAAAAAAAATTCTTTACCCTATTTTCTCATTTAGTGTTTTGGTTGTCCTAATTCTAATTTATGTTGTTCTTTCATATCTTGTATCATTTTCCTAATTTCTTTTAGCTTGGTTTGAAATAATAGATTTTAATTTTCATGTGTTTTGTGGGTACATCTTTCTGGCTTGCTTTCATTGTCTGTAGGAAAATGTTATTCTGTTCTTATTCTCTCTTTTATAACAATAACTTTTTATTGCATTTGGCCTTGATACATTTTTTAAATTAATTTTTATTGGAGTAGTTGCTTTACAGCATTGTGTTAGTTTCTACTGTACTACAAAATGGATCAGCTATACATATACATATATCCCCTCTTTCTTGGATTTCTGACCTTGATACTTTTATCCTGATCATTTTTATGTGAAACTAGTATTCTTAAACTTTTGGAATGAGATGGCATTCAGAAAAGCTTCTTTAACTTTGAGCTCTTACTCTTTCATAGAAATTCACAAAACAAAAGATAATTCCACTCAGCAGTTGCCTAAGACAAAAATCTGGTATCCCTCTTCCTCTTTTCTGTTTCTCTCTTTACTTCATAACCAGTCTACCAGGCAAGTCCTATCATTTCTACTTTAAAAATATATTCCAAATTAGGTCATTTATCACCAACTCCAGATCATTCTGGGTCCAACCATCTAGTCTCACCTAGTTTATTATACTAGATGTCATATACTAGTATAATATACATGTTCTGCTTCTACTTCTCACCTTCTACTTCTCGCCTACCCCCAGAATCAACTCCTTACGTGGCATCTAGAGAGATTCTCTTAAACGAGTCAGAACATACTGCTACTCTGCTTAAAACCCACCAGTACACCCCTGTAACCTTAAAATAGGATGTAAACCCTTGATGGTGGCCTGTGCAACTTTACATGAGCCCTGTTCACCTCTCCAACAACATTCTCTTCCTCTCTACCCATCTCTCTCTCCTGTCCCCTCCACGTCATCTGCTTTGCTGGTCCTTAAATATGTTTTTCTCCTGTGAAAGTGGGAAAATGATAATCTATTTTCCCCCCTTATAAATTGTGCTTTCTTTCTGTAATTTTACTAGAATATGTTTTCATATTGGTTGTTATAGGCGATATTCTCAGATAAGGGGTTGCGCCCCTTTAAAATGTAGTTTCAGATCTTGTCGTTCAAGACAGTTTTTTTGCATTATAGTTTGTAGTATTTCTTTGCATCCTTGCTTTGGTTTTCTTTTTCATGGGTATGAAAAGGCAGATGGCAAGTACAAAGCAAGACAAATGGCCTAAACCTGGAACATATTTAAGGACCATCCTTACAGTCTTTGCCTTTTGATTGAGATGCTTAGGCCATTCATATCTAATGTAATTATAGATATGGTTGGATTTACATCTGGATTAGGAAGACAGTTATAGACAATGTGGTTGGATTTACATCTGCCATTTCGCTGTGTGTGTTCTCTGTGTCTTGTATCCTTTTTTGTTTCTCCTTCAGTGCTTGGTTTTATATTGAACAAAATTTTCTTTAGTGTACCATTTAAATTCCTCTGTTGATTTTAAACCACTTTTATTGGTGTTTGCTCTGAGGATTAAAATACATAATTTATCACAGTCTACGTCAGGTTAATGTTTTAGTTCTGGTAAAATGCAGCAACTTTGCTTCATTATAGTTCTATTTCCTCTTCCTTCATTTTTGCTGTTATTGTTGTATATACTGTATCTGTATATGTTGCAGACCTGTACAACATATTTGTAACTATATGTATTACAAATATATGTATGTGATTTAATAATTATCGCATTGTGCCAGGGATTGGCCAACTTTCATATGTCACAAAATATTATTTTGAATTTTTTCCAACTATTAAAAAATGTACAGACTGTTCTTAGCTCACAGGCTATGTAAAAATGGTGAGTGGGACAAATTTCTCCAGTGGACTATAGTTTCCTAAGCTCTCCCTTATACAGTCTTTCACCTTGTAAAAATATTAAGAAAAGGAGAAAAAAAACCTGATTTCTCAATCCATGTCTTTCCCATTTTTAGTGCTCTTTATTTCTTCCTGTGGATTCAAGTTACTATCCAGTATCATTTTATTTCAGCCTGAAATACTTTAAGTGGTTTTTCTAAATCATGTCTGCTGGCAGTGGATTCTCTCAGTATGTGTGTATTTGGGAATGTTTTTATTTTGCCTTCGCTTTTGAAGGATAGTTTTGCTGGAGATTGAATTCTTAGTTGATAGGCATTTTTCTCTCATATCACTTTAAATTTGTCATCCCACTGGCTTCTTGTGTTCATTGTTTCTCAAGAGAAATCAGAGTTAACTGTATTTTGTACCCTTATATGTTATGTGTCTTTTTCTCTTGCTTTCCTGATTTTCTCCATGTCTTTAGTTTTCAACAGTTTCAGTATAATGTGTCTGGGTGGGGATCTCTTTGTGTTTTCCTACTTGGGGTTATTAATTTTTGGAACTGTGGATTAATGTTTTTCATCAGACTGGAGATTTGGGGCTATCTCTGTTCAAGTACTTCTTCTGCCCCCCTGTTAACCTCTTCCCTCTTTTTTGGGGGGGTTGCGATTCCCATTATGCATATGTTTGTATGCTTGATGTTGTCTCCCAGGTTTATGAGACTTTATTTATCTTCAATCTTTTTTCTTCTGTTCTCCAGTTAGAGTAATAGAAATTACACAGTCTTCAAGTTATATAATGATTCTTTTTTTCTGCCATTTCAAATCTGCTGTTTTGTCCAGCTGGTGAATGTTCCATTTCGGTCATTGTACTTTTTCCACCCCCAGAATTCCTCTTAGTACTTTTTTCTTCGAGTCATTGTTACCATATTTTCCTTTGTGATCATGTTTTCTCTGGGTTTCTTGAACTCTTTGAACATATTTATTACAGCTGCTTTGAAGTTGTTGTCTACTCAGTTCAGCGTCTGGCCATCGGGGTCAGTTTCTGTTGCCCGATTTTCTTCCTGAGTATGGCTCACACTTTTCAGTGTTTTTGCATATCCCATTTATTTTTTATTGAAAACTGGACATTTAGATTGTATTGTGCCATCTGGATTCTGACTTTTTTTTAAGATTTGTAATTGTCACTGGGTTTCTTTCTTTGGTTGTTTTGTGTGTTTGTTTTGTAACATGCCTGGAATTACTCTCTGAAATCTCTCCCCCACATCACATATCCACTGGGATCCCTGCTCACTTTTCTATTTTGATTTTTGTTTTCTAGCCTGACTTCTAGGGTTTGCTCTATGTCTGCTTGGTTTGGCTGTCAAGCCTGCTGAGTTCCCTTTTGCGGGTGGATCTCTGTGTGGGTGGGAGCAAGGAGGGCATGGAAGTCAGTGTTTTGGCAGTCTTCCCTGTGCGTGTGTGTGTGCCCAGCTCTTTCCGTTTTCCTGAGTACACGTGCCTCGCGTCATCCAGGCCTTGATGACATCCTCATTGAGCCCTTCTTTGCTCTCTGACTTCCAGGATCTTCCTGTTAGAGTTCTGGCTAGTTCTCAGGTCTGGCACCCCCCCAGCCACACCCCTGTCCCCGGGCCAGCAAAGATGCAAGTTTTTCTGTGTGTCCTCAGTTGCCCTCCCTACTCTCTGACTTCCAGAATCTCTGCCCGGGCACTTCCCCTGCTCTACACAGTGAGCATAAAGCCCCAGGAGGTAGAGTCCCACCCTGGTAGAGCTGTGCCCCAGCTTGCGTAGAGCAGCCCCAGGCGAGGACACCACAGGCTCTCACTCTCCCTACCCAAGTTTGGCAGGTTTTTCCATAAATAATCACTTCTCAATTTGTTGCTTGCCGTTAATTGATTTGAAGAGCCCTGGAATCACTGTTTTTTTTTATCATTTTGATTGGTTTTATAGTTATTTTGCCACCCTCTTCCCTCCACCATAACCCAGTCCTACCCTTTACTGATTCTTTTGTAAGCTAATTTGTCCCAGAGAAGACTCTAGATCTAATGCTAAATGCTTGATGCATGTGATTTTATATGGCTTTTTAAATATGGGGGTGGGCGGGATAATAAAGCGTGGTCTCACAGCTGGGGCTGCAGCATGAAAATGTGCCCAGAAGTGAGACCACAAAACCAGTTGGCCAAGTGAGAATGTCTTCTGGCGTTTCCATCCCGGGTGAATTCTTTTGTGGGAGGCAGGGTGGGAGAGAGGGGTGCTCAGTCTTAGGTTCTTATTTTTTGAGGTTAGTTCTTCCTGAGTTTTGCTTTTCATTAGCTGTTACACATCATTTTAGTCTCACTGCTTCTGTGTGGCTTTTGGCCTTGTCTGTGGTATGTTGAGTGGGAGTTGTTACTTTGTGTTTTGTGCTCGCTTGTCCTCCAGGCGCAGAAGGACTCAGGGTGGAGTTTGACCGGCAGTGCTCCACAGAGAGGCGCCACGACCCTCTCACAGTCATGGACGGCGTCAACAGGATTGTCTCCGTGCGGTCAGGTGGGAAGCCAGTTGAGCTTGCTTTGTAGAATGGAACCATTAGCATTACTAAACAGAACATTACTACTGCTTCGTTCTCATGTAAGACTTAAGGAAGGGACCATAAGTGATCCAGCTGCAAAATACAGTAGGTTTTATCTGCCTCTTCCCAGTACTTTCAGTAAGATAATTATTCAAGTGATGTTTGCCCCTAACCACTGATGGGTGGGATTACTGGGTGACTAGTGTGAGCACGGGTCCTTGTTGGGAGCACAGGCCGCCTGGGGCCCAGTCTCAGCCAGTCAGTGGAGACGGTGTTGTAAGGTGTGTGGTAGTGCCGGGCTCGTGCCAGGTAAATGTTGACATACTACAAGGCTTTAAAGGCTTTTGGGTTTTAATTGATTGCAGTGAGGACTTGGGTTGCACACGGAGGAAGTGTTCTGTGCGTGTGGTAGACAGCACTGGAGTGGGTGAGAGGTGTCTCCTTTGGGCCTCTCTCTGCTCTGCTGATGTGCTTCAGGAGGTTGAGCGACCTCATGCTCAACATGAGGCTGAGCAAGAGCAGATCACTCTGTCTAGGGGCTTGTTAACACGCTCTTCACTGGGCTTTTTAGAATCATCAGTGCGGGTGTGTGTGTGTGTGTGTGTGTGCGCGCGTGCACACGTAGATCTCTTCAGACTTTATCCTTCACCTGGAGCAAGGGTCAGCAGACGTTTCCTGACATAACTACTCCCCTCTGCCTTTGTAGTGAAGGCAGCCACAGACCGAATGTAAACGATGGGCCTGGCTGTGACCCAGTAGAATTTTACTCACAAAACATTACTTCGGATGAAGTGGTGTCATAGATGAGCATGGATTTTTTTCTGGCAGTTTGACAAATGTCGATATAGTTTTCAGTGTTGTGAGATGTTCCCCCCGGTTTCTATGCTTCCGACAAGATTCCCTCCAGGCTGCCGCCACGCCGCTGACCGACGGCACTTCGAAGTAGAAGCCTGGCTGGGGTAGCACGCCACACGCCTGTCTCTCTAGCTCCTCTCCGTGGCATCCCAGGCCCCGGGCTCTGGCTGGGCTGCTCCACTCTCCCTTGAGGGTGGCTCTTCCTTGCTGAGCTGCCCCTGTGCCGCAGGGGTGCCCCCTGTGCCTTTGAACATTTGCACCCTCTTTGGGGAAGAACCGGGGCTTTTCTGTTTTGTTGCCTGGGTAACAACCATTATATCAGACCTTCCCCAAGAGACCTCCCTGCGGCCCCGACCCTGGGTGTGAGCATGGGCTGTCTCTGCGGGCCTCTCACACAGCATTGTGGTTGTGTGTGAGTGTCTCTGTTGGAGCAGTGCCTGCCTGCCCTCCACTTCCCAACTGCTTGCTACAGTGTGAGTCGAAGGGCATGGTGTGAACGCACATGGGGAGTGGGCTGGAGGAGCCAGCTATTCTTCAGATGTGGCATGAATGACTTTGCTTTGTATTTAAAGAAGTTGATGTTGTTCTGATGACGGGTGAACCCAACCCCAGTGTGCTTCTGTCCTCCAGGCCGGGAGTGGTCTGACTGGTCCAGCGAGCTGCGCATCCCGGGGGATGAGTTGAAGTGGAAGTTCATCAGTGACGGGTCTGTGAATGGATGGGGCTGGCGCTTCACAGTCTACCCCATCATGCCAGCTGCAGGTGAGGAGGAGGCTTATGGCCACCAAGGCTTGATGACCCACGCGAGGGAAACACACATGTCGTGTTCATTTAGTACTTTGTGGTCCACCTTCTCCTGTGGTGTTGGGAGACAGCACTGCCCAAGGCCCCGCCGTGGCAAAGATCAGAACTGCAGTGAGCTGCTTCAGCTGTCTGCCTGTTGGGCGTTAGCCTTCCATCCTCACCCAAAGTTTCCCAGCTGTTGCTGGTTGCAGTTCTTAAGCCATTTGATTTTTCAGGTAAAATGTCAGTGTACAGAACGTAGTTATGTGCAAGACAGTGGCAGCACCCCGGGCGCCCCTCTAACCGTGGCATCCAGGGGGATGGGGCCCACTCATTGTTGGTTGAATCTGTCCACGTCTCCTTGTGGGGTAGCTCTCGCCCTGTCCAGCAAGGGGACATTTATAGTGCTCTTTTTTCAGGCCCTAAAGACCTCCTTTCTGATCGCTGTGTCCTCTCCTGTCCGTCCATGGACTTAGTAACCTGTCTGTTGGACTTCCGGCTCAACCTTGCCTCAAACAGAAGCATCATCCCCCGCCTTGCAGCCTCTCTGGCAGCGTGCGCACAGCTGAGTGCCTTAGGTAAATGGCACCTCCGTTGTCAGGTCCGTCTCACTCCGTGAGAAAAATGATCATCCTCTGACATTTTCTGCCTTCTCATTTCAGCTGCCAGTCACAGAATGTGGGCCCTTCAAAGATTAAGGAAGCTTCTTACAACTGAATTTGGGCAATCAATTAACATAAACAGGCTACTTGGAGATGATGGGGAAACGAGAGCTTTGGTACGAAACATCACATTACAGTTTCTAGTCGTGTGACCCTTTGGGACTAAAGCGTTGCTTTAATGATGTAAACTTCTAAATCACCGAGAAGAGTTGGGAAGTTTCACATAGGAATAGACAGCTTTTCTTGCATCCAGACTCCCTTATATTGCTACTATATTGAGTTCAGGCTGGGCTTAGATTTTAAGAACAGCCCTATTCTCAGGCTGTGAGAATAGGATTGTCTGTTGGACTTTATGAGTCTGACTCACCACACCCCCTTTGTTTTGCTGGATGAAATAGTTACTATGAAAAGAATTCTTGATCTTAACCATGTTGGAGATGGAGGTTTGTAGGCCAGAAAGTTCCTTTCTGGTTCCCTGGGAGTTGCTGTGCTGAAATTAAGACCAAACATTTTGAGGTGAATTTTCATGTTCTTTTTTATTTTCGTGTTCATCATGTCCTTTTAGATTTTTTCCTATTTGAAAGTATCAATCACATGTTTTAGGGGAGAACAGTATCAATGTAATAAAACATTTGACTCACAGGAACAAAACACTCGACTCCCCTGCATTTGGTTTCCTGGGATAGGTTATAATTTGGTTGTTTTCTGAAGAGTTTTTCAGGCAGTGCTCTTGCTGCTCTGGTGAAAGGCCTTCCAGAAGCTTTGCAAAGGCAGTTTGAATATGAAGATCCTATCGTGAGAGGTGGCAAACAACTGCTCCACAGCCCATTCTTCAAGGTAATACTTGACTTGTTCTGAAGTGATGAGAGAGCCACAGAGAGCCATCAAGTGCAGTGCATCAAGTATCAGGCATCCCCGAGGACAGGTGTAGCTATTGCTGAAGTTGAATATGAAAGATTTTCAGGAGTTAACTGTGTGATCTAAGCCCTTGTACTTTAAGTATCAGTGTGCTTTCAGATGCCTTGGTTTAGGTGGCAAGTGTTGTAGCAGTGGTCTGATCTGAGGTCCTGTTGTCAGGTGCATTGCTAGTCACTGGGTAGGAATAATCCACATCACTGGTGATGCTAAGACCCTTGCTGGGCACGTGGCAGTCAGCCTGGCATGAGGAATTCTGAAGGAGGACCCCCAGGGAGCCTGCGTGGGGGCTGTCTTTGGCAGGCAGTGTTGGTGAAGTGGAATGTCAGCTGTGTCTCTGAGTGTCCCTGTGTTGTTAATTTGTGGTGTCTGCAGGTACTAGTAGCTCTTGCTTGTGACCTGGAATTAGACACTCTCCCTTGCTGTGCTGAGACGCACAAGTGGGCTTGGTTCCGAAGGTACTGCATGGCCTCCCGTGTTGCTGTGGCCCTGGACAAGAGAACACCACTGCCCCGTCTGTTTCTCGATGAGGTATTGCAAGTTATTTTGGAACCACTTTTGGGATGCACAGTGTTTTCTTTATAGTGTAAAAAGATGCCAATATTATGAGACACAGTAACACTTCTCTTGCCAAGGAATATCATAAAGAAAAAAGCACATAGGTGAAAATGAATAAACTGATACTGTAAATTTCAGTTAAAGTTTATTTTTAGTAAAGATATAATGATACTGTCTAGACATTTTAAAATATCTTCAACGTGATATAATCATGTTGATTTTACTTATTAACTGTAAAGTCACAATGTTGATGTTGGCATTCCCTCATATTCTTGGGTGGGGAGACCTCCTCTCCTGTCTTCTTACCTTAGTATTATTTGTTTTATTCTTGAGAGATGAGTGTTTGATGTATAATCTCATAATAATGTTGTCCAGGTGGCTAAGAAAATTCGTGAATTAATGGCAGACGGCGAAAACATGGATGTTCTCCATGAGAGCCACGGCATTTTTAGAAGAGAGCAAGATGAACAACTTGTGCAGTGGATGAACAGGTTTACTATATCAGAAATAAGAAATAATGTTGTCTGTGAGAGAATGGTGCTTCACGTGCAGTTCTTTCCCATGTCAATTGTTCTCTTAATGTTTGTTACAGGCGACCAGATGACTGGACTCTTTCTGCTGGCGGCAGTGGAACAATTTATGGTTGGGGTCATAATCATAGGGGTCAGCTTGGGGGCATCGAAGGTGCAAAAGTTAAAGTCCCCACTCCATGTGAAGCCCTTGCAGCTCTCAGACCCGTGCAGTTAATTGGAGGAGAGCAGACGCTCTTTGCAGTGACAGCTGATGGGAAGGTAAGAAGGTGCATTTCCTGTGTCATACACTGAAACTGAGACAGCTGTGGCTGGAGGGCATTTGTTTGGTTCACAGCATGTATAACGATGCTGTGCTAAAACAGTATCTCAAGATTATGTACACAGTGCTTATGGTGTGCTGGAAGCAGTTATCGTTCTAAAGTATCTCTGTTTAATCTTTAATGTGTTCTGTGGTTTTAGAATTTTTTATTTTGAGATGCAGCATACATAAAAAAGCGTGTTATAATTGTTTGCATATCAGTTCGTTAAACGTATGTATTCCTTTTTGTTTGCTATCATAATGCTATCTTTTTTTTTTTGCGGTACGCGGGCCTCTCACTGTTGTGGCCTCTCCCGTTGCGGAGCACAGGCTCCGGACGCGCAGGCTCAGCGGCCATGGCTCACGGGCCCAGCCACTCCGCAGCATGTGGGATCTTCCCAGACCGGGGCACGAACCCGTGTCCCCTGCATCGGCAGGCAGACACTCAACCACTGCGCCACCAGGGAAGCCCCACAATGCTATCTTTTAAAAAATTAATTGCTACTGATACATGGAAATCGTTAGTATTTATATACTGACATTATGTCTAGTGACCTTATTATACTCTTTTCTTTCTTAGTATTTCAAACTGTTGTGTATCTTCTTTATAAAGCCATGTTCTGTAAATAAATTTTGTTCCTTCCTTTCCAGTTCACCTGTCTTTTACTTTTACTTTTCTCCTGTGCAGGGGAGAAATGAAGCTCATCAGCCTGGTGGGTGCTGCAGTACAGTATTGAACAGGGGTGGTAGTGGGCCTATTCTTGGCTTGATCCAGGCTGCAAAGGAAGCACTATGATGGAATCCTTTACACACTTACTGTGGGGTTTTGGTAGATGCCCTGTATCAGATTAAGGAAGTTCCCTTCTTTTTTCTATTTAGGAATAGGTACTGACTTTGGTCAAACATTCTTCCTATGTTTAAAAAATAATCAAAGAGATGTTTTTCTCCTTTAGTGGATTAACATAGTGAATTGGATTAATTGTTTTCCTTATATCAGATAGTCTTGTATTCTTTGGAAAAACCTTACTTGGTCAGGTTCTGTTTTATATTTTTTGGTTTGTGTTTGGGATTTTGGGGAGATCCAGGATCATGAGTGCAATCATCATAATATTCTTGTCTTACCCACTCCATGTCCGGTTATGGTACTATTGGGTTGGCCAAAAAGTTCCTTCGGTTTTTAGGTTAAAAATAAGAGACACATTTTTCATTTTCACAAAGAACTTTATTGAACAACGTATTCACTGTTTTGTTCCACTGCCTTCTGCCATTTTTGGGGCAACTTCATGATTCTGTCTTCCCAAAACTTTTTACCTTTTTGAGCAAAGAACTGTTCCAGGTGTCTTTTACAGTATTCAGGGAATTGACATTTTTTCCATTAAGAGAATTTTGTAAAAACCAAAATAAGTGGAAATCTGAAGGTGCAGTGTCTGGTGAATACGGCGTATGAATCAGAACTTCCCAGCCAAGCTGTAACAGTTTTTGCCTGGTCATCAAACAAACATGTGGTCTTACGTTATCCTGATGGAAGATTATGCGTTTTCTGTTGACTAATTCTGGACGCTTTTTTTGAGTCCTGCTGTCAGTTGGTCTAATTGGTAGTGGTACTTGTTAGAATTAATCGTTCGGTTTTCCAGAAGGAGCTCATAATAGAGAATTCTCTTCCAGTCCCACCATATACACAACATCACCTTCTTTGGATGAAGACCGGCCCTTGGTGTGGTTGGTGGTGCTTCATTTCATTTGCCCCATGATCTCTTCCGTTCCACATTATTGTACAGTATCCACTTTTCATCGCCCAACACAATTTGTTTTAAAAACAGAACTTTTTGTTACATTTCAGTAGAGAATCACATGCGGAAGTACGGTCAAAAAGGTTTTTTTTTTTGCTTAACTAATGCGGAACTCAAACATCAAAGTGATTAACATAGCCAAGCTGCTGCAAATGATTTTCAGTGCTTGTTTTGGGTATTTTGAGTGTGTCGGCTATCTCCCATGTGGTATAATGTTGATTGTTCTCAATGAATGTCTTGATTTGATCGCTGTCAACTTCAACTGGTCTACCCGACTGTGGAGCATCATCCAGCAAGAAATCTCCAGCATGAAACTTTGCAAACCACTTTTGACATGTTCAGTCAGTCACAGCACCTTTTCCATACACAAATTAGCAACATGCACAAATGTTGTGCACAAATTTTTTTTTGCATTTTCCATGCACAAATCTTTTTTTGCATTTCAGTTGCGTTTTTACCTTTCTTGAAATAATAAAGCGTAATGTGCCAAAACTGTTGCTTTTTTCCCCCCTATATCTTCAGTATTAGAATGGCTACACAAAAATTCACCAATTTTGATTTTTTTTTTTTAATGCACACTGATAATGACAGCTGTCCCAATACAGTCTAACAAAATTGTTTCAAATGAAGTTAAAGACAACTAAGCACTACTAGAGCCATCTTATGGAAAAAAACGAAAGAACCTTTTGGCCAACCCAATATATTAGTTATCTGTTTAACTTACAACAGTTGGCGTAAAACAATACACATTTATTATTTCACAGTTTCCCTGGGTGGCTTAGCTTGGGCCTCCAGCCCAGAATCTCTCATCAGGCTGCAGTTGCTGCAAGGCTGGCCTGAGGAAAATTCAGCTCCCCATGACCTGTTGGCTAAGGTTGCCCTCAGCTCTTTGCTATCTCACTATGTGGCAGCTGGCTTCATCAGAGCAAGCAAGGGAGAGGGCAGGAGAGCATGAGAGCAAGACAGAAGTCAGTCTTGTGTGAGCTAATCCAGAAGTGACAGTCCATCCCTCTTGCTGTATTCTGTCCATTAGAAGAGAGTCATTAGGTCTAGCCCACATCCAAGAAGGGATTACATAGGGGCGGGAATCCCTGCAAGCAGGGACTCTTGGGAACCACGTCAGAGGCCACCCGCCAAAGGTATCAAGGTCGTGCTAGCCTCATAGCAAGGGTTGAAGTGTAGCTCTCTTTTTCTGTTTTCTGGAGAATTCTTTCAGTTGTTCCCTGGTGATTTTAACATGTATATTTAAAATCTAAAATTTCTATACTCCTCTCAAATTAAAAAGGCTGATCCTTTGTTATCCTGTGTTTTGGCGCTAACCTGCTCCCCGAATGATAGGCATTATTATTATTGTTGTTTTATATAGACCGTGTGTTTTCTGGATTTACCCAAATGTTATACACATCTTTGGTCACCAATTATTTCGTACGTCTCAGATCTTATATCTGCAGTCATTGTTCTTCTACTTTAAGTGTATATTTTCAGTTTCCGTTTGTGAGGGTCTACTGTTGGTTAATCCCCTGATTGTTTTTGTTGTTTATTTAAAAATATCTTAGCTTTGTCCTTTTTCTAGGTAAAGGATAGTATTTTTGGCTATGGGAATCATATAGTCTGGTCTCTGTTGCAATTATGAAAGCAGCTTGTAGAGAATATGTAAATGAATGGGTGTGGCAAAATCAGGTGGTGGGCCTGATTTGCCAAGCCCTGTTCTAGAGTATAACACTTTCAGTTGACCATTATTTTCAGTCAGCCTATTAAAGGTTTTATTCTTCTGGTTTTTGGCATTCATTGTTGCTAATGTGATGTCAGCAGTCAGATTAATTTTTACCCAAATGAAGGTAATAAATCTTTTCTTTGTAGCTGCTTTCAAGGTCTTTCTTTAGTGATCTACAGTTTCACTAGAATATATTTAGATGTCAGTTTCTTTTTACTTTTCCTGCCCTTTTTTGTGTTGTTTTGTTTCTGCCAGGTGGTGAGGGATGAGGGGTGGGCTTCCTGGCTCTGAGAAGTGGCCTTTTAACAACTCTGGTAAATTATCAGACATTTTTTCAAATATTGCCTCTCCCATATTCTCTGTATGATCTGTACCTGAAACTCTGAGTTCTGATCGACGTTCAGGTGAGGAGATTTATCCCAAATTCTCTCTTCTTTTCTGTTTCCTCTTCTGTTTGTGTTTCTGTGCCATATGCTGGATAATTTCCTTAGATCCATTTTCTAGTTGTCTGATTTCTGTACCTGTTTATAATCTTCTGTTTAATACTTCTGGGTTTTTTGTTTCAACTATGTTTTTTTTAATTTCTGGAAGTTCTGTTTTGGGTTACCTTCTGGTCTCTTATTCTTTGGGGATACTTTCAAGCTTTTTATTTCTTTAAACATAATATTGGGCTTTTTTTCTTCTGACTCTCTCTCATGGTGCCTTCCTTCCTTTTAGATAATGGGAATTTTTAAAACTATGAGCTGACCATTTTCCTTGGAAAATTTGATGTAGAAATTCTTTGAGGCCTAGTTTTTGTTTGTTTGTTTTTTGTATGTTTTGTTTTGTTTTTGATTTCTCTCAGCTAAGGTATTTTATTACAGGGTCCATGCATTTAATGGACACATTTTAAAAGATGATATCCTAAAGTATCAGAATCTATTAACATCTTAGAAAGCTAAGTATCTCACAGAAATGGGACTCTGAACAATAAAGTTCTGGTAGGATGGGACGATTTTGAAGCATGGAAAACTGCTGGGAAATAGCTCCATGAAAGGTGTCTGAGAGGAGGAGTTCCAGACAGAAGGCTGAGGAGGGATCAGGCAGTATCTAAATGAAGAGAAAGTAAAAGAAGAAGGCAGCACATTTTCACTTTTTCATAGTGTTGTCTCCTGCCTGTGCTGGTTAAGAAGTTTGTGGTGTCAGAGGCCTAGTTTGAAGTCACTAATCAAACAAGAATTTGTGACCCTGGGTACTACCAACTTTAAGCCATTGTAAATTAAATTCTCTACCTACGGAATTTAGACCATAGGTAGCATTAATTCAGACTGAAAACCAACTCAAGGACCAGCTTTTGTAGTTATGAATTCTCAGGAGAGATTTTCCACCCTCTCATTCAGTCCCAAGTTTTGAGAAAGGCAACTCTCTTTGTTTTCTTCTTAGTTCTCATTCACAGTCTTAGTGAGGGGAAGCACTTCAGAGCCTCTCCTTTCTACAGAGTCTCCCTTTAGGCTTGGCGCCTCACTGCCCACACCCAGTGCACTCGAGAGCCTTAAAACCTTCCCAGGGGAGGCTGACTTTGGATTCATTTATCCATCTGAATTCTTGGTTTCACTTCCTGTTTTAGTCCTTGAAGTTTCCTTACTGTTGTGTCAATGCAGCAGAGCATTTGAAACAATGTGAAACAGCATTTAAATTGTTATAGGAGGGGTGTTTGACATGCATCTGGAAATGGCAATCTTGATTTTTTTTTTTATGGTAAAGATGTTTTATGTCCCAAATCAATTACCCACTTAGAATGAAAGAAAAGTAGTATATTCTGCTGTGTGATTTGTATGCTGCCTTGCTGAAGTACTAAGTATATGTATAATTTTCATATGAGTGTTTCTGTAGGTGTTATTTTTCTGGGATTTGCATATAGTAGCTAATTAAATCGTTTTTGTTTTTCTTGGTATTAATTGTAGTTGCTATTCTAGACAAAAATAGAAATGCTTCCAGGGAAAAGACTGTGTTTTCAAAATACATTTTCTGAATTTGGGGTTTCTATTAATTATAATGTTTTCTTTAATTTTTAGAGATCTGATAAAGCAAAAATAAAGTCTTAAACATTCCTGTGATTTTTAATTTTATTTTTCTGTGGTAAAAAAATCTAGAGCATTGATCTGGTTTATTAATTACTAAAATATAGGTTATTAATTACTAAAATGAACTAATTGGTTTATTATTTACTGAAATATATTTAGATAAAAATCTGATGTTTATGTTACTTTTTCTTGTCTTAGCTGTATGCCACTGGGTATGGTGCAGGCGGCAGACTAGGAATTGGAGGGACAGAGTCGGTATCTACCCCAACATTACTTGAATCCATTCAGCATGTGTTTATTAAGAAAGTAGCTGTGAACTCAGGAGGAAAACACTGTCTTGCCCTCTCTTCAGAAGGAGAAGTTTACTCTTGGGGTGAGGCAGAAGATGGGAAGCTGGGGCATGGCAACAGAAGGTATTATGTGAAAATATCATTTTTAATGTTATGTTTTCCTCTTCTTGTTTGTGTTAATGCTTGTATGGTGTATTGACAGTTTGTTTTTTAAGACAACATTTGTAATAATCTAATCAAAGTTAATGTTAATGACTCATTTAGCAGAAATAAGTTCATGTGACATTATTTAGGCTTGCCTACATGACCCCTCTGCTGGGGGGAAATCAGTTCCGAATTTTGATTTCTGATTACTAAGTATGGTGAGCTTCATCTTGTCCTTTTCTCCCAAGTCCCCTTCCCCTCATCCTGAGTCATCCACTGAATCACAGTTGGCATTTTGTTAATATGCAGATGCTAAAACTGTAAATACAGAGGAAATGGCAGTAGGGGAAAGGGACACACAAATGACATAGTTTTTCAAACAAAGCAACGAAACCCACTAAATTTTTAAAAAGTAACGGGAACTACCTGCCAAATTGGAATGACAGGGCCCTTTGCATCTGAAATAACTAAAGCACCAGACAAAATACATGAAATAGCAGCCCTAAAGACATTGGATAACAGGAAGAAAAGTACGGTCAGTGATCTCCAGAGGTGAATACTGACAATCATGTGTGAGGAGAATATCTGAGAGGCCAAGGAACAGACCACCTAAAAAGATTAGGAGGAACATTCCCAGAGCTCACAGAGGGCAGAGGATAGTGCCTACTCCCAAAACCTCATAATTCACTGAGTAGAGGACTAAGAGTGATGGTGCACAACAGAGGGGAAAGAAATTAATCATAGACTAAGTGTTTTTCTGATCCCACCAACAAAACTAAAAAGCAAGACCTGAAAGGATTAAACTGTTTACAGGTAACTTAACCGTGTTGTAGAGATCAAAGCTCAAGAATGTTTTTATGGATACAAATATACCAAGCACCCAGCCAGATAATATTCACAATGTTGTTCATCCAGTCAGAAATTATCAGGCACATGTCTCTTCAGTAGTGTTGGGAAAATTGGATATTCAAATGCAAAAGAATGAAATTGGACCACTCTCTTACACTACTCACAAAAATTAACTCAAAATGGATTAAAGACTTGGCTATAAGACCTGAAATGATAAAACTCCTAGAAGAAGACATAGGGAAAAAGCTCTTTGACATTGGTCTTGGCAATGATTTTTTGGCTATAACAGCAAAAGCACAAGCAACAAAGGCAAAAATAAACAAGTGGGACTCCATCAAACTAAAAAGCTTCTTCACAGCAAAAGAAACAACACAGTGAAAAGGCAAACTATGGAATGAGAGAAAATATTTGCAAATCTTATAACTGATCGGGGGTTAAGATCCAGAATACATAAGAAACTCATACAACTTAATAGCAAACAAAAACCAAATAACCCAATTAACAAATGGGCAAAGGACCTGAATAAGCATTTTTCCAAGAGGCATACAAATGGCCAACAGGCACATGAAAAATTGCTCAAGATCACTAAATCATCAGGGAAATGCAAATCAAAACCACAGTAAGATATCACCTCACAAGTGTTAGAATGGCTATCATCAAGAAGACAAGAGGTAACAAGTACTTGCAAGGGTGTGGAGAAAAGGGAGCGCTTGTACATTGTTGATGGGAATGTAAATTGGTGCAGCCACTGTGCGAAACAGTGTGGAAGTTCCTCATAAAATTTAAAATTGAATTAGCATATGATCCAATAATCTCACTTCTGGGTATATAGCCAAAGGAAATGAAACCACTATTTCAAAAAGATATCTGCACCCCCATGTTCATTGCAGCATTATTTACAATAGCCAAGATAAAGAAACAACCACTAAGTGTTCATTGACAGACAAATGGAGAAAGAAAAATGTGTTGTGTGTGTGTGCGCGCATGTGAATATTATTCAACCATGAAAAAGGAAATCCTGCCATTTGCAGCAATATGGATGAACTTCGAGGACTTTATGCTAAGCGAAATGCGTCAGAGAAAAGACAAAAAAACTGTATGATCTCACTTACATGTGGAATCTTAAAAAAGCTGAACTCATAGAAATAGAGAGCAAATTGGTGGTTGCCAGGGGTTGGGGATGGAGGAAATGGAGAGATGTTGCTAAAAGAGTGCAAACTTCCAGTTATGAGATCAATAAGTTCCGGGGATTTAATGTACAGCATGGGTGACTATAGTTAACAATACTGTATTGTACATATGCAAGTTGCTAAGAGCGTACATCTTAAATATTCCTACTACACACATACAAAAGTAAACATGTGAGGTGAAGGATTTGTTAACTAACCTTATTGTAGTAACCATTTCACAATATATACATCTATCAAATCGTATTGTACACCTTAAATTTACACAATATTATATGTCAATTTTATCTCAATAAAGCTATAAAAAAATTATCAGACACACAAAAGAGAAGGAAAATACAACCCATATAAGGAGAAAAGTCGGTTGATTGAAACTGACCCAGAAGTGACACAAGTGATGGAATTACTAGACAAGAACACTGAAACAGTTCTATCTTCAGTAAGCTAGAGGAAAAGCTTGAACATGTTAGGTAGAGACTGAAAGACATTTAAATGCACAAATCAAAGTCCTAAAGAAATACAATGTCCAAGAAAAATACAATGTTTCAGATGAAAAATACAGTGCATGGGATTAATGGCAGATTAAACATTGCAGAAGAAAAGGTCAGTGAACTTGAATATATAATAGTAGAAACTATCCAAATGAAACAGAAAAAAAAGAATATATAAAAAGACCATAGTATCAGTGAGCTGTGGACAACCTCAAATGGCCCAATACATGCATAATTGGAGTTACCAAAAGTGATGAAGATGGGGATTTTGAAGAAGTAATGGCTGAAAAAATTTCAAATTTGATGAAAATTATAAACCCACACATTCAAGAAGCTCAGAGAACCCTAAGCAAGAGAAACATGAAGGAAACTACACCAAAGCACATCATAATCAAATTGCTCAAGGCCATTGATAAGGAGCAAAATATTTTAAAGCAGCCAGGGGGAATAATACCAGTTATGTACAGAATAAAAGGTAAAGGGTGATGGTGAATTTCTGATAAGAAATAATGTAAGCTAGAATACAGTGGGAGATACTGAAAGTAAAAATAACTGTCAGCCTAGATTTTTTTTACTCAATGAAATTATTTTTTCAGGAATGAATTTGAAGTAGACTTATGCAGGCATACAAAAGCTGAAATAATTCACCACCTCCAGATCTGTACAACTAAAAATTTAAAGGAATTACTTCAAACCAGAGGAAGATTATACCAGATGGAATCAGGGATCTATACAAATGAATGAGGAAATTACTACATGGTTAATATCATGATGTTTTCCCTTATTATATAAATCTCTTTAAGAGATAATTGAATGTTTTCAGGATACGGTAAAAATGAATTGAGATGCTTAAAACATACATAGGAGTAAAATATATGACAGCAGTAGCACAGAGGCTGGGGTTAGAGGCAGGAAGTGGACATATACTGTTGTGAAGTTCTTATACTATACATGATGTAGTACATGACCCCAGACTACACTCTAATCGTTAGAGATGCATTCTACATCCGCCAAAGCAACCCCGAAAATAACGCAACAAAGTTTTATCTGATAAGCCAACAAAGGAGTTAAAGTGAATCAAAAAACGTACTCGAAAGAAACCAGAAAAAGGAAAAAATGGAGTAAACAGATGAGACAAATAGAAAACAAATAGTAAGGTATAGATCTAAACCAAAATAATATCACATCAAATGTTAAATGATCTAAATGTTAAATGATCTAAATGTTAAATGATCTAAACCACAGTTAAAAGTCATTGTCAGAATGCATATAAAAGCAAGATCAAACCATATGCTACATAGAACAAAATTTGTATTTAACATGTCTATATTTAAAAACGATTTTTTTTTAATTTTTAAAAAAAATTTTTTTTAATTTTTTAAAATTTAAAATCGATTAAAAATAAAAGGGTGGGAAAATATGCTAACACAGATTAAAATAAAGCTGGAATGCCTATATTAATATTATACAAACTAGATGTAACATCAGAGAATATCAATAGAGAAAGGGTCATTTTATGATGTTGATGTGGTCAGTTCATCAAGAGGACATAATAATCCTAAATGTTTACACAACTAATAATAGATCTTCCAAATATATGAAATTAAACAAAATGACAGAGCTGCAAGGAGAAACAGATTTACAGTTGCAGATTTTAATATCCTTCCTCAATAACTGATAGGTGGATAGAAGATTTGGCAGAAGACTTGAACAACTTTATCGACCAATTTGATCTAATTACCACTATACAACACTACTTAACAAAAGCATATTCTTTTCAAGTACACGTGGAACAGCTGCCAACATAGACCGTAATTTGGGCCAGAAAACAAATCTGATAAATCAAAAAGATTCAAGTTATATAAAAGATTTTCTCTGACCACAATGGAATTAATTAGAAATCAATTACTTCAAAGTATGGAAAATCCTCCGTATATTTGGAAAGTAAATAAAATGTAAAAATAACTAAAATGTAAAAACTGATGGGTCAAAGAAGGAATCAGTGCTGAATTAGAAAGAATTTTGATCTGAGTGAAAATGAAAACAACATATAAAAATGTGTGGGATCCAGCAGAAGCAGTACTTAGAAGGAGATGTATAGCATGAAATGCCTTTTTATAAAAGAAAAATGATCTCTAAACAATGACCTCAGCTTCTACTTTAAGGAATTAGAATAAGAAAGACAAAGTGAGCAACTAAGAAAGATCAGAGCAAGAATCCATGAAATAGAAAACAGAGAAATAGAGAAAAATTAAAGAAAACAGAAGTTGGTTCTTTGAGAAAGGTAGCATCATCAATAAAACCTCCATCTAGACTAATCTATCTACCTATGTATACACACACACACACAAATTATAGCAATATCAGGAATGAGGGAGCTTTCATTACTGCAAAATGTAGTTATTGAAAGATGCAGTATATTAAATAACTTTATGCCGACAGATTGAACTTTTTAGATGAAATGGACAAATTCCTCAAAGGACACACATTCTTTAATGCTCACTCAAGAAAAATTAGATGACTTGAATGGCCCTGTGTCTATTTAAGAAATTGAATTTCCTACAAATAAATGCTCAGGACCAGATATATGACTGGTGATGTCTACCACACATGTAAGTAACAGATAATACCAGTTCTTCACAGTCAATTTCAGAAAATTGAGGAGGGAATTCTAGCCAATTTACTTTTTTGAGGACAGCTTTATTTTTATATCAAAACCAGACTCAGATGTTATTAGGAAAATATAGACCAGTATCCTTCATGAGCATAGATGTAAAAATTCTTAATATTTTAGAAAGTTGAATCCAACAATATGTAAAAGGATAAAGCAGTAAGGCCAAATGACGTTTTTGCCAGTATTGAATAATTGTTTTAACATTAGAAAATTGATCAGTGTAAAAAAGAAAAACTGTATAGATTATCTCAATAGATGAAAGGCGGAAAAGCATTTGGCAAAGTAACATTTGTTTCTGATAAAAACTTTCAGCAATCTGGGAATGAGAGAAAACTTCCTCAGCTTCGTAAAGGGCATCTCTGTTAAAGCTAGGGCTTGACTTCCCTGTTGGCTCAGTGGTTAAGAATCTGCCTGCCAGTGCAGGGAACACGGGTTCGAGCCCTGGTCTGGGAAGATCCCACGTACCGTGGAGTAACTAAGTCCATGCACCACAACTACTGAGCCTGCGCTCTAGAGCCCGCGAGCCACAACTACTGAGTGCCTAGAGCCCGTGCTCCACAGCAAGAGAAGCCACCGCAATGAGAAGCCCACACACCGCAATGAAGAGTAGCCCCTGCTCGCCACAACTAGAGAAAGCTCACGCACAGCAACGAAGACCCAACACAGCCATAAATAAACGAATGAATGAATGAAAGAAAGAAAGAAAGCTAGAGCTAATGTGGTACCTGATGGTGACAGGCTGAACACTTTCCCTATCTCCAGGAGCAAGACAAGGACATCTGCTGCTGTCTGTCACCAGTTGTATTCAGCGTTGTTTAGCAGGTTTAGCAAGTGCAGCACAACAATGCAAAGAGGTAAAAGGCATTCAGATTGGAAGGAGAATTAAAGCTGTCCATTTACACATAATATGATTATTTATGTAGAAAATCTGATGGTATCTACAAAACAGCTACTAGAATTAATGAGTGTGATTAGCAGGGTTGCAGGATAGAAGATCAGTAAATAAAAGTCGATTGCAGACAAATAAAGGAAACATTTCTGCATTTAAAAAAGTCAACTGTGTGTCTTTATACATATACATATGCAATCAGAAGTTGAGATTTTCAAATACCATTTATGGTACCCTCCCCCTAAAATCGAAATAGTAAGGAATAAATTTGACCCAAAGGTATGGATAACTTACAGACAAAAAACTATAAAATATTGCTGAGAGCAATTTTAAAAGACCTAAAATAATGGAGGAGTATGCTGTGTTCATGGATTGGAAGACTCAATATTGTTGATTTTTTGGTTTTCCCCCAAATTAACCTATTGATTCAACCCCTTCCCAATCAAAATTTCTGTAGAAATTGACAAGCTGATTATAAAATTCATGTGGAAATGAAGAGTACCTACAGTAGTCAAGACAGCTTTGCAAATGAGGAGCAGAGTTGGAGGACTGACACTATTTAACTTCAAGTCTCATTTTAAAGATACAGTAATCAAGACAGTGTGGTATTATTGTATCGAGTGAGAAATACATCAGTGGAGCAGAATAGGATAGGAAGTCCAAAAACGTACCCACAAATACTGATACAATGAGTGTGGAAAAATGAAACTTGATTCCTCCCTCACAGTTTGCAGTGCATAATACAAAAGTGCAAAAACAATTTATTGGAGAAAAGGTAGTGTTTTCAACAAATGGTTTTGAACAATTGGACAACTGTATGGTAAACAGTGAACTTAAATTCTTATCTTGCACCATTAATATCCAAAATTAAACCAAATACTTCATCTACTTCTACCTGGGCCAAGTAGCCATTCTTCTGTTCAGATCTGGTTTAAAGCATGAACTGTGCCACAAACCCAGTGATCCATCCAAAAACAAGGACTGCAGCCTAAATTCCAAATACCACAGACTGAAATCTTCAGCCTTGCCTAAGGGAACACCTCGATCTTTGAACTTGAGTTCTTATCTTGCGTCATATGCAAAATTAACTCATAAGTCTAAAACCTACAATTAAGAACGTCTAGAAGAAAACATGAGAGAAAACTTTTGTGACCTTAGGTCAGAAGAAGATTTTTAGATAGAACTCCAAAAGCACAATCCAGTAAAGAAAAATAGGATAAATTGGACTTTATAAAAATTGTGAACTTCTCTTTGAAAGACACTGTTAAGAGATGGAAAGCACATGCCACGGACTGGGAAAGCATATTTGCCACATCATATATCTGACCTTAGGTCTTATATCCAAAATCATTATAAATAGCTTTCAAAACTCAGTAATAAGAAAAAGAAGTTTGTCATCAGGCTTGCCATGTTATATATAGACTAGTTGACTCCTTAAATGAAATGTTGATTTATAGCAAGGGTGGACAGGCTGTTTGTGCAAAAGACCAGATAGTAATAAATATTTTAGGCCAGCCACATACATTTTTTGTTGTGTATCCTTCTTTCGTCATTTTCGTTTGTTTGTTTTACAACCCTTAAAAAATGCAAAGCCCATTCTCAGCTCACTGGCCTTTCAAAAACAGGTCATAGGCCAGACATGGCCCATCTGTAAGTGCTGGTCTTCCAGCCCCTGATTTAGACTGTACGTCTCCTCTCTGGCATTTGGGCAGTTTGTATAGAAGGAGGTAGGTAGGGAATTACATGATTTTGAGTTCAGGCCTGAATGATTCTTCCAGATTGATTTAATGATTGACTTGACAGATGTATGTAGGTTGAGAGGTGTGCATTGAATAAATGAGCAACAAACCAAAAGCCTATATTTAATAATTTAAAAATATTTAAGAATGAAACTATTTCAGTTATATTTGGTGACCTCTTTTGCAGTCCGTGTGACCGTCCTCGTGTCATTGAGTCTCTGAGAGGAATAGAGGTGGTTGACGTCGCTGCTGGTGGAGCCCACAGCGCCTGTGTCACTGCAGCCGGGGACCTCTACACGTGGGGCAAAGGCCGGTATGGCCGCCTGGGGCACAGTGACAGTGAGGACCAGTTGAAACCAAAGCTGGTGAGGAGGAACTGTGCGCGGGAGGCCTGGAGGGACAGCTTGCTGTTGTCGTTATGCTTTGTAAAAATCCACAGTATTTCCTATTCCGGATTCTTTTTAGTTTCAGAGTTAACAGTGTTTTTTTTGGTGGGAATAAAAACCACCGTGGTATATATTCTATGGGTCGTTTAAACAGGATAGCGTTTGAAATACCCTTTTATCTACACTAGTAAATATTACTTGGCATCTAGCTAGAGGCTTTGTCTTCTGGGAGGTCCGCTGTGATTTAGGTGAGGCTGCAGGGTGGGTGGCAGGACTGAGCACTGGACATTGGGACCTGCCTCCTACCGCTGAGATGCTCACAGTTCAGATATGCGAGGGTGTCTTTTGTCTTGGCCTGCAGGACCATTAAGATTCCCTGTTGTTTGTAAAGAATTAAGACAGGCACCCTCCCCCCCACCCCACCCCCAAATCCCAGCACGTTAACCCCTCCGGGGAGAGCCTCCGTTCTGTTGCAGTCGGATGTCCTCAGTGCCCCTCTCTCTGCAGGTGGAGGTGCTGCAGGGCCACCGTGTGGTCGACGTTGCCTGTGGCAGTGGGGATGCCCAGACCCTCTGCCTCACGGAGGACGACACCGTCTGGTCCTGGGGGGACGGGGACTACGGCAAGCTGGGCAGAGGGGGCAGCGACGGCTGCAAGGCGCCCGTGAAGGTACGCTGCCTGCCGCCGCCTGCGTCTCAGGAGTAACCTAACTTCATCTTTAGCTTCTTTGCAAAACACATGATGGGTCACTGGGTGAAAAGGGAGTGAAAGACCCAGAGGTATGAAGATAGTTTTAAGTACTGTTTCGTGCTCTCTTGGGAATGTCTGTGGTCAGCGGGGCTTCACGCAGCCCATGGTTTTATTTAGCGTGCGGACCTGTTTGAGGGGAAGGACGACTTGTTCACACCCTTCTGTTCACAGAGGTCTGTTACGTATGGTTTCCACATTTATGAAAAAATTGTTGTGGGCTTTTGTATGTCAAGAAGGCATTAGACAGAGGCTTTGCACCTTGCAGGACTGAGATGTCGAATGTTGGGGGGTCTTGGGGGGGGAGGCCATTACTGCTATCATTGTGATGGGGGTAGGGTGAGGAGAAAACAGAGAATTAGGGGATAATTAATTTAAATTTGAGAACTTGAGTCTGGAAACAGTCACAGGTAATAAGGAACATAGTTTGCTAGGTGAGAAAAGATGTCAGCTAGGTAAATGAACCCCAACAAGACCTCTGGGTGCTGGCTGTGAAGGGTCTGGACCCTTGAGCATGCAGGGGTGGAAGTGGGCTCCAGTACTGACCCGATCAACGTCGTGTTTAATTGGAATAACCTGGGCAGGTGGATTGCTAGTGTCTGAAGTCAGAACCCTGGTTGTCTTGGCCATCCGTCCCCCGTTACCTGCTTCTTCTTCCCTGTGGGCCTGTGCATCTGATAGGGCTGGAGGGCAGATGGGAAGTGCAGGGCTTGCTGGAGAATGGGGCCACCACATCACAAAGAGAAATGGAGTTGGGAGAGTGAATGCTGGGGAAAGCGATCATAGAACTTCAACAGTGACGTGTTCATTTCCAGCAGTATGCGGCGGGTCTCACGGGTGGTGGCATGGCCGCCTGGCCGCCTGTGGCCTGTGCTCCCTCAGAGCCAGGGTTCCTGCCCCTTCTGAGAACACTTGGCTGTGTGGAGTAGGGTTTTATGTTGTAGTAAATGTTTGGTGTAGGAGTAAGGGCTTTCCGAGTTCTCTATTCGCGTCACTGCAGTCTCTATATGGGTGCAACCATCAGCAAAAACCTTGATTGAATCAGTCTAATTAAGCCTTTTCCCTTCTAGATCGATTCTCTGACGGGCCTTGGAGTGGTTAAAGTGGAATGTGGGTCCCAGTTTTCTGTCGCCCTGACCAAATCTGGTGCTGTCTATACTTGGTATGCAAGATTCTATTTATTTAAGTCCACCAAATCCAGATTGTTAATTAAAAGTCACTTTAACTGCCTTTTTGTAGATAGAAATGTGGTTTCTGTGGCAGGCTGTGGTTTGTGTCTTGCAGTGTCAGTGTGGTGTCTGCTCCAGGAGGGTGGCGCAGGGTGGTAAACAAGATGGCTTTGCACTCACAAGTTCCACGTTTCCTTGTGTGCAGGGGCAAAGGTGATTATCACAGGCTGGGCCATGGATCTGATGACCATGTTAGAAGACCTCGGCAGGTTCAAGGGCTGCAGGGGAAGAAAGTCATTGCCATCGCCACCGGCTCCCTGCACTGTGTGTGCTGCACTGAGGACGGTAGGTGGGAGGCCCAACCTTGTAACTTGGAGGTTTAGGGATAATCTGTGCAGCTCTAAGGTGGAGGGGGGATGGGGAGAGTCATACTATACTCTGAAAATACGCCTGTGGTTTTGGCCCTATCGTCTTCAGTCCCTGGTGTTAACACTGGTGAACATGTTGTGTTTCGTGGCTAACAGAGCAGGCCTGATACGGCTGTTTTTAGGAACACTCGCTTGCAAGGTTGGCCTTCGGCTGGCTTCTGGGAGCCTGGATTTCAGGAGGGCTCCCACCAGTCCTAATTGAAGGAGGCTTTGTTAGAATGTTTGCAAAGAGCGTGGTCTCTGCTGAAACCTGCTTCCTTCTGGGGGTCTGGAACTTGCGTACGTGCCAGGCAGAGTGCCTGCCTGACCTGCCCCAGTCAGAACCCTGGCATCGAGTCTCTTATGTCCCTGCTGGACGGCACGTCACAAGTGGCCACAACTTGTTACTGAAGGAACTAAATGCGTCTGTGTGACTCCACTGGGAGTGGGGGACCCTTGGAAGCTCACTCCTGGTTTTCTCTGCACTTCACTCATGTGCCTTTTCCCTTTGCTGATTTTGCTTTGTGTCCTTTCACTGTAATGAATTATAGCTCTGAGTATGATATGTGCTGAGTCCTGGAGTTCTCCTAGTGAATCATCAAAACTGAGGGTGGTCTTGGGAACCCCAAGACAGTGGCAAAAGGGAATTACAGATGGAATTAAGATTGCCAAATCAGCTGACTTTACAGTATGGAAATATTCTGAATTATTAGGTGAGCCTAGTAAAATCTCACACACCCTTCAGTGGAGAAAAGGAGGCAGAAGATCAGTGAGAGAGATGTGATGGAAGAAGGGGAAGGAGAGATTTTCCAGTTACGAGAGGGTCTCAACTTGCCATTGCTGGCATTGAAGGTGGAGTGAAGGGGCCAGGGAGTATGGGTGGCTGCTGGAAAACTGACATTCCCCAAATTTTGCTCCCTTTAAAAGGCTTCGGTGAATTATATGAACACGTGCCCTTTAATTAGTTTCGATGAATGAGTTTCATATATGAATATGCAACTTCTGTGGCTTGTGGTGGGACTGATGTAGTTCTTGATGAAGAAATTACAACACACTTTTATTTCCTTTATTATAATTTAAAATTTTTTGAAACATATATATAACACACTTAGAGAACAGTTGCAAGTATAGTACAAAGAACTTTTTCTTTTTCCATGTGAGAGATAGGTGATGCCATGGTGCCCCATTACCCTGAACAAGTGTGTATTTCCTACAGTGATGGGCCCTGTGCTACATAATCACAACATGGCCTTCAGTGAGAAAATACACACAGTTGTCACTCCACCTGACCTCCCTCTCTCTCCCCTCACAACATGGGCTCCATCAGCTGTGCTGCTCTTGTCTGTTCTGAGACAACCCTCAGTCACCCCTCAGGGTCATTCTTGTCAGTCTTCTTCAGTCTTCTTGGACTTTTTGGACCTTGACACTTTTCACACTGGTTACGGGCTGGTTATTTTGTAGAACATTTCTCAATTTGAGTTTGATGTTTCCTCAGTAGATTCAGGTTGCACATCTTTGATCTTAATTTATCCTGCATTCCTAACTCATTCTCAGTTCATCAGGTGACATGCATGTTCTCTTTGTCCCATTACTGATGGTGTTAATGTCAGTCACTTGATAAAGGTGGTGTAGCCAGCCTGTTCCACTGTGAACATCCTTTGTAACTAATAAGTATTTGGGAGGGTGTTTGAAACTATATAAATATTCCTTTTTCACTGAACATTTTATTTATTCTCATCAGATATTTAAATTTTTGTTGGTTTGTTTTCATCTTGTCGGACTCATGGTTTCCTAATTTATTTAATGAGTTACATATAAGCTGTTGCTTTTACTTACCTTGATGCTCAAATTGTGCCCTGTTTGGCTGGTTTCATCTCCTGAAGTTCCCACCCCGTCATTCATTGAGTACTTCCTTGCTTTCTGGCACAAAAAGACCTTCTGTCCTCGTCTTGACTCTCCATGTCTCAAGCTTAGAATTGTCTGTTTCCCCAAGGAGCCCTGGTGCCTTTAGAGGAAAATGGTGTTTGAAAGACAAGGTCAGGTCTATAGGTGTGCTCATCGCTAATGGAATGTCACTGCTCCCAGGCCTTCTTAGTGGACAGAGCTAGGGAATATATATGTAAGTAATACACAAAATTACATCTGTGTTTATTTCTATATGTATATATGTACATAGAGTACCACTTGTTCACACCAGTACCCCAAGGTACTGGACCACAGGTTCATTCTAGTTTTCTCTCTTTCCATACTTGTTACTCCTTTCTCTTTTGGTAAGAAACCTGGATCCCCTTACTGAGTAAGTAAGTGATTCACTTACTCTTCCTGTAGTGGCTGGTGTCCCATCGTTGCCTTTGCCTTCTCCCCTGGTGGATCCTCACCTCACTTGGGCTGTGACTGCCCACTCTGGACCGTGTCCCCACATGGGTGTACTGCTCCCTGCTTTGGCTGACTTCCCACACCTGGCTACCCTCTGTGTGGAAGTCCTTGTCTCTCATGCACTCTGATTCCCTGCACCCAGCTGCGCCTCTGCGGAGAGGCTCTCTTCCCCTTGCTTGCACTCTGACACCTACCCAGTGGCTTTAGGACTGAGTTCTCTAGAGCAGGAAGGGGCAGGACACAAGCACACTGCCCTTGATCATGTGGGCCTTGCACTTTGCACAGTGGTGCTTATGGCTTCATGGCACCCTGAGGAGTCTGTGGATTTGCAAGGCTTGTGATGTTCCTAGAGAACTAAACTCATTTCTATTCTAGTCACCACCTTACCCATACAGTGGTGTTTCATGGTTGGAATCTAGTATGGTATGTTGAAAAATATGATTCTCATCAGTGAGATATGAATGAGAGATTCATATCTCATGTTTAGGATATGAATAACCATTGGAAGAACAACATGTTCCTTTAAAACATGGATTTTGTTTGGTTAAAAACTGACTTTCTCTTCCTTTGACATACAAAATCAATTTGGATTGTAAGTATTTACCATCTGTTTTTTTTTTTCTTTGCGGTATGCGGGCCCCTCACCGCTGTGGCCTCTCCTGTTGCGGAGCACAGGCTCCGGATGCACAGGCTCAGCGGCCATGGCTCACGGGCCCAGCCACTCCGCGGCACGTGGGATCCTCCCGGACCGGGGTACGAACCCGTGTCCCCTGCATCGGCAGGCGGACCCCCCACCACTGCGCCACCAGGGAAGCCCTACCATCTGTTTTGATGTTACTTGTTCTGATTAAGAACTGCTCCAGTTACATGCTTAGTCCTGTGAACAGACACGGTTGGAAAAGCCGTGTTAGCAGCAGGGGAAGGGTCCTGGGAAGCCTGCTACCTCTTTGAGTGTTGTGATTAGAGACATCTAGATCACCGTAAGGTTAACATTTCACAGACAACCGCCGACACCCAGCTGGAGGGCAGCGAGGACTGTACGTGTGGGAAGATGGTGGTGGTTGTGCGTTCATTGGTCCTAGTATACAAGTCCTTGTTCTAAATCTGCATTAGGTGAAGTTTATACGTGGGGCGACAATGATGAGGGACAGCTGGGAGATGGAACAACAAATGCCATCCAGAGGCCTCGGCTGGTAGCTGCCCTTCAGGGCAAGAAGGTCAACCGTGTGGCCTGTGGCTCAGCACACACTCTCGCCTGGTCAACGAGCAAGCCCACCAGTGCTGGGAAGCTCCCTGCACAGGTTAGTGGCGATTGGGTGAGTGGGCCAGCAGGCATGCAGGTCGTGACAAAGTTACAGCCTGTGTATTGAATTATGCGTGTGCAAGCATGCGCGCACTTTGTTTTCCCCTTATACATTTACAGAGGTGCTCTACTGAAAATAATTTATAATTATTGGTAATGGTAAGAACAGTATTTTTAAGAACATTAATTATTCACACCTGTCGACATTCTGTGTGTATCAGTGTGTCACCTTTATTCAAAATTTTATAAACTATATAAAACCATTCTGGTAGTTCAGGCTGCATGTTTTCTGTAGTAAATATATTTCTATACGCTAATTTTTTTTAACGTTCTCTTTGTTTTACGTTTCTTGGCTCAGGCAAAATGGCCAAAATATTATTTTAGAAACAGCAAGATATTTTAAACCAAACTCAGAAGTCATAGTGCTTCTGTGTTTTCAAAAACAGTATTTTCAGAATCCATCTACTATACTATGGCTTACCTGTGCGTTTGGCGCCTAAGTTGACTTAACGCAGTTTCCATGTTTCAGGTCCCCATGGAGTACAGTCATTTGCAGGAGATCCCAATCACAGCACTGCGGAACCGGCTGCTGCTGTTGCATCACATCTCAGAGCTCTTCTGCCCCTGCATCCCCATGTTTGACCTGGAGGGCTCTCTCGATGAAACTGGACTCGGGCCTTCTGTGGGCTTTGGCACTCTGCGAGGAGTTCTGATATCCCAGGGAAAGGTACCGCTCTGGTAGCAGTTTTTACTGTAGGTGATATTGGTATCTTCAGTAAGTTTTATCCAACAAAAATTCCTAAAGTAGGAATGTATTGAATACAGCTCATTCAGCAAATGTTCACTGAGCACCTACTATATGCCAGGCTCTGTCCTGGGTACTTAGAATGCATCGAAACAGACAAAAATCTCTTCTCTTTTGGAGCTTATGTTAAAAATGAATAGTGTGGTGTGCTGCCTTTTCCCCCTGTAATCTCTGTTTTCCACCTCCCCAGAAGGGGGTTGGCAGACCTAAGCTTCCATTCTTACAGTGTTCTCTGCTGTCCTGGCCTTGAGGCTTTACGGCAAATCCCTGCCGACAGCAGGAAGGAAAAATAATGGGATAATTTCTTCTCCAGGGATGTCCAGCAGAGGGACCTGGACGTTACAGATCGCTTGGATAGAAGTTCGGTACCAGGATATGTAGAAATTCCTGGCCGAAGGGTAGTTTAACAGCCTCTGAAAAGAATCATGAATGAAGGCTTCTGAAAGTCATGAGAGAAATTTTTGACCCATTGACATTTGTAATAATTTGAGCTTTCTAGAATGAAATGCCTGAAGTCATCAAGTTTCTGGCAAGCAGCTTGACAGGGTGTCCTGGAAGAGGCTCGATTGTTGTATGGTAGGGGGAATATTTGTATAGGGAAAAAAAAGCATAGAGGTCAAATTGAGGAATCCTAGTCCTGAAGAGTCTGATTCTGTGACATATATTGTTATCCAAGGTTATGATCTATTCTTATTGATAATAAAATTTAGATGTTTTGGAGTACTGTCCAAACAGATTTTTTTTCAGGATTAGCTTTATTTCCTAAAATACCTAGCCGAAGGAGACTGGTGCACACGTTTTATTTTTATGTGTGGCTTAGAGACACGTAGACAGTGATGAGGATTGTGGTAATGGTAAGAGCTCTCTGATGACCCGGAGCAGGAAAAAATTGTGGGCAGGTAAAATCAATATGAGACTTTACTTCAACCATTTTTCAATAATAAAAATGGCAAATTTGATTACTTTCACCGATTTTTTAATCCCTCAAAGCAGAGGTGATAATAAGCAGTAAAAGGGAAAAAGCCTCTCCTTGTAGGGAGGAAACAAAGCGAGAGGTAGCACGTGTCTCACGCTGAGTATGTGAGTGTCGTGCAGGCTGGGAGCGCAGGGCAGGGACGCCCAGGGAGGCTGAAAGGGCACCCTCAGCCACGGGGGTGTCAGCCTCTATTCTGGTCCTCGTTGGAAAGGACCGCCTCTGCAGGAAATTCTAGGGAGTGGGTTTCGTTGGTGACTGTGGAGAGCTGTTACCAGGGCCCAGAAGAGAGCGAGCCACGGGAGGGCGGGGCTCGCGGGGCACTCCGTGGGGAAGGGAGCTCATGCCTGGAGCAGGACCAAGCAGCGAGCAGGGTGTTGGTCCTTGGGGTGGAGGGTGTGCAGGAATGCGTGGGGAGCGGCCTGCCTCTGCATCGCCTATTATATGGTGCGGGGTGTGTGTCTGTGGGCCCCCCGTGTGATGGCAGCACCTCTTCCCTTCCCATCTTCACAGGTTGGAGCTCTCAGGCTCTGACCTAAGAGGGGGGTGCAGACCTTGCTGTCGGCACCTCGTGGCCCGCCCTCCGCTCCTACCCCAGCCGCCCTGTCTCCAGAAGAGAGCCCAGTCGTCCACTTGGCAGGGACCTGGGGCTGCCACTGGTCCTGCCTCCTCCGGGTGTCTGGACTCTCCTCCCGTCCTCACGCACACGCACACGAGCACGTGTCCCCTGCGCCCAGGCCCACGTGGGCATGTGTCTCCCTGGGTGAAGTTGGGGCCTGCTCCCTTTGCTTGCCGTCTTCACCCTGGGTTTTCCAGGTTTCTTTCAGTGCCCGGTGCCCATGAGTTCCCTCCCTCACTGGCTTCGCCATCCCCATCCCACCCTGGCCCGCTCCCCGGCCCTGCTGCAGCTTTGTGGCCGATGTCTCTGCTGGGACAGCAATACTGTATAATTAGTGCCTCAGTCCTGCCACTAGTGGACTTGCAGTTTGGCTGGGAAACCTCGGTTTTCTGTTTAACCCTCGGAGCCTGGCCTGAGCCCTGGGTTGGAGCAGGTGGTCCCCGGGCTCTGGCCCTCGCCCCTCTCTGTGCAGTGCGTGCCGGGTGCCTCATGCCTCCAGATGGCAGGCAGGGGGTGCTGCTAAGCACTGGCCCTGCCGGCTGCCTGAGCCTCTGCACGGGCTTGCGTGTGGATGCCAGGCTACCCCCCTGGGCCACCTCATGACCCGACAAAGGGAGTTTTGTGATGTGAAATATCTGTGGGTAATACTTTCTATATCACATTCTAAATTTTGTCTCTCGTGTTTTAGGAGGCGGCTTTCCGAAAAGTAGTACAAGCAACTATGGTGCGAGATCGCCAGCACGGTCCCGTGGTGGAGTTGAACCGGATCCAGGTAACAAGTGGAGATGGCTTTCTGTTCTTAGATGTGATGGCTTTGTGGTTGTGAGGCATGACCCCTCAGCCGGGGGCAAGTGCTCGTAGAAAACCTTCTCTCATGCCCTTGCTTTAGAGAGCAAGGTGCCACATGTGTGAGATGTCCAGTGCTGAGACTGCCAGGTGGCAACGTTAGTGGTTTTCTTTATAACGGAAAGAAGAAAGGCTTATTTCAGATAACCCAGAACCACAAATCCAGATAAGCAAAAGGGGAAAAGTAAAAATGACCCATATTTCCACCACATAGTGATAACTGCTGCTAACATTTGGGGGGTGTGTATCTGTTGGTTGTAAACTGAACTGGATGACTCTCTTTTGCAACTTGCTGTCTGTTGCTCTTAATGCATTGTAATAAGCACCTCCCTGTCCCATGCTGTAGGGCCGTGGGATTGTTTACGCCAACCAGCTGCCCACGTTGATTTCTCTGCTGGGGGCTAGAAGGCTAGGGTATAGCAGGGCCAGGTGGTGTGGCCCCAGCTACGTGTGTGTCTTCAGTCACCCCCTTGGGTTAGGTTTTGAGAGGCAGAGCAGGTTCCCTGTTCCCGCCAGCCTCATACCTTCCCCGGCTCTGATGGCTGCTTACTTTGCCAGTTTAATAGGCCAGAATCACTTATACTAAGACTGTGTCACAGTAGTAATTGAAGAAGTGAAAAGTAGACCGTCTCTGACTTTGTACTGCTGCCAAATGTATATAAGCTTCGAGCTAAAAGAATTAATTAAAACCAGAGGAAGCCCAGCACTGCTGATGGCGTGTGTGCACTTGACATTTCCCACGCCAGCGAAGTCGGCCCCGCCTCTTGGAGCAGGAGCAGAGCCTGAAGAGCAGATGCTTTGTTCCTGAGCCGTCATGTCAGCACATGGTTTCTACCCTGATGCTGGTTGTATGACTAGACTTTCTTCCAGAGCTGTTCCTGGGGGCATTTTCAATTAAGGCATCAAACTCTTTTCTTTTGTTGGAGAACACATGTGACCATGCTGATGGAAGTGGTTCCTTCACTGACGTCATAGTGTTTAATGTGAAGCTGGAGGTCAGTCAGCCCATTCCACAAACAAAAGGGCTGTTTTAACTAGGGTCATAAAAAAGCTTTTATTTCCCCACCTTGGAGGATCATTTTGGTTTGCTCTACATTATTAGGGTGTAAATACTAAAGTTCGTAAGTGAGGAAAGCTGATCGTCTAATTCAGACAGTTGGGTGTTCCTGGATTGCAGGCCTGCCTCAGCTGTGCACAGGCACCACATTGGGGCCAGTGGCCCAGTGTGGGTGTCCAAGCCCAGGGCCCTTGGCACCAGGGAACCTGGCTAACCTGGAGTCCACACCAGGCACATTTTCCAGTCATTGTGTGCTCAATGCCTCTTCTTTTCTCATCTTGGCATCCCCAGCACAGTGAGTTATGAAAATGCTCGGTGTGTGTCTGAAAGAACAGAATAGGTAAGGAGAGAAACAAATTTGTATTAGACATTTTTTAAAAGGCGTATAAACAACCTTCAACACAGCGTGCAATGCTCATTGATGTCACAGGGGCCACTCCGGGCCACCCAGCGGTCCTCAGGTGCCAGAGCCAGGTTCCCTTCAGTTCAGGGTTTCAAACATACTCTTGAAATTGGGAAGGTCCTCCACAAAGATGGATATAAAGTAGAGCAGAGTGGTGCGGGGGGCATTCTGTGACTCCAAGTTGAACGCAGACACCAGCAGTGACCCAGAAAGGTGGTGCGGGCATCCTCTTCCCTGTGCTGTCCCAAGGCTGCAGCCTTCTCTCGTGGGGATGCCCTTGGAGACATTTTCTTACTGTCTGTCAGAAGTGCTGTAGAGACACTAAAAGTAGGCCATGTTCTTGGAGGGTTTCTCTGTGTTTGAATTTAATTTAGTTTTGTAACAGGATCTAAAAATCTGTGTACATTAAAAACTCTAAATGTATTGCAGATAATGCTTGCTCATTTCTGAAAATTTAGAAAATTCAAATTAAAGACCATTAAAACCACCTATATTCCTGCTGTCCAGAGGTGTCAGGTACACAGCCCTGTCCTTGCAGTGTCCTGGCTGTGTTCACATAACCATGTTCCTTCATAGCAGCTGAGAGCATCAGTCTGTGTTAACTGGCACTGTAAACGGAGGTGATGTGACCTTTCGAGTGGGCAGCAGGTCTGTGTCTTACCCCTCACGTAGGAACGCATCCTTCTTCCTTTCTGTAGCTCACTCTCCCCTGGGCGCTGTGTGCCTTAGAGAGCTGCTGTTAAGGTCAAATGAAATGACATATGAGAACGTGCAGCTGACTGTGTGGTGCACAGGAAACCTCACTCCACAGGAAACTGTTGTCATCGTTCTTATATTTTTAGTCTTGAGAATGGTAATTTATGCAGTGAGGAGAATTAGCTGTTAAACTCAGCCTAGAACTCACGAAGAAGTTAAGGATGGTGAGAGTTTAGCCAGAAGAGTCAAGTGAAAGTACATTCTCACAATCATATTTTCCTTAACTTCTCATTTTGCAGTCATTTCAGACTGAGCTTCTTGGGTGATTCTGAAGCACAGCCTAGGCTGCAAGCTGCAGGGTTACTGAGGCCACACTAAGTGAGGGCTTGAGGGCCATTGTTATGATCTGTTGGGGAATCTTAGCTTATGATGAGAAATACAGGTGGGACAAGTGATCATACTTGGAGACACAGTGACCCCAAGAGTTGAGCAGGGTCTGTGCAGGTGAGGAAAGGAGGGGAGGAAGGTTCTGTCCTGGCCCAGATATTACAGGCCAGGTTTGGTCTCAGAGCCCCTTGGGGTGACCCTGCCAGGGCTGATGGTCTGCTCGGAGGGCGCTTTCAGGGCTCCTGGCCGCTTCTTCACGGAGACCGTGGGCAAGGTTACAAAGTGTGAGGGTGAGCCAGGCTGCAGCTCCTGCCCGCCCGGGCTGCTGCAGTCCTTCCTGTGGTCTGTGATTTCTTGAGGGCATGTTTGCTTAGCCACCACCGTCCTGCCGGGCTGCGTGTGCTGGCGAGCGCGCCCTGGCCCCATGAGCACAGCTGTCCAGCAGGCAGCCTGCATCAGGGGAGGGAAAAAGAGGAGCGCAAGGCTGGTCTTCGGGGTCCTCAGCAGGCGTGGGTGAGGAGGCGAGGACATAGGTCAGTCCTGGGAGGTCCAGCAACCCTTCGTGCGTGCACAGGTGTGCTCGGGGGGTTGTGCTTGAGCTTGCTGGGCGCTCGTGGCGGCCTGAGGTTGTAGGGGCCGTGCCACACGTCTGGGTGCTGCTTGCTGTCTGTAGGGTCTCCTGCCCCCACTCCCCGCTGGTGACCAGGACAGGACAGGCGAGGGTAACGGGAGGGGTGACTGGCCGCAGGGCCCTGCTTTGGATGCAGGGGTTCCAGGGCCAGTCGGCTGCCGAAGATGGCACCTGTGTGCTTTCTGCTGTGGCCCCCCTTCTGTATGTTCTTTGTCTCCCTCTCTAGGTCAAGCGTTCAAGGAGTAAAGGTGGCCTAGCGGGCCCTGATGGGACCAAGTCTGTCTTCGGGCAGATGTGCGCTAAGATGAGCTCATTTAGTCCTGACAGCCTTCTCCTCCCACACCGCGTCTGGAAGGTCAAGTTCGTGGGTGAGAGCTTGCGTGCGCCGAGGGGCGGTGGTGTAATGGGTGGTGCGAGGAGAAATGAGCGGCCCTCAGCCACTCCCCAGGGAGCTTTGGCGCAGTGACCGTGAGCTGCCGACCCTCCTTTCCCCCCAGGTGAATCTGTGGATGACTGTGGTGGTGGCTACAGTGAGTCCATAGCTGAGATCTGTGAAGAGCTGCAGAATGGACTCACCCCGCTTCTGATCGTGACGCCCAATGGGAGGGACGAGTCGGGGGCCAACCGCGACTGCTACCTGTTCAGCCCGGCTGCCAGGGCGCCCGTGCACACCAACATGTTCCGCTTCTTGGGTGGGCCTCTTGCGTGGGTGCAGTGCTGCAGCTGTTCCGCTGTGTGTGCCCTGTTAGCTTAATGGCTGCTGTGTCTTGGGAGTGGTGTAGCTGTTTTAAATATCTCCTTCGAGCTTTCTCAGTGTGTAGCTGCAGGGACGTGCAGAGCCGGACCATTAGCAGCTGTGTGCTAAGGACCAGGAGGTGCCTTTGGCACTCAGAGGATCTGAGATAGCGTGTGTCTGCATCCTAAACGTATCTGAAACTTGGGATCAGATCTTAGGATGTCTTGATACTTGGCCACCTGTTCATTGAGGGTCTGTGCCCATTAACTCACGGCACTGCCTGCACCTCTCCAGGCACTGCGAGCACCTCCTTGAGAAGCTCGGCTGTTGGCTTTGCCGTCAGAGGATTGGCCTCTGTGGCTACAGCTGTTGGTGGAAAGAGCAGAAGAGTTATAGACTTCACCCATAGGGGCAGAGGGAGCGATGAATTCAGAGTAGGGTGTAAGGGTTAAGGACAGACCTAAGTCTCTGTGAATTGGGGTAATGTTGGTTTAGAAGGCACTGAGGCCCCAGTGAAGAGCTCATCTCTGCTGCGTTGTTGAATGGACTGGATGTTCTGTCATCCGTTCCAAGTATCTCCTGTTTCTTGTGTTTCGAACGAGCAGGTGTGTTACTGGGTATTGCCATCCGGACTGGGAGTCCTCTGAGTCTGAACCTTGCTGAACCTGTCTGGAAGCAGCTGGCTGGGATGAGCCTCACCATTGCAGACCTCAGTGAGGTAACCTCCAGGAGGGAGAGGGCTGAGAGATGTGACACCTTGTGTGCCCAGCACAGAGCATGGGGGGCGTCCCCTGGGGTCTGGTTAAGAGGCACAGGCTGTCCCGAGGTGCTGACGTACTCGCAGGTGGTCAGGCTGCTGGCTGTCGGCCGCCTTCTAGTAGCAGAGTCGGGGTGTGGACACAAGGCCAGTCCGTTTCTAGACCTTGATGCACCAGCTGCTTGTGGGCTTTGCCACTTGTACGGTCTCGTCAGATAAGAAAGCCCTCTGTCTTTCCTGTGGCACAGCTGAGCCCGTGGGCAGCTGGGGGGAAGTTGAGGCTCCCGGGGCCTCCCTAGATGTGGTTCCCTTGGTTCCATGAGTGAGGTTGGGACTCGCCTGTGAGCAGTGCCTGTCGCGCTCTCAGTGAGTGGTTTTAAAGACTTCCTTGTTACATGTTCTTTCTTCAGCTCCTCGGGTAAAATGCTTCCCCGCTGCCCCTCTTTTATTCCCCGGCACGCGCAGTACACTGGGAGCCTTGCCGTACGCCCCAGGCAGATCGAGGCCTCGCGCGACTGCGTGTCGGGTGTGAACTGGGGCCTGGGGTGCGGGAACAACCCCGACCCAACAAACGGACTCCCTTCTCCCCTTGAAAGGTCGATAAAGATTTTATCCCTGGACTCATGTACATCCGTGACAATGAAGCCACCTCGGAGGAGTTTGAGGCCATGAGCCTTCCCTTCACGGTGCCAAGCGCCAGCGGCCAGGACATCCAGCTGAGCTCCAAGTACACACATATCACCCTGGACAACCGCGCCGAGTATGTCCGGCTCGCAATGAACTACAGGTACGTGGTCGTCTGCCCTCCAGTGTTTCAACTCAGTAAATAGCAAAAACAGCAGAAAATGGTTTGCTTGGGTGGCCGCTTTCTTTCCACAAGGAAAATGTAATGGACTTGGCTCCATCGTGATCAGGGTTGGAGTACTTACTATTCTCACCCGAGATTCCTGGCTCTGATCAGAATACCAAGGTGAAGAGAATCCCCGTTTGGGGACTGTCCCAGCAGAGGTCACAGGCCTTTGTGTGCCACCTCTCCGGGAGCAGGGCTGTGTTTGGGGCGTCTCCACCCCTCGCCTGGCCCTTGCGCCACCGTCAGCTACGGTTGCTGCGTGGCCTCCGGCGACGTCCGCTCAGTGTGCTGCTTGGGAGCCTTCTCCTCCAGAAGCACCTGGCTGGGTGTTGGGATGAGGGCCCGTGCGTCAGGTGGGCTTCGCTTGCTAGGCTCTGCCTGAGGCTGGTCCTGGCAAGTGTCCTGTGCCATCCGCCCGTGTTCCTTTCTGTCTCGTGCCCTAACTCGCCAGTCACCAGGGCCTTGGACGCGGCATCTGCTTTCGGGAAGTTCTTACCGTGGGTGCTGTGAGGCCTGCTCGCTGCCTCTGCTTGTCGGACTCTGGCTCCTTCCTGGGAAGCAGGGGGGATTGAGAATTGTGTCTTGGAACGTGTATAGCCGTAGCTAGTTTTTGAGGTCGCGTTCCCTGTGCCAGTGAGATGGCCCCACTCCGTGAGAAGCTCTGAGACTCTGTCTGCAGAGCCACACCTGGCTCATCTGTGTGGCAAGGCTCGGTTGGTATGAGCAGAACAAGGTCTACATCACCAAAGACAGAAGTGTGAAGTGAGTGTTTTCTTTCAGACTCCACGAATTTGATGAGCAGGTGGCTGCTGTTCGGGAGGGGATGGCCCGAGTCGTGCCTGTGCCCCTTCTTTCTCTGTTCACCGGATATGAACTGGAGACAATGGTATGCCCGCCGCTTCGTGCTGCCGCCCTGGAATGCCTTCTCATGGTCATCCACTGAGTCAGTGCCGCCAGTTCACCTCTCAGTTAACTCTTGCTCTTGGAGGTCTGAGATACACTTGTGCCTTTTGGGTGAAGTAAGCCATGCTCAGGGAGCGATTAGTCCCCGCCTCCCCCGCCCAGCCCTGGCCCGCACACGGCAGGCCACAGGGCCTGTCCTCCCACCCATCCCCTAGGGCCTCCCACGCCTGAGCCTCCCCACACCAGCCCTGGGAGAAAGGAGCGGTGGACCCTGTGCTGACGCAAAGCGTGTCCCTCCACAGGTGTGCGGCAGCCCAGACATCCCCCTGCATCTTCTAAAGTCGGTGGCAACGTACAAGGGGGTGGAGCCTTCCGCACCCCTGATCCAGTGGTTCTGGGAGGTGATGGAGTCCTTCTCCAACACTGAGCGCTCCCTCTTCCTTCGCTTCGTGTGGGGCCGCACGAGGCTGCCCAGGACCATCGCCGACTTCCGGGGCAGAGACTTCGTCGTCCAGGTGCGGCTCCGACACACCCCGCGGCGTCAGCCGAGGGTCGTGTTCCTCGCACGCAGCCCTGCCCCAGCTGGGAAGGCGAGCAGGTCTCTCCTGTTACGTGGTTTTCCTTCCCTCTGGAAACAAAAATGAAAAACACGTAACTTCTTTGGTTTGACAGCTCAAAATTCAATGACTATAGGTCTTGGGTACCACTGCCTACTTCTAAAAAGTTTTATCTGGCCACCACCAGAATACACTGCTGTTATGTCAGCGTATCCTAGGTTGTTGAGCACACACATCACTTAAAGCGTTTATTTGATTCTCTGGTTGAATTAGGTGAATCACTGAGTAATGCTGCTTACTGAGAAAAATCAGCGCTCATCAGATTGAGTTTTGCTTTGAGTTCTGACTCTGCGGTCCGTGGTCAGAGATAGGCTCTGTCTACCTGTCAGGCCCTGGGGGTGAAATGACCTGATTCCCCACTGCCTACTCTCAGTTGACTTTGCCAGTCGCAGTGCTGAGGGGTGGAGTTTACCGCAGAGAGAGGGATTGGAAGTCCACTCTCCCGCATGTTTGGCGGGATTCGGGGACGACTCCTTGCCCAGTGCACCCTGTCCTGGGTCTCTGGCCAGGGTTACAGAAGTAGTCCCCTCTCAGGGAGATCTTTGAGAGCATATGCAGTTTTCCTCTCAGAAGGTAGGTAATTTGTGGGGTTTTTCCACAGTTCTTGCTGGCTTCCTAGCATCTTAATCTGTTGTGGTTGAAAGTGGGCTGATAGATTCAGGGAGAGCTTCCCCACATGGGTGATGGCTAAGCCCGTGCCTTTGCACCGGACCCTGTGTCAGTGGGTCTGGGGTCCCACCTTGTTGACCGGGGGTGGGTGGAGCCATCTGACTCTCCTCACAGCATTGGTCTGTAAAAGGCAATTGTCACAGTAACCAGTTGCTATTTTTTTATTGAAAGTCCTGGGAAATAGTTAGTTGCTCCTTTTTATTTATGAAATTGGCTAGATTTTGTGTTTTCTGATATTTTGTTATTTTTAGGCAACAAAATATGATGCTTTATGTGAATGAGAGTCAAGAGTCTAATGAACACAATAAAATAGATTGTGGTTTTACCTGTCCTTGTACATAGTCTGTGATGATTTAACATTTTTCATTAACAGGTATTGGATAAATACAACCCTCCTGACCACTTCCTTCCTGAATCCTACACCTGCTTCTTCTTGTTGAAGTTGCCCCGGTATTCCTGTAAGCAGGTGCTAGAGGAGAAACTGAAATATGCCATCCACTTTTGCAAGTCCATAGACACAGATGATTATGCTCGCATAGCCCTCACAGGAGAGCCGGCTGCAGATGACAGCAGTGACGACTCAGAGAATGAGGATGTGGATTCATTTGCTTCAGACTCTACACAGGATTACTTAACAGGACACTGAGGTGGAGAAATGGCATCCATCACAAGACACCACAAGACTGAGCGAGGAGGCAGAGTGCTGCAGTTCAGACTGCAGGGTGTGACGTGTGCCATGAAAAGGGTTAGCCCCCTAACGTGTGGGAGAATGATCAGAAGGTCAGCCTCGCACGTGGAGACTTAAAAGGGGCTTCTTACCCACAATGCTGCATTACATGTAGGACTTCTGCGTTTACTAAAGTGTGTAAATGTTTAATATAAATAATGAATTGCAGCGTCCCAAAAATGAATAAAAAGCCTTTTTCCCTGTGGGTGCAATAGATTGGTTTTTTCCCTTCCTTTTAAGTGTTGTGCATTGCCTTGATTGTACATTGGAAATACTGTGTAACAATTAAATCGTATCATAAATATTTCAATTAATTTTACTCGGAATTTGTTTATTAAAAGTTTTTTGAACATTAAATGATCAGTATTACTTGAATGCATCCAGAGGTTATTTAAACCAAAATCAAAACAAAAAGGCCATCAGCCCCCCTCTCCTCCCCAGGTGCACATTCTAGCGTATGCGGTGTGTAACTTGAATTGAGGCCTTTCTGTGAGCAGTATCATAACTTCTATCATGGAAAGTACTATATATAATGTTTGTGTCATGTATATGCCTAAATTTTAATACCCTATAAATAAAACATCTGTCACAAAATTGTTAAGCTGATCTTTCTTATGTGGTTAGACTAGCACTGGTGGGTGTGCTGCCACCCCAAAATAGATTAGTGTTTGATGCAGCATTAGTTAAAGCCATTCCAGTCTAGTTAGACTTTTTTGGTTACAAAACCAAACTCACTGCAGTGACAAAGGGAGTGGTCCTCAGGAGACTGGAAGGGCTCCAGGGGAGCAGCTAGGGTCGGGAGCCTTCAGCGTCCCTCCCCTGTCCTCCATGCCATCTGCCTCTGCAGCCTTGGTTCCTTCCTGTCCCATGGGCCTGGGGGCAGGGGAGTGTCTCTGGTCCAGTCGGCCATGGAGTAGGATTTGAGCTGCTTGTTCCGGGATCACGTGTGTGGTAGGCTCTGCAAAGTGAAGGACTGAGACCATAGGAGGGAGATTGGCCGGCAGGCCTAGTACAGTGGAACTTGGGGTAAACGGTATCAGGTGGAGGCAAGCAGTAGGTATTTCATGTGGGAGACTTTCTTTCCTCGGGGATTCAATGTGTCACATTAAAAGATCCAAAGAGAATTTTTTTCTGGGAAATTATTCATGACCAAATTGGTGAACGTTCAGATTAGCCCTTTTTTCAGCTTGTCTCAAAATTTCCATAAGCTGTGAGGTGTTTTTTTAATCACCATCCCTTTTGTTTTTAGTCAGCTTTGGCTGCATAACAAACTACCCCCAAAGTCGGTGGCACACAAGAAGAATTTATTTCTCTCTTTATGCATCTGGGTTGGCCAGTTTTGACTGCGTGGCTCAGGACTGGGGGTTGGGTAGGGCTCTGCTTCACATGCCCTTCTGACGACCCAGGGCAGGAGAGCAAGCGAGAACAGGTGCAGCCTGCGGTCAGGCCTGTATTGTCCCCTCCACTCTCAGGCTCAACAGGCTGGCAAAGGTACCGCCTCTACAAACAGTGTTCTCAAAGTCCTGTTCTAGGAACCTGGAGGTTCCTGAGGCCCTTTCAAGGTGTCCATGAAGTCCTCCCTTTTCCAAAGTACATATCTGCATAAGGCCAAATTTTCTTCATATCCTTCAATCAAAACATATGGTTGTCCCTTGATATCTGCAGGAGATTGGTTCCAGGACCCCCAAGCCTACCAAACTCTGTGAATGCCCAAGTCCCTTATGTAAAATAGTGTAGCATTTGCATATAACCTATAGACATCCTCCCATAAATACTTTTATAAATTTATTTATTTATTTTTGGCTGCGTTGGGTCTTCGTTGCTGCGCGTAGGCTTTCTCTAGTTGTGGCGAGCGGGGGCTACTCTTCGTTGTGGTGCGCGGGCTGCTCATCGTGGTGGCTTCTATTGTTGCAGAGCACGGGCGGGCTCTAGGCACGTGGGCTTCAGTAGTTGTGGCTCATGGGCTCTAGAGCGCAGGCTTAGTAGTTGTGGCGCACGGGCTTAGTTGCTCCGCAGCATGTGGGAATCTTCCCGGACCGGGGCTCGAACCCGTGTCCCCTGCATTGGCAGGCGGATTCTTAACCACTGCGCCACCAGTGAAGCCCCCTCCTATATACTTTAAATCATCCCTAGATTTATTATAATACCTAATGCAATGTAAATGCTTTGTAAATATTTGTCAGCAAATTCAACTTTTGCTTTTGGGAGCTTCCTAGAATTTATTTTCCTGAATATTTTTGATCCGAGGTTTAGCTGAATCCGCAAATGTGGAACAATAGTGGAGGGCCGGCTATGGCAATTTGCGGACTGCAGAGGCAGAAATGAGAATCCAGCTCTCTTAAGCCAGAGTAAAGAGACTGATAAAAATGTAAATACCATTCTCACTAAATTTTTTTGTTTTGAAAAATAATTTCTCAAAATAGTATCCATGTTAATAGTAATTGGCTTGTTTTTATTTTAAGATGAATAAATATTCTAAAATTTTTCAGTTTTATGTACTAACATCTTTGCTGTGTTAGTTTCTCCCCTCTACCCCCTGCCATCTAAGGGTCCTTGTGGGACTATTAAAAAAATTTTTTTTTTCAGTTTTAATTTCCAGTGTGGTAACTACTGATAGATAAAATCCAGGTAAAAATCATTGAGGATCCTAAAGAGCCTTTAAGGGTGAAAAAGTGTCCTGAGATCAAAACTGCTGCTTCTCAGGGGAGAAGCTGCAAGGTCCTGGCAGAGGGTGGTCCCAGGAGGAGCAGATGCTGGAACAGCTGCCCGCACACAAGCTTCACCTCCACGATCGTGGCCCTGTCCACGAGCATTTGCATAAGACACACTCACTGTGAGCTCCTTTTCTTTTTTGTTTAACTTCAGGAATCCTGGAGGATTCTGTTTCCTCTTTCTTCTGCTGTGGCACTTCCATGACCCCAGGCCCAGCTTTTGCGTCCATGTTGCTAGTGCACACCCAGTGGAAGCCACCAGCACCTGATCCCCTGCTCTCACTCTGCTTTAGTTGGCTTGGATGGCAAGAGGCCCTTGGAGGGATGATGATTTCTCGAAGCAGTGACACCCAGTCCCAGTGTGGGACACTGGAAACCTGTAGTTGACATGCAGGTCCTAGAGGAGGGCATGCCGGGCACTGTATGTCCTAGTCCTGGGACCAGGCCCCTGCTCTGTAATGGCTGGAGTGGTGCTGGTGGTGTGCCGCAGGGACACCTCCACCTGAGTGAGGGGTGTGAGGGGCAGGCCCTCCCCAAGTGCAGGGAGCTGGGCCAGGTGGGCCACGCCCCAGCCACTTTTCAGGCGTTTTTTTTGTTTATTTTTTGGTTTTTTTATACACAAGTGAGACTTTCCTCTGATGAATTCTGAACAATGAATTTTCCTCTAGCTCATTACATTAAAAAAAAAAAAGACTATTAAAGCAGTTTTAGACTTACAGCAAAATGGAGCAGAAGGTACAGAGAATTCACATATGCCCCCTGCCCCCAAGCACGCACAGCATCCCACATTATCAACCTCCCCACCAGAGCAGTACATTTGTTACGATTGATGAGCCTGCATCGACTCATCACTGTCACCCAAAATCCATAGTTCACATTAGGGCTCACTCCTGGAGGTATTACATTCTGTGGATTTGGACAAACATATAATGAAGTGTTTTCATCATTTTAATATCACACAGAATAGTTTCACTGCCCCAAATATCCTCTGTGCTCTGTTTATTCATTCCTCCCTCACCCCAACATCTTTTATTTTTTATTATCTTCAGTTTTGCCTTTTCCAGAACCTCATATAGTTGGAATCATGCAGTTTGGAGTCTTTTCAGATTGGCTTCTTTCACTTACCAATGCATTTAAGTTCCTCCATGTGTTTTCATGGCTTGAGACCTCATTTCTTTTTAGTGCTGAATAATATTCCATTGTCTAGACACCACAGTTTATCCATTCACCTGTTAAAGGACATCTTGGCTGCTTCCGCGTTTTGGCCATTATGGTTAGAGCTTCCATAAACATCCATGTGCCAGTTTTTGTGTGAATGTGTTGTGAACTCCTTTTGGATAAATGCCAGGGAGCACAATTGCTGCATGGTATTTAGTTTTGTAAGAAATTGCCAAATTATCCTCCAAACTGGCTGCCCCATTTTGCATTCCCACCAGCAATGAATGAGAGTTCTTGCAGCTGCACAGGTCATTACGCTTTTAAATGCCTTTAAAATTTTTTTTAAATTTTATATTGGAGCATAGTTGATTAACAATGTTCTTTTAGTTTCAGGTGTACAGCAAAGTGATTCAGTTATACATATACATGTATCTATTCTTTTTCAAATTCTTTTCCCATTTAGGTTATTACAGAGTACTGAGCAAAGTTCCCTGTGCTATACAGTAGGTCCTTGTTGATTATGTATTTTATATATAGCAGTGTGTATGTGTCAATCCCAAACTCCCAATCTATCCCTCTCCCCCACCCCTCCCCCTGGTAACCATAGGTTTGTTCTCTGTGAGTCTGTTTCTGTTTTCTAAATAAGTTCGTTTGTATCATTTTCTTTAGATTCCACATATAAGTGATATCATATGATATTTGCCTTTCTCTGTCTGACTTATTTCACTCAGTATGATGATGTCCAGGTCCATCCATGTTGCTGCAAATGGCATTATTTCATTCTTTTTAATGGCTGAGTAATATTTCATTGTATATATATACCACATCTTCTTTATCTGTTCATCTGTCAATGGACATTTAGGTTGCTTCCATGTCTTTGCTGTTGTAAACAGCACGGCAATGAACATTGGGGTGCATTTTTCATTTCAAACCATGTTTTTCTGCAGATATATGCCCAGTAATGGGATTGCTGGGTTGTATGGTAGTTCTATTTTTAGTTTCTTAAGGAACCTCCATACTGTTCTCCATAGTGGCTGTATCAATTTACATTCCCACCAACAGTGCAACAGGGTTCCCTTTTCTCCACATCCTTTCCAGCATTTATTGTTTGTAGACTTTTTGATGATGGCCATTCTGACTGGAGTGAGGTGATACCTCATTGTAGTTTTAATTTGCATTTCTTGAATAATTAGCGATGTTGAGCATCTTTACATGTGCCTGTTGTCCATCTCTATGTCTTCTTTGGAGAAATGTCTATTTAAGTCTTCTGCCCATTTTTTTTTCCAACATCTTTATTGGAGTATAATTGCTTCACAGTGGTGTGTTAGTCTCTGCTTCATAACAAAGTGAATCAGCTATATATATACATATATCCCCTTATCTCTTCCCTCTTGCATCTCCCTCCCTCCCACCCTCCCTATCCCACCCCTCTCGGTGGTCACAAAGCACCAAGCTGATCTCCCTGTGCTATGCTGATGCTTCCCACTAGCTATCTATTTTACATTTGGTAGTGTATATATTTCCATGCCACTTTCTCACTTTGTCCCAGCTTACCCTTCTCTCTCCCCATGTCCTCAAGTCCATTCTCTAGTAGGTCTGCATCTTTATTCCCATCTTGCCCCTAGGTTCTTCATGACCATTTTTTTCTTTTAGATTCCATATATATGTGTTAGCATATGGTATTTGTCTTTCTCTTTCTGACTTACTTCACTCTGTATGACAGACTCTAGGTCCCTCCACTTCACTACAAATAACTCAATTTCGTTTCTTTTTATGGCTGAGTAATATTCCATTGTATATATGTGCCACATCTTCTTTATCCATTCATCTGTAGATGGACACTTAGGTTGCTTCCATGTCCTGGCTATTGTAAATAGAGCTGCAATGAACATTTTGGTACATGGCTCTTTTTGAATTATGGTTTTCTCAGGGTATATGTCCAGTAGTGGGATTGCTGTGTCATATGGTAGTTCTATTCTTAGTTTTTTAAGGAACCTCCATACTGTTCTCCATAGTGGCTGTATCAATTTACATTCCCACTAACAGTGCAAGAGTGTTCCCTTTTCTCCACACCCTCTCCAGCATTTATTGTTTCTAGATTTTCTGTTGATGCCCATTCTAACTGGTGTGAGGTGATACCTCATGTTAATTTTGATTTGCAGTTCTCTAATAATTAGTGATGTTGAGCAGCTTTTCGTGTGCTTCTGGCCATCTGTATGTCTTCTTTGGAGAAATGTCTATTTAGGTCTTCTGCCCATTTTTGGATTGGGTTGTTTGTTTTTTTAATATTGAGCTGCATGAGCTGTTTATATATTTTGGAGATTGATCCTTTGTCCATTGATTCATTTGCAAATATTTTCTCCCATTCTGAAGGTTGTCTTTTCATCTTGTTTATGGTTTCCTTTGCTGCACAAAAGCTTTTAAGTTTCATTAGGTCCCATTTGTTTATTTTTGTTTCTATTTCCATTACTCTAGGATGTGGATGAAAAATGCTCTTGCTGTGATTTATGTCAGAGTGTTCTTCCTACGTTTTCCTCTAAGAGTTTTATAGTGTCTGGTCTTACATTTAGGTCTCTAATCCATTTTGAGTTTATTTTTGTGTATGGTGTTAGAGAGTGTTCTAATTTCATTCATTTACATGTAGCTGTCCAGTTTTCCCAGCACCATGTATTGAAGAGTCTTTTCACCATTGTATAGTCTTGCCTCATTTTCATAGTTTAATTGACCATAGGTGTGTGTGTTTATTTCTGGACTTTCTTTTTCCATTGATGTATATTTCTGGTTTTGTGCCAGTACTGTACTGTTTTGATGACTGTACCTTTCTTGTATAGTCTGAAGTCAGAGAACCTGATTCCTCCAGCTCTGTTTTTCTTTCTCAAGATTACTTTGGCTATTTGGGGTCTTTTGAGTCTCCATACAAATTAAAAAAATTTTTGTTCCAGTTTTGGGAAAAATGCCATTGGTAATTTGATAGGGATTGAATTGAATCTGTAGATTGTTTTGGGTAGTATAGTCATTTTCACAATGTTGATTCTTCCAATCCAGGAACCTGGTATACCTTTCCATCTGTTTGTGTCATCTTCGATTTTTTTTCATCAGTGTCTTATAGTTTTTGGAGTACTGATCTTTTGTCTCCTTAGGTAGGTATATTCCTAGGTATTTGATTCTTTTTGATGCTGTGCTAAATGGGATTGTTTCTTTAATTTCTGTTTATGATCTTTCATTGTTAGTGTATAGAAATGCAACAGATTTCTGTGTATTTATTTTGTATCCTGCAACTTTACCAAATTCATTGATGGGCTCTAGTAGTTTTCTGGTAGCATCTTTAGGATTTTCTATGTACAGTATCATGTCATCTGCAAACAGTGACTGTTTCACTTCTTCTTTTCCACTTTGGATTCCCATTATTTCTTTTCATTCTCTGATTGTCTTGGGTAAGACGTCCAAAACTATGTTGAATAAAACTGGCGAGAGTGGACATGTTCCTGACCTTAGAGGAAATGCTTTCAGATTTTCACCATTGAGTATGATGTTAGCTGTAAGTTTGTCATATATAGCCTTTATTATGTTGAGGTATTTTCCCTCTATGCCCACTTGCTTGAGATTTTTTATCATAAGTGGGTGTTCAGTTTTGTCAAAAGCTTTTTGTGTAGCTATTGAGATGATCATATGGTTTTTATTCTTCAGTTTGTTAATGTGGTGTATCATGCTGATTGATTTGCAGATATTGAAAAATCCTTGCATCCTGGGATAATCTCACTTGATGATGGTGTATAATCCCTTTAACGTATTGTTGCATTCAGTTTGGTAGTATTTTGTTGAGGATTTTTGCGTCTATGTTCATCAGTGATATTGGCCTGTAATTTTCTTTCTTTGTGGTATCTTTGGTTTTGGTATCAGCGTGATGGTGGCCTAATAGAATGAATTTGGGAGTGTTCCTTCCTCTGCAACTTTTTGGAATAGTTTTCGAAGGGTAGGTGTTAACTCTTCTCTGAATGTTTGGTAGAATTCACCTGTGAAGCCATCCAGTCCTGGACTTTTGTTTGTTGCAAGTTTTAAAATCACAGATTCAATTTCAGTACTTGTGATTGGTCTGTTCATATTTTCTATTTCATCCTAGTTCAGTCTTGGGAGATTGTATCTTTCTATGAATTTGTCCACTTCTTCTAGGTTGTCTATTTTATTGGCATATAGTTGCTTGTAGTAGTCTCTTATGATGCTCTGTATCTCTGTGGTGTCTGTTGTAACTTCTCCTGTTTCATTTCTAATTTTATTGGTTTGAACCCACTCCCTCTTTATCTTGATGAGGGTTCTAAAGGTTTATCAATTTTGTTTATCTTTTCAAAGATCCAGATTTTAGTTTCATTTAGTTTCATTGATCTTTTCTGTTGTTTTATTCATCTCTATTTCATTTATTTCTGTTCTGATTTTATGATTTCTTTCCTTCTACTAACTTTGGGTTTTGTTTATTCTTCTTTCTCCAGTTGCTTCAGGTGTCAGTTTAGGTTGTTTATTTGAGATTTTTCTTGTTTCCTGAGGTAAGCGTGTATTACTATAAGCTTCCGGCTTAGAACTGCTTTTTTGTTTGTTTGTTTTTTTACATCTTTATTGGAGTATAATTGCTTTACAATGGTGTGTTACATTCTGCTTTATAACAAAGTGAATCAGTTATACATATACATATGTTCCCATATCTCTTCCCTCATGCGTCTCCCTCCCTCCCACCCTCCCTATCCCACCCCTACAGGCGGTCACAAAGCACAGAGCTGATCTCCCTGTGCTATGCAGCTGCTTCCCACTAGCTATCTACTTCACGTTTGGTAGTGTATATATGTCCATGCCTCTCTCTCGCTTTGTCAGAGCTTACCCTTCCCTCTCCCCATATCCTCAAGTCCATTCTCCAAGTCCAGAGTAGGTCTGTGTCTTTATTCCTGTCTTACCCCTAGGTTCTTCATGACATATTTTTTTCCTTGAATTCCGTATATATGTGTTAGCATATTGTATTTGTCTTTCTCTTTCTGACTTACTTCACTCTGTATGTCAGACTCTGTGATTTATGTCATAGAGCGTTCTGCCTATGTTTTCCTCTAAGAGTTTGATAGTGTCTGGCCTTACATTTAGGTCTTTAATCCATTTTGAGCTTATTTTTGTGTATGGTGTTAGGGAGTGATCTAATCTCATACTTTTACATGTACCTGTCCGGTTTTCTCCACACCACTTATTGAAGAGGCTGTCCTTTCTCCACTGTACATCTCCTCCTTTATCAAAGATAAGTTGACCATATGTGCGTGGGTTTATCTCTGGGTTTTCTGTCCTGTTCCATTGATCTATCTTTCTGTTTTTGTGCCAGTGCCATACTGTCTTGATTACTGTAGCTTTGTAGTATAGTCTGAAGTCAGGGAGCCTGATTCCTCCAGCTCCGTTTTTCGTTCTCAAGATTGCTTTGGCTATTCGGGGTCTTTTGTGTTTCCATACAAATTGTGAATTTTTTTGTTTTAGTTCTGTGAAAAATACCAGTGGTAGTTTGATAGGGATTGCATTGAATCTGTAGATTGCTTTGGGTAGTAGAGTCATTTTCACAATGTTGATTCTTCCAATCCAAGAACATGGTATATCTCTCCATCTATTTGTATCATCTTTAATTTCTTTCATCAGTGTCATAATTTTCTGCATACAGGTCTTTTGTCTCCTTAGGTAGGTTTATTCCTAGATATTTTATTCTTTTTGTTGCAATAGTAAATGGGAGTGTTTTCTTGATTTCAAATTCAGATTTTTCATCATTAGTGTATAGGAATGCCAGAAATTTCTGTGTATTAATTTTGTGTTCTGTGTTGACTAGCTCTAGTAGTTTTCTGGTAGCATTTTTAGGATTCTCTGTGTATAGTATCATGTCATCTGCAAACAGTGACAGCTTTACTTCTTCTCTTCCCATTTGGATTCCTTTTATTTCCTTTTCTTCTCTGACTGCTGTGGCTAAAACTTCCAAAACTATGTTGAATAAGAGTGGTGAGAGTGGGCAACCTTGTCTTGTTCCTGATCTTAGTGGAAATGCTTTCAGTTTTTCACCATTGAGGACGATGTTGGCTGTGGGTTTGTAATATATGGCCTTCATTATGTTGAGGAAAGTTCCCTCTATGCCTACTTTCTCCCAGGTTTTTATAATAAATGGGTGTTGAATTTTGTCGAAAGCATTTTCTGCATCTATTGAGATAATCATATGGTTCTTCTCCTTCAATTTGTTAATATGGTTTATCAGATTGATTGTTTTGCGTATGTTGAAGAATCCTTGCATTCCTGGAATAAACCCCACTTGATCATGGTGTATCATCCTTTTAATGTGCTGTTGGATTCTGTTTGCTAGTATTTTGTTGAGGATTTTTGCATCTATGTTCATCAGTGATATTGGCCTGTAGTTGTCTTTCTTTGTGACATCCTTGTCTGGTTTTGATAGCAAGGTGATGGTGGCCTCATAGAATGAGTTTGGGAGTGTTCCTCCCTCTGCTTTATTTTGGAAGAGTTTGAGAAGGATAGGTGTTAGCTCTTCTCTAAATGTTTGATAGAATTCGCCTGTGAATCCATCTGGTCCTGGGCTTTTGTTTGTTGGAAGATTTTTAATCACAGTTTCCATTTCAGTGCTTGTGATTGGTCTGTTCATATTTTCTATTTCTTCCTGGTTCAGTCTTGGCAGGTTGTGCATTTCTAAGAATTTGTCCATTTCTTCCAGCTTGTCCATTTTATTGGCCTAGAGTTGCTTGTAATAATCTCTCATGATCTTTTGTATTTCTGCAGTGTCCGTTGTTACTTCTTCTTTTTCATTTCTAATTCTGTTGATTTGAGTCTTCTCTCTTATTTTCTTGATGAGTCTGGCTAACGGTTTATCAATTTTGTTTATCTTCTCAAAGAACCAGCTTTTACTTTTATTGATCTTTGCCATTGTTTCCTTCATTTCTTTTCCTTTTATTTCTGATCTGATTTTTGTGATTTCTTTTCTTCTAGCTTTGGGGATTTTTTGTTCTTCTTTCTCTAATTGCTTGAGGTGCAAGGTTAGGTTGTTTATTTTGAGATGTTTCCTGCTTCTTAAGGTGGGCTTGTATTGCTATAAACTTCCCCCTTAGAACTGCTTTTGCTGCATCCCATAGGTTTTGGGTCGTCATATCTCGATTGTCATTTGTTTCTAGGTATTTTTTAATTTCCTCTTTGATTTCTTCAGTGATGACTTCGTTATTAAATAGTGTATTGTTTAGCCTCCATGTGTTTGTAGTTTTTACAGATCTTTTCCTGTAATTGACATCGAGTCTCATGGCGTTGTGGTCGGAAAAATACTTGATACAATTTAAATTTTCTTAAATTTACCCCGGCTTGATTTGTGACCCAAGATATGATCTATCCTGGAGAATGTTCCCTGAGCACTTGAGAAAAATGTGTATTCTGTTGTTTTTGATGGAGTGTCCTACAAATATCATTTAAGTCCATCTTGTTTAACGTATCATTTAAAGCTTGTGTTTCCTTATTTATTTTCATTTTGGATGATCTGTCCATTGGTGAAAGTGGGGTGTTAAAGTCCCCTACTATGAGTGTGTTACTGTTGATTTCCCCTTTTATGGCTGTTAGTATTTGCCTTATGTATTGAGGTGCTCCTATGTTGGGTGCATAAATATTTACAATTGTAATATATTCTTCTTGGATCGATCCCTTGATCATTGTGTAGTGTCCTTCTTTGTCTCTTCTAATAGTCTTTATTTTAAAGTGTATTTTGTCTGATATGAGAATTGCTACTCCAGCTTTCTTTTGGTTTTCATTTGCATGGAATATCTTTTTCCATCCCCTTACTTTCAGTCTGTATGTGTCTCTCGGTCTGAAGTGTGTCTCTTGTAGACAGCATATATATGGCTCTTGTTTTCATATCCCTTCAGCCAATCTGTGTCTTTTGGTGGGAGCATTAGTCCGTTTACATTTAAGGTTATTATCAATATGTATGTTTCTATTCCCATTTTCTTCATTGTTTTGGGTTCGTTATTGTAGGTCTTTTTCTTCCCTTGTGCTTCTTGCCTAGAGAAGTTCCTTTAGCAGTTGTTGTAAAGCGGGTTTTATGGTGCTGAACTCTCTCAGCTTTTGCTTGTCTGTAAAGGTTTTAATTTCTCCATCAAATCTGATTGAGATTCTTGCTGGGTAGAGGAATCTTGGTTGCAGGTTTTTCTCCTTCATCACTTTAAATATGTCCTGCTACTCCCTTCTGGCTTGCAGAGCTTCTGCTGAAAGATAAGCTGTTAACCTTATGGGGGTTCCCTTGTGTGTTATTTGTTGTTTTTCCCTTGCTGCTTTTAATATGTTTTCTTTGCATTTAATTTTTGACAGTTTGATTAATATGTGTCTTGGCGTATTTCTCCTTGGATTTATCCTGTATGGGACTCTCTTTGCTTCCTGGACTTGATTAACTATTTCCTTTCCCATATTAGGGAAGTTTTCAACTATAATCTCTTCAAATATCTTCTTAGTCCCTTTCTTTTTCTCTTCTTCTTCTGGAACCCCTATAATTCGAATGTTGGTGTGTTTAATGTTGTCCCAGAGGTCTCTGAGACTGTCCTCAGTTCTTTTCATTCTTTTTCTTTATTCTGCTCTGAAGTAGTTATTTCCACTATTTTATCTTCCAGGTCACTTATCCGTTCTTCTGCCTCAGTTATTCTGCTATTGATCCCATCTAGAGCATTTTTCATTTCATTTATTGTGTTGTTCATCATTGTTTGTTTCACCTTTAGTTCGTATAGGTCCTTGTTAAATGTTTCTTGCATGTTGTCTATTCTATTTCCAAGATTTTGGATCAACTTTACTATCATTATTCTGAATTCTTTTTCAGGTAGACTGCCTATTTCCTCTTCATTTGTTAAGTCTGGTGGGTTTTTATCTTGCTCCTTCAACTGCTGTGTGTTTTTCTGTCTTCTCATTTTGCTTATCTTACTGTGTTTGGGTCTCCTTTTTGCAGGCTGCAGATTCGTAGTTCCCATTGTTTTTGGTGTCTGTCCCCAGTGGCTAAAGTTGGTTCAGTGGGTTGTGTAGGCTTCCTGGTGGAGGGGATTAGTGCCTATGTTCTGGTGCTGAGGCTGGATCTTGTCTTTCTGGTGGGTAGGTCCACGTGTGATGGTGTGTTTTGGTGTGTCTGTGGGCTTATTATGATTTTAGGCAGCCTCTCTGCTAATGGGTGGGCTTGTGTTCCTGTCTTGCTAGTTGTTTGGCATAGGGTGTCCCACACTGTAGCTTGCTGGTTGTTGAGTGAAGCTGGGTGCTGGTGTTGAGATGGAGATCTCTGGGAGATTTTCGCCATTTGATATTATGTGGAGCTGAGAGGTCTGTTGTGGACCAGCGTCCTGAAGTTGGCTCTCCCACCCCAGAGGCACAGCACTGACTTCTGGCTGTAGCACCAAGGGCCTTTCATCCACACGGCTCAGAATAAAAGGGAGAAAAAGTAGAAAGAAAACATTAGTAGCAGTAGAAAGAAAGAAAGGATGAAAGAAAGAACAAAAGAAAGAAAGGAGTGAGGGTGGGAGGGAGGAAGGTAGGAAGGAAGGAAGGAGGGAAGGAAGGAACAAAGAAAGAAAGATAAAGTAAAATAAAATAATATACAATATTATAAAGTTATTAAAAAATAATTATCAAGAAAAAAAATGAAAAAAACAAAAGAAAACAAAACAAAAAAACGGATGGATAGAACCTTAGGACAAATGGTGGAAACAAAGCTATACAACATAAATCTTGCTGTCAAAGTCCACCTCCTCAATTTGGGATGATTCGTTGTCTATTCATGTATTCCACAGACATCAAGTAGATTATGGAGCTTTAATGCACTGCTTCTGATGCTGCTGGGAGAGATTTCTCTTTCTCTTCTTTGTTCTCACAGCTCCCATGGGCTCAGCTTTGGATTTGGCCCCGTCTCTGAGTGTGGGTCGCCGGAGGGTGTCTGTTCTTTGCTCAGACAGGACAGGGTTAAAGGAGCCGCTGATCTGGGGACTCTGGCTCACTCAGGCTGGGGGAAGGGAGGGGCACGGAGTGCGGGGCGAGCCTGTGGCGGCAGAGACCGGCGTGACGTTGCATCAGCCTGAGGCGTGCCATGAGTTCTCCAGGGGAAGTTGTCCCTGGATCCTGGGACCCTGGCAGTGGCGGGCTGCACAGACTCCCCGGAAGGGGTGTGTGGATAGTGACCTGTGCTCGCACACAGGCTTCTTGGTGGCGGCAGCAGCAGCCTTAGCGTCTCATGCCCGTCTCTGGGGTCTGCGCTTTTAGCAGCGGCTCACGCCCATCTCTGGAGCTCCTTTAAGCAGCGCTCTTTAATCCCCTCTCCTTGCGCACCACGAAACAAAGAGGGAAGGAAAAGTTTCTTGCTTCTTCGGCAGGTCCAGACTTTTCCCCAGACTCCCTCCCAGCTAGCCATAGTGCACTAACCCCCTGTAGGCTGTGTTCACGCCGCCAACTCCAGCCCTCTCCCTGCGCTCCGATTGAAGCCGGAGTCTCAACTCCCAGCCCCACCCTCCCTGGCGGGTGAGCAGACATGCCTCTCGGGCTGGTGAGTGCTGGTCGGCACAGATCCTCTGTGGGAGAATCTCTCTGCTTTGCTCCCTGCACCCCTGTGGCTGCGCTCTCCTCCGTGGCTCCGAAGCTTTCCCCCTCCGCCACCCACAGTCTCCGCCCATGAAGGGGCTTCCTAGTGTGTGGAAACCTTTTCTCCTTCACAGCTCCCTCCCAGAGGTGCAGGTCCCGTCCGTATCCTTTTGTCTCTGTTTTTTCTTTTTTCTTTTGCCCTACTCAGGTACATGGGGGGTTTCTTGCCTTTTGGGAGGTCTGAGGTCTTCTGCCATTGTTCAGTAGGTGTTCTGTAGGAGTTGTCCCACATGTAGATGTATTTCTGGTGTATCTGTGGGGAGGAAGGTGATCTCCACGTCTTACTCTTCCGCCATCTTCCCGGAAGCCCTAGAACTGCGTTTGCTGCATCCCATAGGTTTTGGGTCATCGTGTTTTCATTTTCATTTGTCTCTAGGTACGTTTTTATTTCCTCTTTTATTTCTTCAGTGGTCCATTGGTTGTTTAATAGCATATTGTTTGGCCTCCACATGTTTTTGTTTTTTACTGTTTTTTTTTCCTTGTAGTTGATTTCTAATCTCATAGCATTGTGGTCAAAAAAGATGCTTGAAAAAAAAAAAGATGTTTGATATGATTTCAGTTTTCTTAAATTTACTGAGGCTCACTTTGTGACCCAGCATGTGATCAATCCTTGAGAAAATTCCATGTGCACTTGAGAAGAATGTGTATTCTGCTGCTTTGGGATGGAATGCTCTATAAATATCAATTAAGTCCATCTGGTATAATGTCATTTAAGGCCTGTGTTTCCTTATTGGTTTTCTGTCTGGATGATATATCCATTGATGAAGGTGGGGTGTTAAAGTCACCCACTATTATTGTGTTACTGTCGATTTCTCCTTTTATGGCTGTTAGTATTTGCCTTGTATATTGACATGCTCCTATGTTGGGTGCATATATATTTACAACTGTTATATCTTCTTCTTGGATTGATCCCTTGATCGTTATGTAGTGTCCTTCTTTTTCTCTTGTAACAGTCCTTATTTTAAAGTCAATTTTGTCTGATATGAGTATTGCTACTCAAGCTTTCTTTTGATTTCCATTTACATGGAATACACTTTTCCATCCCCCACTTTCAGCCTTTATGTGTCCCCAGGTCTGAAGTAGGACTCTTGTAGACAGCATATATATGGGCCTTGTTTTTGTATCCATTCAGCCAGTCTATGTCTTTTGGCTGGAGTATTTCTTCCGTTTATGTTAGGGTAATTATTGATATGTATGTTCTTATTGCCATTTTGTTAATTATTTTGGATTTGTTTTTGTAGGTGTTTTTACTTCCCTTCCTCTTTTGTTGTCTTCTCTTGTGGTTTGATGACTAACTTTAGTGTTGTGTTTGGATTCCTTTTTCTTTCGTGTGTGTGTTTCTAATATAGATTTTCAGTTTGTGGTTACCATGAGGTTTTGATATATCAGTCTATATATATGCAAGATTCTTTTATGTTACTGGTCTTTTAATTTCAAATGCATTTCCAATATCCTGAATTTGTGCTCTCCTCTTCTGACAATTGCTGGGTTTGATATCATATTTTGAGAGGGATGATTTCCTACCTTTACTATATGTTTGCCTTTACTGGTGAGATTTTCCATTCATAATTTTGTTTCTAGGTGTGGCCTTTTCTTTTCTGCCCAGATAAGTTCCTTTAGCATTTGTTGTAAAGCTGGTCTGGTGGTGCTGAATTCTCTTAGCTGTTCTTGTCTGTAAAGCTTTTCATTTCTCCGTCAAATCTGAATGAGAGCCTTGCTGCATAGAGTATTCTTGGTTGTAGGTTCTTCCCTTTCAACACTTTAAATATATTGTGACACTCCCTTCTTGCCTTCAGAGTTTCTGCTGAAAAATCAGCTGATAACCTTATGGGGATTCCCTGGTACATTATTTGTTGCTTTTCCCTCATTGCTTTAATATTTTTTCTTTGTCTTTAATTTTTGTCAGTTTGATTACTATGTGTCTCAGCATGTTCCTCCTTGGGTTTATCCTGCCTGGGACTCTCTATGCTTCTTGGACTTGGGTGACTGTTGTCTTTCCAATGTTAGGGAAGTTTTCAGCTATTATCTCTTCAAATATTTTCTCCAACCCTTTCTCTTTCTCTTCTCCTTCTGGGACCCTATAATGCAAATGTTGGTATGTTTAATGTTGTCTCCTAGGTCTCTTAGTCTGTCCTCATTTCTTTTCATTCTTTTTTTCTTTATTGTGTTCTGTGGCAGTGATTTCCACCATTCTGTCTTCCAGGTCACTTATCCATTCTTCTGTCTCAGTTATTCTGCTATTGATTCCTTCTAGTGTATTCTTCATTTAAGTTATTGTATTGTTCATCTCTGTTTTTTCTTTAGCTTTTCTAGGTCTTTGTTAAACATTTCTTGTATCTTCTTGATCTGTGCCTCCATTCTATTTCCAAGATTTTGGATCATCTTTACTGTCATTATTCTGAATTCCTTTTTGGGTAGATTGCCTATCCCACTTCTCTTAGTTATTCTTCTGGGTTTTTTTCTTGTCCTTCATGTGAAACATATTCCTCCACTGTCTCATTTTGTCTAAATTTCTGTGATTATGTTTTCCATTCTGCAGGCTACAGGGTTGTAGTTCCTCTTGCTTTTGGTGTCTGCCCGCTGGTGGGTGATGCTGGTCTAAGAGGCTTGTGCAGGCATCCTGATGGGACGGAATGGTACCTGCCCACTGGTGGGTGGAGCTGGGTCTCGTCCCTCTGGTGGGCAGGGGTGTGTCAGGGGTTTGTTTATCAGGCAGCTATTTATTCAAGAGGACTTTAAGCAGCCTGTCTGCTGATGGGTGAGGCTGTGTTCCCACCCTGTTGGTTATTAGGTCTGAGGCATCCCAACACTGGAGCCTACAAGCTGTTGGGTTGGGCCAGGTCTTGGTGAGAAAATGGTGGCCTCCAAGAGGGCTCATACCAATGAGTACTCACCAGAACTGCCACTGCCAGTGTCCTTGTCCCTGCAGCAAGCCACAGCTGCCCCCCGCCTCTGCAGGACTCCCTCCAATACTAGCAGGTAAGCCTGGCCCAGTATCTTACAAGGTCACTGATTTCTTCCCCTGGGTCCTGGTGTACACAAGACTCTGTGTGCACCCTCCAGGAATGGAGTTTCTGTTTCCTCCAGTCCTGTGGAATTCCTGTGATCAGACCCCCCTGGCCTTCAATACCAGATAATCTGGGCTTCCTCCTCCTATTGCCAGACCTTCAGGCTGGTAAATCTCACATGGGTCTCAGGACTTTTACTCCTATGGGAGAAAGTCTGTGGTATAATTGTTTTCCAGTTTGGGGGTTTCCCACCTGGCATGTATGGGATTTGATTTTATTGCATTTGCACTCCTCCTGCCATCTCATTGTGGCTTCTTTATCTTTGGATGTAGGGTATTTTTTTGGTAGGTTCCGGTTTTTGTGTGTGTGTGTGTGTGTGTGTTTTTTTTTTTTTTTTGATCATTGGTTGTTCAGCAGTTAGTTGTGATTTAGGTGTTTCTGTAAGAAGGGGTGAATTCATGTCCTTCTACTCTGCCATCTTGTCTCATCCCCACTAAATGCCTTTAAACTACAGAATTTAATCCAGAATTCCTCCCATTGCTTGCATGAAGCCTTCCCTGTTCAGTTGCTGTATCCTTGGCTAGAGAGCAGTCTGTGGCAATTTAAAACATGGCTATAATGTTTTTTGACATTCCTCACATCAAGAACTGGGGGCTGTGTCCTTCCCCTTGGACCTGGCCTCTGTGACTGCTTGTTTAATGGGATATAGCAGAAGTGACACCTGCCAGTCCTGGGTCAGGCCTCATGGACCTATTGGCTTCCACTTCCTGACTCTTGGCCCCTGGCTGCCATGTTGTGAGGCAGTCCAAGTGTCAAGGCACAGGCCATGTGGCAAGGCCAGCAGACCAACCCCAGAGGTAAGCTAGCGCACCTCCAGATGTTTCCAGCCCCCAGACTCAAGTTACTTCATGCCTTTGTGCCACCCTGACTGTCTTGGGACACAGATGAGCTGTTTCCACTGTGCCTTTTTGAATTCCAGACCCAAAGAATCTGGGAGCATGATAAATGGTTGCTATTTTTGTTACTAAACATGAGGTGGTTTGTTACAGCAGTAGATAAAGACCCATGTGAGTCTGCATTTGATTTTTCCTCTTTCTGGTTTCACTCTCTGATCTTGGCCATGAGGCAGAAGGAAGCTGCTCTGGCTTTCTGCCCCAGAGTCCCCTCTTGTGCCATATCTATTAAGGGTCAGTGCACAGGCTTGGCTGAGCTGACGACCTGTGAGCACCAGTGGGTGAGCAGGACACATGGGCTGTGCAGTCAGAGCAGGCAATGTCTGGGGACCACAGAAGCCTGGAGAGCAAGTGGTTACAGGGATCCTTGGGGGTGGGTGGGGCTCATAAAGGGAAGCTGCAGGCAGGTTTCCACTGAAGAGGTGGCTGGAGGACTGGGAAGGGGATTACTCTGAGTCATAACTACCAATTGAGAGTCAGAGGCCAGGGGGACCTTCATGGGATCACCCACAAACATAAAATATGCATATACACACATTCACACAAAACCCACCACTACATATAATGTAAGAAAAGAGGTTTTATTACGGATATGCTGGAATTTATGCATTCAAGTAGAGTTGACCCTTGACCAATGTGGGGGTTAGGGATGCGCACCCTCTGCACAATTGAAAATCCACGTGTAAATCGACCCATGCAGTTCAAACCCATATTGTTCCAGGGTCAACTGTACCGTGTACTTCAAAACAGTCACCTTGGCCTTTATGTCTGATTCCAGTGATGCTGCTGTTTGCTGAGAACACTTAGAGAACTCCTAGTTTGGAATTTCCTTCAGGAATTTCCTGAGCCATCCAAGAAAATATGACTTTATCGTGATATCTTGGTCAAATTACCATGTCATTCCTAAGACTGTCCCTGATCACTTCTGATTGAAGAAATCCAGTCCCCATTCATGGGGTAGCAGGGCCACCTGAATTACACTACAGGCTTCTAGTGATGCTGCTGTATCCAATCCTTGTTCTCAGCTGCCAAGAAGGGAACCCCCACCAGGACCTGGCTTCAACGACGAGGAGGGAGGGTTGGCAGTGACTCAGAAGCCCAGAGATGGAGAGCTCATGGTTTGGTCCAGTGTGGTGCTTGGTCTCGGAGACTCTGCCTTGCTCTGAGGGGGCTGCACTGCCATGTGGGTTTGGACATGGCAAATGCCAATTCCTGGCAGGGTTGAGATTTCCTCCATAATTTAGGCCATGCAAGCCCACCCCTGGAGCAGGAATAGGGTTGATTCCCCTGCAAATATTTAGCAACTACACAAGAGACATGGGCTAGGCTTGGGGTCTGCACATGGATGCTAGTGATATGGGCATTAGGCACAGAGAGCCATGCAGTGGCCACAATTGCCCTGCGGTGCTTCATGATCCTCCTTCGGATAGATTGGCCCCCACAGTAAGGCTCCCAATGTGTGGAGATCATTCTGTAAGGGCAGAGCAGACTAGAACCTTCTGTCTGCCCCAGATGCCTGCATATTCATGCCCTGGGGTCCCCTTGCCACTTTCTGCCCTGTGGAGGAAGACTTGAGGTGCTGGAGGAAGACTTGGCTATGGTTGAGTGCAGATGTGCTGACATTCCTGGGGTGGCCACAGGCTCAGTGTGGCCCCCATTCCATGTGGATGGGGTCACTGCTGTGTCCACACTGGCTGCCTGTGGCAATCTGAATAGAGACGTCTACAAACATGGCACTGGGCCTCCTCTTGGAGAGGCTGGGCTTTCCTGCCAGAGTGCCAGCAGTGGTACTGCGCTATGGCAGTGCCCACCGTGCTCTGGGGGACCCAGAGACCCTGCATCCTTGGTCCTTGCTCCTGGGCAGCCCCCTGCCTTGTACAACATGCTTGTTTTAAGTCTGTGCCTCCAAACACCTAGTGCAGCTGGGCTGCATGAATAAGTGGTTCTCCCAGAGAGGCTTGGAGAGGAACCTCTCATGAGGATATCTTTTTGGGTTCTGCCTGTTACACTGTTGATGAGCCAAGAGCCTTGGACTTCCTGCCAATATCTGGGCAGTGCCCAGTAGGCTAAGCTCCAGTGGGGCTGCCCAGTCCACTGCAGGCCTGTGTGTCTGTGTCTGTGTAGTTAATGTGTCTGTGCATATGTCTGTGTGTTGGAGTGTGTGTAGTTATGTGTCTCTCTGTGTGCCTGTTTATATTTCTGTGTGTTTCTGCATCTCTGTGTGTGTAGTGTCTGTGGTGTGTGTGTGTCTGTGTATAGTTTACCTGTCTCTGTGTCTGTTTGTATTTCCTTGTGTGTTTATGTGTCGTGTGTGTTCATGTGTGCATCTGTATGTGTGTAGTTTATGTGTCAGTGTCCATATGTGCATCTGTATATGGGTGCGTCTGTGCGTTGTTTATGTGTGTGTGTGTGTGTGTGTCTGTGTGTTGTATGAGACAGCGCTTTCCACAAGCATAACCTTGGCCGCAGCCCTAGGCTGGAGGCGGGAAAGGGCATGAGAAAATAAGAGGAACACTGGTCAGGTTTATCAGCTCTAGCAGAGAACTCTTAAAACGCAAAACAGAAAAAAGTAGGTAGAATATTCACTCATTTTGCGTTTTCCCAATTCCTGTTCACAGGGAAAAACCCGTTACAAGTATCAATACTTGGCTACCTTCTACAAGTAGAGCTTGACAAGGGCACAGCGAGGGCAGGTAACACCTGGCATTCAGAGACGGCTCTGGCCTCTGGCCAGGAGCCTCCTGCCTTCATTTCCTGACTGTCTCCTGCAGCTGCTGGGGTGAGGGAGAAGGGGAGGGAGCGGGGACTTGCGGGAGGGTGCTGCCTGTCGTGATGTCTGTGGGCGTGGCCAGGCAGGCAGGAGAACTGCGGAGCGGGCTGGGAGCGCCTGACTCCTGGGTCTGCCTCCGTCACCATTCAGAGCTCTCACCTTGGACCGTAAACTCACTCCTGGAGGAAGATCAAGTCTTCAGGTTAGTTGGGAGAGAGAAGGTGAGGAGCTAACCTGTTCGAGGGGGCCGGTGGGGTTTTCATAAGCCTGTGCTGAGCTGTTGCTTTAAGCAGCAAGGAGAGCTCCTCTAAGGGAAAATGCGCGAAGTCTAGACTGAGTAGCTGGTGTGAGAACACAGGCTCACTACCATGTCAAGCATTTCCTGGGTTTAGTGGCTCACTGGGAGGCAAGTTCCCAGTACAAAGGGCTCCCGAGCCCGGCTGGGCCATGGGGATAAGGGGGAGGAGAATTTGGAAGTGTTCAGGCAGCAAATGTTCTGCCTGAACGGCTGGGTGGCATCTGCTCCCATTGCTGGCTTAACCCACGTGAGTGCTGGTCAGGCGTTCCTGTGGAACGGAATGTGCCGGGGTGGAAACATCGAATCCCTCTGAGCTGCTTCTCTGCACTCTGCCCACACACAGTGATGAATGGATTTGATGCCGCCAGTTCTTTCCAAGGACATGGACATTAAGCACAGGCATCCCTGGGTGTGGATGTGTTTGGGTTTGCACACCCAGGCCTGGGCCAGGATGTCAGGGCAGGTGTCTGGGGCTCCCACCACACTGGCCTGGCTGAGCACTGATTTAAGGGATGTGACAGTTCTACAAGGTGCAGTGATTCTGAGGAAGAGCCAACAGGAGGCTGTGAGCAGGGTAGGCTGTTTCTATAGCCTAAATACAAGGCAGTCCACTGTAACCTACATCATCTAGCAAATGCCATCCCTGGGGTTTGCTTGTCAGAGGTGGGCATGTCCAGGCCCCTGGTGCAAGGCTTGCCAGGGCTTGGAGGGCCTGGGAGCTTGAATGCATCTGGGGATACCTGCTTGCACTTATTATAATTGCTAATAAGGATTGAATCTCATTAGAAACAACAGAGGTGAAAGCTCTAGGTAAACTGTAAAGGATTGCACAAAAACTGCTTCTTACTGCAAATTCAGCTTACAAACACTTGAATGCAGTTGTTCAAATCAGGTGTAATGTGGGGGTGATTTAGGAACATAAGTTCCTAAAGTTTTACTGCACTGATGAAAAGCAAATGCTGATACTATTCTTGTTCTTTGAGAAGACATGACACCCTTGGGGTTAGCTGAGGTCTGAGATCATCAAGAATCATGGGGGAGGGGGAGATCCTAGCTGCTGCTGGGGACTCAGCAGCCTAGATGCCTGAGAAGGGTTTTAAGCCTGAGTCCAGGGCATCATGTGTGTTTTGGAAAGATCGCTGTGGTTAAGTGGTAGGGAGCAGTTGGGGGGCTCTGAAAGCCACTGCTGAGTCCTGCCAGCTGAGAGGTGGCTGCACAGTCAGGTCAGGGGGCACTGCCTAGGTGAGGGGTCTGCAGGGTCAGAGGGAGTCGTCAGAGGCGCTCCTGGTTTGTGATATGTGCACCTGAATGGTCGCAGGGTCCCGGGTGAAGGGCCAGGCCTCAGGACTTCAATGGGGGTGTTTGGGCACCTTGGAGACATTGGGGTAGACAAAACGGCAGCTGGACACAGTGGTCTGGGCTGCAGAGGGGAACTGGGGAGACACCTGTCCGCGGGTGAGAACCTCACTTGCTGGTTGGATTTTTTTTTTTTTTTTTGCGGTATGCGGGCCTCTCACTGTTGTGGCCTCTCCCGTTGCGGAGCACAGGCTCCGGATGCGCAGGCTCAGTGGCCATGGCTCACGGGCCCAGCAGCTCCGCGGCATGTGGGATTTTCCCGGACTGGGGCACGAACCTGTGTCCCTTGCATCGGCAGGCGGACTCTCAACCACTGAGCCACCAGGGAAGCCCCTGGTTGGATTTTACAGAGGTTTGATTCCGGATTTTGCCGCGGGCTGCGCAGAGGCACTTGCTTGTTCCTCAGGGAGCCGCGCACCTGCGCAGGTCGCCCATGTGCAGGGCCCCCGAGACCCCCAGCCTACAGGAAACACACTCTGCAGGGGTGGGAGCAGGATCCCGCCCAGCGCAGGTCTCTTTTCAGGTAGCAGGGTCTGATCTCGGAGGGACAGCTGAGATCGGTCCTGAAGAGAGATCTTAGTTCCCTGCCCGGGAATTGAACCTGGGGAGCCTGGATGAAAACCAGGAATCCTAGCCGCTAGACCACCAGGAGCTAGAGGCTAGAAGCAAAGGGGCCCTAGCTCTTTCCCCCGTTTGAAAGCAAGAATGTTTCAAGGAAGCAAAAACTGTAAAAACAGGTACAAAGTTTATTATTAAAGACACAGCACAACGTATGGGAGAGCACACAGAGAAGCAATTTGTTTATTTGAGACAGAGCAGGGCAGAAATACACACCCAGAGAGAAGGGGTATGAGCATCCTCTCTAATGAGGAGGAACGCAGTATAAGTCAGAAACGGGTCAGAAATACACACTGGGAGAGGAGGGCGGGCATCCCGAATGCGGAGCGCAGTACAGAGGCGATTTAAATCCCTTCTATAGGACAGTCCTTCCAGGTCTTTGTTTACCTTTGGCCAATTATCTTGTTTCTTTTTTCACACCTGACTGGTCCCAGGACCCTTCCCACATGCATGTGCCACTTTTTGCTAAGCTGGATCTCACCCCAGAGGCCTGTGGGTGCATGTCCATACACACTATGGGGTGGCGGCCCCTCCCTTTTTGACCCCCAAGGAGCCTTCCTGCGCATGTGCAGACAGGGAAGTTTTCCTTGACCTCAGGAGTAGTCATCTTATCTCCTTACTTCAGCAGAGTTCAGCTTCTGCCACCAGCTTTGTCCTTGGAGTGTCTGGGTGAGACCAGAGCTTCAGTGTTGCTCCACTTGACAAACCCCAGGTGTCCGGCTCAGGGGCCCATCTATCTCCTACTTCAGATCTACCATCTCCCACAGTGGGAAGAGGAAGAGAGAGAGAGAGAGAGAGAGAGAGAGAGAGAGAGAGAGAAGAGAGAAGAGAGCCTGCAGCTGGGCTGGCAAAGCCCACTTCCTGGAGCACTGAGTGGGAGGGCAACTCTCCGAGCCTCCAAGCTCAGAGGAAGGCCACTCTTGTCCACTGAAAAACAAAAAGCACAACCTAAAAGTTGAGAATTATACTTTATTCAGTGGACTTTCTGAGGACTCATGCCCCAGAAGAATAGCTCTGAGGGACTGCTTCGAAGAAGTAAGGGGGGAGCCAGGATATATAGGAGTTTTTGCCACAAAACACAGGTAGTCGGAACATCAAAAGATTACTGTTAATTAAAAAGAACCAGACATCTCAAATTAAGGAGTTTAGTGCTTTTCTATATATGGGAAGATACTAGAGTCTGGGCTCATTGAAATCATTCCTTTGATATGCACGTCAGCTATCTAGGGCCGGCATCCCGCATGCTTTTCTCCATCCTGAATCTACTCAGGGTGCACAGTCGGAAGTGGCTGCAGAGGCTGATTGCTCGATGGCCACAACATCCTTTGTTTACTGACATGGCAGGCAACATTCGTGGTCCACACTTTAAAATGAGAACATAAAGTGAGGCTTTTAACCAAGGTCGGTCATTGCAAGAGCCATCTGAAGGGATTAAGGATCAGACTTCACAGTCTGTGTCCTGGCCTGGAGTGGGATAAGGGCAAAGGCCCCTGCACTGCCCTTGCAGGGAAATGTCTGTCTCTGTGCACAGGCTGGGCTGAGAGGAGGCTGACTCCTGGCGGCCTCCACGGCCCCAGAGTCTATACCTGCACCTTCCCTGGGCTTCACCACCTAGAAAGAGTGCACCAAATTCAGCGGACCCAGCCACAGTCCCGAGGTTGCCGCCACCTGGACAGTTCTGCACCAAGAAGGAAGCTTTGGTCCTGAAGGGTGTGTTACGTGGAGAGGGACATTCCATGACTGGGGTGTCTTCTCAGGACTTAGACGTTGTCCATGGGAGGAGGGAATTGCCTGTAGAGTGATTTCTTTTTAGTAATAAAGTTTTCGCAGCAGCTAGTATGCTTTTTTTCTGTCTTCTCTTTTCATTATTGCATTATGTCAAATGATTAAAGAACTTGGAGAAAGGTGTTCTTAAAATTTACAAAGAAACCATTTTCCATCTGATGCGTATTGCTGCTGCTAATTTATACGCTACCGTAAAACCACCACGCTGGCATTGTATTCAGTAATACACTTTATTTAATTGGCATGCCTGTGCAGGAGAGGGCACCACATTCTCAGGACAGCCAGAACAGCACCACAACACACGCAGTGCACCAAGGAGATGCTTGTTTAGGTGCGGTCTTGCTGGGCTGAAGGCCACTGAGGGCAAGTACCTAGGACTTCTCGCCTTCCACTTCCTGTCCCTCACGTCCCTGCTGCCTCATTTGCACCAAACCTGAGCTCTCCTCTGTAAATGCAAAGAAATTCCATCATGCCCACAAAGCCCCAGCCAAGTTCTGCTGTCAGAGCCATCGGGAAGGGCTGCAGGTGCCTGGCCCTGGCTGGAGCGTGGGGAGCACGGCTCTATTGATCCCCTTTTCTCAACACCTCCGTTGTTGAGTTTCCCCTCTGGCCCGGAGCAGCGAACAATGGCTGCTGGGCCAGGTTGGGGAGGGCACAGGGGTAGAACCCCCTGTCTTCCCCAGCAGGGCATGACCACTGTCACCCCCCCATGTGCACTGTCCCCTGGGCACCCTTGCACCCAGTGCTGTCATCTGATGAGCCCCTCTACCACACTCTGGGCACATCCTCTGGAGCAGCAGTGAGGCCGGAGTAGCGTGGCCTGGAGCCGGGTTAGTAAGTATCAGCAGGGAGGGCCCAGGTGAGTGGGGAGCATGTTGTGTCAGTCCTGGGATACCAGCCAGAGCCTCAGGTAATTTTCAGTCTGCTGCCTCTGAGCTGGGACTGGAAGAAGCAAGTGCATGCACTCTTCAAGCGGAGTCTTGATTTCCTTCAGCCCTCTGGTAAGCCCCACTGGTTTTCAGATCAGCTAAGTGGGCTCATCCCTCTAGTGTCAGATCCCAGGGTTGGGGTGCCTAATACATGGCTTGAACCCGTCATTGCCTAGGGAATATCCCTTAGCCTGTGATATCCCCTTCCTCTTCTGGGTCCCTTGCTAGGTATGTGGGTCCCAACTAGATCGCTTCGCCTCCCCTCCTACCAGACTCTGTGTGCTTGTTTCTTTAGAGCCTTGGCTGTAGATGAGCTGTTCTGCTAGTCTTCAGGTCATTCTCAGCAAGAGTTGCTCTATATGTAGGTATAGTTTTGACGTGTTCATGGGGAGAGGTGAGCTCAGGGTCCTCCTCTCCCACCATCTGATCCTGCCTCCTAACCACTCAGATATTGACAGGTGTTGACAGACAGCTGGGTTGTTTCCAGTTTTGGCCTATTACGGATAGAGCTGCTATGAATATTTGTATATAGGTTTTTGTGTAAGAGGAAGTTTCATTCATCTAGGATAACTGTCCAGGAGTGCAATTGCTGGGGCATATGATAGTTCTTTTATAAGAAACTGTCAAACTGCTTTCCAGACTGTCTATGACATGTTGCATTCCCACCAGCAGTGTGTGAGGGGTCCAGTCTCTGCCTGCTTACCAGCATTTGGTGGTGTCTCTATTTTTAAATTTTAGGTATGCAGTGATATGTCATCGTAATTTTAATTTGCATTTCCCTAATGGCTAATGATGTTAAACATCTTCTCATGTGCTTGTTTGCCATCTATATATACTCTTCAGTGAAGTGACTCATATCTTTGTCCATTTTCTTTTTTTTTTTTTTTGCGGTACACGGGCCTCTCACTGTTGTGGCCTCTCCCGCTGCGGAGCACAGGCTCTGGACGCGCAGGCTCAGCGGCCATGGCTCACAGGCCTAGCCGCTCCACAGCATGTGGGATCATCCCGGACCGGGGCACGAACCCACGTCCCCTGCATCGGCAGGCGGACTCTCAACCACTGCGCCACCAGGGAAGTCCTCTGTCCATTTTCTAATTGGGTTGTTTCTTTACTGTTGAGTGTTGAGGGTTCTTTATATATTAGGGATATTAGTCCCTTTCTGAATATGTGATTGGCAAATATTTTCTCCCAGCCTGAAATTTGTCTTTTCATCCTCTTAAGTTTTCACAGAGCAAAATTTTTTAATTCTTATGAATTTCAATTTATCAAAATTTTTTTCGTTTTATGGATTGTGCTTTTGGTGCCAGGTTTAAGGCTCTTTGCCAATCCCCAGATCCTGAAGGTTTTTCCTATGTTTATTTCTTAAGCTTTTATCGTTTTACAATTTACATTTAAGTCTGTGGTCCGTTTTGGATCAACTTTCATATAAGATGTAAGACAGAGCTAAAAGTTCTTCTCTCTCTCTTTTTTGCCTATGGATGTCCAATTGCTCCAGCACCATTTGTTGAAAAGGCTGTATTCCTTGCATTGAATTGTTTTTGCACCTTTGTCAAAATCCATTGAGCATATTTGTGTGGGCCTCTGTTCTGTTGCATTGATCCTTGTGTGTAAACCTCTGCCCCCACCACACACTCTTAGCTATAGAGTAAATCTGGTGATTGAATAGATTGGTTCCTCCCATTTAAATCTACTTTTTCTAAATTGTTTTAGTTATTCTCAATTATTTGCTTTTCCATATAAATTTTAGAATAATCTTATTTATATCTGTAAAAAATCTTTCTGGAATTCTGATAGACATTGCATTAAATTCCAATTTTGGGAACATTGACATCTTCACTATATTGAATCATCCAATCTGTAAGCTTGATTTATCTCTCCATTTATTTAGATCTTCTTTTATTCCTTTCATCAGCATTGTGTAGTTTCCAGCATATGAGTCAGTAAATGTTTTAGTAGATGTATACCTATTTATATTTTTTAGCAACTGTAAATGGTATTATGTTTTTAATTTTGAGGTCGATCTGTTCATTGATAGTATGTAGAAATATTAGATTTTGAAATGTTTGTCTTGTATTCTATAACCTTGCTGAACTCACTTATTAGTTCTATGAGATTTTTGTAGGTTCCTTGGGATTTTTTTTGTGTGTAGAAAATCATACCATCTGCCAGTTGAGACAGCTTTATCTCTTCCTTTCTACTCTGTATGCCTTTACTTCCTTTTCTTGTCCTATTAGCCTAGCTAGAATTCCAGTACTATGTTGAGTGGGAGTGGTGGGATTGGACATCCTTGCCTTGTTCCTGATCTTAGCAGGAAATCTTCAAGTTTCTCACCATTAAGTATGATGTTAGCTATAGGTTTTTGGTAGATAATGTTTATCAGGTTGAGGAAGTTACCCTCTATTACTGTTTTTCTTGGAGTTTTTATCATGAAGGTGTGGAATTTTGTCAAATGCTTTTTTCTGCATCAATTAATATGATCATGTGATTTTTCTTCTTTAGCCTGTTAATATGGTAGATAATATTGATTGATGTTTTTATTAGCTTTATTGAGGTATAACTTACCATACCATACAATTCATCAATTTAAATGGCACAATTCAGTGGTTTTTAGTATATTCACTGAATTGTGTGACCATCACCACAGTCAATTTTAGAACACTTTCACCAACCCAAAATGAACCCTATACACATTAGCAGTCACTCCTCACTTTCCTCCAACAGCGTCCTCCTCCGTCCATCCTAGGCAAACACTAATCTACTCCCTGTCTCTATAGATTTGCCTATTTGGAAGATTTCATATGTAAATGGAATTGGGCAAGATGTGCACTTTTGTGACTACCTTCTTTCACTTAACATAATGTTTTCAAAGTTCATCCATGCTGTAGCATGCATTGGTATACTCTTCCTTTTTTATTGTTAAATAATATTCCATTCCACATTTTATTTATCCTTAATCAGTGATCAACATTTGGGTTGTTTCAAAAACAATACAAAAAAGTATTCATAATACTTTTAAAAAGAGTATGCATAATACTTTTTGAGTATTAAAAATGCTTTTATGAATATTAATGTACAAGTTTTTTTTTATGTACAAGTTTTTGTGTGAACATATGTTTTCATTTCTCTTGAGTATATACCTAGAAGTGGAATTACTGGTTCATATTTAACATTGGTCAACCTGTGAATATTGAATCAGCCTTGAGTCCCTGGAAAAAAGCCCTGCTTGGTCATGGCATATAATTCTTTTCACATATTGTGGAATTTCCTGTGCTAATATTTTGTCACGTTTTTTTGCATCATAGTCATGTAACATACTGGCCTGTAGTTTTTTTTTGTACTGTCTCTATCTGATTTTGGTATCAGGTAATACTGGCCTCATAAAATTAATTGGGAAGTGTACCTCATCTTCTGTTATCTGCAAGACATTGGGTAGGATTGGTGTTAATTCTTCTTTCATTGTGGAGTAGAATTTTCAGTGAAATCATCTTGGCCTGGAAGTTTTTGGGGGGGGAACTTAAAAATTCAAACTCAACTTACTTAATAGTTATAGGATATTCAAATTATTTTGTACTGGGTGAGTTATACTAATTTGTGCTTTTTTAAAGAATAGGTCCTTTTCATTTAGTCAAATTTATGTTTGTAGAGTTGTTCATAGTGTTCGATTATTATCCTTTTGCTGTCTGGTGGTCTGTGGTGTTATTCCCCATTTCATTCCTTGTGTTGGTAATTTCTATTCTCTTTTTTCTTTGTCAGTTGTGCTAGAGGTTTGTCAATTCTATTGACGTTTTTGAAGAACTTGTTTTGGTTTTGATTTTTCTGTTGTTTTTCTATTTTGTTGTTTTTATACCTTTTATTTTCTTATTTTTGTTTGCTTTGGGTTTGTCTTGCTCTTTTTTTTCTAGGATATTGAGAGGGGAGATTAGATTATTGATGAGACTCTCCTTTCTAATTTGAGCAATTAGTGCTATAAGTTTCCCTCTCATCACTGCCTTAGCTGTGTTCCACAAAGTTTGATATGTTATATTTTCATTTTAATTCAGTTCAATATAATTTTGGTTTACCTTGAGACTTTGTCTTTGACTCCTGGATTATTTAGAAGTGTGTTTTTTAATTTCCAAGTGTGCAAATTTTTGGCCTTTCTGTTATTAATCTCTAATTTGGTTCTACTGTGTCTGTAAAACACACTGTATATTTCAATTCTTTTGAATTTGTTGAGATTTTTTTAATGGCTCAAGGTGTATCTGGCCTTGATTTATGTTCTGTGGGCATTTAAAAAATGTTTTGCTGTTGTTGGGTGGATTATTCAATAGATATCAATTAGATCCCATTTGTTGATGGTGTTGTTCAGTTCTTCTGTATCCTTGCCAATTTTCTGTCTTGTTCTACTGATTGCTGATAGAGAAACGAAATATCCAATGCTATAACTGTACATGTTTGTTTCTCCTTTCAATTCTGTCAGTTTTCCATCACATATTTTGAAGCTCTGTTGTTTGGTGCATACACATTTCATATTTCTATGTTTTCTTGGTAAACTGACCCATTTATTATTATACAATATCTCTGTCTGTCCCTAGTAATTTTCTGTGATATGAAGTTTACTATATCTTGTACCAATACAGCCACTCATGCTTTTTTCGGATTAATGCTTGAATGATATATCTATTATCCATCTTTTTACTTTTAGCCCACCTATCTTGTTATTTTTGAAGTGAATTTCTTGTAGACTGCACATAATTGAGTTGTGTTTTTTAATCTACTCTGCCAATCTCTGCATTAAGTTTTGGATTCAGACCACTTATATTCAATGTAATTTTGATATGTTAGGGCTGTGGGTTACTTAAATATATTTTATAATCCCACTTTGATTTATAGTATTTTTAAATGTATCTTTTATAGCTTTTCAAAGTGGTTGCTCTACATATTAAATTATGTATACATTACTTGTCACAGTACTGTTGTCATTATTTTATCAGTTTGAGTAAAATCTAGAAATCTTACCTCCTTCTCCATTCTTTTTTTTTTTAAGCCTGGATAATAATTATAAAATATAATCATCAGGGCTTCCCTGGTGGCGCAGTGGTTGGGAGTCCACCTGCCGATGCAGGGGATGTGGGTTCGTGCCTCGGTCCAGGAGGATCCCGCATGCTGCGGAGCAGCTGGGCCCGTGGGCCATGGCTGCTGGGCCTGCGTGTCCGGAGCCTGTGCTCCACAGCAGGAGGGGCTGCGGCAGTGAGAGGCCTGCGTACCGAAAAAAAAAAATATATATATATATATATATATAAAATCATGTAAATAGGTGTATTGGGGTGGAGAGGCACATATAAATTTTATGGTTGGGGTACTGTTTTTTATGATTTAAAAAAATTTTATTGGAGTATAGTTGATTTACAGTGTTGTGTTAGTTTCAGGTGTACAGAAAAGAGAATCAGTTATGCATATACATATATCCACTCTTTTTAGATTCTTTTCCCATACAGGCCATTACAGAGTATTGAGTAGAGTTCCCTGTGCTCTACCATAGGTCCATATTAGTTACCTATTTTATATATAGTAGTGTGTATATGTCAATCCCAATCTCCCAATTTATCCCTCCTCCCTTTACCCCCTAGTAATCATAAGTTTTTTTTTTTTTAAATCTTTATCGGAGTAAAATTGCTTTACAAAATTGTGTTAGTTTCTGCTGTATAACATTGTGAATCAGCTATAGGTATACATATATCCCCATATCCCCTCCTTCTTGGGTGTCTCTCACACCCTCCCGATCCCACCCCTCTAGGTGGTCACAAAGCACCGAGATGATCTCCCTGTGCTACATGGCTGTTTCCCACTAGCTATCTATTTTACATTTGGTAGTGTATATATGTCCATGCTACTCTCTCACTTCATCCCAGCTTACCCCCCTTACCCTTCTCCCTCTCCGTGTCAAGTCCATTCTCTATGTCTGCGTCTTTATTCCTGTCCTGGCCCTAGGTTATTCAGAACCATTTTTTTAGATTCCATATATATGTGTTAGCATGTGGTATTTTTTTTTCTCTTTCTGACTTAATTCACTCTGTATGACAGATTTTAGGTCCATTCACCTCACTACAAATAACTCAGTTTCGTTTTTTTTTATGGCTGAGTAATATATCATTGTATATATGTGCCACATCTTCTTTATCCATTCATCTGTTGATGGACACTTAGGTTGCTTCCATGTCCTGGCTATTGTAAATAGTGCTGCAACGAACAGTGTGGTACATGTCTCTTTATGAAATATGGTTTTCTCAGGGTATATGCCCAGTAGTGGGATTGCTGGGTCATATGGTAGTTTTTTTCTTTTAGTTTTATAAGGAACCTCCATACTGTTCTCCATAGTGGCTGTATCAATTTACATTCCCACCAACAGTGCAACAGGGTTCCCTTTTCTCCACACCCTCTCCAGCATTTATTGTTTGTGATTTTTTGATGATGGCCATCCTGACCAGTGTGAGGTGATACCTCATTGTGGTTTTGATTAGCATTTCTCTAATGATTATTGATGCTAAGCATCCTTTCATGGGTTTGTTGGCAATCTGTTTATCTTCTGTGGAGAAATGTCTATTTAGATCTTCTGACCATTTTTGGCTTGGGTTGTTTGTTTTTCTGATATTGAGCTGCATGTGCTGCTTGTATTTTGGAGATTAATCCTTCGTCAGTTGCTTCACTAGCAAATATTTTCTCCCATTCTGAGGGATGTCTTTTCATCTCATTTATGGTTTCCTTTGCTGTGCAAAAGCCTTTAAGTTTCATTAGGTCCCATTTGTTTATTTTTGTTTTTATTTCCATTTCTCTAGGAGGTGGTTCAAAAAGGATCTTGCTGTGATTTATGTCAAAGGGTGTTCTTCCTATGTTTTCCTCTAAAAGTTTTATAGTGTCTGGCCTTACATTTAGGTCTTTAATCTATTTTGAGTTTATTTTTGTGAATGGTGTTAGGAAGTGTTCTAATTTCATTCTTTTACATGTAGTTGTCCAGTTTTCCCAGCACCACTTATTGAAGAGGCCTTCTTTATCAAAAATAAGGTGACCATATGGGTGTGGGTTTATCTCTGGGCTTTCTATCTCATTCCATTTATGTATATTTCTGTTTTTGTGCCAGTACCATACTATCTTGATAACTGTACCTTTGCAGTATAGTCTGAAGTCAGGGAGCTTGATTCCTCCAACTCTATTTTTCTTTCTCAAGATTGCTTTGGCTATTTGGGGCCTTTTGTGTTTACATACAAATTGTGAAATATTTTGTTCTAGTTCTGTGAAAAATGCCACTGATAGTTTGATAGGGATTCATTGAATCTGTAGATGGCTTTGGGAAGTATAGTTATTTTTACAATGTTGATTCTTCCAATCCAAGAACACAGTACATCTCTCCATCTGTTTGTATCATCTTTAATTTCTTTCATCAGTGTCTTATAGTTTTCTGCATACAGGTCTTTTGTCTCCTTAGGTAGGTTTACTCCTAGGTATTACATTCCCTCTGTTGCAATGGTAAATGGGAGTGTTTCCTTAATTTCTCTTTCAGATTTTTCATCATTAGTGTATAGGAACGCAAGAGACTTCTGTGCATTAATGTTGTATCCAGTTGCCTTACCAAATTCATTGATTAGCTCTAGTAGTTTTCTGGTAGCATTTTTAGGATTCTCTATGTATAGTATCATGTCATCTGCAAACAGTGACAATTTTACTTCCTCTTTTCTGATTTGGATTCCTTTTATTCCTTTTTCTTCTCTGATTGCCTTGGCTAAAACTTCCAAAGCTATGTTGAATAATAGTGGTGAGAGTGGGCATCCTTGGCTTGTTCCTGATTTTAGAGGAAATGGTTTCAATTTTTCACCATTGAGAAAGATGTTGGCTGTGGGTTTGTCATATATGGCCTTTATTATGTTGAGGAAAGTTCCCTCTATGCCTACTTTCTGGAGAGTTTTTATCATAAATTGGGTGTTGAATTTTGTCAAAAGATTTTCCTTCATCATTGAGATTATCATATGGTCTTATCCTTCAGTTTTTTAATATGGTGTATCACATTGATTGATTTCCATATATTGAAGAATCCTTGCATTCCTGGAATAAACCTCACTTGATCATGGTGTATGATCCTTTTAATGTGCTGTTGGATTCTGTTTGCTAGTATTTTGTTGAGGATTTTTGCATCTGTGTTCATCAGTGGTATTGGCCTGTAGTTTTCTTTATTTCTGACATCTTTGGTTTTGGTAACAGAGTGATGGTGGCCTCATAGAATGAGTTTTGGAGTGTTCCTCCCTCTGCTATATTTTGGAAGAGTTTGAGAAGGATAGGTGTCAGCTCTTCTCTAAATATTTGATAGAATTCGTCTGTGAAGCTATCTGGTCCTGGGCTTTTCTTTGTTGGAAGATTTTTAATCACAGTTTCAATTTCAGTGCTTGTGATTGATCTGTTTATATTTTCTATTTCTTCCTGGTTCAGTCTCGGAAGGTTGTGCCTTTCTAAAATTTGCCTATTTCTCCCAGGTTGTCCATTTTATTGGCATATAGTTGCTTGTAGTAATCTCTCATGATTCTTTGTATTTCTGCAGTGTCAGTTGTTACTTCTCCTTTTTCATTTCTAATTCTGTTGATTTGAGTGTTCTCCCTTTTTTTTTTTTTGATGAGTCTGGCTAATGGTTTACCTACTTTATTTATCTTCTCAAAGAACCAGCTTTTAGTTTTATTGATCTTTCCTCTTGTTTCCTTCATTTCTTTTTCATTTATTTCTGATCTGATCTTTATGATTTCTTTCCTTCTGCTAACTTTGTGATTTTTTGTTCTTATTTCTCTAATTGCTTTAGGTGTAAGGCTAGGTTGTTTATTTGAGATGTTTCTCGTTTCTAGAGGTATGATTTTATTGCTATAAACTTCCCTCTTAGGACTGCTTTGGTGCATCTCATAGGTTTTGGGTCATCGTGTTTTCCTTGTCATTTCTTTCTAGGTATTTTTTAATTTCCTCTTCGATTTCTTAAGTGATCTCTTGGTTATTTAGTAGTGTATTGTTTAGCCTCCATGTGTTTGTATTTTTTACAGACTTTTTCCCTGTAATTGTTATCTAGTCTCATAGCGTTGTGGTCGGAAAAGATACTTGATACAATTTCAATTTTCTTAAATTTACCAAGGCTTGATTTGTGACCCAAGATATGATCTATTGTAGAGAATGTTCCATGAGCACTTGAGAAGAAAGTGTATTCTGTGGTTTTTGGATGGAATGTCCTATAAATATCATTGAAGTCCCTCTTGTTTAATGTGTCATTTAAAGCTTGTGTTTTCTTATTTATTTAGATTTTGGATGATCTCTCCATTGGTGATCATTGGGTGTTAAAATCCCCTATTATTATTGTGTTGCTCAATTTCCTCTTTTATGGCTTTTAACATTTGCCTTATGTATTGAGGTACTCCTATGTTGGGTGCATAAATATTTATAGTTGTTATATCTTCTTCTTGGATTCATCCCTGATCATTATGTTGTGTCCTTCTTTGTCTCTTCTAATAGTCTTATTTTAAAGTCTATTTTGTCTGATATGAGAATTGCTACTCCAGCTTTCTTTTGATTTCCATTTGCATGGAATATCTTTGTCCATCCCCTCACTTTCAGTCTGTATGTATCCCTAGGTCTGAGGTGGGTCTCTTGTAAACAGCATATATGCAGTTCTTGTTTTTCTATCCATTCACCTCATTTGTGTCTTTTGGTTGGAGCATTTAATCCATTTACATTTAAGGTAATTATTGATATATATTTTCCTATTACCATTTTCTTAATGGTTTTGGGTTTGCTTTTGTTGGTCTTTTCCTTCTCTTGTGTTTCTCCCTAGAGACGTTCCTTTAGCATTTGTTGTAAAGCTGGTTTGGTGATGCTGAATTCTCTTAGCTTTTGCTTGTCGGTAAAGGTTTTAATTTCTCCATTGAATCTGAATGAGATTCTTCCTGGGTAGAGTAATCTTGGTTGTAGGTTTCTCCCTTTCATCACTTTAAATAGGTCCTGCCAGTCCTTTATGGCTTGCAGAGTTTCTGCTGAAAAGTCAGCTGTTAACCTTACTGGGATTCCCTTGTATGTTGTTTGTTGTTTTTCCATTGCTGCTTTTAATATTTTTTCTTTTTATTTAATTTTTCATAGTTTGATTAATATGTGTCTTGGCAAGTTTCTTCTTGGATTTATCCTGTATGGGACTCTCTGCACTTCCTGGACTTGACTATTTCCTTTCCCATGTTAAGGAAGTTTTCCACTATAATATCTTCAAATATTTCCTTAGACCCTTTCTTTTTCTTTTCTTCTTCTTGGACCCCTATAATTCGAATATTGGTGTGTTTAATGTTGTCCCAGATGTCTCTAAGACTGTCCTCAATTCTTTTGATTCTTTTTTCCTTATTCACTCTGTGGTAGTTATTTCCACTATTTTATCTTCCAGGTCACTTACCCATTCTTCTGCCTCAGTTATTCTGCTATTTATTCCTTCTAGAGAATTTTAAATTCCATTTATTGTGTTGTTCATCGTTTGTTTGCTCTTTAGCTCTTTTAGGTCCTTGTTAAATGTTTCTTGTTTTTCCTCCATTCTATTTCCACGATTTTGGATCATGTTTACTATCATTACTCTGAATTCTTTTTCAGGTAGGCTGCCTATTTCCTCTTCATTTCTTTGGTCTGCTGGGTTTTTACCTTGCTCCTTCATCTGCTGTGTATTTCTCTGTCTTCCCATTTTGCTTAACTTACTGTGTTTGGGGGTTTCCTTTTTGCAGGCTGCAGGTTTGTAGTTCTTGTTTTTGGTGTCTGCCCCCAGTGGGTAATGTTGTTTCAGTGGGTTGTGTAGGCTTCCTTGTGGAGGGAACTGGTGCCTGCGTTCTGGTGGATGAGGCTGGATCTTGTCTTTCTGGTGGCCAGTACCACGTTGGGTGGTGATTTTTGGGGTGTCTGTGGACTTATTATGATTTTAGGCAGCCTCTCTGCTAATGGGTGTCATTACGTTCCTGTCTTGCTAGTTGTTTGACATGGGGTGTCCAACACTGTGGCTTGCTGGCTGTTAGGTGGCGCTGGGTCTTAGCATTGAGATGGAGATATCTGGGAGAGCTCTTGCCAATTGACATTATGTGGGGCCGGGAGGTCTCTGGTGGTCCAATGTCCTGAACTTGGCTCTCCCACCTCAGAGGCTCAGGCCTGACACCGGGCTGGGGCACCAAGATCCTGTAAGACACACAGCTCAGAAGAAAAGGGAAAAAAAGAAAGAAAAAATAAATTAAAATGAAAAAATAAAAAAATAATTCTATAAAAATAATAAAAAAAAAAGAAGAGAGCAACCAAACCAATAAACAAATCCAACAATGATAACAAGTGCTAAAAACTATACTAAGATAAACATACAAATCAGTAACAAGTCAGTTGCAGACAGCAAACCCCAAGTCTACAGTTCCTCCCAGTGTCCACTGCATCAATTTTGGGTTGATTCGTTGTCTATTCAGGTATTCCACAGATGCAGGGCACCTCAAGTTGATTGTGGGGATTTTATATTCTGTTCCTGAGGCTGCTGGGAGAGATTTCCCTTACTCTTTGTTCACACAGATCCTGGGGTTCAGCTTTGGTTTTGGCCCCACCTCTGCGTGTAGGTTGCCCTGTCTTCTGTTCCCACCCAGACAGGATGGGGTTAAAGTAGCGGCTGATTAGAGGGCTCTGGTTACTCATGCTGCGGGGTGGGGAGGGGTATGGTATTTATAATTGGAATGCAGGGCAAGCCTGTGGTGGCAGAAGCTGCCGTGACGTTGCAACAGCCTGAGGTGCACTTTATGTTCTCCTGGGGAGCTTGTCGCTTGATCATGGGACCCTGGCAGTGGCGGGCTGCACAGGCTCCCGGGAGGGGAGCTGTGGATAGTGACCTGGGCTTGTACACAGGCTTCTTGGTGGCTGCAGCAGCAGCCTTAGCGTTTCATGCCCGTCTCTGGTGTCTGTGCTGATAGCCATGGCTCGTGCCCATCTCTGGAGCTCGTTTAGGCGATGCTCTGAATCCCCTCTCCTTGCTCACCCCAAAATAATGATCTCTTGCCTCTTAGGCAGGTCCAGAAATTTTCTCAGAATCCTTCCCGGCTAGCTGTGGTGCACTAGCCCCATTCAGGCTCTGTTCCTGCAGCCAAGCCCAGTCGTCTCCCTGGGGTCTGACTTCTGAAGCCAGAGCCTCAGCTCCTAGCCCCACCTGCCCTGGCGGGTGAGCAGACAAGCCTATCAGGCTGGTGAGTGCTGGTTAGCACTGATCCTCTGTGCGGAAATCTCTCCACTTTGCCCTCTGCACCCCTGTTGCCGTGCTCTCCTCCGTGGCTCCAAAGCTGCCCCCCTCCCACTCCCGTCTCCACCAGTGAAGGGGCTTCCTGGTGTGTGGAAACTTTTCCTCCTTCACAGCTCCCTCCCAGAGGTGCAGGTTCCATCCCTATTCTTTTGTATTTTTTCTTTCTTGTTTTGCCCTACCCAGGTACGTGTGGATTTTCTTGCCTTTTGGGAAGTCTGAGGTCTTCTGCCGGCATTCAGTAGGTGTTCTGTAGGAGTTGTTCCACATGTAGATGTATTTGTGTGGAGGAAGGTGATCTCCACGTCTTACTCCTCTGTCATCTTGAAGGTCCCATGTCCCTCTTCATTCTTTTTTTTTTTTTTTTTTTGCGGTACGTTGGCCTCTCACTGTTGTGGCCTCTCCTGTTGTGGAGCACAGGCTCCGGGCGCTCAGGCTCAGTGGCCATGGCTCATGGGCACAGCCGCTCTGCAGCATGTGGGATCTTCCTGGACCGGGGCATGAACCCGTGTACCCTGCATCGGCAGGTGGACTCTCAACCACTGTGCCACCAGGGAAGCCCCCTCTCCATTCTTTATCTTACCAATTTGTGACAAATTGTCTTAAATATTTCCTCTACATACATTGATAACCATATCAGAGAGTGTTACAATATTTGCTTCAAAAATGAAACATAATGTAGAAAATTCCAAAAGAGAGAGAAAATGTATTGTATTTGCTCTTACTTTTCCATTTCCATTATTCTTTTCACCTTCCTGATGCTCCAAAATTTCTTCTCTTAATCTTTCTTTTTTTGTTTAGAGAACTTTCTTTGGCCATTCTTTTAGGATAGGTCTGCTGGCAACAAATTCTCTGTTTTCTTTCATCTAAGGTCTTGATTTCCCCTACATTCCTGAAGGATATTTTCACTAGATAAAAGATTCAGGGTTGACAGTGCTTCCTTTCATTACTTGAAAAATATGGTGCCACTTCTGGCCTCCATGGTTTCTGTTATTTGAATTTTTCCCCCCTGTATGTACATCTTCATTTTTCTCTTGATGGCTTCAAGACTTTTTCTTTGTCTTTAGTTTTCAAAAGTTTGACTACAGTATATCTTGGCGTAGGTTTCTTTGGGTTTATCTTCTTTGGGTTTTACTAAGCTTCTTTGATGTGTAGATATATGTGTTTTGTCCAATTTGGGGAGTTTTCAGCCATTATTTCTTCAAACACTTTTTCAACTACATAGTATTTCTCTTCTCCTTCTGGGATTCTCATTACATGAAGATTATATCTTTTGTTATAGTCCCACAGGTCTCTGAGGGTCTGTTAATTTTTTTCCTCTTTTGTTTGTATTAGGTAATTTCTATTGTTCTAACTCCCAGTTCATTGGTTCTTTTCTGTTTCCTCCATTTTGCTATTGAGCCATCTATTGAATTTTTAGTTTTGCTATTGTGTTTTTCAGTTCCATTTGGTTCTTCTTTGTTGAGGCTATTTCTTTGCTGAGACTTTCTAGTTTTTCATTTGTTCCAAGTGTCTCTGTTATTGCCTGTTGAACCATTTTCATTTTAGCTGTCTTAAAACTCTTTGTCAGATAATTCCAACATCCCTGTCGTCTTAGTGTTCTCATCTATTTTCTTTCAAGTTGATATTTCCTTGGTTATCACTGTAACAGGGGATTTTGATTGAAACTTGCACATTTCAAGTATTATGAGGCTCTAATTCCTATTTAAACTTTCTGTTTAGCTGGTTTCCTCTGACACCATTCCAGCAGAAGGGCCTAGTACTGCCTCATTGCTGCCAGGTGGGATTATAAATCCAAGTTCCCCACTTGGCCTCAGTTGATATCATGGTAGGGAAGGATTCCTTGTTATTTCTGGGTGGTGGTGTGGGAGATCTGGCTCCCTACTGGGCCTCTGCTGATACCTTCCTGGATGGGAGGGATAAGGTCACCTCATTACTGCTCCTCATGTGGCCTCCAGGGACACAGTTGTGACATGGCCTCACTACTGCAGTGGTGAATGTTCGTTTTGTCTACTTGGCCCGCTCTGACACCTCACCAAGGAGGTGTTTCTCTTACTGCAAGGTGGGGCTGAAGTTCAGGTTCCCCACTCTTGGTCTCCACCTACATGGTGGGGGGTGTGCATAAGGAGGAGGTTGGACTCCCTAGCACCCAGCAGGGATGAATATCCCAGCTCCCTATTTTCCTTCTCTGACCACCTCAGTGGGAATGGGGGACCGGGCCCCTTATTACAGCCTGGTGAGCCTGGGAGTTTAGGCTCACCACTTGGCCTTTGCTGTCTGGATAAATGTGGGTCTACAGTGTTTGGCTTCAGTAGAGTAGTGTCTAAAAGTTTTCTATCCTACTAGGCTGCCGCATTCATATTCCTTTGGCTAGAGAGGGCAGGCTTTTCTTGGGGCTTTTTTGTCTACATCTGTTTGTGTTTTCAGGTTGCTGACATCTTCAGCACCCTGTCTGGGATATATGAGACATGATAAAAATCCAAGGACACAGCCTCACTGCTGTGTCATTTCTTGGGTCCCTAACTTGTTTGCCACCTTCTGTCCACCTTTCAGAGTCTTCTTATGGTTGTTTTATATAAAATGTCAGGTTTTTCATTGTACTTAGCAGGAAGAAGAGGGAAAAGTAATTCTACTCTATGTTCCTGGGAGCATAAGTCCTGAGATGTACTTTTTTAGTGTTGATAGTATGTTTGCATGCTAGCCTGAATGATTTTGGAGAGAAGGAGGAAAAAATGTAACGTAGCAGTTTGAACAGGTGAGAGTGGGTGGGCTCCATTGTACCCAGTAGGGCTATAGGCAAGCGTGTCCTTGGAAGGCTGGGTACTTCAGCCTCTGGTTAGCTTCTCAGCATGTCTACCTCCCATGTAACCAGCTTCTGTGGTTGTGTACTCAGAGCAGCTTCCATTTCCTTCTTGGACCCTGGCTGATTCCATCAGTGAAGGAAGAAAGAGGCAAATTCAGTAGCTGAGACTAGAAAGGAGGGAAGGTATATAGGGATTTAGGGAGGGAGGTGGAGGAGAGCAGGAGTGAAAATTGACTTGGGAGATGCAGTAGGATTGCTGGGCAGTGCTGGGACCCACTGAGAACCCTGCATGTGGAGGCCAGGTGAGACCAGCAGCAGCACCCAGGGTTCTCCTTGGCCACATTCAGCCACTTAAGTGGAGGCTCAGAGTGGGCAAGTCAGGTTTGGGGTCTTGCCACGTGACAGATAGACTCCAGGGTGGCCCCCACGATCCCCACTGTCTGGTGTTCACACTCTTGTGTGATGATCCCCTGCCCTGGAGTGAGGGTGGGACCTTTAACTGGCTTCCAACCAATAGAATATGGCAAGGGTGATGGATGGGATGTTACTCTTTGACGGCTACATTACATGAAATTCTTCCTTGTTAGTTGACTCGCTCTGGAGACTCTTGCTGTTCCTTGATGAAGTGAACGGACCTGTTGGGGTTCACATGGCAAAGAGCTGCAGGAAGCCTGTAGGAAGTGAGGGTGGTCTCCAGCCGACAACCAGCAAGCAGCTTGGTCCTCAGTCCTGCAGCCACTGGGAAGTGAATTCTGTCAGCACTGAGTGATCTTGGAAGCTGATTCCCAGCGCAATGACACTTGAGAGCCTAAGCAGAAGACCCACCTAAGCCTGCCACAGCGACTCCTGAGCCACCAAAACTCTGAGATTATAAATGTGTATTATTTTAAGCTACTTATTTTGTGGTAATTTATTATGCAGTAATAGAAAACTCATATATCTGGTGAACTTGACAGAATGTAGGAGGAGGCAAATAAAAGGAGGGTGTTTGCTGGACCACAGAATCTCAACTGGGAAAGGGGAGTGAGGACGTGTTGGCTGACATGGGAGCAGGCAAGTGCTGGAGAGGCACTCACAAAACTGAGAGCCCAGGGTGTAGATGGTGAAGCCAAAAAATAACAGCAAGTGTAGCAGTGGGTGGGAGGGATGGGGAGAGAGAGAGAGAGACCATAAGCTGGGGCCCAAATCATTGAAGAATGAGGGTGGGACCTGGCCAGGAAGACAGTAGTCAGTGTAGTAAAGGTTGGGTGGTGTATTCCAATGGCAGCTGGAGTACGTTAGGGAGGGGAGAAGATGGCAGTGGAGAGCTAAGAGGATAACTCTGTTAAAGGGAGAGAGTGGGACCCAGTGTGTGATGAAAATGTGGGGTCCCTTGTTCAAAAAGCAGGAAAAAGTGCCGTTAACAGTCCTACAATATAAAAGATTTTCCTTTCTTCCAGTCTCTTGACTTGTCCTGGTGTTTTAAATTGCTATTCTAAGTAAAGAAAAATTAAAAATTTAAATTATTAGCATACATTTTATTGTTCATCTGTATATTGTGCAACATCAGTTTAAAATACAAATATGAGAGCATTTAACTTGTAGGTGGAATCACGGAAGTCACACAAGTTGTATTTTCGTGTAGTTCAAATGTGCATATGGAGTTTATTCTTACCAGGTGATGGAAACATTGCGTGAAACTAACTCTAATATTTTTGTTTTGTCTTTTGATACAAGTACATTCTATCAACACTCTCTGCCACCTTCTTACTGATGAGTAAATCATCTTTTCAATGTAAGTGGTGGGTTAAAGTAGGGAAATCATAGCAATAAGAAAATAGTAGGACTTCCTTGGTCATTTGTGTCTCTTCAAAAGCTGTTGCCTTTCTGTATTTAAAGTAAATTCTTGTTCCATCAGAAAGTGTGGGCTTTTGGGCTGTGAACATCCCCCACCCCCACTTACTCAGTTGTAGACATAACACACTGACCTTGTACCTGCTTGGACTCCCACACATCCTGGGTCCTCCAGAATTTGTGATCATGGGGCATTGCGAGCCTCTGTGAATTGGGGGACAAGAAGTGGTGGACCCATGAATTGTACTCACTTCACCCAAATGTAAACAAATAAAATGGTAACGGGTTAAAACATAATCCCAAAAGCAGGACACCATAACCTTGCAAGTATGGTGATTTTTCTCATTTTTGTAATAGGTATTATTATTTTCTCATTGCAAAAGTATTAATTTTCTAGATGCAGATATCATTAAAGCTGTAGCCTAGACAAAGACAAAGAAGAAAGCCGGAATCATCTGTACCTCCGCCACAAAAAGGTAGCCATACTTTAGAGGCTGTGTCTTTTTGGTTTTCTGTTCTATGTATATTCTAGGTACATATTTATTTCAAGAGATATATCCCAGTGTATCAATGGCGTTCACTATATTTTAAACATTTCCCAATGTCAGTATCTCTAGAGGATATTTATGTTTGCATAGTATTTCCTACTATGCACATATCACAATTTACCTAACTAATGCTCTGTTGTTGAATAGTTAGGTTACTGCTAGTGTGAAATGTGCTAAAATGTTCATTCTTGGAGATGAACATACACTTTTTTCCATATATTAGATGCTGAGACATGGGAAGGGCCTTGTTATAAGAAGTGTTTCTACTGTACCATTCAGTAGTATGAATTCCCCAAGGTAAAAATGATATTCACAGTTTGCTTTTTATCAACAGTGGTTTCTTTCTGGCTGACTCTAGTGAGAAGAGTGGCAACAGAAACATGCACCTAGAGAACACAGATGGCAGGCTGACTTCTGGTATGCTGGAGATAGAGATACATCAGACATCAGCTCCCATGAGTGCTGGCTTGGGAGGGCCAGGGCTGGTGGGACTCAACACCAGCGACCATAGGCCACAGCAGGGAGACAGCAAGGCAGACTCCCTGAACCCCTACCCCAGTGGGGCAGCTGGGCAGAGCTGCTGGGCTCCTGTGGACCAGAATTTTGGCTCATTCCTCACGAAGTGGAGGTGAGTTTAAAACAATTTTATCTTGTGAATGTGGAATTTACAAATACTGGGTTTTCTTGAGCATAGTTCTCTCACATTTTTTGTGGGAAAAATTTCCAGATATTCTGCAAGAATCTTTCCAGCATTAGATCACTTTCCTGACCTGTTTTGAATGAATGCTACTTCTAAAATGCGGCTAATGTAAATCCAAAAGATAATAAAAATAGAAATAAGATCAGTTACATCACCTGTGTAAGTATTTTCTTAGAGCTATTAAAATCAGGGTATAGGTACACAGAAAGCAGGAAGGAAGAGTGTGTTAAGTTATCTAGTGCCATGCAACAAACTCCAAAATTCAGAATCTTAAAACAACACATGTTTATTTTCTCACAGTTTGTGAGTCAGGAATCTGGGCATGGCTTAGCTGGGTCCTCTGCTCAGGGTCTTTTACAGGCTGAGAACAAGTGGTCAGCTGGGGCTGGCTGACCACGGTTCAAGTGGGCAAGGTCTGCTTCCAAACTCGTCTGTGTGATTGTTGGCTGGCCTCAGTTCCCCCCGGGCAGATGGACTGAGGTTCTCAGTCCCTTGTCAGGAGGTCTGCTCCATCGGGGCAAGCATGAGAGACAGTTCTTTGTAACCTAATCACAGACGTAACTCCCCATCACTTTTGCTGTGTGGGCCCATACTGAAGGGGATGGGATCACACAAGGGTGTGAACACCTGGAGTGGATCACTGGGGGCATGTCAGAGGCTGCCTGCCACAAAGGTAGAGGAGAGGAGGAGAGAAAAATCGTGAAAGACTAAATGGACCAAAAAGATGACTGGTGTTTTCTATAGAAAACTATGTATGGAGCCCTCCTAGGTTATCTGTATCTTCTCATTGTTTACAACTGATCTAAAAACTGATGACAATGCAAATGATTCTCATCCCAAGAAATACATTTGAAGTGTGTCTGATGGAATGAATTGTCCAGTTTTACACTGATTTTTCAATTCAGTTCAACATTTCTAATTGCCCATATATGTGTGGTTTCTTTTTCTTATTGGTTTCCTGTAATTAATGAGTTAAATAAAATATTTGATATGTGTTCATGTCACATATGTATGGCAGTCATGATTTTATCTTCTTTTTATACTTACAGTTTTATTGAGATAAATTGACATAAAACACTGTGCAGGTTAAAGGTGTACAGCACGATAATTTGACTTACATACATCGTGAAATGATTACCACAATAAGTTTAGTGAACATCTGTCATCTCATATAGATACAACATTAAAGAAATAGAAAAAAATTGTTGTCCTTGTAATGAGAGCTCTTAGGATTCATTCTCAACAACTTTCATATACAACATGCAGCAGTGTTAGCTATAGTCATTGTGTTGTATATTACATCCCTAGCACTTATTTATCTTGTAACTGGAAGTTCATACTTTTTGACTGTCTTCATCCAATTCCCCCTCCCTAAGCCCCTGACTCTGGTAACCACAAATCTGATCTTTTCTGAGTTTATTTTTTGAAGTATAGTTGACCTACCATACCATGTTAGTTCCTCATCCACAACATAGTGATTCAATATTTCTATATATTTCAAAATAATCACCACAAGTCTAGTTACGATCTGTCACCATACAAAGATATTACTTAGTTATTGACTGTATTCCCCATGCTGTACATTTAATACTGTGACTCATTTATTTTGTAAGTGGAAGCTGTACCTCTTAATCTCTCTCACCTGTTTCTCTCTTCTCTCCACACCCCTCCGTCTGGCAACTAACAGTTTGTTCTATCTGTGACTCTTTTTCTGTTTAGTTATATTTGTTCATTTGTTTTGTTTTTCAGACTCCACATATTAAGTGAAATCATACAGTATTGGTCTTTCTCTGTCTGACTTATTTCACTTAGCATAATACCCTCTAGTTCCAACCATGTTGCTGCAATTGGCAGTACTTCATTCTTTTTTATGGCTGAGTAATATTCCATTGTATGTATATGTGTGTATATATACATACACACCACATCTTCCTTTTTCAGTCACCTATTTTTGGGCACTTAGGTTGCTTCCATATCTTTTTTTTTTAAATAGATTTGAATCTCCTTTTATTTTTATTTATTTATTTACTTTTACATCTTTATTGGAATATAATTGCTTTACAATGGTGTGTTAGTTTCTGCTTTATAAAAAAGTGAATCAGTTATACATATACATATGTTCCCATATCTCTTCCCTCTTGCGTCTCCCTCCCCCCCACCCTCCCTATCCCACCCCTCCAGGCGGTCACAAAGCACCGAGCTGATCTCCCTGTGCTATGTGGCTGCTTCCAACTAGCTATCTACCTTATGTTTGGTAGTGTATATATGTCCATGCCTCTCTCGCGCTTTGTCACAGCTTACTCTTTCCCCTCCCCATATCCTCAAGTCCATTCTGTAGTAGGTCTGTGTCTTTATTCCTGTCTTACCCCTAGATTCTTCATGACATTTTTTCCCTTAAATTCCATATATATGTGTTAGCATATGGTATTTGTCTTTCTCTTTCTGACTTACTTCACTCTGTATGACAGACTCTAGATCCATCCACCTCACTACAAATACTCAATTTTGTTTCTTTATATGGCTGAGTAATATTCCATTGTAAACATGTGCCACATCTTCTTTATCCATTCATCCGATGATGGACACTTAGGTTGTTTCCATCTCCGGGCTATTGTAAATAGAGCTGCAATGAACGTTTTGGTACACGACTCTTTTTGAATTATGGTTTTCTCAGGGTATATGCCCAGTAGTGGAATTGCTGGGTCATATGGTAGTTCTATTTGTAGTTTTTTAAGGAACCTCCATACTGTTCTCCACAGTGGCTGTATCAATTTACATTCCCACCAACAGTGCAAGAGGGTTCTCTTTCCTCCACACCCTCTCCAGCATTTATTGTTTCTAGATTTTTTGATGATGGCCATTCTGACTGGTGTGAGAGGATATCTCATTGTAGTTTTGATTTGCATTTCTCTAATGATTAATGATGTTGAGCATTCTTTCATGTATTTGTTGGCAGTCTGTATATCTGCTTTGGAGAAATGTCTATTTAGGTCTTCTGCCCATTTTTGGATTGGGTTGTTTGTTTTTTTGTTATTGAGCTGCATGAGCTGCTTATAAATTTTGGAGATTAATCCTTTGTCAGTTGCTTCATTTGCAAATATTTTCTCTCATTCTGAGGGTTGTCTTTTGGTCTTGTTTATGGTTTCCTTTGCTGTGCAAAAGCTTTGAAGTTTCATTAGGTCCCATTTGTTTATTTTTGTTTTTATTTCAATTTCTCTAGGAATTGGGTCAAAAAGGATCTTGCTGTGATTTATGTTATAGAGTGTTCTGCCTATGTTTTCCTCTAAGAGTTTGATAGTTTCTGGCCTTACATTTATATGTCCTTTATTATGTTGGGGAAAGTTCCCTCTATGCCTACTTTCTGCAGGGTTTTTATAATAAATCGGTGTTGAATTTTGTCGAAAGCTTTCTCGGCATCTGTTGAGATGATCATATGGTTTTTCTCCTTCAATTTGTTAATATGGTGTATCACATTGATTGATTTGCGTATATTGAAGTATCCTTGCATTCCTGCAATAAACCCCACTTGATCATGGTGTATCATCCTTTTAATGTGCTGTTGGATTCTGTTTGCTAGTATTTTGTTGAGGATTTTTGCATCTTTGTTCATCAGTGATATTGGCCTGTAGTTTTCTCTTTTTGTGACATCCTTGTCTGGTTTTGGTATCAGGGTGATGGTGGCCTTGTAGGATGAGTTTGAGAGTGTTCCTCCCTCTGCTATATTTTGGAAGAGTTTGAGAAGGATAGGTGTTAGCTCTTCTCTAAATTTTTGATAGAATTCACCTATGAAGCCATCTGGTCCTGGACTTTTGTTTGTTGTAAGTTTTAAAATCACAGATTCCATTTCAGTGCTTGTGATTGGTGTGTTCATATTTTCTATTTCTTCCTGATTCAGTCTTGGCAGGTTTTGCTTTTCTAAGAATTTGTCCGTTTCTTCCAGGTTGTCCATTTTATTGACACAGAGTTGCTTGTAGTAATTGCTCATGATCTTTTGTCTTTCTACAGTGTCAGTTGTTACTTCTCCTTTTTCATTTCTAATTATTTTGATTTGAGTCTTCTCCCTTTTTTTCTTCATGAGTCTGGCTAATGGTTTATCAATTTTGTTTATCTGCTCAAAGAACCAGCTTTTAGTTTTATTGATCTTTGCTATTGTTTCATTCATTTCTTTTTCATTTATTTCTGATATGAGCTTTATGATTTCTTTCCTTCTGCTAACTTTGGGGTTTTTTGTTCTTCTTTCTCTAATTGCTTTAGGTGCAAGCTTAAGTTGTTTATTCGAGATGTTTCCCTTTTATTTAAAGTAGGATTGTATTGCTATAAACTTCCGTGTTAGAACTGCTTTTGCTGCATCCCATAGATTTTGGGTCGTCGTGTCTCCATTGTCATTTGTTTCTAGGTATTTTTTAATTTCCTCTTTGATTTCTTCAGTGATCACTTCATTATTAAGTAGTGTATTGTTTAGCTTCCATGTGTTGGTATTTTTTATGGATCTTTTCCTGTAATTGATATCTAGTCTCACAGCATTGTGGTCGGAAAAATACTTGATACAATTCCAATTTTCTTAAATTTACCAAGGCTTGATTTGTGACCCAAGCTATGATCTATCCTGGAGAATGTTCCATGAGCACTTGAGAAAAATGTGTATTATGTTGTTTTTGGATGGAATGTCCTATAAATATCAATTAAGTCCATCTTTTTTAATGTAATCTTTAAAGCTTGTGTTTCCTTATTTATTTTCATTTTGGATGATCTGTCCATTTGTGAAAGTGGGGTGTTAAAGTCCCCTGTTACTTTCGATTTCCCCTTTTATGGCTGTTAGTATTTGCCTTATGTATTGAGGTGCTCCTATGTTGGGTGCATAAATATTTACAACTGTTATATCTTCTTTTTGGATCGATCCCTTGATCATTATGTAGTGTCCTTCTTTGTCTCTTCTAATAGTCTTTATTTTAAAGTCTATTTTTTCTGATATGAGAATTGCTAATCCAGCTTACTTTTGGTTTCCATTTGCATGAAATATCTTTTTCCATCCCCTTACTTTCAGTCTCTATGTGTCTCTATGTGTGAAGTGGGTCTCTTGTAGACAGCAAATATATGGGTCTTGTTTTTGTATCCATTCAGCCAATCTGTGTCTTTTGGTGGGAGCATTTAATCCATTTACATTTAAGGTAATTATCGATATGTATGTTCCTGTTCCTATTTTCTTAATTGTTTTGGGTTCATTATTGTAGGTCTTTTCCTTCTCTTGTGTTTTTTGCCTAGAGAAATTCCTTTAGCAGTTGTTGTAAAGCTGGTTTGGTGGTGCTGAACTCTCTCAGCTTTTGCTTGTAAGGTTTTAATTTCTCCATCAAATCTGAATGAAATCCTTGCTGGGTAGAGTAATCTTGGTTGCAGTGTTTTCTCCTTCATCGCTTTAAATATTTCCTTCCAGCCCCTTCTGGCTTGCAGTGTTTCTGCTGAAAGATCAGCTCTTAACCTTATGGGGATTCCCTTGTGTGTTATTTGTTGTTTTTCCCTTGCTGCTTTTAATATGTTTTCTTTGTATTTAATTTTTGACAGTAGATTAATATGTGTCTTGGCGTATTTCTCCTTGGATTTATTTTGTATGGGACTCTCTGTGCCTCCTGGATTTGATTAACTATTTCCTTTCCCATATAAGGGAAGTTTTCAACTATAATCTCTTCAAGTATTTTCTCAGTCCCTTTCTTTTTCTCTTCTTCTTCTGGAACCCCTATAATTCGAATGTTGGCGCATTTAATTTTGTCCCAGAGGTCTCTGAGACTGTCCTCAGTTCTTTTCCTTCTTTTTTCTTTATTCTACTCTGCAGTAGTTATTTCCACTATTTTATCTTCCAGGTCACTTATCCGTTCTTCTGCCTCAGTTATTCTGCTATTGATCCCATCTAGAGTATTTTTCATTTCACTTATTGTGCTGTTCATCGTTGCTTGTTTCATATTTATTTCTTATAGGCCCTTGTTAAATGTTTCTTGCATTTTGTCTATTCTATTTCCAAGATTTTGGATCAACTTTACTATCATTATTCTGAATTCTTTTTCAGGTAGACTGCCTATTTCCTCTTCATTTGTTAGGTCTGGTGGGTTTTTATCTTGCTCCTTCATCTGCTGTGTGTTTTTCTGTCTTCTCATTTTGCTTATTTTACTGTGTTTGAGGTCTCCTTTTTGCAGGATGCAGGCTCGTAGTTCCCGTTGTTTTTGGTGTCTGTCCCCAGTGGCTCATGTTGGTTCAGTGGGCTGTGTAGGCTTCCTGGTTGAGGGGACTAGTGCCTGTGTTCTGGTGGATGAGGCTGGATCTTGTCTTTCTGGTGGGCAGGTCCACGTCTGGTGGTGTGTTTTGGCGTGTCTGTGGACTTATTATGATTTTAAGCAGCCTCTCTGGTAATGGATGGGGTTGTGTTCCTTTGTTGCTAGTTGTTTGGCATAGAATGTCCAACACTGTAGCTTGCTGGTCGTTAAGTGAAGCTGGGTGCTGGTGTTGAGATGGAGATCTCTGGGAGGTTTTCGCCATTTGATATTATGTGGAGCTGGGAGGGCTCTTGTGGACCAGTGTCCTGAAGTTGGCTCTCCCACCTCAGTGGCACAGCAGTGACTCCTGGCTGCAGCACCAAGAGCCTTTCATCCACATGGCTCAGAATACAAGGGAGAAAAAGTAGAAAGAAAGAATTAGTAGAAGTAGAAAGAAAGAAAGAAAGAAAGAAAGAAGGAATGAAAGAAAGGAGGGAGGGAGGGAAGGAGGAAGGAAGGAAGGAAAGAGGGAAGGAAGGAAAAAAGAAAGAAAGAAGATAAAATAAAATAACGTAAGATAAAATATAATAAAGTTATTAAAAATAATTATGAAGAAAAAACATTGAAAACAAAACAAAACAAAACAAAAAATGGACGGATAGGACAAATGGTGGAAGCAAAGCTATACAGACAAAATCTCACACAGAGCATAGCATACAAACTCACAAAAAGAAAAGAAGGAGAAAAAGTCACAAATCTTGCTCTCAAAGTCCACCTCCTCAATTTGGGATGATTCGTTGTCTATTCATGTATTCCACAGATGCAGGATACATTGACCACTGTAACTAATGCTGCAATGAACATAGGAGTGCATATGTCCTTTCAAATTAGTGTTTTCATTTTTTCCATATATATTCCCAGGAGTGGAATTGCGTTATCATATAGTAGTTCTATTTTTAGTTTTTAAAGGAGCCTCCATACTGTTTTCTGTAGTGTCTGCATCATTTTACATTCCCACCAACAGTGTATGAGGGTTCCCTTTTCTCTACATCCTTAGCAAGGTTTGATATTTATAGATTTTTTGATGATAGCCGTTCTGACAGGTCTGAGATGATATCTCATTGTGGTTTTGATTTGCATTTCCCTGATGATGAGTCATGCTAAGCATCTTTTCATGTGTCTATTGACCATCTATATGTCTTATTTGTAAAATTGTCTATTCAGGTACTCTGCCCATGTTTTTAATTGGTTGTTTTTTGTTTTCTGTTTTTTTTTTTTTGATGTTGAGCTGTATGTGCTCTTTCTATATTTTGGATATTAACCCCTTATTTTGATATACCATTTGCAAATATCTTCTCCCATTAAGTAGGCGGACATTTTGTTTTGCTGATAGTTTCCTTCACTGTGGAAAAGGTTTTTAATTTGATGTGTACATTTTTTTTTGCTTTTGTTTCCCTTCTCTGAGGAGACACATCCCCCCAAATATTGGTAAGACGGATGTCAAAGAGCATACTGCCTATGTTTTCTTCTAGAAGTTTTATGATTTCGTGTCTTACATTTAGCCTTTAATTCATTTTGAATTTGTTTTTGTATATGTTGTGAGAAAGTAGTCTAGTTTTGTTATTTTGCAGGTAGCTGTCCAGTTTTCCCAATATTATTTATTGAAGAGCCTGTCTTTTCCCTGTTGTATATTCTTGACACTTTTGTCATAGATTAATTGCCCATGTAAGTGTGGGTCCATTCTGGGCTATCTCTTCTGTTTCATTGAGCTATGTATCTTTTTTGTGTGTGCCAGTACCATGCTGTTTTGATTGCTGTAGATTTGTAGTATAGTTTGAAATCAGGGAGTGTGATACCTACAGTTTTGCTCTTTTTAAAGATTGTTTTGGCTATTTGGGGTCTTTTATGTTTCCATACAAATTTTAGAATTATTTGTTCAAGTTCTATGAAAAATACTATTGGTATTTTGATAGGGATTGCACTGAATCTGTAGATTGCTTTGGGTAGTATGGTCATTTTAACAATATTAATTCTTCCAATCCCTGAGCACAATATACTTTTCCATTTGTTTTTGTCATCTTGACTATCTTTCATCAACATCTTATAGTTTTACCTTCTTGTTTAGAGTTATTCCTAGATATTTTATTCTTTTTGATGCAATTGTAAATGGGATTGTTTTCTTGCTTTCTCTTTCTGATAATTTGTTGTTAGTATAAAGAAATGAACAGATTTCTATATATTAATTTTATATCCTGCAACTTTACCAAATTCATTGATGAGCTCGAGTAGATTTTTGGTGGTGTATTTAGGATTTTCTATGTATTGTATCATGTCATCTGCAGTGACAGTTTTCCTTCTTCCTTTCCAGTTTGGATTTCTTCTATTTCTTTTTCTTGTCTAATTGCTATAGCTATGACTTCCAATATTTTTCTGAATAAAAGAGGCTAGAATGGACATCCTTATTTTTTTCCTGATCTTAGAGGAAATGCTCTCAGCTTTTCACCATTGAGTATGATGTTAACGGTGGGCTTGTCATATGTGGCCTTTATTATGTTGATGTATGTTCCCTCTATACTCACTTGTTTCAGAGTTTTTTTTTAATCATGAATAGATGTTGAATTTTGTCAAAAGCTTTTTCTGCATCTATCAAGGTGATAAGATGATTTTTGTTCTACAATTTTTTAATGTGGTATATCACTTTGATTTGTGGATAATGGGCCATCCTTGCACCCCTGGGATAAAACTCATTTGATCATCATGTTTGATCCTTTTAATATATTGTTGAATTCTGTTTGTAATATTCTGTTGAGGAATTTTGCATCTATGTTCATCAGTGATATTGGCTTGTAGTTTTCTTTTTTTTAAAAAAGAAGCTATCTTCGTCTCGTAGAAAAAGTCCAGAAGCGTTCCTTCCTCAGCAGTTTTTAAGAAGAGCTTGAGAAGGGTAGATGTTAATGCTTCTTTAAATGTTTGGTAGAATTGACCCATGAAGCCATCTGGTCATGAATCATTGTTTGTTGGGAGTTTTTAAAAATTGCTAATTCAGTTTCATTACTGATAATTTATCTGTTCATATTTTTTATTTCTTCCTGATTCAGTCTTTAGAGGTTGTACATTTATAGGAATTTGTCCATTTCTTCCAGGTTGCCCATTTCATTGTTTGTAGTAATCTCTTATGATCCTTTTTTTTTTTTTGTGGTACACGGGCCTCTCACTCTTGTGGCCTCTTCCGTTGCAGAGCATAGGCTCCGGACGCGCAGGCTCAGCAGCCATGGCTCATGGGCCTAGCTGCTCTGCAGCATGTGGGATCTTCCCGGACGGGGGCACAAACTCGTGTCCCCTGCATTGGCAGGTGGACTCTCAACCACTGAGCCACCAGGGAAGCCCTCTTATGATCTTTTGTATTTCTGTAACTTCTTCCTTTTCATTTCTGATTTTATTGATTTGTGCTCTCTCTGTTTTTCTCTTGATGAGTTTGGCTAAAAGTTCATCAATCTGTACATATATATATATATATATATATATATATATATATATATACATGCTTATTTTAAGTTACTGATTTCTTAAGTTTGAATGCTTTTGTGTGTGTGTGTGTGTGGTATGCAGGCCTCTCACTGTTGTGGCCTCTCCCGTTACAGAGCACAGGCTCTGGATGTGCAGGCCCAGCGGCCATGGCTTCACGGGCACAGCCGCTCCGCGGCATGTGGGATCTTCCTGGACCAGGGCACGAACCCGTGTCCCCTGCATCTGCAGGCGGACTCTCAGCCACTGCGCCACCAGGGAAGCCCTGAATGCTTTTTAACAACCCTGTATTTTTACTCCCTCTCAATATTTACTGTTCTTTTTTTTTTTTTTTTTTTTTCTGTGTGTGTGGTATGCGGGCCTCTTACTGTTGTGGCCTCTCCCGTTGCAGAGCACAGGCTCTGGACGTGCAGGCTTAGCGGCCATGACTCACGGGCCCAGCCGCTCCTCAGCATGTGGGATCTTCCCTGACTGGGTCATGAACCCGTGTCCCCTGCATTGGCAGGCGGACTCTCAACCACTGTGCCACCAGGGAAGCCCAACATTTACTGTTTTTGACATCAGATTTTACATCCTTTTGTTTTGTGTACCCCTTAACTACTTACTGCAGACATAGATGATTTTACTGCTTTTGTAAACTCCTACTATCTTTATAAGTGGTTGATCTACTACCTTAACTGTATACTTGCCTTTGTCAATAAGATTTTTCCTTTGGTAATTTTTATATTTCTAGTTGTGGCCTTTTCTTTTCTGCTTAGAGAAGTCCCTTAAAGGTGGTTTGCTGGTACTAAACTCTTCTAGATTTTGCTTGTCTGTAAATCTTTTGATCTCTTCATCAAATGTGAATGAAAGCCTTGCCAGGTACAGTATAGTTGGTTGTAGGTTTTTCCCTTTCATCACTTTGAATATATCAAATCACTCCCTTCTGGACTGCAGTTTCTGCTGAAAAATCAGCTGATAGCCTTATGGGAGTTTCCTCATACATTACTAGTTATTTTCCCTTGCTGTTTTTATTACTCTCTCCTTATCTTTAATTTTTGTAATTTTAATTATAATGTATCTTGGTGTAGATCACTTTGGGTTGATCCTATTTGGAACTTTCTGTGCTTCCTGGACCTGGATGTCTGTTTCCTTTCCCAGTTTAGAAATGTTTTCAGCAGTTATATCTTCAAATAAGTTCTCTGCCCCTTTCTCTTTCCTTCTTCTTCTGGGACCCCTATAACATGAATGTTTGTTAGTATGCTTGATGTTGTCCCAGGAGTCTCTTAAACTGTTCCATTAATAAATTTTTCTTTTTTCTGTTCAGCTTGCATGATTCTCATTACTTTTCCAGTTCACTGACCTGTTCCTCTGTCTCATCTAATCTGCTGCAAAACTCCTTCTTGTGTATTTTTTATTTAAGTTATTGTATCCTTCAGCTCTGTTTGGTTTTTCTTTATATTTTCTAAGTTTTTGGTAAACTTCTCACTGTGTTTATCCATTCTTCTGAATTTGTTGAGCATCTTTATGGTCATTTCCATGGAAACTCTATCAGGTAGATTGTTTATCTCCACTTTGCTTTGTTCTTCTGGTGCTTTATTTTATTCCATCATTTGGAACATGTTCCTCTGTCACCTTATTTTACCTAATTCTCTATTTTTATTCCTATGCATTAGATAGAATGGTTACATTTTTGTATCTTGGAGAAGTGGCCTTATGGAAGAAATGTTCTATATGTCTCAGCAGGGCACTCCCCTCTGGTCATCAGAGCTAACTACTCTAGTGTTGCCCCCTATGTGGGCTGTGTGGGTCCTTCTGTTGTGATGGGCTGACTACTGTGGGTCGTCTGGTGGGTGGCTGGCCCCTGGTCTGGTTGGTTGCTAGGCCCTGCCTTTTGCAAAGGATTCTGGCAGCTGATGGGTGGGGCTGTGTCACAAAGTGGCTGGCTGCAGAGCCCAAATGGTTGCAGGGCTAGTGCTGCAACCACTGCTGCTCCTACTGCTACCACAGCCACAGCCAAATTTGAAGCAAATGGAGGGCCAGAGGAGCCAGATGAAGATATGGGAGTTGTTCTCTTTGACTAATCACCAAAAAGCAACCAACTCAGCCAGCTTTATTTGTGAAACAAGAAAATAGAGGCTTATTTCTCTTAAAGAAAAAAAAAATGTCAAGGGTCCTGGATCTAGTGTCAGCCTATTGGTGGGCTGGGCTGGGCTTGTGGGGCTCCTGGAGCTGGTATCATCCTGCTGGTGGGTGGGGCTTAGGGGAGCGTGTCCCAGGGCTGGTGCCAGACTGCTGGTGGGTATACCAGGGTGCTGGGGTCTCTGGCTTCAGGACTCTGGGGGTCCCAGGCTTCAGGACTCTTGGGGTCCCAGAGTTGGTGTCAGTCTGCTGGTTGGCCAAGCTGGATCCTGGGGTCTCTGGCTACAGAGCCCAGGGGGTTCTGGAGCTGGTGTCAGCTCTTTGGTAGGTGGGTCCAAATCCTGGTGTGGCTAGCTGAGGGGCCCAAGCTGTTCCAAAGCTGGTGTCAGCTTATTGGTGGGCAGGGACAGGGTCCTGGGCATTCTGGGGTAAGTGCTGGCTCTCAGTTTTTTGGTGGAGCTGCTTACCAATGTCTCTGGCCCTAAGGCCTGGGTGTCCTGGAGCTGGTGTTGGCCTGCTGGTGAGTGGGGCTGGGTCCCAACAGTCCACAGTGGTCTTGGGGCTAGTGCTGGTATGCTGATGCGTGGGTCCATGTTCTGTGCCCTCTCGTGGGTGGGGTTGTGTCCTTGGGTGGCTGGAAGGTCCTAAGGCAGTGGGTCTGCTGGTGGGTGGGGGTGTGTCCCCACCCAGCTGGTTGCTTGGCCTGAGGTGTCCCAGTACTAGTGTAAATAGGCTGGTGGGTGAGACTCGGTCCTGGTGCTTATAAGCTGGAAGGAGGATTCCAAAGTGATGTTTGCCAGCACCAATGTCCTCATGGTAGAGTGAGATCCCCAAAAGCTCTTCCACCCACATCTATGTCCCCAGGGTAAGCTCCAGTTACCTCCTTCCTCTCCAGGAGGCTCTCCAAGATCTGCAGGTCTGTCTGACACAGGCTCCTTTCAAATTACTGCTTCTGCCCTGGATCCTGGAGCATGTGAGGTTTTGTGCATGCCTTTTAAGAGTGGAGACTCTATATTCCACAGCTCTCTGACTCTCCTGAAGGTAAGCCCCACTGGCCTTCTGGGGACTCATCTTCCTGGTGCAGCTGGGGGGCCTGATGTGGGGCTCAGACCTCTTGTTCTTTGTGGGGAACCACTGCAATTGTAATTATCCTCCATTTGTGGTTGCCCACACAGGGGATACTGCATCTCCACCCCTCTTATCCATCTTGTGGTTGCTTTTTCATATCTTTAGTTGTAGAAGATCTTTTCTGCCTTCAATTCTTTCTTACTGATAGTTGCTCTATAAATTGTTATAATTTTGGTGTTTCCGTGGGAGGAGGTGAGCTCAGAGTTTTTCTACTATGCCATCCTCCCCAGCTCTGATTTTGCTCTCTTTTAACAATAATCCTATAACAGAGGGAATAAACAACAAAAAATAGAGAAAGCAGACTTCATTCTGGTGGCACCCTGACCCTTATGTTTGGGATTCTGAACCTCCTCTTGTAGCTGCAGCCCTGGAACTCTGCAGGATACTTCTTGATGCTGCTTTCCCCCGTTCCTCACTGAGGAATTCCACCCCTTTGCTACTTGAGGCCTCCAAGTGAGAGGAATAAATTGCTTATACATTTTAAATGACATAGACCAAACAAAACTGCCAAGTTAAAGATGAATGAATTTTTCTAATATGCTAGTTTTCTTCATAGAAAAAGTAAACAATGTTTCACACAGCCTCCCCCATTTCTTCACTCCCTTTCTCATTCCCTTATCTAAATATAGCATGGTTTTGAATCTCAAATCCCAGAAAACTTTGAATGAATTCTTTCTTTTATTATAAAATAGCACATAAGATCTGATATGGATTAAATGTAGTATATTATCAGACTGAATTATGTGACATGACCAGTTCATCTGTCATGAACTGATTACTGTTTTTACTATTAACAAGCCAAAGTAAATAAATTGTTAAAAATTTGGAAATTAAAGGGGAAAAATGATTTTACAACAATTATTACTATCTACTGGCATTTACCTGTATTCCCTTCTGGCCTTCTCCCATATGTAATATGTATTTTTACATTTTTGTGCTCATAGTAAACGTCATTTTATATTTCTTTTATGTAATTTTATATTATAAATACTATCAGTGTTGTTACATATTGTCCAAAGCTATTATTTTATATATATGTATTTCATTGAAATACAGTTGTTTTACAGTATTGTGTTAGTTTCAGGAGTACAACTTAGAGATTCAATATCTTTACAGATTATATTCCATTATAGGTTATTACAAATAATGGGTATAATTCTCTGTGCTATACAGTAGTTTGTAGCTGTACCATTTTATAGTCCCACCGACAGTGTACAAGTGTTCCCTTTTCTCCACATCCTGGCCAACATTTTTTATTTGTAGACTTTTTGATGACAGCCATTCTGGCAGGTGTGAGGTGATATCTCATTGTGGTTTTGATTTGCATTTCTTTAATAGTTAGTGATATTGAGTTTCTTTCCATGTGCGTGTTAGCTATCTGTATGTCTTCTTTGGAAAAATGTCTATTTAAGTTTTCTGCCAATTTTTTTATTGGATTTTTTTTTTTAATATTCAGTTGTACGAGCTGTTTGTGTATTTTGGATATTAATCCCTTGTTAGTACCATCATTTGAAAATATTTTCTCCCATTCTGTATGTTGTCTTTTCATTTTGTTGTGCAAAAACTTTTAAGTTTGATTAGGTCTTATTTATTTATTTATTTATTTTTTGCGGTACACGGGCCTCTCACTGTTGTGGCCTCTCCCGTTGTGGAGCACAGGCTCCGGACGCGCAGGCTCAGTGGCCATGGCTCACGGGCCCAGCCACTCCATGGCATGTGGGATCCTCCCGGACCGGGGCACGAACCCGCGGTCCCTGCATCGGCAGGTGGGCTCTCAACCACTGTGCCACCAGGGAAGCCCTATTTTTGTTTTTATTAATTAATTTATTTTTGTCTTGGGAGACTGATTTAAGAAAATATTACTATGATTTATGTCTGAAAATGTTTGGCCTATGTTCTCTTCTAGCAGTTTTATGGTGTCATGTCTTACGTTTAGGTCTTTAAACCATTTTAAGTTCATTTTTATATATGGTGTGCGGAAGTGCTCTAATTTCATTGTTTCACATGTGGCTGTCCAGTTTTCCCAGCATCACTTGTTGAAGAGACTGTCTTTTCTCCATTGTATATTCTTGCTCCTTTGTCATAAATTGACTGTAGGTGAGTCGGTTTATCTCTGGGACTTCTAGTCAGTTCCATTGATTTATGTGTCTGTTTTTGTGCCAATATCACACTGTTCTGATTACTGTAGTTTTGTAGTATAGTTTGAAGTCTGGTAGGGTTATACCTCCATTTTTGTTCTTTTTTCTCAAGACTGCTTTGGCAACTTGGGGTCTTTTGTGGTTCCATATAAATTTTAGAATTATTTGTTCTAATTCTGTGAAAAATATCATGGCTATTTTGATAGGGATTGTAGTAAGTCTGTAGGTTGCTTTCAGTAGTATGGCCATTTTAATAATATTAATTTTTCCAATCCAAGAGCGCAGAATATCTTTCAATTTCTTTGAACGACCTTCAATTTCCTTCATTAATTTTTATAGTTTTCATTATATAGGTCTTTCACCTCCCTTAGTTAAGATTATTCCTAGGTTTCTTTTTAGATGAGATTTTTAACAAGGTTTTTTTTTTTTTTACTTTCTCTTCCTGATATTTCATCATTAGTGTTTAAAAATGCAATAGATTTCTGTATATTAATCTTGTATCCTGCAACCTTGATGAATTCCTTTATTAGGTTTAATAGTTTTGAGGTGTAAACTTTAGAGTTCTCTAAATAAAATATCATGTCATCTGCAAATAGTGACAGTTTTACCTGTCTCCTTCTAATTTGGATACCTTTTATTTCTTTTTCTTTTCTGATTGCTGTGGCTAGGACTTCCAATACTATGTTAAAGAGAAGCATCTTTGTCTTTTTCCTGAATTTAGCAAGAAGGCATTTGGCTTTTCACCATTGAGCATTAGGCTGAATGTGGGTTTGTTGTAAGTGGCCTTTATTATGTTGAGGTGTGTTACCTTTATACCCACTTTGATGAGTGCTTTTTTTTTTAACATCTTTATTGAGGTATAATTGCTTTACATTGTTGTGTTAGTTGCAGATGTATAACAAAGTGAATCAGCTATACGTATACATATATCCCCATATCCCCTACCTCTTGTGTCTCCCTCCCTCCCACCCTCCCTAACCCACCCATCTAGGTGGTCACAAAGCACTGAGCTCATGTCCCTGTGCTCTGCAGCTTCTTCCCACTAGCTATCTATTTTACATTTGGTAGTGTATATATGCCCATGCCACTCTCTCAGTTCATCCCAGCTTACGCTTCCCACTCCCCATGTCCTCAAGTCCATTCTCTACGTCTGAATTTTTATTCCTGTCCTGCCCATAGGTTCTAAAGAACCATTCTTTTTTTTCTTTAGATTCCATATATATATGTGTTAGCATACAGTATTTGTTTTTCTCTTTTTGACTTACTTCACTCTGTAAGACACACTCTAGGTCCATCCACCTCACTACAAATAACTCAATTTCGTTTCCTTTTATGGCTGAGTAATATTCCATTGTATATATGTGCCACATCTTCTTTATCCATTCATCTGTTGATGGACACTTAGGTTGCTTCTATGTCCTGGCTATTGTAAATAGAGCTGCAATGAACATTGTGGTATATGACACTTTTTGAATTATGGTATTCTCAGGGTATATGCCCAGTAGTGGGATTGCTGGGTCGTATGGTAGTTCTATTTTTAGTTTTTCAAGGAACCTCCATACTGTTCTCCATAGTGGCTGTATCAATTTACATCCCCACCAACAGTGCAAGAGGGTTCCCTTTTCTCCACATCCTCTCCAGCATTTATTATTTGTAGATTTTTTGATGATATCACCAGTGATATCACCTCACCAGTGTGAGGTGATATCTCATTGTGATTTTTGTTTGCATTGCTCTAATGATTAGTGATGTTGAGCATCCTTTCATGTGTTTGTTGGAAATCTGTATATCTTCACTGCAGAAATATCTATTTAAGTCTTCTGCCCATTTTTAGATTGGGTTGTTTGTTTTCTTGATAATGAGTTGCATGAGCTGCTTGTATATTTTGGAGATGAATCCTTTGTCAGTTGCTTCATTTGCAAATATTTTCTCCCATTCTGAGTGTTGTCTTTTCATCTTGTTTATGGTTTCCTTTGCTGTGCAAAAGATTTTAAGTTTCATTAGGTCCCATTTATTTATTTTTGATTTTATTTCCCTTTCTTAAGGAGGTGGGTACAAAAGGACCTTGCTGTGATTTATGTCAAAGAGTGTTCTGCCTATGTTTTCCTTTAAGAGTTTTATAGTGTCTGGCCTTACATTTAGGTCTTTAATCCACTTTGAGTTTATTTTTGTGTATGGTGTTATGGAGTGTTCTAATTTCATTCTTTTACATGTAGCTATCCAGTTTTCCTGGCACCACTTGTTGAACAGGCTGTCTTCTCTCCATTGTATATTTTTGCCTCCTTTGTCAAAGATAAGGTGACCATATGTGCGTGGGTTTATCTCTGGGCTTTCTATCCTGTTCCATTGATCTATATTTCTGTTTTTGTTCCAGTACCACACTTTCTTGATTACTGTAGCTTTGTAGTATAGTCTAAAGTCAGGGACCCTGATTCCTCCTCCTCCATTTTTCTTTCTGAAGATTGCTTTGGCTATTCGGGGTATTTTGTGTTTCCATACAAATTGTGAAATTTTTTATTCTAGTTCTGTGAAAATGCCATTGACTGTTTGATAGGGATTGCATTGAATGTGTAGATTGCTTTGGGCAGTATAGTATTTTCACAATGTTGATACTTTCAATCCAAGAACATGGTATATTTCTCCATCTGTTTGTATCTTCTTTAATTTCTTTCATCAGTGACTTATAGTTTTCTTCATACAGGTCCTTTGTCTCCTTACGTAGCTGTATTCCTAGGTATTTCATTCTTTTTATTGCAATGGTAAATGGGAGTGTTTCCTTAATTTCTCTTTCAGATTTTTCAACATTAGTGTATAGGAATGCAAGAGACTTCTGTGCATTAATTTTGTATCCTGCTACTTTACCAAATTCATTGATTAGCTCTAATAGTTTTCTGGTATCATCTTTAGGATTCTCTATGTATAGTACCATGTCATCTACAAACAGTGACAGTTTTGCTCCTTATCTTCTGATTTGGATTCATTTTATGTCTTTTTCTTCTCTGATTGCTGTGGCTAAAACTTCCAAATCCATGTTGAATAATAGTGGTGAGAGTGGGCATCCTTGTCGTGTTTCTGATTTTTGACGAAATGGTTTCAGTTTTTCATCATTGAGAATGATGTTGAGTGTGCATTTGTCATATATGGCCTTTATTATGTTGAGGTGAGTTCACTGTATGCCTACCTTCTGAAGAGCTTTTAGCCTAAATGGTTTTTGAATTTTGTTGAAAGCTTTTTATGCATCTATTGAGATGATCATATATTTTTATCCTTCAATTTGTTATATGGTGTATCACAATGATTGATTTGCGTATATTGAAGAATCCTTTTTTTGTAACAGCTTTGTGTGGTTTTGGTATCAGGGTGATGGTGGCCTCGTAGAATGAGTTTGGGAGTGTTCCTCCCTCTGCTATATTTTGGAAGAGTTTGAGAAGGATAGGCATTAGCTCTTCTCTAAATGTTTGATAGAATTCTACTGTGAAGCCATCGGGTCCCAGGTTTTTGTTTGGTGCAAGATTTTTAATCAGTTTCAATTTCAGTCCTTGTGATTGGTCTGTTCATATTTTCTATTTTTTCCTGGTTCAGTCTCGGAAGGTTGTGGTTTTGTAAGAATTTGTCAATTTCTTCCAGGTTGTCCCTTTTATTGGCATATAGTTGCTTGTAGTAATCTCTCGTGATCCTTTGTATTTCTGCAGTGTCAGTTGTTACTTTTCCCTTTTCATTTCTAATTCTGTTGATTTGAGTCTTCTCCCTGTTTTTCTTGATGAGTCTGGCTAATGGCTTATCAATTTTGTTTATCTTCTCAAAGAACCAGCTTTTACTTTTATTGATCTTTGCTATTGTTTCCTTCATTTATTTTTCATTTATTTATGATCTGATCTTTATGATTTCTTTCCTTCTGCTAACTTTGGGGTTCTTTTGTTCTTCTTTCTCTAATTGCTTTAGGTGTAAGCTTAGGTTCTTTATTTGAAATGTTTCTTGTTTCTTGAGGTAGGTTTTTATTGCTATAAACTTCCCCCATAGAACTTCTTTTGCTGCATCCCATAGGTTTTGGGTCGTCGTGTTTTCATTTTCATTTCTTTCTTGGTCTTTTTTATTTCCCCTTTTCTTCAGTGACCTCTTGGTTATATAGTAGTGTATTGTTTAGCCTCCATATGTTTGTATTTTGTTACAGTTTTTTTCCCCTGTAATTGATATCTAGTCTCATAGCATTGTGGTCAGAAAAGATACCTGATATGATTTCAATTTTCTTAAATTTACCAAGGCTTGAATTGTGACCCAAGATATGATCTATCCTGGAGAATGTTCTGTAAGCACTTGAGTAGAAAGTCTATTCTGTTGTTTTTGGATGGAATGTCCTATATATATCAATTAAGACCATCTTGTTTAATGTATCATTTAAAGCTTGTGTGTCCTTATTTATTTTCATTTTGGATGATCTGTCCTTTGGTGAAAGGGGGGTGTTAAAGTCCCCTACTATGGTTGTGTTACTGTTGATTCCCCCGTTTATGGCTGTTAGCATTTGCCTTATATATTGAGCTGCTCTTATGTTCGGTGCATCAATATTTATAATTGTTATATCTTCTTTTTGGATTGATCCCTGTGTCATTATATAGTGTTCTTGTTTGTTGTTGTAATAGTCTTTATTTTAAAGTCTATTTTGTGTTATATAAGAATTGCTGCTCCAGCTTTCTTTTGATTTCCATTTGCATGTAATATCTTTTTCCCTCCCCTCACTTTCAGTCTGTATGTGTCCCTAGGTCTGAAGTGTGTCTCTTGTAGATAGCATATATATGGGTCTTGTTTTTGTATCCATTTATCCAGTCTATGTATTTTGGTTGGAGCATTTAATCCATTTACATTTAAGGTAATTATCGATATGTATGTTCCTTTTACCATTGTCTTAATTGTTTTGGGTTTGTTAATGTAGGTCTTTTCCTTCTCTTGTGTTTCCTATCTAGAGAAATTCCTTAGCATTTGTTGTAAAGATGCTTTTGTGGTGCTGAATTCTCTTCGATTTTGCTTGTGGGTAAAGGTTTTAATTTCTCTGTTGAATTTGAATGAGACCCTGATGGGTAGAGTAATCTTGGTTGTGGGTTTCTCCCTTTCATCACTTTAAAAAGATCCTTCCACTCCCTTCTGGATTGCAGAATGTCTGCTGAACGATCAGCTGTTAACCTTATGGGGATTCCCTGTATGTTATTTGTTGCTTTTCTCTTGCTGCTTTTAATATTTTTTCTTTGTATTTAAGTTTTGATAGTTTGATTAATATGTTTCTTGTCATGTTTCTTCTTGGATTTATCCTTTATGGAACTCTGCGCTTCCTGGACTTGATTGACTATATCCTTTCTCATATTAGGGAAGTTTTCAAATATAATCTCTTCCAATATTTTCTCAGTCCCTTTCTTTTTCTCTTCTTCTGGGACCCCTATAATTCAGATACTGGTGTGTTTAATGTTGTCCCAGAGGTCTGTGTGATTGTCCTTAATTCTTTTGATTTTTCTTTTTTTCTCCTCTGCACTAGTTATTTCCTCTATTTTATCTTCTGGGTTACTTGTCTGTTCTTCTGCCTCAGTTATCCTGCTATTGATTCCTTCTAGAGAATTTTTAATTTCATTTATTGTGTTGTTCATCATTGTTTGTTTGCTCTTTAGTTCTTCTAGGTCCTTGTTAAACGTTTCCTGTATTTTCTCCATTCTATGTTCAAGGTTTTGGGTCATCTTTACTATCAGTGCTCTGAATTCTTTTTTAGGTAGCCTGCCTATTTTCTCTTCATTTGTTTGGTCTGTTGGGTTTTTATCTTGCTCCTTCATCTGCTGTGTATTTCTCTGTCTTCTTATTGGCTTAACTTACTTTGTTTGTGGTCTCCTTTTTGCGGGCTGTCAGTTTGTAGTTCCCATTGTTTTTGGTGTCTGCCCCCAGTGGATAAGGTTGGTTCAGTTGCTTGTGTAGGCTTCCTGGTGGAGGGGACTGGTGCCTGTTTTCTGGCAGATGAGCCTGGATCTTTTCTTTCTGGTGGGCAGAATCGCATCTGGTGGTGTTTTTGGGGGGTGTCTGTGAACTTCGTATGATTTTAGGCAGCCTCTTTGCAAATGGGTAGGCTTGTGTTCCTGTCTTGCTAGTTGTTTGTCGTGGGGTTTCCAGCACTGGAGCTTGCTGGTAATTGGGTGGAGCTGGGTCTTAGCATTGTGACGGAGATCTCTGGGAGAGCTCTTGCTGACTGATATTCCGTGGGACGTGGAGCTCTCTGGTGGTCCAGTGTTCTGAACTAGACAATTGTGGTAAAAAATCTGACTGGTATCTTGGATTTTTCTTTGCTGGGTGATATATCCTGACCAACATGCCATCCCCTCTGCACCGGCTAAGGGAGTATTCAAAGAAGCAGTTAAAATGCATTGCAGGAAACATGGGCACGAGGATCCTCAGGGAGTACACAAAGCAGGGACCACTTAATTTCTCCTGGATGATGTGGAAGGGTTGTGAGATCTGAAGGAAGATGACATGCTATACAAACAATGTTGAAAGAAAGCATATTATATATATAAACGCCCTAGACAAGGGTGGAAGCCTGTTACAAGAAGTAAAAGTATTTCTGAAAGTTTGAAGAGTAGATTTGGGTAAAGGGAGTTAAAGAAAATCTAGAGGTGAAGCTGAGGTGACATGCAGGTGGTGTATCTTAAAGGACTCTTTAAAACCTGATGAGTGTTTTTATCATGAATGGATGTTGAATTATGTCAAATGCTTTTTCTGAGTCTATTGAGATGATCATGTGGTTTTTGTCTTTCCTTTTGTTAATGTGCTGTATCACATTGATATGCATACAGTGAACCATCCTTGTAACCCTGGAACCAATCCAACTTGTTCATGGTGTATGATCCTTCTTATGTATTGTTGGATTTGTTTGCTAATATTTTGTTGAGGAATTTTGCATCTATATTCATCAAGGATATTGGCTTGTAATTTTTCTTCGTAGTGTCCTTGTGTGGTTTTTATATCAGGAAAATGGTGGCCTAATAAAATGAATTTTGCAGTGTTCCTTTCTCTTCAATCTTTTGGAATGGTTTGAGAAGGATAGGTATATATTCTTCTTTATATGTTTGGTAAAGTTTCTCAGTGAATCTTTCCAGTCTTTGTTTTTTGTTCACAGGGAGTTTTTTTTTTTAAATTACAGATTCTATTTCACTTCTAGTGATCAGTCTCTTCAAATTTTCTGTTTCTTCTTCACTCAGTCTTAGCAGTCTGTATGTTTCTAGAAATTTGTTCATTTCTTCTAGGTTGTCCAATTTGTTGGCATATAACTGTTCATAGTATTCTCATAATTATTTGTATATCTTTAGTATTGGTTGTTATTTCTCCTCTTTAATTCTCATTTTGTTTATTTGTGTCCTTGCTTTTCTTCTTGGTGAGACTTGGTGTGATTTGTCAATTTTGTTCATCTTTTTAGAAAACCAGCTCTTGGTTTTATTGATCTTTTATATTGTTTTCTTAAAATCTCTATTTTATTTATTTCCTCTCTGATCTCTATATTTCCTTCCTTTTGCTGACTTTGTTCTTCTTTTTCTGTTTCTTTTATTTGGTAGGTTAAGTATTTGGTAGGTTAATTTGTTCATTTGAGATTTTTCTTTTATGTCAAGGAATGCCAGTATCACTATGAATTTCCCGTATAGAACTGCTTTTGCTGCATCCCATAGCTTTTGGAAAGTTGTGTTTTCATTTTCATTTGTCTTGAGGTATTTTCTGATTTCCACTTTGATTTTATCATTGACCCATTGGTGTTTTAGTAGCATGTTATTTAGTCTCCACTGTTTTCTCTTTTTCTTTCTGTTGTTCAGCTCTAGTTTCATACTGTTGTGGTCGACAAACATGCTTGATATTATTGCTATCTTCCTAAATAGATGAGTCTATTTTTGTGACCTAGTATGTAGTCTGTCCTAGAGAAATTTCCTTGAAAAATGTATAGTCTGCATTTTGGGGGGATGTAGTCACCTGTAAATGTTCATTACATTCAACTGGTCTATTCTGTCATTTAGGACCTCTGATGCCTTATTGATTTTTTTGTCTGGTTGATCTGTCCATTGATGGCAGTGGGGGTGTTAAAGTCTCTTGCTATTTTTGTATTATTTTCAATTTCTCCCTTTAAGTTTGTTAGTATTTGCTTTATATATTTAGGTGCTCCTGTATTGGTTGTGTATATGTTAATAAGTATTGTATCCTCTTCTTATATTGATCCTTTCATCATTATTTAATGTCCTTCTTTGTCTTTCATTATAGCCTTTGTTTTAAAGTCTATTTTGTCTGATATGGATATTGCTACCCCTGTTTTCTTGTCATTTTAATCTGCATGAAATATCTTTTTCCATCCCTTCACTTTCAGTCTGTGTGTTTTTCTCACTGAAGTGAGTCTCTTGTAGGCAATGTATTGAAGGGTCTTTCTTTGTTATTCAATCAGCCACCCTATGTCTTTTGATCAGCACATTTAGTCCATTGACATTTAATAATTATTGATAGGCAAGTACTTATTACCATTTTATTCTGTATTTTACAGTTGTTTTTGCAGTTCTTCTTTGTTCATTTCTTCTTATTATTTTTCTTGTTGTGGTTTGATGATTTTCTCTTGTATTACACTTGAGTTCCTTTCTTTTTGGTTTTTGTGAATCCATTCTATGTTTTTGATTTGTAGTTACTCTGGTTTTCAAGTATGTTAACCCACAACTATATCTATTTGCTTTAGATGGAGAGTCATATAAGTTCAAACACATTCTAAAAGATCTACATCTTTTTAAACATCTTTATTGGAGTATAATTGCTTTACAATTGTGTGTTAGTTTCTGCTTTATAGCAAAGTGAATCAGTTATACATACACACATGTTTCCATATGTTTCCATATCTCTTCCCTCCTGCGTCTCCCTCCCTCTCACCCTCCCTTTTCCACCCCTCTATGTGGTCACAAACCACTTAGCTGATCTCCCTGTGCTACGTGGCTGCTTCCCACTAGCTATCCACTTTACACTTGGTAGTGTATATATGTCCATGCCACTCTCTCACTTTGTCACAGCCTACCCTTCCCCCTTCCCGTATCCTCAAGTCCATGATCTAGTAGGTCTGTGTCTTTATTCCTGTCTTACCCTTAGGTTATTTATGACCTTCTTTTTTTCTTTTCTTAGATTCCATATATATGTGTTAGCATACAGTATTTGTTTTCTCTTTCTGACTTACTTCACTCTGTATGACAGACTCTAGGTCCATCCACCTCACTACAAATAACTCAGTTTCATTCCTCTTTATGGCTGAGTAATATTGCATTGTATATATGTGCTACATCACCTAAGTGTCCATCAACAGATAAACGTTCTTGAATCTAGCCACAACCATCAGTGAGCACAGTCATCATTTTGTGTTGGTGATCCCTTTCCTTCACTGTGTTTTTCAGGTCTCACCCTCCTTTCCCCCAGTTCTTCAGCTGCAGTTCTAAAGACCCCTGCTTTACAGAAAGCACACCTTTGCTGAGGAATTTCTCACAAGAGAAAGGGTGAGGTGTTTTTTTTTTCTTTCTTTCTTATAAAATTAAGAAATCTCCGAGCATTATCCTTTGCACTTATGCTGGAGAATTTCTTCCTGAGATATGAATTTTTACCTTACATGTATGGTCTCTGCTAGATCCTTGTCAATTCAATGTGTGTTCATGATTCTAGTGGTTGTATTCTGTGCCTTATGAATTGCCAAGTAACCTTGAGCATAACCCTGAAATGATTGAATAGCACATGTACACACTCATGCATGCACACAGCTGGGAAAGGCCATCTTGCCAGGCCAGGGCTTCTCAAGCAGGGTTGAGGTTGGCACTGTCAGGAGACATTTTTTGCTGTCACCAATGGGGGAGGGGCACTACTGGCGTTTAGGGTAGAGGACAGGGCTGCTGCTAAACATCCTGCATTGCACAGGACATCTCCCCACAACAAAGAATTATCTGGCTCAAATGTCAATAGTTATGAAGTTGAAAAATGTATGATTTAAAAGAAAACTCTATTTCCTGTAAGTTTGAAGTTCCTTTTTCTTGTTGTGAACCAGTCCTAAAGCAGTGATAAGAGTTCAGGAGAATGACAATGTCCTGTTGAGCTAACTGGGTTCGAAAGGCATAGATTGAGAGGCATAACATAATAGATTGTGGCTCTTGTGTCAATATTGCCACCCCACAAGTATTCCATGTATTTCCACAGGAAAATTCTGGGCTTGGTGCAGCCTTACTAGAGTCAAGTGCTGACTGACAATCTGTACTGAATGAGTTGTTCAGTTGTTCAGGGATTCAACCAAAATTAAATGGATATATCCACATGTAATTTTGACAAATTTTATGATACCCCTTGATTCATCCTTCTAGATATAGGTCCCATTCTTGGGCCCATCTAGTCCAGTACTGACGTCCCCGACTCCTGCTCGTGCTCATGTAGATGTTGGGTGGGAAAGCTAGTTAGGCCATCTCCCCTACAGCTCCATTACAGATAGATACCTACAAAGAGGAGAAAAGGCTTACACCACTCACTGTGCTTCAGGATGAGTATAACAGGACCAGGTATTGGGAACTCCAGCACAGTCAAAGAGAAAGGAAAAAACTGAAACAAGCTGGAGCTGGTCTGAGCCAGAAAAAGCTGTACTGGAAAGTTCCAAACTCAGAACAAGCTGATGTTTCTTGAAGGTCCACAATTTATTTTGAAGACTGTGTGACCCCAGACGATTTCCCTCCAGTCCAGGGTCTGTGACGTCAAGAAAGACCCATTCCCACCAGTCTGACAGTACTACAATATCGATGGTCCTTTGAAAAACAAGTATTGATTATACATTTCACGCTTACCCCTGAGATGAAGTGTTGCTTTGGAGATGCTACTATTTCTGTGAAAATAACCACAAAGCCTCGATTTCCAGGTCACGGTGCGTGCCCGTTTGCCACCCAGAGTTCATCACTGCTGAAGAATCTTGGGAGAACAGCTCAGCTGAGTGGGAGGGTGGATCCCTGCTGAGCAGAGAGTTGGTAGGTTCCTCTGGATCCGCCTCCTCAGAGAAGGGGGAGCTTCTGGACAGCGCTCACATCGGGTTCCGCCGTCTTTCCAAGTTGAGGTAGGAAGACTTGGAGTGCCAGCACTGGCACAGGGTGTTGGTCGCACAGTGCACGCCGCCCACCTGGGACTGGGCTGGGGAGTGGGGTGTGGTGCGGGTATTACCCGCACGACATCGTTCCTGAGGACAGGGTGGAGGTGAGGAAGAAGGCTAGGTGGCACTTTCCTGGAAGGTAATCTTCCTTTCCTTCAGGCCCTAGAAGACAGATAAAGTGGCGTTCAAACCAGCATGGAGCCTTTAAGGCTACAAGAAAACCCAATTACAGACCTAAATGATGAACACCCTACACACCTGTCCTTTCTGTTGTGTGGCTGGGGTCTTCAAGCCCATGAGGCTTTGTGGATGAAGTAGTCCCCGTGGTGTTTTAGAAGGTGATATTATCATTTGTATTCAGTGATGAAGCATGTTATTAGAAGGGTTCTGCACAGGAAGGAGAAAGAGGGTTTTTAGGGGTGATGCAGCTGCAGGTGGGGCCGAGAGAGGCCGAGTCCTCCGTGCATGCGTAGGAGGGCAGAGGACACACATGCGCTGGGGATCTGAGGGAATTTTGCAGCATCCCCCGCGCGGGTCAGAGCAGGAGAGATCTCTCCCTTGTTTGTCTGTTGAGGCTTCTGCGTGAGCATTTACTTGAAGGAGGGGTTCCGCTGAGAGCCACACATTTGAAAGTGGCATTTCCAGGGACACACTACCAGGACCACCAAGGTCCCCATTATGTATCTGCTCCGAGGTAGCTGAGGAACCAGCAGGGCTGGGCATGTCTGTGCAGCTGTCTCCTTGTTGCCTGGCATTCCCCTCGCTCCACAGCCTTCTGTGGGCTTCCACTAAAGTGGTCTATGTGAAAACCCATGGATAGGTGAGAAGACACCATGAAGTTATCGAATATTAGTGTTATTATTTCTCTACATTAGGGGGCCCAGCTTTTCTGAAGCTCTTTGAAGAGCTGATTAGAAGTGTACCTACCTGCCTCCCAAAGTGTATCTGTCTTTACCTAGAGAGGCCCACTCTCAGTTGTCCTACTGATCTTTTAGGCAATCCTGAGAGGTAGGTGAGGTACTTCAGAGAGGGTAAGGATTTTGCCTGAGGTCATGCAGGTTGTGAGAGGAGCAAAGGGGTGGGGGGAGGAATGTGACCCCAGGTCCCCCACCAGTGCTTGACCATGGAGATGTCTTTTCCCACCATGCCTCCCAGCCATGTGTAGTTTCTTCACCTTGACTGGTCTTAGCTCTTCTCATAGGTGTGACAAATATTGGCCGACTAATGTGCTATAAAATTATCTGAATAATGTGAAAGTGTGTGAACAGGGACCTGGCCCCATAGATCACCATGATGGTAAGCGCTGACACTGTTAACACCCTTCTCCAGCTGGCTGCCTCACAACTCCAGAGGATGCGAGCTTCCTCAAATGTCCCATAACATGGAAAATAGAACTAAGTACATTTAAGCCTTTACATTCAGTGGTTGTTTTATCTTCTACGATTCATAAAATAGTTGCCTCAAACTTGCCACTTAACTGGAAGACTTAATGCCATTCTTTTTAACATGTCTAGAAAGTACTACACATGTTTGTTGAAGAAACTTGTAAAAATTATTTTGGATGGTCAGTCTGCTGTATATGTCAGTTATGTAGAAAGAAATTAGTATTTAAAATAGTTCAACTGGGCCAAGACAGGAATAAAGACGCAGACCTACTAGAGAATGGACTTGAGGATATGGGGAGGGGGAAGGGTAAGCTGGGACAAAGTGAGAGAGTGGCATGAACATATATACACTACCAAATGTAAAATAGATAGCTAGTGGGAAGCAGCCGCATAGCACAGAGAGATTAGCTCAGTGCTTTTTGACCACCTAGAGGGGTGGGATGGGGGGGTGGGAGGGAGGGAGATGCAGGAGGGAGGAGATGTGGGGATGTGTGTATATGTATGGCTGATTTACTTTGTTATAAAGCAGAAACTGACACACCATTGTAAAGCAATTATACTCTAATAGATGTTTCAAAAAAAGTATTAAAAATAGTTAAATTAATGCTTCCTGCTTTAAGAGGAAATGTTTTTTGATTCCTATTTGAATAGGAGCTATTGATCATAATTTGGAAGGGTGAAATATTACTCATCAAATTCATTAAATCTGAGAGAATGCAAAAGAAGGTTTTACCATTTTGAAAGGATCAGAAAGGTTTTGCAAAAGATATCCCTATATAGACTTTATTCCTTTGTTCTACAAACATGTGTCAAGCACAGGCTGTGTACCAGCACCCTTCCTTTTGCAGGGCCAGAGCACAAATACCCCAGGGCTTGCTCTTGAGGAGTGGCCAGGGGAGAGCACTCCCCAGCACTAGGCAGTGATTGTGTCTTCAGGAGGTAGGATCTGCTGGACCCTGGGGAGGTGACAGGAGCAGAGATAAGCCTGGAGTGGCTGCCAGGCCCACATTTGCCAAGGACCTGAGGGCTACAATTAACAAGTGTGTAATGATGACTGGGCCAGGGTGCCATCATGAGTCCTAAGAGGGCCTGAATGTCTATTGAATTATCTCCTAAGGAATTCTTAAAGGACTCTGCTGGTACAACTGGTTATAACATTGCAATTTCTTTCTTGAATTGCTTGGTTATGTCTCAGTCGATGTTTATTTGATGATCAAATCCATATGCCTACCTTCCAGAAAACTTAGGGGAAAATAATTGATAAATATGAATCTGAGAGCTGAGATGAAGCTTGTTTCCAGGAAACTAGAGCCTTTAAAAGGCTAGTGAAGAGGCTCAAATCTTGATCTTCAGCATCTCTGATAAGAAGCAGTGTTCAGACACTCAGGGTTAAGTTTGTTCCCCTCTATAACCTCCACAAATCTGCTGTTGTCCTCAGCAGTATCCTCTTTCATACCATGTTATGGGAAGAATTTCACACATGTGCTTTGAGATAAACATTACCCAAGGCTTCAGCAGGCATCTCAGATTTGACAGTTTGGGGCACATGCAAGCAGGACTTCTGTCAGTGTGACCTGGGGCCTGTCTTTTCTCTTGCAGGTGCTGTGTGCAGTGGCTGAAAGTCACGGGCTTATTTGTCTTTGTGGTGCTGTGCTCTGTGAGTACCATGGCACCCTGAGCTCTGCTGTCTGCTCAGCAGAGCCCCCGGGTGCATTGTGCTGGGTAGCAGGACACCTGAGGTGTGGGGGCTTACACATTTCTTTGGAGGTGTTACTGAGGGTGTGTGGAATGGCAGCCTGGGGGTGGCTAGGGAGCCCTGCCCTTAGCAATGCTCCTCTGTTGTTGTTCCCAGTCATACAATGGAAGCCCTGAGGACCTGGCTTTGCTCTGTGGAAGGCAGTTAGCTTACCCGCAGGTCTCAATTCCCACCTTAAGCGGCTTACCAAATTCTCTTTTCAGCCACAAGCAGTAAACACTCTTTAGTTGTGTTGGGACATGTCTAGCAATCATGGGTGCCCCCAGGAATGTCTCAGTGCCCCTTTGGGATGGCTCCCAGCTGACCCACCCTGTCTGGGAGAGAGTGAAGTTCTATGTTTGCCCCTTCCCTGGAGGCTGCTCTGATTTTACTTGCCCATACATCCCCAGGGAGGGCTGCAGAGCCAGGGCCCTGGAGGTGACCTAAGTGTTCCCTCTGGCTTGAGGGGTCACGAGTTTCACTGCCAGCATTTGTGTGGTGTGTGCCCTGATGTAGCCCTAGCTGAGATCACATTGTATGCACTCAAAATGTATTTGCTGAATGAGTGAGTGTGAGGCCCCCCATTTGCGTGTGTGCATGGGAGTGTGAGGCCCCCATGTCTGCCTGTGTGTCTGTGTGTGTGCACAAAGGTGTGAGGTACCAAGTGCCTGGCTGTGGGTTTGTGTGTGTGCATGCCTCTGTGGGACGTGTGGGTCTTTTTCTGTCTGTGAGCATTTTGAGGTTGTGTGTGTGCCTAGGGACTTATTGTTAGAGTTAATAGTTACTTATTTTTAGCATTGGCATAAGATAGTTTGTGTGGGCCAGTTTTGGGAGACACAAGTAGGTGGTTTGTATGTGCCGCTGTGACAGGGTATGAGATTGTAAGCAAGGAAGGGGTGGGTGAGTGGTGTTTCCATACCTGTGCCCTGTGGACTCCAGGACTGGTGTGGCTGTGGCTTTTCTCTGTAGGCAGCCTGTGGTGACAGCCATGCTGGCTGCCCTTTGTGACTGGAAGCTGTGTATGTGACCATGTGTAGCTGTGAATACATGGTCTTCATTATCTGTGTGTGTGGGCATGAGGGTTGGGACTCTATGTGTGTGCAGGATTGTACATGACAAGAGTCTCCTCTTCTCAGTGTGACATATAGGGAACAATGTTGCATTTCAGACAGCAAGGGTGCATGAAGTCAATACTGGCTGAATTGAAATGAGTAGAGGCATTCTTTAATAATCCACATGGGAGGAGAGCAGTGGCACAGAGAAAGGAAATCTAAGCACAGAACAAAAAAAAATTGCATTGAACTCTGAAAACTTCATGAGTTTACTGTTTTGGCTACCAGTTTGCCTTTCTACTTCCTATTCACACAGTTGTGTGGCTCTGAAACCCCAGCTGCTTAGCATAGCCTGGTGGGTGGGTGTACTGGGATATCCAAGGAGGAGGTATGGGTGGCCCAAGTCTCCCCTGACCCCTGAGAGCTGACCTGAGCTCTGTGTCTAGTCTTCATCCTTTTTCTGGTAATTGAAATTTTGGTGATTTGTGGACACAATCCAAAACAGAATTTGAGGAATTTGTTTTGAACTTCTGTAATCTGTTATCTCATCATCACTTTTACTTTCTGATGAAGTATAAGATACTCTGCAAATTCCACAAGCATGTGCTCCCACCATCATATGGATTGTATTTCCTACTCTCCAGTATGGGAAAACCATGTTTACCCTCCTCTGATGATTTAATTTTATGGCTGGGTATTTAATCCTTAAAATTGACAAATATCAATAATCAAGGCCCATTGTAGCAGAAAATAGTATAATGGATCAGAATTTTATCTTTTAATATCTCAGAAAAGCTATTTAGAGTAAGCTGGTGAATTTTGGATACATCAAGCAGCACCATTATCATACCCGTATTTTCAGCTCTTATCAAAGTTACTTAAATCCTATTGCTCTCACACCACAAATCTATCATTAAATGTTTCTGATTGTTACAGATTTTATTTAGCCTGTATCCAGATGAAGGAAAGTTCTGGCAGTTGCTGGCTGTGTCACCGCTGGAAAGCTACTGTATCCAAACCCGTACTTAGATGGACAGTCGCTCATGGTTGAGTCACAAAGTGAAGAGACCCGAAAACTATCATGCCTGTTGCCCAAGGTCACAGCCTAAGCAATTACCTTTCCTCCCTGTGTGTGTTTTGTTCCTCCAGGACGTTTGGTGAAAGATGAGGCTTCAGAACAGAAGGGGAGGGGCACTAGTGAGACTGCGATGGGTGGGTGGTGGTGAGGTTCCCCATGGAAGTGTGACAGCAGCCAAACAGTGCATTTTAGTTAAGGCCCGGCTTCCTGTGGCTCTTGGATACTCTGTTCTGTTCCTTGCCCCCACCCTCTTGTGTTTTGGCTTGGGTGGTTCCTCTTGACCTATCTTTAAGTTCATTTGTTCTTTCCTTGGCTGTGTCATCTGAGTTTGATGATTGCTTGGTTTCTTATACTCTGGGCTCTCTTGCCTTTTTGTAGGCCTCAGCTGCCATAACAGAATACCACAGCCTGGGTGGCTTATAAACAAACAGACATTTATTTCTCACAGTTCTGGAGGCTGGACATCCAAGGTCAGGGTGGGCTGATTTGATTTCTAATGAGGGCTCTCTTTCTGGCTTGCAGATGGTCACCTTCCTTCTATGTCTTCACAGGGCCTTTCCTTTCCTCTGTGTGTGTGTGTGTGTGTTTATGAGTGTGTATGTAGAGAGAGTGAGAGCTCTCTCGTATCTCTTCTTACAAGGACACTAATCCTATCAGATCTGGGCCTCACCCTATGACCTCATTTAACCTCAGTTACTTCCTTAGAGGCCCATCTCCAAGTATAGCCACACAGGTGCTCAGGGCTTCAACAGATGAATATGGGGGACATGGACATTCAGTCCATAGCACTGAGGTAAAGTTTTAAGCTTGGAGATGATCACACCTTAACTTCTATGGGCCTTAGTTTTGGGGTGGGGGGAGTCATGTAAATCTAGTTAGAGGTTGGCTGGGTTGTGGTTTGTAGTTGCCATGGTAACCTTCAGTGCCCCAGACAGTTGGAATTTCTCGGCCTCTTTCCATCTGTCTACTGCTCATCATGAGTCCAGGAACTGGGGCAGGCGTTTTATGCTGGCTGCAAAGAGTAGAAGCAGAGATGATAGTAGGATGGGAGACACCACCTAAATGTTAAACCAGAGGATCCAAAACACAATTAAACAAAGCAAAACCAGTTGTGCATGTCAGGGGTGAGGGGCTGAAGAGGTAGGAGCAGTCAGGGCAGTGACACAGGTGGAAGGGACGGCCTGGACATACATTTCCTTGTGCACTTTCCAAGATGGGTGTTCCCTGGGAAGGTAGGAAAGGTTGGGGGGGGGCCCTCCAGGCCTCTCCTCCTTGATTTGTAGTTCACCTTGACAGCCCCCCAGCTGTGAACCTCAGCAGCCATGCAGACTCCATGCTGCTCCAAGTGGACCTGGCAGGGGCCCTGCTGGCCAGTGGCCCAAGTCATCTCGGGAGAGAAGAGCACGTGGTGGTGGAGGTGACCCAGGCTAATGCTCCAGGCTCCAGGAAGTGGTGGCCACAGCAGGTTATACTCATAAGTTATTTGAAAGGAATTGTAAAAACTCATTTTACCTCTTTATAAATTGAGTTTCCTCTCTAATTGATTTGATGGGAGCCATAAGGCAATGACACCATTATTAGGCAAGCCCTTATCTTTTGCTTTGTCTTTGAAATTCTCTTTTCTCTAAGACAGTTATAAAACTCTCACCATTTCAGTAAAGTCAGGCTTTTGAGGGTTTTTTTTTTTTAATTTAGAGTGATTTTACTGGGCAATTCAGGGAAACATTATATATTTGAAAGTGCAGTTAAACCTGAGACTTCAAATATATAATGTTTCCTTCTGTACCATGAGGTACTCCAATACTACGGTCCCCTTGAGTTTGTGGACACTTGGCTAAGACTGTGCCTGGTTTCCTCGAGCTTCTGCTTCTATAGCAATAGGACCTTGTGCTCAGTGTCTAAGCCAAAGCCTTCAGTTCACATCCTGTGAAGGCTAGGAGAGCCAGCAGTGGCGTTGTCACCATGTCCCAGAGCCCAGACAAGGCCTGGCCCCTCTCTGTGCATCCTGACTTGTGCCCCAAGGCCTGGCCTCAGTGACTCCCCTGGATTATCATATGAAGTTGTATCCCTAGTTCATGGGTTTTCCCTATTGTAACTAATAGAAGGAAACCCTGCTGGTACACAAGGCTGTGTCATCCAAAATGGAGTGTCACTGGAGTAATGGTGGGTTACTGCCCCATCACATTTTTCTGCCATGCAGAGAAGTGTCCCCAGAGCCAATGCCTCATTATGAAGAAGGCTGCGGTTTTATGGGCAATGGCTGATGTTGCACTGATATTCTAAACCGGTGGCTCTGGCTGTGGTCTTAGGACATAAACTTGGCTTCCCTGTTTGCAGCCCACAGCTCACTGGCTCCTCAGTAAAGACGAGGTAGGCACATTTCATCTGCTGTTGGCTCCTTTTGTGACCTTGTGTGGAGGAGGGCATGACCTTTTGCAGCCTGCTGACATAGTTGCCTGCTCCAGAAACACAACACAGGAGATCTTTACTGAAGGATTTTTTTCTGATACACTCTTTCCAAGCACGGAAGTGTTTAAGAGAACTTTTGATCTCTCATTCATGCTTTGACCGATTTCAAAGTTCCTATTTTCAATTTTCTTTATGATTTGTGGGCGGCAAGGCTCCTGTCCTCCCATTGAAAGTTCCCTGGCAACCTTAGTCAGGCTGCCTGCATCTGCCTGGGTACACCTCCATCTCTGCACACATCTGGCCCCTCTCAGCTGGCTTCTCCATTCCTCTGCTCCTGACAAGCCCACGTACAGGCACTTTGGCCCGCAACAAAGGCAGCTCATCCTCTGGCCCTCCCTCCCACAGGCTCCTGTGACCTGGGTGTGGAGAGTTTCCTGCCTTCAGTTTGCAAACAGGAAGCAGTTTTAAACAAGCCTTTCTCGTCAGTTGCCTCAGTGGGTTTAGAAGACTCCAAGTCTCCAGTAATGTGAAATGATTTCCTTTTCTCTTAATATATCGTATTTACTTCTATATCTTTGTGTCTTTGTACATGAATTCTGTATTTGTACTTCCGTATTTTTCTTAAACACAGCCCTCCAGTTGTGGACATTTCCAGCTGCACACCACCTGGCCATCTAGTGTCTCCGTGCGAAAAGGCTTCATGCTCCTCTCTTTCTCCTTTTCTTATTCTAAACAAGGACCTACATTGAACAGCGCGGGACCCCAGGTGATGGTCCAGGTTCAAAGCCTTACCAGGATTTCATGCTTTGACTTTTACAGGTCACTCATAACTGGACGGTGTTTTTAAATCCAAGCAGAAGTGAGCGCACGGTGCTGAGCAGGACCTTTGAGGTTCTGAGCAGGTGGGTCTTGGTGACTGAGGTGTTGGGGAAGCCCCTCTGGGACACACTCACCTAGAGAAGTGTGACCCTTGGGACACCAGTTATGAATAGCCAGGCCAGTTACGGGCTTGGATGAGATGCTCCTTTTGTGTAGACAGTGAACATGAGGCTGTGGCCGGGGGTCAAAACCACACATACCAGGAAGTAAGAGGATTGATTACAGAGCCCATTTTGAAGCAAATGGTGTTTTATAGCTGCTGCTTTAAATTCATTAATATCATGAAGCTATGCAATGGGGAATTCTAGAAAATCTTAGGATTCTTTTTTTCTTTAATGCCACTCCGTATTAAGTCTGTACTCTTGGTTACTGTATGAGTTTGCTAGGCCTGCTATAACAAATACCACAGACGGGTGGTTTAAGCAGTAGAAATTTATTTCCTCAAGTTGTCAACAGTGTGTGTCTCTCCTGAGGTCCCTCTCCTTGCTGTGTAGACACCATCTTCCCCCTGTGTCCTCACGTGCTTGTTCCTCTGTGCATGTCTGTGCCCCAAACTCCTTTTCTTATAAGGACACCAGTCATATTGGTGTCACTATTTTTGACTTAATCATCTTTGTAAAGATCTTATCTCCAAATACAGTCACATTCTGAAGTGGGGTTAGGAAGTCCACATATTGAAGGGACACAATTCAGCTCAGAACAGTCACTGAAATTTTAGAAAGTGCTTTAGTTTCACCATGCCACATGCTGTTGATGACTTACATGCTTCTTGTTCCTGGTGCTTTCACACCACTGGTGACAACCTGTCTACCTGTTCTCAGGTTGCACATCCTTTTCCAAATCTCTCACATGTGAGAATAGTCGGCTGTGCTATTTGTTAGCAGGTAAAGCAATCAGATATGTGATAAGGAGGAAGAGGGAAAATTAAATGGCTAACCACTGTGAACTTCCCTGCTCACTGTTCATTGTTGGAGTGGCGGCTGCAGCAAAGAAGGCGCTGCCTGATGGGGTCTGAGTAGCTATGTCAGGGGGGCCTGGCCACGGGGAGGCTGTGCATGCATCTCACACAGCTTGCCTGTGCTCAGGGCTCCTCATCTGCCAGGTCAGGCATTGTGTGAGTCACTCTGAGATCAGTTCAGGCTCTGGTTATGGCCATGGATGATGTGTTGGGAAAGACACCGAGGGAGCAGCACTAATGGTTGATGGCTGGTCTGTTTCCCTTATCAGTGGTAAGATCTTTGCTTCATTCTGCAGAGAGCCTGTTTCCATCAGCGTTCGAGCCTCCCTCCAGCAGACCCAGGTTGTTCCTCTTTTGATGGCTTATCAATACCTCCGCACAAGCATTGAAGCACAAGTGACCATGGCTGCGGTCATTCTTGCTGGGGTCTACGTGCTGATTATATTTGAGGTAACTTGCATGCCTGCTCTCCTGGGTTTATCTGTGCACCCACAAGTGTATTTTAACACTTACTTGTTGGGTGCTTAGGGATGGGCTCAGTCTTGCATCTTAGTCAAACTGAAATAGTGTCTTTCCTAAAAAGTGACATTTCCCTCATTCTAGGTAGAAAATTGCTCTGTACTGCAATATCTGCTGAATCTTGGCAATTGACATATGCAAGATAAGTTTTGCCAGGCACCAGCAAAAGTTATTGAGAACACTGAATATGCATGTGATTTTCTCACCCTCACTTTGCTGCTCACACAAAGTGTGATCCTGAGGGGACAAATGTTGGACCTCTCTGAGACTCAGGGTCTTCTTCTGTAAGATGGGCATGTTAAAATGCCCCCTAGTTGCTTCATAGGATTGTGTGCATGATGCAGACCTGGGAAACCTTGGGCTACATGTGGGGAAGGATTATTATCTTTTATGCTTATCAACTCAGCTAATGAGCCTTTTCACAAGTGATCTCATGTCCCATAAATTCAATTTTTCTGGGAAACTTTAAGTGTGGCTATACCTTCAATAGCATGGAACAAAGTACAGACACTGCCTGGGCTGGGCAGGTCCATCGTTGGTTTGATTGTGAAACCAGATTTACAACAACGTGTTGATGGGAATGTTGGCTCCAGTGGGCTGAGCCTGGAGGGTCAGGAGAGGATGTGACTGTGAAGAGGTGTTTCTTCCCGAGGTATGAGAAGTGCCGTGGAACTTCAAGGAGGTGAGCTGAGGGAGGAGTCACCAGGATAGTTCCTGAAGTCCCCTGCGGCTGTCTGGGCTGCCTGGCTCCAGCAAGTTGAGCCCCTAGCTGTCCAGCAAGGTCCACTCACTGGTTTAGTTGCTCTTTCTCTTAATGTCTCTTTTATTCTGGGGCAGCTCTATTCTCTCCATTCTTTTCCTATTTTCTTTTCAATCAATATTATCATTGTTTCAGAATTCCTATGGCCACACACACACTCTGTGATCCATCAGAGTCCAGAGGGGTCCAGGAGCAGGTCGTTGAGCAGTTTTCTCCCTGAGAGGCCACAGAGAGCACACTCCTCCCTCTGTGGCAGTGTTTCTGCCAAGGGCAGGATGCTTGAGATTCAGAGCCCAAGGCTGTTGCTGGGGGCTTGTCACATAGGCACCCTCAGCCCACCAAAGTCCCAGGCTCCCAGAAGTAAGGCAGATGTTCACAAAAAGTCACATTTTTATACCAACAGTTTAGGCATACTGGTACAGCAGAATCCAGTACTCCAGGCCCACAGAGCAACCTTATCACTTGGTAACACAGGAAACATTTCAAAAGCCAAGTACTCAGATGTCAGCCAAGGCCAACCCTGGAACAGGCTCTTCTAAAGGCCCTTCTAATGATGGCTGCCTTAGGCTTGCCAGGCCTTTACTGCATCACCATCTGGTTGAAAAATCCTATTCTGTTTTTCTGTAGAATATCCTGCACCCTGGATTGTTACTCTAGTCCCTCCATCTCCGACAGACTACAATTTAGATCTGAAGCCTTCAGGTTAAATTTTGGGGCCCATAGGCTTCACAGGTGTGCTGGGAGTTTGAGTTGTATCCAGGAGAAGGAATCTGGGTGTCTTCCTTTCAGGGATGCTGAGATTGCCCAGTGAGTTTAGGTGGTAGCAGCCCAGCCTATTTGTTGTCATGCTCCCTGCTGCTACCTTTGCTCTTAATGGCTTTAATACCCACCAGGGACCATTGCCTGACTCAGTGGTTTCATTAGCATTTACAGTAAACTTTCTGTCCTTCATTCTACATTTATAAATGATTCATTCGGTATTGAAGAATTTTCTCCCACCCAATTTCGTTATTGTGAAACACACTTCATGCCAGAGACACAAGATTAATTTTCTTTTATTAATGATTTTCATAGTAGTGAATAGCTGCCTTAGCAACTTACAGTGGTATCCACTGAGTTATTTTGTGTCTCTTAGATTTTTTTTTTTTTTTTTTTTTTTTTTTTGCGGTACGTGGGCCTCTCACTGTTGTGGCCTCTCCCGTTGTGGAGCACAGGCTCTGGACGTGCAGGCTCAGCGGCCATGGCTCACGGGCCCAGCTGCTCTGCGGCATGTGGGACCCTCCCGGACCGGGGCACGAACCCGCATGCCCTGCATCGGCAGGCGGACTCTCAACCACTGCGCCACCAGGGAAGCCCTCTTAGATTTTTTTGAATATCATTTTGAACTTATGGATATAATAGATTCAGTGTGCTTTAATCAATCACAGTCACTAATAATTAAAAAAATACAGTCCAGTGTCAATTTATTTATTTATTTTTGAATTTTATTTTATTGTATTTTTTAGAATAGCAGGTTCTTATTAGTTACCTGTTTTATACATATTAGTGTATATATCTCAATCCCAATCTCCCAATTCATCCCACCACCACCGCGCCCCGCTTTCCCCCTCTGGTGTCTATATGTTTGTTCTCTACATCTGTGTCTCTATTTCTGCCTTGCATACTGGTTCATATGTACAATTTTTGTAGATTCCACACACACACGTTAATATATGATATATGTTTTTCTCTTTCTGCCTTACTTCACTCTATATGACAGTCTCCAGGTCCATCCATGTCTCTACAAATGACCCAGTTTCATTCCTTTTTATGGCTGAGTAATATTCCATTGTATATATGTACCACATCTTCTTTATCCATTCATCTGTCGATGGGCATTTAGGTTGCTTCCATGACCTGGCTATTGTAAGTAGTGATGCAATGAACATTGGAGTGCACGTGTCTTTTTGAATTATGGTTTTCTTTGGGTATATGCCCAGTAGTGGGATTGCTTGCTGGGTCATATGGTAATTCTATTTTCAGTTTTTTAAGGAACCTCCATACTGTTCTCCATAGTGGCTGTATCAATTTACATTCCCACCAACAGTGCTGGAGGATTCCCTTTTCTCCACACCCTCTCCAGCATTTGTTTTTTGTAGATTGTCTCATGATGCCCATTGTAACTGGGGTGAGGTGATACCTTACTGTAGTTTTGATTTGCATTTCTCTAATAATTAGTGATGTTGAGCAGCTTTTCATGTGCTTCTTAGCCATCTGTATGTCTTCTTTGGAGAAATGTCTATTTAGGTCTTCTGCCCATTTTTTGATTGGGTTGTTTGTTCTTTTAATATTGAACTGCATGAGCTGTTTATATATTTTGGAGACTAATCCTTTGTCCGTTGATTCATTTGCAAATATTTTCTCCCATTCTGAGGTTTGTCTTTTTGTCTTGTTTATAGCTTCCTTTGCTGTGCAAAAGCTTTTAAGTTTCATTAGGTCCCATTTGTTTATTTCTGTTTTTATTTCCATTACTCTAGGAGGTGGGTCAAAAAGATCTTGCTGTGATTTATGTCAAAGAGTGTTCTTCCTATGTTTTCCTCTAAGAGATTTGTAATGTCCAAGCTTACATTTAGGTCTTTAATCCATTTTGAGTTTATTTATATTTATTTATTTATTTATTTGAATTTGTCATCTTGTATTCTTTTCTTTTCCTTTTCTTAAAAAAATATTTATTGGAGTGTAATTGCTTTACAATGGTGTGTTAGTTTCTGCTTTATAACAAAGTGAATCAGTTATACAAATGTTCCCATATCTCTTCCCTCTTGCTCCCTTCCACCCTCCCTATCCCACCCCTCTAGGTGGTCACAAAGCACCGAGCTGATCTCCCTGTGCTATGCAGCTGCTTCCCACTAGCTATCTACCTTACGTTTGGTAGTGTATATATGTCCATGCCACTCTCTTGCTTTGTCAGAGCTTATCCTTCCCCCTCCCCATATCCTCAAGTCCATTCTCTAGTAGGTCTATGTCTTTACTCCTATCTTGCCCCTAGGTTCTTCATGACCGTTTTTTTTTAAAAAAATCTTTATTGGAGTGTAATTGCTTTACAATAGTGTGTTAGTTTCTGTTTTATAACAAAGTGAATCAGTTATACATATACACATGTTCCCATATCCCATCCCTCCTGTGTCTCCCTCCCTCCCATCCTCCCTATCCCACCCAACTACGTGGTCACAAACCACCTAGTTGATCTCCCGGTGCTACGTGACTGCTTCCCACTAGCTATCAACTTTATGCTTGGTAGTGTATATATGTCCATGCCACTATCTCACCTCGTCACAGCCTCCCCCTCCCCCTCCCCATATCCTCAAGTCCATGCTGTAGTAGGTCTGTGTCTTTATTCCCATCTTACCCCTAGGTTCTTCATAACCATTTTTTTTTCTTAGATTCCATATATATGTGTTAGCATACGGTATTTGCTTTTCTATTTCTGACTTCGCTCTGTATGACAGAGTCTAGGTCCATCCACCTCACCACAAATAACTCAATTTTGTTTCTTTTTATGGCTGAGTAATATTCCATTGTATATATGTGCCACATCTTCATTATCCATTCATCTGTTAATGGACACTTAGGTTACTTCCATGTCCTGGCTATTGTAAATAGAGCTGCAATGAACATTTTGGTACATGATTATTTCTGAATTATGGTTTTCTCAGGGTATATGCCCAGTAGTGGAATTGCTGGGTCGTATGTTAGTTCTATTTTTAGTTTTTTAAGGAACCTCCATACTGTCCTCCATAGTGGCTGTTATCAATTTACATTCCCACCAGCAGTGCAGGAGGGTTCCCTTTTCTCCACACCCTCTCCTGCATTTATTGTTTGTAGATTTTTTGATGATGGCCATTCTGACCAGTGTGAGATGATATCTCATTGTAGTTTTGATTTGCATATCTCTAATGATTAGAGATGTTGAGCATTCTTTCATGTGTTTGTTGGCAATCTGTATATCTTCTTTGGAGATATGTCTATTTAGGTCTTCTGCCCATTTTTGGATTGGATTGTTTGCTTTTTGATATTGAGCTGCACGAGCTGCTTGTAAATTATGGAGGTTAATCGTTTGTCTCTTGCTTCATTTGCAAATAGTTTCTCCCATTCTGAGGGTTGTCTTTTGGTCTTGTTTATGGTTTCCTTTGCTGTGCAAAAGCTTTGAAGTTTCATTAGGTCCCATTTGTTTATTTTTGTTTTTATTTCCATTTCTCTAGGAGGTGGGTCAAAAAGGATCTTGCTGGGATTTATGTCATAGAGTGTTCTGCCTATGTTTTCCTCTAAGAGTTTTATAGTGTCTGGCCTTACATTTAGGTCTTTAATCCGTTTTGAGTTTATTTTTGTGTATGGTGTTAGGGAGTGTTCTAATTTCATTCTTTTACATGTACCTGTCTAGTTTTCCCAGTACCACTTGTTGAAGAGGCTGTCTTTTCTCTACTGTATATTCTTGCCTCCTTTATCAAAGATAAGTTGACCATATATGCGTGGGTTTATCTCTGGGCTTTCCCTCCTGTTCCATTGATCTATCTTTCTGTTTTTGTGCTAGTACCATACTGTCTTGATTACTGTAGCTTTGTAGTATAGTCTGAATTCAGGGAGCCTGATTTCTCCAGCTCCGTTTTTCTTTCTCAAGATTGCTTTGCCTTTTCGGGGTCTTTTGTGTTCCCATACAAACTGTGAAATTTTTTGTTCTAGGTCTGTGAAAAATTCCATTGGTAGTTTGATAGTGATTGCATTGAATCTGTAGATTGCTTTGGGTAGTAGAGTCATTTTCACAATATTGATTCTTCCAATCCAAGAACATGGTATATCTCTCCAACTATTTGTATCATCTTTAATTTCTATCATCAGTGTCTTATAATTTTCTGCATACAGGTCTTTTGTCTCCTTAGGCAGGTTTATTCCTAGCTATTTTATTCTTTTTGTTACAATGGTAAATGGGAGTGTTTTCTTGATTTCACTTTCAGATTTTTCATCATTAGTGTAGGAATACAAGAGATTTCTGTGCATTAATTTTGTATCCTGCTACTTTACCAAGTTCATTGATTAGCTCTAGTAGTTTTCTGGTAGCATCTTTAGGATTCTCTATGTATAGTACCATGTCATCTGCAAACAGTGACAGCTTTACTCTTCTTTTCTGATTTGGATTCCTTTTATTTCTTTTTCTTCTCTGATTGCTGTGGCTAAAACTTCCAAAACTATGTTGAATAAGAGTGGTGAGAGTGTGCAACCTTGTCTTATTCCTGATCTTAGTAGAAATGGTTTCAGTTTTTCACCATTGAGGATGATGTTGGCTGTGGGTTTGTCATATATGTCCTTTATCATGTTGAGGAAAATTCCCTCTATGCCTACTTTCTGCAGGGTTTTTATCATGAATGGGTGGTGAATTTTGTCAAAAGCTTTCTCTGCATCTATTGAGATGATCATATGGTTTTTCTCCTTCAATTTGTTAATATGGTGTATCACATTGATTGATTTGCATATACTGAAGAATCCTTGCATCCCTGGGGTAATGTGTATGATCCTTTTAATGTGCTGTTGGATTCTGTTTGCTAGTATTTTGTTGAGGATTTTTGCATTTATGCTCATCATTGATATTGGCCTGTAGTTTTCTTTTCTTGTGACACCTTTGTCTGATTGTGATATCAGGGTGATGGTGGCCTTGTTAAATGAGTTTGGGAGCGTTCCTCCCTCTGCTATATTTTGGAAGAGTTTGGGAAGCATAGGTGTTAGCTCTTCTCTAAATGTTTGATAGAATTTGCCTCTGAAGCCATCTGGTCCTTGGCTTTTGTTTGTTGGAAGATTTTTAAACACAGTTTCCATTTCGGTGCTGTGATTGGCCAGTTCATATATTCTATTACTTCCTAGTTCAATCTTGGAAGGTTGTGCTTTTCTAAGAATTTGTCCATTTCTTCCAGGTTGTCCATTTTATTGGCATATAATAGTCTATTGGCTTGTAGTAGTCTCTCATGATCTTTTGTATTGCTATGGTGTCAGTTGTTACTTCTCCTTCTTCATGTCTAATTCTGTTGATTCGTCTTCTGCCTTTTTTTCTTGATGAGTCTGGCTAATGGTTTATCAATTTTGTTTATCTTGTCAAAGAACCAGTTTTAGTTTTATTGATCTTTGCTATTGTTTCATTCATTTCTTTTTCACTTACTTCTGATCTGATTTTTATGATTTCTTTCCTTCTGCTAACTTTCTGGTTTTTGTTTTCCTTTCTCTAATTGCTTTAGGTGTAAGGTTAGGTTGTTTATTTGAGATGTTTCTTGTTTCTTGAGGTGGGATTGTATTGCTATAAACTTCCCTCTTACAACTACTTCTGCTGCATCCCATAGGTTCTGGGTCATCGTGTCTTCATTGCCATATGTTTCTTGGTATTTTTTGATTTCCTCTTTGATTTCTTCAGTGATCTCTTGGTTATTTAGTACTGTGTTGTTTATCCTCCGTGTGTGTATTTTTTTACAGTTCTTTTTCCTGTAATTGATATCTAGTCTCATAACATTGTGGTTGGAAAAGATACTTGATATGATTTCAATTTTCCTAAATTTACCAAGGCTTGATTTGTGACCCAAGATATTATCTATCATGGAGAATGTTCCATGAGCACTTGAGAAGAATGTGTATTCTGTTGTTTTTGGATGGAATGTCCTATAAATATCAATGAAGTCCATCTTGTTTAATGTATCATTTAAAGCTTGTGTGGCCTTATTTATTTTCATTTTGGATGATCTGTCCATCGGTGAAAGTGGGGTGTTAAAGTCCCCTATTATTATTGTGTTACTGTCGATTTCCCCTTTTATGGCTTTTAGCATTTGCTTTATATTTTGAGGTGCTCCTATGTTGGTGCATAAATATTTACAATTGTTATATCTTCTTCTTGAATTTATCCCTTGATCATTATGTAGTTTCCTTCTTTTTCTCTTGTAATAGTCATTATTTTAAAGTGTATTTTGTCTGATATGAGAATTGCTACTCCAGCTTTCTTTTTATTTCCATTTGCATGGAATATCTTCTTCCATCCCCTCACTTTCAGTCTGTATGTGTCCCTGTGTCTGAAGTGGGTCTTTTGTAGACAGCATGTAGGTGGGTCTTGTTTTTGTATCCATTCAGCCAGTCTGTGTCTTTTGATTGGAGCATTTAATCCATTTACATTAAGGTAATTATCGATATGTATGTTCCTATCACTTTTTTCTTAATTGTTTTGGGTTTGTTTTTTGTAGGTCTTTTCCTTCTCTTGCGTTTCCTGCCTAGAGAAGTTCTTTTAACATATGTTGTAAAGCTGGTTTGGTGGTGCTGAATTCTCTTAATTTTTGCTTGTCTGTAAAGGTTTTAATTTCTCCACTGAATCTGAACGAGATCCTTGCTGAGTAGAGTAATCTTGGTTGTAGGTTTTTCCCTTTCACCACTTTAAATAGGTCCTGCCACTGCTTTCTGGCTTTGCAGAGTTTCTACTGAAAGATCAGCTGTTAACCTTTTGCAGATTCACTTGTATGTTATTTGTTGCTTTTCGCTTGCTGCTTTTAACATTTTTTCTTTGTATTTAATTTTTGATAGTTTGATTAGTATGTGTCTTGTTGTGTTTCTCCTTTTATTTATCCTGTCTGGGACTCTCTGTGCTTCCTGAACTTGACTGACTATTTCTTTTCCCATGGTAGGGAAGTTTTCAACTATAATCTCTTCAAATATATTCTCAGATCCTTTCTTTTTCTCTTCTTCTTCTGGGACGGACCCCTAAATTAGAATGTTGGTATTTTTAATGTTGTCCCAGAGGTCTCTGAGACTGTCCTCAATTCTTTTCATTCTTTGTTCTTTATTCTGCTCTGTGGCAGTCATTTACACTATTCTATCTTCCAGGTCACTTATCCATTGTTCTGCCTCAGTTGTTCTGCTATTGATTCCTTCTGGAGTATTTTTTATTTCAGTTATTGGGTTGATCATCACTGTTTGTTTGTTCTTTAGTTCTTCTAGGAAATTGTTAAATGTTTCTTGTATTTTCTCCATTTGATTTCCCAGATTGCATCATCTTTACTATCATTACTCTGAATTCTTTTTCACGTAGGCTCCCTATTTCCTCTGCATTTTTTTGGTCTGGTGGGATTTTACCTTGCTTCTCCATCTGCTGCATATTTCTCTTTCTTCTCATTTTTTTAACTTACTGTGTTTGAGGTCTCCTTTTTGCAGGCTGTAGGTTCGTAGTTCCTCTTATTTCTGGTGTCTGCCCCTAGTGGGTGAGGTTGGTTCAGTGACTTGTGTAGGCTTCCTTGTTGGGGGGATTGGTGCCTGTGTTCTGGTGGGTGGGGCTGGATCTTGTCCCTCTATTCGGCAGGGCTGCATCCAGTAGTGTGTTTTGGGGTGTCTGTGAACTTAGTATGGCTTTAGGCAGCCAGTCTGCTTATGGGTGGGGCTGTGTTCCTGTCTTGCTAGTTGTTTTGCATGAGGCGTGCAGCACTGGAGTTTGCTGGCCGTTGGGTGGAGCTGAGGCTTAGTGTTGAGACAGAGATATCTGGGACAGCTCTCACTGATTAATATTACGTTGGCCAAGAGATCTCTGGTGGTCCAATATCCTGGCCTCGGCTCTCCCACATCAGAGGCTCAGGCCTGACACCTGGCTGGAGCACCAAGACCCTGCCAGCCTCATAGCATGGAATCAAAGGAAGAAAACAAAACAAAACAAAACCAGACAGAACCCCAAAACAAATGGTAAAAGCAAAACTAAACAGGCAAAATCACACAAAGAAACATATACACACACACTCACAAAAAGAGAAAAAAAATAAAGGAACCTAGCGACCAAACCAATAAACAAACCCAGCAATGAAAACAAGCACTAAAAACTAAATTAAGATAAACATAAAACCAAAAACAAATCAAACACTGAAAGCAAGCCCGAAATCTACAGTTGCTCTGAAAGTCCACTGCCTCAATTTTTGGAACATTCGCTGTCTATTCAGGTATTCCACAGATGCAGGGTTTATCAAGTCTATTGTGGGGATTTAATCTGCTGCTCCTGAGGTTGCACAGAGAAATTTCCCTTTCTCTTCTTTGTTCACACAGCTCCTGAGGTTCAGCTTTGGTTTTGGCTCTGCCTCTGTGTGTAGGTCGTCCTCAGGCATCCTTTCCCTGCCCAGACAGGAGGGGTTATAGCAGCAACTGATTAGGGCTGTCTTGCTCACTCAGGCTGGGGAGAGGGAGGGGTGCGGTAGTCATAATTGAAATGTGGGGAGTGCTTGCAGCAGCAGAGGCTGGCGTGACATTGCAACAGCCTGAGGTGTGCCATGTGTTCTTCCAGGGAATTTGGCCCTGGATCATGGGACCCTGGCAGTGGCGTGCTGCACAGGCTCCTGTGGGCATGTGGGTAGTGACCTGTGCTTGCACACAGGATTCTTGGTGGCAGCGGCGGAAGTGGTAGTGGTCCATGCCTGCCTCTGGGGTCCGAGATGATAGCTGTGGCTTGAGGCCATCTCTGGAGCTTGCTTAGGTGGTGCTGTGCTGTATGTGGGCACACAGAGCAGGAAGCCCCTCTCCTCGCGCACCCTGAAACAATGGTTTCTTGCATCTTGGGCAGTTCCAGACTTTTTCACGGACTCCCTCCCGGCTAGCTGTGGTGCACTAGCCCCCTTCAGGCTGTCTTCATGAAGCCAACCCCAGTCCTCTCCCTGGGGTCTGACCTCCGCAGCCTGAGCCTCAGCTCCCAGCCCCCACCTTCCCCAGTGGCTGAGCAGCCAAGTGTCTCAGGCTGGTGAGTGCGGGTCGGCACCAATCCTCTGTACAGGAATCTCTCCACTTTGCCTTCTGCACCCCGGTTGCTGTGCTCTCGTCTGGGCCCTGAAGCTTCCCCACACCCTGTCCCCACCAGTGAAGGGGCTTCCTAGTGTGTGGGAACTTTTCCTCCTTCACAGCTCCCTCCCAGAGGCACAAGTCCCATCCCTATTCTTTTGTCTCTGTTTTTTCTTTTGCCCTACCCATGTATATGGGGATTTTCTTGCCTTTTGGGAAGTCTGAGGTCTTTTGCCAGGGTTCAGTAGGTGTTCTGTAGGAGTTGTTGCACATGTAGATGTATTTTTGATTAATTTGTGGGGAGGAAGGTGATCTCCACGACTTACTCTTCTACCATCTTGAAGGTCTCCCCTTGGTTATTGTTACTGAAGAACTCCTTTCAGTATGTCTTACAGGGCATCTGTAATGGTGGTGAACTCCCTCAGCTTTTGTTTGTCTGGGAAAACATTTATTTCTCCTTTGTATCTGTAGGATAACTTTGCTGTGTATTCTTGGTTGGCAATTTTTATCTATCAACACTTTGAATATGTCATTTCACTCTCTCATGGCCAGTAGGATTTGTTAAGAGATATTAAATTTCTCTGTTCATTTTTTATTGTTGACATTTTCATTATATTGTATTGAAGAGGGACTTTTTACATTGAGATTACATGAACTTGCATGTCCAAGTCTTCTCCCAGGTTTGGGAAGTTTTTAGCTATTACTTCTTTAAATAAAGTTTCTTCATCCTTCTTTCTCTCCTCTCATTCTGGAACCCCAGTTATCCTACATGAACGTTTGACAGAGCTCCACAGATCATGAAGGCTTTCTTTGCTTTTGTTCACTATTTCTTCTTTGGTTTCCTCTGATTCAGTTATTTCATAGTTCCTGTCCAATAGGTCACTTATTTTATCTTCCATTTGGTCTACTCTGCTGTTGATGCTCTATTGCATTTTCCATCTCATTCATTGAGTTCTTTAGCTCCAGAATTTCTGTTTGGTTCTCTTTTATGATTTCTATCTATTTGTTAATTTTCTCATTTTGTTCATGTGTTGTTTTCCTGATTTCACTGAGTTGCCTTTCTGTATTTCCTTGTAGGTCATTGAATGTCCTCAATACAGCTATTTATTTTTTTCATACAATTTTAAAGGTTACACTCCATTTACAGTTATTACAAAATATTGGCTACATTCCCCATGTTGTACAATACATCCTTGTAGCCTATCTTATACCCAGTAGTTTGTACCTCCCTCTCCCCTACCTCTATATTGCCCCTCCACCCCCTCCCCACTGGTAACCACTAGTTTGTTCTCTATATCAGTAAAGCTATTTTGAATTCTTTATCAGCTAGATAGTAAAATTCTGTGCCTTTGAGTTAAGTTATTGGAGGACTGTTGTTATCTTTGGTGATGACATATTTCCTTGATTTTTTATGTTCCTTGTAGTTTTGCATTGCTGCTTTCTCATTTGAAGTAGGAGACATCTCCTCAAATCTTTACTAGTTGTATTCAGGTGGGATATACAATTTGTTGGTCCTTTTATACCTGAGACTTTCTCTGACCTGGTATAGACACACCTGCTGCACGCTTCTTGCTCCTTCTTGTGGCAGAATTTGTAAACTTTTATGTGTTCTCCGGTTCTTACAGCTCACCATGCTGCCTGCTGGAACCCTCTCTTTTGTTTGCAGAAGGTGGTGCTACAGCTCCAGTTCTCCCTAGCCCACAGACTTGGTCTGTTCTTTGGCAGCACTCCATTTACCGTTGATCAGGAGTGCCCTCACCACCACACAAGGAGCATGTACTAGGAGCCATTGCAGAGGCAGGGGAGGTCTTTTAGGGGTACCTGCAGGCCTTGAGGGGGATCCTAGGGTGAGTTTCTCCCAGAGGTTTGTGGTCAAATTTTCTGCTCAAGTGCTGAGTGAAGTAATCAGGAACTGTGTTCCTTTAATGCCCTTTGATAATCTCATTTGACTCTTTTCTGACCTCCCTCCTCGCAGGCATGGAAGCCCTGCCTGGGTACTCTGGTGCTGGCAGAGAGAAGTGGGTTCTCCAGCTGCATTCTGCACAGGTGGGGAAGCCAAGCACTCCCTCACTACTGTCCTTCCCCTGTCAGCTGGTTCAGCCCTGTGCTGTGTGGCCTTGGGGGAAGGACAGCACTGACCAAGTTCCTATTACCCTCACCAGTGTGTCCTGACTCCTATTGTTTTCCTTCAGTGACATGCTGGAATCTCCTCTCAGGAAGGCTGGATTTCTACAAATTCTTTCTTATTCGTGGGCATCAGCCCAGGTCAGCACTCTCCAGGTTTTCCCTGACCATAGTCAAGAGGGATTAGAGAGGCATTGCTGGCTTCTACTGGTTTCACAGCCTGGGCTGGGGTCTGTCTACTTATTACTGGATACACAGGCAGGAGAGCCTCTTCCTAGATCCTTTGGACTCTACTGCTCCTGCAGAAGTACTTTTCTTCATGGATGGATGCCTAGTTAGCTGTCAAAAAAGGGGGACAAAAAGGAGGGACATCTCATGCTTCCATGATGCTGACATCACCCCAGTTTGCTTTTCTTAAATTTTTTTAAAAAATATTTTATTTATTTATCTTTGGCTGCATTGGGTCTTCTTTGCTATGTGTGGGCTTTCTCTAGTTGTGGCAAGTGGGGGCTGCTCTTCATTGTGGTGCGCAGACTTCTCACTGTGGTGGCTTCTCTTGTGGAGCATGGGCTCTAGGTGTGCGAGGGCTTCAGTAGTTGTGGCTCATAGGCTCTAGAGCACAGGCTCAGTAGTTGTGGCACATGGGCTCAGCTGCTCCGCAGTATCTGGGATCTTACTGGACCAGGGATCCGGTGTGTCCCCTGCATTGGCAGGCACTGTGCCACCAGGGAAGTCCCCAGTTTGCTTTTAAATGCTCAGAACATGAGATGGTTAACTACTGTTCTTCCTTGGGCTAATTTGGTAAATGGAAGGATAAATGAAGTGCAGGAAGACCCATCAGGAGAAGAGTGAGGTACCTAGGTGCCTGCAGACATGGGCCCCCATGGCCCCCATTTCTGCCTGTGTGGGGTGGTGGCTGCTGCACACCGTCCCCGGCAGCTGTGTGCCACCGCATGTGTGCCCTGGGCCCTGGGGGCCCACACGAGCTGGGAGCCTTTGCTTTGTGTCATCTCACATAAACTCTCCTGGCCTGGGGAGCAGTGGGCAGCAGCAGTGCCTGTTTGGGGAGGGGCTGCTCATGGAGGGTGGTGCCTGTGACTTCCTGAGCCCCTTCCCTCCCAGCACAATGGTAGGAGCCAGCTGGTGCATAGCAACGGGGGCAGCAGTGAGGGTGGGTTTCCTAGGCATTCCTCAGCTCTGAAGCCTGTGTTTCTGAAATCCCCAGGAGAGTAGAGTACCAGAAGTGGTACAGTTCTGGGCCTTGAATTCAGGACCACCCTGCATATCATAGGCATTTCAGAACTTACAGTGTACATGCAGTTGAAGGCCCTGTGTTCCAGGCATTTCTTACTGCCATGATGTGGTAGGATGAATATGGGCTTTGTGATGCTAAGTATATTTCAGTACTTCTCCACATTTCATTTTCTTCATCTGCAAAACTTAGAGAACTCTTCAGTTTTTTGTGAAAGGTGAATGGGGCAGTATGGGCAGAGCATGGACTGGCTGTTCCTGGAGGTGATACCCTGCCTCTCTGTGTCCTGGTGTGAGACCTGGACCAGCTCCTATATTCCTGGGCTGGGTCCTGTCTGACCATGGGTAGTAACCGTGCTCTGCTTGCTTGCTGCAGTGCCTGTCAGGTGTGTCCTCTTTCTACCTTCCCTTGTCTCCTAGGAAGAGGGTGTTCGGTGGTGGGCCCTTGCCCCTCTGTTCCTCCATATGAATGCATTCTGGTCCTTTGGTGCATGGTGGGCTGCCGCCCTCCCCTTGGACGTCAGGTTTGGTCATGGCCCGTGCCCTGGCTGTCGGGGTGTGAGCAGAGTGACTCCCCCTTCTTCTTGCCTCAGTGGCAGCATGTGTGAAGCAGCTTGGGTCTCTTGGGGACCACAGTGAGCAGAGGCCTGCTGACCACACATGTCGTGGCTCTGCAGGTGCCAAGAGGCTGGCTGAAAGCGGAGGGTGGCCAAACCGTATAGGAAGGGATGGTACATTTCCTCCCAGTGCCAGAGCCGCTAAGCCTGGTTCTCTCATAGCTGGAGAGAACCTCATGACCCTTGCCGAGCTGGGGCCCTGCCCTGGCGGAGCACTGACTGCTGCCAGGTCTCGCCACGCTGCCATTGGAGGGAGTTTCCGGCATCCATCACTATTCTGGAGTCTCCTTGAGACTGTCCACATGAACCATCTCCTTTCATCGAGGGGCCCAGTTTGCCTAATAAGCTCCAAAAGGAATGGAAGGGGGTGCGCCTGCTGGGCAGCATGCGGCAGAGGGGGTGGTGGTCGGGTCCTGCGGGCCTCTCTGGGTGTGCCTGGGCCAGAGGGAGCCCGGGAGGACGAGTGACTTCAGAGCTTCTCAGGGTGACAGCACTGTGCTTACAGGCTTGGGAGGGCCTGGCAACAAGGGTCTCTGCTCTTCCTCACCCCGCCCCCTGCCCTACCGCCCTTGTGGCTGTTCTTGCCCGGGGTCTTCTGTGTGTGGGAGAGGCAGGGGCCATGTCTGAGGGGCAGGCCAGCTGCCACCTCACTGGGGGGCTGTCCCATCACTGCTTTTGAGGTATGAGCATCACAGACACTTCACATAAGAACCAGCAAACCCACTTTCTTCTCAAGTTCGTGTGTTGTGTTCCCACCTTAGTGTCATTGTTTGGCAGGATCTGTATGTTGCCAAACAAAACCCTTCAGCATAGGTGAGTCTGTGTGTCTGTGAGGGCAGGATGGTGTGGGGATGGCACCCAAGCTGTGCTGTGCTGGCATTTCTGATTCCACACTGACCCTGCAGTGCTGCCTGTCCTCTAAGCCAAGGGGACAGAATAGAGAGGGGGTGGGAACAGCCATGACCACCTGTGCGCATCTGGCTTCTTTGAGAGTTAGGGGAAGGGAAACAGTCATAAGCATCTTGTTCTGAAAGCTCCTTATATTTCAATGGAAGTAATCTCACCTTTCCAAATTTAGGAAGATACTGTCACGGAATTCTGGAATAGGAAGGATCCTTGGGGGTCATCCCATTCGACCCAATGTATTCTTCTTTTTAAATAATTTTTTTTTTTTTTTTTTTTACTGTGAGTGGTATGCTGAATAGGATGCTAAATTCTGTCCTTGATTTAAGTTTAGCAGTGACTTGGAGGGGAGCAGCAATGACTTTTTCTTAATTTTAGAGTTTTTAATTTGAGATAATTGCATATTCACATGTAGTTGGAAGAAGTACAGAGACCCCTGCACTTTTCATCCAGTTTCTCCCAATGGTAACATCTTGCAAGCGTCCAAGTGGGAAAATTTTCCCCTCTTCCTTTCTAGGTTTTTTGGTTGGTCTAATAACTAACTTGATATAAGATAGATTAACAGGAGAAAAACAAATTTAATTTTGTATGTACAGGAGCCCCATAAAAATATGAGACTCAAAGAAGTGACCAAAGCAGGCAGCATTTATACCTTGTAGACAAACCAAAAATAAAGCTGTAAAGAATTGATGAAAAAAGGGGTTTGGGCTTGGGGTAGTAAATTAGTTAAGAAATAACAAGGTTTGTTTATACAGCCTTCTTGGCCCTAAATCCCCTGTTTCTGGATGTCTATTTACCTCCTGGTACAGGGAGGTTACTTTTCACATGTGAGATTTATTTCTGGCTTTTAGGGGGACGCAGGCAGGTCCAAGTGTCCTTCTCGCATTGGTTGTTTCTCAAGTAACTTTAACCCAAAATAATCAATATACCAAAGTGGCATATTTTGGGGTGGCATATTCTGGCCCCCTTCACAAAACTCTAGTAGTGCATCACATCCAGGACATTGATATTGCCACAGTCAAGATGCAGAACATTTCCACCTCCACAAGGTCCTCTCACATTGCCCTTTTATAAGCACAACTTCCCTCTCTTCCTTATAACTCCTTTCCTGCTGACAACTAATCTTTCCACCATTTCTATAATTTTGTCATTTCAAGAATAAGATGGAATAAATAAATAAATGGAATCATACAGTTGGTGACATTTTGGGATTGGCTTTTTCCCACTCAATGTAATTCTCTGGAGATCCATCCAGGTTGTTTTGTGTATCAATCATTTGTGCCTTTTCATTGCTGAGTAGGATTCTGTGATACAAATGTATTAGTTTGTTTAACCACTCAGCCATTGAAGGATATCTGGATTATTTCCAGTTTGGGGCAATTACAAATAAAGCTGCTATGACTACTAATGTACAGAGTTTGTGTGAAGACAGGTTTTCCTTTCTCTGGGATGAAATGCCCAGCGTGGAATTGCTGGGTGGTATGGTAGTTGTATGTTTAGTTTTTTGGATGAGCAATGTGAAAGTGATTCAGTCTCTGCATCCTCACTAGCATTTGGTGTTGTTTCTACTTTTAATTTCAGCCATTCTTATAGGTGTGTAGGGACATCTCATTATTTCAAGCCCTAAAGCCCTTTCAGGACTCTGTGGAAGGAGCATCTGCCCCCCCTCCATTCTCCCTTTAGCTTGTTCTAAGGTGCAGACCCATGGCTTCCCCCCGCGTGGGTCATGAGCTCTGTGAGGGGCACCGCTGGCTTTAATTTCCTGACCACGGTTGTCTCTCACTGCCTAGACACTGTGCCTTGACTGTTCTGTGAGCAGGAAGCAGCCGCACTTGCATTTTCGGGGCACTGGCCTCCTCCAGATGTCATATGAGGGTTGTGGTGGTTCTTGCCCTGGGAGTCCCTCCTGACTGATGGGCAGAGGGGCTTTTTTGTTCTGTCCTGGGGCTTGTAAGTGTCCATCTGTGCTGAGAGCAGAGGAATTCCCTTCTGTGTCCAGGGACCTTTAGTGCCTGTCTCAGTCTGTTTGGGCTGCTATAATAAAATACGCAGACTGGGAGGCTCATCAACAACAGAAGTTTATTTCTCATAGTTATCATTCAGACCATAGCATTCCAACCCTGGTCCCCTCAAATTCATGTCCTTCTTGAATGCAAAATACATTTATTCCATATCAGTGTACCTGGTCCCTCTCCATATTCTTGGACAGCATAGAAATGAATATCTCTCCCACGAGACACTTAGGCAAGCAAAGCTTTTTATTGAAAGCTTTTAATTTTATTTATTTATAGCTTGTGCACAAGGGAGAAGGTGGAAGAATGTCACCTCCCCTAAGAACTTTTAAGGGAGGGGTTTTAAAAGCAGTGTGAGGGAGGAGGACGCAAGGTGACACATCCGCTTGTGCTCGATTCTTGGATTGGTTGGTCTCCAGGTGAAGTTTTGAGCATCAACAGTCTTCTTGTTTCAACCGTCTGGGGTCTGGGGTCTCTGTGCTTGCAGTCAGCATTTTTCATCTGGTGGGGGTCAGCTTCCTACAAAAACAACTTAGAAGTATGTGTCAGGCCTTCATCTGTATCTTTCAGCGAACTGGAAGTTTGGTGATTCTGCTGTGTGTTGGATTTATAGTCCCAATTTTGTCCTTTGGAACTATGTACGTCAGGGGAACAGAGATAGAGCTTTTACTCCTGTGGGTCTCTGGTTATTGTCTCAGAAGCCCAAGCCTTTAGGCGCTTTGTTTTCCTGGGCCTGTCAAGCCCACTTGCTCAAGGCTATTCTCTCAGTCCTTTTCCAAAATGGCTGTACTCTTGTCTTCCTGTCTCACCAATAGCCCCCAAAGTCTTAACTTTTTCCAGAAGCCACTCAAAAGACTAAGTCCAGAGTCTTATCTAAATATAATCTAAATCAGACATGGATGAGACTCAATGTACATGCTGAAGGAAATTTCTCCCTGCTGTGCACCAAACATGCCAAATCTGTGAAATCAAATGAGCTTCTAAAAATACAGTGGTTGGACACGCATAGGATAGATATTCCCATTACAAAATGGTGAAATAATAAAGACAGGAGTTGGTAGGTCCCTGGCAAGTCCACAAACTTGAGGCCAACTGGGGCAGGGGTCCTGCCCCCACTGCTCAGCACATGGCTTTGCTGGGTACAGCCCTTGCTGCAGCTCTCACAGGTTGGGGTCACATGCCTGTGGCTCTCCTGGGCTGGAATCAAATACCAGTGGCTTTACTGGTCTGTGGCTCTACTGGGCATTGCCCTGGCAGGGGCTTTCTGCTGTGGCCCCATGCTCTTGGCTGTCCTATGCCTGGGTCAAGCCTAAGGCGCAAGGTGGCCTCATCCTTCAAAATCTAAGTGGAGATAGCTGTGCCCTTGTGCTTTGCTGGGCATACTGCCTGCTGGAGCTTGCAGTGTGAAGCATCAACAGGCAGCACTGGCCCTTCCTTTGAAGTCTTTCTGCCAAACAGGCCCTTTCACTTTGGGCCTGTGATGGGAGGGGCAGCCCTGGTGATCTCTGAAATGTCTTCAGGGTTATTCTTTGATTGTCTCGGACTGTAGGTGTCTGCTTCTGTTTGGATGGCTCAGTAGTCTCCCTGTTGTCTTGATGACTAGCTCCTGGTTCTGTTGGGCTGGCAGATCCATACTAATGTCATACGAGATTTGACCATGCCCTTTCATGGAGCTCCTCAGTGATCTTCCTTATTTATTTCATATACACAGGCCAAATTTTTAAGTTCTGCTTCCTTTTTGATGATCAGTTCCATCTTTAAGTCATTTTTCTCTTCTCTCATTTTACTAAAAGCATTCCAGAGGAACCAGTCGGTTCTTTCAATCCTATCTTAAAAATCTCCTCCACCAAATAGCCAAATTCATTGGTCATAAGTTCTGCCTTCCACAAAATACTAACACAATTCAGCCAAGTTCTTTACCACTTTATAACAAGGATTGCCTGCTCTCCATTGTCCTGTAACATCTTTCTCATTTCTAGTTGAGACCACTGATGTTTCCACCAACACTGTTCGTGACCACTTAGGAATTCTCTCAGAAGATTGAGACTTTCTCTACAGCTCTCCTCTTCTCCTTGTAAGCCCTCACCAGAATTACTTTTGACAATCTTTTCATGGCAATGTAACATTTTACTAGCATGCCCCTGCAAACTCTTTCAGTCTCTACCCATTATCCAGTTCCAAAGTCACTTCCACATGTTTAGGTATTACTGCACTTTCCCCATGTCTCAGTACCATGTTTCTTAGAGCCACTATAACAAAATACCACAGACTGCATGGCTTATAAACAACCGAAATTTATTTCTCACAGTTCTGGAGGTGGGAAGTCCAAGATCAAGGTGCCAGCATGGTTGGGTGAGGGCCCTCTTCAGGGTTGCAGAATTCTTATTGCATCCTCACATGGTGGAAGGGGTGAGGGAACTCTCCGGAGCCTCCTTTATAAGGAAGTTAATCCCATTCATGAGGGATCAAGCCTCATGACATAACCACTTCTCGAAGGACCCACCTCCTAATGTCAATACTTTAGGGATTAGGATTTCAACATATGAATTTTGGAAGGACACAAACATCCATACCTTAACAGCAGTCATCACCACAACATAGTTTCAGATGTTCCATCACCCCATAAATATCCCTAGGGCCTGTTTACAGTCTATCCCTATTGCTTCCTCCAGCCTTAGGCAACCCTATCTTTCTGTCTCTCTATATGACCTTTTCTGGACAGTTCATATAAATGGAATGATACAGTATACAGTCTTTTGTGTCCGACATCTTTCACATAGCCTAATGTGTTCTGCTGTCACATAGATGTGTCAAGTAGTTCCATGTTGTGGCATGTACTGCATCTTGTTTTACCCACTCACCATGGATGACATGTGGAATGTTTCCATTTTTTGCCTATTTTGAAGCGTGTTGCTATGAACATTCATGCCTTATGTAGACTGTTAAAAGATAAACTGAGGTATATTAAATTTTTAAGAGTTTATTTGAGCAAATATTGATTCAGATTGGGCAATGCCATACCGGAAGTTGTTAGGAGGCTCTACCAACAGGAGCAGGGATAGGTTCTTATAGAGAAAAGACAGAAGCAAAGCCAGGAAATGATTTGATTGGCTATAGCTTAAGTGTTTGCCTTATTCGGGAAAGGCTAGTTAGCTGCCTATACTCAGTTGTCCTTAGATTTCGATTTCTTAACCATGACGCATTACAAGCTTAGATTTTGGTTTTCTTACATAGGCTGCTAAAGCATTAAAGCCATCTCAGAGATTGTCATACTGAGCGAAGTAAGTCAGACAGAGAAAGACAGATATCATATGATACCATTTATATGTGGAATCTAAAAATAAATTGTAAAAATGAACTTATTTACAAAACAGAAATAGAGTCACAGATGTAGAAAACAACAAGCTTACTGTGGGGGGAAGCAGAGGAGGGTTAAATTGGGAGATTGAGCTTGACATATACACACTACTATATATAAAATAGATAACTAATAAGAACCTGCTGTATAGCACAGGGGAACCTACTCAATACTCTGTAATGACCTATATGGGAAAAGAATCTAAAAAAGAGTGGCTATATATGTATATACATATACATATATATATATATATATATACACACACACACATATCTCAGATGTATAACTGATTCACTTTCCTGTACAGCAGACTAACACAACATTGTAAGTCAACTGTATTCCAATAAAAAAAAGCCACCTCAGTTCAATGGCCTCGTTTAACTATTTTAACAGGACATATGCTCTCATTTCTCGTGGGTAGATTCCTAGGAGTGGAATTGCTGGTCATGTGGTAAATTTATTATTTAACTTTGTAAGAAACTGCCTAAGTTTCCCACCATGGCTGCACCATTTTTAAAATACATCTTTATTGTAGTATAATTGCTTCACAATGTTGTGTTAGTTTCTGCCGTACAACAAAGTGAATCAGCTATACGTACACACATATCCCCATATCCCTTCCCTCTTGAGCCTCCCTGCCACCCTCCCTATCCCACCCCTCTAGGTGGTCACAAATCACTGAACTGGTCTCCCTGTGCTATGCAGCGCTTCCCACCAGCCATTCATTTTACATTTGGTAGTGTATGTATGTCAATGCTACTCTCTCATTACACCCCAGCCTCCCCCTCCCCCCATGTCCTAAAGTCCATTATCAACGTCTGCATCTTTATTCCTGCTCTACCGCTAGGTTCATCAGTGCCATTTTTCTAGACTCCATATATATGCATTAGCCTATGATATTTGGTTTTCTCTTTCTGTCTGAATTCACTCTGTATGACAGTATCTAAGTCCATCCATGTCTCTACAAATGACACAATTTTGTTCCTTGTTTATGGCTGAGTAATATTCCATTATACATGTGTGTCACATCTTCTTTATCCATTTGTTAGTCCATTTAGGTACTTTCCATGTCCTGGCTATTGTAAATAGTGCTGCAATGAACATTGTGGTACATGTTTGTTTTTGGGTTATGGTTTTCTCAGGGTATATGTCCAGTAGTGGGATTGCTGTGTCATATGGTAGTTCTATTTTTAGTTTTTTAAGGAATCTCCATACTGTTCTCCATAGTGGCTGTATCAATTTACATTCCCACCAAAAGTGCAGGAGGGTTCCCTTTTCTCCACACCCTCTCCAGCATTTATTGTTTGTAGATTTTTTGATGATGGCCATTCTGACCAGTGTGAGGTGATACCTCATTGTGATTTTGATTTGCATTTCTCTAATGATTAGTGATGTTGAGCATCTTTTCATGTGTTTGTTGGCCATCTGTATGTCTTTGGAGAAATGTCTATTTAGGTCTTCTGCCCATTTTTGTATTGGGTTGTTTGTTTTTCTGATACTGAGCTACATGAGCTGCTTGTATATTTTGGAGATTAATCCTTTGTCAGTTGCTTCATTTGCAAATATTTTCTCCCATTCTGATGGTTGTCTTTTGTTTTTGTTTATGATTTCCTTTTCTGTGCAAAAGTTTTAAAGTTTCATTAGGTCCCATTTTTCTAGTTTTGCTATTTATTTCCATTACTCTAGGAGGTGGGTCAAAAAGGATCTTGCTGTGACTTATGTAATAGAGTGTTCTGCCTCTGTTTTCTGCTAAGAGTTTGATAGTATCTGGCCTTATATTTAGGTCTTTAATCCATTTTGTGTTTATTTTTGTGTATGGTGTTAGGAAGTGTTCTAATTTCACACATTTACATGTAGCTGTCCAGTTTTACCAGCAAGACTTATTGAAGAAACTGTCTTTTCTCCACTGTATATTCTTGCCTCCTTTGTCAAAGATATATATGTAGGTTTATTTCTGGGCTTTCTATCCTATTCCATTGATCTATCTTTCTGTTTTTGTGCCAGTACCATATTGTCTTGATTACTGTAGCTTTGTAGTATAGTCTGAAGTCAGGGAGCCTGATTCCTCCAGCTACATTTTTCTGTCTCAAGATTGCTTTGGCTATTTGGAGTCTTTTATGTTTCCGTACAAATTGTAAAAATTTTTGTTCTAGTTCTGTGAAAAATGCCATTGATAATTTGATAGGGATTGCACTGAATCTGTAGATTGCTTTGGATAGTGTAGTCATTTTCACAATATTGATTCTTCCAGTCCAAGAACAAGGTATATTTCTGCATGTGTTTATGTCATCTTTGATTTCTTCATCAGTGTTTTATAGTTTTCTGAGTGTTCTTTTGCCTGCTTAGGTAGGTTTATTCCTAGGTATTTTATTCTTTTTTTGCAATGGTCAATGATACTGTTTCTTTAATTTCTCTTTCAGATGTTTTGTTGTTAGTGTTTAGGAATGCAAGAGATTTCTGTGCATTGATTTTGTATCCTGCTACCTTACCAAATTCACTGATTAGCTCTAGTAGTTTTCTGGTAGCATCTTTAGGATATTCTATGTATAGTATCATGTCATCTGCAAACAGTGACAGTTTTACTTCTTTTCCAATTTGAATTCCTTTTATTTCTTTTACTTCTCTGATTGCCATGGCTAAAACATCCAAAGTACGTAAACGTGTATAATAGTGGTGAGAATGGGCACCCTTTTCTTGTTCCTGATCTTAGAGGAAATGCTTTCAGCTTTTCACCACTGAGAATGATGTTGGCTGTGCGTTTGTCATATGTGGCCTATATCATGTTGAGATAGGTTCCCTCTCTGCCCACTTTATGGAGAGTTTTTATCATAAATGGGTGTTGAATTTTGTCTAAAGCTTTCTCTGCATCTACTGAGATGATCATATGGTTTTATCCTTCAATTTGTTAATATGGTGTATCACATTGATTGATTTGCATATATTGAAAAATCCTTGCATTCCCAGGATAAACCCCACTTGATCATGGTGTATTATCCTTTTAATGTGCTGTTGGATTCTGTTTGCAAATATTTTGTTGAGGAGTTTTTCATCTATGTTCACCAGTGATATTGGCCTGTAGTTTTCTTTTTTTCTGACATCTTTGTCTTGTTTTTGGTATCAGGGTGATGGTGGCCTCATAGAATGAGTTTGGGAGTGTTCCTCCCTCTACTATATTTTGGAGTTTGAGAAGGATGGATGTTAGCTCTTTCTAAATGTTTGATAGAATTCACCTGTGAAGCCATCTGGTCCTGAGCTTTTGTTTGCTGGAAGATTTTTAAATCACAGTTTCAAGTTCATTGCTTGTGATTGGTTGGTTCATATATTCTATTTCTTCCTGGTTCAGTCTTGGAAGGTTGTACTTTTCTAAGAATTTGTCTAATTCTTCCAGGTTGTCCATTTTATTTGCATATAGTTGCTTATAGTAGTCTCTCATGATCCTCTGTATTTCTGCAGTGTCAGTTGTTACTTCTCCTTTTTCATTTCTAATCTGTTGATTTGAGTCTTCTCCCTTTTTTTCTTGATGAGTCTGGCTCATGGTTTATCGATTTTGTTTGTCTTCTCAAAGAACCAGCTTTTAGTTTTATTGATCTTTGCTATTGTTTTCTTCATTTCTTTTGTATTTATTTCTGATCTGATCTTTATGGTTTGTTTCCTTCTGCTAACTTTGAGTTTTTTTAGTCTTCCTTCTCTAATTGCTTTAGGTGTAAGGTTAGGTTGTTATTTGAGATTTTTCTTGTGTCTTTAGGTAGGATTGTATTGCTATAAACTTCTGTCTTAGAACTGCTTTTGCTGTATCCCACAGGTTTTGGGTTGTCGTGTTTTCATTATCATTTGTTCGTAAGTATTTTTTGTTTTCCTCTTCAATTTCCTCAGTGATCTCTTGGTTATTTAGTAGCATACTGTTTAGCTTCCACGTGTTTGTATATTCTACAGATTTTTTTCATGTAATTGATATCTAGTCTCAAGGTGTTGTGGTCTGAAATGACGCTTGATATGATTTCAATTTTCTTAAATTTACCTAGGCTTAATTTGTCACCCAAGATGTTATCTATCCTGGAGAATGTTCCGTATGTACTTGAGAAGAATGTGTATTCTGTGGTTTTTGGATGGAATGTCCTATAAATATCAATTAAGTCCATCTGATCCAATGTGTCATTTAAAGCTTGTGTTTTCTTATTTATTTTCTGTTTGGATGATCTCTCCATTGGTGTAAGTGGGGTCTTAAAGTCCCCTACTATTATTGTGTTACTGTCGAGTTTCCTTTTTATGGCTGTTAATATTTGCCTTAAGTATTGTGGTGCTCCTATTTTGGGTGCATAAATATTTACTATTGTTGTATCTTCTTCTTGCATTGATCCCTTGATCATTATTTAGTGTCCTTCCTTGTCTCTTGTAATAATCTTTATTTTAAAGTCCATGTTTTCTGATATGAGTATTGCTACTCCTGCTTCCTTTTGATTTCTGTTTGCACAGAATATCTTCTTCCATTCCTCACTTTCAGTCTGTATGTGTCCCTAGATCTGAAGTATGTCTCTTGTAGACAGCATATATACAGGTCTTGTTTTTATATCCATTCAGACAGTCTTTGTCTTTTGGTTGGACCATTTAATCCATTTACATTTAAGATAATTATTGATATATATGTTCCTATTACCATTTTAAAAATTGTTTTGGGATTTTTCTTTTTTTATAGGTCTTTTCCTTCTCTTGTGTTTCCCACTTAGGGAAGTTACATTATCATTTGTTGTTAAGCTGGTTGGGTGGTGCTGAGTTCTCTTAACTTTGCTTGTCTGTAAAGGTTGTAATTTCTTCAGTCCAATCTAAATTAGATCCTTTTTGGGTAGAGTAATCTTGTTTGTAGGTTTTTCCCTTTCATCATTTAAAATACATCCTGCTCCTCCCTTCTTGCTTGCAGAGTTTTTGCTGAAAGATCAGCTGTTAACCATACGGGGATTCCCTTGTATGTTATTTCTTGCTCTTCCTTGGCTGCTTTTAATATTTTTCTTTGTATTTAATTTTCGATAGTTTGATTAATATGTGTCTTGGCATGTTTCTCCTTGGACTGATCCTGTATGGGGCTCTCTGAGCTTCCTGGACTTGATTGACTATTTCCTTTCCCATGGTAGGTAAGTTTTCAACTATAATCTTTCAAATATTTTCTCAGCCCCATTCTTTTACTCTTCTTCTTCTGGGACCCCTATAATTTGAATATTGGTGCATTTAATGTTGTCCCGGAGTTCTCTGAAACTGTCCTCAATTCTTTTCATTCTTTTTTCTTTTTCTGCTCCTTGGCAGTTATTTTCACCATTTCATCTTTCAGGTCACTCATCTGTTCTTCTGCCTCAGTTATTCTGCCATTTGTTCCTTCTAGGGTATTTTAAATTTCAGTTATTGTGTTGTTCATCACTGTTTATTTGTTCTTTAGTTCTTCTAGTTACTTGTTAAATGTTTATTATATTTTTTCCATTCTATTTCTGTGATTTTGAATCATCTTTACTATCATTACTCTGAATTCTTTTTCTGTTAGACTGCCCATCTCTTCTTCATTTGTTTGGTCTGGTGGGTTTTTACCTTGCTTCTTCATCTGTTGCATATTTCTCTGTCTCCTAATTTTGTTTAAATTACTGTGTTTTTGGTCTCCTTCTGCAAGCTGTAGAGTCGTAGTTCCTTTTAATTCTGTTGTCTGTGCCCAGTTGGTGAGGTTGGTCCAGTGACTTGGGTAGGCTTCCTTGTGGAGGGGACTGGAACCTCTGTTCTGGTGGGTGGAGCTGGATCTTGTCCCTCTGATTGGAAGGGCCATGTCCATTGGTCTGTTTTGCAGTGTCTGTGAGCTTAGTATGACTTTAGGTAGCCTGTCTGCTAATGGGTGGGTTTTTTTTTTTCCTGTCTTGCTAGTTGTTTGGTGTGAGGCAGTCATCACTGCAGCTTGCTGGCTGGAGCTGGGTCTTAGTTTTGAGATGGAGACCTCTGGGAGAGATCTCAACAATAAATATTCCATGGACCCAGGTGTTCTCTGGTGGTCCAATGTCCTAGACTTGGCTCTCCCATCTCAGAGCTCAGGCTTGACCCCCGGCCAGCACACCAATACCCTGCAAGCCACACAGTGCACAAGAAAAATAAGAAGTAAAAACAAAACAAAACAAAACAAAAACAAAACTAAAAAAGATCCCCCTAAAATGAACAGATGAGACCCCAAGACAAATGGTAAAAGCAAAACCAAACAGACAAAAATCACACAAAGAAACATATATACAAACACTCACAAAAAGAAAAAAAAAGAGAAAAGAAAGAAGAGAGTAACCAAACCAGTAAACAATTTCAAAAATGAAAAGAAACACTAAAAACTAAACTAACACAAACATAAAACCAGAAACATATCAAATGCAGAAAGCTAATTAAAAAAGGCAATGAAAGCATAAAACAAACACACAAAAACTATCCAAAAAAATGTAAAGACAAAGAAAGATGAAAGCAGAAGGAAAAAATACAAAACAACAAACTAGGAAAGTAAAAATAGAAAACTGTAAAATATAGTTAAAAATAAAATGAAAGCAAAGCAAAGGAAAAAAGCAAACAAGGAAAAAAACAATATAATGAAAAAGTACAGTAGAATTAGGAAAAAATAAATAAAAATAAAAGCATAAAAAGAAAAGAAAAAGTAAAGAGAAAGGTAAAATTAAAGAAGAATAATAATAAAGAAAAAGAACAACAGAACCGAAAAACAAAATAAAACAAAACAAAACAAAAGTAGTGATATTTTCCTGTGGCCTTAGCTGTCAGTGTCCTTGCCTCCACAGTGAGCCACAGCCAATCCTTGCCTACCCAGGAAGTCCTCCAATACTCCTAGGTAGTTCTCTGGACCTGCTGTGGGCACTGTGGGGTCAGCTCATACTATGATCTTGACCAATGTGTACTTGCCCACAAAGTCCACAGTTGCCCCCAAAGTCTGCAGCCTCAGTTCTGGGAACCCTCATTGTCTATTCAGGTATTCCACAGTTGCAGGGTTTACCCAGCTGATTGTGGGGATTTAATCCACTGCTCCTGCAGCTGCACAGGGATATTTCCCTTTCTCATCTTTGGTCACACTGCTCCTGGGTTTCAGCCTTGGTTTTGGCCCCCCCCTCTGCGTGTGGGCTTCCCTCAGGCATCTGTTCCCCACCCAAGCAAGAAGAGGCAAAAGCAGTGGCTGATTAGGGCTCCCTTGCTCACTCAGGTTGGGGCTGAGGGAGGGATATAGCAGTCATAATTGGGATGTGCGGGGAGTGCCTGTGGGCCGCAGAGGCTGGCATGAAGTTGCAAGAGCCCGAGGCATGCCATGTGTTCTTCCAGGGAAGTTGGAAGGCAGTGGCTGGCTGCAGAGGCTTATGGGAAGGTGTGGGAAGAGACCTGCCTTGCACACAGGACCCTTAGCAGCAGTGGCAACAGTCTCGGGTCCAAGGTAACAGCTGTGGCTCAGGGTGCACCATTTTACATTCACACCAGCAATGTTTGAGGCTTTCAAATTCTCTGCATCCTTGCCTTTCTTTATATTTTGCCTTAGAAATTCCATGCCCACTTGAATTATAATTAAATAGAAAAAGTATTTTTGTGGTTCAGTGGTAATACTGAAGTTTCAATTAGATTAAGCATTTTATAACAGTCTCAGTAATTGGGCAGAATTGATTTATATTGTGGAACTAATTCTCCAGTTGCCTATGGATTATATGGTAAATAATTAATGATAATTTACTGCAGGCTTCCTTATAGAACAAACTTTATCGAGCTTCTACTTCAGGGTCATCTAATTATGCAGGAAATCTTTCTTTAGAAAGCAGACTGGTGATGGTTGTGTGTGTCTCTAGGGCATACAGACTCTGAAACAAAGAAACTCACGATTTATTTATTGTCTTAATAGATATGGTATAAAATGGCCAATCTTCACAAATACTTATACCGATAGAGGCTTCTGTGTGTTTTATTTATTTTTTTAAAATATTTATTTATTTATTTTTGGCTGCATTGGGTCTTGGTTGTGGCACGTGGGATCTTTCATTGTGGTTTGTGGGCTCTTTATTGTGGCATGTGGACTTCTCTCTAGTTGTGGTGCGCAGGCTCCAGAGTGCGTAAGCTCAGTAGTTGCGGTGTGTGGGCTCCGGAGTGCATGGGCTCTGTAGTTGCAACACATGGGCTCTCTAGTTGTGGCATGTGGGCTTAGTTTTCCTGTGGCATGTGGGATCTTAATTCCCCAACCAGGGATCAAACCCATTTCCCCTGCATTAGAACATGGAAACTTAGCCACTGCACCACCAGGGAAGTCCCTTTCTGTGTGTTTTAACGTCCTGTGGATTAGAATGCAGTAATTTTCTATGTTCCTCTCCAGATTGTTCACAGAACACTGGCAGCCATGTTGGGTTCCCTTGCGGCATTAGCAGCGCTGGCTGTGATTGGAGATGTAAGTGTAACATTTTGAGTCAATGGCTTAGCACTCAATAGAATGTCAGATTCAAAGACAGTCCAAGAATTAGGCATTAGCTGGTGATTTTACTTTTTTAATATACTCTTTCACATTTCCCATTAGTGGCATGAACTTTACAGCATTGATGAGTAATTAACATTTGACTTTATCACACACATCCCAGTGGTGTTATTCTCCACCCTAGCTGAGGAAACGCTTGACTCATGGTGGTCAAGCATTTTCCCAGGTCATGCAGCTGAATTATGTTAGAGCTGGCCCTATGTACTGTCAGCCCATGGAAACTAGAAGAGGCCATCCTGGCTGGAGCAGAGAGGTGGGAGACAGTGAGTTTGGGATTCTGTCCTGCAGATATCAGGAGGTCCCTGGATGTGCAAGTCTGGGGGGAATAGCACCCCCTCAGGGTCTGCATGTGGTCCATCCTGCAGGGACATTGGAATGAATGTAGGGAAGCAAGAGAGGCCAAGTGCCCACTAGAGATGGAGGCCTGCGGAGCCTCCATCTTGAGGAGTAGTGCTGGAACTGACCAAGGTAGCAACATACAGAAATTAGGATTGAAAGCAACTCTGTAGAATTTCAGGGATTGTTCTGAAAAGTGCTACTAAAGGGCAGTCAGTCAACCAAAGAATAATAACTGGGGCTATGTGGGGCTATGTTCAGTTAGTTATTTATTGTTTTTTTATTTTCTTTTTCTTGACTAGAGTTGGTATAAACAAACACTAACTCTAAGGGTAAAATGTCCCAGCATCCTAAAACTTACACATAAACCACTGTTATTTTTATTAATTGTTAAGGAGTAGTGTAGTAGTAGTTATTTAATTCTAGAAATCATTGACGTAGCACATGGCTTGTGCTGCAGGAACTTCCCTGGACCACTGTGCAGTCCTTTTCCAACAACGAGGCTCTCCAAGTGCCCTCAGTTCCCAGTCTGGGTTCCCAGTCCCCCATGATTCTACCTTCCCTTAAGGACATGGATGGGGCTTAATAAATCTGCTTTTTTTTTTATTGTCAAGTGCATAGGTTTGACGTTATTATGCTTTGGGTCACGAGTGTTTTTCAGTGATGATATAATCTGATTTCAAAGGCAAGCAGATGGTATGACTTTCGACTCTGGTCCAATGAGTGGGTTTTCTGTAAAGAGCAGCACATATTTACAGTTTATCACCAGGAGGATGATGCGCACGACTAACTGGCAAATTTGTGCTTTGATTGCAGAGACCTAGCCTGACCCACGTGGTGGAGTGGATTGATTTCGAGACTCTGGCCCTGCTGTTTGGCATGGTAATGACAGTCCTCCCAGTGGGACAGGGTCCCAAGCTTGCTGTAACCTTGGACCTTCTCTTTTGCCACTGCTGACTCTTAAAGACACTGTGATGCTTGACAATTATGGCTTGATTGAGAAGTGTTTGTGCAGGTCTAGCTGATTTCTCCTGAGGAGGAATGGAGTGATTGGTGCTCTGATTAGTTAGCTGTAAAATTTCAGCCTAAGGCCTGTCTGACAGTGAAATAATCTTGCCATTCAGAAAATTTAGAAATTTTTAAAAGTTACTGTACTTAAAATATAAAATGGAATATCCTAAACAGATGAACCATTTAAGTTTTTCAGTGATTGGAAAAGTACCTTTAATTATATGGATAAAGGAAGAAATGAAGAAATTGTCCCTAAGTAATTGTTTGTATATTTGCTGTTAAACAGACATTTTCAAGTGGCCCCTCTACTCTGTGCTATGAAGAGTGTATGAAGAGTGGCAGGGTTGGTTTCCTCTGAGGCTTCTCTCCTTGACTTGTAGATGATCATCTTCTCCCTGTGTCCTCACATGATTGTCCCTCTGGGCATATCTGTGTCCTCATCTCTTCTTCTTATAAGGTCACCAGTCATACTGGGTTAGGGCTTCACTTTTTTTTTTTTTTTGCGGTACTCGGGCCTCTCACTGTTGGTGGCTTCTCCTGTTGCGGAGCACAGGTTCCGGATGCGCAGGCTCAACAGCCATGGCTCACGGGCCCAGCCACTCTGCGGCATGTGGGATCTTCCCGGACTGGGGCATGAACCCGCGTCCCCTGCATCGGCAGGCGGACTCTCAATCACTGCGCCACCACAGAAGCCCAGGGCTTCACTTTAATTACCTTCTTAATATAGTTACATTTGAGCTACTGGGGGTGGTTAGGATTTTTAAAATGAGTGGTTTAATTTTTTTTCTCAAATGGAATCAGTAGAACTTTGCAGAGACAGTCTATATAACTAGGCCCCTGCCTTTTCCACCCTGTTGCATGTCAGTCACTTACCCAGTCCCTGAGTTCCAGCATCTCTTGGGTGGTTCTGGCAGCTGACGTGTGGAACAGCTTCACCATGACAGTGGAAGACCACACAAGACCTACCCATCCACGTTCATGTGAAACTTCCATTGGTGTGTGAAGCTCCACATTCTATAAATGGCCTCACAGTGGCTATTTGGGTTAGGATGAATATTGTTGGTCATGCTAGACAAGGTAGATATCTGTACTGAGTCTAAATTAATTTTTGGGCACTTTTGTTTTGCACCGTTTATTTGAAAGACAGTATTGGGCCCACTCTTTTCTAAGTACTTTAGTTTACATAATGCTATTGAATTTTCACAACAACCTTACAAGGAACAGACATTCAGAGATGAGGTGAGAAAACCAAAGTACAGAGAATTAAATTTTTTGTTCAAAGTTAAATTACTCCTAAGTAGCAGAATTGATATTTGAACCTGCATCTTCTCACTCCAAGTTCAGCACGTGATACGTCACCATCTAAGGAGGTAGAATAGAGAATCTTCCAGAAAGTTCAGGCTGGTTGAAATGCCTGGTTGATTAGACTTAGAATAAATGGGACATTACTTTTTGTTACTATCTAGGATGATTATTCTCACCAACCGCGTCATCAGCAGAAAAACACAAGTGAGTAGGCCTTCTGGGTTCATATAGAACCAGAGAATAATCATTTCAATGTAACTACTCTTATTTGCTTGTTTTGATCAAATTGGTGATAAAAATCTGTTAAATTATTTTAGGAAACAAAATTTAAGCCAGTTTAAAAGTCTTAAAACATTGAATTGTTGCTTGTGTGGACATTTAGGTGTAGAAGGCCACATTCTGTCCCATTTCGTTCCCTGTTTCTAGCTTTGTGACTGTAAGTGAGTCACCTTCCATCTGTGCCTGCCAGTTTCCTGGTCTATAAGACAGAGAGTAATTATAACACACTGTTCACTGTCAAGATCAGATGGAATGATAATGTACCTTGGGCACATATCCCTGGACAAATATAGAGGTGCAAACCCACTAGCAAGGGGCTTGATTCAGGGAGTTAGTAAGTGAACCACACTCATCAAGAGAGTGAGAAGCTTGATGAGGTGGTAGCTTTCACGCAGAGGTCAGAGATCAGATTTGAAAGGGATAACTCTGGTGTCATTTCAGGATGGTGCTGAATGCTGTAACATTCTCCTTGTCTCTTGTTTCTCTTTTCCCCACAGATGATTTTAGTAGCCATATTTTCAGAGACTGGATTTTTTGATTATTGTGCTGTAAAGGTAAGTTTGATGTGGCATTTAATAGTTATGTATTAATTAATTGACATTTATTTTTCCACCATTACATATTTAGTGAATAAAACTACCACTTAAAGCAAATATTTTAAAATTCTGTCCTCCTTTTCAAAATCACTGCTGAAAAGCTGGACATAGTTGCTGTGCTAATTTAGGTGCCTCTGAGCAACACTTTCAGCTTCTCAACAAATAACCAAAGAAGAGGATCAAGGAGAAGAGTACTAGAGTTGAGTGTTTGTATGACAGGGTTCAAATTGGCAGGTTGAGAGCTATGCACCAAAACTGTTTTGCACTTCAGAGTATCCAAATATTTTAAATCATCAGCTTCTGACTACTCCACTTTTTGGTGAAATAATTTCAATGATTACTTTCTAAACATTGAGCATATAAACATTCCTTTTTTTTACTGTATTTAATTAATTAATTATTTTAAAAAATCTGTATTGGAGTATAATTGCTTTACATTGTTGTGTTAGTTTCTGCTGTATAATGAAGTAAATCAGCTATACGTATACATATACCCCCATATACCCTGAGGAATCCACCAGCAAGTTCTGACTGGCAGAATTTGTACTGGTCCTGGCTGAAAACCCGGCCTGCGCCCAGCAGCCATACCACAGACGAGCCCATGGCCATGCCGCTCAGATGTCCCAGCTGGATATTGGATATAGCTTTTGATGGTTTAGGGCCTCTTTCACTTGACCTAGCCATGTGGGTGACAGGGTCTTGGTGCTCCGGCCTGGTGTCAGGCCTGAGCCTCTGAGGTGGTAGTGCCAAGTTCAGGACATTGGACCACCAGAGACCTCCCAGCCACACATAATATCAAATGGCGAGAGCTCTTTCAGAACTCTCCATCTCAACGTGAAGACCCAGCTCCATGAACAGCCAGCAATCTCCAGTGCTGGACACCCCATGCCAAACAACTGGCAAGACAGGAACACAACACCACACATTAGCAGAGGGGATGCCTAAAATCATACTAAGTTCACAGACAACCCAAAACAGACCACCAGAAGCAGCCCTGACCACAAGAGAGACAAGATCCACCCCACCCACAAAAACACAAGCACCAGTCCCCTCCACCAGGAAGCCTACACAAGTCACTGAACCAGCCTCACCAACTGGAGGCAGAAACTAAAAGCAATAGGAACTATGAACCTGCAAACTGCAAAAAGGAGACCCCAAACACAGTAAGTTAAACAAAATGAGAAGACAGAGAAATATGCAGCAGATGAAGGAGCAAGGTAAAAACCCACCAGACCAAACAAATGAAGAGGAAATAGGCAGTCTACCTGAAAAAGAATTCAGAGTAATCATAGTAAAGATGATCCAAAATATCGGAAATAGAATGGAGAAAATACAAGAAATGTTTAACAAGGACCTGGAAGAAGTAAAGAGCAAACAAGCATTGATGAACAACACAAAACATGATATTACAAATTCTCTGGAAGGAATCAATAGCAGAATAATTGAGGCAGAAGAATGGATAAGTGACCTGGAAGATAAAATAGTGGAACTAACTACCACAGAGCAGAATAAAGAAAAAAGAATGAAAGGAATTGAGGACAGTCTCAGAGACTTCTGGGACAACATTAAACCCACCAGCGTTCAAATTATAGGGGCCCCAGAAGGAGAAGAGAAAAAGAAAGGGTCTGAGAAAATATTTGAGAGATTATAGTTGAAAACTTCCCTACCATGGGAAAGGAAATAGTCAAGTCCAGGAAGCTCAGAGAGTCCCATACAGGATCAGTCCAAGGAGAAACATGTCAAGACAGATATTAATCAAACTATCAAAAATTAAAAAGAAAAAAAATATTATAAGCAGCAAGGGAAAAGAAACACATAATATACAAGGGACTCCCCATAAGGTGAACAGCTGATCTTTCAGCAGAAACTGCAGCCAGAAGGGAGTGGCAGGGCATACTTGAAGTGATGAAAGAGAAAAACCTACAAACAAGATTACTCTAACCAGCAAGGATCTCATTCAGATTTGATGGAGAAATGAAAACATTTACAGACAAGCAAAAGTAATGAAACTCAGCACCACCAAACCAGCTTTAAAACAAATGCTAAAGGAACTTCTCTAGGCAGGAAACAAAAGAGAAGGAAAAGACCTATAATAACAACTCCAAAACAATTAAGAAAACGGTAATAGCAAAAAACATATTGATAATTACCTTAAAGGTAAATGGATTAAATGTTCTAACCAAAAGACATAAGCTGCCTGAATGGATATAAAAACAAGGCCCATATATATGCTGTCTACAAGAGACCCACTTCAGACCTAGGGACACATACAGACTGAAAGTGAGGGGATGGAAAAACATATTCCATGCAAATGCAAATCAAAAGGGAGCTGGAGTAGCAATATTCATATCAAATGAAATAGGCTTTAAAATAAAGACTATTAAAAGAGACAAGGACACTACATAAAGACCAAGGGATCAATACAAAGAAAAAGATATAATAATTGTAAATATTTATGTACCTAACATTGGAGCACCTTAATACATAAGGTAAATGCTAACAGCCATAATAGGGGAAGTCAACAGTATCTCAGTCATAGGAGGAGAATTTAACACCCCACTTTCACCAATGGACATATCATCCAAAATGAAAATAAATAAGGAAACACAAGCTTTAAATGATACACTAAACAAGATGGACCTAACTGATATTTATAGGACATTACATCCAAAAACAACAGAATACACATTCTTCTCAAGTGCTCATGGAACATTCTCCAGGATAGATCATATCTTGGGTCACAAATCAAGCTGTGGTAAATTTAAGAAAATTGAAATTGTCTCGTGTCTTTACCGACCATAACGCTATAAGACTAGATACCAATTACAGAAAAAAAAACTGTAAAAGATACAAACACATGCAGGCTAAACAATACACTACTAAATAATAAATAGATCACTGAAGAAATCAAAGAGGAAATCAAAAAATACCTAGAAACAAATGACAATGAAAACACGACGACCCAAAACCTATGGGATGCTGCAAAAACAGTTCTAAGAAGGAAGTTTATAGCAATACAATCTTACCTCAAGAAACAAAAAACATCTCAAACAACTTCATGTTACACCTAAAGCAAGTAGAGAAAGAAGAATGAAAAACACCCCAAAGTTAGCAGAAGGAAAGAAATCGTAAAGATCAGATCAGAAATAAATGAAAAAGAACTGAAAGAAACAATAGCAAAGATCAATAAAACTAAAAGCTGGTTCCTTGAGAAGATAAACAAAATTGATAAACCATTAGCCAGACTCATCAAGAAAAAGAGGGAGAAGACTCCAATCAACAGATTAAGAAACGAAAAGAAGTAACAACTGACACTGCAAGAAATAAAAAGGATAATGAGGGACTACTACAAGAACTATATGCCAATAAAATGGACAATCTGGAAGAAATGGACAAATTCTTAGAAAAGCACAACCTTACATGACTGAACCAGGAAGAAATAGAAAATATAAACAGACCAATCACAAGAACTGAAATTGAAACTATGATTAAAAATTTTCCAACAAACAAAAGCCCAGGACCAGATGGATTCAGGCGAATTCTATGAAACATTTAGAGAAGAGCTAACACCTATCCTTCTCAAACTCTTCCAAAGTATAGCAGAGGGAGGGACACTCCCAAACTCATTCTATGAGGCCACCAGCACCCTGATACCAAAACCAGACAAATATGTTACAAAAAAAGAAAACCACAGGCAAATATTACTGATGAACATAGATGCAAAAATCCTGAACAAAATACAAGCAAACAGAATCCCATGGCACATTAAAAGGATCATACACAATGACCAAGTGGGGTTTATCGCAGGAATGCAAGGATTCTTCAATATATGCAAATCAATCAATGTGATAAACCATATTAACAGATTGAAGGAAAAAACCATATGCTCATCTCAATAGATGCAGAAAAAGATTTCGACAAAATTCAACACCCATTTATGATAAAATCCCTCCAGAATGTAGGCATAGAGCAAACCCACCTCAACGTGATAAAGGCCATATATGACAAACCCAGAGCCAACATCATTCTCAATGGTGAAAAACTGAAACCGTCCTCTAAGATCAGTAAAAAGACAAGGTTGCCCACTCTCAACACTATTATTCAACATAGTTTTGGAAGTTTTAGCCACAGCAATCAGAGAAATTGGAAAAGAAGAAGTAAAACTGTCACTGTTTGCAGATGACATAATACTATACATAAAGAATCCTAAATATGCTACCAGAAAACTACTAGAGCTAATCAATGAATCTGGTAAAGTAGCAGTATAAAAAATTAATGCACAGAAATCTCTTGCATTCCTATGCACTAATGATGAAAAACCTGAAAGAAATTAAGGAAACACTCCCATTTACCATTACAACAAAAAAGTAAAATACGTAGGAATAAACCTACCTAAAGAGACAAAAGACCTGTATGCAGAAAATTATAAGACACTGATGAAAGAAATTAAAGATGATACAAACATACGGAGAGATATAGCATGTTCTTGGATTGGAAGAATCAACATTGTGAAAATGACTATACTACCCAAAGCAATCTATAGATTCAGTGTATCCCTATCAAACTACCAATGGCATTTTTCACAGGACAAGAACATGAAATTTCGGCATATGTATGGAAACACAAAAGACCCCGAATAGCCAAAGCAATATTGAGAAAGAAAAATGGAGCTGGAGGAATCAGGCTCCTGGACTTCAGACTAAACTACAAAGCTACATTAATCAAGACAGTATGGTACTGGCACAAAAACAGAAATATAGATCAATGGAACAAGATAGAAAGCCCAGAGCTAAACCCACACACATATGGTCACCGTATCTTTGATAAAGGAGGCAAGAATATACAATGGAGAAAAGACAGCGTCTTCAAAAAGTGGTGCTGGGAAAACTGGACAGCTACATGTAAAAGAATGAAATTAGAACACTTCCTAACACCATACACAAAAATAAACTCAAAATAGATTAAAGACCTAAATATAAGGCCAGACACTATAAAACTCTTAGAGGAAACTCATAGGCAGAACACTCTATGACATAAATCACAGCAAGATCCTTTTTGACCCACCTCCTAGAGAAATGGAAATAGAAACAAAAATAAACAAATGGGACCTACTGAAACTTAAGAACTTTTGCACAACCAAGGAAACCATAAATAAGACTAAAAGACCACCCTCAGAATGGGAGAAAATATTTTCAAATGAAGCAATGGACAAAGGATTAATCTCCAAACTATACAAGCAGCTCATGCAGCTCAATATCAATAAAACAAACGACCCAATCTAAAAATGGGCAGAAAACCTAAATAAATATTTCTCCAAAAAAGATATGCAGATTGCCAACAAACACATGATAGGATGCTCAACATCACTAATCATCAGAGATATGCGAATCAAAACTACAATGAGTTATTATGTGACACTGGTCAGAATGGCCATCATCAAACAATCTACAAACAATAAATGCTGGAGAGGGTGTGGAGAAAAGGGAACCCTTTTGCACTGTTCGTGGGAATGCCATTATGGAGAACAGTATGGAGGTTCCTTAAAAAACTAAAAATAGAACTACCAAATGACACTGCAATCCCACTACTGGGCATATACCCTGAGAAAACCATAATTCAAAGAGTCATGTACCACAATGTTCATTGTAGCACTATTTACAATAGCCAGGACATGGAAGCAACCTAAGTGTCCATTGACAGATGAATGGATAAAGAAGATGTGTCACATATATACAATGGAATATTACTCAACCATAAAAAGAAATGAAATTGAATTATTTGTAGTGAGGTGGATGGACCTAAAATCTGTCATACAGAGTGAAGCAAGTCAGAAAGAGAAAAGCAAATATTGTATGCTAACACATATATATAGAATTCAAAACAAAAATCATTCTGAAGAACCTAGAGGCAGGACAGAAATAAAGATGCAGATGTAGAGAATGGACTTGAGAACACAGGTCAGGGATGGGTAAGCTGGGATGAAGTGAGAGAGTAGCATTAACATATATACACTACCAAATATAAAATAGCTAGGGGGAAGAAGCTGCATAGCACAGGGAGATCAGGTTGGTGCTTTGTGACCACCTAGAGAGATGGGATAGGGAGTGTGGTAGGGAGACACAAGAGGAAGCGGAGGGCTTCCCTGGTGGCGCCGTGGTTGAGAGTCCGCCTGCCAATGCAGGGGACGCGGGTTCGTGCTCCGGTCCGGGAAGATCCCACATGCCGTGGAGCGGCTGGGCCCATGAACCATGGCCGCTGAGCCTGCGCGTCCCGAGTCTGTGCTCCGCAACGGGAGAGGCCACAACAGTGAGAGGCCCACGTACTGAAAAAAAAAAAAAAAAAAGAGGAAGGCGATATGGGGATATATGTATACATATAGGTGATTCACTTCATTATACAGCAGAAACTAACAACCTTTTAAAACAATTATACTCCAATAAATCTGTTACAAAAACAAACAAAGAATTTGTATTGGTCCTATTACTCAGGGTTGGCAGGAAGACATCTTGTCGTGCTCTGCTAAAAAAAGACTAGTGCTGGGCTTGACTTTTTAAAATTTGAAACTGAAAATTTCTTTTTTAAAAATATTTACTTTACAAAGTCCTTTCCGAAGCTTGAATGATAGAACAATTCTGTGATTTTTGCCGTCTTTGTGCACCACCTTGCACCTCCCAGGTACTATCTGGCCTCTTCCTCACAATACCTTGGTACTGAAAGTAATCCCTAGATCTCCAAAGATCAGCAGACTCTAGGGTCAGGTGGATCCCAAATTCACAGCCCAAGCTGTCCAACCAAAAGGAATGTGTAAAAGACTAGGGGATGCAGGGGTGACAGGCCGTCACCTTGTGACAGATTGACCACCACAGGGCACCGAGAAGGAGAATCTGAGGGAAGGAACATAGGCCAGGGTGGATTTAGAACGTCCAGGTCCAGCCATTACTGCCTCATCTCAGCAGATTTAGGAGTTTGTGGGTCTAAGTTTTAATCCTCCATGCAATGTTTATTTAGACCTTAGTTTTAGAGACCCTAATGAAATGTTGCATCTGTTCTTTGACCCTGCTGATCCTGGCTTGTTCTTTATTGCGCTGCAGGCATACAAACTGTCCCGGGGAAGAGTGTGGGCCATGATCATCATGTTGTGTCTCATTGTCGCCGTCCTTTCTGCCTTCCTGGACAACGTCACCACAGCGCTCCTCTTCACTCCCGTGACCATAAGGTAGGCAAAGTGGCACCGTGTGGGCATCAGGCCAGGCTCACAGCAGCGCATGCTGGCTGCTGACCTTGCCCTTCACCCGTGTGCTTGGGTCCGGCCTGCACACCCACTGGGACTGTGGCTCTGTGTGCACGGCTGTGACAGTGGCAGTGGTGGTTGCAGAAATGCTGCAGAAGTCAGCACACATGGGCCTTTGTGTACTCTGGGACAGACCATCAGGGGCCAGGAGTTCTGGTCCATGGGCTCCGTGGGGCACTCAGCCAGAGAGTGGGAGGTGGGGCTGCTGTCCTGCTCTGGCAGGCTCCTCGTGGAAGGATTGGACCTGGCAAGGCCTTGAAAGGCAACTTTGGGAAAGAGAAATTCGGTTTGATTCTATTTTGCTCCTTTTAATTCCATCCACTTCCTTTGTTTGACATTCACCGAGCAGCACAAGCTGATCACCTGGAGCCTCCTGGGGCTTGGGCTGCAGCCTGTCATTGTGCAGCCCCTTCCAAGGTCATGGATGTACACTTGTATCTAGACTTTATGTTCCTTATTTTAAAGATGGTTCCCAGCATATCATGGTCTTCCCCTGCTTAGACCCATCATGTGCTGGTGCTGGCTGCTCCTCGGGAGACTGAGGGGACATAGGTATGGCTGGTGGTTTCTGGGAAGCTAGGTAGTGAGGACCTTTAGACAAGTCACTTCAGCTGCACTGATCTGGGTTGTACCATCAAAGAGATTAACCCAAACTAGTGTTCTGAGGATTCTGCCAGATAAGAGATTCTGCTGCACTTGAGGCATGAGACACAGCAAGTTCAATGTCACCAGCGAGGGGCTACTTCCAGAGCTCAAGACTAATTCTGGGCAATACCTTTGTTGTTGGAAGAGTAGTGACCCTCAGAGGAGGAGGGAGTTGGAGTGTGGGGTGGGGAGAGGAGAATGAAGGTTAGAGAGGAGCAGACAGTGGGCAGCACCCCACGGATTGGCCTGCAGTGTCACAAGTCAGTCCGTTGCTCAGGCTTCTGCAAGCTTGACTACATTGTCATGGCCCACGTGCAAATATAGATTTGAGGGGGGGGGTCGCTGGACTCAGCATGCCTGCACAGGGAGCATAGCACCTCCCAGTACCTAAGGGTTCTTCTGAGGGTAAATGCGGGATGGAGGGCGTTGTAAACTGTAGCACATGCTAAAACCAACCCTGCCCCTAGGACACCTCAGGGGGCAAGAGGCAGTTCACACCCACCCCACTTCAACCAGGGCAACTCTGCTGCTGACACTGGTTTGAAAATCATCTTACAATGTGCCAGATTCCAGCATGTCACTGCACTCTCTGAGGATGGCACACACGTTCTCAGCATCCCTGTATAACCTGGGCAGCTGAGGGTTGTCTCAGCCTTGCTGGGATTTGTTTATATCCTTAGTGTTCTAGGAACTGGCTTTGTAATTTTTTTTTTTTTTTGGGTACGCGGGCCTCTCACTGTGGTGGCCTCTCCCGTTGCGGAGCCCAGGCTCCAGACGCGCAGGCTCAGCGGCCATGGCTCATGGGCCCAGCCGCTCCATGGCCTGTGGGATCTTCCCGGACCAGGGCATGAACCCACGTCCCCTGCATCGGCAGGTGGACTCTCAACCACTGCGCCACCAGGGAAGCCCTGGCTTTGTAATTTTATGTGAGAATAGCAATTCCATTTATTAGTCTAAAAATTACATCTTTCAAGATTGAAATGTTGGGGTGCTCAGATTCACTGTTTATACTATCATATTCTTCATGACTCTATAAACTTAATCACATTTCTTCTGCCTTTGTCTGGATTGGGTAGCGCTAGTCTTTACAGTTAAACAGCCAGATCTGGCATTGCTGGTTAGCATGCACTAATCCTTTTCTTGCTAGAAGCAGAGCCGGGGCATCCTAAGCTGATAGCTTCTGCTGCTGATTGGCGTCTGTTCCTCTTTTTTGGATTCATCCCTGTCCCTGGTCCCTGGACACTGCTCCCTTCTCAGCTTCCACACGGTTCTGTAGGCCAGTCCCCCTCAGAAGAGCTGCTGGCTGTGATCTGAGCTGGGAGGTGGTAGAAAGGACCCTTGAGGGACTTCCCAGACTCCACGCTTCCACTGCAGGGGGCATGGGTTCAATCCCTGGTCAAGGAACTAAGATCCTGCATGCCGCGGAGTGGCCAAAAAAAAAAGGACCCTTGAATGCAGCAGGGACACCCTTCACTGCCAACTTCCACACCCAGGCCTGGCTTCTGTAAGGAAGTGGGCAATGTGATGGGCAGGTGGAGGGGGAAATACCATGAGGTATTTCCTAAACTTTCTTTAGAGTAGCCTTTTCTCAACTGTGGGCTCAGTGGACCTACTTGCGGAGCTCTAAACGCTGCTGCCCAGGCCCAGGCCCAGGGATTGATCTGTTGTGAGCTGGGCAGCAAGACTGTCAAGATTTCCAGACAAATCTAGTGTGTAGCCAAGGTGGAGAACCACTGCTGTAGAGTGTGTGCTCCTTGTTAATATTAAGCTTAGGGCCTCAGCATTTGAAAAGTGTAAGGTGGGTATGGAGCTAGGTTGGCAGGCATGGTGTGAGACACTGGGTGGCGGTGCTTTATGCTCTAGCCTCATCCTATTCAGAGGGGTCTGGTGGCAAAGATGCATTCATCTGTGCCAGGGCCTTCCCTGCACAGGGTCCTGCACCCTGAGTGCTTCCTCCAGACCTGTGGGGGCGAGGCAGGAGTATATTTTCACATGGATGGTTCAGATGGGTTTTATGTTAATTTTCAGAGAAATCTAATGCTGAGAGTCAAATTTATCCAGTAGCTCTGTAGCACTGTTGTCGTTTTTTACCCCTCAACATTGCCCTTCTCACAGGTGTGTGAGTGTGTGTGCACATGTGCACAAGCACATGCACACACATGCCTCCCTTGTACAAGCAAATGCTTTAAAAAAATTAAGTCTCACATGGGCAATTCACAATGTGAATAGTGGGACTGTTTTCATTTTCCTCCATTCATGACAGATTGTGTGAGGTGCTCAATCTTGATCCAAGACAAGTCCTGATTGCAGAAGTGATCTTCACAAACATTGGAGGAGCTGCCACTGCCATTGGGGACCCACCAAATGTCATTATTGTTTCCAACGAGGAGTTGAGGAAAATGGTATGTATCAGTATAACAGGGTTGCTTCCAGTAAATATAAGTGTGCAGCTTACCTGCACACTTAATAAAATTTTACCCTAAATGGATGTCACTTCTTCATATGAAGTGCTTTTGGTCATCTTGAGAGTGGGAAGTTAGGTGACTGATCCGCTAATTTAGAGTTAAGTGGTCTGAATTGATTTCATTCTTTTTTTTAAACATCTTTATTGGAGTATAATTGCATTACAATGGTGTGTTAGTTTCTGCTGTATAACAAAGTGAATCAGCTATACATACACATATATCCCCATATCTCCTCCCTTTTGCGTCTCCCTTCCACCCCTCTAGATGGACACAAAGCATTGAGCTGATCTCCCTGTGCTATGCAGCTGCTTCCCACTAGCTATCTATTTTAAATTTGGTAGTTTATATATGTCAATGCCACTCCCTCACTTTGTCCCAGCTTATCCTTCCACATCCCCGTGTCCTCAAGTCCATTCTCTACGTCTGCATCTTTATTCCTGTCCTTCCCCAGGTTCTTCAGAACCTGGTTTTTTTTTTTTTTTTTAGATTCCATATATATGTGTTAGTATACGGTATTTGTTTTGCTCTTTATGACTTACTTCATTCCATATGACAGATTCTAGGTACACACACCTCACCACAAATAACTCAATTTCATTTCTTTTTATGGCTGGGTAATATTCCATTGTATATATGTGCCACAACTTCTTTATCCATTCATCTGTCGATGGACACTTAGGTTGCTTCAATGTCCTGGCTATTGTAAATAGAGCTGTAGTCAACATTGTGGTACATGACACTTTTTGAATTATGGTTTTCTCAGGGCATATGCCCAGTAGTGGGATTTCTGGGTCATATGGTAGTTCTATTTTTAGTTTAGTTTTTTTTTTTTTTTTTTTTGTGATACGCGGGCCTCTCACTGTTGTGGCCTCTCCCGTTGCATAGCACAGGCTCCAGACACGCAGGCTCAGCGGTCATGGCTCATGAGCCCAGCCGCTCCGTGGCATGTGGGATCTTCCCAGACTGGGGCACGAACCCATGTCCCCTGCATTGGCAGGCGGACTCTCAACCACTGCGCCACCAGGGAAGCCCTATTTTCAGTTTTTTAAGGACCCTCCATGCTGTTCTCCATAGTGGCTGTAACAATTTACATTCCCACCAACATGCAGGAGGGTTCCCTTTTCTCCACACCCTCTCCAGCATTAATTGTTTGTAGATTTTTTGATGATGGCCATTCTGACCGGTGTCAGGTGATATCTCATTCTAGTTCTGATTTGCATTTTTCTAGTGATTAGTGATGTTGAGCATCCTTTCATATATTTGTTGGCAATCTGTATATCTTCATTGCAGAAATGTCTATTTAGGTCTTCTGCCCATTTTTTGATTGGGTTGTTTGTTCTTTTAATATTGAACTGCATGAGCTGTTTATATATTTTGGAGACTAATCCTTTGTCCGTTGATTCATTTGCAAACATTTTCTCCCATTCTGAGGTTTGTCTTTTTGTCTTGTTTATAGCTTCCTTTGCTGTGCAAAAGCTTTTAAGTTTTATTACTGTACTGTCTTAATTACTGTAGCTTTGTAGTATAGTTGGAAGTCAGGAAGCCTAATTCCTCCAGCTCTGTTTTTCTTACTCAAGATTGTTTTGGCTATTCGGGGTCTTTTGTGTTTCCATACAGATTCTGAAAATTTTTGTGCTAGTTCTGTGAATAATGTCATTGGTAGTTTGATAGGGATTGCATTCGATCTGGAGATGGCTTTGAGTAGTATAGTCATTTTCACTATGTTGATTCTTCCAATCCAGGAACATGGTATATCTCTCCATCTGTTAGTATCATCTTTAATTTGTGTCAACAGTGTCTTATAGTTTTCTGCATACAGATCTTTTGTCTCCCTAGGTAGGTTTATTCCTAGGTATTTTATCCTTTTTGTTGCAATAGTAAATGGGAGTGTTTCCTTAATTTCTCTTTCAGGTTTTTCATCATTAGTGTATAGGAATGCAAGAGATTTCTGTGCATTAATTTTGTATCCTGCTACTTTACCAAATTCATTGATTAGCTCTAGTAGTTTTCTGGTAGCATCTTTAGGATACTCTATGTATAGTATCATGTCATCTGCAAAGAGTGGCAATTTTACTTCTTCTTTTCCAATTTGGATTCCTTTTATTTCTTTTTCTTCTCTGATTGCTGTGATTAAAACTTCCAAAACTATGTTGAATAATAGTGGTGAGAGTGGGCAACTTTGTCTTGTTCCTGATCTTAGAGGAAATACTTTCAGTTTTTCATCACTGAGAAGGATGTTGGCTGTGAGTTTGTCATGCATGGCCTTTATTATGATGATATAAGTTCCCTGTATGCCTACTATCTGAAGGGTTTTTATCATAAATGGGTGTTGAATTTTGTCAAAAGCTTTTTCTGCATCTAATGAGATGATCATATCGTTTTTCTCCTTCAATTTGTTAATATTGTTTATCACATTGTTTGATTTGCATATATTGAAGAATCCTTGCATTCCTGAGATAAAACCCACTTGATCATGGTGTATGATCCTTCTTATGTGCTGTTGGATTCTGTTTAGTAGTATTCTGTTGAGGATTTTTGCATCTATATTCATCAGTGATATTGGCCTGTCATTTTCTTTTCTTGTGGTATCTTTGTCTGTTTTCGGTATCAGAGTATGTTGGCCTCGTAGAATGGGTTTGGGAGTATTCCTCCCTCTGCTATATTTTGCAAGAATTTGAGAAAGATAGGTGTTAGCTCTTCTCTAAATGTTTGATAGAATTTGCCTGTGAAGCCATCTGGTCCTGGGCTTTTGTTTGTTGGAAGATTTTTAATCACAGTTTCCATTTCAGTGCTTGTGATTGGTCTGTTCATATTTTCAATTTCTTCCTGGATCAGTATCAGAAGGTTGTGCTTTTCTTAGAATTTTTCCATTTCTTCAGGTTGTCCATTTTATTGGCATATAGTTGCTTGTAGTAATCTCTCATGATACTTTGTATTTCTGCAGTGTCAGTTGTTACTTCTTTTTCATTTCTAATTCTGCTTATTTGAGTCTTCCTTTATTTCTTGATGAGTCTGGCTAATGATTTATCAATTTTGTTTATCTTTTCAAAGAACAAGCTTTGAGGTTTATTTTTCTTTGCTATCGTTTCCTTCATTTCTTTTTCATTTTTTTCTGATCTGAACTTTATGATTTCTTTCCTTCTGCTAACTTTGGGGTTCTTTTGTTCTTCTTTCTCTAATTGCTTTAGGTGCAAGGTGAGGTTGTTTACTTGAGATGTTTCCTGTTTCTTAAGGTAGGATTGTATTGCTATAAACTTCCCTCTTAGAACTGCTTTTGCTGCATCCCATAGGTTTTGGGTCATCATGTTTTTATTGTCAATTGTTTCTAGGCATTTTTTGATTTCCTCTTTGATTTCTTCAGTGATCTCTTGGTTGTTAAGTAGTGTATTGGTTAGTCTCCATGTGCATGTATTTTTTTTTACAGATTTTTCCTGTAATTGATATCTATTCTCATAGTATTGTGATCAGAAAAGATGCTTGATACGATTTCAATTTTCTTAAATTTATCAAGGTTTGATTTGTGACCCAAGATATGATCTATCCTGGAGAATGTTCCATGAGAACTTGAGAAGAAAGTGTATTCTGTTGTTTTTGGATGGAATGTCCTATAGATATCAATTAAGTCCATCTTGTTTAATGTGTCATTTAAAGCTTGTGTTTCCTTATATATTTTCATTTTGGATGATCTGTCCATTGATGAAAGTGGGGTGTTAAAGTCCCTTATTATTTTTGTGTTACTGTCGAATTCCCCTTTTATGGCTGCTAGCATTTGCCTTATGTATTGAGGTGCTCCTATGTTGGGTGCATAAATATTTACAATTGTTATATCTTCTTGGATTGATCCCTTGATCCTTATGTAGTTTCCTTCTTTGTCTCTTGTAATAGTCTTTATTGTAAAGTCTGTTTTGTCTGATATGAGAATTGCTACTCCAACTTTCTTTTGATTTTCATTTGCATGGAATATTGTTTTACATCCCTTCACTTTCAGTTTGTATATGTCCCTAGGTCTGAAGTGGATCTCTTGTAGACAGCTTATATTTGGGTCTTGTTTTTGTATCATTCAGCCAGTCTATGTCTTTTGGTTGGAACATTTAATCCATTTACCTTTAAGGTAATTATCAATATGTATGTTCCTATTACCATTTTCTTAATTGTTTGGGGTTTGTTATTGTAGATCCTTTCCTTCTCTTGTGTTTCCTTCCTAGAGAAATTCCTTTAGCACTGTTGTAAAACTGGTTTGGTAGTGCTGAATTCTCTTAGCTATTGCTTATCTGTAAAGTTTTTAATTTCTATGTCGAATCTGAATGAGATCCTTGCTGGGTAGAGTAATCTTGGTTGTAGGTTTTTCCATTTCATCACTTTAAATATATCTTGCCACTCCCTCCTGGCTTGCAGAATTTCTGCTGAGAAATCAGCTCTTAACCTTATGGGGATTCCCTTACATGTTATTTCTTGCTTTTCCCTTGCTGCTTTTAATATTATTTTATTTGTATTTAATTTTTGATAGTTTTATTAATATGTGTCTTGGCATGTTTCTCCTTGGATTTATCCTGTATTGGATGCTCTGCGTTTCATGGACTTGATATTTCCTTTCCCATATTAGGGAAGTTTTCAACTATATTCCCTTGAAATATTTTCTCAGGTTCTTTCTTTTTCTCTTCTTCTTCTGATACCCCTCTAATCCGAATGTTGGTGCATTTAATGTTGTCCCAGAGGTCTCTTTGACTGTCTTCAATTTTTTTTCATTCTTTTTTCTTTATTCTGCTCTGCAGTAGTTATTTCCACTATTTTATCTTCCGGGTCACTTATCCATTCTTCTGTGTCAGTTATTCTGCTATTGATTCCTTCTAGAGAATTTTTAATATTATTTTTTGTGTTGTTCATCATTATTTGTTTGCTCTTTAGTTCTTCTAGGTCCTTGTTAACCATTTCTTATATTTTCTCCATTCTATTTTCAAAATTTTGGATCATCTTTACTGTCCTTACTCTGAATTCTTTTCAGGTAGATTGCCTATTTCCTCTTCATTTGTTTCGTCAGGGCTGTTTTTACCTTGCTCCTTTATCTGCTGCATATTTCTCTGTCTTCTAACTTTGCTTAACTTACTGTGTTTGGGGTCTCCTTTTTGAAGGTTGTGGGTTTGTAGCTCCTGTTGCTTTTGGTGTCTGCCTCCAGTGGGTAAGATTGGTTCAGTGGGTTGTATAGGCTTCCTGCTTGAGGGGACTGGTGCCTGTGTTCAGGTGGATGAGCCTGGATTGTGTCTTTCTGGTGGGCAGGACTGCATCTGGTGGTGTGTTTTGGGGTGTCTGTGAACTTATTATGAATTTAGGCAGCCTCTGCCAATGGGTGGGGTTGTGTTCCTGTCTCACTAGTTGTTTGGCAAGTGGTGTCCAGCATTGTAGCTTGCTGGTTGTTGAGTGGACCTGGGTCTTAGCATTGAGATGGAGATCTCTGGGAGAGTTCTTGCCATTTGAAATTACATGGGGCTGGGAGGTCTCTGGTGGACCAATGTCCTGACCTCAGCTTTCTCACCTCAGAGGCTCAGGCCTGACACCTAGCCAGAGCACGAAGACCCTGTCAGCCAGATGGCTCAGAAGAAAGGCGAGAAAAAAAAAGAAAGGAAAAAAAGGTATTAGAGTATAAACAGATTGTTAAAAATAAAAACATAATTAGAGTAAAGAAAGAAGAGGGCAATGAAACCAATAAACAAATCCACCAATGATTACAAACATTACAAACTATACTACGAAAACAAAAAACAAAAACGGACAGACGGAATGCTAGGATGAATGATAAAAGCAAAGCTATACAGACAAAATCACACAAGGAAACATGTACATACAGACTCACAAAAAGAGAAAAAGGGGGAAAAATATATATAAAAGGAAGAGAGCAACAAATTCAATAAACAAATCTACCAATGATAATAAGCTCTAAATAGTAAACCAAGGTAAACATAAAACCAGAAACAAATTATATGCAGAAAGCAAACCCCAAGTCTACGGTTGCTCCCAAAGTCCATTGCTTCAATTTTGGGATGATTTGTTGTCTATTCAGATATTCCAGAGATGCAGGGTACATCAAGTTGATTGTGGAGATTTAATCTGCTGCTCCTGTGGCTGCTGGGAGAAATTTCCCTTTCCTTTCTTTGTTCGCACAGCTGCTGGGGCTTTGGATTTGGCCCCACCTCTATGTGTAGGTTGCCTGAGGGCATCTGTTCCCCACCCAGACAGGACGGTGTTAAAGTAGAAGCAGATTAGGGGGCTCTGGCTCACTCGGCCAGGGGGAGATAGGGGTATGGAATGCGGGGTGATCCTGTGGTGGCAGAAGCCGGTGTGATGTTTCAACAGCCTGAGGTGTGCCATGTGTTCTTACAGTGAAGTGGTCCCTGGATCACAGGACCCTGGCAGTGTTAGACTGCATAGGCTCCCAGGAGGGGCAGTGTGGATAGTGACTTGTGCTTGCACACAGGCTTCTTGGTGGCTGCAGGATCAGCCTTAGCATTTCATGCCAGTCTGTGGTGTCTGTGCTGATAGCTGCAGCTTGCGCCCAACTCTGGAGCTCGTTTAGGTGGTGCTCTGAATCCCCTCTCCTTGTGCACCCCAAAACAATGGTCTCTTGCCTCTTAGGCAGTTCCAGACTTTTTCCTGGACTCCCTCCCGGCAGCTATGGTGCACTAGCCCCCTTCAGACTGTGTTCACACAGCCAACCCCAGTCCTCTCCCTGGGATCTGACCTCCGAATCCCAAGTCTCAGCTCCCAGCCTCCACCCACCCCAGCAGGTGAGCAGGCAAGCCTCTCAGGCTAGTGAGTGCTTGTTGACACAGATCCTTTGTGTGGGAATCTATCCACTTTGCCCTCTGCACCCCTGTTGCTGCACTCTCCTCTGTGGCTCTGAAGCTTCCCCCCCGCCCACCCCCGTCTCCACCATTGAAGGAGCTTCCTAGTGTGTGGAAACCTTTCCTCCTTCACAGCTCCCTCCCAGAGGTGTAGATCCTGTCCCTATTCTTTTGTCTCTGTTTTTTCCTTTTTCTTTTGCCCTACCCCGGTACGTGGGGAGTTTCTTGCCTTTTGGGAAGTCTGAGGTCTCCTGCCAGCATTCAGTAAGTGTTCCGTAGGAGTTGTTCCACTTGTAGATGTATTTTTGATGTATTTGTGGAGAGGAACGTGATCTCCACGTCTTACTCCTCCACCATCTTGAAGGTCCTCCCTGATTCTGCCTGATTTCATTCTTATTCTGATAAAATTTTAAGAAAATGATTACATTTTCTATTTAGTCATAGTATGTTATATTAATGGGAACTGAGGTTTCTTGAAACTAATATTAAGAATAAAATGATCTGTCCCCTCTTGCCTTTCAACTGAGGTGGATGAATTCACTGATGAAGAATGTAAGAATTTTTTTAAAAAATAGTGTTAGAAAATGAAGGTCTTTAGGGATTTTTGGAAAGCTGCTATTAATATATAATTTCTTCATACACTAAAATAAAAACAAAGTGTTAAAGAGAATGCAAATGGTATTTTACGTATCTTAGAGTTAAAATTAAATATTACAATTAATTTTCATTTGTCATTCTTTGGTCATTAGAATTTTCCCGATATCTCTTCTCTGAAGTATCAGCAAAAATGCTTCCAAATTGGTGTCATTTATTATAGATGACATGTTTATGCCTGTGTGTCCGTGAAGCGTGTCAGTTTGTTTGTGTATATGGGCTGTCTTTCATAAAAATATTTAAGCCTTTGAGAGATCATGGCTCTAAGGTGTTGATGGCCATTTTGTGGGCCCGCTAATGTTCTAGAGATTCAGGGTATAACTTAGATACTTTAATACTTCAACTTTAATACTCCCTGGTTTCCCTGGAAAACCACCTGTGACACTTCACCTGTCTTGCTGCATGAGCTGAGCAGCAGGCCCCCCCCATCATATCACATGAGAACAGCAGAAAGTGGTAGAGCCCCATGATCTTCCTTGGGGGCACCTTTCACACAGGATAGGCTGCATACGCATGGGAGAGCACTATTTTCAGAGAAAAATATTGTTTTATTATTTTTATTTTACAATAATACATTTATTTTAGAAAATGTAAATCACACACACACCACAAATAAAAAACTGTTATAATACCACTACCCAGAGGTAAATTCTCTTAATATTTTGGTGCATGTAGTCTCAGAATGTGTGTATGTGGATATACATGGATAAAAAAGGCTTCTTCTCTGGCCAAGATGGAGTAACAGGGACTGTATTTACCCTCTTGCTTGAGACATCCAAAAAGAAAATAAACCAAAATCCAAAAAAAAACCAGGAACAAACCAAAATCAGACAGTGGTAATCAAGATACTGGATATCAGGTAAAAAAGGGCAGTGATCCCTGAGAAATGGGAAACAAATGAAATGAGTCTATGATTGCCCCAGCTCACTGCATTGAGAGACTTTCCAGGATGCAGGGCAGGGAGAGAGAACCCATGTGGATCCCACCAGATTCCTGGAGTTGAGGGGATAGAACTGACTCTGGAGAGACCAAGGCAGGTAAAATTTTCAACACAGAGAACCAGAGAGGAAAGAGCTGCACAGAGAGAGAGGGAAACTCCCTGTGTCCAGGGGAAGAACAACTCAAAAAGATTAGAAGAAAGAGTGCTTGATACACTCAGGGCTAGGAATAATGTCTGTTCCTGCCAGGAAGACTGTAAACTTCTTAATTTATGAGGCATTGGATAGAGTACACTGAAGGGTCTTGCCTCATATTGGTGAGTAATTTGCTCTAGACTGAACACTGCCCTGATTCCACCTAATAAATCTTAAAGACCCCAAATAATCAAATTGTTTCTAAGTAGTTTAACTGCATCCAAGAACAAACCTCAAGAATCTAGGAATCCAACAGCACACAAGGTAAAATTCACAATATCTGACATCCAATCAAAGATTACCAGGCATGCAAAAAAGCAAGAAAATTTGATCTATCACGAGGAGAATATGAACAAACCATTTGAAATTAACCCAGAATAGACAAAAGTGTTAGAATTAACAGACAAGGGCATTAAAACTGTTATTATAACTGTATTCTAGATGTTCATTAAGTTAAGCAGAAACATATTTTTTAAAAAGGCCCAAATCAAACTTCTAAAGATGAAAACTATAATGTATGAGATAAAAATCTCTTGTTAGGATTAAAAAGGCAAATTAAGAATTACAGAAGAAAAGACTAGTGAACTTGAAGACATAGGTCCAAAGTAAAACTGAGTGAAAAGTAATGAAAAGCATTCGTCAGCTAGGGGAAAACTTCATGTGGCCTAATATATCTGTAGTTCTTGTCTCTGAAGGAGAGAGGGGAACAGAAAAAGACATTTGAAGAAAATATGGTTTAAAATTTCAAATTTTATGAAAGATATAAACCCAGAGATTCAGGAAGTTCAATGACGTCAAGGCACAAGAAACATGAAGAAAACTAGGCCATGCCATAATTATTGTACACATGAAACTTATATAATGTTGTAGACTGATGATACCACAGGTATCATCCAAAGGCATAATGGGTCATTTACTTTTTCAAGAGCTACACTTTGACTTGGATATTTCATTTTGGAAATAATAAGAAATAATTATTTTTAAAATAGCTATTTTTTTTGGACATCCCTGGTGGCACAGTGGTTAAGAATCTGCCTGCCAATGCGGGAGATGTGGGTTTGAGCCCTGGTCCAGGAAGATCCCACATGCCGTGGAGCAACTAAGCCTGTGCACCACAAATACTGAGCCTGCACTCTAGAGCCTATGAGGCACAACTACTGAGCCCGCATGCCACAACTACTGAAGCCTGTGCACTAGAGCCTGTGCTCTGCAGCAAAGAGAAACCACTGCAATGAGAAACCCACGCACTGCATTGAAGAGTAGCCCCTGCTCACCACAACTACAGAAAGCCCATGTGCAGCAATGAAGACCCAAAGCAGCCAAAAATAAATAAATACATTTATTAAAAAATGTATTTTAAAGATCTATTTAAATATAGCTATTTTTAGCTACAGAGAATTGAAAAACCTGTGTGAAAAAATTCCAAGAGTCAAAGACAAAAGTGAAATTGTGAAGTATTTTGGATTGAATTATGAAAACAAAATTTGTGGGATTCCTCTCAAGCAGGAGTCAGCAAACTTTTTCTTAAAAGTCCATATAATTAGTATTATAGGCATGTGGGCCTTATGGTCTCTGTTGCAATCACTCAACTCTGTCCCTGTCACAGGAAAGCAGCCACAGACAACACATAAATGAATGTGCATGTCTATATTCCAGCCTGCAATTGTAGTTTTCTGGTACCTGCTCTAAAACAGTATTCAGAGGGGAATTTATACCATTAAATACCAATATTAGAAAAGAAGAAATGTCTCAAATCAGTGACCTCAGCTTCAATCTTAAGAAACTAGATAAAGAAGAGCAAGTTAAACTAAAAGTAAGCAGAAGAAAGAAATACAGGCCAGCATGGAGAACAGAAAAACAGTAGAGAAAATCAATGAAAGCAAAAGCTAGTTCTTTGATAAGATAGATAATTCTGACAAACTTCTGGCCAAACTGTTGTAAAAAATAAGAGAGAAGACATAAATTACCAATATCAGGAAAAGAGATGTTACATCACTAAAGAGCATACAGACATTAGATATTGTTAGGGAGTGTTGTGGACAACTCTATGCCAATAAATTTGACAACTTAGATAAAATAGACAATTTTCTTGAAAGACACACTCTACCAAACCTCACTCAAGAAGAACTAGATAACCTGAGTAGCCCTATATCTATTAAAGAAATTGAATTTGTAGTTAAAAACCTTCCCAGAAAGTACAAAACAAGACAAACAAAAAACTCAGGCTAAGATAGCTTCTTTGGTGAATTCTACCAAATGTTTAAGGAAGAAATAATGCTACAACACCAATTCTACACAAACTTTACAGCAAATTGAAGAGGAGAGAATACTTCTCAACTAACTCTATAAGTTCCTGATGCCTAAACCAGACAAAACCAGGATAAGAAATCTATTGACAAATATTTCTTACGAACATAGATGTAAATTTTAAAAAATTAGCTAATTCAATTTAACAATATATAAAATGGATAATACAGCACAATCAAGTGGAATTTATCCTAGAAATGGAAGATTGGTGTTATATTTGAAAAATCAACCAGTGCAATTTGCTAGCAAACTAAATGAGAAAATCCATATGATCATCTCAATAGATGCAGAAAAAAATTTGGCAAAATTCAACATCCATTACTGATAGAATCTCTCAATAAACTAGGGAAAGCAGAGAGCTTCTTTAGCCTGATAAGGAGCATCTATGAAAAGCTTACAGCTAGCATCATACTTAAATGGGAAAAACTGAATACCTCCATAGATCAGAAACAAGACAAAGATGTCTGTTCTCACCATGTAAATGCAACATTTTACTGGAGGCTCTAGCTGGTACAATAAGTCAAGAAAAGACATACTAGGCATCCATAATAGAAGGGAAGAATTAAGTCTTTATTTGCATATGACATGATTGTCCAGGTAGAAAATTTGAAGGAATCTACAAAAAAAAAAAAAAGCTCCTGGAAATAATAAGTAAAATTGACAAGGGTACAAGATCAATATAGAAAAAGTAATGGTTTTCTATATTCTAGCAATAAACAGCTGGAAATTGACATCAATACATAAAATAGGGTAAATCTGACCAAACATATGCAAGAAAACAACAAAATATTGCAGAAAGTAATTAAAGAAGATCTAAATAAATGGGAAGATATATTTTGGTCATGGATCAGAAGACTCAATATCATTAAGGTATCAGTTCTCCCTAGATAGATCTGTAGACTCATGCAATTCCTATCAAAACCATAGCAGAGCAAGTTTTTTTTTAGAAATTGGTAAACTGATTTTAAAATTTGTATGGAAATTCAAAGTATCCAGAATAGTCAAAAACAACTCTTAAAGTGCAAAACAAATAGGGGGGGCTAGTACTACCTAATTCCACTACTTATTATAAAGCCACACTAACAAAGACAGTGTGGTACTGGCATCAAGATAGGTGGATAGATAAATGGAACAAAGTAGGGAGTTCAGATATAAATCCTCACATACATGACTTTTGACAAAGTGATTTTTGACAAAGGTGCAAATTAAGCCAACTAAGTGGAGAAAGGATAGTTTTTTCACAAATAGTCCTGGAACAAATGGACATGCATATGCAAGAGAAATAAACTTCAGTCCACACCTCCCACTTTATCAAAATGTTAACTCAAACATGGATCACAGACATAAATGTAAAGGCTAAAACTTTAAAATTTCTTATAGAAGATATTTTTCAGTAGAATACGTATAGAAATAGTTCAAGTGAGAGCATGGCTACTGTAATTTATGCCTGATTTTAGAACTCTGCTTTCCATTTCTGTTGTTTGTCTCTTCTTTTTATGACAATATGTTAATGAATGCTGCAATAGCTTAGCTCCCCTGGTTGACATCATGTGGTTTCATTTTTTTTTTTTTTTTTGGCTGTGTTGGGTCTTTGCTGCTGTGCATGGGCTTCCTCTAGTTGCAGCGAGTGGGGGCTACTCTTCATTGTGGTGTGTGGGCTTCTCGTCGTGACTTCTCTTGTGGAGCAAGGCTCTAGGCATGTGGGCTTCAGTAATTGCAGCACGCAGGTTTAGTAGTTGTGGCTCGCAGGCTCTAGAGCACAGGCTCAGTAGTTGTGGTGCATAGGCTTAGTTGCTTCATGGCATGTGGGATCTTCCTGGATCAGGGATCGAACTCGTGTCCCCTGCATTGGCAGGCAGATTCTTAACCACTGCACCACCAGGGAAGTCCCCACATTAGTTTTAATGTAAAACCCCAGGTGTGGTGCCTTTTTTGGACACAAATTGAGTTAACTCTACATCATTTTAAACTTGTCCTTAGAGTCCTAGGTCTGAATGCTCTGACTAAACAGTGGGATGTGACCCAAGACAGGCTTTGGGTCCTGGACCTCTACCAAGTCACATAGAAAGCTGAAGGGAAAGAGCAGTTAGTCAGACTATTCCCATTCTTCCATGGCATCCTGACATGCTGTTTTAAATATCCAGAATTTAAACCTGATGGTAAGGGAGAAAGGTGAGGTTTTTGCAAAAACACACAGAGGGCCCTGGAGGTGAGCACCCTCTTTCGTTGCATTGAAGCTCAGCCTAGGCTACTTACCCAGCTTTGTGTGAAAGTGGCATCCTCTGGGAACATGGCTTTAGGGCTGTCCTGTTTTACTGAAGATGACATTCCTTGTCTTCCACTTAATGACTTTCCCTGCATTTTAAGGGTTAAACTATATCTTGCAGAAAAAGTATCTAATGAATGTCTTTTTGTGGATAACAAAGAGTGGTTTTAATTCATTTTGTAGTAATTCAGAGATATGAGAATATTTATTTGTATGGAGACACAAATGAACATATAGTTCCAGGTATAGTGTCTTTAGCAGAGAGTAATTTATAAAGTCTCATTATCAATAATGACAGCACAGCTATACATTTGCATCACATGATGGGCACAATTATTTGGCATTATTTTGTTGTTAATCAGTGAACTGAAATAGGAAGAAGACAGATTATCAAATTAAAATAAAATTTGAAATTAATTTTTAAAATATTCACAAAGAAAATTAATACTTAATATGTAATTCAGAGGAGTAATTAAAAAACAGTACTAGGCTGGAGAAGATCCTGAAGGGTTGGAGACAAGATGGTGGAGTAGAAGGGCTTGAGCACAACTGCTCTCACAAAAACACCAAAATCACAACTAACTGCTGAACAACTGTTGACAAAAGAGACTGGAACCCACCAAAGAAGATATTCTATATCCAAAGACAAAGAAGCCACAACAAGACAGTAGAGGGGTGCAATCATGATAAAATCAAATCCCACACCCACCAGGTGGACGGCCCACAAACTGGAAAATAATTATATCACAGAGGCTCTCCCACAGGATTGAGAGTTTGGAGCCCCATGTCAGGATCCCTAGCCTGGGGACCTGGCACTGGCAGAAGGATCCCCCAAAGAATTTGGCTTTGAAGGCAAGTGGGGCTTGATGACAGGAGCTCCACAGGACTGGGGGAAACAGAAACTCCATTCTTGGAGGCCACACACAAGGTCTCGTGCTCACTGGGACCCAGGGAAAAAGCAGTGACTTCATAGGAGCCTGGACCAGACCTACCTGCTGGTCTTGGAGAGTCTCCTGGGCAGGTGGGGCTTTGGCTGTGTTTCACTGTGGGGACAAGGACACTGGTGGTGGAGGTATCAGGGAGTACTCATTGGCCTGAGCTTTCCTGGAGGTTGCCACCAAGACATGGTGACACCCTACAGTCTGTAGGATCCAGTGCTGGGACGCCTCAGGCAAAACAACCAACAGGGCAAGAGCACAGCACCACCCATCATCAGACAGGCTGCCTAAAATCTTCCTACCCACAGCCACTTCTAAACACCACTTCTATATACAAAACAGAAACAGACTCACAGACATAGAGATCAGACTTGTGGTTGCCAAAGGGGAGGGGAGGAGGGAGAGGCATGGACTGGGAATTTGGGGTTGGTAGATGCAAAGTATTACATTTAGAATGGATAAACAACAAGGGCTTATTGTATAGCACAGGGAACTATATCCAATCTCTTGTGATAAACCATAATGGAAAAGAATATTTTTAAAAAGGAATGTATATATGTGCAAAACTGAGACACTTTGCTGTACAGCAGAGATTGGTACAATACTGTAAATCAACTATACTTCAATAAAAAAAATAATAAACACACCTCTGGACATGGCCCTGCCCACCATCTCCATCCATCAGTGGGAAGGCACCAGTCCCTCCCACCAGGAAGCCTACATGAGCCTCTTAGACCAGCCTCACCCATCAGTGGGGAGACACCAGAAGCACGAGGAACTACAACCTTGCAGCCTATGGAACGGAAAGTGCAGTCACAGAAAGTTAGACAAAATGAGACAGCAAAAGAATATGTTTCAGATGAAGGAACAAGAAAAAACAAACAGAAGAATAACTAAGTGAAGAGGAGATAAGCAATCTAACCAAAAGGAATCCAGAGTAATGAGAGTAAAGATGATCCAAAATCTTGGAAAAAGAATGGAGGCACAGATCGAGAAGATACAAGAAATGTTTAACAAAGAGCTGGAAGATATAAAGAATAAAAAAACAGAGATGAACAATACAATAACCAAAAGGAAAAATACACTAGAAGGAATCCATAGCAGAATAAATGAAGCAGAAGAACAGATAAGTGAGCTGGAAGACAGAATGGTGGAAATACTGCCAGAGAATAAAATAAAGAAGAATGAAAACAAACGAGGGCAGTTTAAGAGACCTCTGAGTCAACATTAAATGCACCAACATTTAAATGGACCAAACATTTAAATGGACCCATTTCTGGGTCCCAGAAAGAGAAGAAGAAACATTTAAATGGAGCCATTTCTGGGTCCCAGAAAGAGAAGAGAGAGAGAAAGAGCCTGAGAAAATATTTGAAGAGATAATAGCTGAAAACTCTCCTAACATGGGAAAGGAAACAGCCACCCAAGTCCAAGAAGTGCAGAGAATGCCAGGAAGGATAAACCCAAGGAGGAACACACCAAGATGCATATTAATCAAATTGACAAAAATTAAATACAAAGAGAAAATATTTAAAACAACAAGGGAAAAGCAACAAATAACATACAAAGGAATCCCCATAAGGTTATCGGCTGATTTTTCCACAGAAACTCTGCAGGCCAGAAGGGAGTGGCATGATATATTTAAAGCGATGAAAGGGAAAAACTACAACCAAGAATACTCTACTCAACAAGGCTCTCATTTAGATTTGACAGAGAAATCAAAAGCTTTAAAGACAAGCAAAAGCTAAGATAATTCAACACCACAAAATCAGCTTTACAACAATGCTAAAGAAAGTCTCTAGGTGGAAAAGAAAAGGCCGTAAATAGATACAAGAAAATTAGGAATGGAAAGGCTCGCTGGTAAAGGCAAACATACAGTTAAAGTAGGAAATCATCCACACACAAATATATTACAACCAGCAATTGTGAGAAGAGGTGAGTACAAATGCAGGATATTGAAAATGCATTTGAAATTAAAGACCAGCAACTTAATCTTATATATATATAGACTGCTATATCAAAATTTCATACTATCTACAAATATCATAGTATCTACATAGTATCTTCAAATATCTACAATAGACATACACACAAAAAAGAAAGAGGAATCCAAACACAACACTAAAGTTAGGCATCAGATCACAAGAGAAGAGAGCAAGAGGAAGGGAAGAAAAAAGACCTATAAAAACAAATCCAAAACAATTAACAAAATGACAATAAGAACATACATATCAATAATTACCTTAAATGTAAACAGAATAAATGCTCCAGCCAAAAGACATAGATTGGTTGAATGGATACAAAAGCAAGACACATATATATGCTGTCTACAAGAGACCCAATTCAGGTCTAAGAACACATACAGAATGAAAGTGAGGGGATGGAAAAATATGCTCCATGTAAATGGAAATCTAAAGAAAGCTGGAGGGACTTCCCTGGTGGCACAGTGATTAAAAATCTGCCTGCCAATGCAGGGGACACGGGCTCGATCCCTAGTCCTGGAAGATCCCACATGCTGTGAAACAGCTAAGCCCATGTGGCACAACTATTGAGCCTGCACTCTAGAGCCCGTGAGCCACAACTACTGAGCCCATGTGCCACAAATGCTGAAGGCTGTGCACCTAGACCCTGTTCTCGGCAACAAGAGAAGCCACTGCAACAAGAAGCCTGTGCACAGCAACAAAGAGTAGCTCCCATTCATTGCAACTAGAGAAAGCCTGCACTCAGCGACAAAGGCCCAGTGCAGCCAAAAATGAATAAATAAATAAATAAATTTTAAAAAAAGCTGGAGTAGCAATATTCATATCAGACAAAATAGACTTTAAAATAAAAGCTGTTACCAGAGACAAAGAAGGACACTACATAATGATCAATCCAAGAAGATATAACAATTGTAAATATGTATGCACCCAACATAGGAACACTTCAATATATAAGGCAGATACTAACAGCCAATAAAGGAGAAATCGACAGTAACACAATAATACTGGGGGACCTTAACACCCCACTTTCATCAATGGACAGATCATCCAGAGAGAAAATCAATAAGGAAACACAGCCCTTAAGTGGCACATTAGATCAGATGGACTTAATTGACATTTACAGAGCATTCCATCCAAAAGCAGCAGAATACACATTCTTCTAAAGGGCACATGGAACATTCTCCAGGATAGATCACATCTTGGGTCACAAATCAATCCTTGGTAAATTTAAGAAAATTGAAATCATATCAAGCATCTTTTCCAACCACGACGCTATGAGATGACAAATCAATTACAAGAAAAAACTACAAAGAACACAAACACGTGGAGGCTAAACAATATGCTGTTAAACAACAAATGGGTCACTGAAGAAATCAAAGAGGAATTAAAAAAATACATAGAGATAAATGAAAATGAAAACATGATCATCCAAAACTTGTGGGGTGCAGCAAAAGCAGTTCTAAGAGGTAAGATTATAGCAATAAATCTTACCTCAGGAAACAAGAAAAATCTCAAACAACCTAACTTTACATCTAAAGCAACTAGAGAAAGAAGAACAAACAAAACACGAAGTTAGTAGAAGGAAAGAAATCATAAAGATCAGAGCAGAAATAAATGAAACAGAGATGAAGAAAACAATAGAAAAGATCAATGAAACTAAAAGCTGGCTCTCTGAAAAGAAAAACAAAATTGATAAACCTTTAGCCAGACTCATTAAGAAAAAAAGGGAGGTCTTCCCTGGTGGTGCAGTGGTTGAGAGTCCACCTGCCCATGCAGGGGACATGGGTTCGTGCCCGGGTCAGGGAAGATCCCACATGCCCCGGAATGGCTAGGCCCATGAGCCATGGCCACTGAGCCTGCGCATCTGGAGCCTGTGCTCCGGAAGAGGCCACAACAGTGAGAGTCCCGTGTACTGCAAAAAAAAAAAAAAAAAAAAAAAAAAGAAAAAGAAAAAAAAGGGAGAGGGCTTAAATCAATAAAATCAGAAATGAAAAAAGAGGAGATATAACTGACACAACAGAAATACAAAGGATCATAAGAGACTACTACAAGCAACTGTATGCCAAAAAAATGGATAACCTAGAAGAAATGGAAAAATTTTTAGACAGGTACAATCTCCAAAGACTAAGTGAGGAAGAAATTGAAAATATGAACAAGCAATCACAGTACTGAAATTGAAACTGTGATTGAAAAACTCCCAACAAAATGTCCATGGTCAGATGGCTTCACAGGTGAATTCTATCAAACATTTAAGGAAGAGTTAATACTTTCTTCTGAAACTATTCCAAAAAATTGTAGAAGAAGGAACACTCCTAAAGTCATTCTATGAGGCCACCATCACTCTGATTCCAAAACTAAACAAAGATACCACAAAAAAGAAAATTACAGGCCAATATCACTGATGACCATAGATGCAAAAATCCTCAACAAAATACTAGCAATCTGAATTCAACAATAAATTAAAAGGACCATATACCATGAACAAGTGGGATTTATCCCAGGGATGCAATGACTTTTCAATATCTGCAAATTACTCAGTGTGATAGTGATTCTGATACCACATCAACAAAGTGAAGTATAAAAACTATATGATCATCTCAATAGATGCAGAAAAACTTTTGATTAAATTCAATACTGATTTATTATAAAAACTCTCTGAACAGTGAGTATAGAGTGAACATACCTCAACATAATAAAGGCCATATATGACAAGCCTGCAGAAAACATCATTTGCAACCATGGAAAAGTGAAAGCATTTTCTCTAAGATCCGGAAAAAGATAAGGATGTACACTATCACCAGTTTTATTCAACATAGTTCTGGATGTCCTAGCCATGGCAATCAGAGATTAAAAAGGAATAAAAGGAATGCAATTTGAAAAGAAGTTAAACTGTCACTATTTGCAGATGACATGATACTATACATAGAAAACAGTAAAGATGCTACCAGAAAATTGCTAGAGCTAATCAACAAATTCAGTAAAGTTGCAGGATACAAAATTAATACACAAATATTTGTGGCATTTCTATACACTAAAAAGGAAAAACCAGAAAGAGAAATTAAGGAAACAGTCCCATTTACCATCACATCAAAAAGAATAAAATACCTAGGAATAAACCTACCTAAGGAGGTAAAAGACCCATACTGCAAAAACTATAACATGCTGATAAAAGAAATTGAAGATGACACTAAAAAATGGATAGACCATGTTCCTGGATTGGAGGAATGAATATTGTCAAAATAAGTATACTATCCAAGGCAATCTACAGATTCAATGCAATCCTTATCAAGTTACCAATGGAATTTTTCGCAGAACTAGAACAAAATGTTTTAAAGTTTGTATGGAAACATAAAAGACTCTGAAGAGCCAAAGCAATCCTGAGAAAGAAAAATGGAGCTGGAGGCATCGAGCACCCTGACTTCAGACTATACTAGAAAGTTATAGTAATCAAAACAGTATGGTACTGGCACAAAAACAGAAATATAGATCAATGGAACAGGATACAGAGTCCAGAAATAAACCCATGCACCTAAGGTCAATTAATCTACAACAAAGGAGGCAAGACTATACAGTGGAGAAGAGACAGTGTCTTCAATAAGTGGTGCTGGGAAAATTGGAAAGTTATATGTAAAAGACTGAAATTACAACGTTGTTTAACTCCATACACAACAATAAGCTCAAAGTGGATTAAATACCTTAATGTAAGACTGGATAGTATAAAACTCTTTGAGGGAAATATAGGCAGAACACCCTCTGACATAAATTGCAGCAATATGTTTTTTGATTCATTTCCTAGAGTAATGGAAATAAAAGCAAAAATAAACAAATGGGACCTAATTAAACTCAAAAGATTTTGTACTGCAAAGGAAACCATAAACAAAATGAAAAGACAACCCACTGAATGGTAGACAATATTTGAAAATGTTGCCACCAACAAGGGATTAATCTCCAAAATTTACAAACAGCTCATGTGGCTCAATATCAAAAAAACAAGAAACCCACTCAAAAAATGGGCAGAAGACCTAAATAAAGATTTCTCCAAAGGAGACATACAGATCCCCATGAGGCACATGAAAAGATGCTCAACATTGCTAATTATTTGAGAAATGCAAATCAAAACTACAATGAGATATCACCTCACACTGGTCAGAGTGGTCATCATCAGAAAATCTACAAACAATTAAATTTTGGAGAGGGTGTGGAAAAGCAGGAACCCTTTTACATGTTGATGGGAATGTAAATTGGTACAGCCACTATGGAGAACAGTATGGAGGTTCCTTAAAAAGCTAAAAATAGAACTACCATATGATCCAGCAATCCCACTCCAGACAAATTATTTCTGGAGATAATTCAAAAAGATACATGCACTGTAATGTTCATGGTAGCACTATGTACAAGAGCCAAGACATGGAAGAAACCTATATGTCCATGACTAATGGATAAAGAAGATGTGGTACATATATACAATGGAATATTACTCAGCCATAAAAATGAATGAGATAATGCCATTTGCAGCAATGTGGACAGACCTAGAGATTATCATACTAAGTGAAGTAAGTCAGACAGAGAAAGACAAATATCATATGATGTCACTTATATGTGGAAACTAAAAAATGGTACAAATGAACTTCAAAACAGAAACAGACTCACAAACTATGAAAACAAACTTTTGATTACCAAAGGGGAAACCTGGGGGCGAGGGATAAATTGGGAGTTTGGGATTAACATATAGACACTACTATATATAAAATATTGATAGATAATCAACAAGGACCTACTGTATAACACAGGGAACTCTACTCAATATTCTGTCATAACTTATAGGGGAAAAGAATCTGAAAAATAAGAGATTTATGCATATGTATAATTGAACCACTTTGCTGTACACCTGAAACTAAGACATTGTAAAACAACTATACTCCAACATAAAATAAAAATTAAAAAAACAAAAAAACAAAAAAACAAAAAAACCACTACTAGGCTTTAGAACAGTCAAGAAGTCACATCTGAAAAATCTCCACATTCTCTGTCTCAGGATTAGGCAGAAATTACAGGAAGTTGTGAAGAAAGTTCTTCCAACTTAACTTTTGCACACTCTGCTCACTCTTCCTAGGTCTCTTGGGATGGCTCACCATTGGCAGAATTTCTAGTACTGAACAGGCAGATGGGCAGACCTCCAGGGTCCACCAGCTCTCCCTGGAGTAGGCACAAGTCTGCAGTGCTGTTTAGGATCCCATATACAACGACTCATTGTCCCTTCATCTCCCAACAGGCTGCCTGGGATATTGTCCTCCTTTGCTGGTTACATTTGTTTCTTTTTGCCTGTTCCAGGCAGGCTCAGCACTAGCGAATGCAATTATTCAACCACCTTTCATTTATTTATTTATTTAGAACGTTTTTATTGGAGTATAATTGCTTTACAATGGTGTGTTAGTTTCTACTTTATAAGGAAGTGAATCAGTTATACATATACATGTATCCCCGTATCTCTTTCCTCTTGCATCTCTCTCCCTCCCACCCTCCCTATCCCACCCTTCTAGCTGGTCAAATAGTACCGAGCTGATCTCCCTGTGCTATGCAACTCCTTCCCACTAGCTATCTATTGTATATTTGGTAGTGTATATATGTCCATATATACACTACCACTCTCTCACTCTGTCCCAGCTTACCCTTCCCTCTCCCCGTGTCCTCAAGTCCATTTTCAAGTAGGTCTGCAACTTTCCTTCCATCTTGCCCCTAGGTTCTTCAGAACCTCTTTTTTGTTTTTTAGATTCCATATATATGTGTTACCATACAGTATTTTTTTCCTCTTTCTGACTTACTTCACTCTGTATGACAGACTCTGGGTCCATCCACCTCACTAGAAATAACTCAATTTCGTTCCTTTTTATGGCTGAGTAATATTACATTGTATATATGTGCCACATCTTCTTTATCTATTCATCTGTTGATGGAAACTTAGGTTGTTTCCATGTCCTGGCTATTGTAAATAGTGCTGCAATGAACATTGTGATACATGACACTTTTTAAATTATAGTTTTCTCAAGGTATATGCCCAGTAGTGGGATTGCTCTGTCATATGGTAGTTCTATTTTTAATTTTTTAAGGAACCTCCATACAGTTCTCCATAGTGGCTGTACCAATTCACATTCCCACCAGCAGTGCAAGAGTGTTCCTTCTTCTCCACACCCTCTCCAGCATTTATTGTTTCTAGATTTTTTGATGATGGCCATTCTGACTGGTGTGAGATGATATCTCATTGTAGTTTTGATTTGCATTTCTCTAATGATTAATGATGTTGAGCATTCCTTCATGTGTTTGTTGGCAATGTGTATATCTTCCTTGGAGAAATGTCTATTGAGGTCTTCTGCCCATTTTTGGATTGGGTTGTTTGTTTTTTTGATATTGAGCTGCATGAGCTGATTGTAAATTTTGGAGATTAATCCTTTGTCCATTGCTTCATTTGCAAATATTTTCTCCCATTCTGAGCATTGTCTTTTTGTCTTTTTTATGGTTTTCTTCGCTGCACAAAAGCTTTTAAGATTCATTAGGTCCCATTTGTTTATTTTTGTTTTTATTTCCATTTCTCTAGGAGGTGGGTCAAAAAGAATTTTGCTGTGATTTATGTCATAGAGTGTTCTGCCTATGTTTTCCTCTAAGAGTTTGAAAGTGTCTAGCCTTACATTTAGGTCTTTAATCCATTTTGAGTTTATTTTTGTGTAAGGTGTTAGGTAGAGTTCTAATTTCATTCTTTTACATGTACCTGTCCAGTTTTCCCAGCAGCACATATTGAAGAGGCTGTCTTTTCTCTATTGTATATTCTTGCCTCCTTTATCAAAGATAAGGCAACCATTTGTGCATGGGTTTATCTCTGGGCGTTCTATCCTGTTCCACTGATCTATCTTTCTGTTTTTGTGCCAGTACCATACTGTCTTGATTACTGTAGCTTTGTAGTATAGTCTGAAGTCCAAGGACCAGATTCCTCCAGCTCCGTTTTTCTTTATCAAGATTGCTTTGGCCATTTGGGGTCTTTTCTGTTTCCATACAAATTGTGAATTTTTTTGTTCTAGTTCTGTGAAAAATGCCAGTGTTAGTTTGATAGAGATTGCATTGAATCTTTAGATTGCTTGGGGTAGTATAGTCATTTTCACAATGTTGATTCTTCCAATCCAAGAACATGGTATATCTCTCCATCTATTTGTATCATCTTTAATTTCTTTCATCAGCATCTTATAATTTTCTGCATACAGGTCTTTTGTCTCCTTAGGTAGGTTTATTCCTAGGTATTTCCTTCTTTTTGTTGCAATGGTAAATGGGAGTGTTTTCTTAATTTCACTTTCAGATATTTCATCATTAGTGTATAGGAGTGCCAGAGATTTCTGTGCATTAATTTTGTACCCTGCTACTTACAAAATTCACTGATTATCTCTAGTAGTTTTTTGGTAGCATCTTTAGGATTCTCTATGTATAGTATCATGTCATCTGCAAACAGTGACAGCTTTATTTCTTCTTTTCCAATTTGGATTCCTTTTATCTTTTTCTTCTCTGATTGCTGTGGCTAAAACTTCCAAAACTATGTTGAATAAGAGTGGTGAGAGTGGGCAACCTTGTCTTGTTCCTGATCTTAGTGGAAATGTTTTCAGTTTTTCACCATTTTGGACGATTTTGGCTGTGGGTTTGTCATATATAACCTGTATTATGTTGAGGTATGTTCCCTCTATGCCTACTTTCTGGAGGGTTTTTATCATAAATCGGTGTTGAATTTTGTTGAAAGCCTTCTCTGCATCTATTGAGATGATCATATGGTTTTTATCCTTCGATTTGTTAATATGGTGTATCACATTTATTGATTTGCATACATTGAAGAATCCTTGCATTCCACAGATAAACCCTACTTGGTCATGGTGTATGATCCTTTTAATGTGCTATTGGATTCTGTTCGCTAGTATTTTGTTGAGGATTTTTGCATCTACGTTCATCAGTGATATTGGTCTCTAGTTTTCTTTTTTGTGACATCTTCGTCTGGTTTTGGTGTCAGGATGATGGTGGCCTCATAGAATGAGTTTGGGAGTGGTCCTCCCTCTGCCATATTTTGGAAGAGTTTGAGAAGTACAGGTGTTAGCTCTTCTCTAAATGTTTGATAGAATTCTTATGTGAAGATATGTGATCCTGGGCTTTTGTTCGTTGGCAGATTTTTAATCACAGTTACAATTTCAGTGCTTGTGATTGGTCTGTTCATATTTTCTATTTCTTCCTGGTTCCATCTCAGAAGGTTGTTCATTTCTAAGAATTTGTCCATTTCTTCCAGATGGTCCTTTTTTTTTTTTTTGCAGTACATGGGCCTCTCACTGTTGTGGCCTCTCCCGTTGCAGAGCACAGGCTCTGGACGTGCAGGCCCAGCGGTCATGGCTCATGGGCCTAGCTGCTCTGCAGCATGTGGGATCTTCCCAGACTGGAGCACGAACCCATGTCCCTGCATCGGCAGGCAGACTCACAACCACTGCGCCACCAGGGAAGACCACAGGTCGTCCATTTTATTGGCATATGGTTGCTTGTAGTAATCTCTCATGATCCTTTATATTTGTGCAGTATTTGTTGTTACTTCCCCTTTTTCATTTCTAATTCTATTGATTTGCACCTTCTCCCTATTTCTCTTGATGAGTCTGACTAATGGTTTATCAATTTTGTTTATCTTCTCAAAGAACAAACTTTTAGTTTTATTAATCTTTGCTATCATTTCCTTCATTAATTTTTCATTTATTTCTGATCTGATCTTTATAATTTCTTTCCTTCTGCTAACTTTGGGGTTTCTTGTGTTGCTTTCTCTAATTGCTTTAAGGGGAAGGTTAGGTTGTTTATTTGAGATGTTTTTTAAGGTAGGATTTTATTGCTATAAACTTCCTTCTTAGAATTGCTTATGCTGAATCCGTAGGTTTTGGGTCCTTGTGTTTTCATTGTCATTTGCTTCTAAGTATTTTTTGATTTCCTCTTTGATTTCTTCAGTTATCTCTTGGTTATTAAGTAGTGTATTGTTTAGCCTCCATGTGTTTGTATTTTTCCAGATTTTTTCCTGTAATTGATATCTAGTCTTATAGCATTGTGGTCAGAAAATATACTTGATATAATTTCAATTTTAAATTTACCAAGGCTTGACTTGGGACCCAAGATATGATCTATCTTGGAGAATGTTCTCTGAGCACTTGAGAAGAAAGTGTATTCTGTTGGTTTTGGATGGCATGTCCTATAAATATCAATTAAGTCCATCTTGTTTAATGTATCATTTAAAGCTTGTGTTTCCTTATCTATTTTCATTTTGGATGATCTGTCCATTGGTGAAAATGGGGTGTTAAAGTCCCCTACTTTGATTGTGTTACTGTCCATTTTCCCTTTTATGGCTGTTAGTATTTGCCTTATATATTGTAGTGCTCCTATTTTGGGTGCATAAATATTTACAATTGTTATATCTTCTTCTTGGATCGATCCCTTGATCATTATGTAGTGTCCTTCTTGTCTCTTGTAATAGTCTTTGTTTTAAACTCTATTGTGTCTGATATGAGGATTGCTACTACGGCTTTCTTTTGATTTCCATTTGCATGGAATATCTTTTTCTATCCCTTGACTTTCAGTCCGTATGTGTCCCTAGATCTGAAGTGGGTCTCTTGTAGACAGCATATATATGGGTCTTGTTTTTGTATCATTCAGCCAATCTATGTCTTTTGGTTGGAGCATTTAATTCATTTACATTTAAAGTAATTATTAATATGTATGTTCCTATTACCATTTGCTTAATTGTTTTGGGTTTGTTATTATAGATCTTTTCCTTCTCTTTTGATTTCTGCCTAGGGAATTTCCTTTGGCATTTGTTGTAAAGTTGGTTTGGTGGTGCTGAATTCTCTTAGCTTTTGCTTGTCTGTTAAGATTTTAATTTCTCCGGCAAATCTGAATCAGATTCTTGCTGGATAGAGTAATCTTGGTTGTAGGTTTTTCCCTTTCATCACTTTAAATATGTCCTGCCCCTCCCTTCTGGCTTGCAGAGTTTCTGCTGAAGGATCAGCTGTTAACCTTATGGGGATTCCCTTGAATGATATTTGATGTTTTTCCCTTGCTGCTTTTAATATTTTCTTTGTATTTAATTTTTGATAGTTTGATTAATATGTGTCTTGGCGTGTTTCTCCTTGGATTTATCCTGTATGGGACTCTCTGTGCTTCCTGGGCTTGATTAACCATTTCCTTACCCATATTAGGGAAGTTTTCAACTATAATCTCTTCAAATATTTTCTCAGTCCCTTCCTTTTTCTCTTCTTCTTCTGCAACCCCTATAATTCGAATGTTGGTGCATTTAGTGTTGTCCCAGTGGTCTCTGAGACTGTCCTCAATTCTTTTCATTCTTTTTTTCTTTATACTGCTCTGCAGGAGTTATTTCCACTATTTTATCTTCCAATTCATTTATCTGTTCTTGTGCCTCAGTTATTCTGCTATTGATTCCTTCTAGAGAAATTTTAAGTGCATTTATTGTGTTTTTCATTATTGTTTGCTTGCTCTTTAGTTCTTCTACATCCTTGATAAACATTTCTTTTATTTTCTCTATTGTATTACCAAGATTTTGGATCATCTTTACTATCATTTTTCTGAATTGTTTTTCAGGTAGACTGCCTTTTTCCTTTTCTTTTGTTAGGTCTGGTGGGTTTTTACCTTGCTCCTTCATCTGCTGTGTGTTTGTCTCTCCTCATTTTGCTTAACTTACTGTGTCTTGGGTCTCCTTTTTGCAGGCTGCAGGTTCATAGTTCCAGTTGCTTTTTGTGTCTGTCCCAGTGGCTAAGGTTGGTTCAGTGGGTTGTGTAGGTTTCCTGGTGGAGAGACTAGTGCCTGTGTTCTGGTGGATAAAGCTGGATCTTGTCTTTCTGGTGATGTGTTTTGAGGTGTCTGTGACCTTATTATGATTTTAGGCAGCCTCTCTGCTAATGGGTGGGGTTGTGTTCCTGTGTTGCTAGTTTTTTGGCATAGGGTGTCCAGCACTGTAGCTTGCTGGTCGTTGAGTGGAGCTGGTCTTGGCATTGAGATGGAGATCTCTGGGAGATTTTCGCTGTTTGATATTATGTGGAGCTGGGAGGTCTCTTGTGGACCAATGTCCTGAACTTGGCTCTCCCACTTCAGAGGCACAGCCCTGATGCCTGGCTGGAGCACCAAGAGCCTTTCATCCACATGACTCAGAATAAAAGGGAGATGAAAGAAAAAGATAAAATAAAATAAAATAAAAAAGTTATTAAAATAAAAAACAAAAAAATAATTTTTATTTTTTAAGTAATTAAAAAGAAAGAAAGAAAGAACAAAGAAACCAAAAAACAAATCCACAATGATAACAAGTGCTGAAAACTATACTTAAAAAAACCAAAAAAAAAAAAAAAAAACAGAAAACGGACAGAGAGAACCCTAGGACAAATAGTAAAAGCAAAGGTATTCGGACAAAATCACACACAGAAGCATACACACTCACAGAAAGAAAAAAAGGGAAAAGTATATATATATCGTTGCTCCCAAAGTCCACCTCCTCAATTTGGAATGATTCAGGTCATTCCAAATTGTTGTGTATTCAGGTATTCCACAGATGCAGGGTACATCAAGTTGACTGTGGAGATTTAATCCGCTGCTCCTGAGGCTGCTGGAAGAGATTTCCCTTTCTCTTGTTTGTTCGCACAGCTCCTGTGGTTCAGCTTTGGATTTGGCCCCGCCTTTGCCTGTAGGTCGCCTGAGGGCATCTGTTCTTCGGTCAGACAGGGCGGGTTTAAAGGAGTAGCTGATTTGGGGGTCTGGCTCACTCAGGGTGGGAGGGGTACGGAGTGCGGGGCAGCCTGCGGCAGCAGAGGCCAGTGGGACGTTGCACCAGCCTGAGGCGCGCCGTGTGTTCTCCCGGGAAAGCTGTCCCTGGATCACAGGATCCTGGCAGTGGCGGGCTGCACAGGCTCCTGGGAGGGGAGGTGTGGATAGTGACCTGTGCTTGCACACAGGCTTCTTGGTGGCAGCAGCAGCAGCCTTAGCGTTTCATGCCCGTCTTTGGGGTGTGCGCTGATAGTCGCAGCTCGCGCCCGTCTCTGGAGCTCCTTTAAGCAGGGCTCTGAATCCGCTCTCCTCGTGCACCAGGAAACAAAGAGGGAAGAAAAGTCTCTTGCCTCTTCGGCAGGTCCAGACTTTTTCTCGGACTCCCTCCCGGCTAGCCGTGGCACACTAACCCCCTGCAGGCTGTGTTCACGCAGCCAGTCCTCTCCCTGCGATCCGACCGAAGCCCGAGCCTCAGCTCCCAGACCCCGCCCATCCCGGCGGGTGAGCAGACGAGCCTCTTGGGCTGGTGAGTGCTGGTCGGCACCGATCCTCTGTGCGGGAATCTCTCCGCTTTGCCCTCTGCACCCCTGTTGCTGTGCTCTCCTCCGTGGCTCCGAAGCTTCCCCCCTCCGCCACCCGCAGTCTCCGCCCGCGAAGGGGCTTCTATTGTGTGGAAACCTTTTCTCCTTCACGACTCCCTCCCACTGGTGCAGGTCCAGTCCTTATTCTTTTGTCTCTGTTTTTTCTTTTTTCTTTTTTTGCCCTACCCAGGTACGTGGGGAATTTCTTGCCTTTTGGGAGGTCTGAGGTCTTCTGCCAGCATTCAGTAGGTGTTCTGTAGGAGGTGTTGCAAATGTAGATGCATTTCTGATGCATCTGTGGGAAGGAAGGTGATCTCTGTGTCTTACTATTTACCATCTTGAAGCTCCTCCCTCAACCACATTTTAAACAGCCCTAGGGAAGTCTCTTTAGGGGACTCATGTACCCTCTGCTTCTGAATGGCATCTCACACATCATTGGAAGGCATTTCCTACTGTGCCCCAGAGATGTGTACACTAGGACATTCTTCAGGCCTTTCCCATCAGGCCTCTGTGCCGTGCACTGCTGGGACCTTCCTTGTGGCTCTCCCACCAGGCTGCTGTGCCCTTGGGGCACGCTTCAAAACCAAAACAGTATGAAACAAGGCTGAGAGGGAAGAAACAGAGCCAGCACCTTGCAAGAAAGGGCTGCACTTAAGCACTGCACTGATGTAAGTATGATAGTGGGTGGTTTTGTTACTTTATAGCTTTGTTACAGGTTTTCCCCACTGTCTGAAAATAGAGCTTTCCTATGAAACCTTTCAGAAGCCAAAATGACATAAAGTTAAAAGAGCAATCACCTGTTTTCATAAAAGTGAAAATCCTCCTCAGATTTCTTTCTTAGCGAAAACAGGTGCTAATGTAGGTCTTTTGTAAAAGCAAAGTGACATAAAGCGAAATCTGAAAAAGTGGGGGATACCTGTATTGTGTCCCAAAGGGACCCAGAATTACTCAGGCTGTAAGTACTTCTGCCTTCATGCGCTCCTCCCTCCAAAAAATATTAATTACATTTACACTAATTATGTTATTACATTACTTGTAATATTAATTACAATTACATTTACATTCAGGACTGAATTCATATATAGAAAAATATGTTAATATTATATTAATATTATATTTTAAACCATCTTCTTTGACTCAAAAGGTTTTCTGTTTTGTTTCTGATTTTAGAAGAAACTAAATGATTTTCAGGGGCCCCTAAAAGTGTCTTGGACCTTTTTTAAACCAGATATTTGGGGCATGCATTCTATAGATAAACACAAAGTCCAAGGTAATATCCTTGTTGAAGAACTACCAGAAAAGTGATGAATTCTTATATGGCTGTTAAAAGCATGCCATGAGTCCCACATCTTGGTAGGTCTCCCTGCTCTCTGTATGTGATTAACCTCATATAACCTCATATATTATTCATATGCTGTTTCATATGCTGTTTCATATTCATATGTATGTGCAGATAAACTGCAAGAGAATAAGAACTTCAGATCATTGCACACTGCCTAGCCTAAATTTTGATACAAACTTACTGATAATGGCTTCTAAGTTGTGCCGTATGTTTAGCAATGTTATAAGTGGTTTCAGGCCTTTTCCAGAAATGAGGGGGACAAATAACTAAATTTTAATAAACAACAACTAATATAATTGAAATCACTCCTTCCAGCTCAGGCCTTTGGAAGGTGGTCTTCTTGACTGCTGCCTTGGGCATGGTCTCTCAAGATGGTCACTAATGACCCCTGGACCTACTCTCCCTACCCCCATGGTCTCTCCTGCCTGGGGGTCACCCCCAATGCTTTGTCATTGTGCCTCTGACCCCTTTTTGTGGCATCAGTAGTCCATGAACACTACAGAAAAAGACCTGGAGTTCTTGCCAGTAAGAAGCTGATTCTCACAGCCTGCTTCGTGGGGACAGCAGCCTCATCTGTCCTGCGAGGTGCTCAGAGGGCATGTATTTGCTGAAGGTTTAAGCACAGTATAAACAAAAGGAAAAAACTGACTAGTATTGTTGATGACATATTCCCTAACAAATTAACCTAGCAGGGATTTCATCCAACAACAAAGATGTTCTCAGCGGCTGACCGTGGAAAATAGCCCACAGACAGGCAAAGGAAGTGTGAAGGGAAGGAGAGGGCTCCTGCCTAGGACCCTTGGAGCTGGTTGGGACACCCTGGGGGGCTTCAGTCCTGATGGCCACTGGGTAATATGTGGAGGACAGTGCTTTCCAGGCATGACAGTGCTCTTTCAAACTGATGGCAGTGACTTAAGTGAAATATTTTTAAAAGCCAATTTACCTTCAAATGGGAGAATGTTGCTCCATAGTCTTTTTTTTTTTTTAAATTGAAGCATAGTTCATTTACAACGTTGTGTTAGTTTCAGGTGTACAGCAAAGTGATTCAGTTATACTTACATATATATCTATTTTTTTCAGATTCTTTTCCCTTATAGGTTATTACAAAATATTGAGTATAGTTCCCTGTGCTATAACAGTAGGTTCTTGTTGGTTATCTATTTTCTCTATGGTAGTGATAGTTGTATGTTTTGTCCCCCTCAGTCCTGTTTCACTGAATCCTGGGGGATAGTTAGTCCCGTGGTGAAGTAGACACAGCTAAGGTTGGGATTAGATGTGATGACCTGTTTTTGTTTCCTCCCAAGTTTGCTTGTCATTCAGGTAATAATTGGTTTTTCAATGTGAAAGAAACAAATCCTGAATGTTTTCAAAATCATGGTGAAGAGTACCTGTTCTGTGGGCTTTGTGCTACGTTCCACAGCCCTCGAGTTCAGCCCACCCTGGACCCTGCCATGGGGCTGCACCTGTGCTGCGGGAAGGCCAGTCTGTGGTTTCACTTCTCTTTTCCTGTTTCTAGGGTCTGGACTTCGCTGGGTTCACCGCACACATGTTTGCTGGGATTTGCTTCGTTCTCTTGTTCTCCTTTCCACTCCTCAGACTACTTTACTGGAACAAAAAGCTGTATAACAAGGAACCCAGTGAGATTGTTGGTGAGTGGAAGTACCTCCTCATATAGCCCCAGAGTTTACTGCCAAGATACTATTTTTTCTGGGGGAAGTTGCCACGAAAATTTAAGAGGTTAGTCACCTGTTAAATATCAGGGAAGCATAAGTTGTTGGGATGCTGCACACTAGCATGTCCCTGTCTGCCTCCTGGTACGCAGTGTGCTTTCAGGGTCTTTAAATCCATGAGCTGTTCCTCTTTAGTTTTCTATAGAGTGAAATGTGGGAAGCAATGTCCACTGTATACAATTTGCATGTCATGACAGCATTAAACCACGTGTATACAATACAAATAGCATAGCATATAGACTGTACTAATATGTTGTAGTTTGAAACTAAATGTGATTACAAAAATGGCAGCATAATCCAGCACAGGGGATATAATACTGTGTCAATCAAGATCATATTGGTGGGCTTCCCTGGTGGCGCAGTGGTTGAGAGCCCGCCTGGGAATGCAGGGGACGCGGGTTCGTGCCCCGGTCTGGGAAGATCCCACGTGCCACAGAGCGGCTGGGCCCGTGAGCCATGGCCGCTGAGCCTGCGCGTCCGGACCCTGTGCTACGCGGCGGGGGAGGCGCGACACTGAGAGGCCCGCATACCGCAAAAAAAAAAAAAAAAAAAAGATCATATTGGTGAGGCAGTGACCAGGAAGAATAGGGCTCATGGCCATCTTATGGTTTTGCATTTTCCTTACTTAAAATTTTTAGTAGATGTTTTATTGAGAGCATTACTGGTCAGGATAGATTAGAAGCAATAGACTATTTGGGAAACAGCCAGCCTCTTCTTGGCCAGGCCCTGTGCAAGACACTGTGCAGGTTGCCTTTGTAACATAGGGGACCACTACAAATGATTCCATTACTTCTTTGTTTTGAAGAAAATTTTAATCAACGTTTGCTTTTTATTTTAAAATAGATATTTCTTGCAATGAGGTACCTTGATCCATGTTTCTCACTGACCAGTGTATTAATTTGCTAGGGCTGCTACAACAAAGTACCACAGACTGCGTGGCTTAAACAAAAGACGGTTTATTTCCATAGAAGTTAAGGTGGCTTAATAAGCCACCTATTGTGGCTTACTACCTCATAGTTCTGGAGGCTGGAAGTCCAAAATCATGGATTGGTTGGCTGTGAGGAAGGATCTGTTCCAGCCCTGTCTCCTTAGCTTTTAGATGGCTGTATTCATGTTCATATGGCATTCTCGCTGTGTGTGTCTGTGTACACATTTCTCCATTTGTAAGCACACCAGTCATCTTGGATTTGGGGCCATTCTAATGACCTCACCTTAGCTAATTATATCTGCAATGACCCTATTTTCAAATAAGGCCACATTCTGATGTACTGGGGGTTAGGACTTCAACACATGAACTTTGGGGGGACACTATTCAACCCATAGCAACAAGTTAGAGGTGTTCAAAATGTTTTATCATCAACTAGTATATGTAAAGTGTGGTAACAATATTTAGGTTTAGTTTTCTAATGGAAAGGATCATACCAATGGATAGCTAAGGAGACTATAATCAATTACAATGGCTAATCTGTCTCTAGAAGCTTGTGTGGGCACAGCTGCACCTCTCCCCAACATCCCTCAACCGCCCTGGTGATCAGAATGACTCGCAAACAACTGTTACATATACAGGTTACCAGGCCCACCCCCAGGAAATCTATGCTGTGTATAAGCTCTTCTGGAGAGTCTTATCTTGAGATTAATTTAGATATACTGATTTGGAAGTATAGAAACAAATCTGTGTAATTAACTCCTCCACTCTTCCAGAGAAAGGAGCTCAGGAAAACTTTGAGGGAAGGGGGAGGGGATGGTTGGGACATGGTTAATGCTGAAACCCTATGGCAATGCCAAGACAGGCTGTAAATCAGCGCATGGCGAGCTGTGCAGAGCCAGAGCAATCACTCTGAGCCACTGTTGGGTACAGGGGTCTCCAATTTTGGGGTGCTTGGTATAACTACAGATTACTAAGCCCTACCCCAGAGATTTGGGTTCAGCAGGTCTTTGGTGTGCAGAGAGCATCTGTCAGATGCTTGATTATGCTGCAGTAAAAAGTAACACTGAAATCTCAGTGACTCTTCCTCACTTTGGCCTCATGCCCACTGTGGGCTGGCAGTGCCTTCCTGGTCAATAGTTCTCAGAGCCCTGAGCTGCTGGTCATCAGACTGAGAGAACCACATGTTCCACTCTACCACTGAATGACACAGCTCATCCTGAGTGTCACCAGGCCTCAGTTTTCACCCTGTCACCAGTTTCAGGGGCCAGGATGAGTCAGCCTGCCAAGTGATCAGAATGGGAGAGAATGACTTATTTGTTGAAAAGCACAAATAATAACCAGAGTCTGCCCCTCTGGTCACCAAATATAAACTCATGCTGCTTCTTCCTAATATTTTATATAGAATTTTTATATCTTTGTACAATAAGGATATTGGTGTGTAGTGTCTTCTCTTGAAATGTCTGCTTTTGCTGTCCTCGAAGGATGAATATAGAAGTATACCCTCCTCTTCAGTTTTTGGGAAGAGATGGTGTAAAATTGCTACTACTTTTTTCCTTAAATGTTTGCCAGGATATTTAAAGGCTTGGACCTCCCTCCCTCCCTCCCTCCCTTCCTTTCTTTCCTTCCTTCTAGTTTTTAACTACATATTCAAATTACTTAATAGATATAGGGCTAGCTATTAAGGTTATCTATTTCTTCTTGAGTGCTCACTTGTGGTTTATGTCTTTAAAGGAATTTCTCCATCGTACCTCAATTGTTGAAAGAATTATTCTAAAACTGTTCATAATAGTTTTTCATTATCCTTTTAATGGCTATAGAACTTTTAAAATTGAAGTATAGTTGATTTGCAATATTGTGTTAGTTTTAGGTGTACAACAAAGTAATTCAGTTATATATATATATTTTTTCAGATTATTTTCTATTAGGTTATTATAAGATATTGAGTATAGTTCCCTGTGTTATACTGTAAATCCTTGTTGCTTATCTGTTTTATGCATCATAGTTTGTATCCATTAATCCCATCCTCCTAATTTATGCCTCCCTTTCCTTTTCCCCTTTGCTAAACATAAGTTTATTTTCTATGTCTGTGAGTCTGTTTCTGTTTTGTATATAGATTAATTTGTGTTATTTTTTAGATTCCAAGTATAAGTGATATCCTATAATACTTGTCTTTCTTTGTCTGACTTACTTCACTTAGTATGATATTCTCTATGTCCATGTTGCATGTTGCTGCTAATGGCAATATTTCATTCTTTTTATGGCTGAGTAATATTCCATTGTATATATACACCACATCTTCCAACCAATCATCTATTGACGGGCACTTGGATTGTTTCCATGTCTTGGTTACTGGAAAGAGTGTTCCTGTGAACATTTGACTGCATGTATCTTTTTGAATTAGAATTTTCATCTTTTCTGGATATGTGCCCAAGCATGGAATTGCTGGATCATATGGTAACCTAATTTTTGGTTTTTCAAGGAAACTCCATAATGTTCTCCATAGTGGCTGCACCAATTTACATTCCCACCAACAGTATAGGAGGGTTCCCTTTTCTCCACACCCTCTCCAGCATTTATTATTTGCAGACATTTTAATGATGGCCATTCTGACTGGTGTGAGGTGGAACCTCATTGTAGTTTTGATTTGCATTTCTCTAATAATTAGTGATACTGAGCATCATTTCATGTGCCTAATGGCCATCTGTGTGCCTTCTTTGGAGAAATACCTATTTAGGTCTTCTGCCAATTTTTTTTTTTACATCATTATTGGAGTATAATTTCTTTACAATCGTGTGTTAGTTTCTGCTTTATAACAAAGTGAATCCGTTATGCATATACATATGTTCCCATATCTCCTCCCTCTTGCGTCTCCCCCCCTCCCACCCTCCCTATCCCACCCCTGTAGGTGGTCACAAAGCAACGAGCTGATCTCCCTGTGCTATGCGGCGGCTTCCCACTGGCTATCTATTTTATGTTTGGTAGTGAATATATGTCCATGCCACTCTCTCACTTTGTCACAGCTTACCATTCCCCATCCCCATATCCTCAAGTCCATTCTCTAGTAGGTCTGTGTCTTTGTTCCTGTCTTACCCCTAGGTTCTTCATGACATATTTTTTTTCTTAAATTCCATATATATGTGTTAGCATACGGCATTTGTCTTTCTCTTTCTGACTTACTTCACTCAGTAGGACAGATGCTAGGTCCATCCACCTCATTATAAATAGCCCAATTTCATTTATTTTTATGTCTGAGTAATATTCCATTGTATATATGTGCCAAATTTTCTTTATCCATTCATCTGATGATGGACACTTAGGTTGTTTCCATCTCCTGGCTATTGTAAATAGAGCTGCAATGAACAGTTTGGTACATGACTCTTTTTGAACTATGGTTTTCTCAGGGTATATGCCCAGTAGTGGGATTGCTGGGTCATATGGTAGTTCTATTTGTAGTTTTTTAAGGAACCTCCATACTGTTCTCCATAGTGGCTGTACCAATTCACATTCCCACCAGCAGTGCAAGAGTGTTCCCTTTACTCCACACCCTCTCCAGCATTTATTGTTTCCAGATTTTTTGATGATGGCCATTCTGACTGGTGTGAGATATCTCATTGTAGTTTTGATTTGCATTTATCTAATGATTAATGATGTTGAGCATTCTTTCATGTGTTTGTTGGCAGTCTGTATATCTTCTTTGGAGAAATGTCTACTTAGGTCTTCTGCCCATTTTGGGAATGGGTTGTTTGTTTTTTTGTTATTGAGCTGCATGAGCTGCTTGTAAATTTTGGAAACGAATCCTTTGTCAGTTGCTTCATTTACAGATATTTTCTCCCATACTGAGGGTTGTCTTTTGGTATTGTTTATGGTTTCCTTTGCTGTGCAAAAGCTTTGAAGTTTCATTAGGTCCCATTTGTTTATTTTTCTTTTTATTTCCATTTCTCTAGGAGGTGGGTCAAAAAGGATTTTGCTGTGATTTATGTCATAGAGTGTTCTGCCTATGTTTTCCTCTAAGAGTTTGACAGTTACTGGCCTTACATTTAGGTCTTTAATCCATTTTGAGCTTATTTTTGTGTAAGGTGTTAGGTAGAGTTCTAATTTCATTCTTTTACATGTACCTGTCCAGTTTTCCCAGCACCATTTATTGAAAAGGCTGTCCTTTCTCCACTGTACATTCCTGCCTCCTTTATCAAAGATAAGGTGACCATATGTGCGTGGGTTTATCTCTGGGCTTTCTATCCTGTTCCACTGATCTATCTTTCTGTTTTTGTGCCAGTACCATACTGTCTTGATTACTGGAGCTTTGTAGTATAGTCTGAAGTCCGGGAGCCTGATTCCTCCAGCTCCATTTCTCATTCTCAAGATTGCTTTGGCCATTTGGGGTCTTTTGTGTTTCCATACAAATTGTGAAATTTTTTGTTCTAGTTCTGTGAAAAATGCCAGTGGTAGTTTGATAGGGATTGCATTGAATCTGTAGATTGCTTTGGGTAGTAGAGTCATTTTCACAATGTTGATTCTTCCAATCCAAGAACATGTTATATCTCTCCACCGATTTGTATCATCTTTAATTTCTTTCATCAGTGTCTTATAATTTTCTGCATACAGGTCTTTTGTCTCCTTAGGTAGGTTTATTCCTAGATATTTTATTCTTTTTGTTGCAATGGTAAATGGGAGTGTTTTCTTGATTTCACTTTCAGATTTTTCATCATTAGTGTATAAGAATGCAAGACATTTCTGTGCCTTAATTTTGTATCCTGCTACTTTACCAAATTCATTGGTTAGCTCTAGTAGTTTTCTGGTAGCATCTTTAGGATTCTCTATGTATAGTATCATGTCATCTGCAAACAGTGACAGCTTTACTTCTTCTTTTCCAACTTGGATTCCTTTTATTTCCTTTACTTCTCTGATTGCTGTGGCTAAAACTTCCAAAACTATGTTGAATAAGAGTGGTGAGAGTGGGCAACCTTGTCTTGTTCCTGATCTTAGTTGAAATGCTTTCAGTTTTTCACTATTGAGGATGATGTTGGCTGTGGGTTTGTCATATATGGCCTTTATTATGTTGAGGAAAGTTCCCTCTGTGCCTAGTTTCTGGAGGGTTTTTAGCATAAATGGGTGTTTAATTCTGTCAAAAGCTTTCCCTGCATCTATTGAGATGATCATATTGTTTCTCTCCTTCAATTTGTTAATATGGTTTATCACATTGATTGATTCGCATATATTGAAGAATCCTTGCATTCCTGGAATAAACCCCACTTGATCATGGTGTATGATCCTTTTAGTGTGTTGTTGGATTCTGTATGCTAGTATTTTTTGAGGATTTTTGCATCTTTGTTCATCAGTGATATTGGCCTGTAGTTTTCTTTCTTTGTGACATCCTTGTCTGGTTTTGGTATCAGGGTAATGGTGGCCTCGTAGAAGGAGTTTGGGAGTGTTCCTCCCTCTGCTATATTTTGGAAGAGTTTGAGAAGGATAGGTGTTAGCTCTTCTCTAAATGTTTGATAGAATTCACCTGTGAAGCCATCAAGTCCTGGGCTTTTGTTTGTTGGACGGTTTTTTTTTTTTTTCTGGTACGTGGGCCTCTCACTGCTGTGGCCTCTCCCGTGGCAGACACAGGCTCCAGATGCGCAGGCCAAGCGGCCATGGCTCACGGGCACAGCCCCTCCACAGCACGTGTGATCCTCCCAGACCGGGACATGAACCCACGCCCCCTGCCTCAGCAGGCGGACTCGCAACCACTGCGCTACCAGGGAAGCCCCTGTTGGAAAATTTTTAATCACAGTTTCAATTTCAGTGCTTGTGATTGGTCTGTTCATATTTTCTATTTCTTACTGATTCAGTCTTGGCAGGTTGTGCTTTTCTAAGAATTTGTGCATTTCTTCCAGGTTGTCCATTTTATTGGCATAGAGTTGCTTGTAGTAATCTCTCATGATCTTTTGTATTTCTGCAGTGTCAGTTGTTACTTCTCCTTTTTCATTTCTAATTCTATTGATTTGAGTCTTCTCCCTTTTTTTCTTGATGAGTCTGGCTAATGGCTTATCAATTTTGTTTATCTACTCAAAGAACCAGCTTTTAGTTTTATTGATTTTTGCTATCATTTCCTTCATTTATTTTTCATTTGTTTCTGATCTGATCTTTATGATTTCTTTCCTTCTGCTAACTTTGGGTTTTTTTTTTTTGTTCTTCTTTCTCTAATTGCTTTAGGTGCAAGGTTAGGGTGTTTATTCGAGATGTTTCCTGTTTCTTAAGGTAGGATGGTATTGCAATAAACTTCCCTCTTAGAACTGCTTTTGCTGTATCCCATAGGTTTTGGGTCATCGTGTTTTCGTTGTCATTTGTTTCTAGGTATTTTTTGATTTCCTCTTTGATTTCTTCAGTGATTACTTTGTTATCAAGTAGTGTATTGTTTGCCCTCCATGTGTTTGTATTTTTTACAGATCTTTTCCTGTAATTGATATCTAGTCTCATAGCGTTGTGGTTGGAAAAGATACTTGATACAATTTCAGTTTTCTTGAATTTACCAAGCCTTGATCTGTGACCCAAGATATGATCTATCCTGGAGAATGTTCCATGAGCACTTGAGAAAAATGTGTACTTTGTTGTTTTTGGATGGAGTGTCCTATAAATATCAATTAAGACCATCTTGTTTAATGTATCATTTAAAGCTGTGTTTCCTTATTTATTTTCATTTTGGATGATCTGTCCATTGGTGAAAGTGGGGTGGTAAAGTCCCGAACTACGAATGTGTTACTGTCGATTTCCCCTTTTATGGCTGTTAGTACTTGCCTTATGTATTGAGGTGCTCCTATCTTGGGTGCGTAAATATTTACAATTGTTATATCTTCTTCTTGGATTGATCCGTTGATCATTATATAGTGTCCTTTGTTGTCTCTTCTAATAGTCGTTATTTTAAAGTCTATTTTGTCTGATATAAGTATTACTACTCCAGCTTTCTTTTGGTTTCCATTTGCATGGAATATCTTTTTCCATGCCCTCACTTTCAGTCTGTATGTGTCTCTAGGTCTGAAGTGGGTCTCTTGTAGACAGCAAATATATGGGTCTTGTTTTTGTATCCATTCAGCCAATCTGTGTTTTTTGGTGGAAGCATTTAATCCATTTGCATATAAGGTAATTATCAATATGTATGTTCCTATTCCCATTTTCTTAATTGTTTTGGGTTTGTTATTATAGGTCTTTTCCTTCTCTTGTGTTTCTTGCCTAGAGAAGATCCTTTAGCATTTGTTGTAAAGATGGTTTGGTGGTGCTGAACTCTCTCAGCTTTAGCTTATCTCTAAAGGTTTTAATTTCTCCATCAAATCTGAATGAGATGCTTGCTGGGTAGAGTAATCTTGGTGGTAGGTTTTTCTCCTTCATCACTTTAAATATGTCCTTCCAGTCTCTTCTGGCTTGAAGAGTTTTTGCTGAAAGTTCAGCTGTTAACCTTATGGGGATTCCCTTATGTGTTATTTGTTGTTTTTCCCTTGCTGCTTTTAATATGTTTTCTTTGTATTTAATTTTTGACAGTTTGATTAATATGTGTCTTGGCATGTTTCTCCTTGGATTTATCCTGTATGGAACTCTCTGTGCTTCCTGGACTTGATTAACTATTTCCTTTCCCATATAAGGGAAGTTTTCAACTATAATCTCTTCAAATATTTTCTCAGTCCCTTTCTTTTTCTCTTCTTCTTCTGCAACCCCTATAATTCGAATGTTGGTGCATTAAATGTTGTCCCAGTGGTCTCTGAGACTGTCCTCAGTTCTTTTCATTGTTTTTTCTTTATTCTGCTCTGCAGTAGTTATTTCCACCATTTTATCTTCCAGGTCACTTATCCGTTCTTCTGCTTGTTATTCTGCTATTGACCCCTTGTAGAGTATTTTAAATTTCATTTATTGTGTTGTTCCTCATTGCTTGTTTCATCTTTAGTTCTTCTAGGTCCTTATTAAATGTTTCTTGCATTTTGTCTATTCTATTTCCAAGATTTTGGGTCATCTTTACTATCATTATTCTGAATTATTTTTAAGGTAGACTGCCTATTTCCTCTTTATTTGTTAGGTCTGGTGGGTTTTTATCTTGCTCCTTCATCTGCTGCATGTATTTCTGTCTTCTCATTTTGCTTAACTTACTGTGTTTGGGGTCTCCTTTTTGCAGGCTGCAGATTCGTAGTTCCCATTGTTTTTGGTGTCTGTCCCCAGTGGCTAAAGTTTGTTCAGTGGGTTGTGTAGGCTTCCTGGTGGAGGGGACTAGTGCCTATGTTCTGGTGCTGAGGCTGGATCTTGTCTTTCTGGTGGGCAGGTCCACGTCTGGTGGTGTGTTTTGGCATGTCTGTGGGCTTATTATGATTTTAGGCAGCCTCTCTGCTAATGGGTGGGCTTGTGTTCCTGTCTTGCTAGTTGTTTGGCATAGGGTGTCCCACACTGTAGCTTGCTGGTCATTGAGTGAAGCTGGGTGTTTGTGTTGAGATGGAGTTCTCTGGGAGATTTTCACTGTTTGATATTACGTGGAGCTGGGAGGTCTCTTGTGCACCAGTGTCCTGAAGTTGGCTCTCCCACCTCAGAGGCACAGCACTGACTCCTGGCTATCGCACCAAGAGCCTGTCATTCACACGGCTCAGAATAAAAGGGAGAAAAAGTAGAAAGAAATAATGAAAAAGGATAAAAGAAAATAAAATATAGGAAGGTAAAATAAAATAAAGTTATTAAAATAAAAAAATAATTATTAAGAAAATAAAATTTTTTTAAGTAAAAAAAAAAAAAAGAAAACGGATGGATAGAACCCTAGGACAAATGGTGGAAGCAAAGCTATACAGACAAAATCTCACACAGAAACATACACATACACACTCACAAAAAGGGGAAAGGGGAAAAAGTAATAAATCTTGCTGTCAAAGTCCACTTTCTCAATTTGGGATGATTCGTTGTCTATTCATGTATTCCACAGATTCAGGGTACATCAAGTTGATTGTGGAGATTTAATCCACTGCTCCTGAGGCTGCTGGAAGAGATTTCCCTTTCTCTTCTTTGTTCGCACAGCTCCTGGGGTTCAGCTTTGGATTTGGCCCCGCCTCGGCGTGTAGGTTGCCGGAGGGCGTCTGTTCTTCACTCAGACAGGATGTGGTTAAAGAAGCCATTGATTCAGGGGCTCTGGCTCACTCAGGCCAGGCGGAGGGAGGGGTACGAAGTGCGGGGCAAGCCTGCGGTACTTCTGCCAATTTTTTGATTGGCTTGTTTGATATTGGGTTGTATGAGCTGTTTGTATATTTTGGATTACTATCTCTTGTCAGTTGCATCATTTGCAAATATTTTCCCCCATTCTGTAGGTTGTCTTTCATTTTGTTGATAGTTTCCTTTGCTGTGCAAAAGCTTTTATGTTTGGTTAGGTCCCATTTGTTTATCTTTGCTTTTATTTCTTTTCCTTGGTAAACTGATTTAAGAAAATATTGCTATGATTTATGTCCAAGAAGTTTTACCTATGTTCTCTTCTAGCAGTTTATGGTGTCATGTCTTATATTTAGGTCTTTAAACCATTTTGAGTGTATTTCTGTGTATGGTGTGAAGGAGTGTTCTAATTTCATTGATTTACATGAGGATGTCCAGCTTTCCCAACACCACTTGCTGAAGAGACTGTCTTTTCTCCATTGTATATTCTTGCCTCTTTTGCTGTAGATTAACTGACAATAGGTGTTTGGGCTTATTTCTGGGCTCTCTATTCTGTTCCATTGATCTATATGTCTGTTTTTGTGTCAATATCATGCTGTTTTGATTACTGTAGCTTTGTAGTATTGTCTGAAGTCTGGGAGGCTTACATAATGGCTATAGAATTTTTGGTAAAGGAACCTCTCTCATTCCTGATATTGGATTTATGTCTTAAGTTTTTTTCTGATTAGTCTGTCTAGAGGTTTATCAATGTTACTGATCTCAACCAGCTTTTGATTATATAGATTTTTTCTACATTTTTTCTCTTTTAATGATTTATACTCTGATATTTATTATTTATTTTCTCCTGCTTACTTTGGATTTATTTATTTATTCTTCTTTTACTAGCTTCTTCATGCGAGGGTTGAGGTTATTCATTTATATATATCTTATTTTCTAGTATAGGTATTTAGTGCTCTAAATTTCCTTCTAAGTAGTGGTCTTCCACCAATTTTGATATGTTTTGTTCTACTTCCCTTCAATTCAAATTACTTTCTGATTTCCATTTTGATTTCTTCTTTGATCCTTGGATATTTTAGATGTATTTACCTACACCAAATTTGGGGATTTTTGCAGTTACCAAATTTAATTTCACAGTGGTCAGAGAATATATTTTGTAAAACTTGAATCCTTTTGAATTGATTGAAACCTGTTTTATGGTAGAATGTGGCCTAGTCTCATAAATATTCTATTTGCACTAGAAAAGAATATGTATTCTGCTGTTTTTGGTTGGAGTTATGTCAATATGAACAATTAGGTCAAGTTGACTGATAATGTTATTCAGGTCATTCATATTCTTGCTGATTTTCTGCCCACTTGTCTATCAATTATTGAGAGGTGGATATAGAAATCTCTGACTAAGGCTGTGGATTTGTCTATTTATCTTTGCAATTCTATGATTTTTTGCTTTACATATTTCAAAATTTTGTTACTAGGGTACATAAACATTTAGGGTTATTATGTCCTCTTGAAGAATTAACACCTTTATCATTATGAAGTACCCTTCCCTATCCATAGTAATATTCTTGCTCTGAAAACTAATTTGATCTTAATGTAGCAATTCCAGCTTTCTGTTAGTGTGGTATATTTTTATCATCCTTTTACTTTTAACCTTTTTGTGTCTTTATATTTAAAGTGCATTTCTTGCAAATAGCTTATAGTTGGGTCTTGCTTTTTTATCCAATCTAATAATCTGTCTTTTAATTGATATGTTTAGATCATTGATATTTAACTTGATTAGTGATATGGTTGAATTTAAGTGTATCATCATGTCACATTTTCTAATTGTGATTTTAGTTATAATTATATCACTAACTTCAAGTGATATTATACCACTTAACATAAAGGATAAGAGTCTTATAGTAGTATAATTCTATTTCTCAACTCCTGGCCTAGGTGTCTTCCCCTGAGACTCCTGAATTAGAGCCAGGTGACCCTCCTCTAGGCTCCTGGCAGCCACCACCTCCTGTGAGAGAACACATCCCACATGGTAGTGTCTTTGCCTGCTTGTAACATGTATACGGCAACCACAAGTAATGCCACAAGAGGGTGGTTGAGAAGCTTGGAAAGATAGGGGCTGGTGGTAATCAGAGAGGTAGAGATGAGACATCTGATGATGTGTCCTGGTCAGGGCTAGTCAGGCAAAGCAAGAGCTAAAACTTATACAGTGGGATCAGAGCTCACAATGGCACTCACCATTTGAGGATCTTGAGTCTTCCCTAAAGATCTTTGCAGGTCATGGGGAACAATGGGCTATTTGAAAGAATGAACCTATCTATCTATCTATCTATCTATCTATCTATCTATCTATCTATCTATCATCTGTTTTCTTAGGTGGATCAGCCTAGATAGGTAGAAGATAGGTAAATAGGAACATAGATTCCTTGTTTCCATATATCTAACTGTATTTATCTATAGATAGATAAATAGATATATAGATAGTTTCTATAGATGATAGATAGATAAATAGATAGATAGGGCAAACAGTGTTTTATGATTAACCAGGGTTGGGTTGTCAGGAAGTGGCTTCAGTCAAAGGTTACTGAGGAGCAGCAATCAGAATTAGGCAAATGTGAGGAGATGAAGCCTGGATAAGCTGGTGACCTGAGTCAGGAAGCGGTGGATCCTGCAAGACCCACACCATCATATCCTGAACTGCTCTTGTGGCCTAGTACTGCCTTAGCTCATGTTCATTTATGATGTATCTTATTTCTCTGTCTAGCTTGTTGGAGGCCTATCTCATAACTTGTCAATTTATTCTTCTCCTTTAACATCTAGCATGGTGTCTGGCACCTATTACATGTTCAGTGCAGAAATGTAGAGGAGAATGACATTGATAAGACCAAAATGACATTTCAGGTTCATGTACCTGGAAGATTAATGATGTCATATAAGAACTAAGACAGTGAGGGAAGAGAGAGTTCTGTGGGGGAAGATGGAATGTTTATTTGTGAATCTTGTAGCATGTGGTTCAGAGGGCAATATCAGGTAGCTGATTGGGTTCGCAGTCTTAGAGCTCAGCAGAGACAGGGTGGGGAAATGGCAGAGGAGGTACAGAGGAAGCTTGGGAGCCGAGGAGTGGATGCTTGGCTAAACTGAGCTCTGGGTGCAGGCAGTGGACTCCCTTCTCTTGGACAAAATCGCTCTCAACCAAAATTTCCCATGATCGGTGATACATTTATTTTGTCCACAACTAGAAAAATGAAAGTGCACTACTTGAGCATTAACCCATGGGTTGATCTGAGGAGAGTAGCCTGTCCTGTTTGATTTGATGGGCTAGAAGGCAGCAAGGCTCTGGGTGTGCGTGAGGGGCTGAAGGTGACGCTGGAGAAGACACCTGCGGAAAGGAGCCCTGGGGACCTGGAAGGCCAGATTCAGTTTCTGCTTCTCCAAACACAGAGGCGGAGAGGCTCCCACAGGCTGGCCCGGGAGCTGAGCTGAGCAATGCTCCTGTGTAGCTATTCAAAGTTGGTCAGCTGCTTGAGAGAGTGGCAGTCACTAATATGGCTTGAAAGAATGGCTAGAAAGTCTCTGATACTTTAGGGATGGGCTTTGAACGATATCCACTATATAACGAAGTTCAGAACATTGGATGAAATAATGGCACTCTCTGCACCTTCTCTGAAGCTGCTGCACCACCTTGTCCCCCCATTCCTGTCCCAGTGCAGCATTTGTGTGTGTGTGTGTGTGTGTGTGTGTGTGTGTGTTCAGCATTTCAGAAACCTAATTCATATGTTTTTATCCTCTTCCTCCTCCTCTTCCTCCTTTTTATATTATCATAACCTCACAGGTTGTTTAATGAGGTGTGAATTATGGAGGTGTGAATTATGTTTATTGAGGGAATTATGGATCTGTTTCTCTGTAGAGGCTTTCAGGTTATACCCAAGTTTCTTCTGTTTTAGCAAGCTACAAAGAATCAATAGGTACTGAATGGAAGTACTTTACTTATCTTCATTCTAAAAACTTTTCATCTTTGAAAGGCTGACCCTTTAGAGAAAACCATGGTGGCATTTTCCTTATCATTGAGCCCAGGCTTGTGCAGTGCTTCACAGGTCTTGGGAGAATTGCCCTGCCTTGACTCTGCTCTGAGCTAGTGTCAACTGATCTAATCCTGCTTGAAAGTGTGTGTTCTTTTAATTTCATCTTGAATTTTTAAGATATGTAGTATAGTGCATTGTACATGAGAGGTGATTCATGAAAATACTGTGCTTCCTTATATTCTTTTAGTGGATATTTTGAGAAATTTATGTAGTATCTCTAACAGTAAACTAGAGGTTAAAAGTAAAATTTCATAAGATATTCTAGTATTTTAGGAGCCAATGAATTGGCAATTCATTTTTCTCTTCTCTATCAGAAGAGGTTTAAATTCATTGATGGGTGAAAATTTGCCTCATTCTTTTAATTTCAGAAGTGCATAAAGTTGTCTACATTTCTCTCCTTTGTGTTCTTTCATAGACACAAGCTCAACTTGGGGGCCTGGTCAGGAGGGAGGGCTCTCCCCATCTCCTGCTATTACCAAATGCCCTACTGGGGAGACCAGGCACCACCTACTACACTTGTATTTCTGATGTGTATTAGATCTGTTTCAAAGATTGGGCAATGTCTGGATTTTGAACTGAGATCTGAACTACTGGCTCCAAAAAGTAATTTCTTGGGAGGGAAAAATTTTGTTGGGTGCTAACTTTCATACGCCTATTGAAGAATTTATTCTTCACCCAAAGAGTTGAAATTATCTTTGCATCTACTGTAATTTTTAAAAGTCAGCTTTGTCTTCTGGTTCTCTCATAATAACATGAAAGCTAAGAAGCCACTGCTTTGGTTTGGTCCTTGGAGATCTGCATCACAGGTGTGTGTTTTCTGTTCTTGGAGGGTGCTGAGGGGAGTAGGTGCTGATGTCTGAGATTGCAGGAGAATGAAGCCTTGGCTTTCCTTTCCTGCAGAACTGAAGCATGAGATCCATGTCTGGCGCCTTACTGCACAGAGCATCAGCCCAGCCAGCCGTGAGGAGACAGCGGTTCGAGGTCTACTCCTGGGGAAGGTGCTGACACTGGAACGCTTGCTGGCCCGAAGGCTGCACAGCTTCCAAAGGTATCAAGCCAGGCCCTGCTCAGACCACTCTTGGTTTACAGCAGTGGTTCTTGTCTTTACCAGTTATACTCAATGGTTGGATTGTATCAACAACCTATTTATGACCACCCTAAGAGTGTCCAAATGTCATGTGCAAAATGTGAGCTAAAGTGATTGTGAAGAGTACCCCATGGTACTGCGAAAGAGTAACACTAGCTGCATGCTACTAAGTAAGTTTTGGGTGCCATACACTGTGCTAAACCTGTTATGATGCAGCATTTTATTTAACTCTCACTTAGCTCTCTGGAATATGTGCTGATATTAGCCCCAGCTTAAGGATGAGAAAACTGAGGCTCAGAGAATTTGAGCAACTTGCCCAGGGTTTTGCATCTAGGAAAGAGTGATGCCAGGAATTGAGTTCACACTCAACTACTGCCTGTCACACTTCACACCTAACACGTTGCATAATAAAAATTAAAAAAATATATATATATATAACAAATTAATCTAACAAAATATTCTCCCAGTAGTTGATTTTCCAGGAGCTCAAAGAATACCTAATTCCTGCTCAATTCATTTCTTGGAGTTTTTTTTTTTTTTGGCCACCTTATGGCATGTGGGAAATTAGTTCCCTGACTAGGGATTGAACCAGGGCCCCCTGCATTGGAAGCACAGAATCTTAACCACTGGACCACCAGAGAAGTTCCTTGAGTTTGTTTTTAATCAAAGCTGAGACCTAACAGTAACAGTGAGGTGCTGAGTTTTTCCTCCCCACTCTGATGAGGTGCTGAGTTCCAACCTGTCTTTACGCTGGAAGTACTGACAGAAAGAGCGAGAGCCTGCTCACTCCTCAGGGATGTGGAAGCATTCCTGCAGTAGGGTTGAGAACTGGGTGGAGATGAGAAGTCTGTCACGGCAAGGGGAAATGTGAGTCCTTGTGAAGGTAGTGAGAATGATCTTACATATTGCAGTTTGCTGAGACCAGCCCTGTGTTCTCAGAGAGCAGGCAAGCAGACTGAGGACAGGAGCTGGGCACAGTGCCAGTGCCAACCACTGAGGGCTGTCTAGTGTGGCTGTAGCCTGGTCTGAGAGTGGGGGGAGAAGGCCACAGGCGAGTATGTAGAGACTCACTCTGTCTAGAGATGTAGCCCAGTGTGAAGCACTGTCTCAGCATCCTCAGCTCCATCTCATCTCAGGACCTACCTGTATCCTGTGATGCTGGAGAAGCAGGACCTGGTACCCCCAGGCTACTGGAAGGCCCTGAGTTGCAGGCTGGGGACAGGGTGACCAACTTCAACAACAGGCATGGATCTTAAAATGAAAAACTTTGTAAATTAAAGATGCAAGAGTAAATTGCCCTGAATGTATTTAATCTACTGGCCTTCAAGTTTCAACGTGTTCCATCTGGTATGGATGTTTAGACACAGTCAGTGTATCTCAGGGTTAAAATGTGAAGAATTCACCAAGTTTCCATCAACTCATCCTGTTTTGATCACAGAAAGGGAAACTGAGGCCCAGAGAGGGCAGTGGCTTTGTAAGGCCACACAGTCACTGGAAGCAGATAGGAATGAGGGTGATCTAAGGCATGTGCTAACTCTTCAGGTCCTGTTTCTACATTTTATTTTAAATAATTGTCCTTAGAACCATTCAGTTGGGTCTGCTGTGATTTCCTTTAGGATCTGTACTGGCTGTGTGGTCGACCTCCACTGACACTATGACACGTGAGTGCTCATGAAGACTAAATTCTCCACCACACAGCTTCTTTTTCCTAACTGGTGAGGGAGGAAATAAAGCAGAAAAGAAAAGATGAGTTGATAGGAAAGGTTAACAAAGAACGGCAAGTTGGAACAAATAGAGGTGACAAATGGAAATAGAGATGGGCGGATACCATGACCAGAGGGGGAAGGAAGCAGACATAAGTGCTTCAAAGTAGATTTCCAATTGATAAAAATCACCACCAAAGCAAGTGGCATTTCTTTTACTGTTTTTTCCTTTATTTAAATTATAAATATAACACATCCTCATTCTGAAAAAAGATTCAGAAAATTAGTAAGTAAAAAGAGGAAAACCAAGGTGGCTTACTGTCTCATTCCCCTGTTGACATTCTGGCCAGTGTTCTTCTGACGTTTCCTGTGCTATGCTCGCACGTGCCTCATTGAACAGTCCGGTCATTTCATGTATTACTTTTCCTTGGGAATCTAGAATGAGCATCGTTTCCAATTCCTGAACCCAGTTCTACCAGGCTCCTTACACCACGAGGCCTGCCCCATTCTGTGGCCGCACCTGGCGTCACACTGTGGACGGCATCCAGGCCAGGGGACTATGCTGTGTGCCACTGCTGAATGCCACCTTGCTGGCCTCACCGCTCGATGCCACCAGGAAAATGATGTCTGCCCTTTTCTCTTTTAGACAGATCTCACAGGAAGATAAAAATTGGGAGACCAATATCCAGGAGCTACAAAGAAAGGTATTGTGGTTTCTTTTCTCAGGGATTCCTTGAAGAACAGAGTAGATTCCTTTTCCTTACTTCATGTGAAGTTGCAACTGAAAGTCATCTTTCTTTTATTCCTGTAGTTGTACACAAGACATAAGTTATGTCCAGGAATTAATGGGAAAGATAATTTTCCAGACATGGTAGGCTTATTTTGTCCAGGAATTTAAAAGGTAAACTTATTATGTTCCTTTAAAATAGGGCAGCACTTTCTGTGGTTGGCCGGCTCTCAGCTCCCCCTGACCCTGAAAGGCAAGTCTGTGGTTCCCATTGTGTGGGTGAGGAGATGGAGGCCAAGACAAGGGAGGCGTGCTGCTTGAGATGGAACACCTTTTGGGGCAGAGATGGGGTGTATGTCTTCTGTTGTACGGCTCTGACGTTGGGAGGCAAAGCTCATTTTGGGCTCTTTTGCTCACTTTCCCACCTAGGTGGAATTTCTCAGCCCCCCTGAGGACACATAATGCCCCTCTCCCAGCTCAAGATCTGCTGGAAGTCATTTATATCTTCATGAAATTTCAAATCCAGGTAGTTTCTTTCCTAGGGAGAGGTTGAATACCCACTCTCTAATTATGATAGGAACATTTTGTCCTTCGCTAAAGGAAATTTAGACATTGGGACCTGGTAGATAACATATTCTTTGAGTCTGTCCTCCCAGCATCTGTCCCACTCAGATGGTCAGGGTTAGGGAAGACGGGTGTGGCTATGACATTTCTCTGGCTTCAGGCTTAAACGGACCCTGCCCACCTTTTCTAGTAGTTCTGGCTGCAAGTTAGGGATGAGACTGTGTACCTCTCTGTATACCTGGTGGACAAGGACTGGGGAGCTGGGCACTACCCCTGCATTGTTTCTCAGACTTCTCACTTTGATGACCTCAGATAACCAAAGGATAAAATTTGACAGGCACCCCAAAATAACAGAGTACAAACTTTGATCATCTTATACCAGCCGAGCGACACTGGAATATTCTTTGACCTCCCTGCTCCCTCCATTTCCAATCCTGGAGTCGACCATGGTAATACCCAGTTTCTGTGGTTAACCTGACCCAGGGAGATACCATGTCCCTTTCTTCCTGATTCTCCATCACAGACTTATCTAGCAAAATTGGCTTCCTTGGTGGGAGAAGGGGAAGATGAGTGGGGGCTGGCCAAGCCTTGGCAGTGGGTGGGGAAGGAAAACAGGAGCTCCCAAAGCAGCCCCCATGGCCTGTGAGCAGGGGGCCAGGGGCTGCTGCCAGAGTCATTGTGACACAGAGGGATAAGCTTGTGGTTTTTATGGCAGCAGCTTTAACTGTGTGACCAGAGAAATCAAGAGAGAATACCTATCTCTAACTCTATCTATACATACACCCATACTCATGTCTGTGTCTATGTCCATGTCCATGTCTATACCCCTGTCTATACCCTTATCTATATCTACATCTATCTCTACATCTATATCTTTATCTACACCCATATCTTACCCATAGCTCTGTCTATATCTACCCATACCTACACCTGGATCTATATTTATATAGCCTTATCTATATTTACATCTAGACCTGGATATCCTAGGCATAGACTAACAGACAGAGGTGCTAGTGGGACCACACTGAGGAAAGGACATAGTGCAGTTGTTGGTTCACACCGTGGAGTGTGATTCACACAGGGGCCTAGTTAGATGTGTGTGCTTCTTGGGACCTAACTCCCTGCCCCAGTCCCACACAGCACAGCACCCTTTGGGGACCTTGCCCTATCTTGCCCTGTGGCTCAGGCCCACTGGAAGGAGGTCTGCAACTCCAAGGTTAAGGAAGGTGCTGCAGAGTACCTCCCCTCACCCCCTGAATGCCTGGGGCAGGATCCCATATGTGTCATCTGGTGACTAGGGGACTGCTGAGTGCATTCAGCAGAAGTCCTGTTATTGCAAGAACATTTTAAGCTCAGTACCACATGAGCAGAGATTTGCATAATAGAGGGAAAGTTAAACTAAAAGGCTATTAACACACAGTACCCGTGGAAATGCATGTGTCTTGAAGGGCCAGGTCCCTGGAGGTTAATGTGTAGGCTTCACAATGGCTTTATTTTATCTGATGCTGGCAGTGGGGCTGGGAACAGCTTAGCATCTCTGTGTCATATTGAAAATGCATTTAGTCTGGTGTCATTTAAAAGGATTGTACTGGGCTTCCCTGGTGGCGCAGTGGTTGAGAGTCTGCCTGCCGATGCAGGGGACGCAGGTTCTTGCCCCAGTCCGGGAAGATCCCACATGCTGTGGAGCAGCTGGGCCTGTGAGCCGTGGCCGCTGAGCCTGCGCGTCCGGAGCCTGTGCTCCACAACAGGAGAGGCCACAGCAGTGAGAGGCCTGTGTACTGCAAAAAAAAAAAAAAAAAAAAAAAAAAAAAAAGGATTGTACTATATTTTTTATGTTTATTTTTCATAGATTTTGATTTCAAGATTTTGAATGATCTAATCTTAAATCTGTACAGTTTTCCTTGTAACACATGATCTTATCTTTCAAGTTCAAGTTGCTATATTTTTCATCATAAGGAGAAATTTGTAGTGATTCAAATCACGTAGGATTGTGGACACATTGCAGAAATCAGATTACACTGAGTAAATGAGTTGTGTTTTCCTCTCTCACAGCACAGGATATCAGACAGGATTCTGCTCGCCAAATGCCTGACAGTGTTGGGATTTGTTATCGTCATGTTCTTTCTCAATTCGCTTGTCCCTGGTGTTCATCTTGATATTGGTGAGTCTAATTTTTGGGGTAGCTTTTGTTGATGGGCTTTTCAAGTGACATCACAGTCTGGAAGGGAATGTTTCAAAGTTTGTTCCCAGATGCTGGTGAGGGCTGAGAGGGATCGTTTTCTGGAGGAGAGGGAGAGGAGGACAGAGAGGGCGAGAGAGAGATACATCTCAGTGCCATGGGTCCTCAGCCCCTCCAGGTTTAACATTAGAAGGGATACTATCATACTTAATAATCAGATCTTCAAACTGTTACCTGAGAAACACCTCTAGAAGAGATAAGAGGTCATATCATCAAGGCCACAGTCCTGCAGTTTGTGCAACCCGACCTGACGATTAGATGAGAGACATTAGTGAAGGGGCCAGAGAATTACAAGAAGTCTATGCTGGTCCTTCTCCTTACCCAATGGTGCATCCATTTTCCCTATGCAACAGAACTCCATTCTCCCACCTGCTCACATAGATTTCTCTTCTCTTGCTTTCACAGTCTTACGGCTCTCACTTTGTACTTTCCCAAGGTCTAGGTTGCGTGGCCCATCCCCACCTGACACATGGCCATCTTGTAGAATGAGTTCACCAGATATCGTGTTTACCTGGCATTCTTCTACTCTCCATCAACATTTTCATGTTACTTAGATCTTTCTAGTTGATTTAATAGTTATCTCTATTGGTGTCATTATTTAAAACAAAATAAAACCACTCCCAAAACCCACCTCACATGAAAGTATAGATATAAAGTTAAATTTGAGGAAGTGTCAAGGAGCATTTTCTTTAAACAAAATCTTTACCTATGGTTTTCCTTCAAAAGTGAGCTCTGCTAATATGTTTTTATAAAAATTTGACTTACTGCAACATTTGAAGAATATAACTTCTGTAGAAAGCAAAGCTTCTTAACTGTGTAAAACAGACAGATAACATGGGCAGGCTTAGTTATTCAAACCACAGCATTGCTCCTTTAGTTCTTGGCTACCACTAGGAATCTTTATATCTCTAAAGATTAAACAAGTACAACAAAATTGGTATTTTGTGGGCAGGTGGGTTCCATTAGATAATTCTTTTGGGTGTTCACAGATTATTTTGTTGTGGTCCGAGCGCGGGTTGGAAAAGAATTTCCAGACACAAGGCAGAATGTAAGGGAGATAGGGTTTATTAAAGAGAAGGGTCACTGCAAGAACAGTGGACTGACTTCCTGGTAGTCAGGGAAAGTCGACAATGAGCATGGGTTGCTTGTCTGTTTTGATAGCCAGGGAACCTGTAAGTCATCTGCTGACTGGGCAGAGTACGTATACTTTCAGTGTGCTGAGCGAGAGAAAAACAGGGGAAAGTCTTTCCTTATATGGAATGGGAAAGGGACAGGGCATGGTGCTTGGGAGGGCTCTGGGTCATTGCAATGGTCGCATTGTGACAGAGTGATGGGAGTCCTGTAACTCTTTGTTCTGGCAATATTTGCCCTTTGAGTTTACCTTGTTGTTTGTCCTTGGAGCACACCACATTTCCCCCTCTCTTTATTTAAAGGGCCAATTCTTTGGCCCTATTGGATCCCTGCTCATGTCTACCGACCTGCCTAGCTCCTTCTCAGGTGTTTGGGAACCCTTTTTGTAAGGAGAATGGCCGACAATCTCTCTGGCTGCTTCCTGCTGGTTGGGGGCATCGTAGGGGCCCTGGGTTCCTGATGCCTGCTCTGTCAGGGAGTGTTCACGGAGGGAGATGAGAGTCCAGGGAATGATAAGAAGGCTTGTTCCAATGTAGTCCGTGTGCCAGCTGGCTGGTACCCTTGTTGTAGCACCATCTGGAAGTGAACCTTTTGAACCTGTTGGGAGATGAACTTAGATAATGTGTTCATAATGCAGGGGCCAAACAACAAAAGAAAGGCTATCAGGATTAATGGTCCCAACAAGGGCAATAGCCATGTCCATATCTGGATCCCCACAGAGGAGAGGAGGCTAGAAAGCCAGCTGGGGCCCTGTCCTGCCCTCTCTTTTAAATCTTCTATTAATTTGATGTTTTTCTTTAGAAGCTGAAGGTTTTCTTCAATCTGGCTGGAGGTATTAAGCAGCATATCTAATTTAGTAGGGCACAGACACTCCCTGCCTGAGCTGTTATAACATTAAGGACCCTCCTATTTTGTAAAACCACCTCGGCCAGAGAGCCTAGGGCTGACTGCTGTTCCTCAATGGCTGCTACTGTAGCCTTCCAAGATTCCTGGTCCATGATGGTGAGATTGAGAACACGCCTCTGTAAGAGGGGTATGCCTGCAAACCTAAAAAGCTCTCTAAAGACACTATGTATTATGTTGGGCCTATCAAGAATCGGTTTATTGTAAGCATGTCCAGTCAGTGGTTTATTTTGTCTCTCCCAGACAGGTCTTAAGGCCTCCTCAAGGAAGGACCCAAGGTTGGGAATGCCTCCTGAGGAAGCTAAATCCTTTGTAATGGTCGCCTCTGGGACCACAGCACTAATTGTGCGGGAGCCCCCTTCAAAGTGTGGGAAGATCCAGATAGACCCCGTTACCACATAGAAATGAAAATCCAGTGCCCCTCAAAGATACCCCTGTTGTGGGTCCCCAGAGCCAGGCCCTGACCTTTTGGGAGTTTTCCTCTGGAAATAGACTGGGGTCCCATGGCCTAGGATTAAATTGGGAAGGCCAAACTCTGAGGAAGTAATCATCTATACATAAAGGGGAGAATCCAGACTCTGACTTATTATGAGTGTGACGGGGGGAATTGGCATAACAAATTTCTGAATATTAGCTGAATTATATTATATTTTGGAGGAGAATCTTGCCAGAAGGTTAAACTAAGTGTCCGGTGGTCACGCCGATCCCCATGTATTTAGTTCCGAGGGCCGAGCTGTTTATCGGGATATGGTCTTCATTAATATATTTCTTAGTCTCATTTTTCCTTGAATTTCCCCAACACAAAGTGAAATTAGCTTCATGTACATCATATTTATTTTCCTCTGACCAGGGATTCCACTCCAGGCTAGTCTGATTAAAATTGAGGGTATAGTTACAAAGAGTCATTTAGCCAGCCCAAAAGTGGTCCCCGTCCATCCAGGTTTTGGAAACAGAGCTGTGCCTCATCTGCCCAAGCTTGGGCTAATGCCCATATCCTGTTTTTCTCTTCATGAGTACAAGCGGTCAGGATTACATGAATGTCTTGCCAGGTCAGGTCAGAGGCTATAGTGAGGGCCTGAAATTCCTTAATAAAAGTGGTGGGATCCAGACTGAAGGAACCTAACTTGTTTTGAATTTGGGAAATGTCAGACATGGGAAAGGGAACATGGACTCTAATAGTGCCCATGTATCCAGTTGCTACTTCCCTTAAGGGAAGCATATTAGAATCTGTTTCCTGGTGTTGGGCAGTCCTCGATCTTATGTGGGGATGGGAGGGGGGCTTTTGCCCTGATAAGGGAGTGGCTGTTGGGCAGCTGTGGGTTGAGGTGGGGTGGGTGCTGAAGCAAAGGGGGTTGATGGGGTGGAGGACAGGAAAGGTCAAGTAGAGGATCGTCTAGGAGATCTGATGGAGAGGGAGACAGAGGGGGTCAGGGGGATAAGGCAGCAACAGAAAGACACATGCGGCATGAGTCCCTCAGATTGGGATTCTAAGTAAGGGCTATAAAGGTCTGGACATAAGGAACCTCTGAGTCCTTTCCTTGTTTCTGGCAAAAGAGATCAAGTTGGAGGATCGTGTTATAATTTAGTATGCCATTAAGAGGCCATTTTTCTTGGTCCCCCAGTTTATACTGGGGCCAAGCTGTGTTACAAAACAAAATGAGCCTCTTCTTTTTGTGACTTTCAGGGTCAAATATTTTTCCAGTTCCTGAGGTTACAGCCGAGGGGTGTGTCTAAGGGAGGCCCCCGAGACGTAGCAGAGCCCATTCTTAGCCTATATGCCATAGAATGGGGGTACTGAGAGTCACCGGCTGACAGAAAGCCATCCTCATTGTCGCAGTGATCTCTCCATGTGATTAATGCACAAAATAGGCCGACAGTCCCAACAGTTGTGTCTGACCATGAGCGGTGACCCCTGAGCATGTGACTAAGGTACAAACCATGTGACTGAGGCACAAACAGTGCGACTAAGGCACCGTGCAACTCGGGCAAAGAAAGAAAGAGAGAGAGATTCCCAGGACCCACCGGGTGACTCACCATTTGGCGATTCCCAGAAATGTGAAAAGGCACTCCTGGGATGGCTCAGATGCAGCCTGAGCTCCTGTAAGTCAATCCGGATGGAGAAAAAGGTGAAAGTAACATAGAAGACAGGCTGAGGAATCCACCTCGTAGTCCTGCTAGGAAGGCGGCAGCCAAGGGGAGGGGGCTTAGTGTTCTGCTTGAACCAATTTGTGCCTCACAGTGCATGGAAGTTGTCTTGCTGGGGGTAGACACTCTAACAACCTGATCTGTTCCATGACTCCCTTATCCTTTCACGGGAGTCTTCAAGTGGCAGGCGCCCTAATGGCTTTTAAATGCCTGACCCATGCCCGCACAATATCAATTGGCCTAGTCCTCAGAAGGAAGACAGAGGCACCCTCACCCGTTCTGGGCGGCAGTTATTGGGTTGAAGTGAGCCGTGGAGCCTTCAGAACACACCAGGGTGTGGCCCTGGCCAGAGTCCCTGTTGCTTCCACGGCAACTTGCCTGTTCACAAAGGGTCCCAAGAAATGAGGAGAGGAGGTGGGGGAGGAAAGGAGGTGGGGGAGGAGATCCCCCCAAGAGATATCCCCATATGGACCACCAAAATGTCGTGGTCTGAGCGTGGGTTGAAAAAGAATTTCCATACACAAAGCAGAATGTAAGGAAGATAGGGTTTATTAAAGAGAAGGGTCACTGCAAGAACAGTGGACTGGCTTCCCGGTAGTCAGGGAAAGTCGACAATGAGCATGGGTTGCTTGTCTGTTTTTTTTTCTTTTTTTTTTTAACATCTTTATTGGGGTATAATTGCTTTACAATGGTGTGTTAGTTTCTGCCTTATAACAAAGTGAATCAGTTATACATATACGTATGTTTCCATATCTCTTCCCTCTTGTGTCTCCCTCCCTCCCACCCTCCCTATCCCACCCCTCCAGGCGGTCACAAAGCACCGAGCCGATATCCCTGTGCCATGTGGCTGCTTCCCACTAGCTATCTACCTTACATTTGTTAGTGTATATATGTCCATGACTCTCTCTTGCTTTGTCACAGCTTACCCTTCCCTCTCCCCATATCCTCAAGTCCGTTCTCCAGTAGGTCTGTGTCTTTATTCCTGTGTTACCCCTAGGTTCTTCGTGACATTTTTTTCCTAAATTCCATATATATGTGTTAGCATACGGTATTTGTCTTCTTCTTTCTGACTTATTTCACTCTGTATGACAGACTCTAGGTCTATCCACCTCATTACAAATAGCTCAATTTCATTTCTTTTTATGGCTGAGTAATATTCCATTGTATATATGTGCCAGCCAGGGAACCTATAAGTCATCTTCTGACTGGGCAGAGCATGTATACTTTCAGTGTGCTGAGCGAGAGAAAAACAGGGCAAATGTCTTTCCTTATATGGAATGGGAAAGGGACAGGGCATGGTGCTTGGGAGGGCTCTGGGTCATTGCAGTGGTCGCATTGTGACAGAGTGATGGGAGTCCTGTAACTCTTTGTTCTGGCAATATAGGCCCTTTGAGTTACCTTGTTCTCTGTCCTTGGAGCACACCACATATTCTGTTTGTTTTCTTTATTTTTTCTCCATGTTGGCAAAGGTTATTAAGCTTGAAGGAAAGTAACTGTCTCAGCTACAGGAGCTTTCAAATCTATAATATTTCACTGGCAGCTACTTTATGAGAAACAGGTCATAAAATTGTATTTAAACTTCACCATCATACTTACAATTGTTCTGCTTACAACTTTTTAAAATTGAAGTATATTTGAATTACAGTGTTGTGTTACTGCTATACAGTAAAGTGACTCAGTTATACATATATATACATTCTTTTTCATATTCTTTTCCATTGAGGTTTATTGAATATAATTCCCTGTGCTATACAGTAGGACCTTGTTGTTTTGTTTCTAACTTTATTTGAGATTCTACTTTAAAAGAACACGTCACACATTTTAAAGACTGAAGAAATATATTGGAGTTTGCATGCAATTTTGTTAGCATTTGGCAGTGGTATTTGTAGAAATGATAATACTTTTAAAAGTTAAAGTCACATCTTTTCCCATATCTATGGACTTTAAAAAAATCTTGATTACCATGAAACTTTTTATTTTAGCCTGAGAAGTCTATACTTTTTACTAAGATGTCACATCTTTTTTTTGTGTGTTGTTGCATCTGGGATTGAAAGGCTTATTTTGTTTCTGCTTTCAAATCTCGTGTTTTCAGTTAGGATTGTGTACAAATGATTTTATCTGGGGATCCTAGAACACGTAATCTGTATATTTGCATATTCACTGTGATGGGAAAGAGTTAGGTTGACTAAGAGAAAGGCTTGATTAGCATATATGTTAAATGGAATACAGTTTCCTTAGAGCTACAGTAACTCTCTTAATGGGAACAGGGGCAAATTTAATGCAAGATCTTCCCAGGACTTCAGCAGATAGAGATATGACCATTCGTCTTTGGTGAAGTGCTGTTTTGAATATGACATACTGGGTAAGTTGAGCATAATACAATGTAATGCCATATAACATGAGGTGATGTCACATTACACAACATGCATCATGTAACATGTGACATCATATAACACAATGTGATGCCACATGACAAGGTGGTATCATATAAGGTGCACCATGTAACACAATGTAACATCACATAATACAATGTGGTGTCATATAACACCATGTCATGTCATGTAACAAAACATGACATCATATAATACATTCCTTTATTTAAACATCATAACCTAAGCACAGCAATGATTATCATTCTTTTTTCTTCTTACTTTATTTTTTAAATTATCATAGAGCAAAACTGATTTTTCTTTTCAAATTCAAAATTCTATGAACTTTAACAAAGATGTATATTTATGTAACTGCCACTATAATCAGAATACAGAATAGTTCCATCACCCCTCCCAAAATTTCTTTGTGTTATTCTTTTGTATCACCCTCTGCCTTAATCCTGGTGACTCCTGATATGTTCTCCATCACTATAGTTTTGTCTTTTGGAGAATGTCATATACATGGAATCAGACAACCTTTGGAACTGACTTCTCTCACTCAGATTCATCCAAGTTGTTGCAGGTATCAATAGTTCATGCTTTTTGTTGCTGAGTATTCTTCCATGGTATGGATATACCACATTTTGTTTATCCATTGGCCCATTGAAGGACATTTGGGTTGTTTCCAATTTTTGATGATTGTGAGTAGAGCTACTCCAAATATTTGTGTACATGGTTTTGTGTGAACTTAGGTTTTTATTTCTCTTGGGTAATTACCAAAGAGTGGGACTGCTGGATCATATTGTGAGTGTGTGTTTAGCTTTAAAAGAAGCTGCTGCACCACTTTTCAGAGTGACTGTAGCACTTTGCACTTCCACAGTAGTATATGGGAGCTCCAGCAGCTCTACATCCTCACCAGCATTTGGCATGATTAGACTATGCCTTAAATCTAGAACTCACGCTTTATAATCATTTGTTTACCTCTCTGTCCCCTGGTATCCCCCTCCCCAGCTAGATTCAAGGGCATGGTCCATGTCTTCTAGGCTTTTCTCTACTCAGTGCCTTCTGTTAATGCCTGACACATTAGTAGATACAATACATAGGTATATGGAATGCATGAACAAACTTCTTATTGATTCTTATAGATTCCAACTTATTTCATGATTGTGAGAATATCATGTGTGGTTGACTCAGCCTGTGTTCTCTAGAGAGCAAAGCCTTGTGTGGGTGTTCTTCATTGGAGAGTATGATCCCAGGAAAGAGAAGTAAGGGACAGAGAAGTAGGGTGGTGAAGGGAGTGAGTCAAAACAAGGCTGAATCACTATCTGGCTACATTATGGGCCACTGGTCACTCCATACAGTAGGATTGTCTGAGAAGAAACATGAGATGTGTCTCAGGACTGTCCATGGTGTTGCAGGGAGAAAGAGGGAACATTTATCCATTTGTCCAAGTTCTTTCCCATGGAATGCCAACTTGCAGGTGCATCCAGCTAATAAATGCATGAAGGCCACGCAACAGAGGAGCCCCAGCTGGGAAGCAGCTGTGGGTGCATGGGCTCAAAGACAAATTTGGTCAGGGTGCACCTGTATGAGGACATGTTTACACAGAGCTGGCCACTGCCATAAACTTCTGGTGAGTGACTGGAGAACCCTGAAGGACCCAAGTGCAATAGGTGGCACAACAGTGAAGAAAGAAAAGTGACTAAGGGCCATGGTCACAATTCATATGCATCTGGCAAAGAGATAGTTCCCCGATGTGCAGGGATCTTTATCTAAAATGTACACTGGAATTAACTCCATATTGCTCAAGCTGTTACGTACAGACAGGTCCATAGTCTCCACATGAAATTCTTGGTGCCAGATATGTTTCAAAATTCAGATATTTTTGTTTATATTTTATGAAGACAATTAAGTGCACACACAATTTTATATGATGGAACAACCCCGAGAGGTTCAGGCCCAGCACCCTGTCCTCCGAACATTAGTAATTCTACAGTGAAACCTGAATATTTTCTACAAGGTGGGACAAATTATGACCACAGATAGCCTCATTTCAGTTCAAATCAGGTTTTGTTGAATTTTGACATAAAAAATTTGCTTTTCCAAACTTTAGGATTTTAGAATCATGGATAACTGATTATGAAAACTATAGGAATCAGCAAGCTGGATTCAAAATGTTATCTTTGTCTTTAAAATTTAAGACCTTGATTAACAATTTTCTAGGTCTCCTTCTTTGATAATTAGCTCAGAACGTCCCCCTAGGTTCTCTCACAATGAGTTTGATTAGATTTCAGTTCTGGAGATATTTCTGTAATTATTTCCTTGATATGGTTTCAAGGAAACTGGTGTTGTCAGTGTCCTTTGGTGTCCTTTGTTGAGAAATTTTATTGTATTTGTTAAAGTATTTTTAGCTACCAGTAAAACAATCTACTTGATATCAAGCAAAATAGGGGATTATTAGAATGATACTGGACTAACCCGCAGACTCCAAGGGACAGTGGGCTCTGTGAGAGAGGGGTTGGAGTGGAGCGGGGAGAGCAGACTTAAGAAGTAGAAAGGCATCCAGACAGAGGGCATACTGCTGTCCCCCAGACACATTTTGTTCTCTTCTAATTGCCTCGTGCTTCTCCATGGACCATTTTCTTGTCTTTTTACTGCTCATGGCAGAATAGAGATGGTCTCATTAGTTTCCCAATTTATAGGATCTCAATTTCAGCCACACAAAGAGAAATGACTATTTTGAATCCCAAATTCCTTGGAGAAGAGTTTGATTGACCCAGGTTGGGTTAATTTCCTTTCCTAACCCAGAAATTATGACCAGGATAACAGGGCCACATGGAAAACATGGCCAATCAATTTAAAAGGAAAATATAACTAAAATATTAAAAATACCTATAAATTAAGTGAAAGACACAAAATGGACAGGAATCCTGAATAGACTCTTCACAAAAGAAGATATTAAAATGACTGAAATTGGGCTTCCCGGGTTGCGCAGTGGTTGAGGTCTGCCTGCCGATGTAGGGGACACGGGTTCGTGCCCCGGTCCAGGAAGATCCCACGTGCCATGGAGCGGCTGGGCCCGTGAGCCATGGCCGCTGAGCCTGCGCGTCCGGAGCCTGTGCTCCGCAATGGGAGAGGCCACAGCAGTGAGAGGCCCGCGTACCGCAAAAAATAAATAAATAAATAAATAAATAAAGGCTGAAATTACCAATAAGCATATGAAAAGGTGCTTAACCTTATAAGTCACCAGTAAAATGTGAATCTGAACCACAACAAGATACTGCTATATCCACACCTAAATGGCTAAAATTAAAGGCTGACAACACCAAATATTAGAGAATATAGAGCAACAGAAGTGTCATACACTGCTGATAAGATTGTAAATTTGTACAGACTTTTGAAAATGATTTGGTAGTATTACCAAAGTTTAGGACAATGCATATCTATAGCCCAGAAAGTTTGTTCTTAGTTATATTCCCAACAGAAATGTGTATGTCTGCACACCAAAAGACATGTCTTAAAATGCTCATAACAGCATTATTTATAGTAACCCCAATCTAGAAGCCATTCCATATCCATCAACTCTAGAACTGATAAATTGTGAGATAATCATACAGTGGAATACTATACAGAAATAAAAATAAATGTATTCCTCAAACTGTAACGATGTGACTGAATCTCACAAACATGTTGAGCAAAAGAGAAGTCTGATTGAAACTCATATAATACATAGTATATGATTCCAGGCATGAAGACTCAGAAACGGGCAAATCTACTTTATGGTGTTAGGAGTCAGTGGTTGAAGGGAGAGTAAGTAATGGAAGGGGAGATCTAATTCAGCTTTTGTTGATAATGTCCTGTTTCTTGTCCTTGGAGGAGGTTACATGGTTGAGTTTCCTTTGTAACTGAGCTATATGGTTTATTTAAAATCAATGCACTTTTCTGTGTATATGCCATAGTTCAATTAAAATGTTTATTAAATGATTTAATGAATATATTTACTGTATCATTCAGGCTTCTGCGAGAAAACAGATGACATACTCAAACTTGGTAATTTGAATGAATTTACTATTGGGCAAGATGGAGGAATCCACAAGGGGTAGAGTGGTATCCCAGAGCCAGTGTGTGTGTGTGTGTGTGTGTGTGTGTGTGTGTGTGTGTGTGTGTGTGTGTGTGAGAGAGAGAGAGAGAGAGAGAGAGAGAAAGAGAGAGAGAGTTCTTTCTAAGAACTAGAAGGATGTAATGACAAGGCCACCTTGACAAGAGCTGTGTGACCTTCAGTGAAAGGACCCTGTAGGGAGGGGTCCAAAATAATGAATGCTGTGAGCCCTTGTACCCAGACTCCATCTCCTGCTGGCCCTCCCCTTGCAGAGCACAGCTGGAATCCTGGGTATGAGAACCTCTTGATGTGGTCCACACAGGCAGAGAGTGGGAGGGGGTGGAGGAGAATGGAGAGGGATGGGCAACTCAGCAGGTTCCTGTCCACCTACATTCTCCCATCAGTATTGGTGGAAAGCTTTAGTTGCAGCAAAATGCTTAGAAATAGTATCACTTATTTTTTAATTATCTTTTTTCAACCTCAATTATTTAAAAACTACTGACTTGATGTAATCATGGTGTTTCCTAAGTCTGATTGGAAGAGCACAGAGCTTCCAGGTGTTGAAACGGAGCTATAAGCTTCCCTCTGAGCTTTGATGTCAAAGCTGCTGCTGGATGTTTGCAGCCACATCCCTGGATCGAGTGGAGTTAGGGAAGATCGGAGGCCAGATTGCCCTGGTTCAAAGCAAAACTCCAGTACTCAGTTGCTTGATGCTTGTGGACACCTGTAGCATGTCTCAGTGCTCCCTGTAAGGAGGTTGTGAGGACTGAATCACCTCATACAGACAGAGGTCTCAGAAACAGCACCTGGTGCCAGATTGAGTGTGATGTGAATGGACAGTTTATGCTGATTGCTAAACAACTCAGGAAAATACAGGATGATGAAAAATGGCCTTGCTTTTGCTGGATTTAAAATGAAACTAGAAAGAATAGGACTTTTCTCATGAGAGGACACCTTGCAGACAATATAGTAATTGCACAGGTAATGAGATGCTCCCTCCTTTTGGTCCCAGGCAGTTGCCCTATGTGTGGTTAGTAGAACTTAACCCCTTGGTGACTCTGCTCATTGTTACCTTCAAATCTAACTCATCCCATGCTGCCTGTCCTACTTGCCCACCCAACTGCGGACTGGGAGCTCCCCAAGAGCAGGCTTAAGCTTGTACCCTGGAATCTCAATGCTTGGGTGAATGACAGGTTCAGTGGTAGATTTAAAACTACCCCCTGGACACCCACAGTATTTCTTTGCAACAGAAAGTCTTATTTGTGATAAATCTCATGTGGGTTATTTTAGGTAGTCGATGGCCAACACACATTAGATACCTCACCAAAGGAGAGAGGCAGGGTAGTTTCTACTCCATCCAGTACGCACAAGCCATTCATGAGTTTTTCTTGTTTGAAGGATGAATATGAGGTTTGTAACTGTTAAGATATTCTCTAGAGATGCATCCTGTGTGGCTTAAGACATATAGGTTATCTCATCCTAACTTCAGGTAGTGGATTTATCAGGACAGTATTGCTTTTGGTCAAAGGCACCTGAAAGGGCTTCCCTGGTGGCGCGGTGGTTGGGAGTCCGCCTGCCGATGTGGGGGACGCGGGTTCGTGCCCCGGTCCGGGAAGGTCCCGTGTGCCACGGAGTGGCTGGGCCCGTGAGCCGTGGCCACTGGGTCTGCGTGTCCGGAGCCTGTGCTCCGCAGCGGGAGGGGCCGAAGCAGTGAGAGGCCTGCGTACCGCAAAAAAAAAACAAACAAAGGCACCTGAAAAATGTCCAGAGCAGGACCATGTACAATATGTTCTGTATAAAAAGACTGCAAGGTTTCAGATAGAACACAGTCAAGTTGTATCTCTGAGCACATGAGACAGATCGACTTTTGGGGAGAGGTTTCACACATGGAGTTACCAGATATGTTTTTAAGTAGTGAAACCATCCCATTTGAAGACTGAGCACATGAGAGGAGTCCACCTTGGTGCAATGGAAAAACACTCTCACAGACTGGGGGCTGAATCTTGGTTTTGCCCCCAACAAGCTGTGTAGCCTGAAGAAAACCTTGGGAGCCTCAGAGTTTCCTCATGGGAGGGGTTGCTGCAAGGTGACCAGAGCTCCTTGCCAAGGAGGCTGCTTAACAAATGGTAGAAGTCCTTGCTCTGCTTTCCTCTGAATCATATTGCCCAGGGCTTTAGGAATGGGGGTAAAATGCCCTATTTAGCTCTTTGTTTTGCATTGAAACTTGGCCCTGTTGGAGATTCGAGTGAGCAAGTACAGAGCCACCTATCATAGGTTTTGTTTTAAGGAATGGCAGAGCTCTTGATGAAAGATTAATGCCCCAAGAGGGTGTTGATAGGAGTGCCACAGGATAAAGACAGCTCAGGTAAATGTTACTTTTTATCTTTATCCATCTCCACCCAACCGAAATTTTAATTTTTAGAAGAGTCTCAATGGCAGGTTGTTAGAATTTGTAATAGAATGTGAAGCTGGGAACTGTATTGTTCCTGTCAGCAGCCTTTTCTTCCAGCATGCTATAAAACAAATACCACTTCATCCTTTATCGCTGGGTGTCATTGAGGAGCCAGCACTGAGTGAGAATAGAATGGAATGTTATTGGCAGTGACCTGGGGGGACACATTAGAAGGTACTGCTGGGACTTCTCAGTGAAGGCACCAGGCATTGCCAAGCAGATGTACTTATGCACAGGCAGTTTGATTAGTGCCACTGGTTTCTGCAGGCAGTGTGATTAAAGTTAAGGGAGAAAGTGAGGTTTTGCCAGAGACAAGGAAGACTTCATTCAATTGCAAGACTTCATTCAATTGAAGGGAATTTTTTTGACACAATTAAACTCTGTGAATACAGAACCTATTATAAAGTTGGCTTCATGAGTACTATGACAGGAGTTTTGGCTGGAAGAAAATTCAGGCCTCCACAAATGATAAAGGAAAACAGAGTCTTACAGGAGCTTCTGTCTTCCTGTCCTGACTGGTATTTCTCTTATGATCATGGAAAATAACTTGTGTTTTTACTGAGTTTGAGAGATTCTTATTGCCATATAGCAGAGCAAACAATGAGATGCCATTTATGTTTGTAGAAAAGCATCATTCAGAGAAAGGGCAATTGGTGCAATATTTTCCTTACTGAGAATTTAAAGAAAAGACATGATGATCAATCAAGGAATCTTTAGAATAAAAATCAAGTAATTAACCAGCAGATGTGATGGATTAGGTAAGCAACTATCTGTCTTCAGTTCTGTGGTAGATGCTCTGAAGAGTTCAGACCAAAGTGATAAAGTCTAGTCAGGCAGACAAAGCTGCACACATGGAAAAATCAGGCATTCCAGCTACTTTGCTTAGAAAACTTCAGTGGTTTCTGTCTGTCTGCAGAATGAAGTCCTAGCACCTCTGCAAAAGGATAATGCACTTCCCAAGCAGGACACCTTTCTCACTTATTTTTTTTATTGTGGTAAAAAATATATATCATATAAAGTTTGTCATTTTATCTATTTTATCATTTTATCTCATTTTTAAACATCTTTATTGGAGTATAATTGCTTTAAAATGGTGTGTTAGTTTCTGCTGTATCACAAAGTGAATCAGCTATACGTATATATATATCCCCATATGCCTCTTGCATCTCCCTTCCACCCTCCCTATCCCACCCCTCTAGATGGTCACAAAGCACGGAGCTGATCTCCCTGTGCTATGCGGCTGCTTCCCACTAGCTAGCTATTTTACATTTGGTAGTGTATATATATCCATGCCACTCTCTCACTTCGACTCACTTCCCCTTCCCTGTGTCCTCAAGTCCATTCTCTACATCTGTGTCTTTATTCCTGTTCTGTCCCTTGGTTCTTCAGAACCTTTTTCTTTTTTAGATTACATATATATGTGGTAGCATACGGTATTTTTTTTCTCTTTCTGACTTATTTCACTCTGTATGACAGTCTCAAGGGCCATCCCCCGCACTACAAATAACAGTTTCATTTCATTTTATGATGAGTAATATTCCATTGTATATATGTGCCACATCTTCTTTATCCATTCATCTGTCGATGGACACTTAGGTTGCTTCCATAACCTGGCGATTGTAAACAGTGCTACATTGAACATTGTGGTACATGACTCTCTTTGAGTTATGGTTTTCTCAGGGAATGTGCCCAGTTCTCCATAGTGGCTGTATCAATTTATATTCCCACCAACAGTGCAAGAGGGTTCCCTTTTCTCCACACCCTCTCCAGCATTTATTGTTTGTAGACTTTTTGATGATGGCCATTCTGACCGGTGTGAGGTGATACCTCACTGTAGTTTTTTTTTTTTTTTTTTTGCGGTACGCAGGTCTCTCACTCTTGTGGCCTATCCCATTGCAGAACACAGTCTCCAGATGCACAGGATCAGCAGTCATGGCTCATGGGCCCAGCCGCTCCACGGCATGTGGGATCTTCCTGGACCAGGGCACGAACCCATGTCCCCTGCATCGGCAGGCGGACTCTCAACCACTGCGCCACCAGGGAAGCCCCCCTCACTGTAGTTTTGATTTGCATTTCTCTAATGATTAGTCATGTTGACCTTTCATATGTTTGTTGGCACTCTATATCTTTTTGGAGAAATGTCTGTTTAGGTCTTCTGCCCATTTTAGGACTGGGTTGCTTGTGTTTTTGATATTGAGCTGCATGAGCTGCTTGTATATTTTGGAGATTAATCCTTTGTCAGTTGCTTCATTTGCAAATATTTTCTCCCATTCTGATGGTGGTCTTTTAGTCTTGTTTATGGTTTCCTTGGTTGTGCAAAAGCTTTTAAGTTTCAGTAGGTCCCATTTGTTTATTTTTGTTTTTATTTCCATTTCTTTAGGAGGTGGGTCAAAAAGGATCTTGCTGTGATTTATGTCAAAGAGTGCTCTGCCTATGTTTTCCTCTAAGAGTTTTATAGTGTCTGGACTTACATGTAGGTCTTTTCTCCATTGTGAGGTTTTTGTGTATGGTGTTATGGAGTGTTCTAATTTCATTGTTTTACATGTAGCTGTCCCGTTTTCCCAGAACCAATTACTGAAGAGGCTGTTTTTTCTCCATTGTATCCTCTTGCCTCCTTTATCAAAGATAAGGTGACCATATGTGCATGGGTTTATCTCTGGACTTTCTATCCTGTTCCATTGATCTATATTTCTGTTTTTGTGCCAGTACCATACTGTCTTGATTACTGTAGCTTTGCAGTATAGTCTGAAGTCCAGGAGCCTGATTCCTCCAGCTCCATTTTTCTTTCTCAAGATTGCTTTGGGTATTTAGGGTCTTTGGTGTTTCCATACAAACTGTAAAATTTTTTGTTCTAGTTCTGTGAAAAATGCTCTTGGTAGTTTGATAGGGATGGCATTGAATCTGTAGATTTCTTTGGTAGTATAGTCATTTTCACAATCTTGATTCTTTCTATCCAAGAACATGGTATATCTCTCCATCTGTTTGTATCATCTTTAATTTCTTATATCAGTGTCTTATAGTCTTCTGCATACAGGTGTTTTGTCTCCTTAGGTAGGTTTATTCCTAGGTATTTTATTCTTTTTGTTGCAATGTTAAATGGAAGTGTTTCCTTAATTTCCCTCTCAAATTTTTCATCATTAGTGTATAGGAATGCAAGAGATTTCTGTGCATTAATTTTGTATCCTGCTACTGTACCAAATTCATTGATTAGCTCCAGTAGTTTTCTGGTAGCATCTTTAGGATTCCCTATGTGTAGTATCATGTCATCTGCAAATAGTGACAGTTTTACTCCTTCTTTTCTGATTTGGATTCCTTTTATTTCTTTTTCTTCTCTGATTGCTCTGGCTAAAACTTCCAAAACTATGTTGAATAAAAGTGGTGAGAGTGGGCAGCCTTGTCTTGTTCCTGATCTTAGTTGAAATGGTTTCGGTTTTTCTCCATTGAGAATGATGTTGGCTGTGGGTGTGTCATATATGGCCTTTAATATGTTGACATAAGTTCCCTCTATGCCTACTTTCTGGAGGGTTTTTACCATAAATGGGCGTTAAATTTTGTTGAATGCTTTTTCTGCATCTACTGAGATTATCATATGGTTTTTATTCTTCAATTTGTTAATATGGTGTATCACGTTGATTGATTTGCATATATTGAAGAATCCTGCATTCCTAGGATAAACTCCACTTGATCATGGTGTATGATCCTTTTAATGTGCTGTTGGATTCTGTTCGCTAGTATTTTGTTGAGGATTTTTGCATCTATGTTCATCAGTGATATTGGCTTGTAGTTTTCTTTTTTTGTGACATCTTTGTCTGGTTTTGTTATCAGGGTGATGATGGCCTCATAGAATGAGTTTGGGAGTGTTCCTCCCTCTGTTATATTTTGGAAGAGTTTGAGAAGTATAGTTGTTAGCTCTTCTCTAAATATTTGATAGAATAGGGCTCTAAAGCCACCTGGTCCTGGGCTTTTGTTTGTTGGAAGATTTTTACTCACAGTTTCAATTTCACTGCTTGTGATTGGTCTGTTTATATTTTCTATTTCTTCGTGGTTCAGTCTCGGAAGGTTGTGCTTTTCTAAGAATTTGTCGATTTCTTCCAGGTTATCCATTTTATTGGCATAAAGTTGCTTGTAATAATCTCTCATGATCCTTTGTATTTCTGCAGTGTCAGTTGTTACTTCTCCTTTTTCATTTCCAATTCTATTGATTTGAGTCTTCTCCATTTTTTTCTTGATGAGTCTGGCTAGTGGTTTATCAATTTTGTTTATCTTCTCAAAGAACCAGCTTATACTTCTATTGATCTTTGCTATCATTTTCTCCATTTGTTTTTCATTTATTTCTGATCTGATCTTTATGATTTCTCTCCTTCTGCTAACTTTGGGGTTTTTTGTTCTTCTTTCTCTAATTGCTTTAGGTGTAAGGTTAGGTGGTTTATTTGAGATTTTTCTTGTTTCTTGAGGTAGGATTGTATTGCTATCAACTTCCCTGTTAGAATTGGTTTTGCTGCATCCCATAGGTTTTGCTTGTCGTGTTTTCATTGTCTTTTGTTCTTAGGTATTTTTTGATTTCTTCTTTGATTTCTTCAGTGATCTCTTGGTTATTTATTAGTGTATTGTTTAGCCTCCAGGTATTTGTATTTTTAACAGATTTTTCCTGTAATTGACATCTTGTCTTATAGCATTGTAGTTGGAAAAGATAATTGATACCATACCATGCCATACTAAACAATAAAGAAGAATGACTATTGGTCCATACACCAACACTGAAGAATCTTAAAATAATTGTGCTGAATGGAAGCAGTCAGATAAAAAATACATACTAGGGGCTTCCCTGGTGGTGCAGTGGTTGAGAGTCCGCCTGCCGATGCAGGGGACACGGGTTCATACCCCGGTCTGGGAAGATCCCACATGCCGGGGAGCGGCTAGGCCCGTGAGCCATGACCACTGAGCCTGCGCGTCCGGAGCCTGTGCTCCACAACGGGAGAGGCCACAACAGTGAGAGGCCTGCATACCGCAAAAAACAAACAAAAAAACTATATGATTACATTTAAGAAAAGAGATGAATGGTTTCCTGGGGTGGGGTCTGGTGACAGGAGGCGGGAGAGGGAGAAAAGAACATGGGCATGAGTAAACTGCTGGTGTGGTGGATATATTCATTATCCTGCTTGTTGTGTTGGTTTCTTTGGTATATACATTACCCAAAATACAAATTGTATGTTTTAAGCATGTTCAGTTTGCAGAATATCAATTATCTTCAATTTAAGAAAGCAATCCGAAGATGAAGAATTAGTGTTTTAACAATTGAACTACATCTATAACTCTGTTTATTTGTTTTTCAGGGTGGATTGCTATTCTGGGTGCCATCTGGTTGCTAATTTTAGCTGATATCCATGATTTTGAGATAATTCTACACAGAGTAGAATGGGCAACCCTTCTATTCTTTGCAGCACTCTTTGTTCTGATGGAGGTAAGACATTAGTTGAACTTTTGCAATATGATCTTGTCTGATTTTTAGATTTCGCATTTTGTTTAGTGAATGAAGAAAGCCCAAAGTCTGTAAGTCTTTCTACATATTCACTACGTGGAAAATTATGGGGGTTGAAATTAGACTATTTTAAGTTAAATCAACTTTTATCTCAGGCACCTAAATATTATTTAATAAATTGATTTATTTGGTTGCTGTTTTTTTCTTGAATAATGTTTGTGGTTCATAAACTTGTTCTAATTTCATTTGTTACGAAGTACAGTAGAATTTACTCTAATTTTGGGGCAAAATGACTTGTTACAGAAAGTACAGGGAAATGTTATTTTGATGATCTATTCCATTTTGTGTAATATTTAAGTAAATATTCCGTTATGATGGAAAAGGCTACATCAAAGAAAAGAATGAATAATATGTATTGCTTTATTTAGTTATAATTGTTGTTACAAAATTATTCACAATACTTTTTAATCTTGAGACTTCATTTATAAACTTCTGTCCTCCTCAAATGCAAAGCTTTACTGATGTACAAGACTACTACTCCCCAAAGGATCCAAATGTTTCACATTAATTACCTTAATTAATTACCTTAATTTATTGATGACAGACCCATTCAATATTCATTATTCTCTTGATTCAGACTTTGGCTTTTTTTCCCTAATTTTTTAAAAACAGGTCCCTTGAATCATTGAAATCTATGTCTTTAACTCATAATGGATTGCATAGATGTGTAATCAAATGACTCACATAGGCCCTACAAATATGTCAGGGAGTCATGAATCATATTCTACTTCATCAGTTTCCTACTCAAAAACTTCACCTTTTCTATTCTGAGTCTTCTTTACACACAGTATATGAGGACTACTGGGGGGAAAATTCTGGTTACTGTTTCATGATTGGCTTTTGAGAGTCCCTGCCTCAATTACATGCTTATTCAAGGTGTAAATTGCTATCTCATCTGGGTTTTTGGCATATTGTTCTCAATGACATATACTTCTCTTTGGCATATACTTCTCTTTGTCTTGATGGGATAAACACTGGAATTTTTAAAGCAACTTAAAATATAATTTATATATCATAAAATTCACTCATTTTAACTTTACAGTTTAATGATTTTTAGTAAATTTTGAACGTTTTATCCCTATGACCCTTACACCAATTTATAGTCAATTCCAGCTCTTAACTCCAGCTCTAGGCAATCACTAATCTTTTTTCTATCTATTGATGTGCCTTTTCTGTACATTTCATCTAAAAGGAATCCTATACTGTGTACCATTTTCTGTCTGGTTTCTTTAAATTAGAATAATGATGTTGAGGTTCATCCATGTTCTGGTATATATCTTAGTCTCATTTTGTTTTATTGCTGAATAGCATTCCACTATATGGATATACCATATTTTATTTACCTATTTTCATAAACATCTGTGTATATTTGTGTATGTCTTTATGTGGACATGTTTTCATTTCTTTTAGGTAGGTGTTAGGTCTTATCATAAGCTTAGCTTCTTAAGAAACTGCTTGGGACTTCCCTCGTGGTCCAGTGGTTAAGAATCTGCCTTCCAATGAAGGGGACGTAGGTTAAATCCCTGGTCGGGGAACTAAGATCCCACATGCTGCAGAGCAACTAAGCCCAAGCACCACAACTACTGAGCCCAAGCACTCTAAAGCCCATGCGCCACAACTACTGAGCCCGCATGCTACAACTCCTGAGCCTGCATGCTCTGAAGCCTGCGTACCACAACTAGAGAGGCTGCACACCTCAACTACTGAGCCTGCGTGCTCTAGAACCTGCATGCCACAACTAGGGAGAAGCCTGTGCACTGCAACAAAGAGCCCGCATGCTGCAGTGAAAGATCCCACATGCCACAATGAAGATCCCACGTGCTGCAGCTAAGACTCAATGCAGCCAAATAATAAATAAATAAATATTTTTTAAAAACTGCCAAAATGTTTTTCACAGTGGCTGTACCATTTTATATTCCTGTCAGTAATGTAGTAGATTCCAGTTTCTTTATATCCTCCCTGTCACATAATACCATTCTTTTTGATTATAGACATTCTAGTAGGTGTGAAAAGGTATTTAATTTTTTAAAAAGCAAATATGAGGAAAATCCTTTTGAACCATGCTTTTCTCTGTAGTAGCTGCACCAGTTTACACCAACAGTGTAGGAGGGTTCCCTTTTCTCCACACCCTCTCCAGCATTTATTTTTTGTAGACTTCTTGATGATGGCCATTCTGACTGGTGTGAGGTGATATCTCATAATTTTGATTTGCATTTCTCTAATAATTAGCTATGTTGAGCATCTTTTCATGTGTCTCATGGCCATCTGTATGTCTTCTTTGGAGAAATGTCTCTTTAGGTCTTCTGCCCATTTTTTCAGTGGGTCGTTTGTTTTTCTGATATTGAGCCGCATGAGCTGTTTGTAAATTTTGGAGATTATTCCTTTGTCTGTTTCATCATTTGCAAATATTTTCTCCTATTCTGTGGGTTGTCTCACAGAATGGGAGAAAAGCTTTGCTGTGCAAAAGATTTTAAGTTTCATTAGGTCTCATTTGTTTATTTTTTCTTTTATTTCCATTACTCTAGGAGGTGGGTCATAAAGGATCTTGCTGTGATTTATGTCATGGAGTGTTCTGCCTATGTTTTCCTCTAAGAGTTTTATAGTGTCTGGCTTTATGTTTAGGTCTTTGATTTATTTTTGTGTATGGTGTTAGGAAGTGTTCTAATTTCATTCTTTTACATGTAGCTGTCCAGTTTTCCCAGCACCACTTATTGGAGGGGCTCTCTTTTCTCCATTGTATATTCTTGCCTCCTTTGTCCAAGATAAGGTGACCATACACCATATGTGCATGGGTTTATCTCTGGGCTTTCTATCCTGTTCCATTGATCTATATTTCTGTTTTTGTGCCAGTACTATACTGTTTTCATGACTGTTGCTTTGTAGTATAGTCTGAAGTCAGGGAGCCTGATTCCTTCAGCTCCATTTTTCTTTCTCAATATTACTTTGGCTATTTGGGGTCTTTTGTGTCTCCATACAAATTTAGAAAATGTTTGTTCTAGTTCTGTGAAAAATGCCATTGGTAATTTGATAGGGATTGCACTGGGTAGTGTAGTCATTTTGACAATATTGATTCTTCCAACCCAAGAGCATGGTATATCGTTCCATCTGTTTGTCATCTTCGACTTCTTTCATCAGTGTCTTACAGTTTTTGGAGTACAGGTATTTTGCCTCCTTAGGTAGTATATAAAGGTTATAAATGTGTGTTATATTTTTTGATGCTATTTTGAATACAATTGTTTTCTTAACTTTATTCTGATTGTATATTAACATTACATAGAGATACAATTGAGTTTTTAATATTAACATTGTGTCCTGTGAACTTGCTCAACCCATTTATTAGTCTAGTAGCTGTTTAGAATTTTCTTTCATGTCATACGCAAATAAAGACATTTTAATTTCTTTTCTGATTGAAATGCCTTTAACTAGCTCACACTCTCCTCCTCTCTCTCCTCCAAATACCCTCCTTTTCCCTTCTTTTTCTTTTTATCCTGTCTTGTTGGCCAGAACCTCTAGTTTAATGTTGAAGTGATGAGTATTGACATTCATACCTTTTTTCTGATCTTAGGGGAAATGTATTCAGTTTTTCACCATTATGCATAATGTTAGATATAGGGGTTTTTTAAAAAATAGATATCCTTTATTAGGTTGATAAAGTTAGGATATAGTCCTAGTTTGTTGTGAAATTTTATCAGTAATGTATATTGGATTTTGTCAAATGTTTTATCTGTATCTATTAAGATGACCATATGATTTTTAACATTGAATCTATCAATTTGAATCTATTAATGTGGTATACTACATTAACTGTTTTTCAGCTGTTAAATCTACTTTGCATTCCTGAAGTAAATCTCACTTGGTCATGGTGTATAATAAGTTTTTGAGGTAGATTACTATTATTTTGTTGAGAATTTTTGCATCTACATTCATGTGGGATATTGGTCTACATTATTATTTTTATGTGATATTTTGTCTGGATTTGGTATGAGCATAACACTGAATGAATATAACAGAATGAGTTCAGAAGTATTCTTTGTAGAAGAATTTGTGAAGGGCTGTTTTTAAATATTCAATAAAAGTTTCCAGTGAAGCCATTTGGGCCTGGAATTTAAATTGTGGGAAGGTTTTGTGTTTGATTTTACTAATTCAATTTTTTAGGCCTATTCAGGTATAACATTTCTTCTTGAGTAAATATTGCTAAATTTTATCTTCTATGAACTTGTCTATTTCATCCAAGTTTTCTTAATTTTTGGTATAAGTTGTTTATAATATTGCATCTAATACTTTTTATTTCTGTGAAGTCATTAGTGATATTCCCTTTTCCATTTCTGATTTTGATGATTTGTGTCTTCTGTCTGCTTTCTTGATTAGTCTAGGTAAAGTTAGAAAATTTTTTGATCTTTAAAAAAATGAAATTCTAATTTCATTAATTTTCCTTTTCTCCATATTAAATCATTGGATAAACTCTTACATTGGAAATATGTTCTTTATTTTTTTTTTTAAGCTGGGAATCCTTATAGACCCTAGTTTCTAAGATTTAGTTTGTACTGCAATTCATCTAAAAATGTCTATTCTCTCAGTGACAAAGATATTTTGTTTTCATTATCATCCTCTTCTTCCTTTATAGAAGTGTATGTCCTTAAAATTCCCAGCCTTTAAAAACTTTCTCAGGTTACTCAACTAGCCAGAAGAAAATCAATTTCCAACAAGCTTCTTTTTACTGAATTCTCGGTCCCTGGTTTCTTCTTGCTCCCTTTGACACATAGGTCTTCCTATTTTATTTTATTATTATTATTTTTAACATCTATAATGGAGTATAATTGCTTTACAATGGTGTGTTAGTTTCTGCTTTATAACAAAATGAATCAACTATACATTTACATATATTCCCATATCTCCTCCCTCTTACATCTCCCTCCAGCCCACCCTGTCCCACCCCTCTAGGTGGTCACAAAGCACTGAGCTGATCTACCTGTGCTATGTGGCTGCTTCCCACTAGCTACCTATTTTACATTCAGTAGTGTATTTATGTCCATGCCACTCTCTCACTTCATCCCAGCTTACAATTACCGCTCCCCGTGTCCTCAAGTTCATTCTCTATGTCTGCATCTTTATTCCTGTCCTGCCCCTAGGTTCTTCAGAACCTGGTTTTTTTTTAGATACCATATATATATATATATATATACATACATACATACATACATATATATGTAGTACACTGTATTTGTTTTTCTCTTCCTGACTTATTTCACTCTATGACAGAGTTTAGGTCCATCTACCTCATTACAAATAACTCAATTTCATTTCTTTTTATGGCTGAGTAATATTTCATTGTATACATGTGCCACACTTTCTTTATCCATTCATCTGTCCATGGACATTTAGGTTGTTTCCATGTCCTGCCCAATGTAAATAGAGCTGCATCGAGCATTGTGGTACATGACTCTTTTTGAATTATGGTTTTCTCAGGGTATATGCCCAGTAGTGGGATTGCTGGGTCATATGGTAGTTCTATTTTTAGTGTTTGAAGGAGCCTCCATACTGTTCTTCATAGTGGCTGTATCAATTTACATTCCCACCAACAGTGTAAGAGGGTTCCCTCTTCTTCACACCCTCTCCAGCATTTATTGTTTCCAGATTTCTTGATGATGGCCATTCTGACTGGTGTGAGGTGATCCTTCATTGTAATTTTGATTTCAATTTCTCTAATGATTAGTGATGTTGAACATCCTTTCATGTGTTTGTTGACAATCTGTATACTTTCTTTGGAGAAATGTCTAATTGGGTCTTCTGCCCATTTTTGGATTGAGTTGATTGTTTTTTTGATATTGAGCTGCATGAGCTGCTTGTAAATTCTGGAGATTATTCCTTTGTCAGTTGCTTCATTTGCAAATATTTTCTCCCATCTCTGGGTTGTTTTGTTTATGCTTTCCTTTGCTGTGCAAAAGCTTTTAAGTTTCATTAGGTACCATTTGTTTATTTTTGTTTTTATTTCCATTTCTCTAGGAGGTGGATCAAAAAGGATCTTTCTGTGATTTATGTCATAGAGTGTTCTACCTATGCTTTCCTCTAGACATTTTACAGTGTATGGCCTTACATTTAGGTCTTTAATCCATTTTGAGTTTATTTTTGTGTATGGTGTTAGGGAGTGTTCTAATTTCATTTTTTACCTGTAGCTGACCAGTTTTCCCAGTGCCACTTATTGAAGTGGCTGTCTTTTCTCCACTGTACATTCCTGCATCCTTTATCAAAAATAAGGTGACCATATGTGCGTGGGTTTATCTCTGAGATTTCTATCCTGTTCCCTTGATCTATATTTCTGTTTTTGTGCCAGTACCATACTGTTTTGATTACTGTAGATTTGTAGTATAGTCTGAAGTCAGGGAGCCTGATTCCTCCAGCTCCGTTTTTCTTTCTCAAGATTGCTTTGGATATTAGCAGTCTTTTGTGTTTCCATACAAATTGTGAAATTTTCTGTTCTAGTTCTGTGAAAAATGCTCTTGGTAGTTTGATAGGGATAGCATTGAATCTGTAGATTGCTTTGGGTAGTATAGTCATTTTCACAATGTTGATTCTTCCAATTCAATAACATGGTATATCTCTCCATCTGTTTGTTTTATCTCTCCTTCTGTTTGTATCATCTTTAATTTCTTTCATCAGTGTCTTATAGTTTTCTGCATACAGGTCTTTTGTCTCCTTAGGTAGGTTTATTCCCAGGTATTTTATTCCTTTTGTTGCAATGGTAAATGAGAGTGTTTCCTTAATTTCTCTTTCAGATTTTTCATCATTAGTGTATAGGAATGCAAGAGATTTCTGTGCATTAATTTTTTATCCTGCTACTTTTCCAAATTCATTGGAATGCAAGAGATTTCTGTGCATTAATTTTTTATCCTGCTACTTTTCCAAATTCATTAATTTTTTATCCTGCTACTTTTCTAAATTCATATCCTGCTACTTTTCCAAATTCATTCCTGCTACTTTTCCAAATTCATTTCCAAATTCATTCCAAATTCATTGATTTCTGGTAGCATCTTTAGGATACTCTATGTATAGTATCATGTCATCTGCAAACAGTGACAGCTTTACTTCTTCTTTTCTGATTTGGATTCCTTTTATTTCTTTTTCTTCTCTGATTGCTGTGACTAAAACTTCCAAAACTATGTTGAATAAGAGTGGTGAGAGTGGGCAACCTTGTCTTGTTCCTGATCTTAGTGGAAATGGTTTCAGTTTTTCACCATTTTGGACGATGTTGGCTGTTGGTTTGTCATATATGTCCTTTATTGTGTTGAGGAAAGTTCCCTGTATGCCTATTTTCTGGAGGGTTTTTACCATAAATGGGTGTTGAATTTTGTCAAAAGCCTTCTCTGCATCTATTGAGATGATCATATGGTTTTTCTCCTTCAATTTGTTAATATGGTGTATCACATTGATTGATTTGCATATATTGAAGAATCCTTGCATTCCTGGAGTAAACCCCACTTGATCATGGTGTATGATCCTTTTAATATGCTGTTTGATTCTGTTTGCTAGTATTTTGTTGAGGATTTTTGCATTTATGTTCATCAGTGCTATTGGCTTGTAGTTTTCTTTTTGCTTTGACATATTTGTCTGATTTTTGTATCAGGGTGATGGTGGCCTCATCGAATGTGTTTGGCAGTGTTCCTCCCTTTTCTATATTTTGGAAGAGTTTGACTAGCATGGGTGTTAACTCTTCTCTAAATATTTGTTAGAATTCGCCTATGAATCCATCTGGTTCTGGGCTTTTCTTTATGGGAAGACTTTTAATCACTCTTTCAATTTCCATGCTTGGGATTGGTGTCTTTATGTTTTCTATTTCTTCCTGGGTCAGTCTCAGAAGGTTGTGTTTTTCTAAGAGCTTGTCCGTTTCTTCCAGGTTGTCCATTTTATTTGCATATATGTCTTGTAGTAGTCTCTCATGATCCTTTGTATTTCTGCAGTGTCAGTTATTACTTCTCCTTTTTCATTTGTAGTTCATTGATTTGAGTCTTCTCCCTTTTTTTCTTGAGGAGTCTAACAAATGGTTTATCAATTTCGTTTATCTTCTCAAGAACCAGTTTTTAGTTTTATTGAACTTTGTTATCATTTCATTCATTTCTTTTTCATGTATTTCTGATCTAATGTTTATAATTTCTTTCCTTCTGCTAACTTTGAGGTTTTTGTTTTTCTTTCTCTACTTGCTTTAGGTGTAAGGTTTGGTTGTTTTTTGAGATGTATCTTGTTTCTTCAGGTAGGATTGTATTGCTATAAACTTCCCTCTTAAAACTGCTTTTGCTACATCCCATAGGTTTTTGGTCATCATGATTTCAAAGTCATTTGTTTGTAGGTATTTTCTGATTTCCTCATTGATTTCTTCCGTTATCTCTTGGTTATTTAGTAGTGTATTCTTTAGCCTCCATTTGTTTGTATTTTTTACAGTTTTTTTCCTGTAATTGATATCTAGTCTCTTAGTATTGTGTTTGGAAAAGATACTGGATACAATTTCAATTTTCTTATATACACCAAGGCTTGATTTGTGACCTAAGATATGATCTATCCTGGAGAATGCTCCATGAGCCCTTGAGAATAACTTGTATTCTGTTGTTTTTTGATGGAATGTCCTATAAATATCTATTAAGTCCATTTGATTTAATGTATAATTTAAATCTTGCATTTCCTTATTTATTTTCATATTGGATGATCTGTCCATTGGTGAAAGTGGGGTGTTAAAATCCCTTATTATTATTGTGTTACTGTTGATTTCCCCTTTTATGGCTGCTAGCATTTGCCTTATGTATTGAAGTACTTCTATGTTGGGTCCATAAATATTTACAGTTGTTATATCTTCTTCTTGGATTGATCCCTCGATCATTTTGTAGTGTCCTTCTTTGTCTCGTCATGATCTTTATTTTAAAATCTATTTTGTCTGATATGAGAATTGCTACTCCAACTTTCTTTTGATTTCCATTTGCATGGAATATATTTTTCCATCCCCTCACTTTCAGGCTGTTTATTTCCCTAGGTCTGAAGTGGGTCTGTTGTAGACAGCATGTATACATGTCCTGTTTTTGTATCCATTCAGCCAGTCTATGTCTTTTGGTTGGACCATTTAATCCATTTACATTTAACATAATTATCAATATGTATGTTCCTATTACCTTTTTCTTAATTGGTTTGGGTTTGTTATTGTAGGTCTTTTCCTTCTTTTGTGTTTCCTGCCTAGAGATGTTCCTTTAGCATTTGTTGTAAAGCTGGTTTGGTGGTGCTGAATTCTGTTAGCTTTTGCTTGTCTGTAAATGTTTTAATTTCTCCGTTGAATCTAAATGAGATCCTTGCTGGGTAGAGTAATCTTGGTTGTAGGTTTTTCCCTTTCATCAGTTTAAATATGTCCTGCCATTACCTTCTCTCTTGCAGAATTTCTGCTGAAAGATCAGTTGTTAACCTTATGGGGATTCCCTTTTATGTTACTTGTTGCTTTTCTCTTGCTGCTTTTAATATTTTTTCTTCGTATTTTATTTTTGATAGTTTGATTAATATGTTTCTTGGTGTGTTTCTCCTTGGATTTATCCTGTATGGGACTCTGTGTGCTTCCTGGACTTGCTTGACTATTTCTTTTCCCATATTAAGGACGTTTTCCACTATAATCTCTTCAAATATTTTCTCAGTCCCTTTTTTTCTTCTTCTTCTGAGAACCCTACAATTCGTATGTTGGTGCATTTAATGCTGTCTTAGATGTCTCTGAGACTGTCCCCAATTCTTTTCATTCTTTTTTCTTTATTCAGCTCTGCAGTGGTTATTTCTACTATTTTATCTTCCAGGTCACTTATCCGTTCTTCTGCCTCAGTTATTCTGCTATTGATTCCTTCCAGAGAATTTTTAATTTCATTTTTTGTGATGTTCACCTTTTTTTAATTTGCTCTTTAGTTCTTCTAGGTCCTTGTTGAACGTTTCTTGTATTTTCTCCATTCTATTTCCAATATTTTTGATCATCTTTACTGTCATTACTCTAAATTTTTTTTCAGGTAAACTGCCTATTACCTCTTCATTTGTTTGGACTGGTGGGTTTTTACTTTGCTCCTTCATCTGCTGTGTTATTTCTCTGTCTTCTCATTTTGCTTAACTTACTGTGTTTGAGGTCTCCTTCTCCCAGGCTGCAGGTTTGTAGTTCCTGTTGTTTGTGTGTCTGCACCCAGTGCATAAAATTGATTCTGTTGATTGTGTAGGCTTCCTGGTGGAGGGGATTGGTTCCTGTGTTCTGGTGGATGTGGCTAGATCTTGCCTATCTGGTGGCCAGGACCGTGTCTGGTGGTATTGTTTTGGGTGTCTGTAAATATATTATGATTTTAGGCAGTGTCTCTGCTAATGGGTGGGTTTGTGTTCCTGTCTTGGTAGTTGTTTGGCATAGGGTGTCCAGCACTGTAGCTTGCTGGTCATTGACTGGAGCTGGGTCTTAACATTGAGGTGGAGATATCTGGTAGAGTTTTTGCCATTTGATATTTAATGGGCCCAGGTGGTCTCTGGTTGACCAATGTCCTGAACTTGGCTCTCCCACCTCAGAGGCTCAGGCCTGATACCTGGCCAGAGCACCTAAACCCTGTTAGCCACCAGGCTCAAAAGTAAAGGGAGAATAAAAAATAAATTAATTAATTAAAATTATTAAAATTTAAAATATTTTAAAAATTAAAAAGTAGTAAAAAAGAATGAAAGAAGAGAGCAACCAAACCAAAAAACAAATCCACCAATGATCACAAGTGCTAAAAGTATACAAAAAAAAAAAAAAAGGACAGACAGAAACCTAGGACAAATGCAAAAGCAAAGCTATACTGACAAAATCACACAAAGAAGCATATACATACACACTGACAAAAAAAGAAAAAGGAGAAATATATATATATACACATATATATGTATGTAAAAGGAAGAGAGCAACCCAATCATTAAGCAAATCTACCAATTATAATAAACTCTAAATACTAAACTAAGATAAACATAAAAACAGAAACAAATTAGATGCAGAAAACAAACCCCAAGTCTACAGTTGCTCCCAAAGTCCACTGCCTCAATTTTGGGATAACTTGTTGTCTATTCAGGTGTTCCAGAGATGCAGGGTACATAGAGTTGATTGTGGAGATTTAATCTGCTGTTCCTGAGGCTGCTGGGAGATATTTCCCTTTCTCTTCTTTGTTCGCACAGCTCCCGGGGTTCAGCTTTGTATTTGGTTCAGCTTTGGATTTGGCCCCACCTTTGCATGTAGGTCATCTGAAGGCGTCTGTTCCCTGCCCAGACAGGAGGGGTTAAAGTAGCACCTGATTAAGTGGCTCTGGCTCATCCAGGCTTGGGGGGAGGGAGGGGTATGGAAGGCACAGCGAGTCCATGGCTGTAGAGGCCGGCGTGACGTTGCAACAGCCTGAGGCGTGCTGTGTGTTCTCCCAGGGAAGTTGTCCCTGGATCACAGGACCCTGGCAATGGAATGCTGCACAGACTCTGGGCAGGGGATGTGTGGAGAGTGACCTGTGCCTGCACACATGCTTCTTGGTGCCTGCAGCAGCAGCCTTAGTGCTCCAGCCTGTCTGTGGTGTCTGTGCTGATAGCCATGGCTTGTGCCAGTCTCTGGAGGTTGTATAAGTGGTGCTCTGAATCTCCTCTCTTCATGCACCCCAGAACAATTGTCTCTTGCCTCTTAGGCAGGTCCAGATTTTTTCCTGGACTCCCTCCCAGCTAGCTGTGGTGCACTAGCCCCCTTCCGGCTGTGTTTACACAGCCAACCCCAGTCCTTTCCCTGGGATCTGACCTTCAAAGCCCAAGCCTCAGCTCCCAGCCCCAACCTGCCCCAGCCAGCGGGTGAGCAGCCAAGCCTCTTGAGCTGGTGAGTGCTGGTCGGCAACGATCCTCTGTGCAGGAATCTCTCCACTTTGCCCTCTGCGCCCCTGTTGCTGCTCTCTCCTCCCTGGCTCGGAATCGCCGCCCGCCCCCCGGCCCAGCCCCCATCTCCATCAGTGAAGGGGTTTTGTAGTGTGTAGAAACTTTTCCTCCTTCACAGCTCCCTCCCAGAGGTTTGGGTCCCATCCATATTCTTTTGTTTCTGTTTTTTCTTTTCTCTTTTGCCCTACCCAGGTACATGGGGAGTTTCTTGCCTTTTGGGAAGTCTGAGGTCTTCTGCCAGAGTTCAGTAGGTGTTCTGTAGGAGTTATTCCACATATAGATGTATTTGTGGGGAGTAAAGTGATCTCCACGTCTTACTTCTCCACCATCTTGAAGGCCTCCCTGACCTTGTATATTTTTATCTTCAATCCTTTTTTCTCCCTTATCTGAGTTGATTAAGGGTTATGTTAAATTTGATTTCCCACTTCTTGGCAGTTACATTATCTTTTAGTGGTTTACTCTAGAGATGACAGCTTATATTCTTAACTCATCAAGGGTAAACGTTAATTGTTACTTACACTCTTCAACTCTATTTTCTTTAAACACAATTCCTCTACTATATCCAGTACCTGTGGATTCTCATTCTTGCATGTTGGTGGTATATCCAAATCTGTTTTGGTTATTTCTGCTCTTGTTCATGTTACTTGTCTTCTTGCATTCTTGATGACCCTAGATTATAATTTTGTTACTTGATCTTAATCTGTGGGACTCTTGGGAGGCTACATTTGGGGTTCTTTCTTCCAGAAACTTCTTTTGTTTGCCTCTGCTGGATGCCAGGGGATAATATTTTCAGCCTGTTTCGAGGCTGTCAGTGCAGTGTGAGAATCCCTGTTTCAGCCTACAACCTTGCTGCTGCTCACACCTCAGTGCTCTGACTTCAGCCCTTGGTTGGCATCAAGCTCAAGGCAATTTCATCCTTCCTTGCCATTCAAGTTTGCAGCTCCCAGCCAGCTGCAAGAAATATTTTCATGGGAAGGGAGATTCCTTGGAAAACATTACATTGTCTTGCTAATCCAGTAATGCCCTAAAAGTGTGTTTTATCCAGGGTCTATTTATTTAGCTGCAGAAGGGACCTTAAGACCTCCTAGTCCCTCATTTTGAAAAAAGTAGTGGCATTGATTTATTGTATTTGTCTAATTTCAGTGGAACAGGGATGTCAGATCATTGCTGAACCAGCTTTTTGCAACTAGTCACTGCAACAGAAGGATAATTATGTTTCATATTGTGAGAGATTTACATCGTATTATACAATCATCTTTTCGCTATATAAATTGATGGAGGAGACAAGTGATGCATATAATCTTCAACTATACATAAACTTTAGTTTGCTGAAGTGTAGAGTATATATTATATATTTACAACTTTAGATTTGATAGAATTAGATGTTACATAGTTATTTGTCATTTTATAAAGGAGTATCTATTGGCTATTTGTATTTTCCTCATATCTTGACTTTCTTTTTTTAAACATAGTCAAGCTGATGTTTTCAGTATTTGTAATCATTCATTATGATGACATCACAGTGAAAAGGCCACATTTGAGAGGTGCTAGGTAGCTATGTCACCCCCATGTCTGGTTCCCTCTCGGTGCTTCCTGTCTGGGATCTGTCATGGACAGCAGAAGATCTCCTCCTCAGCTGGAACAAAGTGGGAAGACTGAGCAGAATGGCTCCTGAACTTATGTCTCCATCTAATCTTCTTTCCTACCTTTCTCTGGACACAATTTTCGGAATCTGTCTAGTACTATGAAAATAGTACATGCTTCAGTTAAATAGACGTTTCTTTGAAAGTTATGAAAACCATGCATTTTCTTTATATTCTTCTAAAACTCTGTGATGCTTAGCTTTAAAAAGGAATTTGAAATGCAACTTACTTGCAAGACATTCTATACGGAGAGACATTTCATTATGTACAGGTGAACAGTACTCCTATACAGCGATCTTAAAATAAAGAAATGGCCTTCCATCCAAATGTAAATTTAGCATGGATATTAACTCAAATTAATGAGAAGTTCCTGCCTCTGCTACTGTGCTCTTCTCAATAAATCTTCAGTGTGCATATAAGATAGTAAATTATTTATAGACTGTGTGTTTGATCTTTTATAAAAAAATGAGAGCGCCATGTTCACTTATTCTCATTTTAAAGACATGTTTTTAAAAATTTGATATATTCTCAGTTTTAAACTGATTCTTATCATACCTCTATTTCTTCTAGGCATTGGCACATCTCCACTTAATAGAGTATGTTGGAGAACAGACTGCTTTGCTAATAAAGGTACATTAAATACTGCAATATAATGTGCTCCAGCCACTATTCCTTTGATTTTTTTTTTAAATTGGCAAGAATAGGTCACATTAATTATATAAAAAAGTATATCAGGGAACCTATTTTATCTTGTGTAGCTAAGAGATGAAAAGAGACTTTTTCAAAGAATATATAATTACAGTTGCCTGCAATTTTGCTATTAGCCTTTAGTTAAAAACTTTCTGGGAAGGAGAGAATTGAGACAGCAGTCTCAGTAAATGATGCACAGAGGTTGCAGCCTAGGGTCACCACAGGGAAGTGAGGTCAGTGTGACCAGTGTGTTACCTGGTGTCCCACCAGGAATGGGAAAACTGGACCTGCTGCCCCCCACCCCGTCCCAGCCCCCAAGGGCTGGTTGGCTTGAGCATGATTGGGAGTCACTCCTCTCAGTTACTTGTAGACCCTGGCCCAGGCTCCTGGTAGGGGCCGGGAAAGCCCAGTTGGTCCTGTTTGCACACCTGGGTCTCCCTTGCTCTCCTTGTGTGGAAGAGGAAGGACCAAGAGCCCTGTGGTCCCTTCTGAGTCTCACATGTCCTAGCATCAGATTCTCAGTGCGTATGATCTATGTAGCTATGGTACACTGCCCTGCTCTTATCTGTTCCTTCCAGATGGTCCCAGAAGATCAGCGCCTTGCAGCTGCCATCATCTTGGTGGTCTGGGTCTCAGCCATCGCATCGTCCCTGATTGACAACATACCATTCACTGCTACCATGGTGAGTCACAGTCTCCTCCATGTGATGAGGGCCCAGGTTTCACCTGCACACAACCTGGACTCACCCTTCCTTCCAGAAGAAGCAGAGAATGAGCCCTGTCCCTTTACTGCACTCACAGTTTAAGGGGACAGATGTGATTGATCCCAGGCAGCAGCTGGGAGCTGAGGCCTACAGCTGCTGTGGTCAGTGAATCCCAGGATGGCTGGTTGTTTCAGGGTCAGTCCGACTGGGAGCTGCCACCTCTCATGGAAAAGACAGTCTTTCTTTCTTTCTTTTTTCAAAGAAAATTGGAAGACACCAAAGACAGAGGCTGGTTGAAGGTGTTCATCCTTTATTCCTGACAAATGCAGAAGCTATTCTAACTGGCTGGGGTAGCTTCTGGTGCTATGGCCTGGATAAGATTTTGAATTCTCTGTGTGATCTTGACCCAAGTCAAGATTAGGGGGTCCATATTAGAGGACTTTTACAGGGCTGTTCCTGCTGTGTCTTCTGACGTCACTGATTGCTCAACTTAGGGCAGAATTGTGAATGCCTGGTATGACAGCATAAAGGTGGGAACAGGAACCTCGGGTCCTGTCACAGCACCTGGTATCCCAGGTGTGATGGGCATGCATGAACACTTCTAATGGCTGGATTCTCAATAGAGGAGACTTATCTCTTGTTCTTGTGACCTTGAGGGCCACTCCTCTCACACAGGACCTTAGGGTGACTGGGGCTCTATGTCACCATGCATTGCCTGGAATCACAGTGTCTGCTGCATTGGTGCTCCAGTTACCTAGCTATTGTCCTTCCAGGGTCTGGGTTTGGTAATTCTGAGTTAATTCTGTGGCTATCATTATTTCTTCATGAAGCCCTGAGTTAGAAGAGTCATCTGGATGTTGTTGAATGTGCTGTTACTGCTCAGCAGGTGCTGTCATTACTGTGGTCCTGCAGAGGGCCAGGGGCAGCAGCACCTCTCAGGCAGGCTAAAGCAGCAGAGCCCTGGGCTTCTGAGATGCCAGGTCAGCTTGCGTGTGAATCCCTTTCTTAGTTGAAATAGATTCTGTAGAAGATCCCGTGCATCTGAACCCTATGTAGCTGAAGCCCAGAGACTTTCATCAGCAAACCTTTCTGTGCTTCCTTGAGGCCCTGCATGCTCACAGCTGATGCACTCTACCTTCTCGGGGGCTTCCAGGTTTCAGGACCCAGACCCTCTCTTGGACTGAACAAAATGGTCCCTATTGTTGAAAATTTAGATTCCTCTACTTTCTAAAAATATGACAATTTTGGTATTTTTCTTCCCCAAATATTAATAATTACTCAAAATTTAAATTTAAAAAATACATCAAAGGAATCACAGAGGGTAGGATAACAAATATCAGTACACTTACCACCCAAAATGAGGAAAGTTTTATTCCCTCTGCCTCAGGTTTTCTTGTTTGTTTTGTTTTTAAGAAATAAAATATTATAGAGGAATGTAACATTCTCTGTTCCTTCCCACAACTCCAATATCATTCTCTCCTTACCTTTCCTGAGGGAGCTACCTTCATAAATCTGGGGCATATCACTGTGGAAGGGATTAAAAGAAAGATCTTAGTTTGTGTGAGTCAACATGGTATGGAAACTAACTCCTGAGAAACCAAAACAGCAGCTGCATGGCATGGAGCTTCCTGCAGCCCACAGATCTCTGCCACCTGAATTTACCATGTCAGCACATGATATCCACTATGGCTGCATCAGAAGAGGGCCACTTGGGTTTCTGCCTTAGTCTGGAAGTGGCATCAGAAGTGACCTGTCACAGTCCTTGGGTGAGAAGTGGACACATGGCCCTGTCCAGATGCAGGGTCCTGGGAAGTATGCAGCCCAGAGAGCTGGGCAGACACTTAGGTCTGCACCACTGTCCCTTGCTCCCTTCCTCCCTTCTTTTCACTTGGCTGTCTTTTTTGCCACTTCTTTCTCATTTTTGTGGCGTTCAGGGGATGTGGTCTGTAGGATTTCATACTTAGACACCCCTTTGACCTAGTATGTGGCCAGTTTGCCCCATGTGAGAGCAGAATTCTGCACATGCCCACATGTACAAGCACATTGACTGTACTGTTAGAGCTTCTTTAGATTCACTCATTCTTTCTCTAATCAATCAATTCTGATAGAGCAAATCACTTTACTGGTTTATCTATTTCAACAGACAATTCAATACATTTTTATGAGTACTATGCAGTCAGATTAGGCATTAGAGGTTCATTATCTGTATCTCTTCAGGATGGTGGTTTCTTTCACACTGTGTAAGGTCTCTCTTCATCTCTGCTCTGAGCTTCTGCCTGGTTTATCTTTTTCCAATTCTTTATTTTCTACCTTTTTTTAAATTGTTTTTTAAATTCCTTTTTAGTTGTATTTTTTAAAACAACATGCAAATGGATTTTTAAAATTCCAATCAGATCATCTCTGTTAAGAGAATAGTTTTGAAACTGTAGGTGGCATTTCAGGGGGCTCTGAGGAGCTCAGAAAGCACAGAAAGAATTCAGTGAGAGACAAAGTGATAGATGAGAAGTGATTTATTATAATAGGATGCTTGTGAGGCTTACAAGAGGGTGCTGCACCCAAGAACTTAGTGGGCTCCTGTTTTATAATTAAAGGAAAAGTGGGAAGGGGGACAAGACCATCTTCTTCCTCATTCTTGAGTAGACATCAAACTTCCATCATCAGCTCTTCCTCCAGGTTGGGCAGGGGAGTTTTCTTGTCCCTACATGTTCAGGCCAGGACTGTCATGGTGCAATGGAAATGAGGAAAAAGGCAGTAACATATGTTAAAAATTGTAAATCATCTCAGGTTTTAGTATAATGTCACCTTTTCCTTATATTTTTGTTTATAGTGTGTGCAATGGAGAATGTCCTAAGAATTCTTAACTTAGTGAGCTCACTGGGCAGGATGTGGGTCTCATGCCACCATTGTTTTATTGTTTTGGGGCATGTCTCATGTTTTTGTTGTGTGGTTTTGTTGCTAAGCTTGGTTTTGTGGTTAAGCAAACCTGCTTTCTTGAGTGATCATTAATTTACAGAAGTCTCCCATACTTTTTCTTTACTTACAATCCCCTAATAGGATTAACTATTTAATTACCTACATTGTCCCTTTACTCTTTCCCTTTTGGTTAACATGTTTAAATTTATTGTGTTGACTGACAGACTTGAGTTTATTTCTACTATTTTATTAAGGTTTTGCATTTATTATGCTTTTTCTTTTCTGATTCTTTTTTCCCTGTTATTTTCTGATTTCTCTTTGATTGATAACTCTCATCCTCCAACTGGCTTGGATGGTGCTGATTTTATTCCTAAGTCTTTTAGTGGGGATCTTTCTATCTGTAATGCACATAGTTGTATCTGCATTTCAAACAACAGATGCAATCAACATGAGAAATAAAATACTGCCTGCCAAATATCAGTAAACAAAGGATGCCACAGTCATCAGCAATTGCAGCCACCTCCAATGGTGAGCCAGTGAACCCTGAGGGGATTCAGGAAGGAAACAAAGAATGCCTGCCATCTAGCAGCCATCAGACTGCACAAGGGTGAGCCCTGAGGGAACTCAGGAAGTGAAAACACAGGATACTAGCCCCAAATGCCTGAGGTGCATATCAAAGGAATGATTTCAATGAGCCCAGACTCTTGCACCTTCCCATACATGGAAAAGCGCTAAATTCCTTAACTTGAGATATCTGTTTTCTTTCATTAACAATAATTTTTAGACATTCAGACTACCTGCCCTTTGCTGTAAAACTCCTATATATCCTGGTCCCCCCCCACCCCCGCCTCTTTGGAGCAGTTTTCTCAGGGTTATTTGAGATACTGCCTCCTGGGCTTGAATTCCTAAGAATATCCACCAAATAAAACATAACTCTCAACTTTTAGGTTGTGTAATTTTTTTCAGTCGACAAACAGAACCTACTTTAGTTAGTTTAAGAGGATTAGGAGTTTATCTAAGAATAGTGTACAGTTCATGGATTTTCTGAAGGACACCCTAGGTGGGGTTTGCCCCATGAAGCCCCCAACTTCTGCTGCTTTGCCTGGGTTCCCTCTCCCAATGTTGGATGCTGAGTACCTGGGCTTTTGTCACTTTACCTTGAGCACACCTTGTCACATTTCTCCAAATTCTCCAAGCCTGATTCTCAAGTAGAAGTGTCTGATTTGGAGGAGCCCATGTCACATGCCTGTTCTAGCTACAAAGGGGATGGGGAAAGTGAGTTTCCAGCTTCTGCACTGGGGAGCCAGAGCTCATGAAACAGAGTTCCTCAAACATAGGAGTTCCTCAGAGCCTGCTTCAATACTTACTTAAATGCCTTCTCTGCAATGCTTTCTGTACTTCCCGTGCAAGGCCTTGATTGTCCTCTGGGGTCCTATAACACTTTACACATAACTCCAGTAAGGTAGTCATTAAACTGATTGTCAAGACATGTCTGCAGCTGCATTCCCTTATTTACTAGCATTGTGCCTGGGACAAAGAAGATAGTTAACAAGTGTTTGTATGAATAAAGAGGTAAGTAAACCACAATAGATTAATTTTTCCAAAGTAACTCTTCCTTCACATCACCCTTGGCTTATCCTCCAGCAACATTCTGTTACTCTCACTGAGGGAATTGGGCACCTCAGTGCTCACTGTGTTTCTGAGAGTCATAGAAAATATTGCTGCACCATCTCTCTACCAGACCTCCCTACCATCTTAGACATACCCTCCTCTCCAGTTGGGCTGGTGCCACTTTCCTTAGCATGATACTGGGCATCTTTCTTGTGCCTTTGCCTACAATATTCTTTGCTGCTGGTAACAGCCATTCCCCTCAACTCTCTCCTCCCTTTTCCTGAGAGCTGGTCTCACCAACATAGAGCCCTCTATGTTCCCCCAGTGGGAGGCTGTCCCTTCTCTGTATTCTTCTTCCCTGTGGCAGCTACTATCACTGCTGGCTGGAGACACCAGATGCTGGTCAAATGCATCAGCACTGGGAATCTCTGGTGTGCCCTGAGAAGACCCTGGGAATAGATGGATATTATGAATGCATTAGCATTGGAGACACTGCCAAAGTTGGCAGATGTGAAGCCAAATCTGGCCTCCGTATTCCAACACCAAATTAAATCTAGAGACAGAGTTTTGGGTGAAGTGGAAAAGAAAAGCTTTATTGACTTGCCAGGCAAAGGGGGCCACAGCAGGCTAATGCCCTCAAAACTGTGTGTCCAACCTGGGGGGAAGGGTGGTTTGTGAGGAGTTTTATAGTCCAGGGTGGGGTTGCTGATAAGGATCAGGATGCGTGCAGGGCCCACATTCCTTCAATCCAGAGATCATCTGGCATCAGGTAATGATGGGTGAATTGTGACCTTCTCTGGAATGAAGAGTGCTTCACCTAGAAGTTAACATCTTCCATTTGGTGGGGGTTTCAGTTTGGCAGAAGAGCTCAAAGATATTGCATGTGTATCCCTTGAGGGGGAACCAGGACCCTGCCCCAAGGCTGCACTATTGTTTCTTGACTGCTCCTCCCTTATCACTGCCTCCCCTCCTTTCTCTGATTAGCAACTGTTTGAACCTGACCCTTGGAACTCAGGGAAGGGGACACAGAAAGGCTTTTCTCCCCAGGAGCCCCACAGGGTTCTGCTCAGTTTCAGATGTTCTGTTTCCCTTGGACCTTCCTTCCTGACCACCAGCCTGTGGGCTGCAGGTGCTCATAATCTTTCCTTCCTTGCTGCCTGCCCTGTGGATATGGGGCTTCCTCAATTTCAGCCCTGCAATTGTCCTCATAAAAAATCCATATGTATATAGATATCTTCCCTGCTTCTGGCCTCTGACAGATGCAATGACATGAATGGGTCCTGGGGAAGTGATCTAGGTTTCCTGCTTAGATAGGATAACTCCTGCACATTTCACAACCCTTCTCCCAACCAGGAGCATCTTCACTCTGCACGCCTGAGAAGCCCTCTAAACTTGGAGTGTGTGGAAGGAAGGGGGACTATGGCTCTTTTCTGAGATCTCAGCAGTCATTTTTGTCCCTCTGCACCTCTGGCCTCATCCTTTGCATTCCAGAATCTTTGTGGTCTGGCCTGGCTTGCATGGACCTACAGAGCTCAGGCATTTCTAGAAAGGTAGTGCCCCTTCTACTCTATGAGGTCTAGTTTCTTGTACTGTTTCTGAGGCCAGCTCCAACCAAATGTCCGTTAGAGTACCTGCTCCTCACTGTACACTCCTGGGGAGAGCTGCTCAGGGTTTGTCTGCTCCGTGTATTTTTACTTTGGTGAGATTCCCATATTCTCAGTTTTCCTATTTTCCTGGGGGACTAAACAAGGAGACCCAAGAATGTCCTGTAGAAATACTGTCAGGTCAATCCAAGGGTAGAGATAGGTTTGCCTGCCCGTGGCCATCAGACATGAAGAGAAAACACAGGAACAGTGACTGGGGTCTCTGCTGCCAGGCTTGCAGAGCTGCCTGTGTTTGAGCTCAACCTCATTCTGCTGTAAGAACACAGCTCTGGCCAGTGTCATTCTCCAGGTCAACAGGGAAAAAATTCATGAGATTTAACAGCGTTGAAGCCTTATTTAAAAAGGTTAGAAAGGGCTTCCCTGGTGGCACAGTGGTTGAGAGTCCGCCTGCCGATGCAGGGGACGCGGGTTCTTGCCCCAGTCTGGGAAGATCCCACATGCCACAGAGCGGCTGGGCCTGTGAGCCATGGCCGCTGAGCCTGCGCATCTGGAGCCTGTGCTCTGCAACGGGAGAGGCCACAACAGTGAGAGGCCCGCGTACCGCAAAAAAAAAAAAAAAAAAAAAAAAGGTTAGAAAACTGCCAGTTGCTGTCACCATTTCCAATGAGTAGAAGTGCTGGCCAATTCCTCAGTGGGAGACTTAGGCTGTGCCTGAAAAGGTTGTGAAGCACCTACGCAGAAAGTTCTTTCTGTTAAAAAATTATGAGCATTATTCTAAGGAAGTGAGTTAGAGAGACAAAAGTTCATGTCTTCTTGGGTGGTGTCTTCTCCCCAGAGTGTGCCTTGAGTTTGGGGGTGTTCCTCTGGTATTCACATTGTCAACTGTGAGCTGAGAATAGCAGGTAGGAAGCATTTCACATTTGTTCATGATATTTCTCTTCCAGTGATCAGAGAAGAACACCAAAAAATTCAGGAAATACCAGAGACTTGGTTTATAACTGGCAGGATCATTTTCTTGAACTTTTGCTTATCTTATAATGTCCAGAGTGGAAAGAACTAGAATGGATGAGTTTATCTATCCAAGTCATCTGGACAGAGCTTCAGTGAAAATTCCAACATGAGCATGGGCAGATTATGGGAGAGCACCCCATGGCTTTTTTGAAATTAGATTTGCTCTTTTAAATTTTCCTAATCCCCCTGCCTGGGTCCTCCCCTTCATTTTGAGCTTTGCTTACCTTAAATGGTGACACTACTAAACACACTATTAAATCAATTTAATATTTATATTCCATCAATGAATATTCCATCTGTGGAGGCAGAACAGAGAGGGAGACTTTGAAGCAGGAAGCTTGAAGCCTCCTCTCCCCTCTCGCCCCATGTGCCAGTGTTAATTCCATACTTATTTGGAGCAGAGGCAGAGGGAGTAACTGGTATGGTGGATAGTGGCTCTTCATCAACTGGTATGGCAATATTCCAATATTTTAACAAATATTTCCATATAAGGAAATCCCTCTGATGTGTGCCCACCTCTCCTTCTTTCCTCTTCTCCCATCTGCAGTTGACAGGGAGCTGTGGAATCTACATGTGACCTTAGATCTGCTTTTGTGGGCAGCTATTTTAGGCTTCCCAGTTCACCACCCTAGAGACTGTACTGGAAAACTAAAATACACTGCTAATGACTGAAAATTCCCTGACAGTGTTTCTCAATGTAAACCTATCTTTTCAGCCTCATTTGCTTGAACAGGAAGAATTCTCAGACAATATTCAAGTTAAAATATGATTATTCCTGTCCAGGATGTTCAATTCAAAGAATGGTAATTTATGCATAATTTTGTGGGGTTTCTCTAACTGACTTCTTCATCATTATCTGAATTATCATTCAGCCTCTATGTGGAAATCATTTTTCATGGCTGGTTTGTTCTCATGCATCCTTTTTCTCTGGGTTTCTTTGTAGTCTCCTCCCCACCACCTGCCCCACAGGAAGTGTTAGGGCAGAGGGCAGACTGCTGTAACCCCTGACAAACAAAAGCACCCTTTAGGGTAGTAAAAGTGAGAAGTATTTCACATTCACTTTAGCTTTTATGTAACTCATCCTTTCCTAAAATATCCAGGAACAAAATAATGTAGAGGGTTGAATCTGGTCCAGTGAATTGCAACTAGGTTTAATAACATGAGCATATGTAGGAATTAACAGCTCAGGTCTGGAGGATGTGGGTCTGGGCTTGAATTCCAGCTCCACCATTGTGCAAACTAAGAAGGTCAGAATCAGAGAAGGCGAAGTGACAGCAGAACAATTAATTGGCAGGACTCCAGCAGCTTGTTCACTGTGGTCTTGGCAAGCTGTGTTAGTTGCAGTTTTGCCCACTTGGGGTCTGTGCCCAGCTTCTCTGGTGGGGGAGGGTGGCCTTGGGGGCCCTGCAGTGCCCAGGCTGAGAGTTGTTCACCTTCCGTTCCCAAGTCCTGTCCACTACACCTCCGGATCCTAGCTCCACGGCACCCCACAAAAACAAGTCTCACGTTTGGGGTTCCAACAAGATGAGAGAAAACTGATCACAGCACGTCCCATAGACATAGTACAACAAACAGTAAATTATAAGAATACTCAGAGATTTAAGCACTAAACAAAAAAAATAGCTTCTGGAACTAAAACCCATAACTTTTAAGCTAAAAATATTGAATAATGAATTGAAGAAGAAAAAAGTCACTGTTAGGCCTGAGTTAGTGGGTTTGAAGCCAGTGAGAGAGGTATCTAAAAAGTACAGAGCAAAAGTACAAAGAAATAGAAACATGAAAAAAGGTAAGATTTCGATGAGACCAGTAAAACTAGCACGGTAATGACAGGCATTCCAGAAGGAAGGAAAGCAATACATTGTATTGACAATGCATGGCCCTTCATCCTCAAGTGGGGTCTGGGCATCAGCAGCCCTGGAGGTTATGGAAATGAGGCCTTGGCCACCCATACATGCCAAGCCAGAACCTGCATTTGGAAAAGATGCCAGGTGGTTGTCTGCACATGTACATGGGAGGTGCACTGATCCACTATAAATAAGCCTGCCAATGCATTACTGCAGTCTTACCCTCTCCACTCCCATGTCCTATGAAGATGAAAGCTGTCCCTAGTGCTTGTCTGAGGCACTTATGAAATCCTACACAAAGGTATCAGACCAGGACTGGAGTATTCCTCAGATACCCAAGTGCTTACTCATTTATCAGAAATGGATGGGGCAATTCTACATATAGACTGAGTGCCCAAACTTATATGTCTGACCTGGAGACAGCCAGCAGATATCAACAACAGAATGGCAACCAGTAAGAGAGCAAGACAGAGACAAGTGCACAATGACACCAGTGGTGATATGTGCAGAAAGGACAGGTGTGGTGCATGCAGGGAGGACAGGTGTGGTGGGTACAGAGAGGGCAGATGTGGTAGGTGCAGACAGGATATATATGGCAGGTGCAGGGAGGACAGGTGTGATGGGTGCAGGGGAGCAGGTGGGGTGGGTGCAGAAAGGACAGGTGTGGTAGGTGCAGGGGAGCAGGTGTGGTGGCTGCAGTGGGAGGTTAATATCTGTCTTTGCTTGTAAAAGGCTACTGCATCTTTTCTCTGCAGGCAAGTGGATATAGCCTGTGAACTTCTCTGATTTTTCAATGAAAGGTGGATAGCACCCTTTTCTATTAAAAATTTCAACTCTAAATGTTGTCAATAAATTAAAAATTCAAAACAGACCCTTCTGGCTTCTGCTCTTTACATTTTATTTTCCAGAGGAGCCTCTACTCTTAGGGCTCACTGTCTGGTATTACTCATTATGGTCCCAGGATAGCCATCAATCTAGAAGTTCTGTGCCTGCCCTTGAAGGGTTGCCTGGGTGGCACCCTGTGCCCCAAAGCACTCTCTCCAACTCCCAGAACCACTGCCTCTTCCTGCTTGCTTTTTAAAAAAGTTTTGTATTGGAGTATAGTTGATTTACAATGTTGGGTTAGTTTCAGGTATGTAGCATATATCTATTATTTTCCAGATTCTCTTCCCCTATAGGTTATTACTGAGTATTGAGTAGAGTTCCTGTGTTATACAGTAGGTCCTTGTTGATTATCTATTTTATATATAGTATTGTGTATATGTTGATTCCCAACCTCATAATTTGTCCTTGCCACCAATCTTCCCTCTGTGGTAACCATAAGCTTGTTTTTGAAGTTTGTGACTCTGTTTCTGTTTAATAAATAAGCTCATTTATATCATTTTTTTAAGATTCCACATTTAAGTGGTGTCATATGATATTTGTCTTTCTCTGTCTGCTTTACTTGGCTTAGTAGTATGATAATCTCTAGGTCCATCCATGTTGCTGCAAATGGAATTATTACATTCTTTTTAATGGCTGAGTAATATTCCATTACACACACACACACACACACACACACCACAACTTCTTTATCCATTCATCTGTCAATGGACATTTGAGTTACTTCCATGTCTTGGATGTTGTAAATAGTGCTGCAAAGAACATTGGGGGTGCATATATCTTTTCAAATTATGGTTTTCTCCAGGTATATGCACAGAAGTGGGATTGGTGGATCATATGGTAATTCTATTTTTAGTTTTTTAAGGAACGTCCATACTGTTCTCCATAGTGATTTTACCAATTTACATTCCCAACAACAGTGTAAAAGGGTTCCCTTTTCCCCAAACCCTTTCCAGCATTTATTGTTTGTAGACATTCTGATGACCGCCATTCTGACTGCTGTGAGGTGGCCTCATTGTAGTTTTAATTTGAATTTCTCTAATAATAAGTAATATTGAGCTTCTTTTCATGTGCTTTTTGGTGATCTGTATGTCTTCTTTGGAGAAATGTCTATTTACTTCTGCCCATTTTTGGATTGGGTTGCTTGTTTTTTTGATATTGAGCTCATGAGCTGTTTGTATATATTGGAGATAAATCCTTTGTAAGTCGCATCTTTTCTAAATATTTTCTCTCATTCTGTTGTTTGTCTTTTTGGTTTGTCAGTGGTTTCCTTTGCTGTGCAAAAGCTTTTAAGTTTAATTAGGTCCCATTATTTATTTTGTTTTTATTTTCATTACTCTAGGTGGTGGATGCAAAAGGATATTGCTGCAGTGTATGTCAGAGTGTTCTGCCTGTGATTTCCCCTAAGAGTTTTATAGTATCTGATCTTACATTTTAGGTCTTTAATCCATTTTGAGTTTATTTTTCTGTATGGTGTTAGAGAATCTTCTAATTTCATTCTTTCACGTGTAGGTATACAGTTTTCCCAGCACCACTTATGGAAGAGACTGTCTTTTCTCCATTGTATATTCTTGCCTCCTGTGTCATAGATTAATTAACCATAGGTGCATGGGTTTATTTCTGGGCTTTCTATCCTGTTCCATTGATCTATATTTCTGTTCTTATGCCAGTACCATACTGTCTTGATGACTGTAGCTTTGTAGTATAGTCTGAAGTCAGGGGGTCTGATTCCTCCAGCTCCATTTTTTTTTTCTCAAGACTGCTTTGGATATTTGGGGTCTTTTGTGTCTCCATACAAATTTTAAGATTTTTTTTGCTCTAGATGTGCAAAAAATTCCATTGGTAATTTGATAGGGATTGCATTGAATCTGTAGATTGCCTTGGGTAGTATAGCCATTTTGACAATATTGATTCTTCCAGTTAAGAACATGGTATCTATTTCCATCTGTTTGTGTCATCTTCGATTTCTTTCATCAGTGTCTTATAGTTTTTGGAGCACAGGTATTTTGCCTCCTTAGGTAGGCTTATTCCTAGGTATTTTATTCTTTTTGATGCAATGGTAAATGGGACTGTTTCCTTATTTTCTTTTCCTGATCTTTCATTGTGAATGTATAGAAATGCAAGAGATTTCTGTGCATTAATTTTATATCCTGAAACTTTACTGAATTCATTGATGAGTTCTAGTAGTTTTCTGGTAGCATCTTTATGATTTTCTAAGTATAGTATCATGTCATCTGCAAAAAGTGACAGTTTAACTTCTTTTCCAATTTGGATTCCTTTTATTTCCTTTTCTTCTCTGACTGCCATGGCTAGGACTTCCAAAACTATGTTGAATAAAAGTGTTGAGAGAAGACATTCTTGTCTTGTTGCTGATCTTAGGGAAAATGCTTTCAGTTTTTCACCACTGAGCATGACGTTAGTTGTGGGTTTGTTGTATATGGCCTTTATTCTGTTGAGCTAGGTTCCCTTTATGCCCAGTTTCTGGAGAGTTTTAAATCATAAATGGGTGTTGAATTTGTCAAAACCTTTTTCTGCACCTATTGAGATGATCATATGGGTTTTATTCTTCAATTTGTTAATGCAGTGTATCACACTTATCTGATTGACTTGCAGATATTGAAAAATCCTTGCATCCCTGGGATAAGTCCCACTTGATCATGGTGTATGATCCTTTTAATGCATTGTTGGATTTGGTTTGCCAGTATTTTGTTGAGGATTTTTGCATCTATATTCATCTGTGATATTGGCCTGTAACTTTCTTTTTTTGTGGTATCTTTGTCTAGTTTTGGTATCAGGGTGATGGTGGCCTCATAGAATGAGTTTGGAGTGTTCCTTCCTCTGCAGTATTTTAGAATAGTTTCAGAAGGATAGATGTTTAAATGTTTGTTAGAATTCACCTGTGAAGCAATCTGGTCTTGGACTTTTGTTTGTTGAGAGTTTTTAAATCATAGTTTCAATTTCAGTACTTGTGATTGGTTTGTTAATATTTTCTATTTCTTCCTGGTTCAGTCTTGGGAGATTTTACCTTTCTAAGAATTTGTCCATTTTTTCTATGATGTCCATTTTATTGGCATATAGTTGCTTTTAGTAGTCTCTTAAGATCCTTTATATTCTTGTGGTGTCCATTGTAACTTCTTTATCATTTCTCATTTAATTGATTTGAACCCTCTCCCTGTTTTTCTTGATGCATCTTGCTATAGGTTTATCATTTGGTTTAGCTTTCCAAAGAACCAGCTTTTAGTTTCATTGCTCTTTGCTATTGTTTGTTTTCATCTCTATTTCATTTATTTCTGCTCAGATCTTTATGATTTCTTTCCTTCTACTAACTTTCAGTTTTGTTTGTTCTTCTTTCTCTAGTTGCTTTAGGTGTAAGTTAGGTTGTTTATTTGAGATTTTTCTTGCTTCCTGAGGTAAGATTTTATTGCTATAAATTTCCCTCTTAGAACTGATTTTTCTGCATCCCCTGGGTTTTGGATCACTGTTCATTTGTTTTCATTTGTCTCTAGGTAGTTTTTTATTTCCTCTTTGATTTTTTCAGTGATCCATTGGTTGTTTAGTAGCATATTGTTTAGCCTCCACGTGTTTGTGTTTTTTACAGTTTTTTTCTTGTAGTTTATTTCTAATTTCATAGCGTTGTGGTCAGAAAAGATGCTTGATATGATTTCAATTTTCTTAAATTTACTGAGGCTTGCTTTATTGTCCCACATGTGGTCAATCCTCGAGAATGTTCCACGTGCACTTGAAAACAATGTGTATTCTTCTGCTTTTGTATGGAATGCTCTATAAATATCAATTAAGTCCATCTGGTATACTGTGTTATTTAAGGCTTGTGCTTCTTTATTGATTTTCTGTCTGGATAGTCTGTGCATTGATGAACGTGGGGTGTTAAAGTCCCCCACTATTATTGTGTTGCTATCATTTTCTCCTTTTACGGCTGTTAGTGTTTGCCTTATATTTTGAGGTGCTCCTATGTTGGGTGCATATATATTTACAATTGTTATATCTTCTTCTTGGAATAACCCTGTGATCATTATGTAGCATCCTTCTTTGTCTCTTGTAACAGTCTTTATTTTAAAGTCTATTTTATCTGATATGAGTATTGCTGCTCCAGCTTCCTTTTGATATCCATTTGCATGGAATATTTTTTCCGTCCCCTCACTTTCAGTCTGTATTTGTCACTAGATCTGAAGTGGGTCTCTTACAGACAGCATATATATGAGTCTTGTTCTTGTATCCATTCAGCCTGTCTATGTCATTTGGTTGGGGCATTGAATCCGTTTACATTTAAGGTAATTATAGATATGTTTGTTCTTATTGCCATTTTGTTAATTGTTTTGGATTTGTTTTTGTAGATCTTTTTTTCTTCCCTTCCTCTTTTGTTCTCTTCTCTTGTGATTTGATGACTAACTTTAGTGTTGTGTTTGGATTCCTTTTTTCTCTTGTGTGTGTGTATCTATTGTAGATATTTGGTTATGGTTACCATGAGGTTTTGATATAGCACTCTTTACATATACAATGTTGTTTTTAGTTGCTGTTCTTTTAATTTCAAATGCATTTCTAATATCCTGAATTTGTACCCTCCTCTTCTCATAATTGCTGACTTTGATATCATATTTGTGTGTGGATGATGTTTACTGTTTGTTTTCCTCTACCGGTGAGCTTTTCCATTCTTAATTTTCTTGTTTCTAGTTGTGGCTTTTTCTTTTCCACCTAGAGAAGTTCCTTTGGCATTTGTTGTAAAGCTGGTTTGGTGGTGCTGAATTCTCTTAGTTGTTGCTTGTCTGTAAAACTTTTGATTTTTCCATTGAATGTGAACAAGAGCCTTGCTGGGTCCTTCTACTGTGCCATCTTGTCTCCAACCTCCTTCCTGTTGTTTTCTACCAGGAAACCTCAGTTTCTCTCCTGGGGGTTCTAGCCATGAGTCCTGTCATTCCTGTAAGAGGCAGTCCTGCCAGCCTTCCTTAATTGTTATTTGTCTTGCACTCACCTGAGCTGTCCTTCCCATGGTCCTAGATCAGACATACATTGTAGTGGCTACATGTCAAGCAGCAAGGACTGTGCCTTCTTGCTCAGAATGCAGAAGAAGTGCTTCATATTTTTTTAGATGAATTGATATTATGGTATTTAAATTTAAATATATATATATTTAGATGAGAGAAATTAAGAGGTACAAACTTCCAGTACCAAAATAAATGAGTCACAGCATTGAAATGTACAGCATGAGGAATATAGTCAATAATAATGTAATATCTTTGTATGGTGACACATAGTAACTAGACCTACTGTGATGATCATTTTGCAATGTACAGAAATATCAAATCACCAAGTGGTGCACCAGGAACAAATATAGTGTTGTAGGTCAATTATACTTCAAAAATAAATAAACAAACAAACAAAAACAAGTTCATAGTGAAAGATCAGATTTGTAGTTGACAGAGGTGGGGTGTGGGAAAGTGAGAATTGGATGAAGGTGGTCAAAAGTTACAAACTTCCAGTTATAAGCTAAATAAGTACTAAGAAAATGTACAGCATGATTAATATAATTAACAGTACAGTATATTACATAAGAAAGTTGTTAAGAGAATAAATCCTGAGTTCTCATCACAAGGAATAATTTTTTTCCTTTTATTTTGTATCTATATGAGATGATGTATGTTAACTAAACTTGTTGAAATCATTTCATGATGTCTGTAAGTCAGATTATTATGCTATATACCTCAACCTTACACAGTGCTGTATGTCAGTTATATCTCAATAAAACTGGAAGAAAAAAATAAGAATGATATAATGCTTTTGTTTAAGAATGTCAACATAGGCTAGCAATTACATCCTTGGGAATTATTTTTAATTGGGGTGACACATATTACATATTAACTTAAGATTTATGAGTGAGTCACATTTTTTTTCAGAATTCTTTGGCAGCATGGCTGAGGTGACCAGTCCAGAGGCAGGTACTCAGCTGCTTCTTCTATAGAGCACTGTGTGCTGGACTGACTCAAGGAACATTTCAGGAGGTGAAGGAACAGCTGTCCTAGGACAATGTCAGACAGGAAGAGGCTGTTTTGAGGAAAAGGCCATATGCAGAACCAAAGCCAAACCAGTCGTCTCAGGGGAACACTGAGGGTCCTGGCTCAGCCTGACAGGCAGTGTGTGTGGCCCTGGCAGGCATCCCCACGAATTCTGAGGTTGGCCGCAATCTGACCTCAACCTGTGTTCCTCCCTGTGGTGGGGATGCCTTGGGGCTCAGCTGGGATTTGTCCAAACAGAACCTTTTCTTATACCTACAAAATTCTCCACATCTACAGGGCCATGACCCTAGAATATCCATTGTCTAAGACTGAAAGCAGTTTGCTTTGAAGATGTTTGGAAGACCTGGAAATTGGTTCCTTTAATACTGCCCAATCCTGGGCCCTGCCTTAGAGTTTGTTGTGGCTGATAACTCTGTGACCCAAGTCGACAGGCCTGACAACATGGGTCCCCTCCTGCTGATCCCTCTTCTTTCCACTGTCCCTTTCTTCCCTAAACACTTTGCCTGTCATGACTATCATTATGATTATCTCTGTGCATTAAATGTCAGCTCCCTTCTGTTTATTTGACTTCACTGCCTTCACTTGGCAAAGCCCCTGCTGAAGTAGGTGATGTAAGTGAGGCTCACCACCCACCTACTGGCCTCGCGTGCACAGGCAGAGGACCAAGCACCCAGGCTGCCATCTGGCTTCACAACCACAGCCCTTCCTCAAGGTCCCTCTGTGCCACATGCCACACACCTGCTCCCTGGGCCTCATGTGCCCATGCCTCTCGACCGCTTCTGCATGCTTTTCATCTCTTCAAGCCCCCAGAACCTTCCCTTCCTCCTTGAGTTGATGACCTTGCTTCCCATTTGTGAAGAAATGAAAACAATCATGTGGGGGCTTCCACAAATAATGAGCTCTGTGCCCCAGGGTGTGCTGCCTTCCTCCAGCTGTTTGGGGGAATTCCTGCCCTTCACCTGCTGCCAGATCCCACAGTTCTCCCCTGCAGAATTTATTTTTCAGTCTCCACTGGATCATTATTATTGGTTTCCAAATATGCTGCCTTTTCTTCTCTCAGTAAGACTCTCATGGGGCCATACATTGCAGCTGGCTCCCTCCCCTTCCTTTGCTCCTGTGACAGCAGACTTTGAAAATGTTGTCTACCCTTGCTGTCCTAGTCTCACTGTAACTTCTCTTCTCTCTTCTCTTGATCCCAGTCAAGCATTTCTCCCACAATTCACAGACACAGTTGCCTCCAAAGTTGCGATGACCTCTCAGTACCCACCCTCATGAGAGATTCCGTGATGCCCCTTGTTCTATCCTAACCTGGCTTGACAGCAATGACAATGTGTCCTGGAGGCAACCTCTCTCCTCCTTAAAACCCTTTCCCTGTCCGGCTCTACTAGGTTCTCCTTCTATCAATGATGTCATTTCCTCTCAGTCTCATCCATGAACCCCTTCATCTTCCACCCCCCAAACGCTGGACTCAGTTCTGGCCACTACACTCTCTAGACTTACTGTGAATTGTCTTCTCTAAACTCATTCTCTAAATGGCAACTACACCCGACAACTCCTGGGCTTCTCTGAAGACATAGAGGCTTAATATCCAGCTGCTTCTCTTACCTCTACTCTACTGGGATATGACAGGTGTCTCAAACTAAACATTGATCATGATTCCATCCTTCCCCAATCTTCCTCATTTTCATAAATAACAATAAAATTCCATTTTCTCAGTTTCTAAGGCCACACATCTTAGAACCTGCCTGATTCTTTGCTTTCTCTTATACCCTACAGCCAGCAGTATTTCAAAGCTTCTAAATCTGGCCACTTCCCATCAACTCCACCACTGCCCCTAAATCTAGCCAGTATTTCCCTCTCATGTCACCTCCAAGTTGTCATCTTTGTTTCCAGTCTTGCTCCACCCCTGAGCATCTATTCTCCACAGAGCATTCCCACTTCACTCAGCAGAAGTCAAAGTCTTGTAGTGGCCTATGTATCTTACAGATACATGGCCACTGTGTCCTCTGTGATCTCACCCCTAACACTCTTCTCCTTGCCCACATTGCTCCAACCACACCTGTCTTCCTTAGTTTCCCTTGGACATGTCTAGCAAGCTTGTGCCTTGGGGCCTTTGCACTTCCACCTCCTTCTTCCAGTGATTCTCTTCACACAGATCATTGTGGGCTTGGTCCTGCTTCCTCACCTTTATTGAGTTTTTGTAAAATGTCACCTTTCCAGTGTAAAATTGAACACCCAGTCCCATTTTTGCTTTATTTTTCCCATAGCACTTTATACCACCCAACATTTTACTTATTCATTATTTTGAGCTGTTTAGTTGTTTAATGTTTAATTTCAAGTCAATTCATATAGTTTAAAGTGCTAAATCAGTCTGGAATTCTTACTTAAAAAACAGCACCTTTATCCCATCTCTTTGTCTCACAGAAAACCTTTTTCATCATTAGCTGCTTTTTAATTTTATTTCTTGTTTCCTGAGTGATGTTACCTGTGTTTCTGCTCCTTTTGTGGTTTTGTCCTCTTTTGCCTGAGCCCTGGAGTCTCTCCATTTGTCTCATGTTTGAAGAGGCAATGACATCCTGAAGTTCAGTAATTTGGTGCCAAATTTCATAAGGGATATTGGTCTGTAGTTTTATTTTCATGCAGTGTCTTTATCTGGCTTGGATATCAGAGTAATGCTGACCTCATAGAATGAGTAAGGAAATATTTCCTCTTCATGTTTTGGAATATTTTGGTAAGTATTGGTGTTAACTTTTCTTTAAATGTTTGGTAAAATTCATCAGTTTGGAAGAGTTCCTTCCTTTTCAAAAATTTGGAAGAGTTTGAGAAGCATTTGCATTAATTCTTCTTTAAATGTTTGGTAGAATTCACCAGTGAAACCACCTGGTCTTGGGCTTTTCTTTCTTGGGAGATTTTTGATTCCTGATTCATCACATTACTAGTTATGTGTCTGTTCAGATTTTCTATTTCTTCCTGATTCAGTCTTGGTAGGATGTATGTTTTGAGGTCCATTTTCTCCAGGTTGTCCACTATGCTGTATAATTGTTCATAGTGGTCTCCTGTGATCCTATGTGTTTCTAGGTGTTATAATACCTCCTTTTTCATTTCTATTTATTTGAACTCTTTCTTTTATTATTCTAGTTAAAGGTTTGTCAATTTTGTTTCTTTTCAAAACACCAGATCTTAGTTTTCATTGATCTTTTTTATTGGTTTTCTAGTCTATTTCATTTATTTATGCTCCAATCATTGTTTTTCTCTTACTTTGCTAACTCTGGGGTTAGTTTGCTTGTCCAGTTCCTTGAAGTGTAAATAGTTAGGTTGTTTATTTGAGATCTTTCTTTTTTCTAAATGTAGGCATTTATTGCTATAAATTTACCTGTCAGAACTATTTTTGCTGTATCCCATAGTTTTTGGTATGCTGTGTTTCCATTTTTGTTTGTCCAAATTTTTTTTAAACATCTTTATTGGAGTATAATTGCTTTACAATGGTGTGTTAGTTTCTGCTTTATAACAAAGTGAATCAGCTATACATATACATATATCACATTATCTCCTCCCTCTTGCATCTTCCCCCATCCTCCCTATTCCACCCCTCTAGGTGGTCACAAAGCAACGAGCTGATCTCTCTGTGCTATGCGGCTGCTTCCCACTAGCTATCTTTTTATATTTGGTAGTGTATATATGTCCATGCCACTCTCAAACATTGTCCCAGGTTACCCTTCCCCCTCCCCGTGTCCTCAAGTCCATTCTCTACATCTGCATCTTTATTCCTGTCCTACTCCTAGCTTCTTCAGAATTTTTTTTTTTAGATTCTATATATATGAGTTAGCATATGGTATTTGTTTTTCTCTTTCTGACTTACTACAGCCTGTATGACAGACTCTCGGTCCACCCACCTCACTACAAATAACTGAATTTCGTTTCTTTTTATGGCTGAATTTCGTTTCTTTTTATGGTAATATTCCGTTGTATATATGTGCCACATCTTCCCTATCCATTCATCTGTCAGTGGACACTTAGGTTGCTTCCATGTCCTGGCTATTGTAAATAGAGCTGCAATGAACATTTTGGTACATGACTCTTTTTGAATTGTGGTTATCTCAGGGTATATGCCCAGTAGTGGGATTGCTGTGTTGTATGTTAGTTCTATTTTTAGTTTTTAAGGAACCTCCATACTCTTCTCCATAGTGGCTGTATCAATTTACATTCCCACCACCAGTGTATGAGGCTTGCCTTTTCTCCACACCCTCTCCAGTGTTTATTGTTTGTAGATTTTTTATGCTGGTCATTCTGATTGGTGTGAGGTGATATCTTATTGCAGTTTTGATTTGCATTTCTCTAATGACTAGTGATATTGAACATTCTTTCATGTGTTTGTTGACAATATGTATATCTTCTTTGAAGGAATGTCTATTTAGGTCTTCTGCCCATTTTAGATTGGGTTGTTTGTCTTTTTGATATTGAGCTGCTTGTAAAATTTGGACATTAATCCTCTGTCAGTTGCTTCATTTGGTAATATTTTTTCCCATTCTCAGGGTTGTCTTTTCATCTTGTTTATGGTTTTCTTTGCAGGGCAAAAGCTTTTAAGTTTCATTAGGTCCCATTTGTTTATTTTTGTTTTTATTTCCATTTCTCTAGAAGGTGGGTCAAAAAGGATCTTGCTGTGATTTATGTAAGAGAGTGTTCTTCCTATGTTTTCCTTTAAGAGTTTTATAGTGTATGCCCTTACATTTAGGTCTATAATCCATTTTGAGTTTATTTTTGTGTACAGTGTTGGGGAGTGTTCTAATTTAATTCTTTTACATGTAGCCGTCCAGTTTTCCCAGCACCACTTATTGAAGAGGCTCTCTTTTCTCCATTGTATATTATTGCCTCCTTTATCAAAGATAAGGTGACCATATGTGTGTGGGTTTAGCTCTGAGCTTTCTATCAAGTTCCATTGATCTATATTTCTGTTTCTGTGCCAGTACCATACTGTCTTGATTACTGTAGCTTTGAAGTATAGTCTGAAGTCAGGGAGCCTGATTCTTCAAGCTCCATTTTTCTTTCTCAAGATTGATTTTGATATTCAGGGTCTTTTGCGTTTCCATACAAACTGAAATTTTTTGTTCTAGTTCTGTGAAAAATGACAGTGGTAGTTTGATAGGGATTGCACTGAATCTGTAGATTGCTTTGGGTAGTATAGTCATTTTCACAAGGTTGATTCTTCCAATCCAAGAACATGGTATATCTCTCCATCTGTTTATATCATCTTTAATTTCTATCATCAGTGTCTTATAGTTTTCTGCATACAGGTCTTTTGTCTCCTTAGGTAGGTTTATTCCTAGGTATTTTATTCTTTTTGTTGGGATGGCAAATGGGAGTGTTTCCTTAATTTCTCTTTCAGATTTTTCATCATTGGTGTATAGGAATGCAAGAGATATCTGTGCATTAATTTTGTATCCTGCTACTCTATGAAATTCATTGATTAGCTCTGGTAGTTTTCTGGTAGCATCTTCAGGATTTTCTATGTATAGTATCATGTCCTCTGCAAGCAGTGGCAGTTTTATTTCTTCTTTTCTGATCTGGATTCCATTTATTTCTTTTTCTTCTCTGATTGCTGTGGCTAAAACTTCCAAAACTATGTTGAATAAGAGTGGTGAGAGTGGACAACCTTGTCTTTTTCCTGATCTTAGAGGAAAAGTTTTCAGTTTTTCACCATTGAGAACGATATAGGCTGTGGGTTTGTCATAGGTGGTCTTTATTATGTTGAGGTAAGTTCCCTCTATGCCTACTTTCTGAAGGGTTTTTATCATAAATGGGTATTGAATTTTGTCAAAAGCTTTCTCTGCATCTATTTAGATGATCATATGGTTTTTCTCCTTCAATTTGTTAGTATGGTGTATCACATTGATTGATTTGCATATATTGAAGAATCCTTGCATTCCTTGTTCATGGTGTTGGATCCTTTTAATGTGCTGTTGGATTCTGTTTGCAAGTATTTTGTTGAGGATTTTTGCATTTATGTTAATCGGTGATATTGGCCTGTAGTTTTCATTTTTTGTGACATCTTTTTCTTGTTTTGGTATCAGCGTGATGGTGGCCTTGTTGAATGAGCTTGGGAGTGTTCCTCCCTCTGCTATATTTTGGAAGAGTTTGAGAAGGATCGTTGTTAGCTCTTCTCTAAATGTTTGTTAGAATTCGCCTGTGAAGCCATCTGGTCCAGAGCATTTGTTTCTTGGAAGATTTTTAATCACAATCTCAATTTCAGTGCTTGTGGTTCATTTGTTTATAGTTTCTATTTATTCCTGGTTCAGTCTCAGAAGGTGGTGATTTTCTAAGAATTTGTCCATTTCTTCCAGGTTGTCCATTTTTTTTGGCATATAGGTGCTTCTAGTAATCTCATGATTCTTTGTATTTCGGCAGTGTCAGTTGTTACTTCTCCTTTTTCATATCTAATTCTATTGATCTGAGTCGTCTCTCCTTTTTTCTTGATGAGTCTGGCTAATGTTTTATCAATTTTGTTTATCTTCTCAAGAACCAGCTTTTAGTTTTATTGATCTGTGCTATTGTTTGCTTCATTTCTTTTTCATTTCTTTCTTTTTTTTTTTGGTACGCGGGCTGCTCTGGACGTGCAGGCTCAGTGGTCATGGCTCGTGGGTCCAGCCACTCTACAGCATGTGGGGTCTTCCCGGACCCGGGCATGAATCCATGTCCCCTGCATCAGCAGGCAGACTCAACCACTGCGCCACCAGGGAAGCCCCATTTATTTCTAATCTGATCTTTATGATTGCTTTTGTTCTGCTAACTTTGGGGGGTTTTTTTGTTCCTCTTTCTCTAATTGCTTTAGGTGTAAAGTTAGCTTTTTTTTATCTGAGATGTTTCTTTTTCTTGAGGTATGATTGTATTGCTATAAACTTCCCTCTTAGAACTGCTTTTGCTGCATCACATAGGTTTTGGGTGTTCGTGTTTTCATTGTCATTTGTTTCTAGGTTGTTTTTTTTAATTTCCTCTTTGATTTCTTCAGTGATCTCTTGCATATTTTGTAGTGCATTGATTAGCCTCCATTTTTTGGTATTTTTTACAGATTTTTTTCCCTGTACTTGATATCTAGTCTCACAGCATTGTGGTTGGAAAAGATACTTGATACGATTTCAATTTTCTTAAATTTACCAAGGCTTGATTTGTGACCCAAGATATGATCTATCCTGGAGATTGTTCCATGAGCACTTGAGAAGAAAGTGTAATCTGCTGTTTTTGGATGGAATGTCCTATAAATATCAGTTAAGTCTATCTTGATTATTGTATCATTTAAAGCTTGTGTTTCCTTCTCTATTTGCATTTTGGATGATCTGTCCATTGGTGAAAGTGGGGTGTTAAAATCCCCTACTATGATTGTGTTACTTTTGTGTCGATTTCCCCTTTTATGGCTGTTAGTATTTGACTTATGTATTGAGGTGCTCCTATGTTGGGGGCGTAAGTGTTTACAAATATTTCTATCTTCTTCTTGGATTGATCCCTTGATCATTATGTAGTATCCTTCTTTGTCTCTTGTAATACTCTTTATTTTAAAGTCTATTTTTTCTGATATGAAAATTGCTACTCCAGCTTTCTTTTGATTTCCGTTTGCATGGAATATCTTTTTCCACCCCTTCACTTTCAGTCTGTATGTTTCCCTAGGTCTGAAGTGGGTCTCTGGTAGACAGCATTTATACAGGTCTTGTTTTTTAATACATTCAGCCAGCCTATGTCTTTTTGTTGGAGCACTTAATCCAGTTACATTTAAAGTAATTATCAATATGTATGTTCCTATTACCGTTTTTTTAATTGTTTGGGGTTTGTTATTATCGGTCTTTTCCTTCTTTTGTGTTTCCTGCCTAGAGAAGTTCCTCTAGCATTTGTTGTAAAGCTGGTTTGGTGGTGCTGAGTTCTCTTAGCTTTTGCTTGTCTGTAAAGATTTTAATTTCTCTGTCGAATCTGAATGAGATCCTTCTGGGTAGAGTAATCTTGGTTGTAGGTTTTTCCCTTTCATCACTTGAGATATGTGCTTCCCCTCCCTTGTGGCTTGCAGAGTTCCTGCTGAAAGATCAATTGTTAACCTTATGGGGATTCCCTTGTATGCTAATTATTGCTTTTCCCTTGCTGCTTTTAATATTTTTTCTTTGTATATAATTTTTGATAGTTTGATTAATATGTGTCTTGGCATGTTTCTCCTTGGATTTATCTTGTATGGCACTCTCTGCACTTCCTGGGCTTGATTAACCATTTCCTTACCCATATTAGGGAAGTTTTCAACTATAATCTCTTTGAATATTTTCTCAATCCTTTTCTTTTTCTCTTCTTCTTCTGGGACCCCTATAATTCGAATGTTTGTGCATTTAGTGTTGTCTCAGAAGTCTCCAAGACTGTTCTCAATTCTTTTCAGTCTTTGTTCTTTATTCTACTTTGTGGTACTTATTTCCACTATTTTATCTTCCAGGTCACTTATTTGTTCTTCTGCCTCAGTTATTCTGCTATTGATTCCTTCTAGAGAATTTTAAATTTATTTATTGTGTTGTTCATTGTTGTTTGTTTGATCTTTAATGCTTCTAAGTCCTTGTTAAAAGCTTCTTGTATTTTCTGCATTCTATTTCCAAGATTTTGGATCATCTTTACTATTGTTACTCTGAATTCTTTCTCTGGTAGACTGCCTATTTCCTCTTCATTTTTTTGGTCAGGTGGGTTTATAGCTTGCTCCTTCATCTGCTGTGTATTTCTCTGTCTTTCTCATTTTGCTTAACTTACTGTGTTTGGGGTCTCCTTTTCACAGGCTACAGGTTTGTAGTTCCATTGTTTTTGGTGTCTTCCCCCAGTGGGTAAGGTTTGTTCACTGGTTGTGTAGGCTTCCTGGTAGAAGGGACTGGTGCCTGTGCTCTGGTGGATGAGACTTGATATTGTCTTTCTGGTGGGCAGGACTGAGTCTGGTGGTGTGTTTTGGAGTTCTGTGACCTTATTATGATTTTAGTCAGCCTCTCTGCTAATGGGTGGGGTTGTGTTCCTGTCTTGGTAGCTGTTTGCCATAGGGTGTCCAGCACTGTAGCTTGCTGATCATTGTGTGGAGCTGGGTCTTAGAGCTGATATGGAGATCTCTGGGAGAACTTTCACCGTTTCATATTACATGGAGCCAGGAGGTCTCTGGTTGACCTCGGCTTTCCCACTTCTGAACTCAGCTATCCCTGAACTCGCCTCTCCCTCCTCTGAGACTCTGGTCTGACACCCAGCCAGAGCATGAAAACCCTGTCAGCCACACAGCTCAGATGTAAAGGGAGAAAAACAGAAAGAAAGAAAGAAAAAAATTAAAGAATACAACATAAAGTTATTAAAATAAAAAATTATTAAAAATAAAGAATTTAGAAGTAATTAAAAATGAAAGACAAAGAGCAACCAAATGAAAAAAACAAATCCACCAATGATAAGATGCACTAAAAACTATACTAAAAAAAAATAACTGGACTGTCAGAACTCTAGGACAAATGGTAAAAGCAAAGCTATACAGACAAAATCACAGAAAGAAGCATACACATACACACTCACAAAAAGAGAAAAAGGAAAAAAAAATATATATATAAAAGGAAGATAACAAACAAATCAATGAACAATTCTACCAATGATAATAAACTCTAATTACTAAACTAAGATAAACATAAAACCAAAAACAAATTAGATGCAGAAAGCAAACTCCAGGTCTACAGTTGCTCCCAAAGTCCACCACCTCAATTTTGGGATGATTCGTCATCTATTCATGTATTCCAGAGATGCAGCATATATCAAGTTGATTGTGGAGATTTAATCTGCTGCTCCTGAGGCTTCTGGGAGAAATTTCTCTTTCTCTTCTTTGTTCGCAGAGCTCCTGGGGCTCAGCTTTGGATTTTGCTCCACCTCTGTGTGTACATTGCCTGAGGGCGTCTGTTCCCTGCCCAGACATGGTGGAGTTAAAGTAGCAGCTGGTTATGGGGCTCTGGCTCACTGAGGCTGGGGGTGGTAGGGGTACAGAATGCAGTGTGAGCCTGCGGTGGCAGAGGCTGGTGTGACATTGCAACAGCCTGAGGTGTGCCGTGTGTTCTCCCAGGGAAGTTGTCCATGGATCACGGGACCCTGGCAGTGGCAGGCTGCACAGGCTCCTGGGAGGGAAAGTGTGGATAGTGACCTGTGCTTGAACACAGGATTCTTGGTGGCTGCAGCAGCAGCCTTAGTGTTTCATGCCCATCTCTGGTGTCCATGCTGATACCCCCATCTCTCATCCATCTCTGGAGCTCGTTTAGGCATTGTTCTGAATCCGCTCTCCTCACACACCCTGAAAAAATGGTCCTTTGCCTCTTAGGCAGTTCCAGACTTTTTCCCAGACTCCCTCCTGGATAGCTGTGGTGCACTAGCCCCATTTAGGCTGTGTTCACACAGCCAACCCCGGTCCTCTCCCTGGGATCTGACCTCTGAATCCCGAGCCTCAGCTCCCAGCCCCCATTCACCTCAGTGGGTGAGCAGACAAATGTCTCAGGCTGGTGATTGCTGTTCACCACAAATCCTCTTTGTGGGGACCTCTTCACTTTGCCCTCTGCACCCTTATTGCTGTGCTCTCCTACATGGCTCTGAAGCTTCCCTCCTGCCACCCCCGTCTCCATCAGTGAAGGGGTTTTCTAGTGTGTGGAAACTTTTCCTCCTTCACAGCTCCCTCCCAGAGGTGCAGGTCCTATCCCTATTCTTTTGTCTCTGTTTTTTCTTTTTTCTTTTGCCCTACCCAGGTACATTGGGGAGTTCCTTGCCTTTTGGGTTGTCTGAGGTCTTCTGCCAGCATTCAGTAGATGTTCTGTAGGAGTTGTTCCACATGTAGGTGTATTTATGATGTATTTGTGGGGAGGAAGATGATCTCCACGTCTTACTCCTCCACCATCTTGAAGGTCTGTCTAGATATTTTTTTGATTTCCCTTTTGATTTCTTCTTTGACCCACTGATTCTTCAGGAGCATGTGGTTTCATTTCCATACGTTTGTGAGTTGTCCAGCTTTCTTCTTGTTATTGATGTCTAGTTTCACACCATTGTAATTGTAAAAGATCATTGATATGATTTCTTTCTTCTTAAATTTCTTAAGACTCATTTTGTGACTTAACGTATGATCTATCCTGGAGAATGCTCAGTGTGTGCTTGTGAAGAATGTGCATTTTGCTGCTATTGGATGGAATGTTCTGTATATGACTGTTAGGACTATTTATTTTAAAGTGTAGTTTAAACCCAATATTTCTTCATTGATTTTCTGTCTGGATGATATTTCTTTACATAGGGCATTGAAATCCACTGATCTGTTAATAGTTGCTTAATATAGTTAGGTGCTCTGATGTATGATGCACATATATTCACAATTGTAAAAGCTATCAATGAATTGACTCCTTTATTATTATATAGTGACTTTTTTGGTCTCAACAGTTTTTGACTTAAAGTCTATTTTTTCTGACATAAAAAATCTACTTCTGCTCTCTTTTGGTTTTCATTTGCATGGAATATCTTTTTCCATCACTCCACTTTGAGCTTATGTGTGTCCTGTGGCAGCATATAGTTGGGGCTTGTTTTTTCTCATTTTTTTTGTTTTTCTTTTTTTAAATCCATTCAGCCACTCTGTGCCTTTTGATTACAGAATTTAATCCATTTACATTAAAGTAATTGTTGATAGGTAAGGACTTACTATTGCTGTCTTGTTAATTGTTGTTTTCTGGCTATTTTGTAGTTCCTTTGTATCTTTCTTGTTGTCTTCCTTTGTAAATTGATAATCTTCTGTAGTGGTATGTTTTCATTCTCTTCTCTTTATCTTGTGTGTATATGCTATAGGTTTTTGTAGTGTGGTTAACCTGAAGTCTTAATAAAATATCTTATAACAGTCTATTTTAACTAATGACTCAACTTTAATTGCATACAGAAAATCTAATATTTTACTTCACACTACATTTAATGTTTTTGGTGTCACGATGTACATCTTTTAATCTTGTGTTTTCACTAACAAGTTACTGTAACTATAGATATTTTAATACTTTCATCTTTTAACCTTTATACTAGGATTAAGTGATTCACACATCACCATTACAGTGTTAGAGTATTCTGAATTTGACTGTATACTTACCAGTAAATTTTATACTTTCCTTTTTTCATGTTATTAATTAGCATGTTTTCATTTCAACTTGAAGAATTTTCTTCAGTATTTCTTGCAAGGCTGGTGTAGTGGTAATGAACTCCCTCAGCTTCTGTTTGTTTGGGAAAGTCTTTATCTTTCCTTCATTTCTGAAGGACAGCTTTGCTAGGTAAAGTGTTTTTGGTTGACAGGTTTTTTTCTTCCAGCACTTTGAATATATCATCCCATTCTCTTATGAATTGTTAAGGTTTCTACTGAGAAATCCACTGATAGCCTTGTGGGGGATTCCTTTATATGAGAGAAATTTATTTTCTCTTGCTGCTTTTAAAATTCTCTTTTTGTCTTTGATTTTAGACAATTTTATTATAATGTACCTTAGAGAAGAATATTTTAGATTGAAATTTTGGGGTGATTTATTAGCTTCATGAACTTGGATTATCAAAGTCTTCCCCCAGATTTGGGAGCTCTTAGCCATTATTTCTTTTAAGTAAGTTTTCTGCCCCCTTTCCTCTCTTCCCCTTCTGGGACTACAGTGATACATAGGTTTTCTTCTGTAGGCTTTCTTCATTTCTCTTCATTCTCTTTTCTTTTTGCTCCTCTGATTGGATAATTTCAAATGACTTGTCTTTGAGCTCACTGATTCTTCTGCTTAATCCAGTCTGCTGTTGAAGCTCTCTATTGAATTTTTCAGTTCTGTCCTTGTATTCTTCAGCTCCAAAATTTCTGTTTGGTTCTTTTTAATGTTTTCTGTCTCTTTGTTGAACTTCTCATTTTGTTCTTGTTTTGTTTTCCTATGTTTTCTAAATTGTTTACTTGAGTTCTCTTGTAGCTCTCTGAGCATCTTTAGAACAATTATTTTGAATTCTGTGCCTGACAATTCCTGAATCTCCATTTGGGGTCAATCATTGGAAGTTTACACTCGTTCTTTGGTTGAGTCATGTTTCCCTGATTCTTCTTGTTCCCTGTAGCCTGGCACAAGTATCTGCACATGTGGAGAAGCAGCCATCTCTTCCAGACTATATGGAAAATATCTTCACCTGCAGTTGGGGGCATGCTTGAGAGTACCATGACCTGAGCACAGGGCACCAATTGTGAGGGCATGTGGAAGCTCTAGTTCCAGGGTGCATGGTGATTTGTTGGCTCAGCATGATGGAGTCCACATCACTGATACTGTGTGGTCCTTGGTGAGTGGTGTGGATGGTCCACAGAGACTGCAAGGACTGTTGTGGTCCTCAGTGGTGCCTCCAGTTCCTGCAGCTAGGGACCAGTGTTGATAAAAGTGGTTATCAGAGCTGGTGGTGTACCTACACTTGGCTGCAGGGGCCAGCAGCAGGTGCCTGTGTGGTGGCAAGGGCCAATTACAAACATGCATATACTGATGGGGTTCTGGTGAAGCAGCAAGGACTGAGGCCACCTGTAGTTGCACTGGAAGCTGCAGGGGCCCTGCTCTTGGTGCATACTTCCATAGCTGCTTGTTCTTGCCATGGGTACATGGCAGTGGAGACTAGTTTTGGGAGTCAGACTGGGGTCATGCAGGTGTACAGTTGGAGGGGTTAGCTACAGGTGAGCAGAGTAGTATAAGCCAGTGACAAGACATAGAGCTGAACCGGGGCCCACAAGCAACTGAGGGCCTTGGCTATTGTGGTACAGTCCTGTGGCTGCAAGATCTTGCCACAGGAATGGCAAGTCGACGTCAGTGACTGGTGTCAGTCCAGTGGTGCATAAGAGCACAGCTGGAGGAGCTACCATGGGGTGGTCACCTGCAGGATTCTAGGCTGGTATCTTTCATTTTCACAGCTGCTGGTGTGGGCTGGCTACTGGTCCTGGTCCCAGGCTATGGTGGGGCCTTGCATGAGGGATTGGGAAGGGACTCAGATGGCTTGTGTCAGTGAACACAAATACTTGTGGGGCATAAACCAGTAAAATATTCAAGAGGTATGCAGCAGCTGTGCTGGTCATTGGTTTCTTCAGTGGTGAAAGCTACCAGAATCATCTATAGAGCAGGTTGCTGGAAACCATAGTAACTCCTAGTGTGAGGCTGACACTGGTAACCCCTGCTTTTCTTCCTTGTTCTTAACTGCTTCTATACAACTCAGGTTTGACAGTTTCTGACTGGGGTGAAACAAAAGTGGGTCCTTTGTGCAGTTCCCTGAAAGGCTGGGGAAGTAGGTTTGCTCATCCTGCTTTCTGTTTCCCAGTGAGGGGAATTATTTCTAAATAGGAAGTTCCCACTTGGTGCTGAGCAGTGTTGGCTTGGGGAATGGGATGATGCAGGCAAAATGAAGCTTTCTGGGACCTGGTATGAAGCCAGTGAGACAACAACCCATTCTTGTAGGGTGAGGAGTGGGGACCTGACCAATGCTGTTTTCCTTCGCTTTTGTGTGGTTATTCTCAAGTTTTTTGTTCCACTATGTTGCTGACGTTTTTCAGAGGACTCTAGACCTCTCCCAGGGCTTTTTTTGGTGGATATCTTTCTGCAGCCATCAGCCTATAACAGAATCTGGTACTTGTAACTATATGGTTTGGAACATGTGCACAGGAACAGTTGTCTTGATTTTTAGTAGCACTAGGGTCAAGGACCCCTTCCAACTTTTACACCTCAGTACCCCTGACAAGGGTCCAGCATCCTGTGCTTAGTTGTTCCAAGTCTGTTTCTTTGAGCCAACTAGCACAAGAAGTCCTCTAGGGTGGAGGTTGGCCTTTTATGACAGCATGCTTCTTGGTGTGTATGGTGTCTGGTGGCCACAGTGTGTGTGTGTTTGCTCTGCTCATTGATGACTAGGTGCTGGGAGAAGCCCTGCTTTGCTTGTTTCTCCAAAGAACCAAGACTTCAAGTCTGAAATTTCCTCTGTGACAATAATTGCATTCATCATGAGACAACAGAAGCAAGGATTGAAATTTACCATGGGGACTGCTCAGGGGACCCTTCTGACACGAATTTCTGTTTCTTTGTGAAGTAGACTTCCCAGGATGTTACTCATTTCTCTTCCAGTAAATATTTGGGGCTACCGAGAATGAAAAAGTGAATTGAAATTCTCCTTGGACCCAGCTAATAGGAAGGGCTCTTTCTCAGACCCCACAAGGCAACTCTGGAGAGTTTTTGGCAGGACTAGAAGAGGAGTGTGTACCATAGGTGCATAGGTCTGTGGGTTGGCCACAGCCCATTGGTCAGGGCTCTGCTGGCGCTTATGGGGCTCTTCCACATGTCCTCCCTCTGGGGACACCAAGAGGTGGCAATACTTCCTGGGATTTGCTCTTCTCATAGCCGAACCTGAAGCTTCAGAGAGGCTTACAGTAACATGGGGTGCTTCTGTCTAGTCCACCCACTGGTCAAACAAGCCACTGGCCAAGGCCAGAGTCAGTGGGGTAGGGAAGTAGATCTGTCTGTTTCACTGGAGACCACTGCAGAAGGCATGCAAGTGAAGTCCTATTGCAGAGATAAAAGGATGGGGAGTGATCCAATCTTCCCAAATAAGCAATGAGGTGTTGCTTTTATGACATCAGGAAACCTGGTGTCCAGTAGAGTGTAGCTCTGTTGTTCCCTAATTCTCTATAGCAAATGAAATCACATGTCATTTACATATCTCCACATTGTTTTTATCTTTCTGTCTGTGATTTTGGGTAGTCCTTTCCAGATGAGTTACTGTTGGAGCCCTCCTCTTCCTGCTCTTTACAGAGGTTCGCACAAGGCAACTGCTCCAAGGCAGCAGGTCCAGGGGTCCCTCCTTAACCTCTAATGGGCTGCTCTGAGGTACCTAACAGTGGTAACATGGACTAACATCTCCTGAGCATGCTGGAAGCAGGTCCAATGAGTACATCTCCTTCTGTCCTTCATTAGCAACATGAGCCACAAGGGGGCATGTTTTGGGAACACAAATTTCACACAGAACCGTCACAACTGCTATATGTTTCACTAATTACTATAATGTGAAATTTATCCCTATTAGAAAGATGCACTGGATGTTGCCATGATTTACTAGAGAATACTACTTCCTAGTCATTGAATCTGATGCTTGTTACATCATGAACATCAGCAGGTGTGGGGGTGACTGCACAGAGGCAGTGGTGAGAAATGGTTTAGCACTGGTTTACCTGCATGCAGTTTGGAATCAGAGAACTGATTCTGGCTTAGCCACTTACAAGATCTGTGTCTCTCCATGTCTTAATGTCCTTATCTATCAATTGAAGGTATAACATACACACCTGGAGGAAGTCTGAGGATTAAATAAGATGATGTACGCATGGAGTTAGTGTAGGACTTGACCCACTGCAGGGCTAATAAATGCTGGTTAGATGGTTGTGGTCCCAAACACTGTGTTAGATTCTATGCGACTTCACCCCATTTAGGAATCCACAGCAGCAGCTGGAGAAGGAGCTGAGGAGAAGGGGGACCAATCGGTCATGTGGCTGGAAACAAAGACTTACTGATGGTCTCAAACTCAAGGTTTTGTGGATTCCAAAGGTTGCGTTTATTTCCTTTTGAACATCCTGTGCTCCATACAGTTTGACTGCTAAAAAAGTGCTTTGGATTTTGCAAGTTGGTCATAGAATGGGAAACTCCTCTGGCCTTCCATGGACCTGATATCAGTGTCCTTTTCCTCCACAGATTCCTGTGCTCCTGAACCTGAGCAGAGACCCTGAGGTCAGCCTGCCTGTGCCACCACTCATGTATGCCCTTGCCTTCGGCGCCTGCCTGGGAGGTAAGGGGGTATTAATGCATTTGAGGGAGGGCCCCCTGACACTGTGGTGAGCCTGAAGTGATAATTAATGCATGCCAAATTGAAAGTAAATTAAGAATAGTCCAGATGATTTCCTGAGTGGAAACCCATCTTCACCTTTGACTGGAGCAGTTCTAGGCATACTCAGTTCCTCTGCAAGGCCTGTCACTTCTCACTTTATGCAGAACTGCCCCTGACATTCTAAGTGTGTGGCCTGAGGATGATCATTATGACATCTCAAAGTTAACCTGCTCCCACACTGAATGCAGATGTGGCTTAGGTTTAGAAACAGATATTGAATCAGAAACCATCCTCAGTGGCAGCTTCTTATTCCCTTTTTAAGGAGTGTGTGTTGGGGGGTGAAGTGATGAATGAGTAAGCTAAGAAGTAGAGACTCTAACCTAAGAGTAAGAAGAAAGATTTTTAAAAATTCTTTTTGGCTGAAGGAGTATGTTGTCCTGTGGAGTCATTGAAAAGCCAATTAGAAAAATGTTGGGAGAGACTAACCTCTGGTGAGTAAACACAAAGGCTTTGGACGTAATTGTATTCGGAAGGAGGCCTAATCACCTTTGGGAATACAAGAGGATTGTGAGAATCTTAGATAAACACGCTAGATACCTTTTAAGTTTTTATTTTTACATTCAGATATTCTTAGATAGTCTATCTTTCTCTGTTTTTTGATTTGTGTCAACTATTAGATCAACAGCCTTCTTTTTAGTTTATTTTCTTGTTTGTATAGGGAGATTAATGTCATTCAGTGAAGTTTCTGTGATTTCTGGAGAGCTAATTCACCTAATCCAGCAACTGAGGCCTCACGTTCTGAGTGCAGGATTGTTAAAATGGCCCCCATCTGAGATCAGCCCCAGGGGAAGCAATAACTGCATTCAAGCTACATTTAATATCAGTGGTAGAGACAGAATCCAAAGACACCTGGAAATGTGTCCTCTGTGTGGAATTTTGTTCATTAGACCTTATTGAGTATCTTCTATACCCTGGCATTGTCCTTCAGAGTGGGGAGACAGTCACCTAAGCTAAGATTATAACATAAACGTATCCTCTCATTGCCACGTGCATAGAGTGCTCAGGGGGTACCAGGGAGACTGGGGGAAAGTCAGGAATGACTCTCCAGAGGGGAAGTATTGAGCTGGGTCTCAAAGGATGAGAAGCCTCCTGGGCTAGTTCAGGTTCTCCCAGAACACGTAGAATGAATATGGAGGAGATTTGTTCTATAAATTGGGTGTGACTCACTAAATAGTTTGAAACAAAAAGTCTTTCCCGGTCTGCTCTCAGTATCTTTTGGTTGCTCTTTTTACTAAGAGCTAAGAACAATTCAAATAAGTCTTAAGAAAAATCTGCCTTAGCCTGGGTGTCCTAGAAGGCAGAGGTTGAGGCAAGTTTGCATGCTGAAGATTTATTGGGACATGTACTCCTAAGGCAGGAAGACTGAGGGAAGAAGTGAGGTAAGGCAGTGAAGGAGAGAAAGCAAATACATGGTACATTACAAAGCTAGTAACAGCTTCAAAAGAAATCAAAGCCAATTTTTAGTTAGGTGGGGATGGGACATTTTCTAGATGGTTCCTGAAGAACAGAAAACCTAAGTGAAATCTCTTAGTGCCTTTGTAGAGTGTGCAGTGAAGTGGGTTATGCTGCAGAACCAATGAGAGAAAAGCTTCAGAGACATGCTGGGCCTTTGCAGACTACACTGAAGTGGGGACAGGGCAGAGAGCCACCTTTTGAAGGGTGGACAGCCAGGACAGAACTTCAGAGAGAATCTTCAGCAATCAGCAGGTTATAAACCTGTTAGAAAATTGATAACTCAGCTATATAACCAGAAACCCATAATCTTCCTTTGCTCATATCTCTGTTTCAGAGAACTCCTCATCCCACCCTCAAAACATTTGCAGCTGGTGGGAAATTGAATTCAACTTAAGGTGAAACAAAGCCAGGTCCAGCTCAGCAACAGATTAGATTGGCTCCATGCCCTGCATTGACAGCCAGGCACAAATGGGGATGCACTCTTCAGTGTGTGTGTGTATGTGCAAATATTATACTTTTGTCTCAGTAGTTCTTTACATAAATTGTTCAGCATACCATTACCTTGGTAAAGAACACCTACAAAAACCCTGCAGATAACCTCATACTTACTGTTGAAATACTGAATGTTTGTCCCCTAAGACTGGGAACAAGGCAAGGATGTCTGCTCTCACCTCTCTTATTCAGCATAGTGCTGGAAAATCTACCTAGTGCAATAAGGCAAGAAAAGGAAATAAAAGGTATACAGATTAGAAAGGAAGAAATAGAATTGTTCTTACTATAGATGACATGATTGTCTTGGTGGATATCAAGGAATCTATTTTTTAAAAAATCAGAAAACCATATAACTAATATGTGAGCTCAGCAAGGTCACTGGATACAAGATAGACATACAAAAATCAATTTTAGCAATGAACACATGGATACCACAATTAAATATACAATACTATTTAGAATCACTCAAAAAATTAAATACTGAAGCTGAAATTACAATACGCTTATAAAAGAAATTAATGAAGATCCAAATAATTGGGAAGACATACAGTGTTCATGGATTGGAAGGCTCCACATAGTAAAGATGTAAACTGTCCCCAAATTAATATTTAGGTTTAATGCAATTCCTACCAAAATCTTAGTAAGATTTTTTGTTTATATCTATGTCTATAGAATTTATAAATATACGTATGGAATGGAGGACATATAAATTGTAAATAAGCACATGAAAAGATGTTCAGCATTATTAACCATTAAGAAAATGCAAATTAAAACCATGATAAGGGAACTCCTTGGCAGTCCAGTAGTTAAGACTTGCCTTCCAATGGCAGGGGGGTGCAGGTTTGATTCCTGGTCAGGAACCTAATATCCCACATGCCTGGCAGCCAAACAACCAAAACATAAAAGAGAAGCAATATTGCAACAAATTCAATAAAGACTTTATAAATGGTCCACATCAAAAAAAAATCTTAAAACCATGATAAGATATCATCACACACATATAAGAATGGCTAAAATAAAAAATAGCAAAAACACCAAATGCTGACCAGAATGTGGAAAAAATGGATCACTCAGACATTGTTGTTGGAAATGTAAAATGGCCATCACTCTGGAAAACAATTTGGCAATGTCTTAAAAAACTAAATCTGCAACTGCCATAAAACTCAGCAATTACACTACTAGGAATTTATTCTAGAAAAATAAAAACTTATGTTCATGCCCAAACCTGTACACAAATGTTTATGGAAGCTTTAAGTATAATAGCCAAAAAGTAGAAACAAATATGATGTCCTTCAACAATAAATGTTTAAACAAACTGTGATACAATACATCCATACCAGGGAAAGCTACTCAGCAATAAAAAATAAATGAGCTACTGATACAAGTGACAACCTGGATGAATTTCCAGAGAATTATGTGGAGTGAAGAAAAGCCAATCTGGAGGAGACTCCTTCAAGATGGCAGAGGAGTGGGACGTGGAGATCACCTTCCTCTCCACAAGTACATCAAAACTACATCTACATGTGGAACAACTTCTACAGAACACCTACTGCACGCTGGCAGAAGACCTCAGACTTCCCAAAAGACACCCTCAGGTGACCTACAGGCTGAGGTGGGGCCAAACCCAATGCTGAACCCCAGGAGCTCTGCAAACAAAAGAAGAGAAAGGGGCATTTCTCCCAGTAGCCTCAGGAGCAGTGGATTAACTCTTCACAGTCAACTTGATGTACCCTGCATCTGTGGAATACCTGAATAGACAACGAATCATCCCAAAATTGAGGTGGTGGACTTTGGGAGCAACTGTTGACTTGGGGTTTACTTTCTGCATCTAATTTGTTCCTGGTTTTATGTTTATCTTAGTTTAGTATATAGAGCTTATTATCATTGGTAGATTTGTTTATTGATTTGGTTGCTCCCTTCCTTTATATAAATATATATATCTTTTTTCCTTTTTCTCTTTTTGTGAGTGTGTATGTGTATGCTTCTTTCTGTGAATTTGTCTATATAGCTTTGCTTTTGCCATTTGTCCTAGGATTCTGACTGTCCTTTTTTGTTTTTGTTTTTTTAGTATAGTTTTTAGTGCTTGTTATCATTGATGGATTTGTTTTTTGGTTTGGTTGCTTTTTTATTTCCTTCTCTCTTTCTTTAAATTACTTTTGATAATTATTTACTTTTTGATAATTTTTTTATTTTAATAACATTCTTTTCCTCCCTTCCCTCCTTCCTTCTTTCCTTCCTTTCTTTTTTCTTTCTTCCTTTCTCTCTTTCTTTCTTTTTCTTTCTTCTTTCTTTCTTTCCTTTTTTCTTTCTTTTTTTCCCTTTTCTTCTGAGCTGAGTGGCTGACAGAGTCTTGGTGCTCCGGCTGGGTGTCAGACCTGAGCCTCAGAGGAGGGAGAGCTGAGTACAGGACATTGGTCCACCAGAGACCTCCCATGTAATATCAAATGGTGAAAACTCTCCCAGAGATCTCTATCTCAATGCTAAGACCCAGCTCCACTCAATGACAAGCAAGCTACAGTGCTGGACACCCTATGGCAAATAACTAGAAAGACAGGAACATACGCCCACCCATTAGCAGAGAGGCTGCCTAAAATCATAATAAGTTCAGAGACACCCCAAAACACACGACTGGACGTGGTCCTTCCCGCCAGAAAGAGAAGATCCAGCCTCATCCACCAGAACACAAGCACCAGTCCCCACCATCAGGAAGCCTACAGAACACACTGAACCCACCTTACTCACTGAGAGCAGACACCAAAAACAACAGGAACTACAAACAGGAAGCCTGTGAAAAGGAGACCCCAAATACAATAAGTTAAGCAAAATGAGAAGACAGAGAATTACACAGCAAATGAAGGAGCAAGGCAAAAACCTTACCAGACCAAACAAATGAAGAGGAAATAGGCAGTCTACCTGAAAAAGAATTCAGAGTAATAAGATTAAAGATTATCCCAAATCTTGGAAATAGAATGGAGAAAATACAATAAACTTTTAACAAGGACCTAGAAGAACTAAAGAGCAAACAAACAATGATGAACAACATAATAAATGAAATTTAAAATTCTCTAGAAGGAATTAATAGCAGAGTAACTGAGGCAGAAGAATGGATAAGTGACCTGGAATATAAAATAATGGAAATAACTACTGCAGAGCAGAATATAGAAAAAACAATGAAAAGAACTGAAGACAGTCTCAGAGACCTCTGGGACAACATTAAATGCACCAACATTCAAACTATAGGGGTCCCAGAAGAAGAAGAGAAAGAAAAAGGGACTGAGAAAATATTTAAAAAGATTATAGCTGAAAACTTCCCTAATATGGGTAAGGAAATAGTCAATCAAGTCCAGGAAGTGCACAGAGTCCCATACAGGATAAATCCAAGGAGACACATACTAGACATATACTAATCAAACTATCAAAAATTAAATAAAAGAAAAAATATTAAAAGCACCAAGGGAAAAGCAACAATTAACAAACAAGAGAAAGCCCATAAGGTTAAAAGCTGATCTTTCAGTAGAAACTCTGCAAGCCAGAAAGGACTGGCAGGACATATTTAAAGTGATGACAGGGAGAAACCTGCAACCAATATTACTCTATCCAGCAAGGATCTCATCCCGATTTGATGGAGAAATTAAAATCTTTACAGAAAAGAAAAAGCTAAGAGAATTCAGCACCACCAAACCAGCTTTACAACAAATGCTAAAGGAACTTCTCTAGGCAGGAAACACAAGAGAAGGAAAAGACCTACAATAACAAACCCCAAACAATTAAGAAAATGGTAATAGGAACATACATATTGATAACTACCTTAGAGGTAAATGGAATAAATGCTCCAACCAAAAGATGTAGACTGGATGAATGGATACAAAGACAAAACCCATATATATGCTGTCTACCAGAGACATACTTCAGACCTAGGGACACATACAGACTAAAAGTGAGGGGATGGAAAGAGATACTCCATGCAAATGGAAATCAAAAGAAAGCTGGAGGGCTTCCCTGGTGGCGCAGTGGTTGAGAGTCCGCCTGCTGATGCAGGGGACACGGGTTTGTGTCCCAGTCTGGGAAGATCTCACATGCTGTGGAGCAGCTGGGCCCGTGAGCCATGAATGCTGAGCCTGCATGTCTGGAGCCTGTGCTCCACAACGGGAGAGGCCACAACAGTGAGAGGCCCACATACCGAAAAAAAAAAAAAAAAACCTGGAGTAGCAATTCTCATATCAGACAAAATACACTTTAAAATAAAGACTATTACAAGAGACTTAGAAGGACATTACATAATGATCAAAAGATCAGTCCAAGAAAAAGATACAACAATTGTAAATATTTATGCACCCAACATAGGAGCACCTCAATACATAAGGCAAATGCTAACAGCCAAAAAAGGGGAAATCGACAGTAACATAATCATAGTAGGGGACTTTAACACCCCAATTTCACCAATGGACAGATCATCCAAAATGAAAATAAATAAGGAAAAACAAACTTAAAATGCTATATTAAACAAGACAGACTTAATTGATATTTATAGGACACTCCATCCAAAAACAACAGAATACACTTTCTTCTCAAGTGCTACTCGAATATTCTCCAGGAAAGATCATATCTTGGGTCACAAATTAAACTTTGGTAAATTTAAGAAAATTGAAATCATATCAAGTATCTTTTCCAACCACAACACTATGAGACTAGATATTAATTACAGGAAAAAATCTGTAAAAAATACAAACAAATGGAGGGTAAACAATACACTACTAAACCAAGAGATCATTAAAGAAGTCAAAGAGGGAATTAAAAAATACCTAGAAACAAATGACAATGAATACAAGATGACCCAACACCTATGGGATGCAGCAGAGCAGTTATAATAGGGAAGTTAATAGCAATGCAATCCTACCTCAGGAAACAAGAAACATCTCAAATAAACAACCTAAACTTACACCTAAAGCAATTAGAGAAAGAAGAACAAAAACCCCAAAAGTCAACAGAAGGCAAGAAATCATAAATATCAGATCAGAAATAAATGAAAAAGAAATGAAAGAAACAATAGCAAAGATCAATAAAACTAAAAGTTGATTCTTTGAGAAAATAAACAAAATTGATAAAACATTAGCAAGACTCATCAAGAAATAAAAGAAGACTCAAATCAATAGAATTAGAAATGAAAAAGGAGAAGTAACAACTGACACTGCAGAAATACAAAGGATCATGAGAGATTACTACAAGCACCTATATGCCAAAAAAATGGACAACCTGGAAGAAATGGACAAATGCTTAGAAAAGTACAACCTTCTGAGACTGAACCAGGAAGAAATAAAAAATATAAACAAACCAATCACAAGCACTGAAATTCAGACTGTGATTAAAAATCTTCCAACCAACGAAAGCCCAGGACCAGATGGCTTAACAAGCGAATTCTAAAAAACATTTAGAGAAGAGCTAACACCTATCCTTCTCAAACTCTTCCAAAATATAGCAGAGGGAGGAACACTCCCAAACCCATTCCATGAGGCCACCATCACCCTAATACCAAAACCAGACAAAGATGTCACAAAAAAAGAAAACTAAAAGCCAATATCACTGATGAACATAGATGCAAAAATCCTCAACAAAATACTAGCAAACAGAATCCAACAGCACATTAAATGGATCATACACCATGATCAAGTAGGGTTTATCCCAGGAATGCAAGGATTCTTCAATATAAGCAAATCAATCAATGTGATACACCATATTAGCAAATTGAAGGAGAAAAATTATATGATCATCACAATAGATGCAGAAAAACCTTTTGACATACTTCAACACCCATTTATGATAAAAGAAAAAAAACCCTCCAAAACATAGGCATAGAGGGAACTTACCTCAACGTAAGGAAGCCCATATATGACAAACCCCCAGCCAACATTGTGCTCAGTGGTGAAAAACTGAAACCATTTCCCCCTAGAGCAGGAAAAAAATCCAATGCTGCCCACTCTCACCACTATTATTCAACATAGTTTTGGAAGTTTTAGCCACAGCAATCAGAGAAGACAAAGAAATAAAAGGAATCCAAATTGGAAAAGAAGTAAAATCATCACTGTTTGCAGATGACATGATACTATACACAGAAAATCATAAAGATGCTACCAGAAAACTACTAGAGCTAAACAATGAATTTGGTAAAGTAGCAAGATACAAAATTGATGCACAGAAATCTCTTGCATTCCTATACACTAATGATGAAAAATCTGAAAGAGAAATTACAGAAACACTCCCATTTACCATTGCAACAAAAGGAATAAAATACCTAGGAATAAACCTACCTAAGGAGACAAAAGACCTGTATGCAGAAAATTATAAGACACTGATGAAAGAAATTAAATATGATACAAATAGATGGAGAGATATCCCATGTTCTTGGATTGGAAAAATCAACATTGTGAAAATGACTATACTGCCCAAAGCAATCTACAGATTCAATGCCATCCCTATCAAACTACCAATGGCATTTTTCACAGAACTAGAACAAAAAATTTCACAATTTGTATGGAAACATCAAAGACCCTGAATAGCCAAAGCAATCTTGAGAAAGAAAAGAGGAGCTGGAGTAATCAGGCTCCCTGACTTCAGACTATACTACAAAGCTACAGTAATCAAGACAGTATGGTACTGGCACAGAAACAGAAATATAGATCAATGGAGCAGGATAGAAAGCTCAGAGATAAACTCACACACATATGGTCACCTTATCTATGATAAAGAAGGCAAGAATATACAATGGAGAAGAGACAACCTCTTCAATAATTGGTGCTGGGAAAACTGGACAGCTACAGGTAAAAGAATGAAATTAGAACACTCCCTAACACCATACACAAAAATAAACTCAAAATGGATTAATGACCTAAATGTAAGGGCAGACACTATAAAACTCTTAGAGGAAAACATAGGCACTACACTCTCTTACATAAATCACAGCAAGATCCTTTTTGACCCACCTCTTAGAGAAATGTAAATAAAAACAAAAATAAACAAATTGGACCTAATGAAACTTAAAGCCTTTTGCACAGCAAAGGAAACCATAAATAAGATGAAGAGACAACCCTCAGAATGGGAAAAAAATATTTGCAAATGAAGCAACTGGCCAAGGATTAATCTCCAAAATATAGGAGCAGCTCATGCAGCTCAATATCAAAAAAACAAACAAACCAATCCAAAAATGGGCAGAAGACCTAGATAGACTTTTCCCCAAAGAAGATATACAGGTTGCCAGAAAACACATGAAAGGATGCTCAACATCACTAATCATTAGAGAAATGCAAATCAAAACTACAATGAGGTATCACCTCACACCAGTCAGAATGGCCGTCATCAAAAAAATCTACGAACCATAAATGCTGGAGAGGGTGGGAGAAAACGGAACCCTCTTTCACTGTTGGTGGGAAAGTAAATTCATATAGCCTCTATGGAGAACAGTATGGAGGTTCCTTAGAAAACTAAAAATAGAACTACCATATGACCCAGCAATCCCACTACTGGGCATATACCCTGAGAAAACCATAATTCAAAAAGAATCATGTACCACAATGTTCACTGCAGCACTATTTACAATAGCCAGGACATGGAAGCAACCTAAGTGTCCATCAACAGATGAATGACTAAAGAAGATGTGGCACATATATACAATGGACTATTACTCAGCTGTAAAAAGAAATTAAATTGAGTTATTTGTAGTAAGGTGGATGGACCTAGAGTCTGTCATACAGAGTGAAGTAAGTCAGATAGAGAAAATCAAATACCGTATGCTAAAACATATACATGGAATCTAAAACAAAAAAAAGGCTCTGAAGAACCTAGGTGCAGGACAGGAGTAATGATACAGACATAGAGGATAGACTTGAGGACCCAGGGAGGGGGAAGGGTAAGCTGGGATAAAGTGAGAGAGTGGCATTGACATGTATACACTACCAAATATAAAATAGATAGCTAGTGGGAAGCAGCTGCGTAGCACAGGGAGATCAGCTCTGTGCTTTGTGACCACCTAGTGGAGTGGGATAGGGAGGGTAGTAGGGAGAGGCAAGAGGAAGAGGAAATGGGGATACATGCATACCTATGGTTGATTCACTTTGTTATACAGCAGAACATTGTAAAGCATTTATACTCCAATAAGGATGTTAAAAAATAAAATAAAATAAAATGAGGAAGGTACATTTATAAGCAAAAAGAAAAAGAAACTCAATATCAAAAAAACAACCCAGGGGACTTTCCTGGTGGTCCAGTGGTTAAGAATCCGCCTTCCAATGCAGGGGATGTGGGTTCAATCCCTGGTCAGGGAACTAAGATCCCACATGCTGGGAGGCAACTGAGCCCGTGGGCCAAAACTAGAGAGAAGCCTGCACTCCACAACTAGAGAAAAGCCCAGGCACTGCAACAAAGAGCCTGCATGCCACAACAAAAGATCCCACGTGCCGCAACTAAGACTTGATGCAGCCTAAATAAATAAATAACAAAAAAAAACCCCAACCCAATCAAAAATGGGCTGAAAACCTAAATAGATATTTCTCCTAAATAGACATGGTCTCCAAGACAGATGACCAATGAACACATGAAAAGATGTCCAATATTGCTAATTTTTAGAGAAATACAAATCAAAACCACAATGAAATATCTCCTCACACTAGTCAGAATGGCTATCATCAAAAATTCTAGAAATAATAAATGCTGGGAAGAGTGTGGAGAAAAGTAACCCTCCTACACTGTTGGTGGGAGAATAAATTGGTGCAGTCAGTATGGAAAACTGTATCAATATTCCTTTAAAAACTAAAAGTAAAGCTACCATATGATACAGCAATTGCACCCCTAGAATCTATATATAGAATATATCCAGAAAAGATGAAAACTGTAATTCAAAAAGATACATGCACCACAATGTTCATAGAAGCACTATTTACAATAGCCAAGACATGGATGTGATATATATACATATAATGGTATATTACTCAGCTCTAAAAAAGAATGAAATATTGCCATTTGCAGCAACATGGATGGACCTAGAGAATATCATACTAAGTTAGACAGAGAAACACAAATATTATTTGATATCACTTATATGTTGAATCTAGAAAATAATATAAAATGAATGTATATACAAAAAATAGACTCACACACAAAAAAACAAACTTATGGTTAAAGGGGAAAGGGAGGAAGTATAAATTAGGAGTATGGGATTAATAGACACAAACTACTATACATAAAATAGATAAGCAACAAGGGTTTATAACACAGGCAAAAATATTCAATATCCTGTAATAACCTATAATGGAAAAACATCTGAAAAAATATAACTAAATCACTTTGCCATACACATGAAACTAACACAGTATTGTAAATAAACTATACTTCAGTAAAAAGTAAAATTAAAAATAAAATAATAAAAATGATAATGAGTACCAAGAAAAGAAAAAATACTCCTTTTTTCCCAGTTAAAATGGCAGGCAGGTATTGCTAAGACCAATAGTATCTCATCATGCTGCAGTGGGTATGAATTCCTCATTGGCAATGGGCCACTTGCCAGAAAATGAAAGGCCCTTTCAATTTCATGTTTCACATTGCCAGGGTGAACTGGCTCAGCAGGTTAATTTGTTCCTGAGCACTTCTGGATTCAGAGAAAGGAATGGGGAGATCCTCAAGGATCAGAGTGAGGGAAGGGGTAGGAGCTGGTCCCCCTGGCTGTGTGATGACTTGGGCGGGGTGAGAGGGCTGTGTGGGGACAAAAAGGTAAAGTCAGGAGCTTTGTGGCTCAAACTTTTTCCCTGGAGAGTGAATGAGGCAGAGACATGAGCAAAGGCTAAGCTGACTTCTCTCATGTACGGCCCTTGCTCAGCCTTTGCTCATTTGATTTCTATCCACTTTTTCAGGAAAGTAGAATGGATGGCACTGTGGGGACTACTATTCCCCTTAAACTCTCTCTGCATAGCCTGACCTCCTTCCCCCAGATCCACTTTTCAGTCATCCCTTTGCATGAGGTCTTTTGGTTTCCTGAAGGCCTTGTAACATGGGAAGCAGAACGTTAACTTACTAAGTCTCACTGAGCTCTGTTTCTTTTAAGAATGCTTTCAGCTACAGGTAACAGAAACCTGATTAACAGAGGCTTACACACTCAGGGAAATCATCTCTTCTCATATAACAAGAAGCTGAGGGTCAGAGGGCTGGCAAGCATCAGCTTGATGTCTTGTAATATTAGAAGCAGGTCTCCACAATTCTCTTGGCCTATCCCTCTCATCACAAATGTTTCATGGCTGCATCCAAAGCAGAAAGCATGGAGGAGAACTGGTACCAATACATTTTTATCATGAGGACAAAAGCTATGCCAAAAGGCTCACAAACAGGTTGCCCCCATGGCTTATTGGTCAGCCAAATGAGACAAGCAGAGTGGATAAGCTACCTAAGCAGGTGGGGTACAGGGAAGCCACAGAGAAGAAGTCTAGCCAGCCAGCACGTCCTACACAAACATTGGAAAAAGATTGTGTCAGCTGTCATAGTGGAAAGAATGCTAGATTTGGATTCAGAAGACCTTGATCAAAATCTCAAATCTGCTAAGCTTTGTAACCATGAGCAAACCACTGAACATTTCTATTATATTGATTAGGACGTTGGGTTATAAGGAAAGGAAGATACAAAACAAGATCGTGTCAGCAACAGGAAGAGTATCTCCTGTGATAGGCAGTCAGTGGTGGAGCAAGTCTAGAGGTGTCTCAGGGCTTCTTGGTGTCTCCATCTACATGCTCTGCCACCCATCAACGACACTTAGAGCTGGCCCCACACTCGGGCTGGAAACAGCTCCAGGAATCTCATCACCACACAACAATGGATGGTACCCAGAAAAAGCAGCAGGACTACTCTCTTTTGTAAAGTTTTTTCTCAAAATCAGGGAAATCATTACCAGAAGTCGCCCTCTCCCCCAAGAAGACACCTCACAATGTCTCCTTGACACCAAATAGCTTTGGCTGGCCCACTCATGTTGGTCACTGGCAAGGGGCAGGAATCCATCTGACTGTCCCTGCCCCATCATCGGTGGGGAGGAGATATAGGGGAGTCAGCTACCTCTGTGTTAAATGACAACTTTCCCTGGGCATCTCACAGGATAGTCCTGAGGTTCACTTAAGATTATGAATGTGAGCATACCATTCAGATGTCAATGGTTGTTTCAGTAGTTTAATAAGATGCTAGCAGGCTTTTGATAGTTCCCCACATGACATGGGTTCCATGTGGTGGGGAGAAAGAAGTCCTAGGTGTCACTACTCTGGCTCAGGCCACCTGGCCAGTTTCCATTTACAGAGGTGTGAATTAGAAGTTGGGCTGTGCACACAAAGAGCTGCTGCCTGTCTTGGCATGTCTGGGTAATCCTACATGAAAACTAATGTATGGATCTAGAGGCAGAACAAGAACATTTTCCAAAACTATTCTCTGCCGTGCTCTTGATGACCATTTTAAATGTTTATAAAGAACCTTCAATCTAATGTCCTATGTCAACCAATCCAATCTGAGGTAAATAAACCATGCTCTCAGACCAGTGGTAATGCTTCATTTGACAGAAAACATAAAAATTAATTTTATGCACTGGAATTCCCTTTGGAAAGTATTAATAGAACTACCTGCCACTCAGGATATGAACTTGACCAAAAGGAAGCAACAGGTTTTAATGTAGCCGTGTGCTGCCTGGATTACCCACAATCTCTAGACAACTTTGTCAAGGACACAATGCATACTTGGACCTAAAGCATTCTTCATTTTTGTTTGTTTTCTGGGTCCCACAAGTAGATATTTAAATTATTTTTAGTTTGTTTTTATCCAAATAATACGTGAATTTGGCAACAAGTAAAATAAAACAGCTCAGATTTGTCAAGGAAATTAACAACCACACTGTGTTCTACAAGCAACAGAAACTACTGGCTTGGTCATAGGTTCACTCCAGCTGGGAAAACCCATCAGCAACATTCATGCTACCCTGACTATGTAAATGCCACACTGCAGGGCCAAGATGTGCACCAGGATCAAGGTCCAATCAAGTCTTCTTCTTTCTTTAAGCAGATGTTTCATCATCTGCTTAAAATCATGTCATTTTAATTTACTTCAAATTTGGTGACATATTTCATACCATTTTTGTTGAACCTAGTATTTCTAGTTACTTGTTTTCAACGTAAAGAGAGTAAGGAGGAGAAACTCTGGAGCTGAACTGCAGGAATTTGATTCCCAGCTGTGGGATTTTCCAGTTGTATGACTCCGGGAAAGTTTCTAAGGCTCGCTGGGGTTCTAAAATTTCATAAAGATGGCATTAGGTATGTATTTACTCATGTGCTGCTTCTACTCTGCAGAATCCACTTCTATCATTTCTTTGATAAATTCCTCCCTTCCATTTCATTCTGTCCTTTCTGAGATTTTTCTAGTAGTTGAATTTGGGGTTTCCCATATTGAACGTGTGTATATTATTTTTCCTCTGCATTTTCTTCTTTGACTTTTGCCTCCGGACTTGGGGATGTTTCCTCAACTTTATTTTTCAGTCAACCTGTCTATCTATATATATTTATTTAGTTTAGTAATTATGGATTTAGTCATGAGATAATTTTTCCCTCTGGTTTCCCTTTTTTATTACTTTAATTAAGCTTTTACTTTGAGATAGTTGTATATTCACATGCAGTTGTAAGGAATACTATGAAGAGATCCTATGTACCATTTATCCAGTTTCCCTCAATGGTAATATATTGTGAAACTATACTACAATATCACAGTCAGGATATTGACATTGAAGCAGTCAAGACACAAAACATTTTCATCACTAAAAAAAATCCCTCACATTGCCCTTTTATAGCCACACCCACTTCCTTCCATCCCCACCCCCTACTTAACCCTTGGCAACCACTTACCTATTCTACATTTCTACAACTTTGTCATTTCAAGTATATTATATATTATTATTATTATTTATTTTATTTTTTTTTTTGCGGTACGCGGGCCTCCCACTGCTGTGGCCTCTCCCTTTGTGGAGCACAGGCTCCGGATGTGCAGGCTCAGCGGCCATGGCTCATGGGCCCAGCCGTTCCGTGGCATGTGGGATCTTTCCAGACCGCGGCACGAATCCGTGTCCCCTGCATCGGCAGGCGGACTCCCAACCACTGCGCCACCAGGGAAGCCCCAAGTATATTATGTAAATGGAATCTTACAGGGTGTAACTTTTGGGATTGGCTTTTTTTTTCTTTAACATCTTTATTGTAGTATAATTGCTTTACAATAGTTTGTTAGTTTCTGCTGTATAACAAAGTGAATCAGCTGTACATATACATATATCCGCATATCTCCTCCCTCTTGCATATCCCTCACACCCTCCTTATCCCACCCCTCTAGGTTGATACAAAGCACGGAGCTGATCTCCCTGTACTCTGTGGCTGCTTCCCACCTGCTATCTATTTTACATTTGGTAGTGTATATATGACCATGCCACTCTCTCACTTCGTCCCAGCTTACCCTTCCTCCTCCCCGTGTCTTCAAATCCATTCTCTACAGCTGCGTTGTTATTCGTGTCCTGCCTCTAGGTTCTTCAGAACCATTTTCTTTTTTGCTTTAGATTCCATAGATATGTGTTAGCATACAGTATTTGTCTTTCTCTTTCTGACTTACTTCACTCTGTATGCTAGATTCTAGGTCCATCCACCTCACTACAAATAACTCAATTTCATTTCTTTTTATGGCTGAGTAGTATTCCATTGTATATATGTGCCACATCTTCTTTATCCATTCATCTGTTGATGGACACTTAGGTTGCTTCTATGTCCTGGATATTGTAAATAGAGCTGCAATGAACATTTTGGTACATGACTCTTTTTGAATTATGGTTTTCTCAGGGTATATGCCCAGTAGTGGGATTGCTGGGTCATATGGTAGTTCTACTTGTAGTTTTTTAAGGAACCTCCATACTGTTCTCCACAGTTGCTGTATCAATTTACATTCCCACCAACAGTGTAAGAGGGTTCCCTTTTCTCCACACCCTCTCCAGCATTTATTGTTTCTAGATTTTTTGATGATGGCCATTCTGACTGGTGTGAGATGATATTTGTAGTTTTTTAAGGAAGCTCCATACTGTTCTCCATAGTGGCTGTACCAATTCACATTCCCACCAGCAGTGCAGGAGTGTTCCCTTTTCTCCACACTCTCTCCAGCATTTATTGTTTGCAGATTTTTTTGATGATGGCCATTCTGACTGGTGTGAGGTGATATCTCATTGTAGTTTGGATTTGCATTTCTCTAATGATTAGTGATGTTAGGCATCCTTTCATGTGTTTGTTGGCAATCTGTATATCTTCTTTGGAGAAATGTCTATTTAGGTCTTCTGCCCATTTTTGGACTGGGTTGTTTGTTTTCTTGATAATAAACTACATGAGCTGCTTGTACATTTTGGAGATTAATCCTTTGTCAGTTGCTTCATTTGCAAATATTTTCTCCCATTCTGAGGGTTGTCTCTTCATCTTGTTTATGGTTTCCTTTGCTGTACAAAAGCTACTAAGATTTATTAGGTCCCATTTGTTTATTTTTGTTTTTATTTCCATTCCTCTAGGAGGTGAGTCAAAAAGGATCTTGCTGTGATTTGTCTTGGAGTGTTCTGCCTATGTTTTCCTCTAAGAGTTTTATAGTGTCTAGCCTTACATTTAGGTCTATAATCCATTTTGAGTTTATTTTTGTGTATGGTGTTAGGGAGTGTTTTAATTTCATTCTTTTACAGGTAGCTGTCCAGTTTTCCCAGCACCACTTATTTAAGAGGCTCTCTTTTCTACATTGAATATTATTGCATCCTTTACCAAAGATAAGGTGACCATATGTGTGTGGGTTTATCTCTGGGCTTTCTATCCTGTTTCATTGATCTATATTTCTGTTTTTGTGCAAGTACCATAGTGTCTTGCTTACTGTAGCTTTGTAGAATAGTCTGAAGTCAAGAAGACTGATTCCTCCAGCTCCATTTTTCTTTCTGAAGATTGCTTTGTTTGTGTTTCCAAACAAACTGTGATTTTTTTGTTCTAGTTCTGTGAAAAATGTCATTTGTAGTTTGATAGGGATTGCACTGAATCTGTAGATTGCTTTGGGTAGTATAATCATTTTCACAGTGTTGATTCTTCCAATCCAAGAACATGGTATATCTCTCTATCTGTTTGTATCATCTTTAATTTCTTTCATCAGTATCTTATAGTTTTCTGCATACAGGTCTTTTGTCTACTTAGGTAGAATTATCCTAGGTATTTTATTCTTTTTGTTGCAATGGTAAATGGGAGTGTTTCCTTAATTTCTCTTGGTTTCCCCTTTTTGGCTTTTAATATTTTTTCTTTGTATTTAGTTTCTGTTAGTTTGATTAATATGTGTCTTGTCATGTTCCTCCTTGGTTTTATCCTGTATAGGACTCTCTTCCTTTCTTGATCTTGGATGACTATTTCCTTTCCCATGTTAGGGAATTTTTTGACTATAATCTCTTCAATATTTTCTCAGGTCCTTTCTCTTTCTCTTCTTCTTCTGGGACTTATTTGAATGTTGATGCTTTTAATGTTGTGTCCAGTGTTTCTGAGACTGTCCTCATTTCTTTTCGTTCTTTTTTCTTTATTCTGCTCCATGGCAGTTATTTCCATCATGCTATCGTCCAGCTCACTTATCCATTCTTCTGCCTCAGTTATTCTGCTATTGATTCCTTCTAGTGTATTTTTCATTTCAGTTATTGTATTGTTCATCTCTGTTTTTTTGTTCTTTAGTTCTAGAGCTTGTATGTTGCTTTCTTATTTTAATTTGTCTTTCTGTCTGCTGTTCTGATTGGGTGATTGCCATTATTCTGTCTTCTGGATCACTTATTTGTTCTTTTGCATTATTTAGCCTGCTCTTCATTGCTTCTAGATTGACTTTTATCTTGGCAATTGTGTTGTCTTATTTGAATGTTTCATCTTTATAGTTTCCATTTCCTTGTTGCACTGATCTGCATTTCTATTGATAATCTTTCTTAAGTCTTTTAGCATTCTTATTACCTCCTTTTTGAACTCAGGTTCTAGGAGAGTGGAGAGGTCTGTTTCATTGTTTGTTCTTTCAGGGGATTTCTCTTGTTCTTTTATTTATTTGTTTGTTTGTTTGTTTATTTTCTTGGCCACACCATGCAGCTTGTGGGATCTTAGTTCCCTGACCAGGGATGAAACCCAGGCCCTCAGCAATGAAAGCACATAGTCCTAACCACTGGACTGCCAGGGAATTCCCTTTTGCTCTTTCAATTGGCAGTAGTTCCTCTGCTTTTTCATCTTAGTTAAATTTCTTTTTTTCTATGAATTTAGGAGAAATAATTGTATACTCTGGTCTTGATGGGCTTTTTTTAATGAAGGAACATCCCTCTGTAGACTGAGTCCAGTTTTTTGGTGTGAGGCCTGTTTTTGCTATGGATGCCTGCCATGTCTTTCCTCAGAGTCTGCTGGCCCTTATCCACTTGATAAGGGGTGTGATTGGTGTAGTGATGCCCAGAGCCTGCACTGGATGTTCGGTGGGGCCTTCTCTTGGCTGTCACAGCCCTGTCAGGGCAGGATCTGTTTTCCAGTTGTTGGAGTAGAAACCCTGAGGGTAGCATTCTATAAGGCTCTATTGCCCTTAAGTGTGTGCTGTATCCACAAGGAGGTGAGCATTGAAGGAAGTGAAGCCTGGGTGGTCACAGCAGGCCTAAGTGCCACCCATACAGCCATCCACAGTTCTGCCCAGAAGCACTGCAAAGTTGCATCCCTTTCTCTGTTTTGTTCATCCCAGACCTAGTGCTAGGCTGTCACTGGTGACCAGGGTGTTGTGACTACTGGAATTGAGGTGGTTGTGCTGCCCCTGGGACCTAGGCTGCCTCTATGGTAGGGCTCTCCCAGGGCCTGTCTGTCACAGATCTATCTCCCACCTGCATTGTGAAAGGTGAGCAGAACTGGAGTGCTCCCACCAGGAAAGGAACCACTGTGTACTCCTCCCCAGGGGCTGTCCACTGAACATGTGTGACTCTGTTGTACCACCCACCACCTGGTATGTGCACCAACAAGGTCCACTGCTGCCAGACCTGCACCTGGAACTACCAGTGCTGTGGCCAAGCTCACAAAGCCTACCACCACCAGAGCCATGCCCTGGTATGAGCATGTTGACAATGGTGTTCCTAGGGGGACCTGCACCCTGACCTGCATGTGCTGATAATCGGGCTCCTTTGGCCAACCTGTACCCAGCTCTGTGTGTGCTAGTGATGGGCTCTGAGTTTTGGCCCAGACTACACTCCAGGGCCTCTAGAGCTAGACCAAATCCTCTCCCAAGGTCCCTCTGTTGAAGCCCAAGTTTCAGAGCCTAGCCACTGTGCACTGTATCATCCCTGCTCAGTTCATGTTTTGGGGTGGGAAGTGTCACGATGTAGCAGCTGTCAGCACCAGTCTCTCCACCCTGATTACTAGCAAGCCAGTACACACGCTCTCCTTGCGAGTAGAGTTCAGCCCCCTCCAGTCCATCTATCTGACCTGGCAGACCTCTGTGAAGAAGCAGGGGGTTCCCAGGGAGAGGGACCACCTGTGTGGTCTTTCCTCTTTCACAACTCCCTCCCAGCGGGACCGGTCCCTTCATGATGCCTTTTTCTTTTTCTGTCCTGCTTCAGTTACATGTGAATCTTTCTTGCTGCTTTGGTTGTATAAGAGATTTCTGTCAGCTTTCAGTTGGTTTTCTGTGAAATTTGTTATTCATGTAGATGTATTTTTGATGTGTTTTTTGGGGAAGGTGAGTTCCACATCCTCCTACTCTGCCATCTTGATTGGGAGCAAAGGGAGTATGTTTTCAACCATTAATCCCCAACACAAGAGAAGGAAAGTGTTGCCTGTTATTTTTAGAGGCCACCCAGGTTCCTGAATGTGACCCTGAATCATGTGTGAAGTTCTGTTTTGTCCAGAAGCAGAGGTCTCCATGTTAAATCCTGGAGTAGCAGTGTTTGTGGTGGCAGAGCAGATGCTGCCCAGCTACTGATGTGTGTGCTCTGTGACAGAGGTCTGCAGGCAGGGCCCTCTGAGGAACATTGGCTTCCCTGTGGTAGCAGACTTGTCAGACCCTGTGAAATAATACCCAGGCAAGATGACTCTGTGTGGAATCTCTCCAGAGCAAGAGTCAGCTTGTTGGCAGGGTGACTGGATGGGCACATTGGTATGTCAGCACCTAGCTGGGACCAGTGCTGCCATAAAATTTGTACATTGCCACCTGCTTGGAACCCTTCAAATGCTCTGCATGGCTGTCTACAGAAAGGCCTCAGGCTTACATCATGCAGCCTGAGCCCTACCCTCTTTGATCTTCCTCTGGAGTCAGAATGCCTGGTTCGAGTCTTGGGCCCACCCACTTCCTAGCACCAACAAGTCAGCATGTTGCCTCTCTGCACCTCAGTTTCTTCATGGGGACACGGGGACCTCAATGCTCAGCCCCCTGAGCGTTTGCTCTCTGCCTCTCTGATCTCACGCCCATTGCACATCTCCCACGTGGTGTCATGCCTTGTCTCTCCACTAACAGGCTCCCTGTGAGCCCCTGGAGGATGTGAGCTGATTTCCATGGGGAGTGGCTTACTGGGGTTAGAGGGTGAGCCTGCTTAGGGTTGGGCAGTTAGGAAGAAGCTAATGGAAGTCTGGGGTGCGGGGAAAGTGGGAGCAGAGGCAGATCTCAGAATTGAGATGGAAATCCAGACTCAGTTCTTGCCATAACAAATAGACAAACTTTGGGGATTTTTTATCTTACAAGTTCTTGCCTTCTCGGTAAGGATGGTTCAGTTGGGTCCCTGCTTAGAGTCTCACAAGGCCATGATCAAGGTGTCTGCAGGATGTGCTCCCTTCTGGTGGCTCTGAGGATGGGTCTGCTTCCAACCTCACTCAGGTTATTGGCAAATCCAGTTCCTTGGAACTGTAAGACTGAGTCTCTTTTCCCTAGCTGGCTGTGGCCACTCTAAAGTCTGTCCTGTGCAGGCAGCTTGGGTGTTGGCCTGTCACACTCTCCCCTTCTATGGGGCAGCTGTCCCTCTCTCCTTGGTGATGGGCTTGTCCCTCCTGCCCTCCCACCTCCATTGCCCCCTCCCTAAAACTCTGGATGGGTCCATACACTTTGAACTACACTGAGGAATAGGGGGACTGTCACAAAATGGGGCATCAGAAACACAGTGACCACAAGCAGATTGGGGCTTGGGCTTGATGGGCTCGGAGCTCTGGGGAGATGCTGGAGGTTTTTATTGAGCTCTTAACATCTAAAGTCATATTATTGACATGTCAAATATATTTAATCCTTAGAGAAGGCATGTAAATGGATGTGTCGTGCTATTTCAGAAGTTTTCACCAAAACCCCCCTAGTCAAACTTTTACATGGAGTAAAGGCAGGGAGAGTGAGATGAGGCTCTTCATGATGCTTTGCGCTGGCAGCCTGTGGGCCTGGTGCATAATGAATCCTACCAGATTGGATGCCTTTGTGTTTCAGGAGAGTGTAAGGACTGAGTGGAGAGGGGACATGTGTGCAGCTGAGCACTCACACGACACCTGCAAAGGCCTTTCATGGGTAACGGAATGGGTGCCATGGTCCTCCTCCATGGAGAAACCTCATAGGTCACATGGCTCTGAGGTTATTTATTCCTCACTTCTCTCTGTGCTCAGTGTTCCAGCATGGAGTTCTGGGCCAATGTAGCACTGAAGGGCACAGCTTCCTTGGTCCTTGCCCTCCTGCTCTGCTGTCCAGTCTTAGAAAGACCAGCCCCTCAGGCCCGTGAGGGCTGTTGGAAGCTACAGATTTGTGTCTCACAGTTCATAGTCCTCGGCAATGCACAATGCCAGAACTGAACTAACTTGGCTGAGCCTGGGTCGTGCACCCATCCCCAAACACTGACCTCTGCGGGTGGGGACTGAAAGATGCCAATGGGCTTCACTAAGTAAATTTACCCTTCCCTGAACCCACCTCTCTGTTGGGGGCTGGGTTTGAGTCACATCCTTCACTGTGAGGCCGCACTTCTGTACGTGTATGCACATAGTTTCCCTGCAGATCATGTGTGCTGTCAAAAAGGCCCAACCAAAGAGGCATTTTATTATCATGGTTGTTTACATCCATCTTTCCATCCACACAAAGGATTTGCTGGTAGGTGTCCAGACCTAGAGTCCTAAGGATGGTGGTTCTCATCTGAGATCCTACTGCTCTGAAGACACATGTTCTTTCCTGTGGATGTTGACCCTACTTACATTTTCCTCTGAAAGATATATGTCACCACATCCCACAGTGATTTGCCAATTGTCCTTAACTTTTCCTCTTCCCTATCACATCCAATAGAAGTAGCCCTATTCATAAATGAATTACTATATTAACAAGCAGTGAATTTATTTTCTGTTTGCCAGCAGTAGTTGTATAAAGTATCTGATTTTGAAAGGTTTAAGATCCTCAGGGCACCAAGAACTAAAACGTAGGAGATCCCATTTCTGTCCCTGGAACACTCAGGGTAGGTGTACCCTTTCTATAGTTTAGAGTCTATATTTGTAAAGTGACAACCAGAAAGGTGAGGAGAAAGTTTATGAAAATATGTCCATTAGCTTCATGGTTTTTTTTTGTTCCTGCAAATATTTGCACAGCAATCACTTTGGTAGTGAACAGTAAAGTAATCATCAATCAAAAGCCTGTGAGATGATCAAAGTATCATAGAACAAAAGAGAACAGGAGCCTACCACCAAGATAAACTGAGATTTTATTTTACTTTTTGAATTTTTATTCTAGGTAATGGGACACTGATTGGAGCATCAGCAAATGTGGTTTGTTCAGGAATTGCAGAGCAGCATGGATATGGATTTTCTTTCATGGAATTTTTCAGGTACTTTAAAAACTCATTTAAAATTTCTGTTTATACTGTCCCTAAACTTACTTTATTAAAAAATCAGGGCTTCCCTGGTGGCGCAGTGGTTGAGAGTCCGCCTGCCGATGCAGGGGACACGGGTTCATGCCCTGGTCCGGGAAGATCCCACATGCCGCGGAGCGGCTGGGCCCGTGAGCCATGGCCGCTGAGCCTGCGCGTCCAGAGCCTGTGCTCCACAATGGGAGAGGCCACAACAGTGAGAGGCCCACGTACCGCAAAAAAAAAAAAAAAAAATCAGCCACACATACTGCTAAGCACTAATATAAGCATGTTTTAATAATTAGAGATACATTGATATTTTATGTTGTTGTTCCCTTGAAAATTCCAGTGGGGATTTGTGCCTTGATTGCCCATGATGAGGGTACATAATGAGAGTCTGACATCCCCCTACCGGATTGCCCAGCAAAAAATTTCATGACTGAAGGGACCCAGGAATATTGCAGACTGGGGGCAGCCTGGGAGCAGGCACCTCTCAGGAGGACAGTGCAGAGAGGAGGCCCTGGATGGGGGAGAGCAGCTGATGCCAGCTCCTGCAAAGGAGGACCTGCTCTGAGGGAGCCAGGTCCGCTCTGGGGTCCTGGCCCCTACATGCTTGTGTTCATATGGCACCACTGCATTTTGGATGCAGGAACTGGGCAGAATAGACATTGGTGGTGCCTGTAAAATGGTGCTGTCAAAATGAACTGACATTCATTTGGGGGATACAATGGGGGATATCTAATGGAGGCACACATCCATATCATCTAGGCTGAACCCAACTTTTGATTTCTAGAAATAAAAGACAGTTACCTTTATGGATATATAAAGCTTGTAAGGCCACATTCTTTTGCAATAACATAATATAATAATAAGTCCAGATCTCACAGTACTATGCAGACACCAGACACCATAATCCACTTCTCTTTGTGTTTCAGGTTGGGCTTCCCAATGATGGTTGTCTCCTGCATGGTTGGGATGTGCTACCTCCTTGTTGCTCATGTCGTTATAGGATGGAATTAGTAGATATACAATGTGTGAAGACTGAGGGAAACTTGACCCATCACCAACATCAGTAGAATACTACCCCAAAACCACTCTTTGGAGAAGAAAAGGTGCTTACCATGGGGGTGCTCTGGAATGGACACCTTTGCTATCCACACTCTTATTTGGGTGAAGCTGGCAAATTGTGGTAAATACAAGATAACTTACACAAGATTCTACCACAGGAAAATATGTATATCTCAAAATACATCTAAGCTATGCTCTGTAGGAAAAGACACAAATTCAATAATTCACTCCAAATGGCTTGTGTTGTTTAAATATCACTTCTCCTGAGGCTATCAATAGTTTTTCTTCATGTAATCACTTTTCATGTTAAAATAATGAGCATTCCAATTGTATACCCTCTTAATGCATACTTTTCTTGGGAAGGGCATACAATTTGTAAGGAAACATTATATGTATTAAAAAAAAATACTGCCCCTTGACAAAGGGTCTTAGAATTTGTTAGTCTCTTGCTTTTTAGTAGCTTACATTATATAAAATTGCATTTTATTCATTAATGGTTTTCTCTGGAGTTTTTTTTTTTTTTTTTTTTGCGGTACGCGGGCCTCTCACTGCCGTGGCCTCTCCCGTTGAGGAGCACAGGCTCTGGACATGCAGGCTCAGCGGCCATGGATCATGGGCCCAGCTGCTCCGCGGCATGTGGGATCTTCCCAGACTGGGGCACGAACCTGTGTCCCCTGCATCGGCAGGCAGACTCTCAACCACTGTGCCACCAGGGAAGCCCTCTCTGGAGTTTTTAAGTCATCAGTTAAAAGTCCAGATATTTGACTTGCAGAAATCATATGTGCTTTTTTAAAATAATATTTTAAATATTTACCAACCTGGAAAAATAATCTTCAGTTTTGAAAATGGTGTATGCTATTTCTATCAATTACCCCAGAGTGTGGTCAATACATTCAGCTCTACATACCTGCTGGATTTCAGTGGTGCAGTCAACGCTTACTAAATGCTATTCTTTTGTGGAACATTAAACATAAAGCAAGGACAATGAGAGCAAAGATTAAGAGGGAGCTGGGCTTCAGCTGAGGTCTCATCTGCTCTGCTTGATCAATACCATGGCTAAACCTCAGACAAAAAACCTCTTCTTCAGTTTCAGTCTACTGTGTGTGATACCTTGAGATGAGATGAAGAAAAAGAAGATGTTTACTGGGGACTCTGCTCAGAAGCAGTAGTTGTATAAAGTATCTGATTTTGAAAGGTTTAAGATCCTCAGGGCACCAAGAACTAAAATGTAGGAGATCCCATTTCTGTCCCTGGAACCCTCAGCGTAGGTGTACCCTTTCTATAGTTTAGAGTCTATATTTGTAAAGTGACAACCAGAAAGGTGAGGAGAAAGTTTATGAAAATATGTCCTTTAGCTTCATGAGCTATCTTTGAATTCCTTGTCAGCAAAAGTGACAAAAAAACCCATTTTTGTTTTAAAATCTGGGTTGAGGAAGTCACAGAAATTGCATGTGCACCTGACTCACTGCTCGAGTGAAGCCCTCACTCCCCAGTCTTTCCAGGAAAGGAGCCCTGCCAGCATTCCAGCTCTGCTCCCTTTTCATGTTGCCTCACTGAAGCTTAGATGCCCTGAGTCCTTCCACCAAAAGGCTTTGTTTTCTCTTTTCCCACATGTTTCCATGCCTGGAGGTGGTATTGGCACCTTCCTTGTGCCCAGATGCTGCTCTTAATTCATGTCTGTTCTCTCCTCCCTCAGTATCTCTTCCCCTGTGGTGCACAACCTCTACCTCTCCCCCTCCCATCTCAGCTCCTCAGTTATCACATCTCATTCTTAAATACCTGAGCTCCTGGCTTATTTCTTCCTCTCTCCCTCACCCCTTCAACCTTCTCAGAATTCCCTGAGATTTGACACTCAAGCCTCATTACACCCTGGCTGGATCACCAGGAACTGCACCTTTAATTCTTCATCTCAAATGTCTCTCTCTGATACTTCCAATACTCCCAGCTATCTCCTCCAGATTATCACCTCAACAGAGTCCTCCAGTGACACCTCCAACTCATCCCTTTCTCTAACTTCCCACACCAGTTCCCTCCTAGCTCAGTGTTCTACTTCTGCCCTTAAATTCAAAACTCTGTTGATAAACTGGCACTGTTCTACCTTTTCTGGTGCCTAAACGCCTAAATGTTACTGAGGTAAATCATTTGACTAGGATGACTTGTTTTACTTTAAAATAAAGATTACAAACATCAAAAAAGCACTCAAGGTTGCCTGGCTCATTTGCCACATTTCCCTAGTGCAGCAGTCAGAGCCCTGGCTGAACAGATGGCTGTTCGATTAGGGACGCTTACAGGGAATTTAATCAGGGATGGTGCAGTCCTTGGAACTAGTCAGAGGAGGCACTTGTAGGCCTCTGAGGGTGAGGGTCACCAGGACCTGCAGATGCAGGGAGCAGTATGGAAAGGGACCCATGACAGGAGCTTCTGTGGAGAGTTGCAGTCATCAAGAATCACTTTGCAGGGAAGGGGCTGTGAGAATTGTCTGACTTCACTCCTTTTCCTCCCTCTGATTTTCACTGTCCTTCCCATTGTCTGAAGCCAGCCAGAAGCCAAGGGTGAGAGGAAATGTTGATGTTGTCCATGTAGGTAAGCTCCTGTGGACACTGAGCCAGACAATAGAAGGAGAGTGGATCTGATGGGCAGATGGAAGATACTCAGCTCTGTCCACCATTTTCAGCAGATGAAAAAAGTTCATATCTGCAATAAAGGAAACAATGAAAGTTCCATCAGATTTTCTGTCGAATTTGTCAATTCTCTCTCCTGATACTGTCTCCAGAATTAGTAGGTAAACAATCCAGTGCTTACTAAATCCTGTTTCATGATGATAGAAAAAGACAACACTGAAGGAACAAATGGCAACTTTGCTGTGAATGTTGAACTACCACAGTTAGGCATTGTCTGGCACCTCATGCGTAAACCCCCAAAGTTCACAGGGACTGTGAGGACACACTTTTACAGTCTGAATTCAAGATGAAGAGTCTGTTTGCTCTTCTGCTGCACATGACAATCCTTTCCTTCCTGAGTTGTGTTAGTAGCTACACAGCTTTGACAGGTACGTGAAAATAAAGGCCATGCACCCCAGATAAGGTCATGTGTAGGCAAGCGTGGAGGAACAGGTAACAAAGCAGCAGACAGAGCTACTATGGGAATTGGAACCACTTCCTCCTGTAATTTATGTGTGCCTTCCAGACCTGCTTGGGCTCAAGCCCACATAACACAAGACCTAAACTCCACATGACACAAGACCAGTGCACACGTCTAACTTTATGGATCAGTTGGTTAGATGACACTTGGTTTACGACATGCAGTTCAACTTGCCTGATGACACTGTTTCCCACAATAGTGTCCTCAATTTGTAACAGGGCCCAGTGGGAGCCAAGAGCTGCTTTTAAAATGGAGACTAGTAGAATGGGAGGGCATGGACCTTATCCAACCGTTCATGGTCTGCACTGTGGTTTTCCCATTGAGGTCTGCCACAGACACTGAGGACTTCTTCAATGTGCTATGATGTTACAGAAGGCCCAAGTGGCAGGGCAACATGCACAACAGCCTGGGCCTGCTGAAGGGCCTTTACTTGCTTCAGTGTCCCTCAAACCTTGCAGCTTCAGGAGGTCACCTGGTAATAGGTTGGAGTAGCTTCTTCAATGTGTTATATGTTGCCTGCAAGATTGAAAGTGGACCACCAAGAATAGTACCGTTTTTTTTGTGTGTGTGATTAGTGCAACAATTTGTCTCTCATTTTGCAGGGTAATTTTAAATCAGCGATTAGCACTAGCCCCTAAAATTTCCATTAGGATATTGTATTTCTTTTGTTTTACTATCTTGGTATGGAATGAGAAACTTCTTAATAGAATAGAGAATAAACTTGGAGATTCTGACATTATTCGGCATATTATCTATCCCAGGACTCATTCTGGGGCTGGGGAAATCACCTCAGGATGGGTCCACTGTTCCACAGGATCAGCTATTACATGAGCTTCTAAGTGAACTATAGGGTATTTTTGGGTCACCGAGAATTGCAGAAAATTAACACCAGAAAAGAAAATTTCTTTTCACCAATGTACAATTTTTCTGTTAAATGGCCGCAAATGGCTTGTGCTGTTTCACTGCACCTGCCTCTGAAGACGATGTGAGGGGAGAGAATAAGCGTGTCCTCAGATGTGTTGCAAGATTCTTTCTCAAAGGGATGTGGCCTCCCTTCAAAGAACACATTTAGGTCTGGGAAGTGGCTGAGGTTGTTAATCCTTCTTAAGACCCTTGATACATCTTATCAGATCCAGAGTCCTTCTAGTTTTATATGTGAAGCTGCCCATATAATTCACTACTATGAAGTCTACAATCAACTTGTCTTTTGGCTTAGGTCTCTGAAGCTCACTGTGGTCAATGTGCCCACCTTGACTGTGACAATGAACTGCTTCCCTGGCCTCTCCTCCCTCGGGATCTTATTATTACCATTGGGAAAAGAGGACTCAATTCTATTACTGTGTTCCCTACTCTCATCAACAGTCTCCATAGGACAGCCATCACAAGCGTTTCCAAGGACGCTGTGCCCTCCTCCACACCCTGCACTTCCTGATGCCTCCATGAAGGAGGTGGCCTCTGGATTCTCTTGCAGGGAATGCATGGGGCAGTGGGGTAGGTCACACACATTCTGAGCCATTGGATTCCTATATGCCAAGAACTAACCAGCTGTACCTAGAATTAACACCTCTTCCAAGTGCTCAAGCCATCACATGGAATCTCAAATTCCAGGTGAGTGCAAAGACTCAAGGTTTGGCTTGCTGTAGCCATATATTTCATCCTGCTTGTTGTGGTATCTGTAGACTCCAATCCCCTATGTGCTCCCTACACAGAGTGGTAACTTTTTCAACAGGCAAGATAGTTTTTCTTGAAGTAGACTTTATACTTCTATATCCAGCACATACTAGTTTTTTAGATCCCTGGAGAAATGAGGGGTATTAGAGATGAGTCTTGAGGCAAATTCATATCATCTTGGGAGGCAACTGACCCAAGTACAGCCACAAAAATGGTTGTTAGATGAGAAGGCCGCTCTCCTGCATACTCCTGAGGGAGGCCCAGGCAGGATTTTTTGGTTCAGAGTTCTCAGCTGGGTCTGAGTCTGATCACGTATCTATGGCCCACCATCAGTGTCCTACTTCCCCACCAGCATCCATGCCAATCCTCACAGTCAGCTTCTGGGCCTGGGCCTCACCCAAATCTGCTGGCTCCTTCCAAGCTGCCTTCAAAGTTTTCTGATCAACCACTCATGTTCTCAGTTGAACAAATACCCATGTCTTTCAGTTCCTGTCCCCTGTCTTCTTTATGGTCTCCCAAGCTGTCAGGAGAAGCCAGCATATCCCAGACACAATGACCACTGGGGGTCCAATGTCTTGCCCTCCTAATGACCTTCAAGGAGAGTGATGCTGGTGCAGACATGAGTGGTCTTAGTTTTATTCCCCCCCTGGAATGGAGGTTATCCCTGCCTCCCTCAGAGATGTGAGGAAAACAACTCCAATTCTCATATGGGAGTTTATTTCCTGGGGCCATTTAGGTTATGGATTAGACAGGGAACAGAGAGAACAATCAAACTGCAAAATATGAGAAGAGTTTGATAAAGATGGACTTTGCAAAGTATGGACACAGTATTAAGAAACTACAAAGGGGAATGAAGTGCCTAGAGTTAGTAAAAATGAAACAGCATTATCACCCCTAAAGCTATGTGGAGAGGGTCTCTAGACAACCTGTGGCCAAGTGCTGCAGCCAGCCTGCCAGTCTGCGGGAAAGAGGAAAAGAAATACAATATCAATCTCCTTTTCTTCTAGCTCCTGCCAGCAATCTCCATTGGCCAAACCCAACCAGAATTCATGTTGTAGGAAACCATTCATGTTGCCTGTGTCAGCCAGCTTCTGGGCTGGAAGCAGGATGGAGAAGGGAGAGATCAGCCTCTGAGTCAGAGGGAAGAGCTACAGCTCACCTAGGAAGTTCACGTTCCTTGGCTCTGGGAAGATTCCAGGCCTCCTCTCCTCTAAGCCCTCACAATTTATCAACCCCCACTCCCAATTTTACTTCACTGAGTACATAGAAACCTTCAAAGAAGAACATTGTCATCAGTAACTTTGCAAATTTCTCTGCAGCCAGATCCAAGTTTCTGTCTTACAGAATAAACTCAGTGCCTCTGGCTTTGTCAAAGGCCCCCATGTATGCTCTTAATCTTGATCCCTCATTTTCTCATAAGCTTCACTTTTTCTAATAAGAAACTGCTCTCCTCTGCATCATCTACCACACCACTTCCACCCACAAATAGACATGATTTGATAGGCTTCATTCGTTCACTCACCCATTCATTTACTCATTCATTCATTTAAAGGTATTTCTTTAATGTTTTTTTATGTTGTAGGCAAAGTTTCTAGGTTCTAAAGGTGGGAAAGTAAAAACAAACAAACAAAAGACTTTAATTTTATGGAACTTCCATTTAATCCCATCTTAAAACTCATCATCTTTCTCTAGCCACTACCCTATTCCTAAAACTTTTTGAAACAGGTTTTTTCTGTGTCATTTACATCTTCTCTTTTCCAATTTACTCTCTTTTTATTACTATAAATAATTCAGGCATAGAAAAACTGGAAAATATAACAAATATCCATGTATGCCCTACCCAGTTTACTTGAAAAAAATACTGCATATAACCCAAGACTACTCTCTATCTTCCCAATAATATCCCCCCACACCACCATTAGAGGTAACTATAAGCACAGATTTGATGGTTTTGCTCTACTTTATAAAATCAAAATCTCCCATGTCATTACATGGTCTTGACCCTATGTCATTGTCAACACCATTCCTTACCTGTGCTGGTGCATTAGCTGCACTGGGAGGTCCTCCTCTCTGCAGGTGAGTGACAGGTACTTACTGAGTCTGTTCTTTGTGCTGGACAATTTTTTAGGCACCTGCCCTAAATGTGTTTATCTTCAAGGGAGGCAGAGAACAGATTAAATAAATATGTTCAGGCAATGGTGGTAAGAAAAATGCAGTCAGCAATTCTCGATAGGTTGGTTGGGGAGAGGACATCTGGGCAGAAACAAAGTGAGGGACCAGATGTGGAGATGTCTGGAGAAGGAATGAGCAGCCGAGTGCTCAGGAAGTGGGCCCCCAGGCAAGGGTATGTTGGTGTGTTCTTGTCACAGCAGAGTGAGCTATGGGAAGAGGAACCCTGGTTCTGACGCTGCAGGATTGTAGGCCAAGGGGAGGACTTCAGATATTGGTTCATCAGAAGATAAAGCTAGATGAATGAATGGAATGTTGAAGGGAGAAGGTCACATCCCAGCTGTCCTAGAAACATACTGTTATCTCCTTCGCTGTGTCAAAGACAAAAGTTGGGCAAGTAGGGAGATGATTTTATTTAGGCTATTGCAATGGGGAGACCACCCCAGATCCACAGATCAGCGTGTCTCAGAATGGTGGACTTGCTGTTTTTAGTGAGGAGTAAACAAGCTGCAGATGGAGTGATTTGCAATTGGACTTGTTTGATGAAAGTGGAAGTCTCAGTTACCACTTTAGCTGATCAGTCATGAGAAACAGCTTTAATCTTTGCTAATCAATCACGAGATGAAGAACAAGAAGTTGGAGGGTCTGTGTTTGCCCTTGGCAATTGCAATTGTATAACCACAGGGCCTTAGGTCACCCTGTTTTAAATAGAAAAACATTAAAGTAAAACACATCTTGCAACTGAGAATATCTCAATATAAATATCTGAATACAAGATATAAATCTTTACCTGCATTGTCCCACAGGAAGCTCCAGAGGCCAAGCCCTGGCAAGGGTCCCATTTCGTGGAGGTGAGGAGTACAAGGCTGCCCACCACCAGTAGTGATCTCCCCACTTCAGGCCACATCCACTGCCTTTCCTGTGGGGTTGGAGTTGCTAAATAGAGCTCAACAAGCAAAGCACTGGTGGGAACAACACTTTACTCATGGAGAAGAGACTCAGCAAGATCTAGGTCTGGTCTGTGGTGTGAAATGGTCTCCCATGCCAGCGGGTCTCTCCAGATAGCAATGATGGGAGACAGACTGAATGATACCCTCTCCTGCTGCAGAAAAAGACCCTGTCCCCTTCCCACAGGGGCAGATAAACTAACAGGCTGGCCAGGTGTGTTATGACACACATGCTTAAGCAGAGCAAGGAAGTTCACCGCAAACTTCATCCACACAAAATGCACCCCAGGACAGAGAAAGCTTTCTTCTACTGAGGAAGAAGCCCTTAGGGTCAGGACAATGTTCCCAGCCTAGGGCACTGGAGGTGCAATCCCAGGGAGGGGCGACATGTCCCATGATAATTGCTTCCCCAACCAGCCTCTTAAGAGAAAAAAAGAGCCAGTGCAAAATCCACGGCAGAACTTGTAAGAAGCAAATCTTTTTATCTCTATTCTTCTCCCTGTCTTTATCACTGGCTGGCTCTTGAGCTCTGTCTTCCTCTCAGGCTCCCAAATGCCCTGCCCTCAGCCCATTCCTTCCCCACCCACCTCCAGCCTCCCTGGTTTCATCTTCTAGCCCCTGCCAGTCTTCCATTTTCAATGTAAAATTCCCACAATCCTGCCTTTACTTCCCTTAAATGTTGCTCTTTTTTTTACACCTTATTTATATAAACTTGTGAAAAGACCACCTTCTCCCTCCCTAGTGGTTCCTCTCTCAGAGATGCAAATAGTCTCAGATGCCCAGGGTGAGGTGGGAAGAGGACTAGGACACTAGATTTTAATCACTGTTTTTATTTTTTTTTCTCTCATTACACCAGCACTTCTTTAGTACTAAGGGACACTAAAATAAGGCACAGATGTTGTGTTGTGAATGGACTCAGCCAGCTGCAGGGGACTGGCTTTTCACTGACCTTCAGTGAAAAGGTCTTTTATGGTTCCTACAGTGGTAGGAAATCAATGAAAACTTTCATGGAGGAAATGGTTCCAGGGAAGCATTTGTGAAAGGGGAAGAAGCTGGTAAAAGATAAAAACAGAGACCTCATCAGTGTGCAGGTGGAAAGGCAGCATCAGTGGGCTGGCTGTAGAGAGAGAGACTGATAGGTCTAGAGGGGGAGAGGGGTGCTGGTGTTGGGAAGGAGTCCTACCAAGACCAAACGGAAGAAGCCTCCTTCCCCTGCTCTGGTCAATGGAATTCATTTACCAGGCACTATCAGGACATAAAGTGGGCCTGAAGAAAAAGGGCTTTCGATTGAAATCCATTGTCTGTATTGTGATAGATCTCCTGGTCTTTGCCTATGAACAGCAGTCTTTTAGTTGCTGAACTCACCAATTCATAGGCCCCTAGACCCTGCAGTGCTTTTAGACCTGACACAAAGGCAGAGCATTTGTGACATATATGGATTTGTCCTAGACCCATTGCTCCTGCTCTGAAATTAGCTTTGTGGAAAGACAGAGGAGGACAGAAGCTGAAACCTCAACTAAGTCCTTCAAAAGGCTCTCTGCTCTGGTGCTCAGGAAACAGGGAACAGGTATGATTGATAAGCACGTTATTTTATTGGATTATAGCTGATATTTTCAAGGTGGCCTGAAGTCAACTGGAATAAAGTCTGCCCCCGCCCCTTTCTCAAGAGTGTGGCAGAATGTTAATTCCTCTTGTTAGTCTCTGCAGCAACCAGCAGCACAATCCTCACCTTGCACACCACTTGTAGCCCATTAAGACTGGGTGTGTGTGCAGTATTGATTTCTTCCTGCCAATTGGAAGAACCGGAACTAAGAGGTGGCAAAATGAATTCTTTTGGAAGTTCAATTTTGAGGACATTTTGTGCTGTGGATGAATTAAAAACAAGCTTTCTAATTAAGTGCCTAATCTAATACACAGCCCCATGAGGTGTGTACAGAAGAAACAGGAGACAGTCAGTCCCTGCCCTCCAGGAGCTTTCACAAAGAAACCCATATTTCATCACTTTCTCCCTACTCAATCTCTCCCTGAGGCTGCTACTAAGTGTTGGCAAGCTCTTTAATACAACCAGACTACTCAGAGGCCCTTGCATGTGGCCTGAACTTAAAAAAGAAAAAAAAATAAATGTTTGTGGATTAATATATCATTGCAGAATTTATTATACACAGGCAACTCAGATAAGTCTTCAGTGTGTATTTATTAAAATCATTATTTTTGGCAAAAGAAATGGTCAATAAAAACAAGTTTAAATCATTGCTGAATGTCCAGTCCCTTGGAAAATGTAGCTTGGTCCAGATGCTGCTTATGTGGCTCTGAACTGTTCCACATGATGATAAATGTATATCATGTAACAATAATGAACAATATGCTATTCAAAACAATTTGTGTAAGAAGTTTGAATAAAAGTAATTTGAAGAAATTCATAGTGATGATGTTAAACTTTCCCTGAGTCAGTGCTCCTGGAAACAGTGGAAGTTAATAAACTTCCTTTATGTTCCTAGAAATGACTTCCTGAACCCCCCCCCACCCTGCCCCATGTGACTTAGACAAGACTCGTGGATGCTCCCATTGTTTATCTAGAATAAGGCCAGACATAGACCTTCCAAATTCCCATTTTTTGCCTCATAAATGATCAGCTGAACTAATTGTATTCATTCACCAATCCAGACAAAATGCCTTCTTCCAAGACCCCTCAATATGGGCCCACCATGAGCACTACAACACAAAACAGCCCTCCTTAACACCCACCTGGGAATATTTCCTGCTTAACTATGGGGTTATGCCACCACTCACCCCTCTTCCTGACCCTATTCTTTCTAGCCTTGTTCACCCCTCCTTGTGACAGAAAATCCTCTTTTGACTGACCTTTGAGAGTCTTGAGATTTGACAGTCAAAGTGCTCCTACTATTGCACTAACCCTTTTTTCTACTGCAAAGTCACTTCCCCCTAATGGAACCATATTCAAGCCCCAATGTCCCCATCTTCTGAAGTAAAAAGTTTTTGCTTTAGTCTCCCAGGCCTCCCCTGAGTCTCAAAAGGCTGGATCAAGAGTTAATGATTGGAAGAATGTGAACACATAGTAACAAAGAACAGCAGTTGGTCCAGGAGAACTGGTAACAATTTAAACAATAGATCAGCCACAGCCAGCCAGCAAGATGGATCTGAGACAAACCTAAGTCTTCCATCTTCTTGGTTGGTGCCATCTCCATCAATAAACCTTTCTCTGCTCCATACTCCAATGTTTCAGTTTGTTTGGCTTCACAGTGAGTCAAGCACATGAACTTGGGTTTGACAACAATTTCTGGTGAGCCAGCCAGGAGTCCGTGCCCATGGCGAACTGACCCTGACCAGAGGGCAGTTCTTTCTTGAGTCCCTAGTAGCTTCCAGGGCCCCACTTTACCATGGGGAACTTAGAGGGACTATTCCCAATAGGCGCCAGCCACCTCAGCAAGCCTTTGGTTTTGTTTTCGGGTAGATTGCTCTGGGGTACAGAAGCTAGGAATACCCCCCTCCACCTCCATCTGGGCTCATTCTTCTTTGAGAATTGAGCTGATTCAGATTTGATCCTTTTCTGGGAATCAGGCCAGTTTGCTTTGTCTTGAGGCCTCCATTTGTGAGGGAGATTGGAATTGTTTGATCTTAACTGTGTGGCTGTTACTGCTGTTTAAGGGTGTGTGTGTGTGTGTGTGTTTGTGTGTTTGTAAGTACTTTGTATTTTGACAAAATGGGAATTCAGGGCTCTATTCCATCTTGTAGTCCCCTAGGGTGTATTTTATGAAATTAGGAAATCTTAAGCTTTGCTCCCATGAAAAGACAAAAGATGATTTTTAAAAAAATGACACCACATGGCCACAATATTATTTAGACTCTGGAGAAAGATACCAAGATGAAACTCTCTTGACATTCCAGAACTGGTTCTTTTGGCATATGCAGTTAGAGAAACATGGTTTGATAATTTTTTTTTTCAAAATTCTAACCCTGAGAGAACAAAAGCATTCCTAGGATAAAGCTTGAAGTTACAACTCTTAATGTGTCCTTGAGATGCAAACACAGCCCACATTGCCTGAGACTGCAGCCTTGGCTTAATTAGTAGAACCTAAAACAAAAAGAAAAACTTTTAAACTCGAGTAAGCAATTCATTCCAACTGTTATTTTCAGTTTTGCATTTTCCAGGTGAGTTGCCACAACACATGGGTCATGATTCCCTATCTTTTCATTTTCATTTTGTTCATTGTTGAAAAGAGAGACCATCATTTGGGAGGTTTAAGGGAATTTTTAGACTTCATTCTTTTGTTTCTGTCCTGCAGGAGTTGTATTTTGTTCTTTGTGTGTACGTGTGCATTTGTCTTGTGTGTAAGTGTGCCAGCTATGGGAAACTCGAATTCATTTCCTCAGCGCAGCCCTTTGAGGTGCATTTTCCAGAATTGGAATACTTTCATTTGCAAACAAATGAAATGTAAAAAGATGATTTTCCTTTGTAATACAGCCTGGCTGCAATACTACCCAGATTCAGGGAAAGAGTGGCCCATTAATGGATCCGTAATCTATGCCAGTATCAGACAATCAGAGCTGTTTTACAATAGAGAGGGAAAATAGGGTAAAATTTATAAACTAATTTTTTAAATTATATATTGAAGTGACAGATTCATGACTAAGTTTTAAAATGAAGCTATGAGATCTCTGGTTCAGTCTGTCCTTATGTAAAAACTAATTAGTAAGTGAGCTCTATTTAATTGGCTTAAAGGAAAGTAAGAGTTTACAAATCAAATTTTTCTAAATATAAAACAGATTAATTGAAAATGTTTAAATGATCATGTGATTTAGAACTAAATTTCAATGAATGAAAGCAAGTTTAAATCTGTTGGTTTAATTAATACAGATATGTCTTTAAAATCATCCATATTAAGTATAATACTTTTATTGTACCTAGGTTTACTGAAATTTAATAAGCTCATTATTTCTGTATAATTTGTCAACAGAAAAAATTAACCTCGTATGATAATATTATCATAAGTAATGAAATAAAGATAAATAAGATAAAAGCTTTTAGGTGAACTCTCTAGGAATAATTATGCTTTAGTTTTTCCAGATTTTTGGTAACTTGAAACTTTAGAGTTTTGCTAAATTTAAGTTAAATTATGGGAATTTGTTGAATGTCTGGATCATTTTTTAAAAAAAGATAAAATATTGAAACATTGATTGCTAGAAAAGTCTAAGTTTACTTGATATTGTCTTTTTAGGAGGAAAAACCAAATGTCTGGGTTTATTGTACACACACCTTGTGCCACATTGAGGAAAGAAATTATGTTATAAGAAAATGTATGTTTTTAGAGGTCATAGAATATGTTCATAAGTTTGCCAATCAGGAAATTCTAGTGTGTTCACAATTGCTTGCTTCTTAGTTTTCACCAGAAATTAAGGTATTTAAGAGTTGAGAATTCTAATTAAAATATGTAATTAAAGCTATTAAAATAATAAGGAAACATTTCAACATGCAAGGGAAGTAGGATGTGTGTTTTCAGTGAAAGAAGGTGTGAGAAATGAAAATGCATTTTGTTAAGGGAAAAGAAAATAATTTGGACAGGAAGAATATAAGGGAGAAACTAGTATGGATACAGAAAGTTAGAAAAAGTTTGTGGAAAAGGAACCCAGGGAAAAGAGTTTTATGCATGGTCAGGATTGGCTAAGTATAGATTGAATTTAATTAAGTAAGTGAATTTTGTTATTAAAAGTAAGCTGATACATGACTGGATATGGTTTCTCTCTCTCTGTCAGGAGAACACAGTTTTCTTGGAATGCTGATTTGATAACAGATTATGTGTTTCTTTGCCTTTTAGGTAATTTATTATAATCTTTGAAATCTTTTATTGTCACTTTGGTTAAGTGAATAAGTACTGTTTCAAAGTGACCTATGATCTTATTTGACCAGGTATCTTGAAAACTTTTTGATATTTTTGACAAACTTCCTCAAATCAAATGTTAAATAAATTTCTTTTGACCTCTAGCTAACTTTGGGACATTTTGAAAGCCACCTGAGACCTTTCAAGGCCCCTGAGATCTCAGGGAGAAATATTAAGCTAATTAGGATTATTTAGTATGTTTAATTACATGGGAAGTATTATCAAATAAGTGGTGATAAACCTTCCTAGATTGTACTGTACAGGTAAATGTCATTAATATAAATTATATAAGATTCTAAAATTTGGATATGTCCCAGTATAATGCTATCAGTCATAATTCTAGTTGTTATCTTAAAGTGTTGTATGTCACAGTAATAACCAATGTAATTTCTTTGTCAGTTGCATTGTAATCAGATCTTTAACCGTGTCTTTTTAAGTCTTTTGTCATTCATAGACAGTTATTGTTTCATGCTGATGTTTTTGGAGAAATGCTTCATCTTCAAGACAATTCATAGAAAGAACTTTTTGATATGTACATGTTTCTGATAACTTTCAGATCATACCTCTGAATTGGGTAAGAAATTAAAGAATCCTAATGGAAAAGCTGATGGCTTCATAAAACTGTTAACAAAGGATTAAGATCAGGATTGGTTACACAGGACTGGATGAAGTAGTAAATATGGTTATAATTTTTATGGGTTTTGTATGAAATATTACTAGCTTGTAATCTGTGTTTTCCAGATGAAAGGAGCCTTTCTCCTTAAGCTAATCATGATTTATTAAAACTTGGTAAATTATACCTTTGTAACTAGAATTGAAACATCTATGGTTTCTCTCTACCCAATTCCCCCAGAAATGGAAAACTCCTAGGTTCCCAGCAGCATTATCAGGTGAATAAGGAAGGTCACCTCCTGACAGGGCAGGAATCTCAAGGTATTTTGGGGATCTCAAGAAGAGAGAAATTCATCCAAATCTATAGATATTGCAGGTTGAATCTGTGGCAAGCCCTTGGCATGGATTTCCAGGCCTTGAGAGGCCTTTTAAAGATTCAGTTTGAGATTCCTTATGAAAATTTCCAGAACAGCCAATTTTTAAGTGCTGATATGATCAATTACACTTATGTAAGTAATCAGGCCAATTTATTGAAACCAGACTTATTTTGCAAACAAGTTAATCATAATTTGACTTTATTTAGTAGAAATGAGAATAAGTCTAGAGAGAAAAAGATTATGTTTCAGTAGACATTAAATTCTAATTTTGTTAGTTAAAGTCAGTATTTATTGCCTAAGACTCACCTCCCAGATAGCTTCTTGTTGCTATGTTACATTATTGTAAAGTTTAATTGGACTATTAAAAGGCTATTCTAAGCTTGTTTCTGAAGCTGGTCATAGTAATCTATCTTTGGATGAAGATCAGATGCCCCATGACCTGCAACCAGGGATTATGCATACTGGAAAAGACATAATTTAAAGGACTCTTTCTGCAACCTAGATGAAAGGACACTTATCAGGTATTCTTAAGTATTGTGTTGAACAAGAAGTTTGTTCAGGTTTTTCCATACAATGTTATGGCCAACCCAATACCTCTTGCACAATGAAACTGAAGGGAATTGACCCTTGAATTCATATTTCCCACTTAAGAATGGTTCTGTACAAGGCTGATCTATAGAAAGGACTGCTGACCTCAAATGACTGCTGACCTTCTCACCAAGATGAGAAGACAACAACTTCTGTAGACAGCTGACCAGGCCAGTAAGACCCATCCTACTAATTCAATTGAACCATTTACCAAATGTTTGTTTCCCTATCAAAATTGAAAGTTATTTTTTTTTACTTCTAGCTACACTTTTGCCCCAGTGTTCAAGAGGAAAAGAGAATTCTCTAGTGAAATTTCCACAGAGTATAACTACTCATGACATATAGCACTGCTTGCTTTAAGTCTACTGCTAAAAGCAAATGTACAATATTTGAGTGACAATTTGGTATAACTGATAAAATGTATAGCCTCTAAAATGTCTCCCCATTAGAATACCTCTAAGCTTGTTCACTATGTCTGATTAGGTTACACCCAATGTGGATAACTAGGGAAATATATATACGTGAACACACAAAAAGGAAGTCTAACACAAGGGACATGATGGACTGAGGGCAGGAAGAAACCACCCTGTCATTGAGAGACAAATACTTTGATCATCAATGCTTTCTATTGAAAGATTTGCAATTGAAAAGGGGAAATGGGGGCTTCCCAGGTGACGCAGTGGTTGAGAGTCCGCCTGCCAATGCAGGGGACATGGGTTCGTGTCCAAGTCTGGGAGGATCCCACATGCCGTGGAGCAGCTGGGCCCGTGAGCCGTGGCTGCTGAGCCTGCCTGTGCTCCGCAACAGGAGAGGCCACAACAGTGAGAGGCCCACGTACCACAAAAAAAAAAAGGGGGGGGAATGATAAGAGAAATTTTCACATATTGAGGTTGGCAGAAGTCATTCTGGCTTTACATGACTTAATTTAGATTAACCAAAAGAGTCTGTTTGTGGCTTATTCAACATGCATTGTATATCTGCTTTAAGTATTAAGAAAAAATGCGTTTAAAAATCAAAATAGAGTAACTGTGGTTCAGGCATCCAAAATAGAGCAGGATGGCCATTGTAGATGTGATTTTAGACACATTCCTGTATTACTGAAAATTTGAATTTTCTAAACTGTATCAGACTCAAGTACACCACCAGCTATTGTTCTTAAAACAATATCTGTTACGAGCTGCCAACTGCAACTTTATGGCCTCAAGGTAACTATAGAATCAGAAGTGACATCCAAACATTGGTCCATCATACTGGAAGTAGAAAGCCAGAGGATCATCTGGGAGACTTATGGTCCCTGAAAGCTATGGGATGTTATGTGTGGCAACTGTAACCTTCATCATTGCCAGCTTACTACTTCAGTTCCTTGAATTAGTCAAAATCAGCTATACCAAGTAGTTCAGCTAGTTGGTATGGAGAATATCTTCCAAAAACAATTCATATTACCTATGGGGATATGTTGTGCCCTATTAGATAAGAAAACTGAGCCCCAAACCTGGATGCCAGTATTAATGCTAAGCTGAACCCCCAAAATCAATATTAGGTTGTGCCCTCAGTACTTAGTGGGACTCAGAGACCACTCTAACCTGGCCCAAAGCAAAGACACCAGTACAGAACAATATATGGTATATGAGAAAGGGAAATTTTGCTGGAAGTCATCAGCAATGAGTAGGTAATTTTGCCTGACTTACATTGTAACAACAACACTTTCCAAATGAATAGCATGGGAATCTGGTGCAATTACAGCACAGTTGGAAAACTGGAGTTAGTAGAAAAAATATAAAATCTGAGACAACACAGATATTGATGATTACATACGCTGGGAATTAGAATTCAAGCCCCCAAGTTCAGTTATAAAGGTAGAAGACAGCTAGCCAAAAGATAAGCTAGAGGAAGACTCTGAGCTACTTCAACAGGTACTTCAACAAAGTGCAAAAGAGCTGTGAGTTCAAATAGTTTTATATAAGGGAGGAAAAAGGATAATGCAGTTAACTAAAGATGACACAAATACTTGTTCAGTTGTCATAGGTTGGATTTCTTGCCTCTTCCAATGACCAGGACCTTCTGATTATGTAAAAGGCTTGTACATTCCCCTTTCTATATTAATCTTTTTATTTTTCCTATTGAGTTGTGATTACAAAAGAAACAATGGCAAGCCAGGGAAAAGAAAGAGAAAGCCTCTTTGCTTATTTTGCAGGATTCAAGAGTGCCATTTGGGAAAAGAAAATTCTTTGAAAACAAAGTCTGTGATTTTCCTCTAATCCTCACCATTTTTAACTTCACCCTTGTTCAGCAGGAAGTAGCTAAAGCAGTTGTCACCCCCAGGATTAAGAAGTATCAAAGAAAAGGGAGGATTGAAGCCATATTCTAGGTGCTGTGATCCCATCTTTTGAAGTAAAAAGGTTTTGCTTTAGTCTCTCAGGCCTTCCCTGAGTCTCAAAAGGCTGGCTCTAGAGTTAATGATTAGAAGAATGTGAACATGTAATAAAAAAGGATAGCAGTTGGGCCAGGAAAACTGGTAACAATTTAAATAATAGATCAGCTGTAGTATAGCAGAGTCAAAAATCTTTAGTTCCTCCATGAAGGCCATATATAACAGTGTCTGATACACATTCCTAAGTTGTTCTTAAGAAACAAGACTCCCAGGCAGTAGCAGCAATGTTAGTCCATGTGGGAGGAGGGAAGGGAGTTTGTGAGCCAGAGAGGGGGTGGCAGTGGCCTGAGGAGGCCCGGGCAGCAGCAGCAGTGGAGGCCGATGTGGACCCTTCTCACTGCAGTGTTCCAGGCAGCCACTACCAATTGATTGGAGTTAGCCTGTGAGGGATTGACAGCCAGGCCAGTTTGCTCTGTTCAACTGTCCCACTGAGGATCTGTTGAAGAGCCTGGAGACGAGTGACTAGACCAAGACCTCCCCCTACTTGAGCAGGTGTCCTCCTCCCTGCACCATCCATTGCCACCATGTCAGGGAACGTCCTCAAGCCCTGGGTCTCAGGGGAGAGGTAATAGGAATCTGGAACCAAGACCATGTGACAGAGCTGGTCCTCGCCACCACTGTCTCCCCCACCCTGGCCCCAGGACTGGCACCATGATGTTCCGATACCATGTGGGCATCCTTGCTGGCTGGTTCCAGGACTGGAATGAGTGTGAACAGACAGTGACCCTGCTGTCATTTCTGGAACTGGTCACCCACACCCAGGCCCGTTTCCTGCAGCTCTGCCTGGAGCACTCACTGGCAGACAACAATGACATTCCCCTGCTGGAGTCAGAGGCCAACAGTGCTGCCAGTGGCAGCCAGTGGCAGCACGAGTCCAAAGAGAAGGTGGTGTCCCTCCTGCTGTCCCACCTACCCCTGCTTCAGCTGGGTGACACAGAGGCCAAATCGGAGTACATGAGGATGCTGCAGAAATGGCTGGCCTACTCGACTGAGAGCAATGCTTTCATCAAGAAGAGCCACCAGGTGCTCTCCTATGCCCTCATCCACCCGGCCACCACGCTGGAGGACCGCAGTGTGCTGGCCCTCTGGCTGAGTCCCTTGGAAGAGCAGCTAACTAGTGGCTTCCACAACTGGCCTGAGCCCACCTACCACTCAAGCCAGGGCTCAAATGAGTCGGGCGGCCCTGCAGAGCTGGGGCCTGGGGAGGCAGGACAAGACTGGCAGGACAAGCCACCCAAGGAAAATGGACAAGTACCCTTCCACCCACCCAGCTTAGTGTCGCCAGCCATAAACAATATTGGGAGCAACGCAAATGCAGTTCTCCCCTGCCAAATTCACCCCAGCCCACTGAAGTACTCCATGTCACTCATCCCCACGAAGCCCCAGGACTCTGGTGAGTGGCCGAGTCCAGAGGACCTTAGGGCCTGGGCTGCTTTCACCATGCCTGGCCACACACCCCTCTCGCCCCAGAGCAGCGTGGCCTCCTCTGGCAGTGAGCAGATGGAGGAGCAGGGCTCCAGCCAGAACACTTTTCAGGAGGACGGCAGTGACATGAAAGATGTGCCCTTGTGGCTTAAGAGCCTCCACTTCCACAAGTACACAGCCCTCTTCTCCCAGATGAGCTATGAGGAGATGATGACACTGACTGAGCAGCACTTGGAGTCTCAGAATGTGACCAAAGGTGCCTGCCACAAGATAGCCCTGAGCATCCAGAAGCTACGAGAGAGGCAGAGTGCCCTCCAATCCCTGGAGAAGGATGTGCTGGAAGGTGGGAATCTGTGAAACACTCTGCAGGAGCTACAGCAGATCATCATCACCCCCATCAGGGCCACTGTCCTCTAGGCCACTATGGCTGCCACAACCTCTACTGCCAAGGACGGGGTCTTCGGTGGGGGAGCCACCACTGTCAGGTGCAGAGCCTCCCCTGGATCACCCTGACACAGATAAGGGTAGTGAGGCCAAGGACCCTTCAGCTGCAGAGGGCTACCCCTCTCCACCAGCTCCAGCTCCCACTGATGGCAGTGAGCCAGCACCGGCACTGACTGAGACACTCCCAGTCAGTTTACACGGGTGATGGGCAAAGTGTGCACGCAGCTGCTAGTGTCCTGACCAGATGAGGAAAGCATCACCAGTTACCTTCAGCTCATCGAAAACTGCCTTACTCATGAGCCTTTCATGGAGACACAGAAGAAATGGCTGCTGTCCTGGAAACAGCAAGTGCTGAAGCTCCTCCACACCTTCCCATGCAAAGCCACACTAGAGATGCAGAACCACCGGCAGCAGAAAGGCTGGGCATTCAGCTTCAACTCACTCCCCATAGCTGGCTCTGTGGGGATGGGGGTGGCCCGGCGGACTCAGCGGCAGTTCCCAATGTCTCCCCAGGCCTTTCTGCCTGGCAGAATGGGCCTTCTGAGTCCCTCGGGTATTGGGGGCATCTCCCCTTGACATGCACTCACCAGCTCCAGCCTTCGGGGCCAGGGTCAACAGAACCTGTGGTTCGCCAACCCTGGTGGCAGCAACAGCACGCCCAGCCAGAGCTGCAGCTCTGTGCGGTGCACCCACTCGCTCCCAGTCCACTCGTCCCCCCGGGCCATTCTCATGTTCCCTCCAGACTGCCCGGTCCCTGGGCCTAACCTGGAGATCAGTCCCACTCTGGAGTCTCTGTGTCTGAGCATGACAGAACACGCCTTGTGTGGTGAGCCTTTCCTCTTTCCCTGACCCAGTTCCCACCTACCCAGCAGCATCTCCACCTCTGAACTGAGCAACTCAGAGTCATCCTGAGGGGTCCCCAGGGGAAGCCGGACTCCAGGGAGGGCCTGACAGGCACGACAGGCTATGTGAGCACATTTTCTTGGGCCTCCCACCAGCTCCTGAGCTTCCTCCCTTCCTCCCTTTCTTACCACAGATGGGACAGACAAAACCTCCACCATCTGACGGGACCCACAGCCCAGCGCACTCATAGGCTCCCCGGGTGGCAGGCGGGGGCCAACCCCCAACGGGCTTCTCCATGACAGTGAGAGGGTGGGCTGGCTCAGCTATACATCCTAATATTTTTCTACTCTCTCACCCTTTTAACTTTTGTTTAACGTTGGCACACTCCTTGCTTACTCCCAGGCCCGTCGAGGGATCTCTGCTGAGGCCCAGGGTAGTGGGCAGCCAGGATAAAGGGGGCAGGGATTGGCCAGCCTGCCTGCCCCCTCCTTCCCTCCTTCATCCCCCACCTGACCCCATCCCACCCCTGCCTCTTCCAGACTGTCGGCCACCTGCCCCTCCCAAGGAAACAGAGACTCACTGACCCACTATCTTGTTGGGCCTGCTCAGAACCATCTGACATTTGGGGAGAATGAGTGAGGTAGATAATCTGCTCTCCTGAATATTGAGAGGAGTTGAGATAAAGGCAGGTGAGGAGAGGAGTGTGTTTTTCTGCACAAGCTCTCTCTCTCTCTCTCTCTCTCTTTCCCTCCCCACCCCTGTCACCTCCTTGCTGCCTTCTTCTCCTTCCCCATTCCCATCATTCCCTGAGGACAGGAGCCACTCTCCTCTCACTCACCTCCTTTTGCCCTGTTTATCAGAGGTTCTCTGCAATTAATTTCTTAGGCCTATTTAAGATACATATTTACATAGTTCTTAACTGTTTTTCTCTCTGATAATTCCTTCTCATTTTTAGAATCCCCAGGTCTCTCTCTGAGCCAAGAAAGTGGCAGGGGGAGCCTGAATTTTATGAGGGGAGAGGGCAGAGCCCCCTCCTCCAGATCTCCCTAGCCCTTCCCCAACTTCCCGCCAGCCCTGGCTCCCCAGATGCAGAGGTTGAAGGCTGGAAGCCAGGGCAGCCAGTGAGGTCAGAAAGTGTGTTGACTTAACGTCTCCTTCCTCCACCAACACAAACCCTTCTCCACTTCCAGGTCTGGTTGCTGAAAGACTTGAGGGTAAGGAATAAAGGAAAGGGGATGTTTTTTAGTTTCTTTCCCTACCCCTATCCCCTTTTCTTTCACCATTACTCTACACCCACCCCTCATTCTGTCATGACCTCACTTAAGTGGAACACTATATCATAAGCCAGAGATTTGTCCCAGCCCCAGAGTCATACAGACCCTCCGATCCCTGTTGCTACTGATGGGTTGTGCTGGGGCCAAGGTGGAGGGAAGGGATTTGGGGGTTTAGGCTTTGGGGAAGCCAGGTTCTCTATTCCAACACCCTGTCCCCCTCAACCCTCCCCACTGGGTCATTCTCAAGCTTTTCACACCAAAATGGAAAAAATGTTATTTATAGATACATTTTATGAATAACTTTTGTTATGAATATGGCTGGTAACCATTGTGCATGTTATTAAAGATACAAAATGTTGGGGGGGAAAAAGGAAAAGAAACAAGACTCCTACTAGATGGAAACTGCTGACCAGAAGCATGTAGGGAGACCCCAGACCTGTTGGGATCAGAAGGCTGATGATGTTGACTCCTGAAACATCAACCTGTTACCTCACCATGCACCAATTGGAGAATTGTGAATGAGCTGATCATGCACTCTGAGACCCACCATCTCTTTTTTCCATTTTTGCCTTTAAAATCCTTAAGCCCTGGCCAACCAGCAAGATGAATCTGAGACAAACTTAAGTCTCCCATCTTCTCAGTTGGCGCCCTCTTGATCAATAAACATTTTTCTGTTCTAATTGTTGACGTTCTGGTTTATTTGGTCTCACTGTGCATTAAACACATGAACTTGGGTTCAGAAACACTAACTGCAATAATGCTTTTGAATTAAGTCTCTCCTCACCTAAACGTGGGTGTGCTTTTTGTTTGACAATAGAAATCTTATATGCTATGTACAAAATGCCCTCCATTTAAAAGGGTCCAGCTGATGAGGCAGCAGTTATATTTTCCATAATCTAAAATAGAGAATTTTTTGTCTTGGTGACAGTCAGACACAAATAAGTAAAAGAGAACAGCTGTGCTGTAAATAACAAACCTGGAAATCTTCACTTCTTACTCTGACTCTGTTGGTAACCACTGTTCTGGCAATTCCCTTTAGCCTTAAGAGTCGCATTTCCTCCATTGCTAGGGTTATGTGACTTGGTGAGCTCCAAGGCCTCCTACAGTTCATCTGCTTGGAGATTGCTAGTGGGATTGAATGAGGAGAAACAGAACCTATTTCAGGAGACTGGAGACCCTCAGAATGAGGGCAAGAGTTTGTCTGTGAACTGCTGACTGAATTCAGGCTGGTGTTGATGCATCATGTAGGGGGCAGAGAGTGAGGGGTGCATGCCCACCTGGGAAGAAGATGGCTGACCATGGTCTGGCACCAGCCTCTGTTCTGTGCTGAGCTCCGCTGCACTCAGGAGGAGGACTTCAGCTTGATCAGGCAGGATCTGAAATAATCTATTGATTCCACTCATCATGATTAAATATTTGGTAAGCACTTGTTTCTCCATATGTCCTCTCCATGAGCTGTGGATCTAGAAAGCAAGTACTATTATGACTTAACTTTGCATCTCCTGCACATGGTGAAATGCCCAGTCCATTGCTAGCACTGAATGTTTTTGTTGACTCAATTGATGAATAGATTAAATTACCTTCTACTTCTCCTTCTTCTCTCCTAGGGAAAAGGCAGCAAGGTGGCAGCCTGGCTGTCATGTGGACTTATGAGAAGACAAGACCACCTGGACTGGTGGGCCCAGGGCCATTTGGAAGCTCTTCATCTTCCTACACAGTGGTGAAGGTCAGGAAGACTCCTGGGTAGTATGCATTGGGAAATTAGGCATGGGGACTGGAATATGGGGAAGACACCTGAAGCTCCTTATCCTTTTTCCTGTCCCCTGAGGCCCAGGAACACTCTCAGCTGGCCCTGCTGGAAATGGACATGGGTCATGCCCAAGCACAGCACTGAGCACAGAGTTCAGTAAATTCCACTCTTAATGACATTTTGTTCTGAAAGAACTGAAAGAAATGTGTAGCGCAACAACCTGGGTGAATCACATTAATAAAAGCAGACATAAATAGAAATGCTATCTATGAACAAAATGGTTCTCAAAATAGCAATTCATCATCTCATTACTCAGTCACAAAAGATAATGAGAATATAATTAAACATATACCTTAAATATTAACATGCTAAGAAAAACCACCTGAAATGCAAATCTCTCCTATACCTTCACTCTCCTGAATCATATCCTCTGCAGGCAGTGATTTCTGGGCACTCACCAACTGTCTGGGAGAGATGGCTCCCTTAGTTGAGCTCTTCATCACTGCTGGATTGATACAAGAAAATTCAGGTTTTATGCATGAGGAAGTCTCCAACTGAAAGATGTGAGACTCACATACTTAGAAATCATTAATGTTATTATTAGTAAGTATAATGATCAATATGCAGTCATATCATCACTGCTTCTCTGAGGAACAATGTAAACCTCGAGATAATATGTTTGCACAGCTCATCTCCCACATAGGTAGGATGAATGTGTATCAGGGGATCATACTTCAGAGTGTCGGAGTTGAATGAATCATGAGAGAATTTTCTTTTAGTCTTTTCCATAAATGACAGCACAGGCTAGCAAGTTTCTTTAAGGAATTACCTTTCTATATCATTTGCTGGGACTTCTTACCTCTCATCATTTATGGAAAAGGCATTTAAAACTGAAGAGAGCACAAGTGGTTTAAGTTGACAGGGAAAGCTGAAAGGTGCTCCATGTACGGGAAAACCCTAGGGACCTTGTTCTACTCCAGTTCTGTCATGGATTCAACAACAGACATTCCATTTAGTCACTGCATTTCAGTGTCCAACCCATAGAACAGCACCTTTGAATAAGATGCTTCTTAACTGTTCCTCCAGATCCTAAATATTATAGTTACAATGTTTAACCTTGGCAACTTCATATTTTAAAATAAACATTTGTATAGACACATATGCAAATATGTCATAAATCATAAATACAGAGCCTGATGAATTTTTACAAAAATCTCACTACCCAGAAGCCCAATCTCTTCCATGCCCTCTGGAAGCCACTGACTTCTAACACCATAGAGTTTTGTTTGCTTTTGAACTTTTCTTAAGTGGAAACACATCATGTGATTTTTGTGAGTCTGCCTGTCTTATTTTTCCCAACATTATACTATGTGACCCAACCATGGTGTTGCAAGTAGCAGAATTTTCTCACTTTGTTCCTGCGAGTATCATTGTGTGACTGTGCCACAGTTCATGTACCCATTCTACTGCTGATGGACATTTGGACTGAAAAGTAATTTCCTAATAATAATTGTTATTAATAACTATGCTAGGAAAACTCTTGTACATAGTTCCTGGTTTTGTTTTTGGTGTACATAAATACATATTTCTGACTGATATACACCTAGGGATGAATTCACCTAGGGATGAGTTCTTAGTCCTAATGTTCAACATTAGATAATTTTCCAAAATGAGTATGTTCCTTTACACTCCCACAAGCAGAACATTAGATTCCACTTTCTCCCCGTCCTCTTCAGTACATGGTATTTTTAGGGTTTTTTTATTAGACATTCTGGTGAGTGTGTATTGGTGCTTCTCTGTGGTTTTAATTTGCATTTTTCTGACGATGTTGAGCACATCCTCCTTTTGTTCTTTTTCCTATTATGTTGTCTGCATTTTTGTAGAAGTTGCTTATGTATTCTGGATCCGAGTCCTTTGTTGGATACATGGAGAGACCATTTGGTCCTCTCTGTGACTGCTTTGTTACTTTTTTAAATGACATATTTGAATGTAGCCCATGTTCCTACTTTAAGGCAGTCCACTTTATGAATATTTTCCCTATAGCTAGTGACTTCTGTGCCTTAAACAAGTAATGTTTGCCAACTCCCAAAACATATTTTCCCATAATATTTTCTAGAAATTTTGTTGTATTTTTCATATTTAGCTAGTTTAGGATAGATCTTCTATGATGGTATGGGTAGGAGTAAGAGACATGTTTTTCTGCCTGAGTATTCAGCTGGCTGACAAAGCACTTTTTATTGAAAAACTGTCTTTTCTCTGTTTGTGGTCTATTCAGTGCCATTGATATACTTTGCTATCTTTGCACTAACACTCTCTGTTGTAATCACTGTAGATTTAAAATGACAGTAGATTTGATGAAGTATGTCTTGACTTTGTTCTTTCTCAAGATTGTCTTGACTATTTGCCTTCTCCATTTTCATATAAATTTTATACATTGTTCATCAGTGTCCCTCAAAAATAACTGCTGTGATTTTATTTGTATTGAATCTACAAATAAATTTGGGAAGAATCAAAATCATGATAAAATTTACCTTTTCTAATTAAATATTGCTGATATAAAAAGAAGTAACTGATTTATGAATATTGTCCCTCTACCCAGCAACCTTGCTATAAAGTCAGCTCATACCAATGAAGTATCTGAATGAACTATTGTATTTTCTACATAATAACTATGCCATTAAGAAAAAAAAACCCAGCACTTTACATTTCTTACTTTCCAATTCTTATTTTTTTGTTGTTCTTTTTTTTTTTTTTTTTTGTGGTACGCGGGCCTCTCACTGTTATGGCCTCTCCCGTTGCGGAGCACAGGGTCCAGACGCACAGGCTCAGCGGCCATGGCTCACGGCCCTAGCCACTCCGCGGCATGTGGGATCCTCCCGGACCGGGGCACGAACCCGTGTCCCCTGCATCAGCAGGCGGACTCTCAACCACTGCGCCACCAGGGAAGCCCTGTTGTTCTTTTAATGCAAAGATTTCTCTTCCTTTTCATTTTTTTTAACATCTTTATTGGAGTATAATTGCTTTATAATGGTATGTTAGTTTCTGCTTTATAACAAAGTGAATCAGTTATACATATACATATCTTCCCATATCTCTTCCTTCTTGCGCCTCCCTCCCTTCCACCCTCCCTATCCCACTCCTCTAGGTGATCACAAAGCACCAAGCTGATTTCTTTGTGCTATGTGGCTGCTTCCCACTAGCTATCTATTTTACTTTTGCTGGTATATATATGTCCAGGCCATTCTCTCACTTTTTCACAGCTTACTCTTGCCCCTCCCCATATCCTCAAGTCCATTCTCTAGTAGGTCTGTGTACTTCATTCCAGTCTTGCCCCTAGGTTCTTCATGACCTTTTTTTTTCTTTATCTCTTAGATTCCATATACATGTGTTAGCATACGGTATTTCTTTTTCTCTTTCTGACTTACTTCACTCTGTATGACAGACTCTAGGTCCATCCACCTCACTACAAATAACTCATTTTCGTTTCTTTTTATGGCTGAGTAATATTCCATTATATATATTTGCCACAACTTCTTTATCCATTCATCTGTTGATGGACACTTAGGTTGATTCCATGCCCTGGCTATTGTAAATAGAGCTGCAATGAACATTTTGGTGCATGACTCTTTTGGAATTCTGGTTTTCTCAGGGTATATGCCCAGTAGTGGGATTGCTGGGTCATATGGTAGTTCTACTTGTAGTTTTTTAAGGAACCTCCATACTGTTCTCCAGGTGGCTGTATCAATTTACATTCCCACCAACAGTGTAAGAGGGTTCCCTTTTCTCCACACCCTCTCCAGCATTTATTGTTTGTAGATTTTTTGATGATGGCCATTCTGACCAGTGTGAGATGATACCTCATTGTAGTTTTGATTTGCATTTCTGTAATGATAAATGATGTTGAGCATTCTTTCATGTGTTTGTTGGCAATCTATATATCTTCTTTGGAGAAATGTCTATTTAGGTCTTATGCCCATTTTTGGATTGGGTTGTTTGTTTTTTTGATATTGAGCTGCATGAGCTGCTTGTAAATTTTGGAGATTAATCCTTTGTCAGTTGCTTCATTTGAAAATATTTTCTCCCATTCTGAGGGTTGCTTTTTGGTCTTGTTTATGGTTTCCTTTGCTGTGCAAAAGCTTTTAACTTTCATTAGGTCCCATTTGTTTATTTTTGTTTTTATTTCCATTTCTCTAGGAGGTGGGTCAAAAAGGATCTTGCTGTGATTTATGTCATAAAGTGTTCTGTCTATGTTTTCCTCTAGTGTTTGATAGTGTCTGGCCTTACATTTAGGTCTTTAATTCATTTTGAGTTTATTTTTGTGTATGGAGTTAGGGAGTGCTCTAATTTCATACTGTCCAGTTTTCCCAGCACCAGTTATTGAAGATGCTGTCCTTTCTCCACTGTATATTCTTGCCTCCTTTATCAAAGATAAGGTGACCATATGTGTGTGGGTTTATCTCTGGGCTTTCTATCGTGTTCCATTGATCTATCTTTCTATTTTTGTGCCAGTACCATATTGTCTTAATTACTGTGGCTTTGTAGTATAGTCTGAAATCAGGGACCCTGATTCCTCCAGCTCCATTTTTCGTTCCTCAAGATTGTTTTGGCTATTCGGGGTCTTTTGTGTTTCCATACAAATTGTGAAATTTTTTGTTCTAGTTCTGTGAAAAATGCCAGTGGTAGTTTGATAGGGATTGCATTGAATCTGTAGATTGCTTTGGGTAGTAGAGTTATTTTCACAACATTGATTCTTCCAATCCAAGAACAGGTATATCTCTCCATCTATTTGTATCATCTTTAGCTTCTTTCATTAGCATCTTATAATTTTCTGCATACAGGCTTTTGTCTCCTTAGGTAGGTTTATTCTTACATGTTTTATTCTTTTTGTTGCAATGGTAAATGGAAGTGTTTCCTTAATTCCACTTTAAGATTTTTCATCATTAGTATATAGGAATGCCAGAGATTTCTGTGCATTAATTTTGTATCCTGATACTTTACCCAATTAATTGATTAGTTCTAGTAGTTTCCTGGTAGCATCTTTAGGATTCTCTATGCATAGTATCATGTCATCTGCAAACAGTGAGAGCTTTACTTCTTCTTTTCCACTTTTGATTACTTTATTTATTTTTCTTCTCTGATTGATGTGGCTATAACTTCCATATCTATGTTGAATAATAGTGGTGACAGTGGGCCACCTTGTCTTGTTCCTGATCTTAGTGGAAATGGTTTCAGTTTTTCACCATTGAGGATGATGTTGGCTGTGAGTTTGTTATATATGGCCTTTATATGTTGAGGAAAGTTCCCTCTATGCATACTTTCTGCAGGGCTTTTATCATAAATGGGTTTTGAATTTTGCCAAAGTTTTTCTGCGTAGATTGAGATGATCATATGGTTTTTATTCTTCAATTTGTTAATATGGTGTATCACAGTGATTGATTTGCATATATTGAAGAATCCTTGTATTCCTGGAATAAACCACACTTGATCATGGTGTATGATCCTTTAAATGTGCTGTTGGATTCTGTTTGGTAATATTTTGTTGAGGATTTTTGCATCTATGTTCATCAGTGATATTGGCCTGTAGTTTTCTTCCTTTGTGACATCTTTGTTTTTAGTTTCTGGGTGATGGTGGACTCATAGAATGAGTTTCGGAGTGTTCCTCCCTCTGACGTATTTTGGAAGAGTTTGAGAAGGATAGGTGTTAGCTCTTCTCTAAATGTTTGATAGAATTCACCTGTGAAGCCATCTGGTCCTGGGCTTTTGTTTGCTGGAAGATTTTTAATCACAGTTTCAATTTCAGTGCTTGTGATTGGTCTCTTCATATTTTCTATTTCTTCCTGTTTAAGTCTCATCAGGTTGTGCATTTCTAAGAATTTGTCTGTTTCTTCCAGGTTGTCCATTTGATTGGCATAGAGTTGCTTGTAGTAATCTCTCATGATCCATTGTATTTCTGCAGTGTCACTTGTTAATTCTCCTTTTTCATTTCTAATTCTATTGATTTGAGTCTTCTCCCCTTTTTTTCTTGATGAGTCTGGCTAATGGTTTATTAATTTTGTTTATCTTCTCAAAGAAGTAGCTTTTAGTTTTATTGATCTTTGCTATCATTTCCTTCATTTCTTCTTCATTTACTTCCGATCTGATCTTTATGATTTCTTTCCTTCTGCTAACTTTGGGTTTTTTTTTGTTCTTCTTTCTCTAATTGCTTTAGGTGCAAGGTTAGGTTGTTTAGTTGAGATGTTTCCTGTTTCCTACGTAGGATTGCATTGATATAAACTTCCTTCTTAGAATTGCTTTTGCTGCATCCCATAGGTTTTGAGTCGTTGTGTCTCCATTGTCAGTTGTTTCTAGGAAATTTTTGATTTCCTCTTTGATTTCTTCAGTGATCAGTTCATTATTAAGTAGTGTATTGTTTAGCCTCCATGTGTTTGTATTTTTTACAGATCTTTTCCTGTAATTGATATCTACTCTCATAGTGTTGTGGTCAGAAAAGATACTTGATACAATTTAAATTTTCTTAAATTTACCAGGGCTTGATTTGTGACCCAGGATATGATCTATCCTGGAGAATGCTCCATGAGCACTTAAGAAGAATGTGTATTCTGTTGTTTTTGGATGGAATATCCTATAAGTATCAATGAAGTCCATCTTGTTTAATGTATCATTTAAAGCTTGTGTTTCCTTATTTATTTTCATTTTGGATGATCTGTCCATTGGTGAGAGTGGGGTGTTAAAGTCCCCTACTCTTATTGTGTTACTGTCGATTTCCCCTTTGACAGATGTTAGCATTTGCCTTATATATTGAGGTGCTCCTATGTTGGGTACATAAATACTTACAATTGTTATATCTTCTTCTCAGATCGATCGCGTGATCATTATGTAGTGTCCTTCTTTGTCTCTTCTAATATTCTTTATTTTAAAGACTATTTTGTCTGATATGAGAATTGCTACTCCAGCTTTCTTTTGATTTCCATTTGCATGGAATATCTTTTTCCATCCCCTCACTTTCAGTCTGTATGTGTCCCTATGTCTGAAGTGGGTCTCTTGTAGACAGCATATACATGGATCTTGTTTTTGTATCCATTCAGCCAGTTTGTGTCTTTCGATCAGAGCATTTAATCCATTTACATTTAAGGTAATTATCGATATGTATGTTCCTATTCCCAGTTTCTTAGTTGTTTTGGATTTGTTATCGTAGGTCTGTTCCTTCTCTTGTGTTTCCTGCTCAGAAAAGTTCCTTCTTCATTTGTTGTAAAGCTGGTTTGGTGGTGTTGAACTCTCTCGTCTTTTGCTTGTCTGTAAAGTTTTTTAATTTCTCCATCAAATCTGAATGAGAGAAGAGAGCGGGGGAAGATGGTGGAAGAGTAAGACGAGGAGATCACCTTCCTCCCCACAGATACATCAGAAATACATCTACACGTGGAGTAACTCCTACAGAACACCTACTGAATGCTGGCAGAAGACATCAGACCTCCCAAACGGCAAGAAACTCCCAAAGTACCTGGGTAAGGCAAAAGAAAAAAAAGAGACACAAGAATAGGGACGAGAACTGCACCAGTGCGAAGGAGCTGTGAAGGAGGAAAGGTTTCCGCACACTAGGAAACCCCTTTGCAGGTGGAGACTGCGGTTCGTGGAGGGGTAAACTTCAGAGCCATGGAGGAGAGCACAGCAACAGGGGTGCGGAGGGCAAAGCAGAGAGAATCGCACACAGAGGATCGGTGCCGACTGGCACTCACCAGCCCCAGAGGCTTGTCTGCTCACGTAACGGGACGGGCGTGGGCTGGGAGCTGAGGCTCGGGCTTTGGTCGGAGCACAGGGAGAGGACTGGTGTTGGCTGCGTGAACACAGCCTTCAAGGGGTTAGTGCACCACGACTAGCCAGGAGGGAGTCCATGGAAAAGTCTGGACCTGCCGAAGAGGCAAGAGACTTTTTCTTCCTTCTTTGTTTCCTGGTGCGCAAGGAGAGGGGATTAAGAGCGCTGCTTAAAGGACCTTCAGAGACGGGCGCGAGCCACGGATAACAGAGCGGACCCCAGAGATGGGCATGAGATGCTAAGGCTGCTGCTGACGCCACCAAGAAGCCTGTGTGCGAGCACAGGTCACTATCCACACGTCCTTTCTGGGGAACCTGTGCAGCAACTTCCCCAGGAGAACACACGGCACGCCTCAGGCTGCTGCAATGTCACACCAGCCTCTGCCACCGCAGGCTCGCCCCGCACACCGTACCCTTCCTTCTCCCCGGCCTGAGTGAGCCAGAGCCCCCGAGTTAGCCACTCCTTTAACCCCATCCTGTCTAAGCAAGGAACACACGCCCTCAGGGGACCTACACGCAGAGGTGGGGCCAAATCCAAAGCTGAGCCCTGAGAGCTGTGCGAACAAAGAAGAGAAAGGGAAATCTCTCCCAGCAGCATCAGGAGCAGAGGATTAAATCTTCACAATCAACTTGATGTACCCTGCATCTGTGGAATACCTGAATAGACAACGAATCATCCCAAATTGAGGAGGTGGACTTTGAGAGCAAGATTTATGATTTTTCCCCTTTTCCTCTTTTTGTGAGTGTGTATCTATATGCTTTTGTGAGAGATTTTGTCTGTATAACTTTGCTTTCACAATTTGTCCTAGGGTTCTATCCGTCCATTTTTGGTTTTTTTTTTTTACTTGAAAAAAAATTTTTTCTTAATACTTATTTTTTATTTTAATAACTTTATTTTATCTTACTTTATTTTATTTTCTTTTATCCTCTTTCTTTCTTTCTACATTTTCTCCATTTTATTCTGAGCTGTGTGGATGAAAGTTTCTTGGTCCTTCAGCCAGGAGTCAATGCTGTGCCTCTGAGGTGGGAGAGCCAACTTCAGGGCACTGGTCCACAAGAGACCTCCCAGCTCCACGTAATATCAAATGACGAAAATCTCCCAGAGATCTCCATCTCAACACCAACACCCAGCTTGACTCAATGACCAGAAAGCTACAGTGCTGGATACCCTATGCCAAACAACTAGCAAGACAGGAACACAAGCCCACCCATTAGTAGAGAGGCCACCTAAAATCATAATAAGTCCACAAACACCCCAAAACACACTACCAGATGTGAACTTTCCCACCAGAAAGACAAGATCCAGCCTCGTCCACTAGAAAGCAGAAACTAGTCCCATGCAACAGGAAGCCTACATAACCCACTGAACCAACTTTAGCCACTGGGGACAGACACCAAAAACAACGGGAACTACGAACTTGCAGCCTGCAAAAAGGAGCCCTAAACACAGTAAGATAAGCAAAATGAAAAGACAGAAGAACACACAGCAGATGAAGGAGCAAGATAAAAACCCACCAGACCTAACAAATGAAGAGGAAATAGGCAGTCTTCCCGAAAAAGAATGCAGAATAATGATAGTAAAGATGATCCAAATTTTTGGAAATAGAATAGAGAAAATGCAAGAAACATTTAACAAAGACCTAGAAGAACTGAAGATGAAACAAGCAATGATGAGCAACACAATAAATGAAATGAAAAATACTCTAGATTGGATCAATAGCAGAACAACTGAGGCAGAAGAACGGATAAATGACCTGGAAGATAAAATACTGGAAATAACTACTGCAGAGCAGAATAAAGAAAAAAGAATGAAAATATCTGAGGACAGTCTCAGAGACCTCTGGGATAACATTAAACACACCAACATTCAAATTATAGGGGATCCAGAAGAAGAAGAGAAAAAGAAAGGGACTGAGAAAATATTTGAAGGGATTATAGTGGAAAACTTCCCTAATATGGAAAAGGAAACAGTTAATCAAGTTCAGGAAGCACAGAGTGTCCCATACAGGATAAATAAAAGGAGAAATGCGGCAAGAGACATATTAATCAAACTGTCAAAAATTAAATACAAAGAAAACATATTAAAAGCAGCAAGGGAAAAACAAAAAATAACACACAAGGGAATAATCTTTCAGCAGAAACTCTGCAAGCCAGAAGGGACTGGAAGGACATATTTAAAGTGGTGAAGGAGAAAAACCTGCAACCAAGATTACTCTACCCAGCAAGGATCTTAGTCAGATATGATGGAGAAACTAAAACCTTTACAGACAAGCAAAAGCTGAGAGAGTTCAGCACCACCAAACCAGCTTTATAACAATTGCTAAAGGATCTTCTCTAGAAAAGAAACACAAGAGAAGGAAAAGACCTACAATAACAAACCAACAACAATTAAGAAAATGGGAATAGGAACATACATATCGATAATTACCTTAAATATAAATGGATTAAATGCTCCCACCAAAAGACACAGACTGGCTGAATGGATACAAAAACAAGACCTATATGTATGCTGTCTACAAGAGACCCACTTCAGACATACAGACACACACACTGAAATGGAGGGGATGGAAAAAGTTCCATGCAAATGGGAACTAAAAGAAAGCTGGAGTAGCAATTCTCATATCAGAGAATATAGACTTTAAAATAAAGACTGCTCTTTTCCGGGAAGATGGCGGAAGAGTAAGACGAGGAGATCACCTTCCTCCTCACAGATACACCAGAAATACATCTATACGTGGAACAACTCCTGCAGAACACCTCCTGAACGCTGGCAGAAGACCTCAGACCTCCCAAAAGGCAAGAAACTCCCCCACGTACCTGGGTAGGGCAAAGAAAAAAGAATAAACAGAGACAAAAGGATAGGGACGGGACCTGCACCGGTGGGAGGGAGCTGTGAATGAGGAAGCCCCTTCGGGGGCGGAGACTGCAGGTGGCGGAGGGGGAAAGCTTCAGAGCCCTGGAGGAGAACACAGCAACAGGGTGCGGAAGGCAAAGCAGAGAGATTCCTGCACGGAGGATCGGTGCCGACCGACACTCAGCAGCCCGAGAGGCTTGTCTGCTCACCCACCGGGGCGGGCGGGGCTGGGAGCTGAGGCTTGGGCTTCGGTCGGAGCACAGGGAGAGGACTGGGGTTGGCAGCATGAACACAGCCTGCAGGGGTTACTGCGCCAGGGCTGGCCGGGAGGGAGTCCGGGAAAAAGTCTGAACCTGCGAAGAGGCAAGAGACTTTTTCTTCGCTCTTTGTTTCCTGGCGCGCAAGGAGAGGGGATTAAGAGCGCTGTTTAAAGGAGCTCCAGAGATGGGCGCGAGCCGCAGCTAAAAGCGCGGACCCCAGAGACGGGCATGAGACGCTAAGGCTGCTGCTGCCACCACCAAGAAGCCTGTGTGCGAGCACAGGTCACTATCCACACCCCCCTTCCGGAGAGTCTGTGCAGCCCGCTACTGCCAGGGTCCCGGGAACCAGGGACAACTCCCCCAGGAGAATGCACGGCGCACCTCAGGCTGGTGCAATGTCATGCTGGCCTCTGTCACCGCAGGCTCACCCCGCACTCCGTGCCCCTCCCTCCCCCCGCCCCGGCCTGAGTGAGCCAGAGCCCCCGAATCAGCTGCTCCTTTAACCCCAACCTGTCTGAGTGAAGAACAGATGCCCTATGGCGACCTACGTGCACAGGCAGGGCCAAATCCAAAGCTGAGCCCCTGGGAGCTGTGATAACAAAGAAGAGAAAGGGAAATCTCTCCCAGCAGCCTCAGAATCCGCAGATTAAAGCTTCACAATCAATTTGATGTATCCTGCATCTGTGGAATATATGAATAGACAACGAATCATCCGAAATTAAGGAGGTGGACTTTGAGAGCAAGATTTATTATTTTTTCCCCTTTTCCTTTTTTTTGTGGTGTGTATGTGTATGCTTCTGTGTGAGATTTTGTCCGTGTAGCTTTGCTTCCACTATTTATCCGAGGGTTCTATCTGTCCGTTTTTTATTGTTGTTGTTGTTATAAATTTTTTTCTTAATAATTACTTTTTATTTTAATTATTTTATTTTACTTTATCTTCATTCTTTCTTTCCTTCCTTCCCTCCTTTAGACAACGAATCAACACAAATTGAGGAGGTGGACTTTGAGAGCAAGATTTATGATATTTTCCCCTTTTCCTCTTTTTGTGAGTGTGTATGTGTATGCTTCTATGTGAGATTTTGTCTGTATAGCTTTGCTTCCACCATTTGTCCTAGGGCTCTATCCATCCGGGTTTTTTTTCTCTTAATAACTATCTTTTTATTTTAATAACTTTATTATATTTTATCTTACTTTATTTTGTTACTTTATCTTCTTTCTTTCTTTTTTCCTTCCTTCCCTCCTTCCTTCCTTCCTTCCTCCCTCCCTCCCTCCCTCACTCCTTCCCTCCCTCCTTTTTCTCTTTCTTTCTTTATACTTCTACTAATTCTTTCTAATTATTCTCCCTTTTATTCTGAGCTGTGTGGATGACAGGGTCTTGATGCTCCAGCCAGGAGTCAGTGCTGTGCCTCTGAGGTGGGACAGCCAACTTCAGGACACTGGTCCACAAGAGACCTCCCAGCTCCACATAATATCAAATGGCGAAAATCTCCCAGAGATCTCCATCTCAACGCCAGCACCCAGATTCACTCAACGACCAGCAGCTACAGTGCTGGACATCCTATGCCAAACAACTAGCAAGACAGGAACACAACCCCACCCATTAGCAGAGAGGCTGCCCAAAATCATAATAAGTCTACAGACACCCCAAAACACAACACCAGACGTGGACCTGCCCACCAGAAAGACAAGATCCAGCCTCATCCACCAGAACACAGGCACTAGTCCCCTCCACCAGGAAGCCTACACAACCCATTGAACCAACCTTAACCACTGGGGACAGACACAAAAAACAATAGGAACTACGAACCTTCGGCCTGCAAAAAGGAGACCCCAAACACAGTAAGATAAGCAAAATGAAAAGACAGAAAAACACACAGCAGATGAAAGAGCAAGATAAAAACCCACTAGACCTAACAAATGAAGAGGAAATAGGCAGTCTACCTCAAAAAGAATTCAGAATAATGATAGTAAAGATGATCCAAAATCTTGGAAATAGAATAGAGAAAATGCAAGAAACATTTAACAAGGACCTAGAAGAACTAAAGATGAAACAAACAATGATGAACAACACAATAAATGAAATGAAAAATACTCTAGATGGGATCAATAGCAGAATAACTGAGGCAGAAGAACGGATAAGTGACCTGGAAGATAAAATAGTGGAAATAACTACTGCAGAGCAGAATAAAGAAAAAAGAATGAAAAGAACTTCGGACAGTCTCAGAGACCTCTGGGACAACATTAAATGCACCAACATTCGAATTATAGGGGTTCCAGAAGAAGAAGAGAAAAAGAAAGGGACTGAGAAAATATTTGAAGAGATTATAGTTGAAAACTTCCCTAATATGGGAAAGGAAATAGTTAATCAAGTCCAGGAAGCACAGAGAGTCCCATACAGGATAAATCCAAAGAGAAATATGCCAAGACACATATTAATCAAACTGTCAAAAATTAAATACAAAGAAAGCATATTAAAAGCAGCAAGGGAAAGGCAACAAATAACATACAAGGGAATCCCCATAAGGTTAACAGCTGATCTTTCAGCAGAAACTCTGCAAGCCAGAAGGGAGTGGCAGAACATATTGAAAGTGAAGAAGGAGAAAAACCTGCAACCAAGATTACTCTACCCAGCAAGGATCTCATTCAGATCTGATGGAGAAATTAAAACCTTTACAGATAAGCAAAAGCTGAGAGAGTTCAGCACCACCAAACCAGCTCTACAACAACTGCTAAAGGAACTTCGCTAGGCAAGAAACACAAAAGAAGGAAAAGACCTACAATAACGAACCCAAAACAATTAAGAAAATGGGAATGGGAACATACATATCGATAATTACCTTAAATGTAAATGGACTAAATGCTCCAACCAAAAGACACAGATTGGCTGAATGGATACAAAAACAAGACGCATATATTTGCTGTCTACAAGAGACCCACTTCAGACCTAGAGACACATACAGACGGAAAGTAAGGGGTTGGAAAAAGGTATTTCATGCAAATGGAAACCAAAAGAAAGCTGGAGTAGCAATTCTCATATCAGACAAAATAGACTTTAAAATAAAGACTATTAAAAGAGACAAAGAAGGTCACTATATAATGATCAAGGGGTTGATCCAAGAAGAAGATATAACAATTGTAAATATTTATGCACCCAACATAGGAGCACCTCAATATATAAGGCAAATACTAACAGCCATAAAAGGGGAAATCGACAGTAACACATTCATAGTAGGGGACTTTAACACCCCACTTTCACCAATGGACAGATCATCCAAAATGAAAATAAATAAGGAAACACAAGCTTTAAATGATATATTAAACAAGATGGACTTAATTGATATTTATAAGACATTCCATCCAAAAACAACAGAATACACATTTTTCTCAAGTGCTTATGGAACATTCTCCAGGATAGATCATATCTTTGGTCACAGATCAAGGCTTGGTAAATTTAAGAAAACTGAAATTGTATCAAGTATCTTTTCTGACAACAACGCTATGAGACTAGATATCAATTACAGGAAAAGATCTGTAAAAAATACAAACACATGGAGGCGAAACAATACACTACTTAATAACGAAGTGATCACTGAAGAAATCAAAGAGGAAATCAAAAAATACCTAGAAACAAATGACAATGGAGACATGACGACTCAAAATCTATGGAATGCAGCAAAGCAGTTCTAAGAGGGAAGTTTATAGCAATACAATCGTACCTTAAGAAACAGGAAACATCACGAATAAACAACCTAACCTTGCACCTAAAACAATTAGAGAAAGAAGAACAAGAAAACCCCAAAGTTAGCAGAAGGAAAGAAATCATAAAGATCAGATCAGAAAAAATGAAAAAGAAATGAAGGAAACGATAGCAAAGATCAATAAAACTAAAAGCTGGTTCTTTGAAAGGATAAACAAAATTCATAAACCATTAGCCAGACTCATCAAGAAAAAAAAGGGAGAAGACTCAAATCAATAGAATTAGAAATGAAAAAGGAGAAGTAACAACTGACACTGCAGAAATATAAAAGATCATGAGAGATTACTACAAGCAACTCTATGCCAATAAAATGGACAACCTGGAAGAAATGGACAATTTCTTAGAAAGGCACAACTTTGCCAAGACTGAATCAGGAAGAAATAGAAAATATGAACAGACCAATCACAAGCACTGAAATTGAAACTGTGATTTAAAATCTTCCAACAAGCAAAAGCCCAGGACCAGATGGCTTCACAGGCGAATTCTATCAAATATTTAGAGAAGAGCTATCACCTATCCTTCTCAAACTCTTCCAAAATATAGCAGAGGGAGGAACACTCCCCAACTCATTCTACGAGGCCACCATCACCCTGATACCAAAACCAGACAAGGATGTCACAAAGAAAGAAAACTACAGGCCAATATCACTGATGAACATAGATGCAAAAATCCTCAACAAAATACTAGCAAACAGAATCCAACAGCACATTAAGCGGATCATGCACCATGATCAAGTGGGGTTTATTCCAGGAATGCAAGGATCTTCAATATACGCAAATCAATCAACGTGATACACCATATTAACAAACTGAAGGAGAAAAACCATATGATCATCTCAATAGATGCAGAGAAAGCTTTTGACAAAATTCAACACCGATTTATGATAAAAAACCTGCAGAAAGTAGGCATAGAGGGAACTTTCCTCGACATAGTAAAGGCCCTATATTACAAACCCACAGCCAACATCGTCCTCAATGGTGAAAAACTGAAACCATTTCCACTAAGATGAGGAACAAGACAAGGTGGCCCACTCTCACCACTTTTATTCAACATAGTTTTGGAAGTTGTAGCCACAGAAATCAGAGAAGAAAAGGAAATAAAAGGAATCCAAATCGGAAAAGAAGAAGTAATGCTGTCACTCTTTGCAGATGACATGATACTATACATAGAGAATACTAAAGATGCTACCAGAAAACTACTAGAGCTAATCAATGAATTTGGTAAAGTAGCAGGATACAAAATTAATGCACAGAAATCTCTGGCATTCCTATACACTAAGGATGAAAAATCTGAAAGTGAAATCAAGAAAATACTCCCATTTACCATTGCAACAAAAAGAATAAAATATCTAGGAATAAACCTACCTAAGGAGACAAAAGACCTGTATGCAGAAAATTATAAGACACTGATGAAAGAAATTAAAGATGATACAAATACTTGGAGAGATATACCATGTTCTTGGATTGGAAGAATCAACATTGTGAAAATGACTCTACTACCCAAAGCAATCTACAGATTCAATGCAATCCCTATCAAACGACCACTGGCATTTTTCACAGAACTAGAACAAAAAATTTCACAAATTGTATGGAAACACAGAAGACCCCGAATAGCCAAAGCAATCTTGAGAACGAAAAATGGAGCTGGAGGAATCAGGCTTTCTGACTTCAGGCTATACTACAAAGCTACAGTAATCAAGAAGTATGGTACTGACACAAAAACAGAAAGATAGATCAATGGAACAGGATAGAAAGCCCAGAGATAAACCCACACACATATGGTCACCTTATCTTTGATAAAGGAGGCAGGAATGTACAGTGGAGAAAGGACAGCATCTTCAATAAGTGGTGCTGGGAAAACTGGACTGGTACATGTAAAAGTATGAGATTAGATCACTCCCTCACACCATACACAAAAATAAGCTCAAAATTGATTAAAGACCTAAATGTAAGGCCAGAAACTATCAAACTCTTAGAGGAAAACATAGGCAGGACACTCTATGACATAAATCACAGCAAGGTCCTTTTTGACCCACCTCCTAGAGAAATGGAAATAAAAACAAAAATAAACAAATGGGACCTAATGAAACTTAAAAGCTTTTGCACAGCAAAGGAAACCATAAACAAGACCAAAAGACAACCCTCAGAATGGGAGAAAATATTTGCAAATGAAGCAACTGACAAAGGATTAATCTCCAAAATTTATAAGCAGCTCATGCAGCTTAATAACAAAAAAACAAACAACCCAATCCAAAAATGGGCAGAAGACCTAAATAGACATTTCTCCAAAGAAGGTATACAGACTGCCAACAAACACATGAAAGAATGCTCAACATCACTAATCATTAGAGAAATGCAAATCAAAACTACAATGAGATATCATCTCACACGAGTCAGAATGGCCATCATCAAAAAATCTAGAAACAAATGCTGGAGAGGGTGTGGAGAAAAGGGAACCCTCTTACACTGTTGGTGGGAATGTAAATTGATACAGCCACTGTGGAGAACAGTATGGAGGTTCCTTAAAAAACTACAAATAGGACTACCATATGACCCAGCAATCCCACTACTGGGCATATACCCTGAGAAAACCATAATTCAAAAAGAGTCATGTACCAAAATGTTCATTGCAGCTCTATTTACAGTAGCCCAGAGATGGAAACAACCTAAATGTCCATCATCGGATGAATGGATAAAGAAGATGTGGCACGTATATACAATGGAATATTACTCAGCCATAAAAAGAAACGAAATTGAGCTATTTGTAATGAGGTGGATAGACCAAGAGTCTGTCATACATAGTGAAGTAAGTCAGAAAGAGAGAGACAAATACCGTATGCTAACACATAGATATAGAATTTAAGAAAAAAATGTCATGAAAAACCTAGGGGTGAAACAGGAATAAAGACACAGACTTACTAGAGAATGGACTTGAGGCTATGGGGAGGGGGGAAGGGTAAACTGTGACAAAGCGAGAGAGAGGCATGGACATATATATATACAGTACCAAACGTAAGGTAGATAGCTAGTGGGAAGCAGCCGCATAGCACAGGGAGATCAGCTCGGTGCTTTGCGACCATCTGGAGGGGTGGGATAGGGAGGGTGGGAGGGAGGGAGATGCAAGCGGGAAGAGATATGGGAACATATGTATATATATAACTGATTCATTTTGTCGTGAAGCTGAAACTAACATACCTTTGTAAAGCAATTATACTCCAATAAAGATGTTAAAATGAAAAAAAAAAATCTGTCAGTCCTGTCCGTGTCCGGGCCGGGTGAGGTTTCCCGTGTTGAGTCAAATTAAGCCGCAGGCTCCACTCCTGGTGGCGCCCTTCCGTCAATTCCTTTAAGTTTCAGCTTTGCAATCATACTCCCCCCGGAACCCAAAGCCTTTGGTTTCCCGGAAGCTGCTTGGCGGGTCATGGGAATAACGCCGCCGCATCGCCAGTTCATGGTCGGAACTACGACGGTATCTGATCGTCTTCAAACCTCCACTTTCATTCTCAATTAATGAAAACATTCTTGGCAAATGCTTTCGCTCTGGTCCATATTGCGCCAGTCCAAGAATTTCACCTCTAGCGGCGCAATACAAATGCCCCTGGCCATCCCTCTTAATCATGGCCTCAGTTCTGAAAACCAACAAAATGGAACTGAGGTCCTATTCCATTATTCCTAGCTGTGGTATCCAGGAGGTTCGGGCCTGCTTTTTCAAAGTAAATGCTTCAGGCCGTGGGATTCTCAGCTAATAGCATCAAGGAGGCGCCGAGAGGCAAGGAGTGGTATGGGCAGTGGCTCATCTCACGGTGGACTGCCCGCTCCCGCTTCTTAACTGCAGCAACTTTAATATATGCTATTGGAGATGGAATTAGCGCGGCAGCTGGCATTAGACTTGCCCTCCAATGGATCCTCAGGAAAGGATTTAAAGTGGGCTCATTCCAATTACAGGTCCTCGAAAGTGTCCTGTGATGTTATTTTTCGTCACTACCTCCCTGTGCCAGGAGTGGGTAACCTGCTGCCTTCCTTGGACGTGGTAGCTGTTTCTCAGGCTCCCTCTCTGGAATCGAATCCTGATTCCCTGTCACCCGTGGTCACCATGATAGGCATGGTAACTATCATCAAAAGTTGATAGGGCAGACGTTTGAATGGATTGTCACCACCAAGGGGGGCGTGCAAGATTGGCCAGAGGTTATCTAGAGTCGCCAAAGCCGCCAGGGCCCACCCCCAAGCCGGGGCCGGAGGGAGGCTGACCGCGTTGGTTTTGATCTGATAAATGCACGCATCCCCCCACAAAGGGGGTCAGCATCCGTCAGCATGCATTAGCTCTAGCATTACCACAGTTATCCAAGTAGGAGAGGAGTGAGCAACCAAAGGAACCATAACTGATTTAATAAGCCATTCGCAGTTTCACTATACCAGCCTTGCGAATTTAGACATGAATGGCGTAATCTTTGTGACAAAGATAACCTACTGGCAGGATCAACCAGGTAAGGAAGCGAGCACACGGAGCCGGGCATGCCGGTGGCGGGCAACGCAGCGGTGGCAGCAGGACCCCAGAGGAGAGAAAGAGGGGAGGCGAACACCAGGCCGGGCCCGCCCCGACTACAGCAAGTACGGCAGACCACCTACTTTCTGACCATGAGGGGCACAGCGCGCCTCTACAGCGCCGTGGAGGGCCGAGGGAGCGCCCCCCGGCGCGGCCCGAACCCCTGCTGCCCAGGAGCTGGATCTGGGCACCAGGCGGTTACGTGGAGACCGGCCGACGCGTGCTCGCGATTGCGAGGACAGGGGGCTAGGGCGGAGGCCCGGCCGCCCCCACCGGGGGCGGTGCGGACACGCGGCCAGTTCACCAAGGCTGGCCAGGACCCACCCGCGCTCGCGAAAGCGCGCCAGGGCGGGGAGCGGCGGGGGACACCCTGGCTCAGCACACACCAACATCGGCGGACGGGCAGCGACGACGTACCACAGATCTGGGCTGCGGCGGGCCTGGGAAGCGAGAGGCACCGGGGCGTCGCCCGGGGGTCGACAGGCAGGAGAGACAAGGCGGATGGGCGGAGAGATTGCTGAGGGGGCGGCCGCGCGCCGCTGCTAGGGGCCGGGGGCCGTAGAAAAGACCCAGACGCGAGGTGGGCGCCAGGGCACGACAGGGGGTCTCACCGCCAAAGGCTTCCTTCACAGTGGCGGTCCCGCGGCACCCAGGATGCCAGCTGGCCTCCTTGGTCCCCGCGGACCCTCTCCAAGGGCTTGTGACCACCACCAACAGCCAAGAGCCGCGGCCGGCCCGCGAGAACACTCTCCTGGACCAGTACCAGGGACCCCACGCCCCACACGCATCCGCCACGCCCCACTCCCCCCTCGGGAACCGAGAGCACTCCATCCGGGGTTACCACCGGCCGTGGTGGCCAGGGGGCGACACCCGCACGGAGCGAGGCCGGTTAAGTCCCAGACGGGGAAGGGGGCGGCTACGGAGAGGTGCAGCACGAACACACAGCGAGGGCCGTGGGGGCGGAGGCGCGGGCGCTTCCCAGAGAGAGGAAGGACTGAGACACTGCCGGGCCACCAGGAAAACAAATGCGGGGTCCCACCGCCACACACACGAGGGCGTCCCACCACGCCTGGGATGCCGGCCGGCCACCCTGGAGCCTCCCGCGACCCGGCCCTGCCGCAGGGCTCCGCGTGTGGTGCCTCCCCCCAAGTGCCGCAGGGGGACCTGTCCACCCAACCATCCATCTGTCCTAAACAGATCCGTCTTCGTCTGGTCCGACCCCAGGGCTCACGTCCCGTGGAAACGCTCCCAAGTGAGGCGGCCCGACCCTTGCCCACACAACCGCCACCGCTGCACCTCAGGACGAGGGCAGGAGTGACAGGCTCCTCGTGGCTGTGGGACAGGAGTCTGGACGGGGCGTCCCCGCCTTGGACCCGCCATGGGGTCACCACACGCACATGCGCACGCGTGGCCCCGCGCCAGACACCTGCCCGGAGGGACCCTCCCCCGATTCGGAGAGGGGAGGCGCGGACAGTGGTAGGCAAAGAGCAGCGCTCTGCCCCCAAACGCCCGAGCTCAATCCCAGGGCGAGGCGGTGGGCGTCTGGCGCGGCCCCGAGGCCTCCATCTCGGTGCTATCTCCCGACTCGGCACGACACGGCGCGACCCCGGCAGCAGACGGGGCAGGGGAGCTGGGAAGGTGTCGCCGGGAGGCTGCCGCGAAGGAGACGCGCTCCCCGCGCGGTTCCAGCACGGGGCCCTAGGCGGCCAGCACGGCTACCCAGAAGGGCACGGGCGAGATCCCGGACAGAGGGAGAGAGGAAGGGAAGGCGGGAGCCAGCAAACCGAAAAACCAGGCGAGCGCTCTGGTTGGAAAAAAGTGTGAAGTTGAGGGAAGTACAAAAGCACTTCTGTAAGTTTGGAACACAGAAGTTATTGAGGAATCATTTATTGATTCGATGCAAATTTAAATTCCCTAAAGTTTTGAGTAATAATACTTGACTGCTTTGAACATGTCTGAAAACTGTAACTAAAATACTTCTCTCCCCTTTTCTACAAAACCATCCTCTTCCTTTTGTAAGTAAGCTTCCTTCACATTTGAACACCAGAAACAATGTATAAAGAATATTGTTGCCTTAAATGTGGATGTGTGTTGATGAGAACAAGTGCACTAGATAGAACAAAATGTAGGTCCTGTGGAAATTTTTGAAGGACTAAGATACGTGCACCCACTGTAAAAATTCTATTACTATTAGAGCAGTGAGGGTGGATTCAGATACAGGTGAGACAATGCTGTCTGATAATCAGTGCTGAGAGCTCACAAAGAAAACAGGAAGGAATGAGAGATCTCTGGTCACAGGAGGGCTCAGACAAGGACCATTTTTCAGGAGAGTGCTTCCCTGGAGCCACTGTCTTCTGATGTTGAATTTGTCCACACAGCTGGTGATGGACATCTGAGTTGTGTAGTCATTAGAGAATCAGCACCTGCTAACCCCAAGATCTGCATAAAGCCTGTTGGTCATGTGCAGGGCTGGGCAATTCTTCAGGACTCTCTGACATTTTAATGAATAATAGACTTACAAAGTTCATTAATTGATTTCTATACATGAAACACTTTAAACAGGAGCTCATCTTATAAATCAATACTCCTAACAGATGAGTCAAATGTTTCACATGAATAATACTTACGTAGGGGTATAATTTGCCCTTAGTCACAGCTAATAAGTTATAAATAATGGATATTTCTTGCCTTGTGATGAGTGTAGTTTTACCTGAAACTCTCAGAGAGAAGAGGTGAGTTATATAGTCTCAAATTCAAACTTTGTAATGAGTTGTTTTCCTTATTTCCCTTTCGAGCTAACAGTTGTTTTAGATTGTGTTCTTTAGTTTTTTCATCTGTGGGTTTTTCTAATTTTGTGCTTTGATTTCTAGTTTCCTTTTATTATGGTCACAAAAGATACTTAGTATGATCTCAATCTTCTTCAATTTGTTAAGTTGTTTTTGTGCTATAACATGTGATCTGTCCTGGAGAGAGTTCCGTGGTTGCTTGAAAAGAACGTGAATTATTCTGCTGCTGGATGAAAAGTTCTGTATATGTCTATTCGGTTCATTTGTCTAAAGTTTTATTCAGGTTCACTGATTTTTTTTTTATTGATTTCTGCATCACTCTTCTGTCTAGTACTGAAAGTCAGGTATTGAAATCCTCTGTTATTGTACTGCTCTTAATTTCTTCTTTCAGATCTGTCAATATTTTATGTATATACTTAAGTGATCTGATATTGGGTGCATATGCATTTACAATTGTTATATCTTCCTGTTGAATTGACCCTTTTATCATTATGTAATAGTCTTCTTTGTCTATATTGGCTGTTTCTGACTAAAAGTCCACTTTCTCTTGCTTTGTTAACAGTCTCAGAAACAGAGACCAGACTGAAATAAAGAGGCATTATTTGGGGTTTGTTAGGACTGCAGCTGGGAGAGGAGCAGAGCCGACTGACTCAGGCCCCTGGTCCTATTGCTCCTGTGGCTTTGTTCACACTTGGATCTTGGATGCAGAGGGGCTGGGTTGCGTCTGTAACAACCACCAGGTTTGTCTGGAAGCGCTGAACCTCTCTGGTCATTGGCTTTTTTCCCAATACTGTCTCACGAGGTCACGCTCATTTCCCACAGAGGTATCTCTCTCAGAGCCTCATCAACCACACTTATGTGGTTAACTACTTGTCGGCACAGTTATCAACTACACAAGAACAGTCTAAATCCTCACTGTGGAAGCATGTCTAGGATGTTGGGTGGAGGTTGCTGGCAACACCTAAGTCAGAGCTGCCATCCAACCCCACCTGAGAGCAACTGCCCCGGGAAAGGGTCCTCACTACATCTAGAGTAGATGGTTGTGAATTATTTTACTTAGTCTTCTTCTTTTTTTTTAATGCTAAAAACATTTTACAAATTATATTGCTTGGGATGTTATTTATTTTAAAATATTTTAAAATTTCAAAGTGGAAGTAGATCAACACCCTTATTCTATAGTTAAAAAAACCTGAAGTCCAAGAGATAAATTTTTTAACTCAACTAATTATTTCCTGTACATACACAACAGTTTTGTGTTGGCCACTGAGAATTCAAAGGTAAATATAAAATGGTTTTTATACTGAAAGAATTCATGGTCTCGCAGGGGGGAGACAACACCTAGTAATACAATGTGAAATGCACCACACACACAAGCCCAGACAGGCGAGTGGTGAATTTTGTCAAGGGTCAGGGAGGTCATGGAAATGTTGCAAGAAGAATGGATACTTTAGTTGAGACTTGATTAGTAAGGGACAATGTAGAGAAATGGAGGGGGTATTACAGGAAAAAACACCTCTTGGAAAAGAATAGTTGTGGGAAGGAATATGGAGCTGGACAGCATTGAGTTGCCTGGTGTCCTGAGTGGTCAAAGATGAGCCTGGAGGACAGGGAGTCCTGGATATCAGTGCAAGTGTTCAGACTCTTCTCTGCAGATTCAATATTCTTAAACAGAGGAGCAGTCTGATGAGACTTGTGGTTGAGAAGGACACACTCATAGCAGTGTGAGTAGTTTGAATCAGGATAGACAGGAAGTAAAAAAGCAGGTAGGAATTTGCTAGAATATTATTGGTAAAAAATGATAAAGGACTAAATAAGTGAATTAAGTGATATTTTGAATATACAATTTTTAAGAACTGTCTGTGGTTTTAGAACCCAGATCTGGGTTTTTCTCCCCAAAATTCCATCATTTTTTTCCTTCCTAATGAGTCATCTACAATGATAGTGGTTAATATGTATTGAGAAATTACTGTTTCAGGCCCTATGATAAATACCTCGCATTCATGATCTCTTCTAATCTTCTCAGTAACCATCTGAATTAGATCATATCAGGACCATTTGACAGATGAGGAAATCCAGGCATGGAGAGGTTATATTGTGTCTATGTCACAGAGCAAAGAAGAATCAGAGCTTGGAACTGATCAAGTAGTCTATTGTAGCATAATAGCCTGGGTAGCTATGGTTATTATATCAAGTACAATAGAAGTGAAGTAAAAATATCTCGAGAAATAAGATAACCTTACATTCCATACAGCTCTGTCCAGGTTAAACCCTGCCAACTCAGCAAAATATATAACTCAACTTATCAAAAATGACCAGTGTGAAGAATGAATATTCATTCTTCTGTTTACCCATCTAGTAATTCTCCATTAGGAGTCAGGAACACACCAGCACTGGGTGGTGCCATGTGGCCCCTTTCAGCTGACCACTTGCCCCATGTTAAGGAATTGAATTGTGTTCCCTGACCCTCTCAATTTTTCCTTCATCCCCTGATCCTCTTTCTCTACTTCCATGCCATCTTCACAAACCCCTTACACTCATCGTTGTGATGCATGTCGGTGCATGACCCAGTATTTCTTGCTCTTGACCTCACCTCTACTGTTGGTGCCTCTTTTTCTCCCCTTTGCTTGGTGTGTTTTTGAGAACTCTCAGCTAAACTTCCCCTAGAAACTCCTCCTCTCCTGTTTGTCCATATTGTCAACTTCCAACCCAGATTCTGTGGGAGATGCTAAGATGACATATATCAAAGTGCTCTCAAAGAGCTTTCAAAATACCGTATGCTAACACATATATATGGAATTTAAGAAAAAAATGTCATGAAGAACCTAGGGGTAAAGCAGGAATAAAGACACAGACCTCTTAGAGAACGGACTGGAGGTTATGGGGAGGGGGAAGGGTGAGCTGTGACAGGGCGAGAGAGAGTCATGGGCATATACACACTAACAAACGCAGTGAGGTAGATAGTGGGAAGCAGCCGCATGGCACAGGGATATTGGCTCGGTGCTTTGTGACAGCCTGGAGGGGTGGGATGGGGAGGGTGGGAGGGAGGGAGACGCAACAGGGAAGACATATGGGAACATATGTTTATGTATGACTGATTCACTTTGTTATAAAGCAGAAACTAACACACCATTGTAAAGCAATTATACCCCAATAAAGATGTTAAAAAAAAAAAGAGCTTTCAGTGTGGTGGGGACATGAGCCATATGGCTGACTATCACTGCAAAGAAGAGAGTTCTGCATCACAGGAGAGGAAGAGGTAAAAGGTCATAGGAGCACAGAACAAACCCACATCAATTCCCCATCAGAACAAAGTTGGTTATGAATAAATGAAAACATGTGCTGTTTTTCTACAGCACAGAAATGCATGTGTGTGAAACTAGGTCAATTATAATATTACATCTCTACTGCTCCTGCCAGGAGAGAAGCCTGATGCAGAGAAACTATGGCAGAGCAATGGAAATGGTGATCATAATTAATGAGCTTAGTTTTTGCTTTAGTCAATTATTAAGCTAAGAATATGTTCTGCCCTTGAGATCTGTATGATATCCATGAGTATGTAAAATAATATTTCATATTCTTTTACTCTCAACCAAATAATCAGTATTCAAGAGAAGCAGGACGTCAAAATCTTAAATTTGTGATTCAGTCACCTGTCATCACAATGGGTTCCAGGGAAATGCCCACTCTGGGGAATCTGCGTAACTGAGCAGAAGCAGCTCCAAGGCTCCTGTCCCCTCTCTGCCTTAAGGTCTGCATGAAAGGCCAACTAAACAGCTTCCTTGGCCCCTCTGCTTTAAGCCCACCATGAACCTTGTTCCCATATGTCCCAGTGCTCTGTGACAAGAACTGCACAGAGAGAGTAAGCTAAGGAGATAAGTCAGTCTCCTCAGAGCCCAAGACTGGCCTAAGCTGCCCACTCAATTCTCTCTTTATGTGGGTCCCCTTCACAATCAGGCCAGGATTCTTAAGTTTAGGGACACTCCTCAGCAGGAGGAGGCCCCTGGTGTCACCAAAGACCAAGGAAAACAAAAGATTGACAAAAGGAGCACCCAAAGGAGCAGGTTTAAATCCATGAGGAGCTGATTACAGTGCTGTCTGCTGGATAGAAGAGGAGTAACACTGTTCTTGCCTTGATTTTCATCAAAGTTTCTCTTTTCTGGTTATTGCATGGTGCACATGGAGCCTTTAACTTTCTTTATGGTTAGACTGTGCCACTGATGTTTGCCTACTTTGAAGAAATCTATGAATTCTATATATGACAATAGCGGCTGGATCAATTAGGTATCTCCACATTACATTAAAAAAAATCCAAAATGGATATATATGACCTTCCATGGCCAATGCATTCACAGTGTAATCCCCAGCCCAAAATCCATGTGATAGTCAGCCCCAGAGCCCCCAGCAGAGCTGAGTGATGAATGGAAAAGAGTCCCACGTGCTTGGTCCTGGTGGTGGCTGTAGACAGAAACTATCAAGGGAAAATCACACCCAGAAGTAGAAGGCTCGCCCTGAGCGGGGAACAGAAAGAGGAGGTCTCACATTTGGTGGGTCAGAGCATTAGCCATGAGAGAGTCAGAAGGAAAGGGCTTGGAAAAGGCCATTGGGCAGGGGGCAGTCTTAGGCCAGCACAGATGATGGAGAAGCAGGAGACCCCTTGAAAGGAGGTGATCTTTAGGGGTTTGTGGTAAAAGCAGAGGATGCTGCTAAAGATGAAACTTGTGAAACCTAAATAGTCACAAGGAGTCAGAAACAGACCATGAAGAAAGAGAATACTGTGTATTGAGGAGCTGCACTTCACCAAGCCCACAGCAAAGGGTGCTTGTTAAATTAGAATCCAAGTCACTGCCCAAACACCACTCAGCCACCTCCTCACTTATAAGGTCAACAGATACCTAGGTGGGTAAGGCTGCATTTAAAGTCTAGGTGGGCAGCACTAACATCAGGCATCCAAGCAGCTAATACATGCTTTGAAAGAGCCAGCAATGATCTGGTATCTTTTTCTGGATCTGTCTATAGCCAATGACACTTCTGGGTACTGTTGACCTTGGACTCATCTCTCCCATGTTCATTCCCCCATTGATAAAGTACAATTCACACAACTTCTCAGGTCAGCAATGACAAAGTTTAAACAACTCACAAAATTCTCAGAGACTCATGGAATTGAAATAAGAAATCACACCTGATCATTAACCCTCATTGATTCCATTCCTTCTCTTACTGCTGCCATTACATGGGTCACACATGAGCCAGTTCATCTGCCTTAATTTGCACATGTGGGATGCAGGTCACTTTCAGCCCATGGAAAGTAGAGATTTAATGGTGATTATACCAGATATTCCAAATTTTATCTCAGACATTGGCCCAATTGGAATTTTTTTTTAATTCCAGAAAGGAAGTGGAGCAGGTGCAAAGAGGTGCCCACTCCACTTATTCCTGATTTTATTTCATTCTCTATAGTCTTTACCAAAACTTAAGTCTAAATAAAGTTAAGACAGAGTACAGTACAGTGAAGCCAAAAAACAGTACATCCTCCCCATTGTCACATGACTGAGACATCTGCCAGTGGGCGATTCTCATCCAAGGACAGGGGTTGGGGACTCCTTCAGTAACATCAGCCTCTTCTGAGTTAGATGGACGCCCTGTTTTCAGGGACCTGGTGGGTATTCTGCCATGTGAAGTAGGGTGAGTCCACTCAGGGCAACCCCAAAGTGCCTCAATAGATTCCCAAGCACAAATGTAGATTCCACATGACACTTATCTCTGGAGAACCATGTAGGGCCTAGAGCCTTCAGTTTAGTATTTAAAAAATAAAAATTATTCCCATTCTATCCTCCCTTGGGTAGACTTGTGTGCCCATCCAAATGCATCTGTCACTTAGGTGAACCTCCCATTCTAAGGGGTGCAGAATAGAATCATTTCTTCATCCCACCATGTTCATCCCCAGTTTTCTTAATTTCCCAGCAGAATCTGCTTCCTTCCAGCACAGACCCACCAACTTTCCTGTCTCAATCAAGAGAGCTCAGGCCTCAGCCATAAGTTCAGGCAGAATTTCCCTCCAACAGAAACATTTCAGATGACCTGGCAGCCCCAGAAGATGAGCAGCTGTCCTTAATGCAGTGAGAAACCTGTGGGCTTCCTCCCTGGCTAAACCTCCAGCCAAGCCTTCCTCCCCTGAGAGTCATTATCCAGCCTGTGGGCATCAGCTGATGTGAAGAGGAAGTGGGTGCTGTGGAGACCACCCCAGCCCATCAGTCTCGCAGGAGCTCTTGTTCTGGATCTGGGTGCTCATTGCCAGCTATGGGCTCTCTTTCCAGCCTTCATATGGATCCTAGGCTCTACTTCAGAGTATTTCCTCCAGATGAGTCCCAAGCCAGCACTGAGCCTAATTTGCCACTGCTGGACTTCCCTTCCCTTCTGAAACTGGGTTCCATTCTTTTACAAAGTTTAAGTCCAAAAAGGATTTTTGAAATGACTTTCCATTCCCTTTTGTTCTCATTATCCCCCCTCCTACTCTGCTGGTGAGGGATGCTGTGTCTCCATGCTGATTCTGATCCCCCATCAGCAAACCCAGGTAGGGTCCCCTCATCCCTGAACCTATAAATACCTCCAAGATCAGCCCTCAGTTCACCCTCTTCTCTTCTCTCAGGCAGAATGAATCGTGTCTCTTCTCCTGGGACAGGGTGGTCTGTGTCATTCTCTGTTCTCTCCCTCCTATTCCTTGGCAGGGTATCACCACTTCTGTCAGAGGCTTCTCATTCTTATTTTCTAGGGCTTTGTCTTCATTCAGCAAATTTTATCTCTTTCAACTTAAAGGGATTGCCTTTCAAAAGAACCATCTGAGCTGGACTTAAGCCCATTTTGAAAATATAAAATAGGAGAACATCAGACGTTTTCTTTCTTCTTGCATTCCTGTGATAGCAACCTAATTTCATTCAAGGCAACATGGAGGCAATTCCTCTTACTAACCAGAGGAAGGGCCATATTGAAGGAAATGCTAAAAACAAAAACAGAAAAAACTGCATATTTTAAAGTCTCCATTTGGAAATAGGAAGCACATGATCTCCCATCACAGTGAGAAAGTCTTTATTTAATGGCTGCCTTGGCCTCCTATTTCTGCAGGGCTTGCACCGTGGGCTTGTCCTGACTCCCTTCCTTTACCCTGACTCAGCCCATAGCTCAGGGCATGTGACCCATTTGTCTCTGCTGATCTGAGAGGGCAGCCTTTGTCTACAGGTATCTCTGGATTGTTTGCTGTCTGGTTATGGCCTGCTTCCATTCTGTTGTTGAAGAGAATTTTGCATTTCATTAACAATATATGTTCCTTTGGTCTCCTGGTGTGACGAAGTAGTGTTACTGAACTCAGGTTTCATTGTTCATTGCTCAAGAATCCAATATTGAGAGATAAGTGTTGGGTAAGAGGAAAGATAGCTTTTTGAAAGAAGACAGCAATCCTGGGGAGAAGGTGGGCTCATGTCCCAAAGAACAAACTACCCACAGCCCATCAGGGGACAAGAGCTTTTAAAGGGGAGTTTCAGGGGTGCACAGGTGGAGGGAGGAGACTATGTACCAAGCAGCACAGTCAGCCTTGACCATCATCTTGAAATTCATCATGTAGTGGTTTGATCAGCATCATCTTGCTGTTTTTTTTTTGTATGCAATATATTTACTAAATAGATGCATCAAATTTGACATAAAATTTTCTAAAAGATACAAACATGATTAATTATAAGTTTAAGATTCTCTATAAAACAGAAAAACATAATAACTAGTACAACTATTTCTGGAACAGGAGGTAATAATATTAGTAATAGTATCCCCTCAAATATTTGTCTATGCTAAGCACTGTCCTAAACACTTTTCATAAATTGATATATTTGAGCTTAACAAAAATCCTAAACAAGTGGTACTACTGCTATCTCCATTTTACAGAAGAGGAAATTGAATCAAAGCAATATCAAATGCCAGGCCAAAGGTTTTCAGCTGGAAAATGCAGGAGGTAGAACTGCATTCCAGGGAGTCTGGCTCCAGAGTCCATCCTTTTAACCACTATATTTATAAAATTCCCAAAATAATGAACAAATATTCTTTTTTTTTAACATCTTTATTGGGGTATAATTGCTTTACAATGGTGTGTTAGTTTCTGCCCATAACAAAGTGAATCAGTCATACACAAACACATGTTCCCATATGTCTTCCCTCCTGCGTCCCCCTCCCTCCCACCCCTCCAGGCTGTCACAAAGCACCGAGCCAATATCCCTGTGCCATGCGGCTGCTTCCCACCAGCTATCTACCTTACTACGTTTGTTAGTGTGTATATGCCCATGACTCTCTCTCGCCCTATCACAGCTCACCCTTCCCCCTCCCCATAACCTCAAGTCCGTCTCTAGGAGGTCTGCGTCTTTATTCCTGCTTTACCCCTAGGTTCTTCATGACAATTTTTTCTTAAATTCCATATATATGTGTTAGCATACGGTATTTGTCTTTTTCTTTCTGACTTACTTCACTCTGTATGACAAACTCTAGGTCTATCCACCTCATTACAAATAGCTCGATTTTGTTTCTTTTTATGGCTGAGTAATATTCCATTGTATATATGTGCCACATCTTCTTTATCCATTCATCCGATGATGGGCACTTAGGTTGTTTCCATCTCTGGGCTATTGTAAATAGAGCTGCAATGAACATTTTGGTACATGACTCTTTTTGAATTTTGGTTTTCTCAGGGTATATGCCCAGTAGTGGGATTGCTGGGTCATATGGTAGTCCTATTTGTAGTTTTTTAAGGAACCTCCATACTGTTCTCCATAGTGGCTGAACAAATTCACATTCCCACCAGCAGTGCAAGAGTGTTCCCTTTTCTCCAAACCCTCTTGGACATTTATCGTTTCTAGATTTTTTGATGATGGCCATTCTGACTGGTGTGAGATGATATCTCATTGTAGTTTTGATTTGCATTTCTCTAATGATTAATGATGTTGAGCATTCTTTCATGTGTTTGTTGGCAGTCTGTATATCTTCTTTGGAGAAATGTCTATTTAGGTCTTCTGCCCATTTTTGGATTGGGTTTTTTTTTTTGTTATTGAGCTGCATGAGCTGCTTGTAAATTTTGGAGATTAATCCGTTGTCAGTTGCCTCATTTGCAAATATTTTCTCCCATTCTGAGGGTTGTCTTTTGGTCTTGTTTATGGTTTCCTTTGCTGTGCAAAAGCTTTGAAGTTTCATTAGGTCCCATTTGTTTATTTTTGTTTTTATTTCCATTACTCTAGGAGGTGCGTGAAAAAGGATCTTGCTGTGATTTATGTCATAGAGTGTTCTGCCTATGTTTTCCTCTAAGAGTTTTATAGTTTCTGACCTTACATTTAGTTCTTTAATCCATTTTGAGCTTATTTTTGTGTATGGTGTTAGGGAGTGATCTAATCTCATACTTTTACATATACCTGTCCAGTTTTCCCAAGACCACTTATTGAAGAGGCTGTCCTTTCTCCACTGTACATTACTGCCACCTTTATCAAAGATAAGGTGTCCCTATGTGCATGGGTTTATCTCTGGGCTTTCTATCCTGTTCCATTGATCTATCTTTCTGTTTTTGTGCCAGTACCATACCATCTTGATAACTGTAGCTTTGTAGTATAGTCTGAAGTCAGGGAGCCTGATTCCTCCAGTTCCTTCTTTTGTTCTCAAGATTGCTTTGGCTATTCGGGGTCTTTTGTGTTTCCATACAAATTGCAAAATTTTTTGTTCTAGTTCTGTGAAAAATGCCAGTGGTAGTTTGATAGGGATTGCATTGAATCTATAGATTGCTTTGGGTAGTAGAGTCATTTTCACAATGTTGATTCTTCCAATCCAAGAACATGGTATATCTCTCCATCTATTTGTATCATCTTTAATTTCTTTCATCAGTGTCTTATAATTTTCTGCATACAGGTCTTTTGTCTCCTTAGGTAGGTTTATTCCTAGATATTTTATTCTTTTTGTTGCAATGGTAAATGGGAGTGTTTTCTTGATTTCACTTTCAGATTCTTCATCATTAGTATATAGGAATGCCAGAGATTTCTGTGCATTAATTTTGTATCCTGCCACTTTACCAAATTCATTGATTAGCTCTAGTAGTTTTCTGGTAGCATCTTTAGGGTTCTATGTATAGGATCATGTCATCTGCAAACAGTGACAGCTTTACTTCTTCTTTTCCAATTTGGATTCCTTTTATTTCCTTTTCTTCTCTGATTGCTGTGGCTAAAACTTCCAAAACTATGTTGAATAAGAGTGGTGAGAGTGGGCAACCTTGTCTTGTTCCTGATCTTAGTGGAAATGCTTTCAGTTTTTCACCATTGAGGATGATGTTTGCTGTGGGCTTGTCATATATGGCCTTTATTATGTTGAGGAAAGGTCCCTCTATGCCTACTTTCTGCAGGGTTTTTATCATAAATCGGTGTTGAATTTTGTCAAAAGCTTTCTCTGCATCTATTGAGATGATCGTATGGGTTTTCTCCTTCAATTTGTTAATATGGTTTATCACATTGATAGATTTGCGTATATTGAAGAATCCTTGCATTCCTGGAATAAACCCCACTTGATCATGGTGTATGATCCTTTTAATGTGCTGTTGGATTCTGTTTGCTAGTATTTTGTTGAGGATTTTTGCATCTATGTTCATCAGTGATATTGGCCTGTAGTTTTCTTTCTTTGTGACATCCTTGTCTGGTTTTGGTATCAAGGTGATGGTGGCCTCGTAGAATGAGTTTGGGAGTGTTCCTCCCTCTGCTATATTTTGGAAGAGTTTGAGAAGGATAGGTGTTAGCTCTTCTCTAAATGTTTGATAGAATTCGCCTGTGAAGCCATCTGGTCCTGGGCTTTTGCTTGTTGGAAGATTTTTAATCACAGTTTCAATTTCAGTGCTTGTGATTGGTCTGTTCATATTTTCTATTTCTTCCTGATTCAGTCTTGGCAGGTTGTGCATTTCTAAGAATTTGTCCATTTCTTCCAGATTGTCCATTTTATTGGCATAGAGTTGCTTGTAGTAATCTCTCATGATCTCTTTTATCTCTGCAGTGTCAGTTGTTACCTCTCCTTTTTCATTTCTAATTCTATTGATTTGAGTCTTCTCCCTTTTTTTCTTGATGAGTCTGGCTAGTGGTTTATCTATTTTGTTTATCTTCTCAAAGAACCAGCTTTTAGTTTTATTGATCTTTGCTATTGTTTCCTTCATTTCTTTTTCATTTATTTCTGATCTGATTTTTATGATTTCTTTCCTTCTGCTAGCTTTGGGGTTTTTTGGTTCTTCTTTCTCCAATTGCTTGAGGTGCAAGGTTAGGTTGTTTATTCGAGATGTTTCCTGCTTCTTAAGGTGGGCTTGTATTGCTATAAACATCCCCCTTAGAACTGCTTTTGCTGCATCCCACAGGTTTTGGGTCGTTGTGTCTCCATTGTCATTTGTTTCTAGGTATTTTTTGATTTCCTCTTTGATTTCTTCAGTGATCACTTCATTATTAAGTAGTGTATTGTTTAGTCTCCATGTGTTTGTATTTTTTACAGATCTTTTCCTGTAATTGATATCTAGTCTCATGGCGTTGTGGTCAGAAAAGATACTTGATACAATTTCAATTTTCTTAAATTTACCAAGGCTTGATTTGTGACCTAAGATATGATCTATCCTGGAGAATGTTCCATGAGCACTGTTGTTTTTGGATGGAGTGTCCTATAAATATCAATTAAGTCCATCTTGTTTAATGTATCATTTAAAGCCTGTGTTTCCTTATTTATTTTCATTTTGGATGATCTGTCCATGGGTGAAAGTGGGGCGTTTAAGTCCCCTACTATGAATGTGTTACTGTCGATTTCCCCTTTTATGGCTGTTAGTATTTGCCTTATGTATTGAGGTGCTCCTATGTTGGGTGCATAAATATTTACAATTGTTATATCTTCTTCTTGGATCGATCCCTTGATCAGTATGTAGTGTCCTTCTTTGTCTCTTTTAATAGTCCCTATTTTAAAGTCTATTTTGTCTGATATGAGAATTGCTACTCCAGCTTTCTTTTGGTTTCCATTTGCATGGAATATCTTTTTCCATCCCCTTACTTTCAGTCTGTATGTGTCTCTAGGTCTGAAGTGGGTCTCTTGTAGACAGCATATATAAGGGTCTTGTTTTTTTATCCATTCAGCTAATCTGTGTCTTTTGGTGGGAGAATTTAGTCCATTTACATTTAAGGTAATTATCGATATGTATGTTCCTATTCCCATTTTCTAAATTGTTTTGGGTTCGTTATTATAGGTCTTTTCCTTCTCTTGTGCTTCTTGCCTAGAGAAGATCCTTTAGCATTTGTTGTAAAGCTGGTTTAGTGGTGCTGAACTCTCTCAGCTTTTGCTTATCTGTAAAGGTTTTAATTTCTCCATCAAATCTGAATGAGATCCTTGCTGGGTAGAGTAGTCTTGGCTGCAGGTTTTTCTCCTTCATCACTTTCAGTATGTCCTGCCACTCCCTCTGGCTTGTAGGGTTTCTGCTGAGAGATCAGCTGTTAACCTTATGGGGATTCCCTTATGTGTTATTTGTTGTTTTTCCCTTGCTGCTTTTAATATGCTTTCTTTGTATTTAATATTTGACAGTTTGATTAATATGTGTCTTGGCATATTTCTCCTTGTATTTATCCTGTATGGGACTCTCTGTGCTTCCTGGACTTGATTAACTATTTCCTTTCCCATATTAGGGAAGTTTTCAACTATAATCTCTTCAAATATTTTCTCAGTCCCTTTCTTTTTCTCTTCTTCTTCTGGAACCCCTATAATTCGAATGTTGGTGCGTTTAATGTTGTCCAGAGGTCTCTGAGACTGTCCGAAGTTCTTTTCATTCTTTTTTCTTTATTCTGCTCTGCAGTAGTTATTTCCACTATTTTATCTTCCAGGTCACTTATCTGTTCTTCTGCCTCAGTTATTCTGCTATTGTTCCCATCTAGAGTACTTTTAATTTCATTTATTGTGTTGTTCATCGTTGCTTGTTTCATCCTTAGGTCTTCTAGGTCCTTGTTAACTGATTCTTGCATTTTGTCCATTCTATTGTCCATTCTATCTCCAAGATTTCGGATCAACCTTACTATCATTATTCTGAATTCTTTTTCAGGTAGACTGCCTATTTCCTCTTCATTTGTTAGGTCTGGTGCATTTTTATCTTGCTCCTTTATCTGCTGTGTGTTTTTCTGTCTTCTCATTTTGCTTATCTTACTGTGTTTGGGGTCTCCTTTTTGCAGGCTGCAGGTTCGTAGTTCCTCCTGTTTTTGATGTCTGTCCCCAGTGGCTAAGGTTGGTTCAGTGGATTGTGTAGGCTTCCTGGTGGAGGGGACTAGTGCCTGTGTTGTGGTGGATGAGGCTGGATCTTGTCTCTAGTGGGCAGGTTCACGTCTGGTGGTGTGTTTTGGGGTGTCTGTGGCCTTATTATGATTTTAGGCAGCCTCTGTGCTAATGGATGGGGTTGTGTTCCTGTTTTGCTAGTTGATTGGCATAGGTTTTCCAGCACTGTGGCTTGCTGGTCGTTGAGTGAAGCTGGGTGCTGGTGTTAAGATGGAGGTCTCTGGGAGATTTTCGCCGTTTGATATTATGTGGAGCTGGGAGGTCTCTTGTTGACCGGTGTCCTGAAGTTGGCTCTCCTACCTCAGAGGCAGAGCCCTGCCTCCTGGCTGGAGCACGAAGAGCTTTTCATCCACACGGCTCAGGATAAAAGGGAGAAAAAGTAGAGGGAATTAGTAGAAGTATGAGGAAAGAAAGAAGGAAAGGAGGGTAGGAAGGAAGGAAGAAAGAAAGAAAGAAGCAAAGAAGGAAAGAAGGCAAGAAAGAAAGAAAGGAGGGAGGGAGGGAGGGAGGAAGGAGGGAAAGAAGGAAAAAAGACAGAAAGAAAGAAGATACCATAAAAATAAAATAAAGTATAATAAAGTTATTGAATTAAAAAATTCTTATTTAAAAAAAAAAAGGGACGGATAGAACCTTAGGACAAATGTTGGAAGCAAAGCTATACTGACAAAATCTTACACAGAAGCATACACATACACCCTCACTAAAAGAGGTAAATGGGGAAAAATCATAAATCTTGCTGTCAGAGACCACCTCCTCAATTTGGGATGATTCGTTGTTTAAAGGAGGGAAGGAAGGAAGGAAGGAAGGAAAGAAAGAAAGAAAGAAAGAAAGAAAGAAAGAAAGAAAGAAAGAAAGAAAGAAAGAAAGAAAGAAAGAAAGAAAGAAAGAAAGAAAGAAAGAAGGTAAAGTATAATAACGTTATTAAAATTAATTATTAAGAAAAAAATTTAAAAAAAAAAACCTGGACGGATAGAACCCTAGGACAAATGGTGGAAGCAAGACTATACAGACAAGATCTCACACAGAAGCATACATATACACATTCACAAAAAGAGGAAAAGGGAAAAAATCATAGATCTTGCTCCTAAAGTCCACTTCCTTAATTTGGGATGATTGGTTGTCTATTCAGGTATTCCACAGATGCAGGGTATATCAAGTTGATTGTGGAGCTTTAATCCGCTGCTTCTGAGGCTGCTGGGAGAGATTTCCCTTTCTTTTCTTTGTTCTCACAGCTCCCAGGGCTCAGCTTTGGGTTTGGCCCTGCCACTGCGTGTAGGTCGCTGGAGGGCGTCTGTTTTTCGCTCAGACAGGATGGAGTTAAAAGAGCCGCTGATTCGGGGGCTCTGGCGCACTCAGGCCGGCGGGGAGGGAGGGGCACGGAGTGCGGGGCGGGCCTGCGGTGGCAAAGGCCGGCGTGACTTTGCACCAGCCTGAGGCGCGCTGTGCGTTCTCCCGGGGAAGTTGTCCCTGGATCCCGGGAACCTGGCAGTGGCGGGCTGCACAGACTCCGCGGAAGAGAGGTGTGGAGAGTGACCTGTGCTCGCACACAGGCCCCTTGGTGGCCGCAGCAGCAGCCTTAACGTCTCCCGCCCGCCTCTGGGGTCCGCGCTTTTAGCTGCGGTTTGCGCCCGTCTCTGGGGTCCGCGCTTTCAGCCGCGGCTCGCGCCCGTCTCTGGGGTTCGCGCTTTTAGCCGCGGCTTGCGCCCGTCTCTGGAGTTCCTTTAAGCAGCGTTCTTAAACCCCTCTCCTCACGCCCCAGGAAACAAAGAGGGAAGGAAAAGTCTCCTGCCTCTTCGGCAGGTGCAGACTTTTCCCCGGACTCCCTCCCGGCTAGCTGTGGTGCACTAATCCATCTTGCTGTTTTAAGTACAGTTAATCTTCAACTCCAGGGTCAGTTTGTTCTCATTTCCTTTAGGCCAGTTCTTGGATTTGTGTAAGATGGAGCAGCTTATGTCATGGCTATGGTCTGGTCATCATGTAGTTAACTTCTTCCACTTGGTGGGGATTTCAGTATCTGCAAAACAGCTCAAAGGATATGGCTCAGAATATTATCCACAGCCCTTGAGGAGAAACTAAAGGTCCTTGACTTTGTTTAATGGCTAAACTATTACTGTTTTTTCTTGTTGGACTGTTTTCATTTGTTTTTTCATTTTCTCATTTCTCTGATTAAATTTATTCTTTGACTAAAGTTTTTCTACAGACAAGAGGCAGGTGGAGGACATAGGATGGGGTGGGGTCTGTCCTGGAAATGCCCCATAGGGTCCTGCTCTGTTACAGTAGTATGAATGCTTCCTTATTTAGAATTTGAAGACCTTGTCAGATCTGAAAGGAAAAATGTGAGGAAAAAAAATTCCTGGAAATGTTTTCTTCCAGGAACCTTCAGGGGATATTATATTTCAAAGCTTATTAGTGGTAAGAAAATAAAATGCTAAGTCTGATATCTATCCCCTTTCTTTTTCAGAAAAGCAATCCCTTGAATACAGCTTTTCTCAGTTTTAGGTCTCTACTGACTAAAGTTTTCTTCTTCTGCAACTATAAATAGCCATTAAAGAGCTTTGGTCTTGATGTTACACTGTTTTTCTAATAGAGGATGGAATTTCTCTGTTTTTAGAAAAATCCAAGTATCATATCAAATATATATATATATAATCGTAAAATGAATTTAGTTACTGAAATTTCTTATTTTCAGTACCCATGTTTGACAAGACAGGATGTAACGAAATAAAAATGACTTGAGCAGTGTAAAGCACACAACCTATAATCATTATACCCTTTGCCATCCTTGCCTTTTCAGTGAACTTGAGAGTGAACTATGCACTAGTCAGATTCTAGTAGTAAATTTTCTACTTAAGATTCAAAAGAGCCAGAGGGTAAGGATATTACATTTACCAGGATAAAATGCAATGTACAAATATTTCATTTCTAAATGAGAAATTTATTGAGGTTAAAGTCCTCTCTTCCTAGAAACTCCTTCCTAGCAGAGGTATTAAGGAAAGGAATGTAGTTTGGAATAACAGTAATGCAGCTTATTTAAATCATATTTAGAAATAAAATTTATTATTTCTTATCAATGCAAATTATATTATATTTTAGTCCAGCAGAATCTTATGGGGCCTTCCTAAAACAGACCACCCTGCCCTCATGTCCTCTGCCTGCCTCGTGTTTGTGAAAAGACTTTAGTCTCCTAGACCTTCCCTGAGTTCCAAAGAGCAGATTAAGTTACTAACTAGGGAAGTGAGGGAATGCAGAAACAAACGAGAAGCATGTCCAACATAATCTTTTCCATGATTGTTAACTAACTCATGCCTTGATTTATGACCCCAAACTATCAAGATAATGTCCCATGGCTTCAACCAGCTGACCCGAAGCAGACTTTAAATTGACCCAGGGAGGGTGGATTAAGAACTGAAACTCCTGAACCATCAGGAATAATAATAAATAAAAAATAATAAAATGTCTCTCCCATTGCCTTAGTTTCTTCTAGAGAGAAGTTAAGAGATGACAAGATCATGATTTACTGGTTTGCTTTGCAGGAACACATAGATCAATCACAATCACCACTGACACATTGAGTCACAAGATGGTGCCGGGAAGTCTGCAATGGAGGTCTTATCAGGAAGCTGAAATTGCAAAGACTCCCCCCACTTTACCTTTTTGCTTCTAAAAACCTTGCACCCCAGCTAGCCAGCAAGATAGACTTGAGATGAGTGTAAGTCTCCCATCATCTGGGTAGGCGCCTCCTTGACTAATAAACCTTTCTCTGCTGTTAACTCCTACATTCCAGTTTGTTCAGCTTCACTGTGCATCAGGCACTTGAGTCTGGCTTCAACAACATTTCAATGGGAATATGACGGGAATCTTCCATAAGAAAATATTGCTGTGGGAATCCAGCCTTCTTATTGCTCTGAATTTGGAAACAACTGGACTGATTAATAATTTTACAGCCTCCTCCTGGTATGGCATTTCTTACACAAAGGAATTTCTGCATAACTGAATGCATCCTTTTATCAATATTCTAGGCAGCTCGGTGGAATCCCTTCTAGTAGGCATTTACATTATTTTTGTGAGGAAAGGACTCTGCTTGTCATTAGGGACAAATATCATTGTGCTCTGCTTTAACTACTAACTTCAGGTCTCCTTCCTCAGTGTCCCACTCTCCTTTGTCCTTCAACCCATTTAGGTTTGAAGATTTCCTAGTAAGTCAGGAGGCCAGAAAATATCTGGAGTACTTGGGTGATTTCTGGAGTTAAACTTGGTAGAATTCATTCCAGAGTAAAGAATAGTATTCTTCTCTATGGAGATTCCCTTCAGAGTGCTGTGTGGATAATTCAATGTTCAGTAATTCAGATCTATGTATTCAATAGGAATTCATGCCAAAGTTATGAAATAGTCCATTTCTTGCTGGTGTACAATGGATTCTGGTCAACTGCTGGCAAAACTGTGTTCTGTGTGTCACAACTGTGCCACTCATGCCCCAGTGCCAAGTTAATTTTCAGCCTTTTCTTTTAAGAGTGGAATCTACCTTCCCATCATTTGAATCTTGCTTTGAGTAACAGAACGCAATGGAAGACATGTGGGTGAGTTATGAGCCCAGGTGGACCTTGTTAAAGAGAAAAAACCTAGGCCCAAGTTTGCAACAGTTATGCTAAGTTCATGATACCAAACCTAGCTTTAATACCTAAACTAACTGCAGTTTCCAGCTTTCCCAGAAATGTAATCTTAATCAACAGTCTGGAATTTTCTCACCTCACTCATTTTAGGGCTTGCAGTTTTCACTATTGTGATCAAGGTTGCCTGTTAATGGGACTTGGAGCTCTGGGTGTTGCTTATTCTAACACAGAATCAGAGTAGTTGGTGGTGGTGTCAATTCATCCCTGGCAGTGGAGAAGTGTGGTGTGCAAACTTTCCAATACCTATTTGATGGTAAATAGCATGCCTGGGGTGGAAAACAGGGATAATTCCTGGATTGATATTAATATCTTAGAGTGGTTGTCAGGTGCATTATCTGCACATATAACACAGGGTGAAAAGTGAGGTAGGTGCATTTTATGCACGAACTGAACGTGAATGTTATTTTAGAATAGGCAGCACTATTTGGGATGAAGAATAAAGTAGTACAAGATGCAGAGGGTAATGCTGCCTGCCACAGTATATAATGTAGTACAGAGCTGACTCATCACAGAAAATATATCCTGCTCTGAATGTTACCAGGAAAATTGAATGAGCTCCGAAACCTACTGTTCTGGGAGAATATCTACGTCAGACTGTATGATGAAGCATCATGGTCTACTGGGGACTATGTGGATTGGGGGGGCGGTTATTATCTTGACTGCCCAGCCCCTCTGAGCCCGCCCCACCCACATACTCGTACCCCCCATGTTTGCTACAGAATTCCAACTTTGTCAGCGATCAGTGAGAAAAACTGTAACTGACCTCTTAGACCCAAGAAAGGCTCTCTCTCTATCAATCTCTCTCTTTTTCTCTCTCTCTCTCCCTCCATGACCTTAAGGAAGGTTTAGCTCTAGACACAGTATGTGGTTCACGGTTGAATTCATTCTAGTCCAGTCACCTTGGCACTTTGGGCACACCTCCAGAATGGTGTGTGTGTGTGCACATGCACGCACACTGAAGCACACAGGCATTAAGCCAATGCTTCTGGTGAAGAATTTAGCTTTGCCCAAGGAGAGGTCTGGCCTTTGACTTTGGCACCTGGGAGGTAATCTCTAAGCCCCTGGAATATCCTGTCTCATAAGAGTATCTTTTTTTTTTTTGCCTGGGTGGCTTGGGCCATGCCAGGTGGTCTAACAATGTGATTTTTGGTGGGGGGGTTTGGGCCACAAGGTATCAGCTCCACCTCCAGTGGGGCTAGAAACAAAATTTCAGCCATGTATTTGACGTTTGATTATGTCTATGTGCTGAAGTCCCAACTCTAAACACCAAGGCTTATGTGAATTTTCTGGTTGGGAATATTCTGTGTGTGTTGCTGCACATCATTACCAGGAAAGTTTATGCTGTCAGAGACTCCACTGGGAAGAGAAATACTAGAAGCTCTGTGTTTGGAACTCTCCTCACCTCTACCCCATGTCTGCCTTCCTTTGGCTGAAATTAAGCTGGATTTTTTTTACTATAATGATATGTACTGTGAGAATAACTGTTTTTGCTGTGTTCTGTGAGTCCTAGAGAATCATTGAACCTGAAGATGGTCTTGCGGACACTCAATCTTGTAATTCTTGTAAGCTTGTAAGTCTTGTGATCTTGTGACTTCATACAAGGGTATAGTGGTTCTAAAGCATTTTGGCACTCTAAGCCCCTGTCTGTATTGACATGCAGTGATAATATTTAAGTATCATGTTGAGGAAGAAGAGCTTCGTCCTTTTCTCCTACATCTAGGGAAACTCTTTCCAGGCTGGATATTTTCCTGACACTTTCAATCACTAACTCCTGAAACTGCCAGTAGCAATGTGGGCAATGTTATGACTAGAAGGGCACGTTATCCTCAGATACTGAGCATGCTTCTCATTTTCTCTCCTTGGAGGGATATCAACCAGGACCTGCCCTTGGATCTGAGGGAACCCAGGGAATGTTCTCGTTTTTCAGAGAAGAAAGATATTCTCACAAAAGGAAAGTTGGGGTTGAGAAAAACTTAATCTGAGTAGTAAAAGGATTGGTACTTTGTTGTACAGCTCAAGATATATCAATGACAAAAAATTCAAATACTTTGTGCCTGACTTTTTTTTCTTATATGGAACTTACCGAAGACACCAAGTTATGTTCTGAAACAAAGCATGAGATTCTATTTCAATGATTTGTGTTAGCAAATTTACCAATAACTTCACACTAAACTTGCTTTACCAAAATCTCTATTAATCTAGGTCATCAAACTGGACCAGTAGTTTCTCTTTTGTTTTATTTTTGTTGTTTTGTTTTTTTAATTATTGAATTTTATTTTATTTTATTTTTTATGCAGCAGGTCCTTATTAGTCATCAATTATATACACATCAGTGTATAAATGTCAATCCCAATCACCCAATTCATCACACCACCAACCCCACAGCCCCACCGCTTCCCCCCCCCCTTGGTGTCCATATGTTTGTTCTCTACATCTGTGTCTCAATTTATGCCTTGCAAACCAGTTCATCTGTACCATTTTTCTAGTTCCATATATATGCATTAATATATGATACTTGTTTTTCTCTTTCTGACTTACTTCAATCTGTATGACAGTCTCTAGATCTATCCACATCTCAACAAATGACCGAATTTCATTCCTTTTTATGGCTGAGTAACACTCCATTGTATATATGTAACACATCTTCTTTATCCATTCGTCTGTCGATGGGAATTTAGGTTGCTTCCATGACCTGGCTATTGTAAATAGTGCTGCAATGAATATTGGGGTGCATGTGTCTTTTTGAATTATGGTTCTCTCTGGGTATATGTCCAGTAGTGGCATTGCTGGATCATATGTTAATTCTATTTTTAGTTTTTAAGGAACCTCCATACTGTTCTCCATAGTGGCTGTATCAATTTACATTCCCACCAAAAGTGCAAGAGGGTTCCCTTTTCTCCACACCCTCTCCAGAATTTGTTGTTTGTAGATTTTCTGTTGATGCCCATTCTAACTGGTGTGAGGTGTACCTCATTGTAGTTTTGATTTGCATTTCTCTAATAATTAGTGATGTTGAGCAGCTTTTCATGTGCTTCTTGGCCATCTGTATGTCTTCTTTGGAGAAATGTCTATTTAGGTCTTCTTCCCATTTTTGGATTGGGTTGTTTGTTTCTTTAATATTGAGCTGCATGAGCTGTTTATATATTTCAGAGATTAATCCTATGTCTGTTGATTCGTTTGCAAATATTTTCTCCCATTCCGAGGGTTGTCTTTTGGTCTTGTTTACGGTTTCCTTTGCTGTGCAAAAGCTTTTAAGTTTCATTAGGTCCCATTTGTTTATTTTCATTTTTATTTCCATTACTCTAAGAGGTGGATCAAAAAAAATCTTGCTGTGATTTATGTCAAAGAGTGTTCTTCCTATGTTTTCCTCTAAGAGTTTTATGGTGTCTGGTCTTACATTTAGGTCTCTAATGCATTCTGAGTTTATTTTTGTGTATGACGTTAAGGGAGTGTTCTAATTTCATTCTTTTACGTGTAACTGTCCAGTTTTCCCAGCACCACTTATTGAAGAGACACTGTCTTTTCTCCATTGTATATCCTTACCTCATTTTTGATAGATTAGTTGACCATAGGTGCGTGGGTTTATCTCTGGGCTTTCTATCTTGTTCCATTGATCTATGTTTCTGTTTTTGTGCCAGTACCATATTGTCTTGATTACTGTAGCTTTGTAGTACAGTCTGAAGAGAGGGAGTCTGATTCCTCCAGCTCCGATTTTTTCCCTCAAGACTGCTTTGGCTATTCAGGGTCTTTTGTGTCTCATTACAAATTTTAAGATGATTTGTTCTAGTTCCATAAAAAATGCCATTGGTAATTTGATAGGGATTGCATTGAATCTGTAGATTCCTTTGGGTAGTATAGTCATTTTCACAATATTGATTCTTCCAATCCAAGAACATGGTATATCTATCCATCTGTTGGTATCACCTTTAATTTCTTTCATCAGTGTCTTATATTTTTCTGCATATAGGTCTTTTGTCTCCCTAGGTAGGTTTATTCCTAGGTATTTTATTCTTTTTGTTGCAATGGTAAATGGGAGTGTTTCTCCAATTTCTCTTTCAGATTTTTCATCATTAGTGTATAGGAATGCAAGAAATTTCTGTGCATTAATTTTGTATCCTGCAACTTTACCAAATTCATTGATTAACTCTAGTAGTTTTCTGGTGGGATCTTTAGGATTCTTTATGTATATTATCATGTCATCTGCAAACAGTGACAGTTTTACATCTTCTTTTCCAATTTGTATTCCTTTTATTTCTTTTTCTTCTCTGATTTCCATGGCTAGGACTTCCAAAACTGTGTTGAATAATAGTGGTGAGAGTGGACATCCTTGTCTTGTTCCTGATCTTAGAGGAAATGCTCTCAGTTTTTCACCATTGAGAGTGATGTTTGCTGTGGGTTTGTCGTATATGGCCTTTATTATGTTGAGGTAGTTTCCCTCTATGCCCACTTTCTGGAGAGTGTTTATTATAAATGGGTGTTGAATTTTGTCAAAAGCTTTTTCTGCATCTGTTGAGATGATCATATGGTTTTTATTCTTCAGTTTGTTAATATGGTTTATCACATTGATTGATTTACATATATTGAAGAATCTTTGCACCCCCCAGGGATGCAAATCTTACTTGACCATGGTGTATGATCCTTTTAATGTGTTGTTGGATTCTGTTTGCTAGTATTTTGTTGAGGATTTTTGCATCTATATTCATCAGTGGTATTGGTCTGTAATTTTCTTGTTTTGTAATATCTTTGTCTGATTTTGGTATCAGGGTGATCGTGGCCTCATAGATTCTCTAGTTCCTTCAGGTGTAACATTAGATTGTTTATTTGAGATTTTTCTTGTTTCTTGAGGTAGGCTTGTATAGCTATAAACTTCCCTCTTAGAACTGCTTTTGCTGCATCCCATAGGTTTTGCATCATCGTGTTTTCATTGTCATTTGTCTCTATGTATTTTTTGATTTCCTGTTTGATTTCTTCAGTGATCTCTTGGTTACTTGGTAATGTATGGTTTAGCCTCCATGTGTTTGTGTTTTTTAAGGTTTTTTTCCCTGTAATTAATTTCTAATCTCATAGTGTTTTGGTCCGAAAAAATGCTTGATATGATTTCAATTTCCTTAAATTTACTGTGGCTTGATTTGTGACCCAAGATGTGATCTATCCTGGAGAATGTTCCATGCGCCCTTGAGAAGAAAGTGTAATCTGCTCTTTTTAGATGGAATGTCCTAGAAATATCAATTAAATCTATCTGGTCTATTGTATAATTTAAAGCCTATGTTTCCTTATTTATTTTCATTTTGGATGATCTGTCCATTGGCATAAGTGAGGTATTAAAGTCCCCCTCTATTATTGTGTTACAGTCAATTTCCTCTTTTATAGCTGTTAGCAGTTGCTTTATAAATTGAGCTGCTACTATGTTGGGTGCATATCCTTGTCTCTTGTAACATTCTTTATTTTAAAATCTATTTTATCTGATATGAGTATTGCTACTCCAGCTTTCTTTTGATTTCCATTTGCATGGAGTATCTTTTTCCGTCCCCTCACTTTCAGCCTGTATGTGTCCCTAGGTCTGAAGTGTGTCTCTTATAGACAGCATATATACAGGTCTTGTTTTTGTATCCATTCAGCAAGCCTGTGACTTTTGGTTGGAGAATTTAATCCACTCATGTTTAAAGTAATTATTGATATGTACATTCCTATGACCATTTTCTTAATTGTTTTGGGTTTGTTTTTGTAGGTCCCTTTCTTCTCTTGTGTTTCCCACTTAGCGAAGTTCCTTTAGCATTTGTTGTAGAGCTGGTTTGGTAGTGCTGTATTCTCTTAGCTTTTGCTTGTCTGTAAAGCTTTTGATTTCTCCATCGAGTCTGAATGAGATCCTTGCTGGGTAGAGTAATCTTGGTTGTAGGTTCTTCCCTTTCATCACTTAAAGTATATCATGCCACTCCCTTCTGGCTTGTGAGTTTCTGCTGAGAAATCAGCTTATGGGAGTTATGGGAGTTACCTTGTATGTTATTTGTCGTTTTTCCCTTGCTGCTTTCAATAATTTTTCTTTGTGTTTAATTTTTGCCAGTTTGATTACTATGTGTCTCGGTGTGTTTCTTTTTGGGTTTATCCTGTATCGGACTCTCTGTGATTCCTGGACTTGGGTGGCTATTTCTTCTCCCGTGTTAGGGAAGTTTTAGACTATAATCTCTTCAAATGTTTTCTAGGGTCATTTCTCTCTCTCTCTCTTCTCCTTCTGGAACCCCTATGATGTGAATGTTGGTGCGTTTAATGTTGTCCCAGAGATCTCTTAGGCTGTCTTTGTTTCTTTTCATTCTTTTTTCTTTATTCTGTCTCACAGCAGTGAATTCCACCATTGTGTCTTCCAGGTCACTTATCCGTTCTTCTGCCTCAGTTATTCTGCTATTGATTCCTTCCAGTATAGTTTTCATTTCAGTTATTGTATTGTTCATCTCTGTTTGTTTGTTCTTTAATTCTTCTCGGTCTTTGTTAAACATTTCTTGCATCTTCTCGATCTTTGCCTCCATTCTTCTTCTGAGGTCCTGGATCATCTTCACTATCATTTTTCTGAATTGTTTTTCTGGAAGGTTGCCTATTTCCACTTCATTTAGTTGTTTTTCTGGGGTTTTATCTTGTTCCTTCATCTGGTACATAGCCCTCTGCCTTTTCATCTTATCTATCTTTCTGTGCATGTGGTCTTTTTCCACAGGTTGCAGGATTGTAGTTCTTCTTGCTTTTGCTGTCTTTCCTCTCTGTTTCTCTTTTAACTGCAATGAATATCACAAAAAGGAAAGTATATAACTTCAGGCATTGCTTGATCTATGTTCTCAAATAATTTTTTTTCAAGGTTCAAGTTTTTTTTTTCCATTTCTTGCCTCTGCCTCCCATCTCATTTATTCTCAGATTTCAAGTGCTTGCCTGCAACAGACCTGGATTCATATATTCTCAGTCTAGTAGATGTGAGAACATGCTTCTCTTACAGTAATTTCAGAACAATCCTATCCAGTTGATTGACCATGACTGGATCACATCCCCATCCCTAAATCCATCCTATGAGCAGAGGAATGCTGTGCTCTGAGAGGTCGGACAAGAGGTATACACCCACCATGGCACTGAAGATGGACTGGAAATGACAAAAGTGTGGCTTTCCGTAGATAACAGGGAGTACTACAAAGAAAGGAAGGGAGATGAATGTGAGAGACTATTTCTCTACCCCATCCCACAAATATGCAGAAAAAAAACCCAATAAAACTTGTTTTCCAAATTCAGAGTTTTATGGTAATTTAAGGCAGATTTTGCCACTATAAAAGGGAAATCTACTTCATAGTGGAACTTGGAAAAGATTTTTATTTTCTACCTCCATGAAAATAATTTTACTTAGTAGATTTTAAAACTTCACGGTTTTTAATTTTTTTGTATTATTTCAATTGCAAAACCTTTAAATTAATTACAGCATAAAACAAAGCATAACAATTAATGTGTATTGCAACCTACACATTACAGATTTACAAAACTGTGACAAGAACACAGTGTCATGCATTGGATTTAGTCAGACAGACTGAGTTCATGTTCTGCTTCACCCGTTTGCTTGCTGAATGGCCCTGGGCAGGTTACACGGATATAAACATGCTTTTAGTCATGGTCTGTATATTTTCACACTGGACTGAGAATCCTTCCTTTACAGGTAGGCTATTGCCTCTTTTGTGGCTAAAGTCCCTTTGAAAAAGATTATTCCTACCTAGGGTGCTCCTTTCAGATTTCAAAGTGATGGAGGAACTCATTTCACTAATCAGGTTCTTCAACCAGTGCACTGTTTGGCATGTTTTCCAATATATTCACTGTTCTTACAGCTGTTGAATTCTGGTTGAGTTAAATACACTAATGGTGTTATTAAGAAATAATTGCCAAAATTTGTAGAGACCCTCCAAATACCTTGACCAAAAGCATTGAATTTAGTCCTTCTAAATCTTAAATCTATTCTTTTGGAACTCATATACTGTAACTCTTTAGGATAGTCACAGGAGCCAAATGCACTTGACTCCTGTCTCTTTTGTCCAGACACTAATAAAAAGAGAGATACTCCAGTAATGTAAATGCCTTACTGCTTTTATTAAAAATAACTATGCTTTGGTGGAGTGATCTTTACAAAGTGTGCTCCTGGGAGACACAGATCTTAAGCATCACACCTTACAACAAGATTTTGCCTATTGGAAAAGACACCTCCAGAAAGACTCCCTTCAACCTCACTGGAAAGTTCCCTAACAAGTATTGCTAACTGACCCTTGTGCAGGCAAACTCCAAGAGATAGCTTCCTCATTTCTTCACCTAAAGAAAGCAGTGAACACTGACTAGACCTTCACATCATCCTGAGAACAGAAAGTTAAATTTCCCAGAATTGAAGCAGAAAATATCTGATAAGACAACGTTCCCAACATATTTAGACAGGCTTGTTGGAAGGTTGTTGCCAAACCATTGATAATGAAAGTGCTTCAGATGACTTCCAATGTTTATAATCTTGATAATATTTGAAATTTAGGCAAAAAGTACTAGAGAGTTCTCCCTCTTATCTTTCTGGTACTGCAATGTGATCACAATAAGTTTTCAGTCTCTGCACATATCCTCTGATGTAAGACACTACACTCAGGAAAGGTCCTTCATAGCATTCAGGGACAAGAGGTTACTGAAAGCAGAAAATTTGACTCTTTGTCAGCAAGGCTTACAGAGAAAGGTCTTGATCAAAAGTGGAAAATGTAAAAATTGAATACACAGAAACCACAATTAAATAGAGTCAGGAGACAAGAAGGGGGATCTGTCATGCCCCATGAGGATAGCAGAGCCCAATAGCAAAAACAAAGACCTCCTCTTCTTTTCTGCCAATAACTCAGACAATGAATAGCCTTGGACTCTTCGTTTGCTATAGCCCTCCCAACTTGGCTCAGATGGGAAAGAAAAGGGACAGAAAAGGGTATGTCAACAGGGAATGTGAATATACGAGGCTGAATCCTGTGCCATCCAGGAATCCCTGGTCCATGCTGGCAATTCTTCACTCAACTTCTGCTTGGCCTTCGAGTTTGTGGAATCTGTGTCTCATGGAGAAAAGTACCCAGGCAATTTGACCTGAGGCTAGGGTTTTGTACCAGACAGAGATGGAAACTCTTCTAACAATTATGCAGTGGGCAAGAAGTGGGAAGATCCCCAATGTGTGTTTTTAGGACATGGGTCCCAAGAAACCACATGCAACAAAGCTCAGCCTTCATCAGTAGCTGTGGGAGTGCTAGACCAGGAAAAAAAGCAATGCAAAATGAAAGCCAAATTCAGGAGTAACTGAACTACCTACAATTCCACTCCAGTGTCCAGGGATTCTCAGATACAATTTACTTCTCAGATGAAGAACTGAAGGCCCAGGGCATGAAGTGAGTTGCTAGCAAGGTTATTTTTGGTAGAAATTGGGAAGCGAGAGGGAGAAACACCATTTTGCAGCACAAAAAAGTCATTTCCTGAGGGGGGTAAAAAAGAGCAGCTTGGGTGAATCATGATTCATTGGTGGCCTCATGTACCTGTTGAGCACTTCCTTCTTTCCTTGCTGATGTAGGAATAGAGGGTGAGCCTGGAGAATGATGAACCCTGGGGGTGTCCACTAGGAGGGAAATAGAAGTAGAATACCCATTTAATGAGCTCTTCCTATATGCCAAGTTGAGTAACAAGCCTTCAGTGTGCATCATCTCATTGATTCTACAAGAGCTTCCATAAGCTCTGTGTGCACCATTACTCTCAGTTCAAGAGGTAATGTTGAAATACGAAGCTGTGCCTCTTGTCTAATGTCCCCCCGCCCCTATATCCACTCTGTACCCTGAACCAACAACACCAGCCCCTGAATCCTCAACAGAGAGACTTCATTTGGGGGCCCATTGTTTATCATCACTGTGATAATTTTTATATGACATTAATTCTGGGTAATAGAATAATATATCATGGAGGGCAGCAGTCTGTTTTCACTGAGGGTCTCTTTATTTCTGACCATTGTTTTACAGCTAGCCACCCAGGGATAACTCCAACATGTAGGCCTCGAAACTGTATCCACTTCCAAAAACTTAGGTTCATATTTAACTGTATAAACACATATTCCCAAAAGTCTCATCACCTCCCAGAGTCTACATTTCCAGTGCAATCTTGCACCTATGCTGGATCAACATTCCTTTTCCCATTCATGTTGATCAGATATCAGAAACTGTGGGTTTGTTTTCCCTTCATAATGTAACTATGTCCTAGATTTCAGTTTCCATGTGCCCAGAAGAAATTTTTGATAGAGGCAACCAAATAGACATGAGTATTAACAGCAGTATATAATGGGCTCTATTGATTGCATATGTTATCATTATAGTGAGGACAGGGGCTGACCTAAGCCAGATGGTCCTGTGCTGTCCTAAGTCTCTCAGAATCTCAAACAGCTCAGCCCCAATCTGGGCAAGTCTCCCTTCGAGGGGAATACCTGAGGGCTGTAACTCTCCTGAGGGGAAGGATACCTCTCTTGACTTAAACAGGGCAGCCCAGTTTTGTGTAGCAACATCTTCTCTATGACAGCCATGGAGAGGAGGTTCCCACACAGGCTGAAGAACCTGAGCTGGGAGCAGTGGCTCAGGGCAGGCTGGATGGCATCATATTGAGAGTCCATGATCCCACACAGCTCTAAGTCCAGTTCCTGGTGGGTGGCTGTAACTTTCTCTAGCAGAACTTGGAGGAGCTCAAGGACTAAAGTTGGTCAGAGTGACACACTCAGATCCAGGCCTTTTAGCTGACTGATGTTCAGGCATTGGGACAGACGGGTCAAGTCTGATTCTTTAATTATTAAGACGTTGTCCAAGGTGGTCATCAGGCACCTGGGGAGAAACTGAGCAATTAGCTCTTGAAAACTGAAGTGCCAGGTGAGCCCCAGGTGAGAGACAAATGATTTCTACAAGGCCAAGGTTAGTCTGACCATCTGATGAGGGTCAATACACTGATTGCCTACTTTCATTCCAGGCTGAGTCCTGTAACCTTCACTGTGTGACTGAATCACTTCACAGAATCTTGAAAGCTCTCTTTCCTCATCTATCAAGGAGAATACAACATACTCCACTTCTTTATGAGGATGAATGAAGTTAATGGAATGCACTGGAACCTGCTCAGAGGAGAGCCTGAGAGAGTCTCAGTCAAGTGTGGACATCACTGAATTTTGGTACTGGGAGATGAGATAAAAAATGATTTCAACTCAGAGTCCTTCAGTCCTTGCTTGGGCTCCAGATACCTATATCCCTGTCCAGGTGAGGCTCTAGGGAGACATGCATAAAGGGCCAACCTGCACAAGATCCCACAACATCAACTTTGGTTGCCAGTCTGCATGGGCTCACCTACATCCCTACCTCATTTACAAAACTTCTATCACTGTTTATTATCCTTTGGGCTCTGCTCCATTACAACCGTCTCCAGAATCATATTTTTCCTATATATTAATTACCTTATCTGGAACACAAAACAACATTTTACAAACAGGGAATTTAATACAGGCTCATTGTGGTCACAAACCTTGTGAACAAAGAGCTTTTCTTTAGAAATGCTCTGGTCTGATGTGGTTTCCCCACTTCAATGTCCTCTTTGCTTACCTATTTTGTTTAAGTCAGTTGAACATAGACACCTCTTCTTAAGAAAGAAATCACAAACTCCCCATTGCTAGATCCAAATATCCCAGTCTATAATCTGTACCTCCCTAGCAGGGTGTCCCATTCAAGAGCGACTGTATTAGTTTAGCCTCCTACTTTGTTTTGTTTAGTTATGGAATACCACATTTCAGGATAGAGCAGCAAATAAGGCAGTGCATTTGACATTTTAGTGTTTTCAATGTTTTGCGTGTTCAATGTTACCCAGCCAGTGTTCCACTCTCACTTGAACTTCTGGTCCAGGGAGCCTTCTAGGAAGGAGGGAGATTCCAGGTGGAGACCTTGGAGTTGGTGTAGCCTGAGGAACTGAGACATAATTTGCACGTGATGCTGCTCCTTCTCTTCAAAGGCAGACAGGTGGATTTGGGAGAGAAAGTGTCTCTGCACATTACTCATCTCACCCAAGAAAGGAGCAAACATGGCCAGTGTGGACAAATGCCAAATGCAATTCAATTCCATTTCTTGGATATAGTCCAGCTGCACCATGCTCAGGATCTTCATAATATTTTCTATGGGCATTGAAACGATCTTCAGCTCCTTACAGCACAGGTGTATGGAAACTTTTCTCTGCTCCACCCACTTAATGAGGTAGGTGAGGAAGTTATCCAAGGTCCCTTTCTTCAGGCAAAGATCTATGAAAAGTCTCAATGGAGCCAACAGCTGCTTTGTCATTGACCTGTGCTTAGCTGCTGGTGCCATTCGTGAGCTTAAGCACCCATGAATGCTGGCTCCAGAGCACATGCTCCAGAAATTCTGACCTGTATCCCATAAATCTAGCACCTGCAGTTTGTACCTACTATAGGGAAAAAGGAGATTAGTGGGGATGCATTAAAATCCACGCAGAATGAAGAAACAACCTCAAAATGTGACAACAGACTGCCCACTGGTGCTGTAACTTTAGATTCCTGACATGACCTGCTGCCTTGCCCTTTTTCCTCTCTGCCTCACTTTCCTCCATCTCTCATTCCCCTCCCCTCCTTTCTGATTATCCACTTCTAGTAAATTTAAGTGTCACTGAGAGGAGGTGTGGCATGTTCTTTCAGGATCCCCTGCATCGTAGGAACTCCTATGCTTCCAGAAGACATTTTCCATAGTGAGCCAAGGCCTCTGAGCTTCTTCATTGCCATCTTCAGAACCCTCTGGTCCATCCCTTTTCCATCCACTTTCCCTCGCCCCAGATGTCTCATCCAGGATGCCCTGGATTTTCCAAGGCTACCTGAACCAGACTCTCCTGGGGTGAACCTTTCAGAAGAGGAGGACATCAAGTGCTTTCAGCACTGCTTGTAGGGACCCCACATGAGACATGTCTATCAGGCTCCCCAGAGGCAGCGGACAAGGGCCAAGCTAGCACCATGGCCTTCATGGTCTCAATGTGTCTCCCTTTAAAGGCCTTCATGAATAGTTGTGGGAAGAGCTCCGTGAGCAAATCTCCCAGAGCAGAAAAGGCCAAGGATTCTTCCCTCATCAGGTTCATTCCCACCAGGTGCAGGAGTCTGGGTGGGGTCCGGACAGTCATCCTGACTCTATGCCAAAGGTAATCCTGTAGAAACTGCCAGGGAACAAGGCATTCATTTCAGGCCAAGCATGAGTATACCTTAGACTATCTCCATATCCTTCAGAGGAATCTACTTAGGGCCAAGGTCACTGCTCTGGCAGGGGTGGAAGTGCCCTACTTAGTCCATGTTACACTCTGGGCTCAGTGGTCACAGAGCTATAACTCTTTCCCTACTGGATTCAGAACAATCATCTTATAAGTACTGATGAGGAAAAAGGCAAACACTAGCCCATTCAGTTCCATCCATTTCTTTGATTAATTAATGTCCCACTGGGTAGTGAGTGTCAAGGAGCCTGAAAGCTGACTTCAATATTTATTTGGGGAGGACTTTCAGACTGTCACTTAGAGCCCTAAATCTGTGGGAAGAGGAGTGTCATGTCGACCAACACAGCCTATATGCTCAGTTGCTCCAGTTAACCTGACTTATAAAAACGAGGAGATACTCCTAACATGAATGCCATTCGTGCACAAAATATGTATTTTAAATTTCAAGAAATAAAATTCCAAACAGATGTTTTTCATTAAAAATATCTGCTTAGTTAAGACATTTAAAATGATATCAGCCAAAGTACAAATCCAAATATTTGGGATTCAGGCAAAACTACACTGAGAGGCAAAACCAAAACCTGAAATGTGTTCATCTGAAAGAAACGATTTTTTAAAAACTCTACCTGCCATCCAGAGATAAATGACACCCTTCAAGATTAGCTATCCATGGGTATGAAGAGGGTGTCCTTATATGAGCTTGGAAATGTACTGCTCTGATGTGGTTAGTGTGGTGCTCAGACCTCATACCCTGTGGAGAACCCAGCTGGTGACTCCAGAGCCAGAAGATTCTGCCTTTCTTCTTCAAAGTGCTTGAAACTAACTCAAACAGAAAGAGATACATGATTCAATTTCAGACTGTGCATTGGATTGATCCTGACTGTATCTTCATTGTTCTCCAGATTAGTTGATTGAATAAGGTATACATTCAGGAAACAGAAAGAATGATGGAGGGGGAATCAAGGACTCATTCATTGATTCACTTGACAAACAGTGATTGAATTCTATCAGTACCGACAGTTATATTCCTGAGTATGATCAAAAAAGGGATTATTGGTTCCTAACATTGGAAAACAAAAAACAAATCTTGAATGCATCATTGTTTGCAGAACTTTGGCTATATCAAAATTATCAAAATGTCCCTGAATTAAAACAGCTTTATGAAAAAAAACAAAACAAAATAAATGCTTCGCTGTATTAATTTGACACTTTACTATTAGGTAGGAAACAGAAGATTGTGAGCCTATTCAGGCAGCAAGGGAAGAGCTTCTGGGAATGTGGTTGGTCTTCCATCCTTAAGCCAAGACCTCTCTTAAGATAGGTCAAAATCACATTGAGAAGTAAGAGTGGGGCTGGGCATTTTGGAGCTGGGCATTCCTAAACCACCACATTAATGACTGAAACAGTGTAAAATAAAGGCTTTTTTTCTCTTTTAGGAAGGAGGGACATTTAGGCATTTTTCTTAGTGATATTCAGAAAGTAAAAGAGAGTGGCTCAGAGCAGACAGTGTCATCTGAGATAGTGTTTCTTCCTAGAAAGTTGGGATCAGCACAGCAAGTGGCAGGAAAAGACTAAATCTAAGAATGTGAGAAGAGGGAGAGGTGTGAGTCCTGGGATCAGACATTTTCAAGGCTAAGAGGCACTGAAGGTGGGCACTGTGGGCTCTTTGGGGACTTGGATCCTGGGAAGAAAGAAACCTGGGTCAGTTGCAAATAACTCTGTCATCCAGGGGCAGGTGCTACCAGGAGAGGTTTTCTTAGTTTTTTTTTTTTTGCACTGAGGACACTTTCCAGATGGCAAATAGTCCCAGATATTTTCCTGGGGTCTTGGAAAACAAACCATAATCCCATTGGCCCCTTTCTATTTGTATTTAGATAATTACTATTTCCTCAAACTTAGCTGAGTTCAACACAGTTTCTGATCAACGTGATGCCATTAGGCACAGAAATAAAATCCTGTTTTTCTCTTCATAAATACCAACACCTTTCCTTCACTAAATTCAGCTCTAATTGGTGTGTAAAGTTCTGCCACGTTCAGGGATAACTCCCACCCTGGACTGTATCACACAGAGATTCTTTTGAAGTTTAAGGTCACAAATAAAGGGTGACCCTTTTTCCAACTTCAAGAATTTTCCATGCCTCTCTCCCACCCCATTTATTTGATGCCCAAACAATTCTTATATACCACCCACCACCAGGTGAAGACTCTTTGAAGGGTGTTCTTTTTCCTGGTCACTTTCGGGAAGATTCCTTTCACTACATTTCTGCCATGGGTATAAATGGCCTTGACATAAAAGAGGGGTAAACTAGATTCTATCAATAGACATTTTAACCCCCAGGCCATCAATCCCTTTTATTAATGAGCTGCAATAGAGTGAGATTAGTAACAACGATAATTATAAGCATCTCTGTTTATTGAACACAAAGTGGGTGAGCAATGGTGTGGGCTCTTTTTATTCACTACATCAGATAACCTTCACAGTAAATCTAAATATCACAGCTATTTACCCCAATTTTAGGCTGGTGAACCAAGGTCTTTGCCAGGTAGAGGAATCTGCCCACTTTCCGTGCAGCGAATAATTAGCTGACGGGAACAGAAGGACCCCTAGAGTTGGCAAACAACCTAAACGTTGGAAATGAGTGTCTGAGAGACTTCATGTGTTATTAGTGAAAATGTGGAAATGGCAGAGTCTAATGTGGGGATGTTTCTATGAGATCACAGTTTTCTATGAGATCCAAAAAGAGCATTGTTTTAAAGTGGTAAGTTGAAACTGATTCTCTGAAGAAAACTCCAGGGATTATATGGAAGTTACAAAAGTGGCCAGACTCCAAACTGGTCATTCTCAGTTATGTGAGAATTTGAAGAATAATTGGAGGGACATTTCCTGCCTTAGCAGTAATCAACTGTGGGAGTTGTGACAAAGAAAATCAGACACAGACACAGGTTTAGGTGGTGGAGGCAAAGTTTATTCAGGAATATGACAATAGAGGAAAATATACCCCAGCATGTAACTGGGCTTCATTCACAATTCAGCAGATACAAGCATGAATTCACAGCCAAGAAGCAGAGGGTTTTTTGGCTGGTAAATTACTAAGAGGAGACATCAGTTCTGGGAGGGACTCTGGCTGAACCAATCTAATAGATTTCTTGTTGAAGGCAGAGCAGCATGACCCGATACCAAGAGTGGGCAGTGAGGAATTTTGATCAGATTTTTCGGGGTCATCAGATATCAAGTGTGGGAATTTTTTCTTAACTTGCTTAGAATTCTTGTTCAAACTGGATTTTACAAGAAAGTCCAGAAACAATCCTAGGAGAAGTTCAGGAGCCTGAATAAATTTCGGTCAAACAAAAAATGTGTGCGGTTGAAGGGATTGTGTTAAGGCACTGGGTGGGCTGTGCAAATGCTGATGTCGTGAAGTGCACGACCAACTTAGGAACAGGTGGAAGTCACTGATGCTGGGCAGGGAGGGCACAGGCAGGTCATGTGGCACTTGGAATGAAGAGGGGATCCTTTGAAAGATGTCCATGGTGTGATTAATGCTCTCACGCTCTCTGCGATGGTGGTATGGAGATGAAGTCATAGTGAGCAAAGGAGAAAGAAGGGAGAGCAGTGAGAGAGCCCAGCCCACATCTTGGCTTGGACAAAGCAATCTTGCTGGAGACTCAGAGGTGTACAGACACAAGAGGTGTCATAGCATTGGCAGTTTGCAAGAGGCATGGGTGTGGGTGTGGGGGAAACAAAGAGAGGAGGATGGCAATTAGAATGCTGATTGGTCCACTGGAATCTTGTCATCTCATTATGGTGACAGGTTGCTATGAATGTTTTCCCCCAACTCCTACTCCATCTCCCCCACACATGAATTCATATCCTGAAGCCTTTAGCCCCAATATGATGGGATTTGGAGTTACCTTAAGAGGTAACTAGATTTGGATGAGTCAAGGTGGAGCCCCACGGTAGGTTTAGCACCCTTAGAAGGAAATGAAGATATTTGTTTTTCTCTTTCTGACTTACTTCACTCTGTATGACAGTCTCTAGGTCCATACACATCTCTACAAATGACCCAATTTCATATATTAATGCACATATGTGGAATCTAGAAAAATGGTACAGATAAACCAGTTTACAAGGCAGAAATAGAGACAACTGTGTAGAGAACAAACGTATGGACACCAAGGGGGGAAAGTGGGGGTTGGGGTTGGGATGAATTGAGATATTGAGGGATTGACATATATACACCAATATGTATAAAATAGATAACTAATAAGAACCTGCTGTATAGCACAGGGAACTCCACTTCACTGTACAGTAAAAAATAACACAACTTTGTAAAACAACTCTACCTCAATTAAAAAAAAAAAAAAGGAGAGAGTCATCCATGTTAAAAAAAAATGGAGGAAATGAAGAGACCTGAACTCCCCCTCCCCCCACCATGTGAGGAAACTAGGAAGCTGGGTCCCTCAACATGACCATGCTCCCTCTCTGATCTCAGGCCTCCAGCCTCCACAGCTGTAAGATAAATGTTTTCTTTGTTTAAGCCACTCAGTCCATGGTATTCTGTTATAGTAGTCTGAATCAACTAAGACACATATGAATGGGATAGAAAGAGTGAACAGGAAGATATAAGGTCTTTGTGGACTCATGATTTTTTTTTTCTTAGACAAATCACACAAAACACAGTAAGAAGGTGGTGCTGTCCATAGTAGATTAAAGTAAAATACAGGTCCCATGATTACATTACTTTATAATGTAATCAATTCTTAAATAAAATACCCTATGAAGATAACAATCATTCTTTCATTCATTATTTCAGGTCATGTCTTAATGAGGTTTATTATATTCCCAGGGTTCCACTAGGCCTAGATGGAGTTTAGGAAGTGAAAGTTACATGGATCCAATCCTCATGGAATTGAAACCCACCTCACAGGGTTAACGGAAACTGGTAACTAATAGAAATTCTTGAGTTTGTCTCACAGAACAGCAGATGAGGGAACAGCTTAAAACCCTCCTCTTGTAACATGCCCTCACCTGTCAAACTCACCTTCATTGTTCCTGCAAATTGCATACCCTGAAAGTGTCCCATAGTTTAGACAATATGTTACAAGGCTCCTTTAACCTCCCCTTATGGATAACACCTCTAACATATGGGTTACTATAGTAATGGTTGTTTGTTTTTTCAGGTCATGTCTCGAGTCTTGCCCAGTTCAAGCCAGTGAAGACCATCGACCATTCAATGGGCCTGCATAAGTTCACAGTGGAAGATCATTTGACGTGAGGGGGCCAAAACCAACATCCTCAGATCATGCGAAAGCCACCATCTTCTGAATATGTATTTCATGAAGTAGCATGTAACTCAGAGAAGCCTGCACAGAGCAGCAATTACCTCACCTTTTTCCTGCCTTCAATCACTTTTCCCTGCACCTCCAAACTCCTTATACTCTTCACCCATAAATATCCCTGCTCCTTTCCCTTTGAAGTGATAGATCGCTGACTTGTCCTCCTGTATCCTACCTTGACTCCCTTGTAAATAAACCCTTTCTCTCCTGCAAACCTTGGAATCTTGGCATTTGCCTTGCTGACAGCTGGGCAAATGAACCTGGATTGGTTAGAAAATGATGTAATTCATATTTGTGAGCATCTTAGATAAATATGCTGAGATGTCCAGAAGGTGACCATTAAGATGAAAGCAACAGTGATCATAAAGTTCTGTGAATTTCCTTTATATTTCCACTCACCCTTTCTGTATTTTACTGAACATTTTCTATTATCAGATCTTTTTACATGACCAATGATGAAAATAAAGGCATCATTCTTTTGGAAAATCAAGAACCAACATACAGTGAATTGGAGATAAAGAGACAGAGTTTAAGAAGTTTCCATTGAAGGAAGAAAAAGAGCAGTTGATTTTTTTAGATCCCACATGTATTTAACTTAGCATCATGCCCTCAAAGTCCATTCTTTTTGTGGAATATGGTAGAATTTTTTTTCTTTGTATGATGTATATATATATATATATATATATATATATATATATATATACACACATTTCTGTCTCTCTCTATATAAATTTCTATATAGATACATCACATTTTCTCCATCATCCATTGAGGGACATTTAGGTTGTTTCCATATTGCAAATAATGCTGCAGTGAACTTGGGGCTGCAGATATCCTTTTGAGAACATGTGTTCATTTCCTTCAATATATACCTAGAATTGGAATTGCTGGATCTTATCGTAGTTCTATTTTTAATCTTTGGAGGAACCTCTGTACTCTTCTACACAGTGGCTGCACTAACTTACAATCCCACCAGCAGTGTCCTAGGTCTCCCTTTTCTCCACACTATTCCCAACACTTGTTAACCCTTGTCCTTTTGAAAACAGTCATTCTAAAAGGTGTGAAGTGATATCTCCTTCTGGGTTTGATTTGCATTTCCCTGATTAGTGATGCTGAGCATATTTTCAGTACCTGTTGGCCACTGCATGACTGTTTTGCCAGAAAGATATTTAGTATGAATTGTGAGGTCAGAAACATTCAATCCCCTGCAAATAGACAGAATGTAGAGGATACAGGTAAAACTGAAGTATGTTTTCTGTAGGAGAAGGCAAACCAGGCACAGGACTTGGGGTCTGGGGTGGGGAAGTAACTTCCCTTGAAGGGCTCTCCGTGGTGGGGCCCAAGAGATTTGGTGTCATCCCCTGGCTCTGATGTTGAACCACACCCTGCCAGCAGTGCCTGAACGGGTCATTGGAGCTGCTGTTCCATTATTGGGCTTTACTCTTAGAACACACATTGCCACCTGGAGCACCACCAAAAAACCCTAAAAAAACAAACAAAAAGTCATCAAAAGTCACAGGGATCTTGGGAAGTAAATGATGTTCCCTGAACTTCTGAACAGAAGTCCTCATCTCTTTAACTGGAATTTCCTCCCCAGCAGCTCTGGTTCTTACTGTGCACAGTCACTAAAGCCACCTCCAAACTCTTCCCACATATGTTCTCAGGACACAGTTCTTCAGACCTTGGAAAAGTAAAAACTTGGAGAGGCCTGGGATGCTGCAAGGTTGTCCTCAGGGCTGAGTCACCCCAAACTCCCATCTCCCCCTCCTGTTAGAGACACTGACCCCCTGTGTAGCTCTGATGCCACATCTCTCTCCAGGAACCCCTCCCACCCGGCCTCTGCAAACAAAAGAGAGGAGCCTGCAGGAAGGAGTGACTCAGAGACAAGGCCCCAGGATGTTCAGCATCCTCTCCTGCACAGACATCCTCAAAATTCTCATGGGAGTTTCTGGAGTTGAGCTTCAGGCCCACCCTGAGGCCAACTGCTCTCTGGTTCCAGCTCCATTTCCATAACCCAATGAGCAGGGCCATCCCAGAGTGGATTCAATTAGACTTTCCTCCCTAAATCTAACATTCTTGGTCTTCTCTTAAGCTTTCCCTCTTCCAAGACCTTTTTCAAACCCAGTGTCCAGTCCTCTCACGTGACCTCCTCCAAGTGAGGCCTCACCACTTGCCCAGCTGTCCTGAGGATATTGCATCTCTAGCCACAAGGGGGCACTGTGGGCCTAATATTGGCTGCTGTGCAGGGTCCCAGAGGAAGAGGAGAGAACCTGCACGGCCTTGAATTTGGGGGAAACCAGGGAAAGGAGGCTGGGGAGGTGGGGCGAGACCATCCAGGCAGAGGCTTAATAGGGCACTAAAGAAAGTTTGTGAGTAGGATAGGGATGTGACCTGATGCATATTTCCTAGTCTCCCTGGTTGCTGTTGGACCATTTTGTGAGGGTTAACAAGGAAGCAGGACTTCAACAGTAGACCCTTTGCTACTCCTGGCAGGGGATCCTGGCTTGTACTTGAATGGGCCTGAGGACAGCTTTGGGGATGTCCTGGAGGCAGAAACAGTAGCATTTTGCTCTTACAGTGAGGTTGGGGCATAAGGAAGAGGCAGGTTTGGATGAACCTCCTAGAACTTGATCATGACTTCCTAAGGTTGGGAGGGAAGGAAAAGGAACAGGTATGGAAAAAGAAAGTAAGGAGTCTGCTGGGCCATGTTAGATTTGAGATGATTACATAGAGTGAAAAGACATATCAAGTACAGAATAGCACATGCAACACAATTCTATTCATATAAAATCATATATATAGGGCTTCCCTGGTGGCGCAGTGGTTGAGAGTCCGCCTGCTGATACAGGGGACACGGGTTCCTGCCCCGGTCCGGGAAGATCCCACGTGCCGCGGAGCGGCTGGGCCCGTGAGGCATGGTCGCTGAGCCTGCGTGTCTGGAGCCTGTGCTACGCAACGGGAGAGGCCACAGCAGTGAGAGGCCCGCGTACCGCAAAAATAAATAAATAAATAATAAAATAAAAATTAAAAAAATAAAAATAAAATCATATATATACACTAACTCAAGAGCTAATGGCAAATGCCTCCCATGGAATTTTTTTTTTTTACATCTTTATTGGAGTATAATTGCTTTACAATGCTGTGCTAGCTTCTGCTTTGTAACAAAGTGAATCATTTATACATATACATATGTTCCCATATCTCTTCCCTCTTGCGTCTCCCTCCCTCACACCCTCCCTATCCCACCCCTCCAGGTGGTCACAAAGCACCGAGCTGATATCCCTGTGCTATGCAGCTACTTCCCACTAGCTATCTATTTTACGTTTGGTAGTGTATATATGTCCATGCCACTCTCTCACTTTGTCACAGCTTACACTTCCCCCTCCCCATATACTCAAGTCCATTCTCTAGTAAGTCTGTGTCTTTATTCTTGTCTTACCCCTAGGTTCTTCATGACATTTTTTTCCTTAAATTGCATATATATGTGTTAGCATACAGTATTTGTCTTTCTCTTTCTGACTTACTTCACTCTGTATGACAGACTCTAGGTCTATCCACCTCATTACAAATAGCTCAATTTCGTTTCTTTTTATGGTTGAGTAATATTCCATTGTATATATGTGCCACATCTTCTTTATCCATTCATGCGATGATGGACACGTAGGTTGTTTCCATCTCCAGGCTATTGTAAATAGAGCTGCAATGAACATTTTGGTACATGACTCTTTTTGAATTTTGGTTTTGTCCAAAATTCAAGGGTATATGTCCAGTAGTGGGATTGCTGAGTCATGTGGTAGTTCTATTTGTAGGTTTTTAAGGAACCTCCATACTGTTCTCCATAGTGGCTGTACCAATTCACATTCTCACCAGCAGTGCAAGAGTGTTCCCTTTTCTCCAAACCCTCTTGGACATTTATTGTTTCTAGATGTTTTGATGATGGCCATTCTGACTGGTGTGAGATGATATCTCATTGTAGTTTTGATTTGCATTTCTCTAATGATTAATGATGTTGAGCATTCTTTCATGTGTTTGTTGGCACTCTGTATATCTTCTTTGGAGAAATGTCTATTTAGGTCTTCTGTCCATTTTTGGATTGGGTTTTTTTTTTGTTATTGAGCTGCATGAGCTGCTTGTAAATTTTGGAGATTAATCCGTTGTCAGTTGCCTCATTTGCAAATATTTTCTCCCATTCTGAGGGTTGTCTTTTGGTCTTGTTTATGGTTTCCTTTGCTGTGCAAAAGCTTTGAAGTTTCATTAGGTCCCATTTGTTTATTTTTGTTTTTATTTCCATTTCTCTAGGAGGTGGGCCAAAAAGGATCTTGCTGTGATTTATGTCATAGAGTGTTCTGCCTATGTTTTCCTCTAAGAGTTTGCTAGTTTCTGGCCTTACATTTAGGTCTTTAATCCATTTTGAGCTTATTTTTGTGTATGGTGTTAGGGAGTGATCTAATCTCATACTTTTACATGTATCTGTCCAGTTTTCCCAGCACTACTTTTTGAAGAGGCTGTCCTTTCTCCACTGTACATTCCTGCCTCCTTTATCAAAGATAAGGTGACCATATGTGCCTGGCTTTATCTCTGGGCTTTCTATCCTGTTCCATTGATCTATCTTTCTGTTTTTGTGCCAGTACCATACTGTCTTGATTACTGTAGCTTTGTAGTATAGTTTGAAGTCAAGGAGTCTGACTCCTCTAGCTCCGTTTTTCGTTCTCAAGATTGCTTTAGCTATTCGGGGTCTTTTGTGTTTCCATACAAATTGTGAAATTTTTTGTTCTAGTTCTGTGAAAAATCCCAATGGTAGTTTGATAGGGATTGCATTGAACCTGTAGATTGCTTTGGGTAGTAGAGTCATTTTCACAATGTTGATTCTTCCAATCCAAGAACATGGTATATCTCTCCATCTATTTGTATCATCTTTAATTTCTTTCATCAGCGTCTTATAATTTTCTGCATACGGGTCTTTGTCTCCTTAGGTAGGTTTATTCCTTGATATTTTATTCTTTTTGTTGCAATGGTAAATGGACGTGTTTTCTTGATTTCACTTTCAGATTTTCATCATTAGTGTATAGGTATGCCAGAGATTTCTGTGCATTAATTTTGTATCCTGCTACTTTATCAAATTCATTGATTAGTTCTAGTAGTTTTCTGGTAGCATCTTTAGGATTCTCTATGTATTTTATCATGTCATCTGCAAACAGTGACAGCTTTACTTCTTCTTTTCTGATTTGGATTCCTTTTATTTCCTTTTCTTCTCTGATTGCTGTGGCTAAAACTTCCAAAACTATGTTGAATAAGAGTGGTGAGAGTGAGAAACCTTGTGTTGTTCCTGATCTCAGTGGAAATTCTTTCAGCTTTTCACCATTAAGGATGATGTTGGCTGTGGTTTATCATATATGGCCTTTATTATGTTGTGGGAAGTTCTATGCCTACTTTCTGCAGGGTTTTTATCATAAGTGGGTGTTGAATTTTGTTAAAAGATTTCTCTGCATCTATTCAGATGATCATATGGTTTTTCTCCTTCAATTTGTTAATATGGTGTATCACGTTGATTGATTTGCATATATTGAAGAATCCTTGCATTTCTGGAATAAACCCCACTTGATCATGGTGTATGATCCTTTTAATGTGCTGTTGGATTCTGTTTGCTAGTATTTTGTTGAGGATATTTGCGTCTATGTTCATCAGTGATATTGGCATGTAGTTTTCTTTTTTTGTGACATCCTTGTCTGGTTTCGGTATCTAGGTGATGGTGACCTCATAGAATGAGTTTGGGAGTGTTCTTCCTTCTGATATATTTTGGAAGAATTTGAGAAGGATAGGTATTAACTCTTCTCTAAATGTTTGATAGAATTCGCCTGTGAAGCCATCTGGTCCTGGGCTTTTGTTTGTTGGAACATTTTTAATCACAGTTTCAATTTCAGTTCTTGTGATTGGTCTGTTCATATTTTCTATTTCTTCGTGATTCAGTCCTGATAGCTTGTGCATTTCTAAGAATTTGTCCATTTCTTCCAGGTTGTCCGTTTGATTGGCATAGAGTTGCTTGAAGTAATCTCTCATGATCTTTTATATTTCTGCAGTGTCTGTTGTTACTTTTCCTTTTTCATTTCTAATTCTATTGATTTGAGTCTTCTTCCTTTTTTTCTTGATGAGTCTGGCTAATGGTTTATCAATTTTGTTTATCTTCTCAAAGAACCAGCTTTTAGTTTTATTGATCTTTGCTATCATTTCTATCATTTCTTTTTCATTTATTTCTGACCTGATCTTTATGATTTCCTTCCTTCTGCTAACTTTGCATTTTTTTTGTTCTTCTTTCTCTAATTGCTTTTGGTGCAAGGTTAGGTTGTTTATTCGAGATGTTTCCTGTTTCTTAAGGTAGGATTGTATTGCTATAAACTTCCCTCTTAGAACTGCTTTTGCTGCATCCCATAGGTTTTGGGTCATCCTGCCTCCATTGTCATTTGTTTATAGGTATTTTTTGATTTCCTCTTTGATTTCCTCAGTGATCACTTCGTTATTAAGTAGTGTACCGTTTAGCCTCCATGTGTTTGTATTTCTTACAGATGTTTTCCTGTAATTGATATCTAGTCTCATAGCGTTGTGGTCGGAAAAGATACTTGATACGATTTCAATTTTCTTAACTTTACCAAGGCTTGATTTGTGACCAAAGATATGATCTATCCTGGAGAATGTTCCATGCACACTTGAGAATAATGTGTATTCTGTTGTTTTTGGATGGAATGTCCTATAAATATCAATTAAGTCCATCTTGTTTAATGTATCATTTAAAGCTTGTGTTTCCTTACTTATTTTCATTTTGGATGATTTGTCCATTGGTGAAAGTGGGGTGTTAAAGTCCCCTACTATGAATGTGTTACTGTCGATTTCCCCTTTTATGGCTGTTAGTATTTGCCTTATGTATTGAGGTGCTCCTATGTTGGGTGCATAAATATTTACAATTGTTATATCTTCTTCTTGGATCGATCCCTTGATCCTTATGTAGTGTCCTTCTTTGTCTCTTCTAATAGTCTTTATTTTAAAGTCTATTTTTTCTGATATGAGAATTGCTACTCCAGCTTTCTTTTGGTTTCCATTTGCATGGAATATCTTTTTCCATCCCCTCACTTTCAGTCTGTATGTGTCTCTAGGTCTGAAGTGGGTCTCTTTAGAGCCTCCCATGGACTTTATATTTTACACCTGGTGTGGCAGGGTTGTGGTGTGCAAGGGTAATTCCAGCCCCAGCAAAATATCAAAGCCAGGACCACTGAGCCAGTTAGGTCTCAAGTCCAGAACAACAGAGGCATGCATTTTCTATTCTGATATCATCAGAGTCATTGTGAGTCAGATTAGAGTGCCATGTGAACAGTTTTCTCATAACAGAGCTTACATGGTGGCCAAATATATCCCACACACAACTTTCAGGACAATGTTGCAACAAATAAAATTTGTGGCCAGAGGATAAAAATCATGTTTTATATCACAATTTACTCTTCAATGTCCTCTGGGGGAAAATATTAAAAGAAATAGTAGCAACACAGAACCCACATCCCTAAAGAGCCTCACTGGGCATGAACTCAGTGACAACTTTCATAACATGTTTTCCAGGACTCCCTGGTCCCCACCTGCAATCCTTCACTCACTCCCACGTGGCCCTGGGGGATGTGGGGTTCTTATCTCATGTAGGAAGATGCCAGACAATTTGACCTGAGGCTGGGGATTTTTACCAGGGAGAAAAGGAGACTGTTCTCCCAAAGCTGCAGTGGGCAATGGGTAGGAAGACCCCCAGGTGGGACTTGGGGGTTTTGGTCAGAAACCACATGCAGCCAAGCTTCTTCTCCAGTGGCTGTGGGGGTCCAAGTCCAGGATAACCCAAACCCAGAATAAAAGTCCGATTCAGGAGTAAACCGGGGTACCTACAGCATCACAGGAACCTCAGAAACAATTTCTTTCTCAAAGAACCCAAGGTCCAGGGCATGAAGCGAGCTGCCAGCATGGTAAGTTCTGGCCAGAAATGGGACCTTGGAGTGAGCCCCAAAGAGTTTGTAGGTCAATGGGGCTTAGCCTTCCAATTCAGACGTGACATCTCTGAGCGTCCATACACCTACAATCACCAACAGGCACCAGATGGTTTCCAAGAAAAAACAGAAAATCACTGGGTGGGGAGATCTGGTTTTGATTTACTTTAACTTCTGATCCCAGAGTTAATGTCAATCAGAGAAACCGTTAGACTGAAACTACAGCCAACTGTAAATAATTGTCAAATTAGCCACAAGAGAACAGGCTTGTCCCAGCCAATGGGCTGAACTCCAGGCAGGGGCACCCAGGGTTTGCTCCTAAGTTGCTGGCTTCCACAGTCAAAGCATCACATCTTGGCAGAGGGAAGAGTTGGCATGTGAGATTCTGCCTCAGGTCTGGGTCGTCAGTTGTGGCCTTGGCTGTTTTCTTGATTATGCCTGTAGCCTTTGAATATGAAACAACAGCCCTGTCATTTATTCAGGATTTATTCTGTGTCAACCTCTGGGCTCAGTGTTTTCATCTGAATTAGAGATTATATGGTACCCTGTCAATAGAGAAATAGATAGATTCAGAGAGGGGCAGTAACTTCTTCCAAGGCACACAGCCTGTAAGTGGTAGAATTGGAAATTCTGTTCATCAGTGTTCTTGAATACTGCATTATGCTGTCCCAGCACCTGGCAGTGTCCTGTCCACTTTAAGCTTTGTAATAAAATACTGGAGTCATAGGCTCCTCTCTTATAGGAGGAAGCATGAAAGAGTATGAGGTTCAGAGGTTTACCATGTTGTTTTCACTACAGAATCTATTATTCTGAAGAAATTGCCTAGATAAAATAAAAGTGGAGTAGCCCCACCTACTGCAGTGGTTCCCGATGTGGGGTCTCCAGACAAGCAACACAGCATCACCTGAGAAATTTTTAGAAATGTGATTTCTCAGACCCACCTAGAGCTACTGATCCAGAAACTCAGAGGTTGGGGTCAACGTTGGTGTTTAATAAGCACCTACCCCAATCCCAACCACATCTGCCAGGAATGCTGCGTGTCCACACCTTTGAGAGTCCAGGTGAAGCAGGGATGTGGGAAAAAGACCACACTGGCTGGATTCCTCTTCCTTTCTACTCTTTACAAAAGCTAGGGAACTCCTCCACCAACTGGGCCACTGCTATTGGTTGTGCAGCCCAATTGCTAATCTGGTAGCAATGTTTTCCTCTGACCTTTGAACGCTTAGTGTTCCGACTCAAGTACTTCTAGCCACTGCAGTGTTACCAACAATTTTTTAGATTCTGTGTATGTCTGTGTCTGAGTGTGTGTGCACGTGTACACACATGCACGCAGGAGGTCATGGAGCCCTGGGCAGCCATAGGCACTCAGCCCCACCTCCACCCCCAACCAGTGTCCCTCCACTTTTTCAACTGCCCGGAAAGGACTTAGATGGATTGAGTTTTAAGTGATGGAACATGTACTGAATGCAGAGAACTGCAGATGAATAATGTCCCCCCCTACCCAAAAAAAGTGTCCACTTTCTCATCCCTGGAACATGTTAATATGTTCATTTATATTCAAGAAGAATATTGCAGTTGTGATGACAGATTTTTTTTAATGTTATTTAATTTTTTGGCCTTGCCACATGGCATGCCAGTTGTTAGTTCCAAGACCAGGGATTGAATTCATGCCCCCTGAAGTGGAAGCACAGAGTCTTAACCATCGGACCACCAGGGAAACTCCCTGTGATGAAGGATTTTGAGATGATGCTGGATTATCCAGTGGGCTTGATGTAATCACAGGGTCCTTAGAGCGGGAGACAGAAAGGAAAAAAGATGCTACACTGCTGGTTCTGGAAATGGAGGAAGGGGCCAGGAGCCAAGGAATATAGGTGCCCCCGGGAGCTGGAAAAGGCAAAGAAACAATGGACCCTTAGAGCCTCCAGACAGAGCACAGCCCCAAGGACCCAGTGTGTACTTCTCATCTTGAGAGCTGTGAGGGAATAAACTTGTGTTGCTTTAAGACACTGAGTTTGTTGTAATTGTTACAGCCACAATAGGACTTAATATACCATCTTTCTGGGTCTTTAACAAGGCGAAGTTCCTTCCTAACTCAGAGCCTCACACATGCCATCCCTGCAGTCTGAGCCACCCTGCCCTCCCTCCCTACCTGACCCTGCACCTGGCTCATCCCTCTCAGCATTTTAGTATCAGCCTAAATGTCCCCTCCTCATCGAAGCTTACCCTGACTAACTCATGTCTTCATGGCCCCCATTACTGCTTTCACACACCCCTTTATTTCAGCATACATCCAGGGATCTCCCTTATGACCCATTGGCCCCCAAAATTCCCACTTCTCTAAGCCTGTCCCTTAACACCACGCTGTACTATAAGTATTCATTTAGCATTGCTTTCCTGCTACACTAAAGGTTCTGAGGCCAGAGGCTGGATTGACCATGGCTCAGCAGATGTTTGTGAGATGAATGAATGGTGCAGGAGGTGTGAGGAGGTCAGGTGGCTCCACCTCAGCTGTCACTTGTGTCTTCTGCCATAACCTTGCTTTGTTCCCCATTCCTCCTGTCACTCATTCATTCAAAACACATTACTCCTGGAAGAAATGTCCTAAGCTGTGAGAATCTGGAGTCATGTTACCTCTCTGGTCCTCAGTTTCCCCTTGTTTGAAATGATGGAGTGGAACTTAAGGGTCCTTGCAGTTTCTCCTGAAATTCAAGTCTTCTGCACATACATGACACCTTGTTAAAAGAGCTTTATTTGGGGGCTGAAAAAGCAAGGAATCTGTGGGTTTGGAGGAGGAGTGGGAACCATAAAACACAGACCATGATTCCAAAGGTCCCTCAGATGGGCCAGATTTAAAACTCTGGGTATGTCTGCAGCCACCTGCTGTCTGGCAGGTCTGAAGGTGCAGTGGGTCTCCAGGTGACTCCACTTGTGCTGTGATGGGGTGGCAGTTCTCAGAAGTGTGGAACAAGATGCAGGCAAGTGGGAGGCTGACCTGCTGGGACATAGCACATGATGATGGTCTAGGGTAGGAGGAAGTGTAAGTGCTCTCCCTCTGAGTGACCTCAGGTGATGGGAGCCATCTTTGCTTCAACCATTAATGGAGTCTGGAGTTTGTAGGGGGAGCTACAAGACAAACCAGTCTCTGGGTGAACAAGGCTTAGAGGAGGAGACCAGCATCAGTGGGACAGGAGAATGGATGGTTGGACCCTGGAGGTTCTCCCAGGCTGCTGTACCAGGGACCTGGACTGGCAGTGCATCAGAGGGGAGAGAGAGATTTGCAGGAGAGTGATGGTTCAGCCAACCCCTGAGAGCCTCAGGAGGGTGTGTACTCAGGAGGGACCAGGAATTGTCAGAGGCCTTGGAAAAGTTAGTCCCATGACTTGATTGAGTGTGACCCCATCAGCTCCTGGATAATAACTGTCCCACCCCAGTAAGGAAGGGAACAGCATGAGCTTGTGAGAGTGATCTGCAGGAAAAACCCTTGCAAAAGAAATGCGTTGTGACAAGCAGCTCACTCTCTGTTCTATGTCTCTTCACCTTGAAGGGTACAATGCAAAAAGATAAGTGCAAACAATGGGTGTAGCTTGAAATGTAAATCAGATCAAGGTACCCTCCTGGTAACTCTGTTCAAAGTCTTGTTACTGTGGGAAAGACAAAATCCTCACTCCTTATTGTGGCCTATGAGCCCCTAAGTGGACTTCCGCTACCCATGCCTTGCAGCTTTTTCACTTGCTATGCCCTCCCTGGAATACTCTTCCCCCCGCAGTTCCTGCATGGCTCCCTCCTTCTCAACTCAGCTATCTCTCTCAGAAAGACTGTTCCTGGTCATCCCACCCAAATGAGAAACAACATACTCACCTCACTTTCTCCCTGTTACCCATTTTCTTTTCTTTGTACCACATATCCCAGTCCAATGTGATCTTATTTACCAGATCTTAGGTTACCTTAATTGTTAATGGTGTCTTCTTTTTCTTCCTGCTGGATGAACATTGAATAACTGTCACCCACCAGGTATTGTTCTGTCACATGGGATATACCTGTGCACAAAAGAGACCAAAAACTTCCTGTCCCTGTGGGGACAACTGTCCTAGCAGATTCCTCGACAGTTGCTGCAACTGGAGCCATCCCAAGTCTGAGATACCTTCTCAAGTTTTGGGATTGGACATTGAGTACCAGAGGTGTCTCCTCTACCAGACACTTATGTGACATGCTATACATGGCAATCATTCTGATTTGCAGTCCTTGGCTGCATTTCACCCTAATCACAAATCCTGTGTAAATTTGGTCCCAGGAATTGACTTTTCTTTTCTTCCTTGATGACACCTGATTTCACGAAGGCATTTGTTTTCTCAAACCTAGATAACTAGAAAGGAATCTGATCAGCTTCATCTTGATTGTCTTAAGTAGAGATAATCTTCAGATCCAGGGTCAGTTTGTTCCCATTTCTTTGAGGTCAGTTCTCAGAACTGTGGCAGCATATGTCATGGCTACAGCCTGGTCATCATGTAGTTAACTGCTGCCGTCTGGTGGGGGTTTCAGTTTCTACAAAACAGCTCAAATATGGCTCAGAATATGATCTATAGCCTTTGAAGAGGAACTAGATGTCCTTGACTCTGCTTAATGACTAAACTATTATTTTGTCCTGTTTGATTGCGTTTCCTTTGTTTCTGGGTTTTCTCACTTCTTTGATTAAATTTATTCTTTGACTAAAGTTTTTCTATAGACAAAAGTCAGGCTGAGGACACTGGGGGTGGGGGGGGGTGGGAAAGACCATAGGTCCTGCTCTGTTTCAGTAGTAGGTGAGAGAGGCAAGTACCTCTGAGAGACAGGAGAGTGGAAGCAGACAAGCAAAGAGAAAAGTTAGATAGATTCTCTAAGAATGACACAAACCTATCTGATGTTTGAGCATGTATAATACAATATGAGAAAGAGGTTTTAATGAAACATTTTCAGGTAGATGTGTATGTCATTCATAAACACTATGATGAAGCCTGTGGCACTCCAAAGAGGAACTCTTGCAGGAATCTCTTTGAAGGAATGAGTCAATGCTGCTGTCCGTGCACCAGTCTTTGAACCCAGAACTCAGTCCAGGAGTCACCACTGGACTGATGGACAGGGTCAACCACTTTCAAGATGAGTGTAGCCCATTGGTGGAACCACACTTCCATGTCCATCAATAATGGTTCTGCATGGACAATCTTTCCCTCTTTATTGATCTTCAGTTTAGAAGAGGAGAGCAGCCTGTGAATAGGCATTTATAGACATATTTCACTATGGCAATATGGACATTCCCATGAAAGGTAATGAAATGATAATGAGATTCAAATCTATAATACATTTATTCTATAATGAGAAAAAATAAGTTCTTTGAAAAAGCGTTGCTTGAAACCTAGAATCAATCATTCTTAGATTGACTCAATGAGTCACAGAAAACTACAAATTAATTCAGGACATTCGAATTTCAAATTAAGTGCAATTAATAATTATGATTGGTGCTTTACTTTGTAAATTTTTTCCTTTAAAAACTTCTTAGCAATTAAATTTGTTACAATGAGCACTATAGTTGATAACAATCATAAAAATATATGAATAAAATAAAATAAGTGTAAAAAGCAATTTTTTTATGTACAACAAAATAATGCAAGTTGATGAAGGAGTACATAGATCCAAAACTGGAGGGCAACTAGAAGGCAGAGGAAAACTACACATCGTATGTAACCAGGAGAAAAAGACAGAAAATTGCTAATGAGAAATCTCTTCTAATAAGGCACATTTAGATCTTCTTAAGTGTAAATTTTCTCAACTAGCATCTCATAATAACCGTGGCAAGGTAATCACCACTTAATTAGATTTAACAATGGTCCCCTTCTTCTTTGACCCAAGAAGAAGCAGTGAAAGTAAGTTATATTACTAAGAACATGCAGCAATGCAAAGATCACAATTTTTCAGCAGGAAAAGTAAACAGAGAGAAGTAGCCATAATCTCCCTCCCCTTATTAATCTCCAAATTTTAGGAAGTTTGTTCTCTGTAGTTATTGTTTCTATTGCAGTTTTGCTGATAGGGCTTGAATCTGATATTTTTCTAGCCAAAACTGTCCATGAAGTCTAAGCCTGCTTTTTTTGTTCTTTCCAGGAAGATTCTAATTAGACCCTCTTCTGTCAAAGACGATTTTATATTTAATATTGATTTTTACTGGACTCTTGTTTCCACAGTGTAAAGTTCCTAACATAATAAAATATCCAACTACAAACACAGGCTGTTTGACAATGTGATAAGTTAGAGATGTAGACATGACCATCAGGATGCATCTTTGAATTCTGAAAGATCTAACTAGTTTGCTGTAGGAGGAGCCAAGACCTTCACTTCTATACAAACATTACTGGGAGCAGGGTGTAGTGGGTTCCTGGGACTGAGGTCCAGCCTTGTGTAAGGATTCCTGGATAAGAAAGATAGCACACTGATTGAATCCAAAGGTATATTTCTTATGTGTGAAAAAGGGTATTCCTCATAGTCTTTGAACCACCCTTCCAATGTTTTGTCCTTAGAGAAACTTCTGGGCAGAGTTGGTGTGTTCCTTGAGGTTGAAAGTAGAGGTGTTGGTTTCTTTTTTTTTTTTTTCTTTTTTTTTTAACATCTTTATTGGGGTATAATTGCTTTACAATGGTGTGTTAGTTTCTGCTTTATAACAAAGTGAATCAGTCATACATAAACATATGTTCCCGTATGTCTTCCCTCTTGCGTCTCCCTCCCTCCCACCCTCCCTATCCCACCCCTCCAGGCTGTCAGGTGTTGGTTTCTTGAATGCTTCCAAGAATTCCCTCAGAAGATATATGGGAACATATGTATAACTGATTCACTTTGTTAAAAAGCAGAAAATAACACACCATTGTAAAGCAATTATACTCCAATAAAGATGTTAAAAAAAAAAAAAGAATTCCCTCATACTCAGAGGAGTCCTTCAGTTTCCCTGTCAGATCTTCCTTTTTTTTTTTGTTGGCTGCGTTGGGTCTTCATTTTTGCATTTTTCTGATTGCGGCCAGCGGGGGCTACTCTTCGTTGTGGTGTGCGGGCTTTTTACTGTGGAAGCTTCTCTTGCTGCAGAGCATGGGCTCTAGGTGCGCAGGCTTCAGTAATTGAGGCGCGTGGGCTCAGTAGCTGTGGCTCGTGGGCTCTAGAGCACAGGATCAGTAGTTGTGGCACACGAGCTGTATTGCTCCTCGGCATGTGGGATCTTCCCGGACCAGGGCTCGAACCCATGTCCCCCACATTAGCAGGAGGATTCTTAACCGTTGTGCCGTCAGGGAAATCCCAGACCTTTCTTTTATACTGGACACAAATGATGAGGGATTAATCAGGAACCTGACTGGTTGCCTGGGAACTCCATATCTGAAGTTGTCGTTCTTAGCTGAAGCAAATAAGTAATATTTTATTATATTTTAAGAAAAACTCTTCTATAAAGGGGAAAAAGAAGTGGGAAGGCTATGGTAAACAAAGGTTCTTGGGCTTTTCATTGGCTTGTTTCCAGGAAAGTAGTCTTTCTTCTTGGTGGGCTCTGCTCTGGTCACAGGACATGACAGCGCCCTCTCCTGGTCTCCCCAAAATATGTCATTTAGTTTTTTTTCTTTTTTTATTAGACTTCATTCCAAACGATAAACTGAGTTTTTGAGAAACGTTCTAAAATTTCCTAAACTCTTCCAAGGTAATAAGATTTGGACCCCAATATAGCCTATTAACTTGCAAGGCTCAACTCTAAAGAGTTTGTGGTAAAATGGGAAGATATTAAGTGAAATAAAATTTGGGAATCAAAAGAAAAATCTCTTAAATCTTTCCATTAAAGAGCTGTAAATTCCTGGACAACCTGCCCTGCTTGGTGTTAGGAATGGGACAAGCAGGAACCTGAATCAGACAGTGGGATTGTTGGAGGAAGAAAAGAGAGGGTCCAGCATGGTTCAAATCTCATGAGTCTCATGTGCATACAAATTCCTCTCATATATATATGAATGTAGATGTATATATCTTTCATATATATATATATTTCCATATATATATTACACCTATTTTTCTCTGTATGCCAAAGGTTTGTGTTTTTATAAGAAAATTCATAAAGAAGATGAAAATTTGGGGAGTGACTATCCTGATATTTCCAGAAGAGTTGTTAGCCAATGGACTATATGATTTATGGTCAAACTTATCCTAATAGTGTTGGTAAATCTATCAGGTTTGTATCAGTCAGGGTTCCACTAGAGAAGCAGAAAAAGTAGGGGAGAGAGAGAGAAGGAGAAAGATTTCACATTTATAAGGGATTACTTCATGTGATGGTTATGGAAACTGGCTAAGCAAGTCTGAGAACAGTAGGGCGGTTACTTGGGGAGGGAAAACACAAGCAGGCTGGAACCTAACTTGTTCAGGACAAAGTTTTTGCCCACAGGCAGTTGGAGCAAAGGAAGTAATGTAGATCTACATGCTGTTTGGGATTTTATTCAGGGAGTCTCTAAATATTCCTCTTAAGACCGCCTGTTGATTAAATCAGGTGCACCTGGATAGTCTCCCTAGTTTAGGGTCAGTATCAGGGAATTTATATCCACAAACTCCCTTCACAGCAGCACCTAGGTTGGTATTTCCTTGAATAATTGCAGGAGATGTGAGTGTGCTACTAAGTGCCTGCTGTGCTCCCTTAAATCCCTGTAGTTCAGCCTAGCCAGTTTGACACACTAGAAACCCATTACAAGGCCACATGCCATTTAGCATAAAAAATAGAAAAATTCTCTTATCTTAGGCTTACTACACAGGATTGCCTACCCAGAGAAGGACCTGTATATAAACTCTGTTTCTCAATAAATGCATCATTTTAGTAAACATTTCTTATTTCAATGCTAATAAATGGTAATGCTAATAATGATAATAACTGGAATCTTGTTATCTTAAATCACCTTAAGTGAGCTTGACTTATATCAGTGACTTTTAATCTTTAATTTTATACTCTTCAGTGTATGAATTGTTTACTAGTGATCGTTGTTGTCAGTTAGATGCACTGGTCTCAGAATGTTAATAAATCACTTAGCTAACACACACAGACACACACACACAAAACATATCACATCCTAAATCATTATTTTAAAATATCTTCTTTTACTTTTTTTTTATTTCTGAGATGTACATTTTAAAGTAACAACTAGGATTATGACTTATAACATTATAACAAAACATATAAGATTTTTAGAAATTTCATGTAATGTCTGAAACATTTATATTAACATATTTCCATACAAATAACACAAAGTTTAGTATTAGTTGTTTTGTTTATTTATTTGTTCGTTCTTTTATACTACAGGTTCTTATCAGTCATCAATATTATACACACCAGTGTATACATGTCAATCCCAATTGCCCAATTCAGCACACCACCATCCCCACCCCACCGCAATTTTCCTCCCTTGATGTCCATACGTTTGTTCTCTACATCTGTGTCTCAACTTCTGCCCTGCAAACCGGTTCATCTGTAACATTTTTCTAGGTTCCACATACATGCGTTAATATATGATATTTGTTTTTCTCTTTCTGACTTACTTCACTCTGTATGACAGTCTCTAGATCCATCCATGTCTCAACAAATGACTCAATTTCGTTCCTTTTTATGGCTGAGTAATATTGCATTGTATATATGTACCACGTCTTCTTTATCCATTCATCTGTAGATGGGCATTTAGGTTGCTTCCATGACCTGGCTATTGTGAATAGTGCTGCAGTGAACATTGGGTTGCATGTGTTTTTTTGTTTGTTTGTTTGTTTGCGGTACGTGAGCCTCTCACTGCTGTGGCCTCTTCCGTTGTGGAGCACAGGCTCCAGACGCGCAGGCTCATGGGCCATGGCTTACGGGCCCAGCCGCTCTGCGGTATGTGGGATCTTCCCGGACCGGGGCACAAGCCCCTGCCCCTTCATCGGCAGGTGGACTCTCAACCACTGGGCCACCAGGGAAGCCTGCAGGTGTCTTTTTGAATTATGGTTTTCTCTGGGTATATGCCCAGTAGTGGGAGGCTGGATCATATGGTAATTCTATTTTTAGTTTCTTAAGGAACCTCCATACTGTTCTCCATAGTGGCTCTATCCATTTACATTCCCACCAACAGTGCAAGAGGGTTCCCTTTTCTCCACACCCTCTCCAGCATTTGTTGTTTGTAGATTTTCTGATGATCCCCATTCTAACTGGTGTGAGGTGATACTTCATTGTAGTTTTGATTTGCATTTCTCTAATAATTAGTGATGTTGAGCAGCTTTTCATGTGCTTCTTGGCCATCTGTATGTCTTTGGAGAAATGTCTATTTAGATCTTCTACCCATTTTTGGATTGGGTTGTTGTTTCTTTAATATTGAGCTGCATGAGCTGTTTATATATTTTGGACACTAATCCTTTGTCCATTGATTTGTTTGTAAATATTATCTCCCATTCTGAGGGTTGTCCTTTGGTCTTGTTTATGGTTTCCTTTGCTGTGCAAAAGCTTTTAAGTTTCATTAAGTCCCATTTGTTTATTTTTGTTTTTATTTTCATTACTCTAGGAGGTGGATCAAAAAAAATCTTGCTGTGATTTATGTCAAAGAGTGTTCTTCTTATGTTTTTCTCTAAGAGTTTTATAGTGTCCGGTCTTACATTTAGGTCTTTAAACTATTTTGAGTTTATTTTTGTGTATGGTGTTAGGGAGTGTTCTAATTTCATTCTTTTACATGTAGCTGTCCAGTTTTCCCAGCACCACTTATTGAAGAGACTGTCTTTTCTCCATTGTATATCTTTGCCTACTTTGTCATAGATTAGTTGACCATAGGTACGTGGGCTTATCTCTGGGATTTCTAACTTGTTCCATTGATCTATGTTTCTGTTTTTGTGCCAGTACCATATTGTCTTGATTACTGTAGCTTTGTAGTATAGTCTGAAGACAGAGAGTATGATTCTTCCAGCTCCGTTTTTTTCCCTCAAGACTGCTTTGGCTATTCGGCGTCTTTTGTGTCTCCATACAAATTTTAAGATGATTTGTTCTAGTTCTGTAAAAAATGCCATTGGTAATTTGATAGGGATTGCATTGAATCTGTAGATTGCTTTGGGTAGTATAGTTATTTTCGCAATATTGATTCTTCCAATCCAAGAACATGGTATATCTATCCATCTGCTGGTGTCATCTTTAATTTCTTTCACCAGTGTCTTATAGTTTTCTGCATACAGGTCTTTTGTCTCCCTAGGTAGGTTTATTCCTAGGTATTTTATTCTTCTTGTTGCAATGGTAAATGGGAGTGTTTCTGTAATTTCTTTTTCAGATTTTTCATCATTAGTGTATAGGAATGCAAGAGATTTCTGTGCATTACTTTTGTATCTTGCAACTCTACCAAATTCATTGATTAGCTCTAGTAGTTTTCTGGTGACATTTTTAGGATTCCCTATGTATCATATCATATCATCTGCAAACAGTGACAGTTTTACTTCTTCTTTTCTGATTTGTATTAATTTTATTTCTTTTTCTTCTCTGATTGCTGTGGCTAGAATTTCCAAAACTATGCTGAATAATAGTGGTGAGAGTGAACATCCTTGTCTCATTCCTGATCTTAGAGGAAATGCTTTCATTTTTTCACCATTGAGAATGATGTTTGCTGTGGGCTTGTCATATATGGCCTTTATTATGTTGAAGTAGGTTCCCTCTATGCACACTTTCTGGAGAGTTTTTATCATAAATGGGTGTGGAATTTTGTCAAAAGCTTTTCCTGCATCTATTGAGATGATCATATGGTTTTTATTCTTCAATTTATTAATATGGTGTATCACATTGATTGATTTGCATATATTGAAGAATCCTTGCATCCCTGGCATAAATCCCACTTGATCGTGGTGTATGATCCTTTTAATGTGTTGTTGGATTTTGTTTGCTAGTATTTTGTTAAGGATTTTTGCATCTATATTCATCAGTGATATTGGTCTGTAATTTTCTTTTCTTGTGGTATCTTTGTCTGGTTTTCATATCAGGGTGATGATGGCCTCATAGAATGAGTTTGGGAATGTTCCATCCTCTGCAATTTTTTGGAAGAGTTTGAGAAGGATAGGCATTAACTCTTCTCTAAGTGTTTGATAGAATTCACCTGTGAAGCCATCTGGTCCTGGACTTTTGTTTGTTGGATGACTTTTAATCACAGTTTCAATTTCATTATTTGTGATTGGTCTGTTCATATTTTCTATTTCTTCCTGGTTCAGTGTCAGACAGTTATACCTTTCTAAGAATTTGTGCATTTCTTCCAGGTTGTCCATTTTATTGGCAGAGAGTTCCTTGTAGTAGTCTCTTAAGATGCTTTGTATTTCTGCGGTATTTGTTGTAACTTCTCCTTTTTCATTTCTAATTTTATTGATTTGAGTCCTCTCCCTCTTTTTCTTGATGAGTCTGGCTAATGGTTTATCAATTTTGTTTACCTTCTCAAAGAACCAGCTTTTAGTTTTATTGATCTTTGCTATTATTTTCTTTCTTTCTATTTCATTTATTTCTGCTCTGATGTTGATGATTTCTTTCCTTCTGCTAACTTTGTGTTTTGTTTGTTCTTCTTTCTCTAGTTCATTTAGGTGTCGGGTTACCTTGTTTACTTGATATTTTTCTTGTTTCTTGCGGAAGCCTTGGATAGCTATAAACTTCCCTCTTAGAACTGCTTTTGCTGCATCCCATATATTTTGGATCATCGTGTTTTCATTGTCATTTGTATCTAGGTATTTTTCATTTCCTCTTTGATTTCTTCAGTGATCTCTTGGTTATTTAGTAACGTATTGTTTAGCCTCCATGTGTTTGTGTTTTTTACATTTTTTTCCATGTGATTCATTTCTAATCTCATAGTGCTGTTGTCAGAAAAGATGCTTGATATGATTTCAATTTTCTTAAATTTACTGAGGCTTGATTTGTGACCCAAGATGTGATCTGTCCTGGAGAATGGTCTGTGCATACTTGAGAAGAAAGTGTAATCTTCTGTTTTGGGATGGAATGTCCTATAAATATCAGTTAAATCTATCTGGTCTATTGTGTCATTTAAAGCTTCTGTTTCCTTATTTATTTTCATTTTTGATGATCTGTCCAAAGGTGTAAGTGCGGTGTTAAAGTCCCCCACTATTATTGTGTTACTGTCAATTTCCTCTTTTATAGCTGTTAGCAGTTGCCTTATGTATTGAGGTGCTCCTATGTTGGGTGCATATATATTTATAATTGTTATATCTTCTTCTTGGATTGATCCCTTCATCATTATGTAGTGTCCTTCCTTGTCTCTTGTAACATTCTTTATTTTAAAGTCTATTTTATCTGATATGAGTATAGCTACTCCAGCTTTCTTTTGATTTCCATTCACATGGAATATCTTTTTTCATCCCCTCACTTTCAGTCTGTACTTGTCCCTAGGTCTGAAATGGGTCTCTTGTAGACAACATATATACAGGTCTTGTTTTGATGTCCTTCATCCAGTCTGTGTCTTTTGGTTGGATCTCTTAATCCATTTATATTTAAGGTAATTATTGATATGTATGTTCCTATTACCATTTTCTTAATTGTTTTGAGTTTGTTTTTGTAGGTCTTTTTCTTCTCTTGTGTTTCCTGCCTAGAGAAGTTCTTTTACCATTTGTTGAAAAACTGATCTGGTGGTGCTGAATTCTCTTAGCTTTTGATGGTCTGTAAAGCTTTTGATTTCTCCATCAAATTTGAATGAGATCCCTGCTGGGTAGAGTAATCTTGGTTGTAGATTCTTCCCTTTCATTACTTTAAGTATATCATGCCACTCCCTTCTGGCTTGTAGAGTTTCTGCTGAGAAATCAGCCGTTAACCTTATGGGAGTTCCTTTGTGTGTTTTTTGTCATTTTTCCCTTGCTGCTTTCAATAATTTTTCTTTGTCTTTAATTTTTGCCAATTTGATTACTATGTGTCTCGGCATGTTTCTCCTTGGGTTTATCCTGTATGGGACTCTCTGTGCTTCCTGGACTTGGGTGGCTATTTCCTTTCCCATGTTAGGGAAATTTTTGACTATAATCTCTTCAAAGATTTTCTCGGGTCTTTTCTCTCTCTCTTCTCCTTCTGGGACCCCTATTATGGGAATGTTGTTTCTTTTAATGTTGTCCCAGAGGTCTCTTAGGCTGCCTTCATTTCTTTTCAGTCTCTTTTCTTTATTTGGTTCTGCAGCAGTGAATTCCACCATTCTGTCTTCCAGATCAGTTATCCGTTCTTCTGCCTCCGTTATTCTGCTATTGATTCCTTCTAGTGTAGTTTCCATTTCAGTTATTGTATTGTTCATCTCTGTTTTTTTGTTCTTTAATTCTTCTAGATATTTGTTAAACATTTCTTGCATCTTCTCAATCTTTGCCTCCATTCTTTTTCTGAGGTCCAGGATCATCTTCACTATCATTTTTCTGAATTGTTTTTCTGGAAGGTTGCCTATCTCCATTTCACTTAGTTGTTTTTCTGGGGTTTTATCTTGTTCCTTCATCTGGTATATAGCTCTCTGCCTTTTCATTTTGTCTATCTTTCTGTGCATGTGGTTTTTATTCCACAGGCTGCTGGATTATAGTTCTTCTTGCTTCTGCTGTCTGCCCTCTGATGGATGAGACTCTCTAAGAGGCTTGATGGGAGGGACTGGTGGTGGGTAGAGCTGACTGTTGCTCTGGTGGGCAGAGCTCAGTAAAACTTTAATCCACTTGACTGTTGATGGGTGGGGCTGGGTTCCCTCCCTGTTGGTTGTTTGGCCTGAGACAACCCAACACTGGAGCCTACCTGGGCTCTTTGATGGGGCTAATGACAGACTCTGGGAGGGCTCATGCCAAGGAGTACTTCCCAGAAATTCTGCTGCCAGAGTCCTTGTCCCCACGGTGAAACAGACCCACCCCCTACCTCTGCAGGAGACCCTCAAACACTAGCAGGTAGGTCTGGTTCAGTCTCCCCCAGGGCCACTGCTCCTTCCCCTGGGTCCCAGTGCACACACTACTTTGTGTGTGCCCCCCAAGAGTGGAGTCTTTGTTTCTCCCAGTCCTGTCAAAGTCCTACAATCTATTCCCACTAGGCTTCAAAGTTTGATTCTCTAGGAATTCCTCCTCCCATTGCTGGACCTCCAGGTTGGGAAGCCTGACATGGGGCTCAGAACCTTCACGCCAGTGGGTGGACTTCTGTGGCATAAGTGTTCTCCAGTCTGTGAGTCACCCAGCCACCAGTTATGGGATTTGATTTTAATGTGTTTGCGCCCCTCTACTATCTCATTGTCGCTTCTCCTTTGTCTTTGGATATGGGGTATCTTTTTTGGTGAGTTCCAGTGTCTTCCTGTCGATGATTGTCCAGCAGCTAGTTGTGATTCTGGTGTTCTCACAAGAGGGAGTGAGAGCACATCCTTCTACTCCGCCATCTTGGTTCCTCCTATGATTCCATTTCTATGAAATATCTTCTCACAGTTATGGAGACAGGAAGTCCAAGACCCCTGGGCCAGCAGGATTGGTCTCTGGTGAGAGCTCTTGCCTTGGGTTGCAGATGGCCATTTTCTCTGTGCATGCCATCCATATCTTCTTTTCTATACAAGTGAGGAAAGACAGTCTCTTCAATAAATGTTGTTGGGGAAAGTGGACAGCTACAAGTAAAAAAATGAAATTAGAACATTCTTTAATACCATACACAAAAATAAACTCAAAATGGATTAAAGACCTAAATGTAAGACCGGATACTATAAAACTCTTAGAGTAAAACACAGGCAGAACACTCTGACATAAATTGCAGAAATAGGGCTTCCCTGGTGGCGCAGTGGTTGCGAGTCCGCCTGCCGATGCAGGGGACGTGGGTTCGTGCCCCGGTCCAGGAAGATCCCACATGCCGTGGAGCCTGCACGTCTGGAGACTGTGCTCCACATGCGGGAGAGGCCAAAACAGTGAGAGGCCCGTGTACCATAAAAAAAAATAAATAAATAAAAAAATAAAAAAAATAAATTGCAGAAATATCTTTTTTGAGCCTTCTCCTAAAGTAATGGAGATAGAAAAATAAATAAATGGGAACTAATTAAACTCAAAAGCTTTTGCACAGCAAAAGGAAACCATAATCAAAATGAAAAGACAACACACAGATTGGGAGAAAATATATGCAAAAAATGTGACCGAAAAGGGCTTAGTCTCCAAAATTTACAAAGAACTCATGTGGCTCAGTATCAAACGAACAAACAAACAACCCAATCAAAAATGGACAGAAGAACTAAATAAACATCTCTCCAAAGAAGACATACAGATGACCAAGAGGCACATGAAAAGATTCTTAATATTGCGAATTATTGGAGAAATGCAAATCAAAACTACAATGAGATATTACCTCACACCAGTCAGAATGGCCATCATCAAAAAGTCTACAAACAATAAAGGCTGGAGAGGGTGTGGAGAAAAGGGAACCCTCCTACCCTGTTGGTGGGAATGTAAATTGATACAGCTACTAGGGATAACAGTATGGAGGCTCCTTAAGAATCTAAAAATGAGCTACCATATTCTTTAGCAACCCCACTCCTGGGTATATTTCCAGAGAAAAGTATGGTTTGAAAGTATACATGCACCCCGATGTTCATTGCCATGCTGTTTACAATAGCCAAGACATGGAAGCAACCTAAATGTTTATTGACAGGTGAATGGATAATGATGTGATACATATATACAATGAAATATTACCCACCCATAAAAAAGAACAAAAAAATGCCATTTGCAGAAACATGGATGGACCTAGCAACTGTCATACTGAATGAAGTTAAGTCAGATAGATAAAGACAAATATCATATGATGTTGCTCATATGTGGAATCTAAAAAAATGGTACAAATGAAGTTACTTACAAAGCAGAGTCACAGATGTAGAAAACAAACTTATGGTTACCAGGGAGTAAGGTGTGGGGGATAAATTGGGAGATTGGGATTGACATATACACACTACAATATATAAAAATATAACTAATAAGGACCTACTGTATAGCACAGGGAACTCTACTCAATACTCTGTAATGGCCTAAATGGGAAAAGAATCCTTAGAAAAGAGTGGACATATGTATATGTATAACTGATTCACTTTGCTGTACATCTGAAACACACACAACATTGTAAGTCAACTGTACACCAATACAAATTTTAAAATAAATAAATATATAAATAAAATTTTCTGTCAAGTATCCTTCCTTGATTGAAGAACCAGGGCCCATCATTGATTAAATAGGAAAATGCTTTGAGAAGTAGAATTCAAATCCAGTCAAGATAAAGAAAACCAAGATAAAGAAAACCTTAAAGATAGTTGCTCAAATTTAACAGACAGTATAATATTTCTTTTACAAAATGTCTATGATTCATTTTAGTCAATCATGTATTATACAAATATCATATAATCATTAAATTCACAACATAGCATCAATATTTCAATTGTGCATACATATTGAATAATAGAATGAGAGGGTATGAGAGATATGTAGGGAACAAGAAAAAGGGACAGAGTCTCAGAGAAGAACCATTAACAGCTATTGTGTGTACAGTTATAGATGGAAAGAAAAATAGCAATAGTGTGTTACCAAAAAATAAAAAATAAATAAAAGTAAAACAAACAGTAAATACTCAGAGGGAAGAATTTCATAGAGAACTGAGTGAAAAGTATAAAATTTCAGAGAATTTTAGTTCAGATGAGGTTAAACATCAAACATTAGAAGGCTATCTCTGCCAGAGAAGTAAGTGGTATTATTGGGGAGCTTGAGTGAATTGGGTTGAAAAATGGAATGTGAAGGACTCCTCTTTCTGAAGAAATATCAAGGAAGTAATGCAGACAGATTCAGACAGGTAACCAAATAGAGTGGGTAATAATGGGTCGCTGCTGTTAGGACTAAAATATAGTTCCTTAAATGCAGATAAGAAATTGGTATTTGGGGAGTGCATTTATTTTCCAAACGACAACTTCATGGATTACAAGTATGAATTTAAGGTGTGACTTTTTACCAGAGATTGGATTGTGGCAATTGGATTAAGTAGATTTCAAAAGGTTTGACTTCAATCATTGGCATCAGGGTGTGTTTTCAACTCTGCCAAAATCTAATCACATGCACTTATACATTTTCTAAGGTTTGATAACACTATCACTTAGAGGAAATGGGTGTGGTCTTCAGAGAATATATAAAACATCCAGCAAAGAGCCAAGCTCTTTCTTCCCCAGAACCCAGAACTGTTGTGTTTGGAGTTGGTTGGGCTGTGGAGACTTTTGAAAGTACTGCCACCAGGAGGTGAACACCTCATCCCTGAACTGAATTTTTAACAGAGTTATTTACTGAACAAGAGTGGAACAGTTCATTAACTATACCCAAAGGTGAGTTCTGATTAAGGTACAATGAATTTCCACTATGTTCACTTAAAAATGAGACTTTAATGGTAATCGTGAGCATGAAAGCTAAGTTGTTTTTTCTATCAGAAATATCTATATGTGAGTACTGTATCCAACATTTATTCCATGTGTGATTTGTAGACAAGTAACTTATTTTACCTACACTATGTTAATTAACCTCATTATAAAATAGAAAATTAGTTAATATTGTTAAGAGGATTAAAATAGCTAATCCATATAAAAGGAGTTAATCCAATGCCTAGAAATAGTAAACACACACATATTAGGTTTTCCTATTATCGTTTTAATATTAAAATGATCATTTATGTTATCAGTCTAGAAATGACTGTATTCATAATGAATTCTTATCCAGGTTCTAGCCCACTCTACACAGGGCTTATCTATATTTTCTCACTGTTCATCAAACTATCTCCTCATTTGACCCATGTTTGAGTCAATGGCTTTATGTTCCATACCAGTGGTCCCCAACTTTTGGCACCAGGGACTGGTTTTGTAGAAGACAATTTTTCCACGGATGTGGTGGGGGATGGTTCAGGCGGTAATGGGAGCGGCAGACGAAGTTTTGCTCGCTCACCCGCCGCTCACCTCTTGCTGTGCGGTCCGGTTCCTAACAGGCCCCGGATTGGGGGTTGGGGACCCCTGTTCTATACCACTGAAAATTGTGTGGTCATCGATCAGAAGTCCATAACTTCCCTGTCAAGAATTTTTACTTATAAATAGATCTGTGCACCATTGCTTCACTGCTCATCATTTTTCAAAAGGCATCTTAAAGCTGATGTTATAGTTGTTCAGTTAAGCAATTGTTTACTTTCTGTCTCTTTTTGACCAGAACAAAATTCTCAGCCTTGGAAAGAAGTAGCCTCCTTCATTCAACTTCTTATAGACAGGGAAGATAACAGCAATCATATATAGTTAAACCAAATATTTAGTCACAATGTATGATAACTGAAAGTATATCTTCTTTAATTTGAATAACCAGTTTAATACGACATGATGGTAATAAAGTGAGGAACTTATTAACAAACAATTTTGGGGCTGATACTGTTTTTCCAAATGGTTTTCACATCCATTGATGATTCTGGTCTAAATATATTAATTCTGATGGTTGTGAAATGATTTTTCTATTTCCTTGATTCCTGTTACACTTATGATTGGCAGTCTCAGAGTTGGTTAATTTATTGCCTCGATGACATTGTCCAAAACCATGTCTTCCATTTCTCTGTCGCCCTCAGGTTGTATGCTTTGGTCTCTAGGCAAATGCATTTTGTGGTCACAAAAAGACAGACCCATGCATCACCTTCAAACACTGTCCAGATGAACCTAAAACAGTTGACTCTTCCTTATGTTTCTCTGCATGAGCAAAAAGAAATATTGACAAAACCCTCCTAATAACATTTTCTTCAAATTTCATTGACCTAATAGGGTCAAATGACCATATAACCTATCACTGGAAGAGGGATAATGGTGGTTGCTCTAGGTGGAATACTCTTTGGCAGGGGATTGTACTGGAATTGTATTAGAGAGCTGAAATCCTGATGGAAAAGCTGTGTTTGACACATCAATATGCTGTCTGAATAAAATGAGGACACTCTGTTACTCAGCATCCTCTTTCTGTTATATGCAATACATATATGTTACATACAATACAACTATATACACTACCTTATTGGTATGAGTTGGAAGTAAATAATTCTTATACTCCTTGGTATTGTTAATGGCTTTGAAAAGGCACTTCTTTTAAGGCTCATGACAACATAATATTCCCTTTCTTTACTTTTCTCTCCTCAGAAACATGGGTTCCGTCATCTTCTGGAATGAATTCACCTGTTTCCTATGTGCGAAGTATTTCATAGACCCGGTCACTCTAATCTGTCAGCACAGCTTTTGCATGCCATGTCTCTGTCTCTGCTGGGAGGAAGCCCAACGTCCTCCTTGCTGCCCTGTGTGCAGGGAACCATCCCATCACATGAACTTGAAAACCAATATCGTTTTGAAGACAAGGGTATTCCTTGCCAGACGGAGAGGACCCTATGACTTATCAAGCTATGCAGAAGAGATATGTGAGATACACATGAAAACAAAAAACTTCTTCTGTGAGGTCACCAAAGACGTGCTTTGTTTACCTTGCTGTAAGTCTGAGGAGCATGGGGCTCACAGACATTGTTCCATTGAGTGGATGGCTGAGGAATACCGGGTAAGCAATGGCTGAGAGAGAAGTTTGAACCTGGGGGGCACTTTAACCTGAGAGAGAATGCAAAAGAAAGTGAAGTTAATTATTCTCCATTCATGTAAAATATAAAACAGATACTAACTAGTATTATGTGCCTGGTCCTAGGATAAACTATTGAAGAAAATATGTTCTCAATCTTAACTGCTTAAATTTTTTACTTTTTAAAATCTTACAACCTGAGTTCTTGGTTATAATGAGGTTGATCATGTTTGGAACTGTGATTAGTCAGTGTAAAACCAAGATGGACAAATCTGTTAATTTCAGTGGTTATTGGTCACTATAGCCATGATTTCAACAAGCCTAATCTCATAGAGTCTATTTAGAAACATTGTCCTTTAGCTAAAATAATAGAGTCGTAGGAGACAAGGACTATCAGCAGGACAACTAGAATCTGACACAGGATTTACGTAATGAAAATGGGTTAGGTGAAATAATGTTTTGGGGCAAGTTTCCTCTATGGAGAAACACCCTTTCCAACTACCGGCCTATTTTGTGGTTATAAATGTCCTACATATTAGATAATTTGGCTTAACAGTGAAAATAAATTCTCCCTTTGTCTTCTTGAGTGATCACTTATAAGATATTCCCTGCCATTCTTCATCCATTAGGATCTGAAATTTTCAATATCAGCTTCTCTGATATTCACACTGTTGGTTTTTTTGCAGCAAAAGCTTCTGAAGCAAATGAGGTCTATGTGGCAAAAGATACAAGAAAATAAAAGAAATCTAAAGAGAGAAGTCAGCAAACTCAGGACATGGGAGGTAAACAAGAAATTCTGTTTCATTCAGCACCAGTTTGGGACACTTGGTGGTTATTCAATAAGATCTTGAACTAATAATCATAATATTTATGTTTCTCTATGGGTAACTATCCAATAGCAAAAGGCTTTCATCTACTCATGTAGAAAGAAGTATGTCCCCTTATAGGATTTCTTTCTAAAATCAAAATATCGAAGTAAAAGATCTTATTTCCTGGGCAACACCATAACACACCAACATATGTAGAAAAATCACAATCAACAAGGTATACCATAATTAGCGAATGAGATAAACTCAGGGTTTCTTAGAAGGAAAATCTTTGAAAATTCAGAGAGAGCTTCTCGGACTATTTGGATGGTAAAGAACAATTTGAAGTAGGAAATTCATGAGGATGACAGGCATGTAAATGTGCGCAAGCTGACGACTAGAAACTAGAGGATCATGTGGATATTGAGGTTCTACAAAGTTCATATTGGTTGATACCTATACTATTAGAGAGGCAGTGCTGAGAGATATGGCTGGAAATGGAGGATAGGTCAGTTCAAAATGTGACCTAAATGCATGGCTGAGAAATTTGGATCTACCGTTTGTTGATTCAAAAATATGAATTGAGCACCACTAATAGGAGTGGTGAAATAACAGTACATATAGATTCTCAAGGAAGTAATGATTTCATGATGGAAACATATAAAAAAGCAATATTAAAATATACTTCTCACCATTACAAAGGAAATTTAAATGGGCCTGTGTGTATGACAAGGAGATATAGGAAAATTAACTCAATTATTTAAAGGTGATATAATTAAGGTTATCAGTTACAATATTTTCCCTTTGAAATGTTGAGTGCCATGTCATAATAACTCTTCTAAGTCACTATAGAAATAGACAAAAAGAACAGATTTCCTTGTACTCAAGGAACTAATGGAGTAGTGGAGAGAGCCAATTAACAATTCAAAATATAACCTTTATGGCATGATCCTTTGTGCTAAGTGTTTTTGAGAAAAATTTAGCAGTAAAGGTAAATAAGAATAGTAATTTTGATAAAGTTAAATTTTACATATGATCACAAAAAAGTTACAATGGAAGATTACATTTGGGCTGACATCTGCGTGAGGTGTCTAGGCGGGTGGCTATTTGGGGAAAGAGCTTTTTAGGAAGAGATAACTAAACTCAACACATCTCAGACTTAACCTATCCTTTTCTCATACCACACTTGCCTTTATTTCTCCATTGTGTAAGCTAGATATGAAGGAGAATGAAAAAGAGTAGTGAAATTGGAAGTCCGACCTTAAAGTTGGAGAATCCTTAAAAGAATGTACAGGATTAACTTGGCCACAGATAATGGGAAACTGTAGGACTCAAGAGATATTCTTTACGGTAGAGAAACATGAGAAAATAGGATTGATTTGATTGTAATGTTAAGAAGATAAAATTTAAAAACTGAGAACCAGTTTCTTCTCTGAAGTTGAAATATCACTGAGGATAGAAACAAAGGAAGAAATGCTGCTTTGGGTTAAGAAAATTTTAGTTTGAGAAATGTTGCACTTTGAGTTTTGGGGAGATATCCTCACAAAAATAAGTCATAAGGAATCGAATGAATGAGGTTGGAGCTTACATGAAAGATTTTGTCTGGACAGGGACATTTCACAATTGTCTCTATTTTCTAAGCATTAGATGGATACCACAGGAGAGTTTTAAGAATGAAAAGAATAAAATTTTTACATGAAAAGATAACTGGAGGGATCTCTGTATTAATGGGTCCAGCAGGGAAAGAGGAGCTGGTCAATGTAAATTGATGGAGGGACATACAGAGAGAGGGATTTGTTTGAAGCCCAAGGTTTATAGGTTTTATGGAATGAAAGATTGGTGGTAATAGGAAGAAGTTCTTAGTAACATGCATAGGAAGAATTATGTGGATTCAATAAAGGAGGTTCCTGGTGATATGATGAATGTGGTTTCAAACAAGAGCTGTGAATTGAAGAGAGTTCATTGCTTTGATGGAAAATTGAGTTTCATTAATGTGTACAGTGAATGTACACCTGTGATAAAAAATTTTGCTTTCTTGGAGGTAAAAATGACAGCCCAAGAACCAAATGAAGATGTTGGGTCAATGGTCCATGTTTTGTTTTGCCTAAAACAATGTGAGTCAAATATTTTTAAAAGTTGAGAGGAAAGAAGGAAAAGAGAAAGTGAAAAAAAAAAAAAGAGAGAGAGAGAAGATGGGAATTAGGACCAAAAGGTGGTTGTCTGTGGACCAGCATCTCTAAGGGTTGGGTGGAGGTCAGCTAAGAAGTGGAGTGTATAGCCTCAGGCAGGAGGAGTCAAGCTGCATCCATGCACACAAGGTTCTGGCCTGCATGAAGTTTGTGGAACTGGATGTTAATACTTTAGAAAGGTCTTATCTAACTGTATGAAGTAATATTTGCTATTATTTCCTAAAAACAGAGGAAATATCTGAGGTTAAGAGACTAAATTGATTTAGTCATTAGAGTACTGTGTGTATTATATAACACAATTATTAAATCACAAGTACCTGTTTTTAAGAAAGTGTGGATATTTGAGGCAAAGTGTTTAGAATCAAGATACTGACTTCAGGTTCAATGAAATTAAAAAGTGAGTTGAACAAAAAAAAAAGTCCCAAAAAAGCTGTTCTTAATGAAAGTACCAAATTTCTAACTATCAGAAGACAAATTATTGATAACTAAGAGGAATGAAATCTGCTAAAATATGTGACCTAATTAATTCATTGTAACTCTAGGGTTATGTGACACTGTGTAGGAATATGATCCGGCCTGAATACTGGAAGGTTTGCCCCTTTGTCCACCATGAAGAGAAACATTATTTAAGGAAAATAGAAGAGGAAAGCGATGAGATTTTTCAGCAACTCAAAGGAAGTCAACACAATATGTACCTAAAGGGGAAACTCTTAAGTCAGATATATGAGGAACTCAAGGAATTGTGCCATAAACCGGACATGGAGCTGCTCCAGGTAAGGACTGAGGACTGGAGATTCATGGTGTTGCTTGGATAATATCCACCTTTCCTTGGTCCATCATGTGCTTTCTTATCATGCTTTCTGATGCTGTGATAAGATGCTGTCCAGGTAATGCTAATGACCAAAGGCCATTCTTGCCATACACAAGAATAACAAAGCTTTGTGGAAAGGTAAGTGAAAGAAATCCTAGAGTCATTCTTTTTCAATTCTCCTAACAGACATTCAATTACTGAACAACTGCAACAGAGAAGCTTGTTGGAAGATATATGAATTTATATCTGGACCTGGCAATAATGAAAAATTTGAGAATCTTGACAACTCATTTCCCCTTTCTGTTTCTTTGCCCATGATAAAATTTGCTGAAATTTGGGTTCATCCACCCCAGAGAATAAGAAACTAGGTCTTCGCTCTGAATCTTGTGAAGTGTACTAAGACCATCTTTTCTGTTTCCCTCTTTACAGCATTATGACAACATGTGGAAAAGGTAAGTTTTCCCTCCTTTTCAAGTTTTAAGAACTGTAACTGTGATCAGCCATTTGATGCTGAAATAGGAGCATAAGTTATCATGACACTATAACTTCTTTCATAAAGTATTTATATTTCCCTTTCTCCAAAGGTAGAAAGAGTGTCCTTGTTTGTTTTGCCTAAGGTGGAGCTGGGTAGAGGGTTTATTTACAAGGTTCTGTGCAAAGGTTACATGAAGACAACTACTATTTTTTAGAAATATAAAAACACAGGGGGAATGTGCCCAAAGCCAGGACAGGATTATGTGCAAAAAATAAGGGTTTCAGAGAAGCCTAATGTAGAAGCAAGGAGAGAATGTGCTTAAAGAGGTTCATCAGGGTATTGGCTTTCCATGTGTAGCACAAGGCAACTTCAAATGAAAGGCTGTACAAGGCACTTAGTGAAACTGAGTCCTAGGAAGCAAAATTGCTGCCCTAGCTAAGCTCCTCAACCACTAGTTTGTTTATACAGACACTGAGCATTTCAGTGGTAACTACTGTGGATTAAAATTCATAATGCCTTTCTTGAATGTCCACAATTTTGAGCCATGTTGCATAGCTCTGTGATTTGCTGAGAGGACCCCGTCGTGATTAATTTGAACTGGATCCTAGGATTGCAGTCTTAGCAGATGGGATAGGATTTTCTTTGATTTTCATAAAACAAATTGTCATTTGCTGCATTCCCTAGTTTGGGGATTTACTTTCATGGCCCCTGAACCTAATTATTGGGATTTAAATAAAGTGTATTCAGAGGGATGTAGATATAATCACTGTGATGAAAACTGTGAGCTCAAAAGAGCAACCACATGTTGTTCCTTGCAGAAGTGAGTCAGCACAGCTGCACATGCCCCAGCCTGTAGTCCCACAGCTCAGTTCATGGCCCATTCCTGGACTGGTAGACTGGCTCAACCAATTCCAAGGTAACAGGTAGCCCTCTGGTGGGAGAGTTGTACATTCCCCTTTGTTAGTGTCCTGTGGGTGACCTTCCCCATTTCTCAATCTGTGGATTTTTTGCTGGGAACTTTTATAACCAAATTTACCCTTATAGAAGAATAACATATATGGAAAAAAAAAACAAATTGGTATCTGGAAAAACAAAAGCCATTTATGATGGGTTGTAGTAAGCTATCTGGAGGGTAAAAACATAGGAAAGGATAATTGATGGCCTGCAGTAGGCTGAGGTATGGTGTTGACTGTTCACATGAAACATGTAACTCTGCATGTACATTCAGTACATTCCAAGTCTTAGGAAAGTGGGGTTATCAGTGGTTGTGAGATGCTTAGAGAGTTTTAACGTGGTTTATAAAACTGTTTGTAATAGGAGCTTCCCTGGTGGTGCAGTGGTTGAGAATCTTCCTGCCAATGCAGGGGACATGGGCTCGAGCCCTGGTCTGGGAATATCCCACATGCCTGTGGAGCAACTAGGCCCGTGAGCCACAACGACTGAGCCTGTGCGTCTGGAGCCTGTGCTGCACAACAAGAGAGGCCGTGACACTGAGAGGCCTGCGCACCACAATGAAGAGTGGCCCCCACTTGCCACAACTAGAGAAAGCCCTCGCACAGAAATGAAGACCCAACACAGCCATAAATAAATAAATAAATATTAAAGGCAAAGAAGAAAGGGGAAATTGTAGATAGAGTAAGGATCTAGTATTTAAAACAAAAATTGTTTCTAATAAATACAAAAGATATTTTATTCACATCACACAAAAATACGGTATGATCAATTTTACTACAAACATAATATGAAATTTTGTGCACATTGGCAAGGTAAACTTTGTTTCATTAAATTTGTCCCTTTTTTTCAAGGTATGCTGGCCAACAATTCTCACAAAAAAAACACTTCAAAAGTATGAATTTTTCTTTCGTTTTATGTTAACTTTGCATGCTTTAGTGAAAACTCCTTATGTCAGGAAAAGTGCTCACTCTGTAGGAGTTATCATAACTATTAATTTTTTTAAGATGTTGGGGGTAGGAGTTTATTAATTAATTAATTTATTGTTGCTGTGTTGGGTCTTCATTTCTGTGCGAGGGCTATCTCTAGTTATGGCAAGCGGGGGCCACTCTTCATCGTGGTGCGCAGGCCTCTCACTATCGCGGCCTCTCTTGTTGCAGAGCACAGGCTCCAGACGCACAGGCTCAGTAGTTGTGGCTCACGGGCCTAGCTGCTCCGCGGCATGTGGGATCATCCCAGACCAGGGCTCGAGCCCGTGTCCCCTGCATTAGCAGACAGATTCTCAACCACTGCGCCACCAGGGAAGCCCTATTAATTTTATTATTGTACATTTTCTAGGAGATGGGCAAGCTACTTTTGTTTCTGACAGTTAATTGCAAATTTCAAATGTTCCAGGTAAAATAATGGCTAAAACTTAGCAATATGTCATATATATTTATTTTTAAAGTATGATTTCTTCCATTTTTATCTGGCTAAAATCTTATTATGAAGACAGACCAGTAGAGCTTGGACTGCAAAAGATTTCTAAAGCTCTCTTCTGTCTTGCCACCTATTTCTAATAATAAGCTGGGAAACCCAGACACTATATAAAGCTCTTGTCCATCAGGAATTTATAACACTGTTTATTAATATAATTTTTTTCCTTCTTCCTGCAGTGCACATTGCCTTGGATAATGAAATAGTCACTGGTCATGTCCCTGTATTTGAAGATCTGAGACGTCTGCTGGCTGGTCCTGATCATCCTGTTGTCTACAACACTCCACCAGGATCAAAATATCTTCTTGCCTGGGGAGCTGAGTCATTCACTTCCGGTCAACATTACTGGGAGGTGGATGTAGCAGGCTGTTGCAGCTGGGCAATTGGATTTTGTAATGATTCTTGGGCAAGAAAGAATGACATGGTACTTGACTCGGAGGGAATTTTTCTACTTCTTTGTATCAAAGAGAACAACCAGTGCAGTCTCTTTACCTCCTCCCCACTATCACCTCAATATGTCAAAAGGCCTCTAGGCCGGGTGGGGTTGTTCCTGGATTATGATGGTGGTTTCCTGAGCTTTTTCAATGTGGCCAATAGTTCCCTAATTTGTCGTTTCCTCTCCTGCTCCTTCTCTTCTCCTCTCAAACCTTTTCTTTGCTCTGGACACCCCTGATCATGGACAGGTCAAAAATCTGACCACAGGTGTCAGGAATATCAATAACTGAGATTGTTAATTTAGTGCCCACTTGATTTTCTGTAACTTTTCCTTCCATTATGAAATGCATTAATTGATTTTCTTAAAAGGTTGGATATGTTAAGGGTATACATTTGTTTCTGTTTTCTTTAAATAAAAATAATCTCTCTTGGAATGCTGTGCATTCATTATTCTATGTCTTGGTCTGTTCACTTGATTTCTAAGGTAGCGGAGGTCAACAATACTTGGCCTGTTTATCCAGTTGAGTAGGCTAAGGCAAGAGCACAGTGTTCTTCTCACTGGCAGACTTGGAATTCTCTTCTCCCTGCTATGCATCTGCTAAATCATGTTCCTTCATCAAATCTCAGTTTTTAAATATTTTTTTCAGGGATTTATTTTTTATTTATTTTTTGCGGGCCTCTCACTGTTGCGGCCTCTCCCGCTGGGGAGCAGAGGCTCCGGACGCGCAGGGTCAGCGGCCATGGCTCACGGGCGCAGCCGCTCCACAGCATGTGGGATCTTCCTGGACTGGGGCATGAACCCGTGTCCCCTGCATCGGCAGGCGGACTCTCAACCACTGTGCCACCAGGGAAGCCCTCAGGGATTTATTTTTAAAGCTTCCAGACTAAATGAGAGCATCTTGTTAGATAGACTCTGCAAATCTTATATTTTTCTTCATAAAACTCACAGCCTAATACTGGCTTTCCCCTCTAATTTACCTGCTGGAAGAAGGTTTACATCTGCAATATGTACCGATAAGTTACAGGCAAGTAGAACACACCTACCTGCCTTAAATACATCTGTCTGATTAAGTTAATAGAGGTACAAGGTCATAAATGAAAACATGATCTACGACTGTTTAAAATCTTGTTAAATGTAACAAAAATCAGATGGAAAAATGGAGGCTGTAATTTACCAAGTATGCAAAATAGGCTACCTGTAAAAATAGGCTAGATAAATTCTCTATTACAGACACACTAAATATAAATGCACACATATCTTAACAGAATGAAATTGATAGAGAAAATAAGACTGCATACCTCAGAAGTTTCAGAAATTTTAATGAAGAAACCTGTAGTCACAAATCTTGAATTCTCACCTATCTCAAAGGACAGTAACGTTTTTGCTGTGTAAAATGAAGAATATTCAAGAAAAAAATTGCATTTAAAAGGTTTCTAAAGTTAATAAAATCTTAAAAGTCAATGTAATAGTACATTCCTACCCTGATTCATATGATCTGTAACTACCACATGATCCGTTAATTTCACTTCTGGATATTTATTAGAAGAAATCAAAGGACAAACTGGAAAAGATATATAGATACAATCTCTTTACAACAGCACCTAGATTAATATTTGCTTAAATAACTGCAAGAGATGTGAGCGTGCTACAAAGTGGCTGGTGCACTCCCTTAAATCCCTGTAGTTCAGCCTAGCCAGGTTAACACACTAGAAATCCATTACAAGGACATATGCCATTTAGCATTAAAAAGTATAAAAAATATAAAAGTTCTCTCGGGCTTCCCTGGTGGCACAGTGGTTGAGAGTCCGCCTGTCGATTCAGGGGACGCGGGCTCGTGCCCCGGTCCGGGAGGATCCCACATGCCGTGGAGCAGCTGCGCCCCTTAGCCATGGCCGCTGAGCCTGCGCGTCCGGAGCCTTTGCTCCGCAACGGGAGAGGTCACAGCAGTGAGAGGCCCGCGTACCGCGAAAAAAAAAAGTTCTCTCATTTTAGGCTTACTACACAGGATTACCTACCCAGAGAATGACCTGAATATTCACTCTGTTTCTAAATAAATACATCATTTTAGTAAACATTTCTTATTGCAGTGCTAATAATATGGTAACACTAATAATGATAATACTGAAATTTTGTTATTTCAAATCACCTTATGAGAGCTTGACAGATATCAGTGCTTTTAACCTTTAATTTTATATCCAGTGTATTAATAGTTTTGTGGTGATTCCAATCAGTCTTCCCCAGTGTGCTTGACTCCCCCCCCCCACACACACACAGAGCATTCTTATGGATGTGATTCTAGATTCTTCTCCTGGTTGCAGCAGAAGCATGGAACCATGTGGTAAGTGAACCTGCAGGGTCTTGGCTTCTGAGGCCAATGGAGCCACAAAAAATTCTTGTGACCTAGTCTGTGGCCTGGACTTTCCTGCATTGTCATCTGCTACTTGTATGCTCTCTTAGGGTCCCATCAGCCTAACCTGAGAACAAACAGAGACCCTGGAGGTTACTGAAAAGCTGTTAGGGGGCTGACACTGTCTGTGGCTGGAGAGTTTTAATGGCTGTCAGCAGAATTTACAGATAATATGTAAATTGTCACTCAGTTAAAAAAGGAAGTTAATCTGTATTATTGTATTTTTATTACTTAGAATTATTATTTATATTATTCTATATCTTGTATAATAAAGTTAATTGTTTTTTATTGCATATCTCATGAGAATGTTAATATTTCAAGTTGTTTATCTTTGGCATAAAAATTTGACCTCTTCTTCAAAAATGAATTAGTATCTACCTGTGAGAAAATTGACAATTGGCTGCTTAACAAGAGCTTATTTCTGCATCCAATGCAGTAGCTGTTGTTTAAAGAAATAAGAAATAACAGAAATAAATATATATCTAAAATAAATTATTATATGGCCTGAGTCAAAATACCTCCAACCCTTTTCAAAATTTTGTAGTCTGGTATTCATTGTCAAAATTTTATTAAATGTATTTGTATTTTATTGTCTCATTTTTATTGTATTGTTTATTTAGACACATGGATTTCACTGATTTTATGTGTTAGGTTAAAAAATGTAAATCATATTGACCTCATTGAGCTTCATGACATTTTCTTTGGAAAAATACTTAACTACATTTACAAGCCAATCTATAGAAAAATATTGAGTATATTTAGAGTTGGTCCCTGGAACTAACAGGAGCCATGCAAGGGAAAATGCACCTCCATAATCTGACACAGAAGTAAGTGTCATGCAGGTCCAGGGCAGGTGAAGGCCAACTTCCAAGGAAGGTTAAGTTCTGTTCCTGGTTCCATTATCCAGCTACCTGAGGAAGCCTAGTTCCAACAATTCCAGCTCTAGGCTCAATGGTAATAAGGACCCTCTGTCCTCCTGGGGCAAACAGTGGAGATTCCCATTTTACTGAAGCAGCCTGGACAGCACAGAGTTACAGGTAGGTGGAACCATGGGACTGGGAACCCAGCTCTTTTAGCTGCAGTGCCTCAGACATGTGCTTACAGGGACTGGTTGTAAGAGAAAGCTCCAATTTCCCAAGGACTGGATCTCAACAGGGCCTGAGGAAAACCTTCTGCTCCATTAGCTCTGGAAAAACCCCACGAGTAGCCAAGACCCGGGGACCAGAAGGGAATTTGTGGCTTAAAATGTGTGGTTCTCCATGAGCTCACAAAACGTCCCAGGCTGCAGAAGTACCTGGCTGTACCAAGGAATCCTGACAGTTTCTTAAGGGACTGGACACAGGAGGTAGGTGATCTGAGTGTCCACATAAAGACAATCTGTCTGCAGTGGGTGCACAGCCCTGGAGCCTCAGCCCTGGACTCAAGGGTGCCTGTAGGACCTTCTTTCTGAGTAGGCAGTGACCCTGAAGACCTTCCCAGTGGTGACCCTTGGATCCCTATTCTCTTCCCTGCCTCTGCAGGTGCTCAGACTTTGAGAACTCCACATGGTTTTTCTCCAGAGAGGAAGCTTTTCCATGAGGACACATGCCAGCTCCCATACTTGGAGAATTGGCAGGGAAAGCACAGAGCAATTCTCTGCTCAACCCAGAAGTCACCCTTGGCAGATGTTCAGGAGGGAGGGGCTAGCTGGTCCTAGAGCTGCTCTTCTTCCCTTTTTTTTACACACAGAGTCTACACCCCTCACCTCCAGTGCCTGCAGTCCCTGAGAACTCAGATCCACTCCACTCCTGGAGAGACCTGGCAGAATAACTAGAAAGGAATCCAGCATATAGGATTCTATCTTTCCTTCCCGTTTCCTCTTTGGTAACCATAAGTTTATTTTCTATGTCTGTAGGTCTAGTTCTGTTTTATAAATAAGTTCATTTGTATCTTTTTTTAAAGATTCCACATATAAGTAATATCATATGATATTTATCTTTCTTTGTCTGGCTTACATCACTTAGTATGATAATCTTCAGACCCGCCCATGTTGCTGCAAATGGCATTATTTCATTCTTCTGAAAGCTGAGTAATATTTCATTGTCTCTATATATACAACATCTTCTTCATTCATCTGTCTGCCCAGGAATGGGATTGCAGGATCATATGGTAACTCTGCTTTTAGTTTCCTAAGGAACCTCCATATCATTCTTCATAGGGACTATACCAATTTACATTCCCACCAGCAGTGTAGGAGGGTCTCTCTTTCTCCACACCCTCTCCAGCACTTATAATTTGTATATTTTTAGCAATGGCCATTCTCACCAGTTTGAGGTTATACCTAATCACAGTTTTGAATTACATTTCTCTAATAATTAGTGATGTTGAGCCTTTTTCCATGTACCTGTTGGCCATATGTATGTCTTTTTTGGAGAAATGTCTATTTAGATCTTCTGCCCATTTAAAATTTTTTTTATTGAGCTGTATGCATATTTTGGAAATTAATCTCTTATTGGTTATATTGTTTACAAATATTTTCTCCCAGTCTGTAGGTTGTATTTTCATTTTGTTTATGATTTCCTTTGCTGTGCAAAAGCTTTTGAGTTTAATTAGGTAGCATTTGTTTATTTTTGTTTTTTTATTTCCATTACTCTATGAGACAGATCAAAACAAGCATTCCTGCAATTTATGCTAAAGAGTGCTCTGCCTATGTTTTCATCTAGGAGTTTTAGAATATCTGGTCTTATGTTTAGTTCTTTAATCTAGTTTGTGTTTATTTTTGTATATTGTGTTACAGAATGTTCTAATTTTATTCTTTTACATGTAGCTGTCCACTTTTCCCCAGCACCACTTATTGAAGAGACTGTTTTTCTCCATTGTATGTTCTTGCCTGTTTGTCATAGATTAGGTGACCATAGGTGCTTGGGTTTGTCTCTGGGCTTTCTATCCTGTTCCATTGATCTGTACTTCTGTTTTTGTGCCAGTACCATACGATTTTGATTACTGTAGCTTTGTAGTATAGTCTGAAGTCAGGGAGCTTGATTCCTCCAGCTCCATTCTTATTTCTCAAAGTTGTTTTGGTTATTTAAAATTTTTTAGTTCTAGTTCTGTGAAAAATACCATTGGTAATTTGATAGGGATTTCATTGAATCTGAAGTAGCCTTGCATTGTATAGTTGTTTAACAATATTGGTTCTTCCAATCCAAGAAAAGGTATATCTTTCCACCTGTTTGTGTCCTCTTCAATTTCTTTCATCAGTGTGTTATAGTTTTCAGAGTACAAGTCTTTTGCCTCCTTAGGTCAGTTTATACCTAGGTATTTGATTCTTTTTGACATGATGGTAAACAGGATTGTTTGCTTTATTTCTCTTTCTGATCTTTCTTTTTTAGTGTATAGAAGTGCAACAGATTTCTGTGGATTAATTTTGTATACTGCAATTTTACCAAATTCATTGGCAAGATCTAGTAGTTTTCTGTTAGCATGTTTAGGATTTTCTATGAATAGTATCATGTCTTCTGCAGAGCTGTTATACAATTTTTTTAAATTTTGGAAACATAACTACTTTTGGTAAAAATATATTACTTATATTCATTTTCAAGATTAATTATAATGGTAAATATTAAAATACATAACCCACATACACAAAAGTGCTTTAGGATCTTTGATTTATTTTAGAAATACAAAGGAGTTTTGAGAGCACAAATTTGAGAATGCTGATCTAGGAAGAAAGTTTACCAAAAATAAGAGGAGTGGTTTTCCCCTACTGGTGAGAAAGTTAGGTGACAGCACTTTCCTCCTTATCTTGTTTTAATCCTGTACATACCATTCAAGCAAGACTGGTATGTTCTGAGTGGTGAGGATTAGCACAGGGCAACACAGCCACAGTCACTCTACTCCTTCTCAGCTGGCAAAGTGCAAATATTTGTATCTGTCATTTCCATTGTAAAAATCTTGTCCCGTTTATTACTATTTTCCATTCTCTATTTGGCATGTTTTGCCAGAATACTTTTTTTCCCAGTTTTGTGGAGGTATAATTGACATGTAATATTGTATTCATTTTAGTTGTTGTCAATAGAAAATCAAATAGCAATCAAGGTAAGAAGAAAGAAAAGAGTATTGTATTCAAGAAAAACTGAGGATTACTACCTGGGAAACAGATTCTCAGAAGCTCTGAGAACTCTTCCGTTGGTTAGGAGATAGAGATGCAGTTTTATACATTTTTGAGACAGAGAATTTATGTATCATATTGACCAAAGTAGCATTGTATATAAAGTTCATCAAAGATGTTTTGGATCATTTATGCATATACAGAGTAAGAGTCTGGTCAATGTGACCCCCTATATGGCATGAAAAAGAAATATTAATCTTAAGATTACAATACTAGCATCTGAAGAAATGGTCCATTTTTCTTAAACATTGATTATATCCTCCTGTTTTCAGAAGGTCTGTTGTATACTGCAGATGCACATTGCACATTGGGAAAGGCCTACCACAAAAGGAGCATGTTATTTAATTATTTTTCTTCTGTGTTTGTTTGATTTTCTCACCGTATGATTTTTCTTCATCACCTTCACACTTCTGATCATAAATCTGTGGATAAAAGCATTAGGTGATCACATATTTGGTCCTTCAATGCCAGGGTGGTTGTGTATCTGCTCTGGATCCATTATGTCCCTCGTTGCTGGGTCTTCATAGCCCAGTTATTCCTTTCCTTTTAGTAGGTTATGCTAGTAGAGTGATTGGCAAAGGCTGATAGTCAATTCTAGGATGTCCAACAGCATTTAATTTAATATTAACATTTATGTGTGTTATGCATGTCCTTTACCTTCTGTAAAACTATAGATGTGATCAGTAGTTACAATTTATTTAAGGATTACTATTTTTCTCATCACAGAATTTTAGAATGAGTCAATTAATTAAATGCAGTAAGCAGGCATAGAAAAAATATATATTTAGTGTGAGAGAGAGAAGTTTTATAGATTATACATTATACATTAGTTCAATCATCTTGGATTGCTATAGGATCACTGTATGTGTACTTTTGGCAGCAGACTTAAAACAAGCAGGGATACGTATCATGAATAAGTTGATAGATGAGAAATGGATAATAATACATATTATAAAAATAACAATTGTCTGTAAAGCAGCACAGAAAATGTTGCCTGGTCCTGAGGAGTACCAACTAAACAAGTCATTCAAAGGGCCAGGTTTTCTTTTTCTGTTTTATTTTTGCAGTACGTGGGCCTCTCACTGTTGTGGCTTCTCCTGTTGTGGAGCACAGGCTCCGGACGTGCAGGCTCAGCGGCCATGGCTCACGGGCCCAGCCTTTCCGCAGCATGTGGGATCTTCCCGGACCGGGGCACGAACCCATGTCCCCTGCATCGGCAGGTGGACTCTCAACCACTGCACCACCAGGGAAGCCCCAGGTTTCCTTTTATGTTGTAACCATTTTACCTTTAGGAAAAATTTTCCTAGGTGTGTCTCAACTTCTTCAGATGTGTTGATGTAAATGCAAAAAGTAATGTGACTGACATTACAAACACTTTTTTTTTTTTTTTTGTGGTACGTGGGCTTCTCACCATTGTGGCCTCTCTCATTGCAAAGCACAGGCTCTGGAAGTGCAGGCCCAGTAGCCGTCGCTCATGGGCCCAGCTGCTCCACGGCATGTGGAATCCTCCCGGACCGGGGCATGAACCCGTGTCCCCTGCATTGGCAGGTGGACTCTCAACCAGTGCACCACCAGGGAAGCCCCTACAAATGCCTTTTTTTTTGACCAGTAGATAAATCAATTCTATTATTTAATATTACCTGAGCTAAGGAATTTAGGGATTTCTGTTGTGCTGCAATGCTTCTTGTGGTTTCTTCAGCCATTTGAAGAATGGTGGCTGATAGATTTCTAAGCATATCCTTGTTTACATATACTCATGTGCTCAGAGCATAGAAACCCAAAAGAATTTTCCACCTGGTATCTTAGTATCCTGTTAGCATGGATTCCTTGACTCTGTAATGGGGAGGAAAAGGAGGTCCATCTCTCTTTTTATACATAGATGATGAAGTAACATAATGTCACAATAAGCATAAACCTTCTACTTGCCATCTATTAAGAAATATATGTGCCTACACTTGGGAAGGTGGGTAGGTTCCCATACTACATATGAAGAAAAAAATCTGAGGGAGCAGAGGTAATTCCGCCTACTGTGCTTTCATTGATAGATTTGCTAATCGGAAGTTTTGATAACAGAATTGTAAACCATGGGTCATTTTGCCTGAAGGATGTCCAAAAGTGATCTCTATATTTGATATGGAAACTTGGAATCTACCTGGTCCTGGTGAGCATAGCGTTGACTTCTTCCTACCTGAAGGGAACAAAATCTGGCCAATGGATACTCTAGAGAGAGAGAGAGAGTTGAGAGCATCCATTCTGGGTGCAAAGATGACAGGCAGGTAAAGAGGGAAGGAACAGGTCCCCACCTTGGCATTTAGCCCAAGAAAAGGGATGCTTTTTGCAAGTTTTGCAGTTTAGTCTCCTAATTCATCATAGCCTCCAGACTCTGATAATTGTCCTTTTAAGGAGGAAACAAGAAAGAATGAGGTCTGGCACCATGTTCCTGTCACCCAAGAGATGCCAAATTGATATTTTAAGCCAAAGAATGGTTATAGGAGGTGAAAGTCAAATCATGACACACTGACTGCCTGGCACAAGTGAAGGAGGAACCCAGGGACACACATGGCCTTGGGGGCACTGGTCTCCCCCTTGTGGTAGAAGTCCTCTGACGTGCATGGCTGAGAACCATCAGGAGCCATTGGGGGTGGGGATTCTGTGGACACGTTCACTTAGATGTCTCCAGCACACATGACACTCCCACAATACACAAAACCCAATAAGGCCCCCTCACTCCTCTTTCCTTGGGTCATTTAAGAACAGTTATTTTTTTATAACTGAAAATTTCTACCCTGTAAACTGTCTCATCCCATTTCCCCCTTCTCCAATCCCTAGCAACCACTATTATATTCTCTGATTCTATAAAATTGTTTTTAAAATTTCTATGTATAAGTGATACCGTACAGTATTTGTCTTTCTAGGCCACAGTGGTGCAGGGAGCTCAATGCGTTAAGAACTAGCCTCCCCAGAGTGTACAACTTTGGCCTGCAAACTATTTCTAGCTGAAGGCAATCAAGACCCTGCAGAATCAAAAAGAAACCTTTACTTCTTCATGAACTACCTTAAAGAATTTAGATGGGACCCTGACCCTGAAAGAGAGCTATTACCAAGAGATAACTTTATCTGAATTATGTATCTGTGTGGCAGGACAAACATCTTATTACCAAACACTTGCTCTTCTGTGAATCACCTCTTCCTCTTTGAAGGCTGCAGTCCCTATCCTTATCTCCGTGTCCTGAGATCTCATGGAAGCTTCAATTAATTGGCTTCTCCTTGAGTCTCACCATACTTGTGGGATTCCCATATGCTTGCATTTAAATTTGTTTTTCTCCTGTTACTATGTCTCATATCAATTTGATTATTAGGCTAGTTGAAGATCATAGAAGGGTAGAGGAAAACTTTTTCCTCCCTAAGACAGATAAAAATGAATGTGCAAGATGAAACTAAAACACAATCTTAATAATCTAAAGGAAAAAACTATAATTATCCTGTGACTTTTTAAACAGTTAAGAACTCCCTTGCCATGGTTATACATATATAGGTAAATGTAAAAACAGTAAAAGGAATATTTATTTAGAAAGGTGTGCTTTAAAACATTGAGAATTTAATCATTTTATTTCTTTGCAGTAAACGTATCAAGAGTAGTGTGAACAGTGACTGCCTTTTCATGGCATAACTGATGACAGGGAGTCAACATCTTTTTATGCTTTGTAAATTGTCATCCTCCTTTCTAAGTTTGGATCAGCCTTCCGTATTGGATCCTTTGTCTTTCAGATGTCATGAAGTTCCCTCAGAGTTTCGTTAGTCAGAAATTTCCAGACTGTGTCACTTCCTCTGGGGCTTCTATATCCTTTTCTTCACACACTTTCCTCCTTCCTGCACTTCAGGGAGAAGAGGGATGTGAGCCTGAGAGGAACAGAGGCTATGGAGAGAAGGTCACCCTTGACTAGTTCAAGATCACATGCAAGAAAATGGAGGAAGAACAGTCTGGATTGACATGCTTTATTTTTAATTTTTTTTTTTGTGGTACGCGGGCCTCTCACTGCTGTGGCCTCTCCCATTGGGGAGCACAGGCTCCGGACGCACAGGCTCAGCGGCCATGACTCACGGGCCCAGCCGCTCCACGGCATGCGGGATCCTCCCGGACCGGGGCACAAACCCGCATCCCCTGCATCAGCAGGCGGACTCCCAACCACTGCGCCACCAGGGAAGTCCTAACATGATTTGTAATCACATGAGATGCCTCACCACATTGGCTCCCCTTGCAGGTTAGTTCCATTGAAGGAGAAAGTGTGCAGATAATCGAGTGGCTGGAAGAGCAGGAGGGAGACATTTCTACCAGTATTAGTATGGTGTGTCTGATGAGAACTGTTTTTTCTTTCCAGGCAGAAACTCACAGGGCTCTATTGATCAGCAATCAGGTGGACCAGGGAGTTGGAAGGAGTTTCATCTCTGAGCTGGGAAGCCACGGGGTTGGGGCAGGTTTGAGGCCACACTCTCTGGACTCTGGAACTCAGGGAAGGTGAGGAGGTGAGACTAGGAAACACCACATGTGCACCAGTGCAGGTCACCCATTTCCCGTTATCAAGTGCAGAGTAAGGAACCAGATGGCTTAGGGGTCCTCACATATTCTTTGGTCCCTGCTCTGGAGAAGATTCACCTGCAGGACACCTGGCCCTGACCCTGTGCAGGAGAGGGCCCCAGAATCCACCTGGATCCAAGATTTATAAAGGGGGACACTGGAACTTGTGAATGGGGGTGATATGTCCACAAGAACTTCCCCCTTCCCCCTTCCCCATTCACTGAAGTCGTAACAGATTTCCTTCTCTCCAGGACCTTTAGGGATTCTTGCACCAGGAAATCAGGCCAGGCTCAGCCAAGGTCTTATGTGGAGGGGGAGGGTTGCAGGTCTTCCATGTGTCAATTTCAACTTTTAACAAGTCTCTAAATGAGGGCTGCTCTCACCCAATTGTGTCATATTCTCCTATCCCAATCCTTTTTTCCTGCACTCCTTCCTAGCATTGGCCAGGCAGGGATTTAAGGACTGTTTGTTTTTCTCTGTCATGTGGTGCATTCCATCCTAGAGGGTCATGACTACTTCTAAGTGTGTCTAAATACATTCTAACACACAAATGAGGTCAGCCCCATTGCACCTGGATTATCACATGGAAGATCTGGTCAAACCCTCCATTTTTCTCACCTGGGAGCTGCAGCCTTAACACATTCAACAAGCATTTTTCCTTGAGTGGCTGCTGATGCAGTGACACAGACCTCAGTGATTGATGATCTACAGCTCAGGCTGTAGATTTAAAAGAGCAAACAGGAAGAACCAGTTTTTAAAGTGGCAAGTTGTTACTAATTCTCTTAGGAAAATGAAGGTACTCCTTTGGAAAGGCTCCAAGTTTGGTCACTCTCTTTATTTAGGATATTCAGAGGTGCCTGTCTGCTTGAGGAGAAACCAGCTATGAGAGAATTATCAAAGAAATCACGAAACGGACAGTGGTAAAGTGGTGAAGGCAAATTTTATGAAGGACAGTTGCAATAGTGGAAGAGAGACCCCAGTATGGAACAGGGCTGCATTCCAAATAAAATAGGGACAAGTGGGGATTTACAGCCAGAGAACAGGGGTGTTTGTGGTTGGCATATTACTAAGAGGGGACATCGGGACTGATGGGGGTGGGTGATTCTGGCTTAATCAACTTAACAGGATTCCAACTGAAGGCAGCCAATGATGACTAGATACCAAGAGCATGAAGTGAGGAATTTTGATCAGATATTGGGGGTGGTCACATATCAAGGGTGGGGTGGATGTGTAGCTCTGCCTGGAAGCTTCTCAATCATGGGACACAAGAGAATGCATTCCATCACTTTTTGCAAACCAGGCCAGCACACCCAGCCTGGTGGTTCCTCTGATGGTCACCTGTGCTGCAGTTTCATTATTGTGGTTTACACTTGCAACACACTGCCTCCAGGAAAGCCACCAAAAAAAAAAAAAGAGTCAACAAAATTCATAGTGGTCTTGGAAAGCAAATGATGTCCCCTGAATGTATATATAGAAGCACACCCGACTCTATAACTGGAATTGATTTTGAGCCCAAGCTTTGTTCTGCTCACTGCACAGCATGCCAATAAATTGAGAGACGAGTTGCTGGGGAAAAGAATCGCGAGTTTATTTGGAAAGCCAGCAGACCAATAAGATGGTGGACTAGTGTCTCTAAAAGCTGACTTCCCTGAGTTAGAATTCAGGCTTCTTTTATAATAAATGGGGAAGAGGTAAAGTTCTGGCTCTGGCCAGACTCCAGAGAAGATGTGTTAATTTCTTCCTTCCTACAGCCATTCACCAGTGGGCCTGGTCAGGATGTTTCCTGTGAGCTAAACAAAGGTATTTTAGCTTAATGCTCATTAAAACTTCCAGACATGGGCTATTATGAAATAGAATACAAAGGTTTTTTTTCCTATTACAGAATTTCCATGTTCTCAGGAAACAGTTCTTTAGACCTTGGAAAAGCGGACACGTGGGTGGGCTGAGACACTGTGACGTGTCCTAAGGAGTGAGTCAGCCTCACACACCCATCCCCCAGTCCTCTTAGTGTCACTAAGCCCCTGTGTGGTATTCTGAGGTCACCCCTTTCCAGGAGCCCCTCACACCCAGCCTCTGCCCATGGACGAGACGATCCTGCAGGAAGGAGGTGACTCAGAGTCCAGCACTCAGGACACTCATTGACAACTGACCAGACCAGGCCCAGCATCCTCTCCTGTATAGATACATATGCCAGTCTGATGAGAGGCCCTGGAGAAGAGCTTTAGACCAATCCTGATGCCAACTGCTCTTCAGTCCCAGATTCATTTCCACAATCCAGGGAGCAGGTGCATCTCAGATGGGACTCAATAGACTTTCTCTCTCTCAGTTACACTTGTGTTCTTCTCCTAAGCTTTTGCCTGTGGACAAAGTACACTGCCTGGCATTTCAGTAAACAAAGGATATTGCAACCAAAAAGCCATCAGCCACTGCAGGCCCCCAAGACAATGTGCCCTGACTGGAATTCAGGGGTGGAGAAAACAAGATAGAGGCCCTAGTTAGTTAAGATGCATATCAAATGAATAAATTCGATAAGCCCAGACTCTTGAATCTTTCCGTACATAGTAAAGCATAAAAATCATTAACTCAAGATGTGTCATTTTTGACATAAGCAGTAACCTTTTGATGTTTTCCTAAATTTTTTTCACCAACTGATCTTATATCCTCTGGCTCTTCCCATATCCCTTTGGGACAGTTCCTCAGAGCTATCTCAGAGGCCATATTCTGGGCTATAATACTCAGTAAGACCACCAAATAAAATATTTCTCAAATTTTAGGTTGTGCCTTTTTTATCACTCACCTGATTTCGAGGAGTTAGATGGAAACTCTGTACATTCTATTTAGTATTACTCTTACACTAAATCTGCTCTAAAAAATAAAGTCTACTTTTAAAATTACAAACCAATACCACTGATGAAAAAAATGCAAAAATCTGCAACAAACTACAAGCAAACAGAATAAAACATCACATTAAAAGGATCATATACCATGATCAAGTGGGATTTATCCCAGGGATGCAAGGATTCTTAAATATATGCAAATCAATCAATGTGATACACCATATTAACAAACTTAAGAAGAAAAATCATATGATCATCTCAATAGATGCAGAAAAAGCTTTTGACAAAACTCAACACCGATTTATGATAAAACTCTCCAGAAATTGGGCATAGAGGGAGACTATTTCAACATAATAAAGGCCATATATGACAAATTCACAGCAAACATCATTCTCAATGGTGAAAAACTGAAAGCATTTCCTCTAAGATCAGGAACGAGACAAGGATGTCCACTCTCGCCAGTCTTATTCAACATAGTTTTGGAAATTCTAGCCATGGCAATCAGAGAAGAAAAAGAAATTAAAGGAATACAAATTGGAAAAGAAGAAGTAAAACTGTCACTATTTGTAGATGACATGATACTATACATAGAGAATCCTAAAGATGCTACCAGAAAACTACTAGAGCTCATCAATGAATTTGTTAAAGTTGAAGGATACAAAATTAATGCACAGAAATCTCTTGCATTCCTATACACTAATGATGAAATATCTGAAAGAGAAACTAAGGAAACACTCCCATTTACCATTGCAAGAAAAATAATAAAATACCTAGGAAGAAACCTACCTAGGGAGACAAAAAATCTGTATGCAGAAAACAATAAGACACTGATGAAAGAAATTAAAGATGATACCAACAGATGGAGAGATATACCATGTTCCTGGAATGGAAGAAACAATATTGTGAAAATGATTATACTACCCAAAGCAATCTACATATTCAATGCAATCCCTATCAAACTACCAATGGCATTTTTACAGAACTAGAACAAAAAAATCTTAAAAATTTGTATAGAGACACAAAAGACTCCAAATAGCTAAAGTAATATTGAGGGAAAAAATCGGAGCTGGAGGAATCAGACTCTCTGACTTCAGACTATACTACAAAGCTACAGTAATCAAGACAGTATGGTGCTGGCACAAAAACAGAAATATAGATCAATGGAACAGGATAGAAAGCCCAGAGATAAACCCAGACACCTATGGTCACCTAATCTATGACAAACAGGCAAGAATATACAATGGAGAAAAGACAGTCTCTTCAATAAGTGGTGCTGGGAAAACTGGACAGCTACATGTAAAAGAATTAAATTAGAACACTCTCTAACACCATACACAAAAATAAACTCAAAATGGATTAGAAACCTAAATGTAAGACCAGACACCATAAAACTCTTAGAGGAAAACATAGGAAGAACAGTCTGACATAAATCACAGCAAAATCTTTTTTTATCCACCTCCTAGGGTAATGGTAATAAAAACAAAACTAAACAAATGGGACCTAATGAAACTTAAAAGCTTTTGCACAGCAAAGGAAACCATAAACAAGATGAAAAGATAACCCTCAGGATGAGAGAAAATATTTGCAAATGAATCATCGGACAAAGGATTAATCTCCAAAATATATAAACAGCTCTTGCAGTTCAATATTAAAAAAACAAACAACCCAATCCAAAAATGGGCAGAAGACCTAAATAGACATTTCTCCAAAGAAGACATACAGATGGCCAAGAAGCACATAAAAAGCTGCTCAACATCACTAATTATTAGAGAAATACAAATTAAAACTACAATGAGGTATCACCTCACACCAGTTACAATGGGCATCATCAGAAAATCTACAAACCACAAATGCTGGAGAGGGTGTGGAGAAAAGGGAACCCTCTTGCACTGTTGGTGGGAATGTAAATGGATAGAGCCACTATGGAGAACAAGATGGAGGTTCCTTAAAAAACTACAAATAGAACTACCATACGACCCAGCAATCCCACTACTGGACATATACCCTGAGCAAACCATAATTCAAAAAGAGTCATGTACCAATATGTTCATTGCAGCTCTATTTATAATAGCCAGGACATGGAAACAACCCAAGTGTTCATCAACAGATGAATGGATAAAGAAGATGTGGCACATATATACAATGGAATATTACTCGGCCATAAAAAGAAATGAAATTGAGTTATTTGTAGTGAGGTGGATGGACCTAGAGTTTGTCATACAGAGTGAAGTAAGTCAGAAAGAGAAAAACAAATACCATATGCTAACACATATATATGGAATCTAAGGGAAAAAAGTAGAAAAGGTCATGAAGAACCTAAGGGTAAGGTGGGAATAAAGACACAGACCTACTAGAGAATGGACTTGAGGATATGTGGAGGGGGAAGGGTAAGCTGTGACAAAGTGAGAGAGTGTCATGGATGTATATACACTACCAAACGTAAAATAGATAGCTAGTAGGAAGCAGCCGCATAGCACAGGGGGATCAGCTTGGTGGTTTATGACCACCTAGAGGGGTGGGATAGGGATGGTGGGAGGGAGGGAGATGCAAGAGGGAAGAGATATGGGAACATATGTATATGTATAACTGATTCACTTTGTTATAAAGCAGAAACTAACACTCCATTGTAAAGCAATTATACTCCAATAAAGATGTTAAAAAATAAATAAATAAAAACTGAAACTAAAACTAAAAATAGAATTACCATATGACCCAGCAATCCCACTACCTGGCATATACCCAGAGAAAACCATAATTCAAAAAGACACATACAACCCAATGTTCATTGCAGCACTATTTACAATAGCCAGGTCATGGGAGCAACCTAAATGCCCATCGACAGACGAACGGATAAAGAAGATGTGGTACATATATACAATGGAATATTACTCAGCCATAAAATGGAGCGAAATTGGGTCATTTGTAGGTACGTGGGTGCATCTAGAGACTGTCATACAGAGTGAAGTAAGTCAGAAAGAGAAAAACAAACATCGTCTATTAACGCATATATGTGGAATCTAGTAAATGGTACAGATGAACCGGTTTGCAGAGCAGAAATTGAGACAAAGAAATGGAGAAAAAAAATTATGGACACCAAGGGGTGAAAGCGGCGGGGGTGGTGGTGGTGGTGGGATGAATTGGGAGATTGGGATAGACATGTATACACTGATGTGTATAAAATGGATGACTAATAAGAAAAATAAATAAAAAATAAACATTAAAAAGAAAAAAAAGAAACAATTTTTGTTCATTGATCTTTAAAAGAACTTTTAAAATTTCGTTTGTTTTGAGGCTCCAAACCAAGTAAGACATTTTTTAAATAACTCACTTGCATTCTTTAAAAGTACTAAATTGCCTCTATAATTTGTATATTTGATATTATATAAATCACTCTGAAAATATTTATGCTCAACTAGCATTTGCAGGACAGAAAAAGTTTTTGAAATTCCGAAGTGTTCAGTTCTGCTTACAAAATTACTTTATATCCTCTGGTCTGATGGACCAGTGAGTGGCCTAGGAGATCTGAGGCTCAGAATGTCTATCAGTAGAGATGAATCTAATCTCTCCAATGCTCTCACCTTCCCTCTCCCTGCACTGGCTGCTAGAGCAGCTTTGGTGAATCATGATTCGTTGGTGGCCATATGTAAAATCTGACTCCCTTTCAGGCCCTGGGTATTGCTGTGCTCACTGTTGTAAGGAATAGAGGCTAAGCTAGAGGGATGAGATACTTGTGATGTCCACTAGAAGGGAAAAATAACCTCTTAGTCAATAATGAGCTCTTACTCAGCAGCTCCAGGGTGAAGTCTTCAACAAGCACCATCTCACTGGATCCTACTAAAAATTCCATAAGCTGGGTATGCATCATTATCTTCATTTTAGGGGGAAAATGAAGCTCTTGCCTAATGTCCGCCCAGCCCTATATCCCCTTCCTCCCCAGAGTCAACAATACCATCATCTGAATCCTTAGCAGGGAGCCTTCATTTGAGTGCACTTTTTTTAGACCCACTGTGATGATTAAATTTATGTGTCAATTTCACTGTGAGAAGAGATGCCCAGAGTGCAGGTCAAACATTAATTCTGGGAGGATCTGTAAGCGCATTCTGGAAAGAGATTAACATTGGAATCAGTAGACTGAGTGAAGAGATCAGCCCTCATCAATGTGGGTGGGCATCATACTATCTTTTGGGGTCCTGAATGTAACAACAAGGGCAAATTGTCTCCCTCTCTATCTTCTTGGCCATGAATATTGGAGCTACTGGCTCTTTAGCCTTGAAATTCCAGGACATACACCAGTGGTTCCCTGGTTCTCAGGCCTTGAGCCTTGACTTGGAGCTACACCATCAGTTCCACTGCTTCTCAGCCTTAAGCTTAGGTCTGAATTATACCACAGACATTCCTAGTTCTCTAGCAAACAAACAGTAGACTGTGGGACTTCTCAGCCTCTGTAACCTTGTAAGCCTCTTCTCATAATACGTGTGTGTCTATATATACAGGTGAATACTGAACAACATGTGGTTGAACTGCTCAGGTTCACTTACACATGGATATTTTTCAATAGTAAATATAGTTCCACACCGTCTGTACTTGGTTGAATCTGAGGAACCTGAACGGATGATGATAAGGGCCAACTATGAGTTATATGTAATCAATACATAACAGATACTTTGTTATATATTTTGAAATACTGATGTCAAACATGCTATCCTTGTCTTCCCTGATATGGAGAAACAGGAGTTGTAATGGGAATAATATCATCTCTTATTGAAGTGAACAACCCCACAAAAGGATACAATTTTTAATGTGGAATGGAAATAATAAAATCATGTTAAATGCATGTATTCTTTTAGTATTTTGCTAAAAGGAATTTGGATGTCTGGCCAAAACTACATTAAATCAATAAGGACCTCTACTCACCCATGACAGTCATGGAATGGTGAGGACCAGAGTCTTATTAACAGTGTTGACAACACCTTCCAGAACTGGCACCTTGCTCTTTGCAGTGAAGCCTTTCTCAGCACATGCAAAGGCCAGGAACTGAAGTGTATAGACCCACTGGTAGAACCGTGAAAAATACTCATGGCCAGGGTCATAGCCTGAGTCAGCAATGAGAGCCTTGCCAAGAGCTCTTCACTTCAGTGGTTCATTGGACACTGAATATGTTCTCCTTTGTTTGTATTAACCTTCTGAATAGCCAAAGAAATAAGCAAAGATGTAAGATGCCCCAGACAAAATAAGGAACTTGTAACAATGGTAAGGTTGCTGATCATAGACAACTCAGCGCCTTTTATTTTTTCATCAATAACTGGAGATTCCTGAGGTACACACTGAGAAAACAGAATAATATACCATGGAGGGCAGCAGTCAGTTTTCACTGTGGATCTCTTTATTTCTGACTATTCCTTTACAGCTAGCCACCCAGGGGTAACTCTAACATGTAGGTCTCAACCCCATACCCGCCTCCAAAAATTTAGGTTCATATTTGACTGTAAAAGCACATATTCCTGAAAGTCCCATCACCTCCCAGGGCCTACATTTCCAGTGCAATCCTGCACCCATCCTGGATCACCATTCCTTTACCTATTCACACTGAGCAGGTATCAGAAACCTTGAGTGTGTTTTCCCTTCATAATGTACCTATGTCCTAGATTTCAGTTTCCATGTGCCCAGAAGAAAGCTTTTGACAGAGGCAGCCAACTAGACATGAGTATTACAGCAGTATATAATGGGTACCATGTGATTGCATATGTCATCATCAGAGTGAGGACAGGGGCTGAGGCTAAGGCAGATGGTCCTGGGCTGTGATAAGTCTCTCAGAATCTCAAACAGCTCAGCCCCAAGCTGCGCAAGTCTCCCTTTGAGCAGAACACCCTGAGGGCTATCATTCTCCTGAGGGACAGGATAAAACTCTTGACTTAAACAGGGCAGCCCAGTGGTATGTAGCAGCATCTTCTCCGTGACAGCCATGGAGAGGAGGTTCCCACACAGGCTGAAGGACCTGAGCTGGGAGCAATGGCTCAGGGCAGGCAGGATGGCGTCAAATTGGAAGTCCATGATCCCACACTAATCTAAGTCCAATCCTGGAGCACGGTTGCAACTTTCTCCAGCAGAACTTGGAGAAGCTCAGGACTAAAGTTGGTCAGAGTGACACCACTCAGATCCAGGCCTTTTAGCTAGCTGACTGATGTTTGGGCATAGGGACAGATGGGTCAAATCTGATTCTGTAAGCCTTCAGTTAGTTTTTGAGAGGTTGTCCAAGGTGGCCCTCAGGTGCCTGGAGAGAAACCGAGCAATTAGTTCTTGGAAACTCAGGTGGCAGGTGAGCTCCAGGTGAGAGACAAATGATTTCTACAGGGCCAAGGTTAATCTGACCATCTGATGAGGGTCAATATACTGATTGCCCCGTCTCATTCTAGGCTGAGTCCTGGTGACTGAGTCGCTTCACAATATCTTGAAAATTCTCTTTTCCATCGTCAAGCTGAGTACAACATATTCCACTTCCTTATGAGGATGAACAAAGATAATGGAATGTACTAGAACATGCTAAGAGGAGAGCCTGAGACAGTCTCAATCAAGTGTGGACATCACTAAATTTTGGTATTGGGAGATGAGATAAAAAATGATTTCAACTCAGACTCCTTCAGTCCTTCCTTGGGCTCCAGATGCCTATATCCCTGGCCAGGTGAGGCTCTAGGGAGACATGCATAAAGAACCAATGTGCACAAGGTCCTGCAACATCAATGGGGGTTGCCAGTCTGCAGGGGCTCACTTATTTCCCTGCATGATCTACAAATCTTCTATCACTGTTTATTGTCCTTTGGGCTCTGCTCCATTACCACCATCTCCAGAATCATGCTTTTCCCATATATTAATTACCTTATCTGGCACAACAACTATTACACACAGGGAATTTAAGACAGGCTCACTGTGGTCACACACCTTGTGAGCATAGAGGTTCTCTTCAGAAATGCTCTGGTCTGATGTGGTTTCCCCACTTCAATGTCCTCTTTACTTACCTATTTTTTTAAGTCATTCGAACATATACACCTCTTCCAAAGGAAGAAATCACAAACCCTCCATTTCTAGATCCAAACATCAGAGTCTATAATCTGTACCTCTCTAGCAGGGTGTCCCTTTCAAGAGCCACTGTACCAGTTTAGCCCCTACCTTGTTTTGTATGGCTGTGGGGTACCACCACTCAGGATAGAGCAGCAAGGGAGGCAGTCCAGGTGACATTCTAGTGTTGTGTTCACAAGTACTTGGCCACTGGTGCACTCTCACCTGAGCATTTGGTCTAGGCAGCCTTCAAGGAGGGAGGGAGATTCCAGATAAAGATCCCAGAGGTGGTGCAGCCTGAGAAACTGAGACATAATTTGGACAAGTTAATGCTGCTCCTGCTCTTCAAAGCCAGACATGTTGATGTGGGAGAGAAGGAGTCTCTACAAATTACTCATCTGGCCCAAGAAAGGAGCAAACATGGCCAGGGTGGAGAGATGTCAAGTGCAGTCCACTTGCACCTCCTGGATACAGTCCAGGTGCACCATATTCAGGACCTTCATAATATTCTCACGGGCACTGAAATGAACTTCAGCTTCTTACAGCACAGGTGTATGGAAACTTTTCTCTGCTCCACCCATCACATGAGGTAGGTGAAGAAGTTAACCAGGGTCCTTTTCTTTGCAAAAGTTTATGAATGCCTTCAAGGGGGCCAAAGGCTGCTTTGTCCTCGAACTGTGCTCAGCCATTGGTGCTATTCCTGAGCTTCAGCATCCATGAGTGTTGGCTCCAGACCACATGCTCCAGAAGTTCTGGCCAGTATCCTGTAAATCCTGCACCTGAAGTCTGCACTTCCTATGGGGAAAAAGGAGATTGGTGGGGATGCATTAAAATCAACACAGAATGAAGCAACAGCCTCAAAATGTGACAACAGACTGCCCACCTATACTGTAACTGCAGACTCCTGATATCAACTGCTGCCTTGTCTTCTTTCCTCTCCACCTCACTTTCCTCCATCTCCCTTTCCCCACCCCTCCTTTCTGATTCTCCACTTCTGGTAACTTTAAGCATCACTGAGAGGAGATGGGGCATGATTTTTTTTTTCAGGTTCCCCTGCATCGTAAGCACTCATAATCTTTGGAAAGCATTTCCCATAGTGAGCCATGTCCTCTGAGCTTCTTCACTGCCATCTTCAGAATCCTCTGATCCATCCTTTTTCCATCCACTTTCCCTCACCACAGCTGTCTCCTCCAGAATGCCAAGGATTTTACCAGGCTATGCGAGTCTGACTAACCTGGGGCAAAGCTTCTGAGCAAAAAGGACATCAAGTGTTTCCAGTTCTGCTTGTAGGGGCCCCACATGAGGCATGTCTATCAGGCTCCCCAGAGGCAGGTGGACAAAGATATACCAATTATCTGTACACCCATTCCACTCCTAGGTGTATACCTGAAAAAAAGCCAAAACACTAATTCAAAAAGATACATGCACCCCAGTGTTCATAGCAGCATTATTATTGCCAAGATATGGAAGCAACCTAAGTATTCATTAACAGATGAGTGGATAAAGAAAGTGTGGTATATATATGTATGTGTGTGTGTGTGTGTGTATATACACACAATGAAATACTACTCAGCCAAAAAAATGAAATTTGCAGCAGCTACATGGATGAACTTGGAGGCCATTAGGCTAAGAGAAATAAGTCAGACAGATAAAGACAAATACTGTAAGAAATCACTTATATGTGGAATCTATAAAATACAACATACTAGTGAATATAACAAAAAAGGAGCAGACTCACAGTTACAGAGAACAAACTAGTGGTTACCATTGGGGGGAGGGGAAATATTGGGGTAGGACTGTGGGAGGTACAAACTACTGGTTGTAAGATATGTTCAAGGATGTATTGTACAATATGAGGAATATAGCCAATATTTTGTAACAACTAAAAATGTAAAGTAACCTTTAAAAAATTTTAATACAAACAAATAAAATAAGAAGTTTGGGATTAACATATACATAGTACCATATATAAAATAGATAAACAACAAGGACTTACTGTATAGCATGGGAAACTATATTCAATATCTTGTAATAACCTATAATGGAAAAGAATCTGAAAAAGCATATATATATATGTATATATACATATACATATATGTGTATATATACATATAGCACATATACATATGTATATGTGATATATGTATCACTTTGCTGTAAACCTGAAACTAACACAACATTGTAAATTAACTATACTTCAATTTTTTAAATGTATATAAAAATAAATAAATAAATAAAAAATATATGTATCCAACATCAGAACTCCTAAATATATAAAGCAAACATCTAAAGATATGACAGGGGAAATAGATGGCCATAAAATGATAGTAGGAGACTTGAATACTCTAATTTCGATAATGGATGGAACATCCAGACAAAAATCAGTAAGGAAACAGCAGAGTTGAACATCACTATAAACCAATGGACCAAACAGATATGTAGTGAACATCCAACAGCAGCAGAATGCACCTTCTTCTCAAGCACAGGTGGATTCTCCAGGATAAATCACCTTATAGATCACCAGATCACTAAACAAGTCTTAACAAATTTAAGGAGATTGAAATCATCCCAAATGTCTTTTCTGACCACAATGGAATGAAATTACAAATCAATAACAGAAGGAAAATGGAGACATTCATAAATACATAGAAATTAAACAATATAACGTTGGATCAAAGAAGAAACTTAAAGGGAAATTAGAAATATTTTGAGACAAATGGAAAGTACCAAGAGATACCAATAAATATCTACATCATAAAAGAAAAATCCCAAATAACCTAAATTTACACCCCAAGGAACTAGAAAAAGAACAAGCTAAGACACATAGCAGAAGGAAAGAAAAAAAAATAAAGATCAAATCATAAATAAATAAAATTAAAAAATAGAAAAACAGAAAACATAGATGCAACTAAGAGGTGGTTTTTGAAAAGATAAAACAAAATCGACAAACCCTTAGCAAGATTAAGGAAAAAAAGAAGACTCAAATAAATAAAATCATAAATGAAAGAGAAGACATTACAGCAGATGCCACAGAAATAAAAAAAAATATTAGAAACTGTTATGAACAATTATATACCAATAAACTGGACAACTGAGAAGAAACGGATAAATTCTTAGAAACATATAACCTACCAAGACCGAACCAAAAAGATATTGAAAGTTTGAACAGGCCAATAATAAATAAGGAGATTGAATCATTAACCAAACACCTCTAAACAAAGAAAAACTTAGGGCCAGGTCTTCACAGGCAATTCTACCATTCTACTAAACATTTAAAGAAGAATTAGAACCAATCCTTCTTAAACTCTTCCAAAAATGAAAGAAAGAACACTTCCAAACTCATTTTATGAAGCTAGCATTACCCTGACACCAAAGCCAGACCAAAAAAGTCAGAAATAGAGCTACCATATGATCCAGAAATCTCACCTATACACAAAGGAGTTGAAATCAGGACCTCAAAGAGGTATCTGCACTCCCTGTTCATTGCAGCATTGTTCACGATAGTCAAAACATGGAAGCAACCTAAATGCGCATTGCCTGATTAATGGCTAAAGAAAACGTGGTATATACACAAAATAGGATATTACTCAGCTTTTAAAAAAGGAAGGAAATCCTGCCATTTGCAACAACATGGATGAACCTGGAGGACATTATGCTAAGTCAAGTAAGCCAGACACAGGACAAATGCTACATAATACCACTTATATGAGGAATCTAAAATAGCCAAACCCTTAGAAGAGAGTAGAAGGGTAGTCGTCAGGGCCTGGGGAGAGGGAAATGGGGAGGTGATGGTCAAAGGGTACAAAGTGTCAGGTATGCAAGATGAGTAAGCTCTAGAGATCTGCACGGCATCGTGCCTATAGTTCATAAAGCCATATTATGTACTTAGAACTTGGCTAAGAGGGTAGATCTTCTGTTAAGTGTTCTTATCACAATAATAAATAAAGAGGGTTGAGGAAACTTGGTCGTGATGGATGTATTTATGGCATAGACTGGTGATGGTTTCACAGATGTATACTTATATCCAAAGTCATCGGGTTGTATACACTAAATAGGTACAGCTTTTTCTGTGTCAATTGTACATCAATACAGTGGTTTAAAAAAGTGAATAGAACCTGATTTGGTCTAGGGAGCTGAAGGCCTCATGGACAAAGCCACTGGGACACATTTATAATCCACATTAAGTGAGCAAAGCTGGCAGAGAATAATACAAACTGTGTCATTTTGACTATAGAAAAAAATAGAAAACATGCAAAAAGACTCCAGAGATTACCTCCAGATGGTGGGATTACAGATGATTCTTACTTGTTTTTCTTAAGTTTTCTGTATTTCTTCTGCACAGGAAAAACAATGGAGGTGATTTCAGAATCTGAATTTGTACTGGTCACAGTGATTAGTTACAGGTGGCAGAATCCACCCTTTTGTGGTTTGGGCAGAAGGGTCTTATTCCTGGGTGTTAAGACTGAGATTCCAGGACCACAAGGGAACCAAGAGTAGAGGCCCCATAGCCAGGGACAACACAACCTAGACAATCACCTGACTCCACCCAAGACTGTTGCCATGGAAACCCCACTGTCTGTGATGCTGCTGCTGTCGAAGAACCAGACCCCTCTGTTTCCTGCCAGCCTGGAGCCCCATCTCTCCGCCTCCCTGTGTTGCTCACTTCCACCTTTTAGATCTCAGGCAGGCATCTGTGCAGAGGAGCTGAAGCCACCTGCAGAAGCCTAACAGCACGGGTGTCTAGGAAATGTAGATTTCAGGTTTTCCAGAGATACGAGGCATGGAAAGGGGATGGCATACATGCTGAGTGAGTCAGTCTGCAGGATCCACCACAGACGTGAGACAAGGGTGACAAAACTATAACACGTACCCTTGACCTTCTGAAGTCCACATGGCGGCTCAGTTACCCATGGTCTTCTGATAAGGACAGCAGGAGACTCTCTCAGTCCAGCGAGGGCTGGCGGCCAGAGCCCCTCACCCTGGCCTCCTCTCACTTCCAAATGCCAGCACCTCTCTGCCTGGGGCTTACCCTGCTGCCGGAGACCCCTTGGCCTCCTTGGGGCAGGCGTAGCATCCCCAGGAGCAGACTCAGCCAGGACCCCAGCCACCTCTCTGCGCTGGCCCCCAGGCTCCCTGGTGTGCCGATTCCTGTTGCTCACAATGGGGGCATCCTGTAATCAGGGGATTCTGCAGTGGGAGGATCCTGTAGTGGGGGGCATCATGTATTAGGGGGAATCCTGTAGTGGGGGCTCCGCAGTGGAAACAGCTTGATAACAGGTATAATTAGTCACCTTCCCTTCCTCTTGTCACTTCCCTACACCCTTGCCTTCACCTCCCAAATAAACTCCTTATGCCAGAATCCTTATCTCCGGGTGTGTCTGGGCAGCTCAAACTAAAACATCTCTGGCCTGTGCACATGCACATGTAAAGCCTCATCCTGGCTCTGAAAGACCTTCTGGGGACAGTCCCCTGGGGGTGGGTTAAGGCCTGTGAGGCTGCTTCTGTGACCTCGCATCCATTCACACCAGTGTGAAGTCACCTTCTTCTGGTTTTCATCCTCGTGGGCAGGAAAGCAGAGGGCTCTGGGATGCTCCCACCACCTGCTGCCCTGTCCATGCACATGCAGGCGTCATCCGCTCGAGTTCTGCCCACCCCCTCTCCATGTCATGCATTGTTCCTTCTTCCCTAGGACCGGCAAGAGTGGCCTCTGAACAGGCAGTCCTTGTTTTAAATGTGACTCTGCTGTTAGCATATGAGGTTTGTCCATCTCCTCCATAGATTCAGGCAACAAACATTTCCCTGGAGCCAACTTGGCACCAGGCCCTGCATCACCCACCACAGAAGTCACCCTTCCCTCCATGCCCCTCAGGGCTGCCCATGAGCAACGCCCCGTGGCACAGAGCTCACATCCTCAGCTACACCTTCAGGCAGCTGTTGAGAGAAGCAGCTTTATCCATCAGCACCCCCAGGCCGGGTGTCTGCCTTATCTCCTTCCACATTCTTGGGACTAATCATTCCTGACATCTCTAATCCACAGATGAGGCTCCTGGAGGTTGAGTGACATTCTGGGGGCGCTTGGCAGACAGTAAGAGGTGGGGCTGGGAAGGGACCAGGAAGGTCTGCTCAGGGTCCCTTCTTGTTTCCTGGTGTGTCCCTGCCTCTCAGACACAGGATATCCCAGGACCACGGGACTCCTGGCATTGCTCTGTCGCTGCCCCTCAGCCATTTAGTCAGGAGCCTCTGCCAATCTTAGCACCAGAGACCTTGCAGTGCACCTAACACAACTCTTGTCCTCATGGAAGAAGACAGGGCAGTAAACAGACATAGACAAGGTCACTTCCAAGACCCTGAGAGGTGGGGAAGCTGTCCTGAGAATGGCTGTAGAGAGTCTCCAGCTGACAGGGGGCTGGTCTGGCCTTGTTGCTGCCCCAGGCAGAGAGCACAGGATCTGCTGGTCATCTGGTCTTTGTCACCTGCCAGCGTCCGGGCGCTGATGCTGTGCTGGTGGGTGCAGATGCCCACCTGGAAATGCTGGGCAGGGAGTCCAGGGTCTTTCTGGAAAATGGGTTTACACTTAGGCAACTGGTCACTCATTTGCTACTGGTGAGATCGAGGTGGGTGGGTGCTGCCAGGGGAGCCCAGGTTCATCCACCTGTGACATTGGACCTGGGTGTTTGAGGAGCAATTGGGAACTCTGTCCCCTTTTTAAAAATAACAGTTTGCCACTTTGTCGAACAATTGTTCATTTTTTCCACTAAAACTTGTTGGTGTGGGACTTCCCTGGTGGCACAGTGGTTAAGAATCCACCTGCCAATGCAGGGGACATGGGTTCAAGCCCTGGTCCGGGAAGATCCTACATGCCGTGGAGTAACTAAGCCCATGCACCACAACTACTGAGCCCACGCTCTAGATCCCATGAGCCACAACTGCTGAGCCTATGTGCCACAACTACTGAAGCCCGCACGCCTAGAGCCTGTGCTCTGCAACAAGAGAAGCCACCGCAATGAGAAGCCCATGCACTGCAACGAAGAGTAGCCCCCGCTCGCAGCAACTAGAGAAAGCCCGCATGCAACAATGAAGACCCAATGCAGCCAAAAATAAAATAAATAAATTTATTAAAAAAAACACAAAAACTTGTTGGTGTACACACAGAAGACATACAAAACTTATCTACACACACGTGTACGTGTGTGTTGCATATAGTTTAAAGCTCCACTGTAGTTTAGACAAGGGTATTCACCACCCAAGTCAGTAAATGGGTGTTTCCATCGCATCCCTTCTTGAAAACAACCCTCTCCCTGGGGTGACTGGTGCCCTGACATTTGTGACTATGTTGTCCCTGCTCGGCCTCATTGTCTGACTCCCAGGCTGCACTGGTATTTTCTGTGTTATTTCATTCAGATGGACTGTGACACGTGCCCTCTTTGGGGACTGGTTGTCTGGGCAACTCTCCCCTGCTGCTCAGGGTGGCCGGGCTCGAGCGTTCCCATGGCTGCCCAGTGTCACTCATCTGGGTGGGCCACATGCATCCATTCTCCTGATGGGACAGGCAAGGCCTGTTCTAGCCCAGGGCCCTGAGACACACCTCCCAGCCATGTCCCACGTTTCACTAGCACTTACATCCAGGACCAGAACGGCTGGGTCAAAGGGTGCTTTACCTTCTCGGTCAAGGCCAGTATCTTTTCTAAAAATGGGGCAGGTATGTGTGACAGACCCTGTGCAGACCTGGGAGGAGGGGGAACATCCGTCAAACCATTATTCAAAGAAATCGAAGCTGCAGCTGCAGACCGACCCATGCCGGAGGGGAGGGCAGGCTGCTTTGAGAGGGGTGAACAGGGACGGAGGCCTGGCTGACGACCCCCGCCTCCCAGCCCATCCCCGAGTTAGGAGCACAGGTGCTGAGAGCGACCGTGGCCAGGAGGTGTGAGCTGCGTGAAGCGTCCAGGCAGGAGGGAGGGTGTGTGCAGAGGCTTCGAGGCTGGAGGGTGTATGATTAATGTGCTGTGGCTGCCACGACACGGGCCACAGCCTGAGCGGCTTGAACAACAGAAGTGTGTCTTCCCAGAGCTCTGGAGGTTGGAAGTCCCAGATCGCAGTCCGGCGGGGTCAGTGTCTGGTGTGGACTCTCCACGTGGCCAGCAGACGGCGGCCTCCTCATTGTGTCCTCTTGTGGTGGGGGGAGCCCTGCAGCCCCTTCCCCTCATGTCAGGACCTTGGCTTTACTGGCTTATGTTCCACCCTTAGAACTGCGTTCAAGGGTGCGCCTCTGCACAGGCCCCATCTCCAAACACTGCCACACTGGGGGGTTGGGACCCCAACATATGAAACTGGGGGCCAGGAACAGTCCATCTATAACAGGGGTGAGAGGAGGTGGAGGGCCTGGAGCGGGCGTGGGGCAGGGGGAGGCAGCGTTTTGGTACCTTCCGCTGTCAAACTAACTGCCCCTAAACGCAGTGGTTTAAAATAATCATCATTTATTCCCACGGAATTTCATGCTTTGGGCATGGCCCAGGGGATGGCTCCTCTCTGCCACATGTGAGCGCCCCTGAGGCCTCACTCAGTGGCCGCTATCCGGGGCTCAGCTGGGCTGGTGGCCGGGCCTCGTCCTCCTCTGTGTGGCTGCCGGGCTTCCTCACAGCCTGGGGGCTGGTTTCCAAGAACCAGGAAGCAACACCCACCTGTCCCTTTGCAGGTTGGGCCCACCCTGGCAGGAGTGTCATTTCTGCCATTGATGAAGTCACAGTGTCCAGGTACAGCTGCTGGTCACTCATGTCACAGACCTCACTGTTAATAAAACTTGCATGAATTTCAAGTGTACAGCATGACGTTTTGATGTCTATGTACATAGTGGAATGATTACCACAGGCGAGCTAATTAATATGTCCACCTGCTCAGATAACTATCCCTTTTTGGTGTGGTCTGAGCACCTCAAGTCTACTCTCCCGGCGAGTTTTCCCCACATGACGTGGTGTCATTAACTGCTGTCAACGTGCTGTACGTTGCATCTCTAGATTCACTCAGCCTACAGAACTGTGACTTTTACCCTTTGACCAACCTCTCCCCATTTCTCCCACACCACCCCCAGTGACACATGGACCTCGTCTTCTCTCAGCCATGCGCTGCAGGAAACACAGCACATCTCCTGGCCTATTTATCTTCTCTTTTTTTTTTTTTTTTTTTGGTACGTGGGCCTCTCACTGTTGTGGCCTCTCCCGTTGCGGAGCACAGGCTCCGGATGCGCAGGCTCAGCGGCCATGGCTCACGGGCCCAGCCGCTCCGCGGCATGTGGGATCTTCCCAGACCGGGACACGAACCCGTGTCCCCTGCATCGGCAGGCGGACTCTCAACCACAGCCCCACCAGGGAAGCCCTATCTTCTTGACCTTGAAGTGCACGTTGGCCAGCTCTTTCCCCAAGCCAGCACAGCCCCAGATGGTTAAAAGACACCAGGCTGGAGAACACAAAAGCTGTAAAGTCACAGCCAGCTGTCACAAATGCCCTCATCTGTGGCCGGTTCCTTCGTGGCCAGTGCACACGGACTCCATGAGTGGAGCTGCACTTGAGTGTGTGCCTGCTGACCACGAGTGAGGTGCTTGGCTATGATCAGCTTCTCTGAGAGGTCTCTCACCCAGGAGAGGGTGCATGACCATGACGATGGATCTGATGTGAACCCCTCTCTGTGTCGTGGCTGTGGAGGGTGGACAGTGTGTCCAGCCCTGTGAGCCCACCTCAGAGAAGCCACGGTTTATCTCACGCCCCACTCACCACCTAAATTAGCAGGAGTCCAGTGACGCAGGCAACACATTCACTTTACTCTTGTGTTTTGTTTCTTCGACTTTTTCTTGTGGACAACTTTGAACATACACAAAAGTAGGCAAGTCAGTATAATGACCCCCATCCCCACGTACCCAACTTCAACAGTTATCAGCTCATGGCTGGTCTCATAATATCTATCCCACTTCCACCTTCCTCACTGTCATATTTTTTTTCAAATTTTTTATAGACCAGCACATGTACTGAAAAGTGCTTGTGTACTAAGTCTGTGGCAGGGTCTGTTTTACACGGTGAGTTCACCTGGTAATGATTCTAGTACCCAATTCCAACGTGTGTGTGTGTGTGTGTGGTGGCAGATGTTTGCTACACCACCAAGCAACTCTTCCACACCAGCTGGGTGCCTATAATTCAGCTCAGTCCTGACACTGTCTATCTGGAGATAGTTAAGGGCTCTGTCCCACGAGACGGCCTCCACTTGAGATGCCAACTGCAAGCCTAGGTTCTTACCTGTACTTCTGACCAACAGGCTATAAATCAGAGGTTCCCACGACCCCCTCCTTGGGTTTGAGTAATTTACTAGAGCAGCTAACAGAGTTCAGGGAACCAGTTTATTATAATTCATAGAAGTAGTTAGGAAGTGTTCTTTCTCCTGAATTTTTTGGATGAGTTGGAGAAGGATTGGTGTTAGTTCTTCACTAAATGTCTGGTAGCATTCACCAGTGAAGCCATCAATTGGGCACAGAGCTTTTTCTGTAGAGGGGTTTTTGATTACTGATCCAATCACCTTACTAGTTATGAATCTATTCAGATTCTCTGTTCTTTGTGACTCAGTCTTGGGAGGGTTTGTAGTTCTAGGACTTTGTCCCTGTTATCTAGCTGTCCAATTTGTTAGAGAACAATTATGTATAGTGCTCTCTATAATCATTTTTTTTTTGCCCCATGTTCACTTCTGATGTTAATAATTTGTCTTCCCTTCTTTTTCTTAGTCAGTCTAGCTAACAGCTTGTCAGCTTTGTTAACTTTTCCAGAAAACCAACTTTGGGTTTCGTTGATTTTCTCTGTTTTTCTATTCTCTACTTTGTCTTTGCTCTAATCTTTATTATTAACTTCCTTCTTCTAGCTTTGGGTTTAGTTTGTTCTTCCCTTTCTAGTTTCCTAAGTTGCATGAGGTTAGGTTATTGGTTTGAGATTATTGTAGTGTGTTTATGGCTATAATGTTCCCCTTAGCACTGCTTTGTTGTTTCTCATAAGTTTGTGTTTCCTTTTCCTTCATCTCTAAATATTTTCTAATTCCTTTTGTGCTTTCTTCTTTGACACAAAGTTTCTTTAAGGTGTGTTTAATTTCCACAAATTTGTGAATTTTCCACTTTTCCTTCTCTTGCTGATTTCTAACTTTATCCCATTGTGCTTGGAGAAGATACTTTGTATGATATCTTGTAAAATCTACTGAGACTTAATTGTGGCCTAACACATGGTCTGTCCTGGAGAAGGCCTCATGTGCCCTTGAGAAGACTGTGTGTTCTGTTGGTGTGTGTGTCTGTTAGACCTAACTGGTTGATTGTGTTTTTCAAATTCCCTACCTCCTCACTCATCTTGTCTAGTTGTTCTATCCATCATTGAGAGTGAGGTATTGAGGGTTCCAACTATTATGTAGAACTATTTCTCCCCTCAGTTGTGTCCGCTTTTGCTTCATATGTTTTGATGGTGTCATTAGGTGTGTAAATGTTTACGATTTTATCTTCTTGCTGTATTGAACCTCTTATTAACATATAATGCCCTTCTTTGTCCCTTGTAAACTTTTCTGATTTAAAGTCTATTTTGTCTGATATTAGTACAGCCACCCCTGCTCTCTTTTGGTTACTATTTGCATGGACTATCTTTTTCTATCCTTTTGAGTTCAACTTTTCTCCATTTTTTGGATCTAAAGTGAGTCTCTTATAGGTAGCAAATAGTTGCATTGTATGTTTTTATCCATTCTGTCAATCTTTCACCTGAAGAGTTTAACCCATTTACATTTAAAGTAATGACTGATAAGGAAAGAGTAACCTCTGTCATTTTGCTCTTTGTTTTCTATATGCCTTTTGACTTTTTTGTCCCTCATTTCCTTCATGACCATCTTCTTTTACATTTAGTTGATTTTTTGTAGTGAAACATTTTAATTCCCTTCTCATTTCCTTTTGTGGATATTCTATAGCTATTTTCTTTGTGGTTACCATGAGATTACAAATAACATCCTAAAGTTATAACACTCTAATGCCAATTTAAACCAGCTTAATTTCTTTTTTTTAACTTTTTTTTACATCTTTATTGGAGTATAATTGCTTTACAATGGTGTGTTAGTTTCTGCTTTATAACAAAGTGAATCAGTTATACATATACATATGTTCCCATATCTTTTCCCTCTTGTGACTCCCTCCCTCCCACCCTCACTATTCCACCCCTCCATGCAGTCACAACGCACCGAGCTGATCTCCCTGTGCTGTGCGGCTGCTTCCCACTACTATCTACCTTATGTTTGGTAGTGTGTATATGTCCATGCCTCTCTCTCGCTTTGTCACAGCTTACCCTTCCCTCTCCCCATATCCTCAAGTCCATTCTCTAGTAGGTCTGTGTCTTTATTCCTGTCTTACCCCTAGGTTTTCATGACATATTTTTTCTTAAATTCCATATATACGTGTTAGCATACGGTATTTGTCTTTCTCTTTCTGACTTACTTCACTCTGTATGACAGACTCTATGTCTATCCACCTCATTACAAATAGCTCAATTTCTAAACCAGCTTAATTTCAATAACATATAAAACCCCTGCTCGTATACAGCTCTGACTCCACCCCCTTTCAGTTACTGATGTCATAAAATTGCATCTTTATGCACTGTGTGTCCAAAACCAGACTAATAATTGTGGAGTTTTTTTTATTATAAATTAGTCTCTTAAATCAAATAGAAAACAAAAAGTGGAGCTACAGTGGTACTAGCTTTTCTAATCACCCAACTATCTACTTTTACCAGAGATCTTTATTTCTTCATAAAACTTTGAGTTACTGTCCAGGGTCCTTCACTCAAACCTGAAGGACTCCCTGCTGCAGGCAGGTCTGGTAGTTAAGAACTCTCTCAACTCTCTATTAACTGGGAATGTCTTAATTTCTCCCTCATTTTCGAAGGCCAGTTTTGCTAGATATAAGATAATTGGTTGACAGCTTCTTTCCTTCAACACTTCAAATACATCAACCCATGCAATCTGGCCTCTGAGGGTCCTGATAAGACATCTGCTCATGATTTTCCTAGCAAATCTTCTCTCAGCTTCATAGACATTCATAATGTACCTTACCATGTCTTATGCAACAGAGCATTTTCCTATAGTATCGTGAAGTCAGTTAAGTTGTAACATTATTTTGAGACCAGAGTTTAAGGAAAAGGAATTGTCTATTTCAAGTGTAGACATTATGAGGTCTTTAAAATTATTACAGATTTTCAAACTAGAAATGAAAATGTCATGGAAGCATCCTACAGATTTTAAATTCTAACAAAGTGAATACCAATCTCTAATAATGCACATGAAGAAAAATCTCTTTGGGATCCTTTTTCCTAATGTAAAGGAATCTTGAACCCAAAAAGTGAGAAAACCACTGTGGTTTGTCCCCAGCTGTGATTGGTGTTACTTGCTCTGAACTCACAGGGCACCACTGCGATTAAATTCACAAAAGTACCTATATATGTCCCCAGCTGGGCCCAGGTTTTTAGTCCTTAGAGCCCAGGAAGCTGCTTTTGGTGACCTGACGGACTTGGACCCACAGTTAGCCTGCTTTTTCCATGTTTTTGTCATTTTGTTGATATTTTCTTTTTCTCTCTACTCTTTTTTTATTTTTCTCATTTTTCTTTGCCTTTTTCTCATTTTATTTTTGTCTTTTTAATCATTTTTTCTTTTATTTAAAAATTTTTTCTTCTCAATTTTTAAATTTTTTCATTCTGCTTTCTTTTTTTCCTTTGTTCTTTTTCTCATTTTATCTTAAATTATTATTATTATTTTTTTTACGGTACATGGGCCTCTCACTGTGTGGCCTCTCCCGTCGCGGAGCACAGGCTCCGGACGCGCAGGCCCAGTGGCCATGGCCCACGGGCCCAGCCGCTCAGCGGCACATGGGATCCTCCCGGACCGGGGCACGAACCCGTGTCCCCTGCATCGGCAGGCGGACTCTCAACCACTGCGCCACCAGGGAAGCCCTTAAATTATTTTTTTAGTTAGTATTGCTAGTATTAATAAAGTTAGCATTGTTAGTATCGTTGGTATAGTTAGTGTAACTGGTAAAGTTAATAGTTTATTAGCATAGTATCATTCGTATTAGTCATCACTGCTAGTATAGTTAGCATACTTAGCACTGTTAGTATAGTTAGCATTGTTAGTTAGCATAATTAGCATTGCTAGTTAGTGCTATCTGTCAGTGTAGTCAGCAGGTCACCATGATGCAGTGCCTCACGACCCTCTCTGCTGACAAGGAGGCTCATATTGACAACTACGAGATCCTCCATTGATGAATGTAGGTTCGCCAAGGTGAAGTTGGCCTGGCACATTCTGACTGGGAGGTGGCTGTCAAGGTCATTAAGAAAAGGTAGCAGAGCTCCTCCAGCCTCCAGGAACTTTTCCGGGAAGTGAACAGTATGAAGGCTCTGAATCACCCCAATATTGTAAAGCTACTGGAGGTGATTGACACGGAGGAGACAATGTTCCTGGTGATGGAGTACCTCAATGGGGGGGACATGTCCAGCCATTTGGAGGACCACGGCTGCATGACAGAGGTGGAGGCCTGAGGCCCATTCCAGCAGGTGGTCTCCACCCTGCAGGCCTGCCACCAGAGGGGCGTCATTTGCCGGGACCTGAAGCCAAGGAACCTCCTCTCTGATGCCGAGATAAACATCAAAATTATGAACTTTGGCCTTCAGCAATGAATGCAAAGAGAGTGGCAAACTTGATACCTTCTGCAGCAGCCCCACTTATGCTGCCCTGGAACTCTTCCTGGGGCAGAGCTATGACGGCCCTGCAATGGATGTATGGAGTCTGGGAATAGTTCTCTACTCCATGGTCACCGGATCCCTGCCTTTTGGGTGTTGGGACTTCTGGGAGCAGTGGCAGTGAATCCTAAAAGGGCAATACCCCATCCCACTGTATTTCTCCTCAGAGATAAAAAAATCTCTTAAAAGATAAGGTGACCCTCAACCCTAGTGACAGAAGCACCTTCACTGACCTAATGAGGCATCCATGGGTGAACATGGGGTAGGAGGAGCCACTCAGGCCATACTGTGAGCTGTCCTGTGATAAGGACTCTGGGCTCAAGGTGGGACCAGATCCAAGACTCAGGAGCAGGCAGGAGGCACGACAGTGTGAGCTCCGAGGAACCCGAGGCGGGGGGCTGCACCATCAGCGTGAGGCCCTCCCTTTCCGCTGACCTCAACAGCCATGAAGTTGAGCCTTCCCCAAGCCCTGAGGTGTCCACACAGAGTGAACCACTCCTCCCCACGTGGCTCTACCAGGAAGAAAGTGAGCAGCTGCAGGAAGACCAGAAGCCAGGGCAGAAGAACAGCAAGACTGCCAATCCCCGACCAGCCTGGAGGCGAGGACCGTTACCTCCAGCCCAGCCCCCAGTGTGGCCCTGCGGCCTCCACCTCTACCAGCAGCATCAGCAGCAGGACTGGAGCCCCAGAGGGAACCTGCCGCCCTCCAGGTGTGTCCAACCTTGGAAATTCCTCCCATGCTGGGCAGCCTGAGAGTGTGTTCCCAGCCACTCCCTCTGGCCGCAGCCAGGCACAGCAGTGGGTGGCTGGGAGAACCTGGAACTTTATTTTAAAACACCTATGTTGTAGGCTGCCCAGCAAGAAGCATCACCACAAAGTGAGCCCAGTGTAACACCCCATGGATGACTGAAGCAGGAAGGTCAGGCTGTGCTCCCTGGGACCTGGGACCTGGGATCAAGAACCTCCACGGCCTTCAGAAGCATCGTATTCAAACACGTGGCCAGCTCAGAGGATGGTCTAGAGTGGCCTGGGAGACCAGAAGAGAGGCCACCCTGGCTGCAGGTCTGCCCCTTGACCCGCACTTGGGTGAAATTTCAGAGACTGGACTGTCGTTCCTGGGCACTTCTCCCCTCCCCCACTCTTCTGTCTTCCATGTTGGTGGGGGAGGGGGATAGTTCTCATCAACTCCTTGGTTCTTCCAAGTCTTGTTATTAAGCTTGATGCTCCAGAAGGATGTACCACACTCTGTTTTGCATCCTCCCTGCACAGAATTGGGGTTGTGCATTTTCCAGTTTGAGATGCACATAGTCATGTAGTACTTGGAGTTACTCAGAACAACTAAATGGAAAAACGACCTAAGAGAATTAGCAAGATGACTTCCAACAGCAACAATTGCTGCACTGCAGGGCAGAAATGCAGAAAGTGTGTATTACCCTCCTGCACTAACATTACCGAACATTTTCAGACGGCCCGAGCAGAACTTTTGGTCCTGAGGCATGTGTGAATTATGACCGAGATGCCCATAATAGGATAACAAGGTCCTGTGAACCAGCCTGTGTATGGTGTGGTCAGGTCCCTGTGCAGCTGAGTTTCCTGACTCTCATGCAGGAGTCAGGCTCTCCCTTTCCCCTCTGGGGTGGGGCCCTGATGTGTGGGTTTGACCACAGGGACTGGAGGGCAGGCACCCTGGCAGGAGGAAGCTGGAGTGTCAGGCACACACAGGACAGAGGTCGGGAATGAGGCTGGGGAGTGGGGGGTTGGATCGGCCCCCCAACCCCTGCTTCCAGGACCACCCCCATTGCTGCACTGTGCTCTGCATCTCCAAACTGAAACATCCCCCAGCTCAGGCCTGGAAAGCAGTCAGCTCTGATGATGGAACACTGTGCTCACGAGACTGTCTCCTCTTCTGTGACCCTTGGGCCTGGGGTGACTGGGCCACGGCTGCCTCTGGTCGCCCTCATTAGTCCAAGCTCAGTCCCACAGGGAGGGCTGTGGGTTTTGTTCTGAAGAGCAGGGGATCCATAAGCAGGCAGTGACATGGTCGCCTTCCACCGGACAAGATACCTCTGGCTTCTGGTGCCCAGTGGGCTCTGGATGGGAGAGAGCTTCAGGGTCAGTGTCGGAGCCCCACCGGCAATTTGCCAGCAAAACTCATGAAAACACCCGCCAGCCCATGATTTTCAACTGGTTCCTGAATTATGAATTGCTTAATGCAATTTGTCTAACGGACAATCTCTCATAAAACATGACCTTAGGGTCAAGAGTGGTCAGGTGGTGGGAGGGAACATTAGAAGGGGTGGGGCTGAGGTGTCCAGGTGGCTCCCGATAGCCTTGTCCATTTCCCAGAGCACCGACGTTCAGCTGGTCATGCGGCCGCCCACGACTATAGAGTTCCCACCTGCAGCGAGGCTGCTCGTATGACCAAACTCTCCCTCCAGGAGGGGAAGGGAAGCGATTTGCACAACTTCTAGAATATGTCCTAGGAGAGAGAAGCAGGCCCTTTCTTCTTCTCCCTCTGTCCTGCCACTGGGAATGTGAGCTCTGAGGTTGGAGCTCAGTCCTGCCCATATGGACGAGGCAACTCCTCTGGGATGACACGGCGACAGGGACAGGAACTTCCTGGACCACCCCTGGACTGTCTGCCTCCAGACCCAGCATGAGGGATGCCAGCTTCCGTTTACCACTCTGCCGTGGGCCCTTTGTTATAGCCGCGGAGCCTTTTCCTAAGTAGGACAGCAGTCCTGGAGGGCACATTTCTTGTGGTTCCCTTCGGTCTGGCTGCTCCCAGGACTGCAGTTAACTGACGTTTCCAGCCCTCCCTTCCATGGGTGGCAGCAAAGCTCAGCTCCAGCCCGCTCTCCTCTCCGGGCGTTTCTCTGGAAATCTAATGCGGGAAGACAGATGCTCCCGACTGAGGAGCTGCTACCTTCCAGGGGCACCAACCCCACTCTCTCCCAGAGATGCAGCTGGTTTTGAAATATGCTTCCCTGACTCTATCCCTGTTGATATCTGCAGATTCTAGTCAAATAACCCAGGGAACAGGCTGTCTCATGTGTGGTATAACTTGATTATTGCTGGAAAGATGAGTTTTGAACCAACAATCTCCCTGCTACGCTGACAAGTGTAAAAGTTTAATTTGAAAAACCAACCAAATTTCACTCACAGTGTGAAGGCAGAGACTGGGACTTGGCCAAGTTTGGCCTTGGGCCCTCAGTCTGAGGAGATGGAAAGTAAGGACCTCACAGGTGTCTGGTCCTGTTCATGTGATTTTTATATGCCCTCCACCCTGATGCAGTCTGCGATTTTATGGGAAAAGGAATTCTAATACATATTAAATTATTAAACTTGACGATATTATAAAAAGGCATACAGTTTATTTGTTCTTCAATTGTTTACTCTGTGTCTGCAAAGTGTCTCCTAGGCTGGTTTAAAATAGAATGTTTAGTAGAAAATTTGAGATTCACTAAGGCCAGCAGATCAGGAGAAAACTGCCACTGAAAAGAGCATCTGTACTCACACTCCCGGGAGAGGGGACGGAACAGCAGGCAGGGCCTCCCCACACGGGGGCACACGGGGAGGGCAGGAGGCGGCGAAGCCCGCAGCTGGGGATGGGTGGGAGCCTTCATCGTGTTTCTGTGGAGGCAGTGGCAGGCAGGGTGAACAGGCTTAAGGCTGGCTGGGCTGAGTGACTTCATGGGCCCCGGGCTGTGTGGTCCCAAGCAGCCTGGGACCTGACCCTGGGGGAGCAGGGCAGGTGGACAGTGCCTCAGAATACGAGTCCCCAACAGAGGAGGTGGTTGGTTTGTATTTGAAAAGTGGGCCCTGGGCGAGTTCCCTGGTGGTCCAGTGGTTAGGACACAGCGGACTCACTGCCAGGGGCCCGGGTTCGATCCCTGGTCCGGGAACTAAGATCCCACAAGTCAAGTGACTTGAAAAAAAAAAAAACAAAAAAAACACTGGATGCCTAAAACCAACAGTGTTATGTGACCATCATATCCAATAATCTGCATCTCAGTAAGCAGGGGTGGGAGCATGGACAACCTATTGCCGAAACTGTGTTTGCTCTACAACAGCAGAGAGCGGTAGTTGTGACAGAGGCCGCAGGTCTCTTAAAGCCTAAAACAGACCTTTATGGGAAAAGTGTGCAGACTCTGCCCCAGAATAGTGGTCGTAACAGCGTGCCTGGGTGCAGGCTCGGCCCAGCCAGCCCCTGTGCTCTACCTGTCACCCCATTTAAACCCCTGCCCACCCTGAGAGGGAGAGACTTCAATACTCCCATTTTACAGAGGAGAAAACGGAGGCTCGTTTTGCTTTCATAACTAAGTCGTGGAGCCAGCTTTGAACCCCAGTGTTCTGATTTCAAAGCCACATCTCAACCCCAGTTTCTAGAAGGTGGGATCCAGGCACTGGGGACCCTCCCTCTTCCACACTTAGAGTCGTGCTCCAGGGCCCACCACCCCAGAGCCTGCTGGATGAACACACTGAATCCACTTATTCTTCACACGCTTAGCCCCTGGCTGCTGTCCTGCTGCTTGCTGACACTTCAGTCGGCTGAGATTTTACAGGTGACTTATCACCACCTGCCCACTCGCCCTGCCACGTGGGGCAGACATTCCTCGCCTTATTATTCTAAATCCTTCGTTTACAAATCTGCAGAATGGCCTTAAAAGAGCCATGCTCACCTGTGTGGAGGCCTTGACAAGGGGAAGGGAGGGGGAGTTTGGGGTGGCCTCTTATACTGAAGGGACAGGAAAGGGACAGTATTTATGTCCATAATGGGACTCAATTTGAGGTTAAGAACTTAGGACTAAAGAGAAATAAAAGCTGCCAGGCTGAGGGCTACAAGGCTGCTGAGAAAGGGGGGTGACTACTGTATGGGATTGCAGATGTGTAATTTAATTTAAAAAAACACCAGCCCCCTGAATGACAACAACTTGCCCTTTAAGGCCGGAATTGGTTCCCTGGCCCCGGGTCTCCCCTCAATTCCAGGATGTGATTGTCTGGGCACTGGGGGTCCTTAATTGGGGGGTACTGGCCTCTCAGTCATGGGCACACCTGCCCATGTGTGCTCCTGTGGGCTGCGGTCCCCACGGGTCAGGGCACTCCTGATGCAGACGTGGGAGGCTCAGGTCATAAGGGAGGAATGATATGTCTGTGGGGTCTCTTGTGTGCCCTCTGCAGGAGGGAGCATCACACAGAGAAGAGCCCTCCCTCCCCAACCCCCAGGTCCAGGGCTGGGGTGAGCACAGCTCTGAGCCCCTCGGTTTAGCCAGCATCCTGGCTGGGGGTAGGGAGGCTGCCCCACTCTGAAGTCATAAAGGGGATGATTGATTGGGATCCCACACACACACACACACACACACACACACACACACACCCACCCAACTCACAGCAAGCCCCCCACCCATGCCCAGCCTCTGTGTTCCCCTCTGTAAACTGGAACCCAGTCACCTTCACCCTCAGGCGTGGGGGCCACTCTGTGCTAATTACAACACAAAGCGCTGGGTTGTTTCAGGCGCCCTGGGGTGTGTGGGCCCGAGGCCAGGCAGGGGGCAGGTGGGAGAGGAGAGGTGTGGGTGTAGCCCGTGTGACAGCAGAGCTGTCTAAGAACCGGCTGAGAGTGGGCGGTCTAACATCCAGACACAGGCGGGTGCCACTAGCAAACCCGTTCATTAAGACCACGTTTACTCCCTCTTGTCAGTTACAATTGTCTGTCTGAACAGAGGCCTCTGGAGTTTATTAGCAACATTGCTGCCCACCACAGAATGGCTCTGCTCGGCTCCTAAGCACAGGGGCCTCTGTGCGCTGCAATCTCCCATCTGCTCCTGCCCTCCCTCTCTTGCTCAGCACCTCCCAGCAGCTCCCCGTTGCCCAAGGCCTGCCCCGCTCCAGGGCTCCAGGTGTAAAAGGTCATACAAGGCCCTGCCCACCTTCCCCACCTGAGCTGTGTTCCTGCAGCAAGGAACCACCAGTGACCCAAGCCCCCAGGTCGTCCTCTGCACCTCTGCCTGTGCTTCTCTTCCTGCTCTCCTGTTGCCTTTCCTTCGAGCCCTCAGCTCCCGCGTCATTTCCCCTTTATGGCAGGACGGTGTTCGTTGCTCACCCAGAGGCTTTGCCCAGCCCACCCTGCCTTCTTCCTGTGGATGCTCACTGAGGAGGAATCACGGTCATTCCAACTCTGTTATGGGAACTGATTCTCCTACTAGTGATTGGTCAGGACAAGGACTTGTGACCAAGTTCTGGCCAGTGAGATCCTAAAAGAAGTCTACAGGGGCTTTTGTGAGAGATTTTCCTTACTGAAAAGAAAGAGATAGGCAGGGGAAAGGTGCCCCCTTGCTTCTGGATGGAGGGTTAACTATGCAGATGTGATGGCTGGAACAGAGGCAGCTATAATGCATCCATGAGGGATTGACACCAACATTCTGGTAATGGTGGAGTAGAGAGGTGGGTGGCATCTGAGTCACTGATGATATTGTTGGGCCACCAGACCACCTCTGGAGCTCCCATCTCTCACACTGTCTTTAAACATTAAATGTTAGATGCAGTTTAAGTAGTTTAGTAGTTTAAGTATGCAGTTCAGTAGTTTAAGTAGTTTAACTATGTAGTTTAAGTCGCGCTCAGTAGGGATTTCTGTCACTTCAGCCAAACACACAACTAACTGATACAGCCCTCAAATCTCAGTTGAAAATGATCTGTCCTTCACCAGTTCCCCAGCAGACTTGGGTCTCTGCCTTTGTCCCCACACCCTTCACCCATGAAAGCAGCTCAGGTGCTATGGGGCCCTGTCTGCCTGTCTGGCTCACCCATATTTGGTCTGTGAATACCTCCAGGGTGGGCCTCTGCATTCTCTTCTCTGTGCCCCCTGAGCCTGCACACTGTGGGCCTTCAGAGCCTAAGGGACCTCGCCCCCCCGCCACCATAGACAGAAGCTTCCAGCCATCAAAACACCTGTGCAGTCACTTTGGCCCAAGCACTGCTTCTAGACCCCTGGGGGCTTCTACAGCCTCTACATCATGAAGAGCAAGCGCCCTTGTAAACAGCTTCCCAGCTGTCAGATCTCACTTTACATGTGCCTTTCCATGCTGAGCTAACTCACTGTCAGCTCAGTCTCTCCCGTGGCACCACAGGAGGCCACAATGTGGAGGAAGGAGTACAGGAGCAGAGTTTCAAGGGAGATGTGGAAAGGACAATGACGGATGCATTCTCTTCCAAACTGATTGAGGTTCCCTGCACATTCTGGAAAATAACTCTGGTGAGCAAGTGGGGAATAGATCCTCACCAAGGCCCAAAGGAAGGAGATGTCCCAGGTAGGGTGGGGACTTCCCAAAGGCTCTTGGCCTCCCCTGTAGCAGCTCCAGATGGCAGCCCATGAATGGAGGACTACCCACGTGGTCACATGAGCATAACTCTGTAATTGTCATGCAAAGCAAGAGAAAGGGATGCAGGGTGTGAGGGAGCCAGAGGTGTGGGGGGCTGATGAAGAAAGTTCCCCCTCCTCCCTTCAGTGTGAATTGCTTCTGTAAGTCTCAAAGCAGCCACATGGCAATTACCAAGCCTCAGGCTCCCACAGTAGCCAGCGTGGGGCTGGGTGCCTTAGGCCCTGTCACACAGACAAGCCACACCATGTGGCTTCCCAGAGTTCAAGCAGCAGGGTCTGCGTTGTGTCTGGCTCCACACTTCCTCACTGTAGCCCAGTAACCTCCTTTCTCTGAGCCTCAGTCTTGTCCTCTAAATGGGGGCATCGGTTGCTACCTTAACAGGACGTATCCTGTGAGGACTAATTTGGGTAATCCTAGAATTAATAGCTGGCCCCAACAGATACCGCTTGAATCCATTTGGATCTCCAGATTAAACTGGAGTCTCACAGCGTTATCTGGCAGTTCTTCCCTGAAGACAGACAAAACCCACACTGTTGCAGTTCCAGGGTCTCCACTTAGCCAGCTGGACAGAAAACCCAAGGTGGCTCAAACAGGCTAACAAACAAGGCAGGAGAGAATGACTTATGTAACTAAGTCCACAGGCAGCTGGCTTCCAGCAGGCCTGCAGCTGGAGCTCAGGGACGTCAGTAGGAACCGTCTCTTCTTACTTCTCAGCCCTGCTTACTGGTGTCAACCTCACACAGGTGGCTCTGACTTTATGGGAGCAAGATGCCCACCAACTGCCACAGGGTGACGTCATGTCCCTACCAACTGTCACAGGCTGATGTCACATCCCTTCCAGTCCCAACAGAAATAGAGCTTCTCTTCTCCATGATTCCAGCACGAGGCCCTGCCCTGGGCCCTGATTGGCCACTCACCCAGCCCTGAGCAAATCACGGTGTCTAGGGAGGATGGAACATGCTGATTGGCCAGGTTGAGGTTATGTGACCATCCTCTCCAAGAAACTTGTGAGCTGTTCACCCTGTGTCTGGGGTGGGAGGCAGTGTGATGCATAGAGAGCAGGGTTGAGGGTCCAGCGCTGCGTCCTCTGCTCAGTTTCCTGCGATGTGCCTGTTCACATCCTCTTCCCACACCCCACTGTCCTCTATTTACAAAAGAATTCTTTTTTTTTTTTTTGTGGTACGCGGGCCTCTCACTGTTGTGGCCTCTCCCGTTGCGGAGCACAGGTTCCAGACGCGCAGGCTCAGCGGCCATGGCTCACGGGCCCAGCCGCTCCGCGGCATGTGGGATCCTCCCGGACCGGGGCACAAACCCGCGTCCCCTGCATCGGCAGGCGGACTCTCAACCACTGCACCACCAGGGAAGCCCTACAAAAGAATTCTTGACACACCTCTTGCCTTCCCAAGCCCTGTTTCATCCACCCACACCAAAAAGAAGCAAGACCTCCCGTTTGAAAACAGAATTGGGGACCCCCTCCCAGTCTCTAAGCTTGCTTTTTGTGTCCCATTACAGTCATTTATTGAGTCAACAAACATCCACTGAGCACCTACTACATGCTGCTGTGGGTTCTCAGGATGGTTAGTTGTTCTGAGTATTGGGCATCACCCAGCAGCCTCCCAAATGGAGTGAATTTTGTATGAGGAAGCACCTCAGGCACTGAATCACTGAATAACTGAATCACTTTACTGTACACTTGAAACAAACACAACATTGTAAATCAACTATACCTCAATAAGAAAAAAAAAATTCCCTCATCGAAAATTGTTCTAAAAGTTGTAAAGTTTTTCTTTCAAATGTAGGTTCTTAATGTGTCTGTTATTGGTTTGGTGGTGTTTTGTGGAGTAGGGATCAAACTTATTTTCCCATATGGATACCAAATTGTCCCAGCACCATTTACTAAATGGGTCTCCTTTCTCCATTTACATATTAAGAAACCTTTTTAAAAATCCTGAGTATCAAGGACTTCAGGTCTTCAGTAATTTGTAGAGCACCTCACGGTCGTGCCTCCTGACTGTGTCTTCACCCCTCTTTTACCGTTAAAATTTCTAATATACACAAGTGCCCCAGAAAGCCCATGGATGTTTCTGTGAGGACAGGGGATGTGAGCATGGAGGAGGGGCTGAGTCCATAACGACCATGTGACCATGCTGAATGACCCCCAACATGGGGTCTGGCTGGGTCTTCCTAAGGCAGGGTCTGTGTTTCTTCCTCTTGGTGTCTGGCTGTGCACAGTAGGGCTGGTGGCTGGGGACCTGAGTCTCTGGGGCTGGCACTGGAGAGATTAGACCACACAACCTGCTTTTCCATTCATTTTCCTCCTGTGGGCTCCGCTGAGCTGGTGTGGAGACGTTTCTGACACATTTCTCCTAAAGGCCTGAGAGGTGCCCGGTGCTTCTGCTTCTCATCCCTTGCCTCATTTCTCTTTGTGTCTTTTTTTTTGGAATATAGTAGATTTTCAATGTCCTGTTAGTCAGTGTGTCATTTTGACAGTCAGGAATGTGTGGTTTAATGGACTGCCCCCTCTCACTTCCGCCAGCTCTGTGCCTTGTAGGAGATGGAGAACTCTGGGAGAAGCACTCCATCACGCATGAGGCTGGACCAGAGAGACACGTTCTCACCAGGAAGGCTCCAACCCTGCTTGGGGGTTTGGAGTTATGGCTTCTGATCATGCACCCCCCTCACCCCCCGGGCCCTTGGCCCAGGCCATACTCTGAGGTCTGGAAAGGAGGTGGCCTCCCCTCCCTGAACCACAACCAGTAGTGAACACTTGGTCCAGCCTCCTAGCTTTTCCGCCCTGCTTCTCGTCCAGCCCCGTCTGGCTCCCAGGCTCCACTCTTGACCCCTGCCCACAGGGTCAGGAGGGCCCAGTTCCAGGACAGTTTCACACAAGGCGAAGCTGTTGGAGCCCCTCCAATCTCCTCGTCTAGATAAGCATTTCCTTGGAGCCTCTCACAACCCTGTGAGGAGATACTGTTTTTGTTCCCATTTTACAGTTGAGAAATAGGAGGCTCAGAGCCGTTCTGTGATTTGCCCAGGGTCACTCAGCAGGCCAGTGAGTGAGCTGGGATTTGAGCCCAGCTGTGTGGCCCCAGACCCCATGTCTCAGACTCCATGACTCAGTGCACAGGTCTTTCACCTTCTCGGTTAAATTTATTCCAAGGTATTTTATTCTTTTGGATGCAGTTGTAAATGGGATTGTTTTCTTATTTCTCTTTCTGATGGTTTATTATTAGTGTAGAGAAATGTGACAGATTTTTGTATACTGAGTTCATATCCTGCAACCTTGCTGAATTTGTTTATTAGTTCTAATAGTTATTTTTTTGTGGAGTTTTGAGGGTTTCACATCATGTCGTGTCATAATCAAATAGTGACAGTTTTACTTCTTCTGTTCCAATTTGGATGCCTTTTATTTCCTTTTCTTGCCTAATTACTCTGGGTAGTATTCCGATACTATGTTGAATAAAATTGGTGAGAGTGGGCATCCTTGTGTTATTCCTGATTTTCAGGAAAACCTTTCAGCTTTTCACCACTGAATATGATGTTAGCTATGGACTTGTTTATATGGCCTTTAGTGTATTCCATGTATAACCACTTTGTTGAGAGTTGATATCATAAATAGATGTTGCATTTCGTCAAAAACTTTTTCTGCAATTATTGAGATGATCATATGATTTTTATCCTTCATTTTGTTCATGTGGTGTGTCACATTGATTAATTTGCAGATATTAAATCATCCTTGCATACCTAGAATAAATTCCACTTAATCATGATTTTAATGTATGCTTGAATTTGGTTTGCTAATATTCTGTTGAGGAGTTTTGCATCCATGTACATCAGGGTCCTTCTTGAAATTCTTAAAAACCAAATTTAAAATGTTATCTCAGTGAAAAGTTAAATGCAAAAATATCAAGAAAGTGAAAGAGTCTTTAGAAGTAAATGATAATAAGGCATAACAGATGAAAGGAAAAAGGATTCCAAATAACTTACTTTTCATAAGAATTTTAGCTCTTAAGGGGAATTCTTATTAAAATAAATTTAAAAGACAAGTTTTAGGTTAAAACTTGAAAGTTTTTGGCACAATATTTCTATTGTGAAGCTGACATTTATGTAATTTATATATAAGCTATTAAGGAATACTATGTAGCTATTAAAATCATATTTTCAAAAAGTTTTAATGACATGGATAAGTACTAATATAAAGTGAAAAAGTAACTAGGAATATAGGATGATCCCATCTAGTTTAGATAAAAGTATAGATATGTTGAGTGATAGTTTTCAAATTAAAAAAAATGGTTTACTGTTAATATAATCGGAAAGATTCTATAAATATGCTTTGGTTTGGTATTCTATTTACTTGCAACCAGACACACAGAGCTGTGATGCAGGCCAGGTGTTTCCCACCCCATCCCCTGTGGGTCCTGGGAGGCACTGACTTTCTGTCCTGGACCCCAGTGCCTGACTCAGGGGCTCCATAAATGCTCCCTGACATACTGCACTTGGGAATAAGCCAATTTTCCCATAGTGTGAAAGAACAGGAAAATTACTTGCACTGAAAAGATCCCCCCTAAACCTTGAATCTTACAAATTTGGTTTTGATCTACCTGCAATTCTGTGAAGATGTCTGAGTTTGAAGGCGGCTTCTTTTGCCACAGAACCAGGGAACCCTCAGCACGCCTGCCATTCCTCACATGACCACCAGAGGGCAGTGAGTGGCTGCTTGTGACAATCACACTGTCCCACTTCAAACGTTTTACCAGTTAATCTTCCTCAGAACATGTTTTATATCCTTAAAGAATTTCTTTGAGGATTATTTAATTTCCTTTCATTCTTCAATCCTTTGGAATCTAATGAAAACTCCTTACAAATAACAACTACAGGTAGTGCACTGGATGGAAGAAGCCCTTCCGTACACATGCAGACACATAAAATTATGAGTGTCTGAATGAAGGTGGCCCTTTGCCTAACATAAAATTTAAAAACTCATCCAAAATGGATCAAAGACCTAAATTTAGGAGGTAAGATTATAAACTTATAGAAGATGACATAGGAACAAATCTTCATGACTTTGGATTTGGTGTCAGTTTCTTAAAGGTGACACCAAGTCAACAAAAATTAAAACAGACACATTGAATAAAGGGTCACCAATGTGACTGCTTTCCATTTGGCTCTTAATGCTCTCCAGGCTCCAGGCAAGAATTACACACAGCATTTCTCCAGTAATTCTCCCAAAACCCATTAAGCAGTGCCAGTTATTTTCTCCATTTTAGAGATGGAGCCGCTGAGGCTCACGGCCTTGCTGGGAGCACCCAGCTAAGAGAGGCTGAGCAGGGACTAGACTGTAGTCTGTCTGCCTTTGGACCCTGTGCTCCTTCCACACTGCTTCTCCCTGGATTCCTCCAGAGCTTGGATCCCCAGGCCTTGAGAAATCACTGACCACTGGGGCAGGGTCACCATCTATGGCTAGGACTAGGCCTGTTGGCCAGGAATGGCCTGCCCTGGTCACTAGGGACACTCCCAGTCCCAGGTTCAGCTTATATCTGGGCAGGAAGAGGTTTCTCTACAGTCAGGAGGAGTAAAGGTTCCTGTATCCTCAGAGCTGAATGGTCCCCCTGCAGCAGCATCTTGTCGCCGCCTGCTCGTCAAGTGGACCCTGCAGACATCTACTGAACACTGGGTTCAAATCCTGCCTCTGCCTTTCTGTGGGGCAGAAAAGGGGGCAGCTTCTTTAAGCTCCATTTCTTCATCAGTCAAACAGGGACGGTGTTTTTACCTTCTTCTTGGAGTTGTTAAGAGATTCAATGAGATGATTCATGTCCCAAAAAGAGACCCAGGCAAGGACTCGTTCATCCTTAGCTGTACCTGCTGATATGAACCTGCAAGCCTGCTGCTGCCCTGGGCTCCCTGACTCTGCCCACTCTTTTCCCTCTGCTGAGGGCCCAACTCCCTCAGACTCAGATGATTCTCCAGAAAGCCTTTTTCCACCCTCCCTTTGGGTGGGGTGTCCCTTGGCCGGCAGTGGGAAATAGCACTGGGGCTCACGTCATCAGACCCAGGGCATCCCTGGAGCTGCACATGAGCCTGTGCCTGAGGACGATGAGGTTCTGAGTGTTGAGAGCTGACCCTGGAGCTCCGTGCACAGTGCTGTCTCCTCCTCGGACCACAGATCAGGTCACCCAGGAAAGGGCCTCCCTCCTTCCAAGTAGCCAAAATGAGCTGCTTTGAGCTCCCTGGGGCGCCTCCCACCTCCCCTGTGCGCTCGCCCCGAGACAGCATCTCAGGGTTTCACAGCCACCAGGGCGGCCAGCATAAATTTTTTTTTTGAATTTTATTTTATCTACTTTTTATACAGCAGGTTCTTATTAGTTATCTATTTTATATGCACTAGTATATACATGTAAATCCCAATCTCCCAATTCATCCCACCACCCCACCCCCACCGCTTTCCCCCCTTGGTGTCCATATGCTTGTTCTCTACATCTGTGTCTCTATTTCTGCCCTGTAAACCAATTCATCTGTACCATTTTTCTAGATTCCACACATATGCGTTAATATACGATATTTGTTTTTGTCTTTCTGACTTACTTCACTCTGTATGACAGTCTCTAGATCCATCGACATCTCTACAAATGACCTAATTTCGTTTCTTTTTATGGCTGAGTAATATTCCATTGTATATATGTGCCACACCTTCTTTATCCATTCATCTGTCGGTGAGCATTTAGGCTGGTTCCATGACCTGGCTATTGTAAATAGTGCTGCAGTGAACATTGGGGTGCATGTGTCTTTTTGAATTATGGTTTTCTCTGGGTATATGCCCAGGAGTGGGATGCCAGCATCAATATTGAAAGTCAGTTTCTGGAGAAGAATTTAATTTTTAATGGAAACAACATTGGGAAGAATTGGGACCACTTCTTACAAACCAACACCGAGCCTGAATCCCTAACCTTGACAGCAGTGCCCCACCGTGGCAACCCTGCCCCGTGGTCCTCACTGCTCTCCACCCCAGCTGCTCCCTGTTCCATCAGGGGCGTCTCTCTCCCTGGGGAGCCCTGAGTGTACTCCCTTTGACGATTTACATTCTGTGCATGGGGAACCATCTCCTGGCAGAGAAGAGAGAGGTGGCTGGCCTACAGCCGCAGATAGAGTGCCCCCTCTTGATTTCAGATGTACGTAGTAGTAAGCGACAGCCTGCAGTAAGCAGCAGTGAGCGGTAGCTGGAAGCAAGATCTTAGTTCCCAGACTAGGAGTCCTAACCACTAGACCACAGGGCTAGGGCCTGGATCCCTAGTTCTTGCCTGCCTTGTCGGAAAGAATTCAAGAGAGGAGGCAGAAGGTAAAGAGAAAAATAAATAGTTTATTGGAAAAGCAAAGTACATGCAGAAAGACGCACGGGTGAACTCAGAGAGTTGCACCTTTGGGAAGTTTAAATCCTTTATAAGGAGACAGTTTTCCATGGCTTTGTCTCCCTTCTGGCCAATCATCTTGCTTTGTCCCCCGTGGCTAATTTGTCTCAGGACCCTTCCCTTAGGTGCGCACACATCTCTCAGCCAAGTTGGATCTTGACGTGAAGGTGTCTGGGAGAAACAAGGCTCACTATGGCATGGCATTGTCCCCTGACTTTTGACCCCCAAGGAGCCTTTCTGCGTGTGTGCAGTGTCTCCCTTGCCCCAAGGATGGGAGATATGTGACCTCTTGATCTTCACTCCAACAGGGTTTAGCCCCTCTCTGTCTCTGCCATGACTGTTACCTTAAGGTGTCCACAGGAGACAAAGCCTGGGTATTTACCCTGTTTCTATTGTCACTTCCATTTCAGAGAGCAAACAGGATGCTGACTGTAAATGCCTAACCTGGAGCCCACTTACTTCCTGTCTCAGGAAATGCAAACAGGAGGCTAGTTGTAAGTGCCCAGCCTGGAGCCCATCTATCTCCTGCCTCACTCTGGCCTTACTTTGAGGGAGGTGAGGGCTCCCCCTCTTCTCCTCACTTGGGGTCTTGGGTGGGGAGCAGAGCTCCTCCCACGTAGAAGCTGAATGTGAGGGGTGCCAAGGCTGGGGTCACAGCTGGGGGAGCCCGAAGGGTGGTTAGGGGCTGAGTAATATTCCATTGTATATATATGCCACCCTGAGGCTCTGACCTTCCCACAGATCCCAGAGCCCCCCATGTGTTTTGTTAAGGTCTCTCCTGCTCACACAAGCTACAGTGGTTCTTGCAGTCTCAGCTCAAAACTCCATCTGGACTGAGCGCAGTCAAGGCCATGTCTATAACTCACCGACCGCCCTGAGAGGTGCTCTCTTGAGACGAAGGAGGCCGGGCTTGGAGAGGGAGGGAGTGGCCCAGCCTGAACCCTCCGCTGACTGGGAAGCAGGGCCTGGTATCTTTGCTCAGAAGCTGAGTTCAGAGCTGAAGGGGCTGGGTGTGTCACAGGAAGGGGCCAGAGTGAGATGTGCTCCCGGGAATGGAGCAGGGGCTGTGGCAGGACACTTGGGGCCAGGGGACTGGGGTGGGCCCTCCTGGCTCTGCGGGTCACTCTTAGGCACCCTAAAGGCCTCCACTCCCTACTCAGTCACCTCCCTGCCTCAGATGTCACCTCCAGGCTCTCCAGAGCCCCTGCTTTCCCAAACAAGACTCAAACTTGATGAAGAGACCCCAGATATTGGAAACTGCAACCAACACCTAAAAATGCATACGAATTGTGTTCCCAAAATTCCACTTATAGGGACCAGTCCTAAAAAAGTAGAGATTGATGGATATAGATATACCTTCAGTACAATTAGGAGAGTGAAAAACTGGGAATGACCCAGTTGCACACATCTGGGGCTACTGAGTAACCTGTGATGTGCAGCTACCTATAAAGGAAGAGGGACAGAGGACTGATCTTTGTGTCCACCTGTGGGGACATCAGGTTACAGAAGAGCACAGCCCTGGAGGCTTCCCACCCCATCCTCTACTGTGTGCACACGTGCACACACACACACACACCCCACTGCACTGTCCAACGGAAAAGACTGGAAAAATGGAAACCACTTGTTAAGGACAATTGTTTCTTTTTTTCAGGATTTTACTTTATTTTCTTCCAGGTTTATTGAGTTGTAGACACACAGTACTGTATAAATGTAAGGCATACAGCATAACAATTTGACTAACAATCATCATGAAGTGATTATCACAATAAGTTTAGTGAAATCCATCCTCTCATATAGACATAAAATAAAAGAAAAAAATATGTGTTTTCCCTTATGATGAGAACTCTTAGGATTAACTCTTAAGCACTTTCACAGGTAACATACAGCAGTGTTAACTATATTTATCATGTTATACATTAATCACTAGTACTTATTTATCTTATAACTGAAAGCCTGCACTTTTTTGACCACCTTCATCCAATTCCCCTTCCCCTAACCCCCTGCCTCTTGTAACCACAAATTCTCTTTTTCTATGTGTTTGTTTTTCAAAGTATATTTGACTTTCAATGCTATGTTAGTTTCTAGTACACAACATAGTGATATTTCTATGTATTTCAAAATGATCATCATGGTAAGTCTAGTTGCCATCTGTCACCAGACAGATATATTAAAGTATTACTAACCACATTCTCCACTCTGTACAGTTCATTCCCATGACTCATTTATTTGTAACTGGAAGTCTGTAACTCAATCTCCCTCACCTATTTCTGGCATCGCCATACAAATCTTCCCTCTGACAACTACTTGTTTGTTTTCTGTATTTATGAGTCTGTTACTGTTTTGTTATTTCATTTGTTTTGATTTTTAGATTCCACACAGAAATAAAATAATATGATATTTGTCTTTCTCTGTCTGATTTCGCTAAGCATAAGGTCCATCCATGTTGTCGCAAATGGCAAGCTTTCATTCTTTTTTGATAGCGGAGTAGTAGTCCATTGTGTGTGTGTGTGTATGTGTGTGTGTGTGTGTGTGTGTGTGTGTATGTGTGTATGTATACTACATCTTTTTAATCTATTCATCTATCAATGGGCACTTAGATTGCTTCTGTATCTTGGCTATTGTAAATAATGCTGCTATGAACACTGGGGTGCATATTTTTTTTTGAATCAGTGTTTTTGGTTTGTTTTTTGATAAATACCCAAAAATGGAATTGCTGGGTCATATGGTAGTTCTATTTTTAGTTTATTTAGAAACCTCAATACTGTTTTCCACAGTGGCTGCACAAATTTACATTCCCACCAACAGTGTACAAAGTTTCCCTTTTCTCCACACCCTCTCCAACATTAATTGTTTGTGTTCTTCTTAATGACAGCCATTCTGACAAGTGTGAGTGATATCTTTGTGAGTTTGATTTGCATTTCTCTGATGATCAGTGATGTTCAGCATCTTTTCATGTGTCTGTTGACAATGTGTCTGTATGTCTTTGGAAAAAGGTCTATTCAGGTCTTCTGCCCATTTTGCTTTTGTTTTGTTTTGTTTTCTGTGATGTTGTGTTGAATGAGCTCTTTGTCTATTTTGGATGTTAACCCTTGTCAGATACATTGTTTGCAAACATCTTCTCCCATTCAGTAGGCAGCCTTTTCCTTTTGTTGAGAGTTTCTTTCACTGTGCAAAAGATTTGAGTTTGATGGAGTCCCATTAGTTTATTTTAGCTTTTGTTTTCCTGGCCTGAGGAGAATAAAGAAAAAAGAATGAAAAGAGCTGAGGACAGTCTCAGAGACCTCTGGGACAACATTAAATGCACCAACATTCGAATTATAGGGGTGACATAAGAAGAAGAGAAAAAGAAAGGGACTGAGAAAATATTTGAAGAGATTATAGTTGAAAACTTCCCTAATATGGGAAAGGAAATAGTCAAGTCCGACAAGCACAGGGAGTCCCTTACAAGATAAATCCAAGGAGAAAGACACCAAGACACATATTAATCAAACTGTCAAAAATTAAATACAAAGAAAACATATTAAAAGCAGCAAGGGAAAAACAACAAATAACACACAAGGGAATCCCCATAAGGTTAACAGCTGATCTTTCAGCAGAAACTCTGCAAGCCAGAAGGGACTGGCAGGACATATTTAAAGTGATGAAGGAGAAAAACCTACAACCAAGATTACTCTACCCAGCAAGGATCTTATTCAGATTTGATGGAGAAAGTAAAATCTTTACAGACAAGCAAAAGCTGACAGAGTTCAGCACTACCAAACCAGATTTACAACAAATGTTAAAGGAACTTCTCTAGGCAAGAAACATAAGAGAAGGAAAAGACCTACAATAATGAACCCAAAACAATTAAGAAAATGGGAATAGGAACACACATATCGATAATTATCTTAAATGTAAATGGATTAAATGCTCCCACCAAAAGACACAGATTGGCTGAATGGATACAAAAACAAGACCCATATATATGCTGTCTACAAGAGATCCACTTCAGACCTAGGGACACATACAGAATGAAAGTGAGGGGATGGAAAAAGATATTCTATGCAAATGGAAACCAAAAGAAAGTTGGAGTAGCAATTCTCATATCAGACAAAATAGACTTTAAAATAAAGACTATTACAAGAGACAAAGAAGGACACTACATAATGATCAAGGGAACAATCCAAGAAGAAGACATAACAATTGTAAATATTTATGCACCCAACATAGGAGCACCTCAATACATAAGGCAAACACTAACAGCCATAAAAAGGGAAACTGACAGTAACACATTCACAGTAGGGGACTTTAACACCCCACTTTCACCAACAGACAGATCATCCAAAATGAAAATAAATAAGGAAACACAAGCTTTAAATGATACATTAAACGAGATGGAGTTAATTGATATTTATAGGACATTCCATCCAAAAACAACAGAATACACATTTTTCTCAAGTGCTCATGGAACATTCTCCAGGATAGATCATATCTTGGGCCACAAATCAAGCCTTGGTAAATTTAAGAAAATTGAAATTGTATCAAGTATCTTTTCTGACCACAACGCCATGAGACTAGATATCAATTACAGGAAAAGATCTGTAAAAAATACAAACACATGGAGGATAAACAATACACTACTTAATAATGAAGTGATCACTGAAGAAATCAAAGAGGAAATCAAAAAATACCTAGAAACAAATGACAATGGAGACACAACGACCCAAAACCTGTGGGATGCAGCAAAAGCAGTTCTAAGGGGGATGTTTATAGCAATACAAGCCCACCTTAAGAAGCAGGAAACATCTCGAATAAACAACCTAAACTTGCACCTCAAGCAATTGGAGAAAGAAGAACCAAAAAACCCCAAAGCTAGCAGAAGGAAAGAAATCATAAAAATCAGATCAGAAATAAATGAAAAAGAAATGAAGGAAACAATAGCAAAGATCAATAAAACTAAAAGCTGGTTCTTTGAGAAGATAAACAAAATAGATAAACCACTAGCCAGACTCATCAAGAAAAAAAGGGAGAAGACTCAAATCAATAGAATTAGAAATGAAAAAGGAGAGGTAACAACTGACACTGCAGAGATAAAAGAGATCATGAGAGATTACTACAAGCAACTCTATGCCAATAAAATGGACAATCTGGAAGAAATGGACAAATTCTTAGAAATGCACAACCTGCCAAGACTGAATCAGGAAGAAATAGAAAATATGAACAGACCAATCACAAGCACTGAAATTGAAACTGTGATTAAAAATCTTCCAACAAGCAAAAGCCCAGGACCAGATGGCTTCACAGGCGAATTCTATCAAACATTTAGAGAAGAGCTAACACCTATCCTTCTCAAACTCTTCCAAAATATAGCAGAGGGAGGACCACTCCCAAACTCCTTCTATGAGGCCACCATCACCTTGATACCAAAACCAGACAAGGATGTCACAAAGAAAGAAAACTACAGGCCAATATCACTGATGAACATAGATGCAAAAATCCTCAACAAAATACTAGCAAACAGAATCCAACAGCACATTAAAAGGATCATACACCATGATCTAGTGGGGTTTATTCCAGGAATGCAAGGATTCTTCAATATATGCAAATCTATCAATGTGATAAACCATATTAACAAACTGAAGGAGAAAAACCATATGATCATCTCAATAGATGCAGAGAAAGCTTTTGACAAAATTCAACACCCATTTATGATAAAAACCCTGCAGAAAGTAGGCATAGAGGGAACTTTCCTCAACATAATAAAGGCCATATATGACAAGCCCACAGCAAACATCATCCTCAATGGTGAAAAACTGAAAGCATTTCCACTAAGATCAGGAACAAGACAAGGTTGCCCACTCTCACCACTCTTATTCAACATAGTTTTGGAAGTTTTAGCCACAGCAATCAGAGAAGAAAAGGAAATAAAAGGAATCCAAATTGGAAAAGAAGAAGTAAAGCTGTCACTGTTTGCAGATGACATGATCCTATACATAGAGAACCCTAAAGATGCTACCAGAAAACTACTAGAGCTAATCAATGAATTTGGTAAAGTGGCAGGATACAAAATTAATGCACAGAAATCTCTGGCATTCCTATATACTAATGATGAAAAATCTGAAAGTGAAATCAAGAAAACACTCCCATTTACCATTGCAACAAAAAGAATAAAATATCTAGGAATAAACCTACCTAAGGAGACAAAAGATCTGTATGCAGAAAATTATAAGACACTGATGAAAGAAATTAAAGATGATACAAATAGATGGAGAGATATACCATGTTCTTGGATTGGAAGAATCAACATTGTGAAAATGACTCTACTACCCAAAGCAATCTATAGATTCAATGCAATCCCTATCAAACTACCACTGGCATTTTTCACAGAACTAGAACAAAAAATTTCCCAATTTGTATGGAAACACAAAAGACCCCGAATAGCCAAAGCAATCTTGAGAACGAAAGAAGGAACTGGAGGAATCAGGCTCCCAGACTTCAGACTATACTACAAAGCTACAGTTATCAAGACGGTATGGTACTGGCACAAAAACAGAAAGATAGATCAATGGAACAGGATAGAAAGCCCAGAGATAAACCCACGCACATATGGTCACCTTATCTTTGACAAAGGAGACAGAAATGTACAGTGGAGAAAGGACAGCCTATTCAATAAGTGGTGCTGGGAAAACTGGACAGCTACATGTAAAAGTATGAGATTAGATCACTCCCTAACATCATACACAAAAATAAGCTCAAAATGGATTAAAGACCTAAATGTAAGGCCAGAAACTATCAAACTCTTAGAGGAAAACATAGGCAGAACACTCTATGACATAAATCACAGCAAGGTCCTTTTTGACCCAGCTCCTAGAGAAATGGAAATAAAAACAAAAGTAAACAAATGGGACCTAATGAAACTTAAAAGCTTTTGCACAGCAAAGGAAACCATAAAGAAGACCAAAAGACAACCCTCAGAATGGGAGAAAATATTTGCAAATGAAGCAACGGACAAAGGATTAATCTCCAAAATTTATAAGCAGCTCATGCAGCTTAATAACAAGAAAACAAACAACCCAATCCAAAAATGGGCAGAAGACCTAAATAGACATTTCTCCAAAGAAGATATATAGATTGCCAACAAACACATGAAAGAATGCTCAACATCACTAATCATTAGAGAAATGCAAATCAAAACTACAATGAGATATCATCTCACACCAGTCAGAATGGCCATCATCAAAAAATCTAGAAACAATAAATGCTGGAGAGGGTGTGGAGAAAAGGGAACCCTCTTACGCTGTTGGTGGGAATGTAAATTGATACAGCCACTGTGGAGAACAGTATGGAGGTTCCTTAAAAAGCTACAAATAGAACTACCATATGACCCAGCAATCCCACTACTGGGCATATACCCTGAGAAAACCATAATTCAAAAAGAGTCATGTACCAAAATGTTCATTGCAGCTCTATTTACAATAGCCCGGAGATGGAAACAACCTAAGTGTCCATCATCGGATGAATGGATAAAGAAGATGTGGCACATATATACAATGGAATATTACTCAGCCATAAAAAGAGACGAAATTGAGCTATTTGTAATGAGGTGGATAGACCTAGAGTCTGTCATACAGAGTGAAGTAAGTCAGAAAGAGAGAGACAAATACCGTATGCTAACACATATATATGGAATTAAAAAAAAATGTCATGAAAAAACTAGGGGTGAAACAGGAATAAAGACACAGACTTACTAGAGAATGGACTTGAGGCTATGGGGAGGGGGAAGGGTAAACGGTGACAAAGCGATAAAGAGGCATGAACATATATACACTACCAAAAGTAAGGTAGTTAGCTAGTGGGAAGCAGCCGCATAGCGCAGGGAGATCAGCTCGGTGCTTTGTGACCGCCTGGAGGGGTGGGATAGGGAGGGTGGGAGGGAGGGAGACGCAAGCGGGGAGAGATATGGGAATATATGTATATATATAACTGATTCATTTTGTTGTGAAGCTGAAACTAACATACCATTGTAAAGCAATTATACTCCAATAAAGATGTTAAAAAAAAAATGACAATGGAGACACGATGACCCAAAACCTATGGGATGTAGCAACAGCAGTTCTAAGAGGGAAGTTTAGAGCAATACAATCCTACCTTAAGAAACAGGAGACACCGCAAATAAACAACCTAATCTTGCACCTAAAGCAATTAGAGAAAGAAGAACAAAAACACCCCAAAGTTAGCAGTAGGAAAGAAATCATAAAGATCAGATCAGAAATAAATGAAAAAGAAATGAAGGAAATGATAGCAAAGATCAATAAAACTAAAAGCTGGTTCTTTGAGAAGATAAACAAAATTGATAAACCATTAGCCAGACTCATCAAGAAAAAAAGGGAGAAGACACAAATCAATATAATTAGAAATGAAAAAGGAGAAGTAACAACTGACACTGCAGAAATACAAAAGATCATGACAGATTATTAAAAGCAGCTCTATGCCAATAAAATGGACAAACTGGAAGAAATGGACAAATTCTTAGAAATGCACAACATGCCAAGACTGAATCAGGAACATATAGAAAATATGAACAGACCAATCACAAGCACTGAAATTGAAATTGTGATTAAAAACTTTCCAACAAACAAAAGCACAGGACCAGATGGCTTCACAGGCGAATTCTATCAAACATTTAGAGAAGAGCTAACACCTATCCTTCTCACACTCTTCTAAAATATAGCAGAGGGAGGAAAACTCCCAAACTCATTCTACGAGGCCACCATCACCCTGATACCAAAACCAGACAAGGATGTCACAAAGAAAGAAAACTACAGGCCAATATCACTGATGAACATAGATGCAAAAATCCTCAACAAAATACTAGCAAACAGAATCCAACAGCACATTAAAAGGATCATACACCATGATCAAGTGGGGTTTATTCCAGGAATGCAAGGATTCTTCAATATACGCAAATCTATCAATGTGATAAGCCATATTAACAAATTGAAGGAGAAAAACCATATGATCATCTCAATAGATGCAGAGAAAGCTTTTGACAAAATTCAACACCCATTTATGATAAAAACCCTGCAGAAAGTAGGCATAGAGGGAACTTTCCTCAACATAATAAAGGCCATATATGACAAGCCCACAGCCAACATCATCCTCAATGGTGAAAAACTGAAAGCATTTCCACTAAGATCAGGAACAAGACAAGGTTGCCCACTCTCACCACTATTATTCAACATAGTTTTGGAAGTTTTAGCCACAGCAATCAGAGAAAAAAAGGAAATAAAAGGAATCCAAGTTGGAAAAGAAGAAGTAAAGCTGTCACTGTTTGCAGATGACATGATCCTATACATAGAGAACCCTAAAGATGCTACCAGAAAACTACTAGAGCTAATCAATGAATTTGGTAAAGTGGCAGGATACAAAATTAATGCACAGAAATCTCTGGCATTCCTATATACTAATGATGAAAAATCTGAAAGTGAAATCAAGAAAACACTCCCATTTACCATTGCAACAAAAAGAATAAAATATCTAGGAATAAACCTACATAAGGAGACAAAAGACCTGTATGCAGAAAATTATAAGACACTGATGAAAGAAATTAAAGATGATATAAATAGATGGAGAGATATACCATGTTCTTGGATTGGAAGAATCAACATTGTGAAAATGACTCTACTACACAAAGCAATCTATAGATTCAATGCAATCCCTATCAAACTACCACTGGCATTTTTCACAGAACTAGAACAAAAAATTTCCCAATTTGTATGGAAACACAAAAGACCCCGAATAGCCAAAGCAATCTTGAGAACGAAAGAAGGAACTGGAGGAATCAGGCTCCCTGACTTCAGACTATATTACAAAGCTACAGTCATCAAGACGGTATGGTACTGGCACAAAAACAGAAAGATAGATCAATGGAACAGGATAGAAAGCCCAGAGATAAACCCATGCACATATGGACACCTTATCTTTGATAAAGGTGGCAGTAATGTACAATGGAGAAAGGACAGCCTCTTCAATAAGTGGTGCTGGGAAAACTGGACAGGTACATGTAAAAGTATGAGATTAGATCACTCCCTAACACCATACACAAAAATAATCTCAAAATGGATTAAAGACCTAAATGTAAGGCCTGAAACTATCAAACTCTTAGAGGAAAACATAGGCAGAACACTCTATGACATAAATCAAAGCAAGATCCTTTCTGACCCACCTCCTAGAGTAATGGGAATAAAAACAAAAATAAACAAATGGGACCTAATGAAACTTAAAAGCTTTTGCACAGCAAAGGAAACCATAAACAAGACCAAAAGACACCCCTCAGAATGGGAGAAAATATTTGCAAATGAAGCAACTGACAAAGGATTAATCTCCAAAATTTACAAGCAGCTCATGCAGCTCAATAACAAGAAAACAAACAACCCAATCCAAAAATGGGCAGAAGACCTAAATAGACATTTCTCCAAAGAAGATATACAGACTGCCAACAAACACATGAAAGAATGCTCAACATCACTAATCATTAGAGAAATGCAAATCAAAACTACAATGAGATATCATCTCACACCAGTCAGAATGGCCATCATCAAAAAATCTAGAAACAATAAATGCTGGAGAGGGTGTGGAGAAAAGGGAACCCTCTTACACTGTTGGTGGGAATGTAAATTGATACAGCCACTGTGGAGAACAGTATGGAGGTTCCTTAAAAAGCTACAAATAGAACTACCATATGACCCAGCAATCCCACTACTGGGCATATACCCCGAGAAAACCATAATTCAAAAAGAGACATGTACCAAAATGTTCATTGCAGCTCTATTTACAATAGCCCGGAGATGGAAACAACCTAAATGCCCGTCATCGGATGAATGGATAAAGAAGATGTGGCACATATATACAATGGAATATTACTCAGCCATAAAAAGAGACGAAATTGAGCTATTTGTAATGAGGTGGATAGACCTAGAGTCTGTCATACAGAGTGAAGTAAGTCAGAAAGAGAGAGACAAATACCGTATGCTAACACATATATATGGAATTTAAGAAAAAAAATGTCATGAAAAACCTAGGGGTAAAGCAGGAATAAAGACGCAGACCTCTTAGAGAACGGACTTGAGGTTATGGGGAGGGGGAAGGGTGAGCTGTGACAGGGCGAGAGAGAGTCATGGGCATATACACACTAACAAACGCAGTAAGGTAGATAGCTAGTGGGAAGCAGCTGCATGGCACAGGGATATTGGCTCGGTGCTTTGTGACCGCCTGGAGGGGTGGGATGGGGAGTGTGGGAGGGAGGGAGACGCAACAGGGAAGACATATGGGAACATATGTTTATGTATGACTGATTCACTTTGTTATAAAGCAGAAACTAACACACCATTGTAAAGCAATTATACCCCAATAAAGATGTAAAAAAAAAAAAAAAAATCTTCCAACAAGCAAAAGCCCAGGACCAGATGGCTTCACAGGCGAATTCTATCAAACATTTAGAGAAGAGCTAACACCTATCCTTCTCAAACTCTTCCAAAATATAGCAGAGGGAGGAACACTCCCAAACTCCTTCTATGAGGCCACCATCACCTTGATACCAAAACCAGACAAGGATGTCACAAAGAAAGAAAACTACAGGCCAATATCACTGATGAACATAGATGCAAAAATCCTCAACAAAATACTAGCAAACAGAATCCAACAGCACATTAAAAGGATCATACACCATGATCTAGTGGGGTTTATTCCAGGAATGCAAGGATTCTTCAATATATGCAAATCTATCAATGTGATAAACCATATTAACAAACTGAAGGAGAAAAACCATATGATCATCTCAATAGATGCAGAGAAAGCTTTTGACAAAATTCAACACCCATTTATGATAAAAACCCTGCAGAAAGTAGGCATAGAGGGAACTTTCCTCAACATAATAAAGGCCATATATGACAAGCCCACAGCAAACATCATCCTCAATGGTGAAAAACTGAAAGCATTTCCACTAAGATCAGGAACAAGACAAGGTTGCCCACTCTCACCACTCTTATTCAACATAGTTTTGGAAGTTTTAGCCACAGCAATCAGAGAAGAAAAGGAAATAAAAGGAATCCAAATTGGAAAAGAAGAAGTAAAGCTGTCACTGTTTGCAGATGACATGATCCTATACATAGAGAACCCTAAAGATGCTACCAGAAAACTACTAGAGCTAATCAATGAATTTGGTAAAGTGGCAGGATACAAAATTAATGCACAGAAATCTCTGGCATTCCTATATACTAATGATGAAAAATCTGAAAGTGAAATCAAGAAAACACTCCCATTTACCATTGCAACAAAAAGAATAAAATATCTAGGAATAAACCTACCTAAGGAGACAAAAGACCTGTATGCAGAAAATTATAAGACACTGATGAAAGAAATTAAAGATGATACAAATAGATGGAGAGATATACCATGTTCTTGGATTGGAAGAATCAACATTGTGAAAATGACTCTACTACCCAAAGCAATCTATAGATTCAATGCAATCCCTACCTATCAAACTACCACTGGCATTTTTCACAGAACTAGAACAAAAAATTTCCCAATTTGTATGGAAACACAAAAGACCCCGAATAGCCAAAGCAATCTTGAGAACGAAAGAAGGAACTGGAGGAATCAGGCTCCCAGACTTCAGACTATACTACAAAGCTACAGTTATCAAGACGGTATGGTACTGGCACAAAAACAGAAAGATAGATCAATGGAACAGGATAGAAAGCCCAGAGATAAACCCACGCACATATGGTCACCTTATCTTTGACAAAGGAGACAGAAATGTACAGTGGAGAAAGGACAGCCTATTCAATAAGTGGTGCTGGGAAAACTGGACAGCTACATGTAAAGGTATGAGATTAGATCACTCCCTAACATCATACACAAAAATAAGCTCAAAATGGATTAAAGACCTAAATGTAAGGCCAGAAACTATCAAACTCTTAGAGGAAAACATAGGCAGAACACTCTATGACATAAATCACAGCAAGGTCCTTTTTGACCCACCTCCTAGAGAAATGGAAATAAAAACAAAAGTAAACAAATGGGACCTAATGAAACTTAAAAGCTTTTGCACAGCAAAGGAAACCATAAAGAAGACCAAAAGACAACCCTCAGAATGGGAGAAAATATTTGCAAATGAAGCAACGGACAAAGGATTAATCTCCAAAATTTATAAGCAGCTCATGCAGCTTAATAACAAGAAAACAAACAACCCAATCCAAAAATGGGCAGAAGACCTAAATAGACATTTCTCCAAAGAAGATATACAGAGTGCCAACAAACACATGAAAGAATGCTCAACATCACTAATCATTAGAGAAATGCAAATCAAAACTACAATGAGATATCATCTCACACCAGTCAGAATGGCCATCATCAAAAAATCTAGAAACAATAAATGCTGGAGAGGGTGTGGAGAAAAGGGAACCCTCTTACGCTGTTGGTGGGAATGTAAATTGATACAGCCACTGTGGAGAACAGTATGGAGGTTCCTTAAAAAGCTACAAATAGAACTACCATATGACCCAGCAATCCCACTACTGGGCATATACCCTGAGAAAACCATAATTCAAAAAGAGTCATGTACCAAAATGTTCATTGCAGCTCTATTTACAATAGCCCGGAGATGGAAACAACCTAAGTGTCCATCATCGGATGAATGGATAAAGAAGATGTGGCACATATATACAATGGAATATTACTCAGCCATAAAAAGAGACGAAATTGAGCTATTTGTAATGAGGTGGATAGACCTAGAGTCTGTCATACAGAGTGAAGTAAGTCAGAAAGAGAGAGACAAATACCGTATGCTAACACATATATATGGAATTAAAAAAAAAATGTCATGAAAAAACTAGGGGTGAAACAGGAATAAAGACACAGACTTACTAGAGAATGGACTTGAGGCTATGGGGAGGGGGAAGGGTAAACGGTGACAAAGCGATAAAGAGGCATGAACATATATACACTACCAAAAGTAAGGTAGTTAGCTAGTGGGAAGCAGCCGCATAGCGCAGGGAGATCAGCTCGGTGCTTTGTGACCGCCTGGAGGGGTGGGATAGGGAGGGTGGGAGGGAGGGAGACGCAAGCGGGGAGAGATATGGGAATATATGTATATATATAACTGATTCATTTTGTTGTGAAGCTGAAACTAACATACCATTGTAAAGCAATTATACTCCAATAAAGATGTTAAAAAAAAAATGACAATGGAGACACGATGACCCAAAACCTATGGGATGTAGCAACAGCAGTTCTAAGAGGGAAGTTTAGAGCAATACAATCCTACCTTAAGAAACAGGAGACACCGCAAATAAACAACCTAATCTTGCACCTAAAGCAATTAGAGAAAGAAGAACAAAAACACCCCAAAGTTAGCAGTAGGAAAGAAATCATAAAGATCAGATCAGAAATAAATGAAAAAGAAATGAAGGAAATGATAGCAAAGATCAATAAAACTAAAAGCTGGTTCTTTGAGAAGATAAACAAAATTGATAAACCATTAGCCAGACTCATCAAGAAAAAAAGGGAGAAGACACAAATCAATATAATTAGAAATGAAAAAGGAGAAGTAACAACTGACACTGCAGAAATACAAAAGATCATGACAGATTATTAAAAGCAGCTCTATGCCAATAAAATGGACAAACTGGAAGAAATGGACAAATTCTTAGAAATGCACAACATGCCAAGACTGAATCAGGAACATATAGAAAATATGAACAGACCAATCACAAGCACTGAAATTGAAATTGTGATTAAAAACTTTCCAACAAACAAAAGCACAGGACCAGATGGCTTCACAGGCGAATTCTATCAAACATTTAGAGAAGAGCTAACACCTATCCTTCTCACACTCTTCTAAAATATAGCAGAGGGAGGAAAACTCCCAAACTCATTCTACGAGGCCACCATCACCCTGATACCAAAACCAGACAAGGATGTCACAAAGAAAGAAAACTACAGGCCAATATCACTGATGAACATAGATGCAAAAATCCTCAACAAAATACTAGCAAACAGAATCCAACAGCACATTAAAAGGATCATACACCATGATCTAGTGGGGTTTATTCCAGGAATGCAAGATTTCTTCAATATATGCAAATCAATCAACGTGATACACCATATTAACACATTGAAGGAGAAAAACCATATGATCATCTCAATAGATGCAGAGAAAGCTTTCGACAAAATTCACCACCCATTCATGATAAAAACCCTGCAGAAAGTAGGAATAGAGGGAACTTTCCTCAACATAATAAAGGCCATATATGACAAGCCCACAGCCAACATCATCCTCAATGGTGAAAAACTGAAAGCATTTCCACTAAGATCAGGAACAAGACAAGGTTGCCCACTCTCACCACTCTTATTTAACATAGTTTTGCAAGGTTTAGCCACAACAATCAGAGAAGAAAAGGAATCCAAATCGGAAAAGAAGAAGTAAAGCTGTCACTGTTTGCAAATGATATTACATGATACTATACATAGAGAATCCTAAAGATGCTACCAGAAAACTACTAGAGCTAATCAATGAATTTGGTAAAGTAGCATGATACAAAATTAATACACAGAAATCTCTGGCATTCCTATATACTAATGATGAAAAATCTGAAAGTGAAATCAAGAAAACACTCCCATTTACCACTGCAACAAAAAGAATAAAATATCTAGTAATAAACCTACCTAAGGAGACAAAAGACCTGTATGCAGAAAATTATAAGACACTGATGAAAGAAATTAAAGATGATACAAATAGATGGAGGGATATACCATGTTCTTGGATTCGAAGAATCAGCATTGTGAAGATGACTCTACTACCCAAAGCAATCTACAGATTCAGTGCAATCCCTATCAAACTACCACTGGCATTTTTCACAGAACTAGAACAAAAAATTTCCCAATTTGTATGGAAACACAAAAGACCCCGAATAGTCAAAGCAATCTTGAGAACGAAAAACGGAGCTGGAGGAATCAGGCTCCCTGACTTCAGACTATACTACAAAGCTACAGTAACAAAACAGTATGGTACTGGCACAAAAACAGAAAGATAGATCAATGGACAAGGATAGAAAGCCCAGAGATAAACCCACACACATATGGTCACCTTATCTTTGATAAGGGAGGCAGGAATGTACAGTGGAGAAAGGACAGCCTATTCAATAAGTGGTGCTGGGAAAACTGGACAGCTACATGTAAAAGTATGAGATTAGATCACTCCCTAACATCATACACAAAAATAATCTCAAAATGGATTAAAGACCTAAATGTAAGGCCAGAAACTGTCAAACTCTTAGAGGAAACATAAGCAGAACACTCTATGACATAAATCACAGCAAGATCTTTTCTGACCCACCTCCTAGAGAAATGGAAATAAAAACAAAAATAAACAAATGGGACCTAATGAAACTTCAAAGCTTTTGCACAGCAAAGGAAACCAAAAACAAGACCAAAAGACAACCCTCAGAATGGGAAAAAATATTTGCAAATGAGGCAACTGACAAAAATCTCCAAAATTTACAAGCAGCTCATGCAGCTCAATAACAAAAAGACAAACAACCCAATCCAAAAATGGGCAGAAGACCTAAATAGACATTTCTCCAAAGAAGATATACAGACTGCCAACAAACACATGAAATGCTCAACATCATTAATCATTAGAGAAATGCAAATCAAAACTACAATGAGATATCCTCTCACACCAGTCAGAATGGCCATCATTAAAAAATCTAGAAACAATAAATGCTTGAGAGAGTGTGGAGAAAAGGGAACACTCTTGCACTGCTGGTGGGAATGTGAATTGGTAGAGCCATTATGGAGAACAAGATGGAGGTTCCTTAAAAAACTACAAATAGAACTACCATATGACCCAGCAATCCCACTACTGGGCATATACCCTGAGAAAACCATAATTCAAAAAGAGTCATGTACCAAAATGTTCATTGCACCTCTATTTACAATAGCCTGGAGATGGAAACAACCTAAGTGTCCATCATCGGATGAATGGATAAAGAAGATGTAGCACATATATGCAATGGAATATTACTCAGCCATAAAAAGAAACGAAATTGAGTTATTTGTAGTGAGGTGGATGGTGCTAGAGTCTGTCATACAGAGTGAAGTAAGTCAGAAAGAGAAAGACAAATACCGTATGCTAACACATATATATGGAATCTAAGAAAAAAACAAAAAATGTCATGAAGAACCTAGGGGTAAGACGGGAATAAAACAGAGACATACTAGAGAATGGACTTGAGGATATGTGGAGGGGGAAGGTTAAGCTGTGACAAAGTGAGAGTGGCATGGACATATATACACTACCAAATGTATAATAGATAGCTAGTGGGAAGCAGCCGCATAGCACAGGGAGATAGCTCGGTGCTTTGTGACCACCTAGAAGGGTGGGATAAGGATGGTGGGAGGGAGGGAGATGCAAGAGGGAAGAGATATGGGAACATATGTATATGTATAACTGATTCACTTTGTTAAAAAACAGAAAATAACACACCATTGTAAAGCAATTATACTCCAATAAAGTTAAAAAAAAAAAGAATGAATTTATGGTTACGGGGGGGGAGGGGGAGGGGGAGGGATAGATCGGGAGTTTGGGATTGACATGTACACACTGCTATATTTAAAATAGGTAACCAACAAGGACTTACTGCATAGCATGGGGAACTCTGCTCAATATCTGTAATAACCTAAACGGGAAAAGAGTTTGAAAAACAACAGATACATGTACATATATAAATGAATCACTTTGCTGTACTCCTGAAAATATCATAACATTGTTAATCAACTGTTTTTCAATATAAAGTAAAAATTTAGAAAAAGAATGACCATCATCAAAAAGTCAACAAATAAATGTTAGAGAGGATGTAGAGAAAAGGGAACCCTCCTACACTGTTGGTGGGAATGTAAATTGGTGCTGCATCTGCAGAGAACAGTGTGGAGGTCCTTTAAAAAACTAAAAATAGAGTTATCCATATGATCCTGCAATCCCACTCCTGGACATATATCCAGAAAAGCTGAAGTCTCTAATTTGAAAAGATACCTGCACCCTAATGTTCATAGCAGCACTATTTACAATAGTCAAGACAAGGAAGCAACCTAAAAGTCCATCAACAGATGAATGGATAAAGAAGATGTGGGGTGTGTGTGTATTTATATACGTAAACATTTTACGGAAAAACCCAAACTTTTTGGCCAACCCAATATATATATTTTATATACATACACACACGTATATCTATGCAATGGGGTATTACTCAGACAAAAAAAAAAGAATGAAATAATGCCATTTGAAGCAACATGGATGCACCTAGAGATTATCATACTAAGTGAAGTAAGTCAGACAGAGAAAGACACATATCAAATGATATCATTTATATGTGGAATCTAAAAGAAGGAAACAAATGAACTTATTTACCAAATAGAAATAGACTCATAGACATAGAAAACACACTTATGGTTAACAAAGAGGAAGGCGTGAGGGATAAACTATGGATTGGGGGTTAACAGATATACACTACTATATATGAAACAGATAAACAACAAGGACCTACTGTATAGCACAGGGAACTATATTCAATGTCTTATAATAACCTATAATGGAAAGAATTTAAATAAGAATATATATATAATATTAATATACATTATATATATATGACAAATCACTTTGCTGTTATATATATAACGAATCACTTTGCTGTACACCTGAAACATTGGAAATCAAATATACTTCAGTTTAAAAGAAGAACATTATGTTCCATAAAATAAGTTAAATACAAAACAACACTTATTATATGATTTTATTTATATAACCTGTTCAAAAAAGAGAAATATATTAGTGTTTGCCTAGGGCTGGGGTTGGGAAAGGAAGGGGTGTAAATGGAAACAAGTTTTTTTTTTTAGGGTGCTGGAAATTACAATTAGACTTGAGGTTATGAGAGTGATACAATACACTAAATCGTTTGTAAATACATTAAAAATTCATTGAATTTAAAATAGGTCAATTTTATAGTATATAGATTATATCTTGATATAGGTGTTAAAAGAAAAAGAAGTAAACACAGAAACACAAAAACTCACTGGCCCAGATCTCCAATAGCTATCCCCCTTTCCAGTGGGCACAGTGTATTGTGAACTGATTTGAGCTCACAAATAAACAGTATAAATGGAGTGAAACAAGATGTCTAGATTTAGCTTTTATTTATTTATTTTTATTTATTTATTTTTAATTTTTTGGGGGGGAATATGAGGGCCTCTCACTGCTGGGGCCCCTCCCGTGGCGGAGCACAGGCTCCGGACGCGCAGGCTCAGCGGCCATGGCTCACGGGCCCAGCCGCTCCGCGGCATGTGGGATCTTCCCAGACCGGGGCACGAACCCGTGTCCCCTGCATCGGCAGGTGGACTCTCAACCACTGCGCCACCAGGGAAGCCCTAGATTTAGCTTTTAAAAGGCAGTGCACACTCTGACTTGTGAGAACTTTTCTAACAATGCTATTCCACTGTGATTGGCCAAACTGAAAAGCACGTTTCTCCATCTTCTCCTTTATAATCTAAGTCAAAGTTCATTATCCTCTTGCTAAACTAACTCATAGCATCCTAACAGATTCCTGGGCTCCCCTCCTCCTGTCTCTTGCTTCTGAAGCTGAATTCTGATGATGTCACTTCTCTATTCAGACTTTTCTCAGGACCTCGAAGAGGTCCCTATTGCAAAGTGGCAAATAGGGACTTCATCATCTTGCTTGTTTAGTGGGCTACACTCTCCAGTGGATGGGCCCCTTGGTGCTGCCAGCAGTCACATTTCTTTGGTCTATGCACTCTCCCCCTGCTGTAGATGACTCTTTCATGCCTTCCCCTCTCTCTGCTAAAGCTGCCAACATTTCTTGTCCCACCCAATGCTGAGCTTTTGACCTTGCTTCTCCTTTCATTTTCTCGGTAAAATAAATTGCAGACTGACCCCTCACTACAATGTATCTTCCCTGCTATTACTGTGGACGAACGGCCCGCTCCTCCCAAGGCCATTCCTGCCCTGGTGGATTAGACCCACCTATGAACACCTCTCACTTTACTCCTGAATCCTCATCTTCCTCTCTGTTCAACTGTCCAAACATGATTTTGCTTGGCCCATTTTAAAACACCCTCTTTATGCCATCATCCTCCAGCTACAGCCCCATTTCTTGAGCTACTCCAGTTAAGCTCCTAACCTCTCCGCTACACTGAAACCGCTGTAGCCAAACCCCCAGTGACCTTCCCCTTGAGAAGTCAGCCATGGGTTCCTATCCCAGCAGTGGCAGGTGTCGCCCGCCCTTCCTCCCTCTGTATGTGGCAGCTTCACGCTCTCCTGTGCTCCTTTTGCCCCATGGCTCCTTCCTTCTCAGGTTCTTTTGCTGGATCTTCCTCATTTCTGAACTCTTCTTTGTCCTGTCTATGCCTGCTGCCTGGGAGTGCACATCTTCTGTTCATGGTGACACCCACACTGTGCCTCCAGTTGGACTCACCCTCACCTCTGAACACCTCCTCTGTTTCTCCGTCCCACGGTCACACCTCACACAAAATGCCCAAAGCTGAGCTCTTGCTCTGCCTCCGCAAACACGTTCTACCGGAAACTGTCCCCGTTTCATTCCATGGCATCTCAGGCCAGAAAATCTTTGAGTCCTCTGGGCCTGCCCTTCTTCTCACACCCACATCCAATCCAGAATTGGATCTGGACACTCTCACACACCTTCCCCCAGAGCTTCACCCCGTGGTCGCCGGATCCAGTCCAGCCTTCTCCCTGGACTCCCAGCCTCAACCCTTGGCCTTCAGCTCATTGTCTACCCAGTTGTCACTAAGTCAGGTCGCCTCACTCCTCCGCTCCATCACAGACACGTCTTGGAGCCCTGGGCTCCCACAGGCTTGCCTGGCTCTTCTTCCAGGCATCCCTCCTTCACCCCAAGGGAGGAGCTTCTATTCCAGCCTCATTTTCTCTGTGAAACACTCCAAATGCTTCCTTTGTGTTTTAATTTTTTTCTCTACATAGCATTTTTCATCCTCTAAGATACTATTTATTTTACTCATTTTTAAAGTTTATTGTCCTTTTCCCACCATAATTCAGTTACCATAAAGGCAGATTTTTTCTGTTTTATTTACCTCTATCTAGCTGCAAGGAAGAACTTCATATATAATTGGTAAGAGAATAAATGACTATTCTTCTCCTATTTATCAGCAAGCCACTCTGCTGCCCTGCACCTGGCCCTGGTCCATGCTCTGCTTACCCTCATACCTGCTGGCATCACTCCCAGCCTCTGGCAAGCTTTGTCTGACTCTTCCCAGCAGACAGTACTCTCCCACTTCCTGTTTCCAGAGTCCTTCTGCTTCTCACCCTGAGTGACAGTTGTATTTGCGCCCTCACCTCCCTTCTACACTAAGCTCCTAAGAGCCCCACCACATTTGTGGGGTCTCACTCAGCACCGGCACGATCTCTTGTAGCCGGCAGGCCCAAATAATGCCTGCAGGAACAGGCTCAGAGAGATTAAGCGGTCTGTTAAAGCCCCGCGGCTGACGGTGAGAGCCGAGACTCAAGCGGTCTGTTAAAGCCCCGCGGCTGACGGTGAGAGCCGAGACTCAAGCGGTCTGTTAAAGCCCCGCGGCTGACGGTGAGAGCCGAGACTCAAGCGGTCTGTTAAAGCCCCGCGGCTGACGGTGAGAGCCGAGACTCACAGCAAAGTCCCCACTCTGTGCAGCCGCACTGGCCACCTTTGGAGAGAGCCCCTGGCACACTGTTCTCCCCACTGAGGCTGCCCTGCTGATGCATGTAGTGATGTGTGGGGCGTGCTGTGCTCTCGGTGCAGGGAGCCTCTGTATTCATTTTGTGTCCTAGATGTCTGTGGAGGCACTTGGGAACACTGGTGATTGAATTAGGAGGGTGGACTGCACGATTATGTCACCAAAGGCGCACCTGCTGGAGAGACTGAGGGAGAAGTGCAGCCTTTACTGTAGGGAGTGCAGCTATTGTTCACAAGACATGTGATAATAGCTATTTGCAGCTAACACGCTGTCAAAAGCCCAGACATAGCAAAGTTAAAACTACTAAGTCAGTAAAATTGTAAGAGTTTTTGGTGCACATAAGAACAATTCACAAACTGGGGGCTCTTAAACAAACAGTGGAAAAAAGCTCAGACAGCTTATAGTGAAAATGTAGAGGTTGTTTATCCTTTATAATTATTTCTTACAGCATTAGCATTTTCCCAGGGATAGCAGATTGGTTAAATGTGGTTACCTCATGCCAAATTCGTGGAACAGCTTAAGTTTCATTTATGATTTTCAGAGGCATTTACAAGAAGTGGCCTAAGCTAAGTTTCGTTGTTTTGCAGAGGAAGCTAATCTAAGTTTCAATTATGTGGCTTAATTGGTTTTATCTGCTCAGGGAATTTTCAAGTCTGGTCTCCATTTCATAGTTAATTTTAATAACTCCCCCCTTTTGGTCATTCTCTCACCAAACTGAGAGTATGAACAACTAGTATAGTGTTACTCTCAGCTGCCTCTGTTGACCTAGATCAGACAGTCATGTAGCCACTTCTGTCAACCGTTGTCAGTACAGTCATCATCATTTGCATAGCCATCACTGAATCATTCCAGCTGTCCAATCCCAGTGGATACCGTTTGGCTTGTGACTGGTTGCCAAAAGGCATGTAAAGCCCTGGAGAGGATGCAAGGCATTGGAAAGGTTAATATGATGACCACATGTAGAATAATAGCCAAGGATTGAAAAATTCCTCAGCGTAGGGATTTCCAGGGGTCATGGTTTAACCAACTAAATAAATCAAATGGTTTACAATCAGATTCAGGTTTTACTTTTCTAAGTCAATCTATAGTTTTCTGGATAACGGGTTTCAATTTTTTCTGAGTTATTTACATAGGCACGCATGATGTATCAGTACTTACGTATACTCATGAGTATTCAGGACAGGATGAACACGGCAATATTTTATTTGGGGAGGCGGTGTTGCAGGTGAACCTCTACCTAAATTAGGCCTCTAGATGATGTAATGTGAACAATCAGGTGATTTAGTAAGAGGCATCTGTATGAAAGAAAAGCGAAGGCTAATAGAGCAAATTATAAACTCAGTTGTTGACTTCGGAGAGCATCTCAGTGGAGAAAATTTCTAAATTTGAGTGTGAAGCATCTTTAGATGGCAGAATGAGGCTGACAGTTTCAATCTGAAGGATTTTCCTGGTTTGCAGTTTGTCTCTGATGATATCATCGGGTGTTCCTGTAACCCTCTTGAGAGGGGACCATGCAGAAACAGGCATCAAGGTTGTCCATACAGGATCTGTTATGGAGGTTTTCCTGACGTTTACAGGCAGATAACAAAACTCCAAAGACAATTAACAGGACTAGAATCTGATCATGAGTATGTTATAGTTTTCTACTGAAAGATAATTTTTTTCTATAGTCATCCATTTTTCTCAAAGGTGATTACTGTGAAACTAATTTGTTTGTGGAATAAGTCATCTTATTAAACTTGGCTTGATTACTTACATAAATGTAATAAGGACAATGATTCTATGCATATTCTCAATTATGACATTCCAGTTAAACCTTTGGTAATATCCAAGGGGCTTTATTGGCTCTGTGAAGTCAATCTTAGATCTTTAAAATTGTCTGGTAATAAGGAATCTGCGATTTGACCTTTGAAAGTCTCTTTTAGGCTAAGAAGCCAAGCTAAGAATTTAAATTATGTCCGGTTACAAGGGAAACAGATTCTTACTGAATTTTGTAAATACCTATATTGTTATGAAATATTAGAATATTTAATAAGAACCTCTGGAGGGATTCTGGAAGGATCAGGTAGGGAAAAAAAGATAAATGTTTCAACTTTTGTTTGCCTTGAAGCCAGGTGTGACTCCACATTGGAATTTGCTCACCTCACCTGCCTCAGCCATGAATGGTGAGAGTTCCAGGAAAGTCCTCCAGAATGGTGCATTTGCTCTCAGTAAAAAATCATCTTCATGAAATACATGCCACTGGTAGAATGCCTTTGTAAAGGCATTCAGTGCTGTGAGACTGACAAACACCAGCTTTAGTCATTGACACATGCATTGTGGGGGGAGTCAAGCTGGTAACCAGAGCTCACAATTTTTTTTAATGTTCATGTTTTGTTCTTCATCTCCAAATAAAAATCTAAAACCCCTACCAAAATCCCAATGGTGTTTTTTGCAGAAATAGAAAAATTAGTCCTAAAATTCAAATGGAATCTCAAGGGACCCAAGAATAGCCAAAATAATCTTGAAAAAGAACAAAGATGGAGGACTCACACTTCCTGAATTCAAAACTTACTACAAAGCTGCAGTGATCAAAGCAGTGTAGTCCTGGCATAAAGACAGACTTATAGATGAATAAGATGGGCGGGGAGGGGAGAGAAGGGAAGGCAAAGGAAGAGAGAATAGAATCGAACAGAATAGAATAGTAGAGTAGAGTGGCCAGAAATAAACCCTCACAGAGTCATATGATTTTTTTCAAAGGGTGTCAAGACCATTCAGTGGGGAAAGGACAAATGGTTTCAACAAATGGTTCTGGGGAAAACTGGATAAGCCCTCATGGAAAAATATGAAGTTAGACCTTAACTTACACCACATACAAAAATTAATTGAAAATGGATCAAAGACCTAAATGTTAGAGCTAAAAGTATAAAATTTTTAGAAGAATTCACAGGGGAAACGCTTCATGATGTTGGAACAGATGTTTGGGGTACAAATATCTGTTCCAAGTTTCTGCTTTCAATTGTTTTGTGTAAATAGCCAGAAGTGGAATTTCTTTAGACCATTGTTTTAGGGTGCAGACTCACAATTTCTGGAGCACAGGGGACAAAGTTGATAAAATGAATACATAAAGGCGGTATAGTAAATATATATTTTTACTTCTCTTTCTTCTCTCCCAATCCCACCTTCAAATAATCTTATATTTTATACACATTAAGAAGAAATATATCTACTATGCTGTACGGTGATACGATGAGAACGCAGCGTGCTTCCTGAGCTGAACGTGTGCCTCTGCTCCTAGACGAGATGGCTTTGCATACGGCAGGCATGCCCTGGGTTACGTGGTGCCTGCCCAAGGCCGAGATGCTGGAGGACCTGCAGGCCAGGACCAGTGCAGCAGGGTCCCGCGCCAAACCTCAACCCGTACCCATGCTTCACCTGCCGCTACTAGACCCCAGCCACTTGGCGGGTGGTGGTAGGCAGCCCCATGTACTGTTGAATCTCTTAGCCAGAATTACCTGGAACTTGTGGAATCTTTTAAGAAACAAAGGCAAATCTTGCAATGTGAATTCACTTTTTTTTAAAATAAGTGTATTCTTCTGCCATTTTTAAGACAAGTTTTCTGTTAATGAGGCATTCCATTTTCCATTAATAAAAGTTTATGGTTAGCAAAAAAAAAAAAAAAAAATTGAAATTTCTACTCTCAAACATTGAGTGGACCTCAGCAGACAGGTCCCTCTCTGCAGAAAGCAAGTTCAGTTTAGATTAAAAAAAAAAATTTATTGTGTTTACATAACATAAAGAAATTCTACTTATGGCCTCAAAAATGTTCTTGCACAAGCATTGGGAAGATACCTTCAGTGTCTTCTGCAGACATTTCTTCTTGGTTTTGGTGAAGATACATTTTTCCCTTTCGCTCTTGGACCTCACATCTGCTCATGGGTGTTGGGCTGACTAGCACTGTGTTTCGTCACTAGGTGCAAGAAGAAAAGTGTCCCATTTTGAAGGGTCTCACATGTGAGGTCTTTATGGACATTCGTGCTGCCACTCAGAAAGGGGCTTAAGATTTCATAATGGTCTGAAGACATATGCTGAGGAACACAGATACAGAAGGAGGGTCACTGTTGTTGCCATACTCACACAAATGCTGGAACTGTTCTCTGTGGTTCCTCTTCTTGTCCAAGGAAGCTGCCAAGCTAATCTTGCAAGGTGAAACACATGACAAAGCCAGCCAAACCTGGGATAAGCATCTGAGGCCCTGTAGGTGGCGCCAAAGTCCAAGGAACTCTCACAAAATTCCAGCAGGCTCTATTTCCTCCAGTCTTTAAGGACCCTCTTCATATTGTTCTGGAAGTCTCAGAACCAGCCCTCTGATAACTGGACTGGGAACCTTTTCACTTTATTGATTTCAAAAGGACCTGGGCAGAGATGAGAAGAGTTCCATACTTATCTATTAAGTTCATCTGGTGTCCCTGTCATTTAAGGCCAGTGTTTGCTTATTGGTTTTGTCTGGATGATCTGTCCATTGATGTAAGTGGAGTGTTAGCGTTCCCTACTATTACGGTGTTACTGTCAATATCTCCTTTATGTTTATTAATATTCTCTCTATATATTTAGGTGCTCCTATGTTGGATTCATATATATTTACAATTGTAATATGAAGATATTGTTGGGTATGTTAGATCAATCCCTTTATCATTGTGTAATGTCCTCTTTGCTTCCTGATTTGGTTTTTATTTTAAAGTCTATTTTGTCTGATATGAGTATTGCTACCCTGGCTTTCTTTCAATTCCCGTTTGCGTGGAATATCTTTTTGCCACTCTCTCACTTTCAGTCTGTGGGTGTCTTTCAATCTGAAGTGGGTCTCTTGTGACAGCATATATACGGGTCTTGTTTTTGTATCCGTTCAGCCACACTATGTCTTTTGATTGGAGTATTTAGTCCATTTACATTTAAAGTAATTATTGATAGGTACATGCCTGTTACCATTTTACTAATTGTTTGGGGGTTATTTTTGTAGTTCCTTTTTGTTCCTCTCTTCTTCTTTTGCTCTCTTCCCTGGTAATTTGATGACTATCTTAATGCTATGTTGGTTTCCTTTCTTTTTTGTGTGTGTATCTATTATAGATTTTTGGTTTATGGTTACCATGAAGGGTGTATGTGTGTGTGTGTGTATATATGTATATATATATACATATATATATATTTTTTTAAGTCTCTGATCTCTTAAGTTTAAATGCATTTTAATGATGCTACATTTTACTCCCTCGCACCATGTTTACTATTTTTCACTTCATATTTTACATCTTTTGTTTTTTGTATCCCTCAACTACTTATTGTGGCTATAGATGATTTTACTACTTTTGTCTTTTAACCTTCCTACTATCTTTATACCTTTTCTGTATATTTGCCTTTATCGATGAGATTTTTCCTTTTGTAATATTTTGTAGTATTTCTAGTTGTGACTTTTTCTTTTCCACTTAAAGAAGTTTCTTTAACATTTCTTGTAGAGCTGGTTTGGTGGTGCTGAGCTCTTTTGGCTTCTGCTTATCTGTAAAACTTTTCTTTCTCCTTCAAATCTGAATGAGAGCCTTGTTGGGTACAGTATTCTTGGTTGTAGGTTTTCCCCTTTCATCACTTTAAATATATTGTGCCACTCCCTTCTGGCCTGCAGAGCTTCTGCTGGAAAGTCAACTGATAGCCTTATGGGAGCTCCTTTGTATGTTGCTTGATGCTTTTCCCTAGTTGCTTTTAATATTCTCTTTAATTTTTCCCATTTTAATGACAATGTGTCATTGTGTGGTCCTCTTTGAGGGGGTTCTATTTGGGACTCTCTACCCTTCCTGGACCTAAATGTCCGTTTCCTTCCCCAGATTAGGGAAGTGTTCAGCTATATGTCTACAAATATGTTCTCTGCCCCCCTCTCTCTCTCTATTCTTCTGGAACCTCTATAATGCAAATATTCATGTGCTTGATGTTGTCCCAGAGGTCTCTTAAACTGTCTACATTTCTTTTTGTTCTTTTTTCTTTTTTCTGTTCAGTGGCAGAGATTTCCACTGTTCTGTCTTCCATTTTGTATTCATCTCTGTTTGGTTCTTCTTTGTGTGTTCTAACTCTTTGTTAATAACTTCTAACTTTGTTCATCCATTCTTCCCCCCAGTTCTTTGAACATCTTTACAATAATTATATTGAACTCTGTCTAAGGAGGATTGCTCCACTTCACTTAGTTCTTCTTTCTAGGGTTTTGTCTTGTTCCTTCATCTGGAACATGTTCCTCTGTCACCTCACTTTGACAATTTGTTATTTTTATTTCTACGTATTTGTTAAGTTGGTTATGTTTCCCAACCTTGGAGAAGTACCTTATGTAGGAGATGTTCTATGCATCCCAGCAGCACACTTCCCTCTGGTCAGCGGAACTATATGCTCTAGGGGTGCCCCCTATGTGGGCTGCGTGGGTCCCTCTGTTGTGTTGCACTCTCTTTTGTGGGTAGTCTGGCTGGCCCCAGTTTGGTTGGTTGCCAGGCCTTGCTTTGTGCAAGGCTGTGAGGTCATAAGGAGGTTAACTACAGAGCCCTGGGGCATCCTGGGGCTAGTGCTTGCCCACTGGTGAGGCAGAGCCAGGTTCTGGGGTGGGTGATTATGGGCCCAGGAGTCCCAATCTGGTGTTGGCCTGTTGTTGGGTGGGGTCAGTTCCTGACATGGCTGACTGCAGGGTCCAGGGTGTTCCTAAGCTGGTCTCAGCCTGCTGGTGGATAGAGCTGGATCCTGGGCCAGATGGCTGAGGGGCCCAGGGGGCTCTGGGGCTGGTACTGGCCTGCTGGTGGGTAGGCTGGCTCCTGAAATGGCAGGCTGCAGGGTTGGAGTGGTCCTGGCGCTGGTGCCTGCTTGTTGTTGGGCAGGGCCAGGTCCTAGGGCTAGTGTCAGCTCCCTGTTGGGTGGATCCAAGTCCTGGTGTCTCTGGCTGCAGGGATTTGGGGGTTACAGAGTTGATGTGTCAGCCCACTGGTGGGTAGGGCCAGGGTCTAATGGTTCCTGGGGCTTGTGCCTACCTACGGGAGGGTGAAGCTGGTCATGAGGCCAGTGTCAGCCCACTGGTGGGCAGGGCCAGGTCTTAAGCCCTCTGGTGGACAGGGCCAGGTCCAAGGGCAGCTGCTGGCTCAGGGAGTCTTAAGATAACTATCCTGCCAGTGGGTGTGGTTGTGTCCCTGCCCAGCTGGTTGCTTGGTCTGAGGTGTCCCAGTACTGGTGCCAACAAGCTGACAGGTGGGGTCAGGTCTGAGTGCTAAGAAGCTGGAGGGAGGGTTCCAAGATGATGCTTGCCAGCACCAGTGTCCTTGTGGTAGAGCAAGCTCCTGCTACCAGTGTCTGTCCCCAGGGGGAGCTGCAGTTGCCCCCTGCCTCTGGGAGACTCTCCAAAATCAGTGGGTATGTCTGACCCAGGCTCCTTTCAAATTACTGCTTCTGTCCATGATCTTGTGAGATTTTGTGTGCACCCTTTAAGAGTGGAGTCTCCATTTCCCACAACTCTCTGGGTCTCCTAAATGTAAGCTTTGCTGGCCTTCAAGTGAAATGTCTGGAGGCTCATCTGCCTAGTTTAGGACCCCCAGGCTGGGGAGACTGATGTGGGGCTTGGACCCCTTACTCCTTGGGGAGAACCTCTGCAGTTGTAATTATTCTCCCATTTGTGGGTCGTCCATTTGGGAGGATGGGTCTTGACTACAACGGGACTCTGCCCATCCTACCCTTCTCGTCCTGTTTCCTTCTTTATATTTTTAGTTGTAGAACATATTTTCTGCTAGTCTTCTGATTTTTCTTATCAATAGTTTCTCTGTACCTAGTTGCAATTCTGGTGTGCCCGTGGGAGAATGTGAGCTCAGGGTCTTCCTACTCTGCAATCTTGTCCACTCTCCTCCTCGTGTGATCTCTCCTGAATTCCAAGAGTGAGTGGCCAAGCTCTGATCTGGCCCTACAGTGCAGGCACAATGGAAGATTTCAGCCCCCCAAAACCGTAGATGATGATGTTGCTAAGATTTCTGTATCTGCATAACCAGGTCTCCCCTCTCCTAATTTCCTGTCACATCTTCCTCACTTCCTTGAGTCCTGGCTCTTAGTGTCCTAGTGTCCTCAAGGTCTAGATTTCTACTAACAGGTTGCTCAAGGCAAATTACAGTTTCTCCAACACATTACTCAAAATCATTCCAGCCGCCACTATGTGGAGGCCACTCCCACTTTTTAGGTTATGTGAGAACCTCTGTCACCGTACTCAAATCTGCATTAATTATCTGTTGCTGAATTACTAATCACCCAAACTTGGTGGCTTAAAACAACACCCATGTATTATCTCACAGTTTCTGGGTCTTGGGGTCCAGATGTAGTTTAGTTAGTTCAGTTTATCTTACCACTTCTCATATCACTCACCCAGGTTCTTTGGCTATTGCCAGAAACGTCAGTTCCTTGCCACATGTGCTGGTTGTGGAAAAGAGAGTATTTAAATAAGTGCCTTCCATCATGAACCACCTCATGTTTGTACAATGGCATTTGGGGCTGCAAAAAAGCTCCTTGACATGTCTGTAGTTTAGATGGGACAGCCCACATCTATATGTTTTTTTGTGGGAGTATAAATGGGTTACATCTTTTGGAATGACAATTTATAACAAAAACATTTTACTTTTTCATTCCCATTGATCCAATAATTTCACCTCTATGAACTAGTCCTGGTTCACCAGAAACATTGGAATCAACTACACACCTGACTGTCGGGAATAGTTAATGGTTAATAAACCTGGAGCCTCTGCACCATAAAATAATACCAAATCAGTTAAAAGTCATCCACAGGATTATTTTTAATTACAAAAGAGATACTTATGATATAATATGAAGTATAAAAGTCTTAGGCCACCTACTTAAAGCAGAATTCTTAAAGGGTAGGAAATATATTTCAAAGTGATCACTGTGGTTATTTCTGAGTAGTGCAATTAAGGGTAAATTTTACTGTCGCATCTATATGTTTCTATAATTTCTATACTTTTATGGAGTGGTATATAATATATGTGTGTGTGTGTGTATGTATGTGTGTATGTCTCTATACATTATATAATAAAGAGATTTTAAAAATACAAATGGAAGAACAGCTTATAAGTGATAGATTATATGATTACTAGTGACAAAACTTAGTAAGTCTCATGGAAAAAATGAGGAGGTAATACTGTGACATCTAAGAAAATTTACCACAGAAACAACAGGATGATTTTATGCTCGCTGGATATGGAATAGATGTTTATTTCAGGAAAACTTATGGCAAAGGTTTATACTGTGATTACACAGATACATAAAAATGCTGACAATATATTAAGGTAGTGGGGTTATTAATGATTTTTTCCTCTATATCGCAAAGGATACTACTAAAGCAATTTTGTGATTAAAATTGCTTAATTGTGATAAAGGTTTGTCCTATGTTTATTCGTTCAGCAAATTGCTATTGAGGAATATTAGAGGAACTGAAAGATCATTATGGCCAATAATTAGGAGGGAACATGGGAACTGAGAAAAGGAAGAGGAAAAAGAAGATTGTTATTTGTGTTAAGAAATGCTCTGGGACTCTGGAAGGCAATTTAGAGGATTTGAGGAAGGGAAATGATGTGATGAAATTTGTGTTTTAAGTTCACTCAAGCAGCAGTACATAGAAGAAATGGAGTGGATGAAAGCAAATCATGCCAGGGACGCCAGATGGGAGACTTTGCAGTTTTTTAAGCAAGGCTGATGGTGGCTTGGGATAATGTCGAGGAAGAGGATGGCAAGAAGTACATGAATGTGAAGGGTATTGAGAAAGGTGAATTGATAAGACATGTTGATTGTAAACAACTCTACACAAATATGTGGTGCAAAAATAATTTTTTGAAAAGAAAAATTGTACTTGGAGACATTAATTTGTGCCTCTAGTGGAAATGGTGGTGCTAATGGAAGGCACTTACCTTGATCCTGGGTCTTGGTGAGATGGTTGTGGGTGTCTATATATTTTTTTAATTGATTGATTGATTAATTAATTAATTAATTAATGTATTTTGGCTGCATTGGGTCTTCCTTGCTGCACACGGGCTTTCTCTAGTTGCGGCTAGCAGTGGCTACTCTTCGTTGCCAGCGCGCGGGCTTCTCATTGCAGTGGCTTCTCTTGTTGCAGAGCATGGGCTCTAGGCACACAGGTTTCAGTAGTTGTGGCACTCAGGCTCAGTAGTTGTGGCGCACAGGCTTAGTTGCTCCGCGACATGTGGGATCTTCCCGGACCACAGCTCAAGCCCGTGTCCCCTGCATTGGCAGACGGATTCTTAACCACTGCACCACCAGGGAAGTCCAGTTGTGGGTGTCTAAATAAGTTCCTTCCCATATGAGTACAAGGCAGAGAAATGTTATCCATCCTTTTCTTTTCCTGGACTTTGGAGACAAATGTTTCAAAGCTATGGACATGACTAATTTGTTGTATATTCCAAGGCTGTTTGAAAGGAAAACCAGGGAAAGGACCTGATGTAATGAGGGCCTGCTATGAACTAGGACCTCCATTTATGTAGACAGCAAATGTCCATCGAATGCCTTAACGTTGAAGTTACATCATTTAATCCTTACAGCAGCTTTGTGGAATAACCTCTACTACCTCTATTTTACATGTGGAGAATGACACTCAAAGAGGTTGAGCAACTTATCTAATAATAATAATAACAACACAACAATAGTTGCAGTCATAAGAACCAGCACTTCTAAAGCAATACATGAGGTATATACTATTATTATCTATGTTGACAATTAAAACCGAGGCATAATTTTGCCTCTTGCTGAAGGTCGCAGAGTCAATAGAGATACCAGAGCTGAGAGACAGATCTGTTTGACTCCAGAGTTCATGTTATTAGCCTTTACAGTGGTGGTTCTCAAAGAAAGTCCCTGGACAAGCAGTGCCAGCATCCCCGGGAAACTTACAAAGTGTTGGGCCACACCGGATCTCCTGAATCAGGGGCTGTATTTTAACAACCCCCCTAGTGATTCTGATGCCACCACCTACTATACTGTATTATAGCATCTCAATAAATAGCATACAGCAAAAGTCAGAATTTTACCCTGGTAAGACTCCAAAGTCTAGAACTCCAAAGTCTATGTTCGTTTTTCCACTCTGGTCAAGGAGAAATTGTTAAAATTCAAATCCTTTTAAGGCGTTTTCACAGCCCACGAGAGACAACTTAAAGAAAGAGAGAAAAGAAAACAATAGCATTTTACTTGCATGTCATGGTTTGAGACAGTTTATCAGTTTGGAGACTCACATAGTCTTACAAATTGTGGTTTCTGTTTCATATCTCACTATTCTGCATTTTAAAAAGATTGAGAAGTAGTGTGAGGAAGGGATCAGATGGGGATAGATGAGTGGCAAGGAGACTTGAGACTGTCAAGTAACAGGCAACACCTAAAGGGCAAGGTGGGACCACAGGGCGTGAGCAGGTGACAGATGAGGAGTAATGCGGAGGAACTACAGTGGGATGTGGACACCAAATAATTTTGGAGAGAGGAATAGAGCACCATAAGAGGGAGGGAGAATTTGGGAGTGACACCAGCCTGCTAGCTTGGATGAATGGGCAGGGAAAAAAAGCTTGAAAAAGCATAAATAAGTTCAAAGTGGAACTGTGGCCTGTGGACATCCAATTGCTGCTCAGAGGACTCTCACTCATCCATCTTCCAACAAATATTTCTTGAGCACTCTCATGTGCCAGGTTCTCTTCTAGGTACTGGGATAGATTAGTGCTTTGTCTCCTGCAAAACCCCCAAATCCCTGCCCAGGTATAGCTTACACTTGAATGAGAGGAGATAAAAATAAACAATAAACATGACAAATGAATTATCTGGTGTGTTAGAAGGTGATGAATGTTATAAGGAAAAAATTAGTGTAAGGTAAGGGAATTGGTATGGTAGGGGATGACCTGGGTGGCAAATTTAAATGGGGCACTAAGGGTGGGCCTCACTTGGAAGAAGACCACTCTGAGCAAAGACTTGATAGAAGTTACGAGCATTCCAGACAGTGCTGGCAGGCAAAATACAGGATACACAGTCACATTTGAACTTCAAGTAAGCAATGAGTAATTTTTTCATGTAAGTATGTCCCATGCAGTATTTAGACATAGTTATATCAACATTATTTGTTTATCTGAAATGAAAACTTAACTGGGCATCTTGTATTTTTGTTTGCTAAATCAGGCAATCTGACACCAGGCAGAGAAAATAGCCCATGCAAAGACCATAAGAAAGGAGTGTGCCAAGGAAAAGCAAAGGCCAGGGTGGCTGACTTCATGCAGGTGGGGATGGGTTGGGGATGCGGTGGGCATGTGGGCTCCTGAGGCCTGGCAGGGACACCATGGGGTTGTGGCTTCAACAGGAATAAGATGGGCAGCTGCTGCAGGTCTGAGGGCGGAGGGGTCTTAAACTACCCGACTTGTTAACAGGATCACTCTGGTTGCTGAGTGAGACTAGACTGTAGGGGAGAAAGGGAGGAAGCAGGATGACCTCTGGATGACCTCTGGAAAAGGGACTGTATGCGCAGAAAGGTGGGTGGTCAAGATTCCTTAGCTTTTCTGTACTTCCAAAGAATATTTTAAATTTAAGAATAAAGAAAAGGAAGACACTGGGGTTGTTTGTGATTTCATGGGCAATTGTCTGGTCTGTCTCAAATTAGATGGTAAGCTCCTTTAGACAGAGACCAAAATCTCCTCTCCGGGAGTCTGCAAACACTTTTTTATAAAGAGCTAGGTAGTAAATCTTTTTCAGGCTTGACAGACCAAGGGGCAAACATCGAAGATATTAAGTACATACTTACATGACAAGAGAGAAGACAAATTCGCACCAGATTTTATTGACAAAATTTGAAATATAACTTAGCATGACGTTTTGTGATACAGGAACACTAGCGAAAAGAATGGAAGTATTTGGGGGATAATATTTTGCTTAGCTGGGGTTCAGAGTTACTGTTTCCTATCATCAAAATTGATTGCAAGTGTTCATCTGTTACTGCTGACCTGTAATGAGATTTTACATATTTTACCTCTGAAAATGTTTTTTTTTTTCACACAGGTAAGTACTGACAAATACTGATCCCTAAAGATATGGTATTGAGAGTATTTATCACTTGGAAGGGCTTTATAGAATTCTGCTAGATTCTCCTCTTGATATTTTAGCCTCTCCTCTTGATATTTTAGCCTGTCCTTTTGATATTTTAGCATGACACTGCAGATTAATCACTTCCAATCAAAAGTTACGCCCCTCTATTTGCACAGGTAGATGGACTTTGAAATAAGGACATTTCCTTTGCACTTTCACTGAAGTCCAAAAAAAACCTTGTTAGAACTGTAGTTTCAGCTCAGAACATATGCCCACACAAATTTGTATGGGTTTTAATTTTTGACAGCGCAGGAGGTATATAAAGCAACTTGCCTTTACTTGTGATTTAAACATTAGCTGTTGTCTAATTGACTTTACTACAGTATAAGTTTCACACATAAGCTCTATTTTGCCCTATAGTTTTAGGTTGATTTCATAAGAAACATCAAATCTGTAGCCAAAGCTAATTTCTTAATTCAACCAATGTTTTATAATAGTGATTGAGGGTGATTCTTCTTATTCAGAAAAAATTCCATTTCAGTCTTGAGCTCAAAAAATATTGCAATAACACTTTACAACTGCTAATCTATTGAATTGCTATGTGGTTGAGCAAGATAGGATATTCAGCTTCTACTGGTTAATAACACATGATAGATTCCAATATTTTCTGCAAAGTACCTGCTGTTGAATAATAAAATGAACAACCATTCGCTTTAAAGGGTTTACATTTTCAGAAGCTTTGTAAATTTGTCCAACTAAGCCTTTGTCTGCTCCACAAGTGTTTTTACCATCATCAACTGTAAAACATCTTAACAGTTTCCATCAGGTTGTACTGAATTTTTGTTTTCTGAACCTCTTTGAAAATGTCCCTGCTCCACACACACACACTAGTTACAGCCTAATTCTTCAGGCGCTTCAAACTCAGTATTGGTTTCTCAAATAAACAGCACCAGGCTTATCAAGCAACACCATTAGTCTTATCAAGGGCCAAAGAATACCACTGGAAAACATTTGCCTTTTTTTAATTGTCTGTTATTGTTGCTCCCAATGTCAACTCTTTAAGAAACTGTTACAGCTGAAAGATCAATAGTCTTAAAAAAGTTTATTTTCAGCTACTGCAATAAATCAGTTTAATTAACTCACCATCAGTAAATGACTTTTCTTGTCCAACACTTGGAAACTTACTTTAGTTGCAGCCTCGTTTTTATTTTTGTGAAGAAATTCTGCTATGATGAACTATTTCATTTAAAATTTTCCAATTTTTCTGGTCATTATCTTCCTGGAAGTTGGGAATGTTGTGGTGAGTGCTTAGTCTGGTAAGGTCAACACTTATTTTATTAAAATTTTTAGTGCAGTTGCTGTTGCGTAATAAACACAATGTTTTGCCATTTAATTAGATAACAAAATAATCCAAGCTTCAATGTGCCTTAAAAATAAAACATGAAGTCCACTTTTCTTTGTTTTGACATGATAGGCAAGTATCAATAATAAAAGTAAATATAATGTCACAGTACATGGCACATGGACAGATGTCTAGTTATAACCGAGTTGATGTAATTTTGAGTGCACCAGACAGCTGTTCAAAGTGAAGAGAGTGATCCATCCCATCTCTGTCTCAGTTACCCAACTCTGGGCAGTCGGTCATGCTGAAGCAGCCAGAGACAGCACGTAAATGATGGAGTATGGCTGCTTGGAGCAGCCTGCGTGTGCAGTAAGGAAGGCTCGCCTTCCTCCTCTGTGCCAACCACCCACACCCACACCAGCATTTACTTGTTGACTTTTTAATTATGGCCATCTGACTGTGAAGTGATACCTCATTGTAGTTTTGATTTGCATTTCTCTAATAATTAGCAATGTTGAGCATATTTTCTCATGCCTGTTGGCCATCTGTGTCTTCTTTGGAGAAATGTCTATTCAGGTCTTCTGCCCATTTTTTGATTGGGTTGTTTGTTTTTTAAATATTGAGTTGTATGGACTGTTTTTATATTTTGGAGATTAAGCCCTTGTCAGTCACATCATTTGCAAATATTTTCTCCAGGTCCATAGGTTGTCTTTTCATTTTGTTTATGGTTTCCTTTGCTGTGCAGAAGCTTGTAAGTTTGATTAGGTCCCATTTGTTTAGGTTTGCTTTCATTTCTTTTGCCTTGGGAGACTGACCTAAGAAAACGTTGCTATGATTTATGTCAGAGAATGTTTTGCCTACGTTTTCTTCTAGGAGTTTTATGGTGTCATGTCTTATATTTGTCTTTAAGTCATTTTGAGTTTATTTTTGTGTATGGTATGAGGGAGTGTTCTAACTTCATTGATTTACCTGAGACTGTCCAGCTTTCCCAACACCACTTAATGAAGAGACTGTCTTTTCTCCATTGTATTTTCTTGCCTCCTTTGTTGAAGATCAGCCACTATTCCTTGGAGTCCTTTTTCAGCCTCACTCTCTTTGTCCTCTCTTTCTACAAGTCCAACGACATGAATGTTAGATCTTTAGTCATAGTCTCACAGGTCCCTGAGGCCCTGTTCACTTTTTTTTCACTCTATTTTCTATTGGCCAGAGTGAGGAATTTCTACTGTTCTATCTTCAAGCTCACTGATTCTTTCCTCTATCATCTCTAGTCCAATATTAAGCCCATCTATTGAGCCTTTTATTTTGGTTATTGTATTTTTCAATTCTAAAATTTTCCTTTGGTTCTTCTTTATAACTGATTTTCCATTTTTTTATTTATGTCAATCATGTTGATAACTTCTCCTTGAAATATTTTTATGACTCCTTTTATATCCTTGTCAGATAATTCTAAAATCTATGTCATCTTGGTGTTGGCATTTGTTGTCTTTTCTTATTCAGGTTGAGATTTTCATAGTTTTTGGAATGACTAGTGACTTTTCATTGAAATCTGGACATGGTGGGTATTATGTTATGAGACTCTTGAGACTTTTTACGTCTTGTGTTTTAGTTGGCCTCCTGACAGCACTCCAGTGGTGCCACCTCCTTACTGCCAGATCAGGGGGGTGGAGGTGGGGGTGAAGTCTATGTTCCCGTTGACCTCCTGCCAATGTCAAGACACAAATTAAATTAACGCTCACCATCTTTTCTTTAATTTCTGAAAATTGATCCAGTGGATAGAAGGAAACTATATAATTTTCAAGAGTAATAGGCTAGTTGTACTGGAGTTATTCCAAGCTTTAATAGTAAATTTATCAGAAGTCTTTCCAAGCTTTGTGAAAGTGTCAGAGCACTAATTGTGCTGCCAGGAACCACAGTGGGCCCGCTGTAGCCAGGCAGGGCACACTGTGGCCTCAGGATGTGTCAGACTCATCTTTCTGAAGCAAAAGACCTTTTCTGAAACAAGAGCAAAGAGGCATGAGAATTGGCTTATTTTAATTCTTTCAAGAGACGCTGAAAGTTAGGACTTCAATATGGCAGAAAGTTGTTAAAATATAAGGACATAAACTTGGACCTAGATGCAAGTGTATGATCCAACTACCTAAAACAAATAAAAACTTGGTAATGTGAACCAAAATAGAAAAAGTGCATAACAGTGTTAGCAGTGCTAGTCTTTGTAGGAAGGCATATCTGTCCTTTGACTATTCTCCTCCAACTGTGCTGTGAGGTACACGGATATTTTTATAATGAGAAAGATATGATAACTTGTACATTTGAAATCCACAACACAGTGTGTAGCTTGGTGTAAAGAAATGCTCAGGTCTCACAAGAAGTGAGAGAGAAGAGGTGAAAAGGCCTGATCTGAAGTATACTGGTCCCAGTGGTAAGAGACAGGCCTGTGAGATTTACATTCCACTCCTCCACATCACTGCACTATTTTTAAAGAAAAGCCTTTCATTTTTTAATTAAAATAATATATGTTCATTTTTTAAATTACACAATAGAAGTGTGTAAAGTGAATAGTGAAAATTCCCTTCTCCCTCACACAATCACTTACCTCCCCAGTGAACCACTTTTTCCACCCATGGAATAGTGTAAAATAGACACTTTCAAATCTTTTAGTAGGAAAGCCATTTTTATCAAATAAAAATTTAAATCGGCCACCCAACATCTAAAAGATAAATTGGGGAGCTCTATGACCCCTCCACCCCCACTTGATGGTGTCAGAAAGACCTTGGAGAACATAGCGCTCACTCATCCAATTAGTATGAATTAATTATTGTGGCTTGAATGCACATTCTATAGCAGGCTCCGTGCTATGTGGAAGGGATATACAGAGAACGTTGTGGAGAGTGCCTTCTAGAGGGAGGGACACATAAACAAACAAACAGCTACATACACACATTTCAGCTCATGAGAGCACTCAGGGGAAAAATAAACCTGGTTGAAGGAGACAGGGTGAGATGGGCTGGGCAGTGGCAGCAAGGTGGAAGCTTGCTCTGGGAGGGCCTCTCTAACAGTGATGTTTGAGCAAATACTCAGAGGGTCAAAGCAGCAATTCCACGGACATCTGGGGAGAAGTGTCTCAGGTGGAAAGAACAAGTGCAAAAGCCCTGGTGGGAAAGTTCTCTGCATGTTTGAGGGATGGGCCTGGTGAAGGTGAATTCTGAGAGGAGGCACAGGCACATGATGGTGGGCATTGAAGGCTACTGGAGGGCTTTGGCCTCTACTGCTAGACAGTTGGGACCCACAGGAGAGATTTGAGTTGAAGAGAAATATAATGTGTCTCATATTCTGAAATGAATAATCTGGCCACTGTGTGGGGATCAGTCTACAGGGTGGAGTCAGGGTGAGAGCAGGAGCCTGAGGAGGGCTGGCGCATTACCCAGGTGATGGAAGGTGCTGCTGCCTTACTCAGGCCAAGGGAGCAGTGGAGGAGGCTCTGAAGAGGGGGTAGATCCTGCACAGATTCTCAAGGTGGAATCCGTGGTATGTGCCACCAGATTGGATGTGGGGTAACGAGAAAGAGAAGAGTCCAGAATGACTCCAAGGTTTGGGTGTTTCCAAAGTGCTGGTTGGTGAGAAGAGCTGGTTGATGCACAGTTCACAGTAGCAGGGCCCAGCACTGAAGCCAACCATCCCCCAACACACACACACACACACACACATCATCCTTTCACATGTCTCTCACCAACTCTCACTCACCCTCTGACTAATACAAAATGCTTAACAGAAAAGAGGCTTGCCACAGCTAAGTCAACAAGTTAGTGAACGGTAAGTCACTGTTTTGTCATTTTTACTTTAAGTATGGTGCTATTGACCCTGTTCCTTTTTGCACTCAGTTGATGCATTATCCTTTATTCCTAATCAAGAGAACTAAGTTTTAACTACAGTTTTCTCCAGCTTTCATTAGATTACTGAAAAAGAATAGAACTCTGGCTCAATGTCTACCTCACTGAGATAAATTTTCTCTGAAAATGGGAAAAAACACTCTAAATAACAGAATACCCAACTTGAAGTGGCTAAAATAGTAAGGGCACGTGCTATTTCCCATAACAAGAAACAGGCAGTTCCAGGATGGTTAATCAGTAGCTTGACCATGTTACCAAACCAAATTCGGGTCTGCTTGCCTGTGTGCAATAAAGCCAATCTACTGACATAGGTTGTGGTGAAAGAAAGGACAGCATTTATTACAAGGTGCTCAACATGGGGCCAAGCAAGGAGAACGGGCAGCTTACCCTCAAAAGACCTGAACTCCTTGAAGGCTTTCAGGGAAAAGTTTTTAAAGGCAAGGTAAGGGAGAGGGTCAAGGGGTGTGTGATCAGCTTGTAGATTTCTTCTGATTTGTTGGTGGTGAGGTAACAGGGAGGTATTTCAGGAGTTAACATCATCAACTTTCTGATTACAACCCCTCTGGGGTCTACTTGCTTGTGGTGAGCATACAGTTAACTTCTTCCACCTGATGAGGGTTTTAGTATCTGTAAAACAACTCAAGGATATGACTCAGAATATTATCCATAGCCCTTGAGGAGGAACTACATGACCTTGACTTTGTTTAATGGCTAAACTATTATTATTTTGTCTTGCTTGATTTTTTTCCTTTGTTTCTGCATTTTCTAACTTCTTTGATTATATTTTCTCTTTGGAGTTTGGGAAAGGCCTAGGAAGCTAAAGCTTCTCTACAAACCAAAGGTGGAGAAGGTCTTACTTCTTTCCCCAGGAAGACCCCACAGTGTCCTGCTCAGTTTCAACCACAGTTTGGCTGGTTGGCTGGTCTGTGATTTTTTCATAGCCACAGAAGTTCAAGCATTCTTGCACAAAGAATTCCTCTTTCTTCTGATGCATCTTTTGTTGTAGAAAGAAACTTTCCCAGGGGTCCCCTCTCTAGTTAACTTCTCATCCTGTCTCAGTGGCCAGTTCTTAAACCAATCGTTTTCCAGGGGAGTGGAAATGTGTGTCTCTGTGGCTGGGGAAGGACCAGGGCCAGGGCCATTGGTACCTCAGCAAATCTGCGTTGTTGTCAAGGAAGTAGGAGGAGGCTACTATCACAATTTGTTGCTGTGACAGCTCCCAGGTTTTTCTCATCACTCCTTGTATAGTTTCTTCTCACACTGACCCTGGGCGTGGCCATGTGACTTGCTTTGTTCAATGGAGCATTCGCAGTCATGTAGGAAGAGACATGACAAGAGCTTGTGCATGGGGGAAGATCCCTGCTTGCCACTCTTGGGAAGCTTGCAACTACCGCCATGTGAGTAAGCCTGAGCTGGCCTGCTGGAAATCTGGGACCCACTCATTCTCAGTTAGCCAGGACCAAATTTCAGACATGTGCCTGAGGCCATTCTAGACCAACCAGACACCATCTTTCTAGCTGATTATGGTCACATGAGTAGACCAGCAACGAACTGTCTAGCTAAGTCCAGCCCAGCCCCAAATGCTGACCCCCAGAATCATGACCTAATAAATGATTGTTTTCAGCCACTAATCTCTGAAATTGTTTGTTACACAGGTGTAGCTGATTAATACAGTAGGCAGTCATGTATTGGATATATTTGATCGGAATTATTATTCACAGAAGAAGAAACTGTATATAGAAAAAATATATTTGCCTAAAGTTTGGAAATTAATACCTATTAGGAATGTTAGATCTGCTAGCCTTGACTTTCCAAGATGGCAGAGCAGTAGGAGGACATGGAGTTCATCTCTCCCTACAAATGCATAAAGAATACATCTACAAATGGAGCAATTCTCTCGGACCACCTGCTGAACACTGGCAGAGGAGAGGACCTCGGACACCTAAAAGGACAAACGGGATCCCCATGTAGCCAGGTAGGATGAAAGAAAGAAAGGAAAAGGAAGAGGAGAGAAGGCAGGATGGGACTTGCATCCCTGGCAGGGAGCTGAGAGTGAGGAGAGGTTCCCGCATCTGGGGAGGCCCCCTCACTGGTGGATAGAACTACTGGGACAGAAGGGGAGTTTTAGGGGCTCAGAGGAGAGCCCAGTGGCCAGTCTGTGGCAGGCAGGACAGAGTGAGACCTAGACAGATAGTCCTTACCACAGCCTTGTTCACCCCAGCCTGAGAAGGTGTCCACCAGTGCACATGGGGGCTGGGGGCTGGAATGCGGGGTGTGAAAAGCAGACCTGGGGAGGGGCCTGCTGTTGGCTGTGAGAAGATAGCCTAAGGGGACAGGAGTGACAAGTTCCCACAGAAGTGAAACACCACTGTTGTGTGATGCACAGGGGCTGGGGCCACCATTGCAGCCTCTCTGCCCATGTGCCAGTCCCCACCTCTACAGGCACTAGGGAGGGCTCCCACCGGAGCCAGCTTGAGTGCCCCTGCCATCACCTCCTCCACCTCCCCCCAACTCTGACCTGAGCAACCTGCTCACCCTGATTGCTGCCTGATGGGCTTGCATGCCCCAATTGCTACCCAGCACCCTCCCATCTGGCAGCCTGCTTACCCTGATCACCATCTTGGCTCCTTCCTGCCTGGCAGGCTCCTGTGCTCCTGAGCAGACTCCAGTGGGGGGAACACGCGCAGAGGTGGGGCTGAAAGCACAGCTGAGCCCCAGGGGCCACGTGACTGAGGAGGAAGAGAGGAAATCTCTCCTTGTGACTGCACAAACCACGGAGTTACACCTATGCTGACAGCTTCTTAAATTCAGCACCTGCAAAACATCGAAAGGACAAGTGCTCCTGAAGCTGGGATGGGTCTGGCTTTAGCAGCTGTGGACTTTGTGAGCACGTACACACAGTAGTTGGGCCAGGCCAGAGTCTGAGCTGCCTCCATAGCTCCCACAGCAGGTCCACATGCTTGCTGCTGCAGTTCTGGGACCTTACCTCAGTGGATCTGCCAGTGGCCTGGTGAAAACAATGCCTGAGAGTCATCAGGGCCAATTGCTGGCATACCCACAGTTAAGGTGGAACCGAGAGCAGTGCCAACACCTGTGTACTTTGTGAGCCTGCACAACAGGTGAAAGGGGATACAACAGCACATTCACAGGTGAAGAGCTCCAGCCGAGGAAAACTCAGTGGCTTCTCTCCCAGTGGGAGTACTCCAATCCTGCCTACCTCACACCACAGATCAGAAACACAGCTAAGGAACAGATCTGGGGGCCTCTACTCCAACAACTAGGGAGCAGGCCCCACCCCTGAGAGGGCATTGAAAACCACAGAGCAAAGGGGAGGCTCTGATCAATATCCAGGGCAGGCTCTGACAACACCAGTCAAACCCCCTAACAAGTGGGTAATGGCACAAGTGTCTGGACAAACCTCACCTATCAGAGGGCAGACACCAGAAGCAAGGGGAACTAGGAACCTGCAGCCTGAGCAAAGGAGACCACAAACACAGTAAGTTAGAAAAAATGAGATGACAAAGAAATATGGTGCAGATGAAGGAACAAGATAAAAACCTAAAAGAACAACTAAATGAAGAGAAGATAGGCAATCTACCTGAAAAAGAATTCAGAGTAATGATAGTAAAGATGATCCAAGATCTTGGAAAAAGAATAGAAGCACAAATCAAGAAGACACAAAAAATGTTTAACAAAGAACTAAAAACAAACAGAGGTGAACAATACAATAACTGAAATGAAAAATACACTAGAAGGAATCAATAGCAGAATAGCAGAGGCAGAAGAACAGATAAATGACCTAGAAGACAGAATGGTGGAAATCTCTGCTGCAAAACAAAATAAAGAAAAGAGAATGAAAAGAAATGAGGACAGTGTCAGAAATGTCTGGAACATTAAACACACCAACATTCAAATTATAGGAGTCACAGAAGAAGAAGAAAAAGAGAAAGGGCCTGAGAAAATATTTGATGAGGTTATAGTCAAAAACGTCCCTAACATGGGAAAGAAAATAGTCACCCAGGTCCAGGAAATTCAGAAGGTCCCATACAGGATAAACCCAAGGAGGAACAGTCAAGACACATAGTGATCCAACTAACAAAAATTAAATACAAAGAAAAAATATTAAAAGCAAGAAGGGAAAAGCAACAGATAACATACAAGGGAATGCCCATAAGGTAATCAGCTGATTTTTCAGCAGAAATTCTACAGGCCAGAAGGGAGTAATAGGACATACACAAATTGATGAAAGGGAGAAAACTACAAACAAGAATACTCTACCAGCAAGGCTCTCATTCAGATTTGATGGAGAAGTCAAAAGCTTTAGAGACAAGCAAAAGCTAAGAGAATTCAGCACCACCAAACCAGCTTTACAACAAATGCTAAAGGAAATTCTCTAGGCATAAAACACAAGAGAAGAGAAAAAAAGAGGAAGGGAAGAAAAAAGACCTACAAAAAGAAACCCCAAACAATTAAGAAAATGGCAATAGGAACCTACATATGGATAATTACCTTAAATGTAAATGGATTAAACGCTCCAACCAAAAGACACAGATTGGCTGAATGGGTACAAAAACAAGACCAGTATATGTGCTCTCTACAAGAGACCCATGTCAGACCTAAGGACACATACAGGATGAAAGTACGGAGATGGAGAAAGGTATTCCAAGCAAAGGGAAATCAAAAGAAAGCTGGAGTAGCAATATTCATATCAGACAAAATAGACTTTAAAATAAAGACTGTTACAAGAAACAAGGAAGGACACTACATAATTGTCAAGGGATCAATTCAAGAAGAAGCTGTAACAATTATAAATATATATGCACCCAACATAGAAGCACCTCAATATATAAGGCAAATGCTAACAGCCATAAAAGGGGAAATTGACAGTCACACAATAATAGCAGAGGACTTTAATGTCCCAATTACACCAATGGGAAAATTAATAAGGATAAAAAGCCTTAAATGACACATTAGTCCAGATAGACATAATTAATATCTATAGAACATTCCATCTGAAAGCAGCAGAATACACTTTCTTCCCAAGTGCATACAGAACATTCTCCAGAATAGGTCACATCTTGGGTCACAAATCAAGCCTCAGTAAATTTAAGAAAACTGAAATCATATCAAGCATCTTCTCTGATCACAACGCTATGAGATTAGAAATCAATTACAGGGAGAAAATGTATAAAACACAAACACGTGGAGGCTAAACAATATGTTACTAAATAACTGCACTGAAGAAATCAAAGAGGAAATCAAAACATACCTAGATACAAATGACGATGAAAACACCATGACCCAAAACCTATGGGAAGCAGCAAAAGCAGTTCTAAGAGAGAAGTTTATAGCAATACAATCTTACCTCAAGAAACAAGAAAAATCTCAAAGAAACAACCTAACCTTACAGCTAAAGCAATTAGAGAATGAAGAACAAAAATCCCCAACTTTAGTAGAAGGAAAGCAATCATAAAGATCAGAGCAGCATAAATGAAATAGAGACAAAGTAAACAATAGCAAAGATTAATAAAACTAAAAGCTGGTTCTTTGAGAAGATAAACAAAATTGATAATCCTTTAGCCAGACTCATCAAGAAAAAAAAGGGAGAGGACTCAAATCAATAAAATTAGAAATGAAAAAGGAGAAGTTACAACTGACACCACAGAAATACAAAGGATCATAAGAGACTACTACAAGCAACTATATGCCAATAAAATGGACAACCTAGAAGAAATGCACAAATTCTTAGAAAGGTACAATCTTCCAAAACTGAACCAGGAAGAAATAGAAAATATGAACAGACCAATCACAAGTATTGAAATTTAAACGGTGATTAAAAACAAAAAATCTTCCAACAAACCAAAGTCCAGGACCAGATGGCTTCACAGGCAAATTCTATCAAATATTTACAGAAGAGTTAACACCTACCCTTCTGAAACACCTCCAAAAAAATTGTAGAGGAAGGAACACTCCCAAGCCCATTCTATGAGGCCATGATCACCCTGACACCAAAACCAGACAAAGATATCACAAAAAAAGAAAATTACAGGCCAATATCACTGATGAATGTAGACGCAAAAATCTTCAACAAAATACTAGCAAACTGAATCCAACAGCACATTAAAAGTATCATACACCATGATCAAGTGAGATTTATCCCAGGAATGCAAGGATTCTTCAATATATGCAAATCGATCAATGTGATTCACCACCTCAACAAATTGAAGAATAAAAACCATATAATCATCTCAATAGATGCAGAAAAAGCTTTTAACAAAATTCAACACCATTTATAATAAAAATTCTCCAGAGAGTGGGCATAGAGGGAAACTACCTCAACATATTAAAGGACATATACAACACACCTACTGCTAACATCATACTCAATAGTGAAAAGCTGAAAGCATTTCCTCTAAGATCAGGAACGAGACAAGGATGTCCACTCTCACCACTATTATTTAACATAGCTTTGGAAGTCCTAGACATGGCAATCAGAGATGAAAAAGAAGTAAAAGAATCCAAACTGGAAAAGAAGGAGTAAAACTGTCACTATTTGCAGATGACATGATGCTATACATAGAAAATCCTGAAGATGAAATCCAGAAAACTACTAGAGCTCATCAATGAATTCAGTAAAGCTGCAGAATACAAAATTAATACAAGAATCTGTCACATTTCTATACACTAACAATGTAAGATAGGAAAGAGAAATTAAGGAAACAATCCCATTTACCATCTCATCTAAAGAAATAAAATGCCTAGGAATAAACCTACCTAAGGAGGCAAAACACGTGTACTCAGAAAACTGTAAGACACTGATGAAAGTAATTGAAGATGACACAAACAGAAGGAAGGATATACCATGTTCTTGGATTGGAAGAATCAATATTGTTAAAATGACCATACTACCCAAGACAATTGACAGATCAAATGCAATCCCTGTCAAATTACCAATGTCATTTTTCACAGAACTAGAACAAAACAATTTTAAATTTGTATGGAAACACAAAAAACCTGAATAGTCAAAGAAATCCTGAGAAAGAGAAACAGTGCTGGAGGAATCAGCCTCCCAGACTTCAAACTATACTACAAAGCTACAGTAATCAAAACAGTATGGTACTGGTGAAAAACAAGAAATATTAATCAATGAAACAGGATAGACTGCTCAGCAATAAACCCATGCACCTTTGGTCAATAAATCTAGGACAAAGGAGGCAAGAATATACAATGGGGAAAACATGGTCTTATCAGTAAGTGGTGCTGGGAAAACTGGACAGCTCCATGTAAAAGAATGAAATTTGAACATTTTCTCACACCATATATACAAATAAACTCAAAATCGATTAAAGACCTAAGTGTATAAATGGACACCATACAACTCCTAGAAGAAAACATACACTCTTTGACATAAGTCTTAGCAATATATTTTTGGATCTGTCTCCTCAGGCAAGGGAAACAAAAGCCAAAACAAACAAGTGGCACCTAATTCAACCTAAAAGCTTTTGCACAACTAAGGAAACCCTAAAAAATATCAAAAGCCAACCTACGGAATGGGAGAAGATATCTGCAAATGATATGTCTGATAAGGGGTTAATATCCAAAATATATAAACAGCTCATACATCTCAATATCAAAAACCCAACAATCCAATTAAGAAATGGGCAGAAGACCTGAATAGTCTCCCTAAGAAGACATATAGATGGCTACAGGTACATGAAAAGATGCTCAATATCACTAATCACCAGGGAAATGCAAATCAAAACCACAGTAAGATATCACCTCACACCTTTCAGAATGTCTACCATGAAAAAGTCTACAAGTAGCAAATATTGGCAAGGATGTGGAGAAAAGAGAACCTTAGTTCACTGTTGGTGGGAATGTAAATTGGTGTAAGCACTATGGAAAACTGTATGGAGGTTCCTTAAAAAACAAACAAAAAATACAGTTACCATATGATCCTGCAATCCCACTCCTGGGCATATATCTGGAGAAAATTCCAATTTGAAAAGATACATGCACCCCAATGTTCATAGCAGCACTATTTACAATAGCCAAGACATCAAAGCAACCTAAATGTCCATTGATAGATGAATTTATAAAGAGGATGTGGCACATGTATGCAATGGAATATTACTCAGCCATAAAAAGAGAATGAAATAATGCCATTTGCATCAATGTGGATGGACGTAGAGATTATCATACTAAGTAAGTCAGACAGGGAAAGACAAATATCATATGGTATCACTTATTTTTGGAATCTAAAAAAGCATGATAACAATGAACTTATTTCAAAACAGAAATAGGCTCACAGAGATAGAAAACAAAATTATGGTTACCAAAGGGGATAGTGGGGATGAGGGGGACAAATAAATTAGGAGTTTGGGATTAACATACACACACTACTATATATAAAATAGGTAAACAACAAGTACCTACTGTATAGCACAGGGAACTATACTCAGTATCTTGTAATATCCTATAATGGAAAAGAATCTGAAAAAAAGAATATATATATCTATATATACATATATATATGTCACTTTGCTTTGCACTTGAAACTAACACAACATATAAAAGGAAGACAATGGAAGAATGGATTAAAATTTTAAAAACATGATCTACCTATAAAAGACTCACAAAGATACAAAGACAAAATAAGTTGAAATTTAAAGGATGCAAAAAAATATTTCACTCAAATAGCAACCAAAGAGAACAGAAGTAGCTATATTATCAGACAAAATAAACTTTAAGGAAAAAATGTGCAAGAGACAAAAAAGGATATTATATATTGATAAAAGTTCAAATTCATGAAGAAGATATAACAATTCATAAACATATACATATACAACTAACAGCAAGTTCCATGAAGTGAAATTGACAGAACTGAAGGGAGAAATAGACAGTTCTACAATAATAGTTGGACAATGTGATATCCTATTTTCACTAATGGATAGGACAACCAGGCAGATGATCAGTAAGTAAATAGAAGACTTGAAAAACTACAAACTAATCAGACCTAAAAGACATATACAGAACACTCTACTCAACAGCAACAGAATACACATTCTTCTCAAGTATATATGGGCCATTCTCCAATGTATATCTCCATACTTAGTACACAAAAAAAGCCTTACTACATTTTAAAGATTGAAACCATACAAAGTGGGCTTCCCTGATGGCACAGTGGTTAAGAAATCACCTGCCAATGCAGGGGACATGGGTTTGAGCCCTCGTCCGGGACGATCCCACATGCTGCGGAGCAACTAAGCCCGTGAGCCACAACTACTGAGCCCACGTGCGCACCTAGAGCTGGTGCTCTGCAACAAGAGAAACCACCACAATGAGAAGGAGCCCGCGCACCACAATGAAGAGTAGCCCCCAAGTGCCGCAACTAGAGAAAGCCCGAATGCAGCAATGAAGACCCAACGCAGCCCAAAATAAATAAATTTATTTTAAAATAAAGAGAAATCAAATAAAGTATCTTTCCAAACACAATGGAATGAAACTAAACTGTACTAATAAAAGGAAAACTTAGAAACTCACAAATATGTGGGAAGTAAACAACACACTCAAGCAACTGATGGATGAAAGGAGAAGTCGCAAAGTAATTTTGAAAATATCTTGAGACAAATGAAAATAGAAACATGTCATACCAAAACATATGGGATGCATCAAAAGCAGTGCTAAGAGGTAAATTTATAGGGGCGAATGTTTACTTTGAAAAAGAAGAAAAATATCAATCCTTCTCAAACTCTCCGAAAATATTGAAGAGGAGGAACATGTCCTAATTTATAATTTGGAGCAACTGTTACCCTGATATCAAGGCCAGAAAAAGACACTAAAAGAAGAGAAAAACTACAGACCAAGATCCCTTATGAATATTAATGCAAAATCCTCAATAAAATACTAGCAAACTGAATTCAACAGCTAACATCCTGTTTAATATAATAAAAGAATAGTACACCATAACCAAGTGGGAGTTATTCCTGTAGTGAAAGGATATTTCAGTGTACAAAAAAAATAAAAAAAAAATCAATCAATGTAGTATACCATATTAACAGAATGAAAGGAAAAACCACATGACCATCTCAGGGTACTGGGTTCAGTTCCTGGTCAGGGAACTAAGATCCCACAAGCTGCGGGGCACAGCCAAAACAACAACAACAAAAAATTCCCGGAAGAATGGATAAATAAAATGTGGTATACCTGTGCATGTATACATACATACATACATATATATATATATGTATATGTGTGTGTATATATATATATATATATACACACACATACACACAATGAAATACTATTCATCCATCAAAAGGAATAAAGTTTTGATACAGGCTACAACATGGATGAACCTGAATAAATTATGCTACGTGAAATGAGCCAGAAGGAAAAGGACAAATAATGAATGATTCCACTCATATGAAATATCTAGAATTGGCATTATTCATAGAGACAGAAAGCAGATTAGAGGTTACCTGTGGCCAGGTATGCAGGCAATGGGGATTTGTTGCTACATGGGTACAGTTTCTTTTGGGGTAATGAAAATGTTTTGAATTAGTGGTGATGGTCACACAATATTATGAATGTAATACACTTATATATGGTAAAATGGCAAATTTTGCTATGGACTGAATTATGCTATGGTCCTCTGAAAATTTGTATATTGAAGCTGTAACCCCCAATGTGATGGTATCTTGGAAATGGTGTTGGGAAAATTAATAGTCTTGTTCAGGCTTCAGAAACAACAATGGGCCTTTGACTAAACAAAGACCCTGAAAGAAGCTCCATACCGAACTGCTGGACTACGTGCAGGTCAGCTGAATCGGTGAAAGCAGGTTTTGAGAACCAACAGATAAAAAAGGGAGTAAGTCACGAAGCTTCCTGGACCTTGGGAATCTGGCCAGTTCCCAGGGATCAGCGAACATTCTGAAACTTAGACTAAAGTATCAAAGCATTTATGCTAATAGCCAGAGCTGCATATTTGCATGTAAGCTGATGACTACCGGCTTGCAGCTTGGCGTGAAAAGCAGGACTCCTTTGAGCGGCACTCTGAAGTCTCACCCGTTGGATGGATGCACCGACCGGGACCTTCCCAATTGGGACTCCAGATTGCTGCTGTTCCAGGGACTTCCCAGCATTGCTTGGATCTGGATGTAGGTGTTTCCCCAGTTGGTGATGTATGCGCTTTTATCTCTTTCTCTATATATTGCTTGTTCTGCCAACGTGGTGATGCAAATTCTCCCAGGTTGGTGATGTTGCTTGTTTTTCCCAATTTGGTAATGTATGTACATTTATTTTTCTCTCTCTCTATATATAACTGGTCCTTACACTGTAACTTACTACTAATATAATAAAATTTCCTTATTTCTTGCTTATTGATGTGTGGCGTGGTTATTTTGCCGGTGAATCCTCTGAACCTGAAGTTGAAAGCACGTCTTTCAGCAAAACAAATGGGGCCTCTGGGAGGTTCAGATCATGTAATGATGGTGGGACCTTTAAGGTGGGAAGAGACCAGAGAGCTTAGTTCCTGCCCTTCCTTTGTGCCATGTAAGGACACAGTGAGAAGGCAACTATCTACAAGCCAGGAAGAGAGCCCTCACCAGGAACCGATTCTGTTAGCACCTTGATCTTGGATTTCCCAGCCTCCAGAACTATGAGGAATACATGTCTGGTGTTTAAGCCTTCCAGCCTAAGCCTATGGCGTTTTGTTATAGCAGCCTGAGCTAAGACTTTTGTGTTTATATATATTTTACCACAATTAAAAAAGAAGAAAGAAACCTCAACTGTATTCCTAAATACAAGCAGCAAAGAGAAAAGTTAAATAACAAAAAACATACCATTTACAATGAAATAAAAATATAAAAATCACCTAGGATTAACCTAAAACTATGACACATTGGCAGGTGGCAGGGACCCCTGCACTCAGTGGTCTTCAGACACTGCACATGCACTCTGCAGGCTGCTTCTCCTAATATGTGTACAGTTCATGTTTTCCAAAAATCTGTCTTAAACTCTGTCTCATTTGCCTCAGTTTTTACATGGGGGGTAATAATGGACTTGGATGAAAAAGCTAATAGTCATTTCTGAGGAATGACAATATGAGTGATTTTTATCTTCTCTTTTGTGTTTTTCTGTACTTCCCAAATTGACTAACATCAGAATACATTTTTCATAATCAGAAAAATGACATTGGTTGTTAAATATGTGTAACATATTTAACTTTTCTTTTCTCTGAACTCCCACTTGATCCCTATTCAGGTCTGCATGAATTGGGGGAAGAGCATCCAGGCTCCCCATCATCTGACCTGCATCAAATGTCTCCACCCACACCCTCTCTTCCTGCCCTTCCACCCTTGTCCCTGCTGTCATTCACCTGAGGCCTCCTTCCCTCCAGCAGTCAGTGCCCTGCCCCTTCCTGTGACCACCTCAGTACATGATTTCTGCTCTCTAAATCCCTCCCTTACTGCAGGAGGGGGCAGCGTCTCTCCATCCACTCTCCTCCACTGTGTCCCATAGAAGCCCTCAGCCGGGTTCAGGTGGGCACACAGGAAGGATTTGGAGCAGTAGCTCGGCTCTGACTGCTGGGCGCTGCTGTGAGGCACTGTGCAAGTCCTCAACTCTTGAAACCTCATTTTTCGCACCTACAAAATGTAGAAATTAGTATCAATGTCATAACGTTGCAGGAAAGAAAGTGGGGCGCGAGAGGATGGTCACGTACCAGGTCTCAGGCAAGTCCCTGGGACGGCCACTGAGTGGCTTGGCTTCATGCAGGAAAGAATTCAAAAGTGAGCCACAGTAAAGTGAAAGGTTTATTCAGGAAGAAACACACTCCACAGACAGAGTGGGCCATCTCAGAAGGCGAGAGGCGCCAGGGTACGGGGTTGTCAGCTTTTATAGGGCTGCGTAATTTCATAGGCTAATAAGTGGGGGGATTATTCCAACTATTTGGGGGAAGGGGCAGGGATTTCCAGGAATTGGGCCACCGTCCACTTTTTGGTCTTTTATGATCTGCCTGGGAACTTTCATGGCACCTGTGGATGTGTCGTTTAGGATGTTCATGTATTACGATGAGTGTATACTGAGACTCAAGGTCTAGTGGAAGTCAGTCGTCCACCATCTTGGACCTAGTTGGTTCTAACCGGTTTCTGTCATGTCCTCAACGGCTGTCATTCTTTTAAAGGCTGTGCCCTGCCCCCCTCCTATCTCATTAAGGATGTGATGGCAATAAAACAAAGCAATCTGTGTAACTAGTGAGTATAGTATACCTAGTCTACATTAAACACTCAATAATTCTAAAGCAACTTGAATCAAACACAGATTTTAGATCAGATGAACCCAGGTTCAAGGCCCTGCACAGCTATTTGTTAGTCATCTATCCCAAAGGTGGTTTCTTAACTTCTTAAATCTCAATTTCCTCACTGAAAAGTGGGTATGATAGGGCATTGACTGTTGTGTGGTGCCGTGCACCAGGTGCTGTGCTGAGCATTTCCATTCTAGGGAGCGCACAGCCAAGGAGGACTTGGACACGTCCCAGGCTTGGCAGCACACTAGAAACACCTGGGCAGGTTTAAAAATCCTGACGCTAGCTCTGCCCTGCCCTGGGGGTTCTGAGCAGAGGGCCTGAGGTGTGGCCTAAGCACGTTTTAAGAGCTTCCCGGAAACCCCAATAAGTACACATCAATGACCTGCTCCCAGAGAATTCTCTCACACTTAATTTGTTGTTGAACATATTCCTCAGTGACTGTTTGATGTACTGAAGACATAGTGGTGGGGTGGTCTCCAGTCTTGAGACAGGGTATCCCAATTCCCACACACTTCATGTCAACTCAAAAGGAGTCTGATGGGTGGGCCGGCTCCAGTCTTATCTGTTTACAACTGATAACAAGAAAGAGGACCTTCCCTGGACAGGGCGGGGGAGGGGGGGAGGGGTGGGAGCGGGGAGGGGTGTTGGTCTGCCTGCCCACCAGAGGCCCTCCAGCTGCTCCCTGGCAACCCCTTCCAGCAGGGTCTTATTAACTAAGCAAACCTGGGCTCCTCCTAGTGAAATGCAAAACTCTTTGTAAGACCTTTAAGTAAATGAGAGCAAGTGTCAGAGTGTTTTATCACCCCTAAGCCTTCAGCCCATTCCCTCCTCAGAGCTGACTTCAGATCTTAAGCAAACAGCCAGAGATGGGACATTCATCCTATTTCTAGCCTCAATCCAGAGCTAACTTCAGATCCTAAGCAAACAGCCAGAGATGGGACATTCATCCTATTTCTAGCCTCAATCCTGTCTTGCTGGCAAGACATTTCCCTTCCTTTTTCTACAGTTTCCATTTATAAGATGCATATTTTCAAAACCTTATTTGATGTAGGAAATATCGTGATGTCTGAGATTTGCCTTAAAAAACACCAAGAAAAGAAAAGTGTGGAGGAAAATAACACTTAAGATTGGCAAAGGTTGATTGTTGAACCAAATGTTATTGAATCATCATCCTAGCTTTTGTGTATATTTGAAAATACAAAATTTAATAAAAGAAACTGTAGATTTTACAAACTACTTATAAAACGTTAAATATTGTCAGAAAGGTTTGGATTCAATATCTTCTTATAAACTGAACAATTTTAAAACTTTTTATTCAAAGAAATATAATCCTTTAGCTTATCCGCGGTTTTTAGTGTACAACCCACGTCGCTCATAAAGAACTTTCTATTGATTTAAAGTCATATATATACTTATTTTCATATGTAACTAAATTATGGTTTTTGATTTAATAACCCTTAAGTCTAAAAGTATATTTGTCATGACTCCCACTACAGATGCTTCACGAAGGTATGAGGCAACCTCCTCGTGTCTCCTGAGTTTTGCCCACTGAGATCTGCAGGTCCTGGTCCTGGAAGCTCACAGACCCAGCTTTTGGAAGGCTTCATGGCGGCCAGGCTCACCAATTCCCTACTAGTTTATTTAATGGCATCTTTAATTAACCTCCCATTTAAAGGTTTAAAACATTAAATCAGTATCAAAGACTATTTCATCTTTTGAGGAAGCATGCTATTTTTAGAAAGTAGTTTTTATGCAAAAATCAAAGAACAATTTGATCCAGAGTTGCAAGGTGTCCTCTGCAGTGTGATAAAAGGGCCCAGTCCTTATTTTGGCAATTAGAAAAACTGAAAATTAGCAAGACCCAGAAGAGGCCCCCAAACCATTCCCCTCTTGGATACAGAGCAGGCCCCTCATCAGACACTAGCAGGTGGCAGTTACCCCTGTGCTCAGTGGTCTTCAGATACCCGGCACCCTGCAGCCTTCTTGTAATATCTGTGCATTTCATGTTTTTCAAAGATCTAAATGCCAAAAGCTTTGGACTTAAACTCTAAGCCTCACTGAAACATGAGGGGTAATAAGAGTGCCTCCCCCGAGGGGTGCTGTATTAAGTGGGTAATGAATATGATATATTCACCACTATGCTAGGCACAGAGAAAAGGCCCTGTTTGTGAAAATATTGATGCATCCTCAGAAAGGAGGTATGAAAGGACTCTCTTTATCTTCATGCTCCCCACTCAAGGCTTTTGGAACTCAAGTCTGCTGGTTCTGAGGCAGGAGATAGATGGGCCCCAGGCTGAACAGCTGAAGTTTCTTCCCTGTGGACAGAAACTCCATAACAGTAGGAGAGAGAGAGAAGGCTGGGCCCCGCCCAGGTAAGAGATAAAAGACCACAGATTTCTCATTCTCAGTCAAGGAGACCTTCCTGACTACACATGTGCAGAAAGGCTCCTTGGGTCAAAAAGGGAGGGGGTGCTGCCCCATAGTAAGTGATGTCAACCTTCCCACAGGCCTCTTCGCTAGAATCCACCTTGGCTAAGAGATGTGCCCACAACTCATGGGAGGACCCTGAGATGTACCAAATACAGACTCAGAATGAGGCAAAGCAAGATGACTGGCCAAAGGAAACCCGGCAGAAATGCCCCATAAAAATGATTCAAACTACCACGAGGGCGTGACTCTCCTCTGAGCCCACCCGTGTGTCTATCCACACATACCCTTTTTCCTCCTAATAAACACTTTACTTGCTTCACTACTTTCCATCTCTACGTGGAAATTCATTTCTACACAGCTGATGGGCCAGGGCCTTGTCACTGGCCACTGGTGGTGGTGGTCTAGTGGCTAGGATTCAGCATGCTCACTGCCGAGGCCTGACTTCAACCTCTGGCCGAACCGAAACCCTGCTTTAAGCTGCTGCAGGCAGAGGCCACCAGAGATCAATTCTGTCCCACACAACTGGTCCCTTCTCTAGTTGGGCTCCTCACCATCCCCCAGTACAAGGAGTGTGCAATATAAAATCTCTATTTTCCTATGAAAGCTTTTTGTTCACGTTGAGGTTTTAAGTTTTTGTTTTTTTCAGGGAGGGAAAGGCTTGTTGCTTTGGTCACCGATGTTTTACATTAGGGGTTGACCGCTCCTGCTGCTATCAGTACAGTAAACACTGTTGGGGAGAGAATCCGGCTGTGTCTCCACCCCACCCTGCCCCCACCCCCAGCCGGGTCTCATTGAGGGGATGATCCCTGAGGCTCACTTTTGGGCCCTGCCTGTCACAGCCTGCCTTTGCCTAAGCGAGTTGCACAGCAGAACTCAGAGACCTCATTGCTGTTTCTCACTGCTGTTTCTCGTGGCCTGGGTAGAGAGTAGGAAATACCTGTGTCTTCTGTACTTATCCATCTTGGCTCCTGAGGCAGTTCTACCAGGACCTGCAGTAAAGACACCTTCAAATACAAAAACTGTCAGACTCAGCTTCCTTGGAGATCCTCAATGTATCCATGAGAGAAGGAGACTTTTATACCAGACGTGTCAGTAGGAAAATGACCCGGAGCCACTCTGTTAGGTAAGAACGGAGATCATCTAGATCTCAGAGCCAAGAGGGGTGTTGAAGAGCCTGAATAAATTGCAATGCATGCACGATGTTCCTTCTCTTAAAGGGACACATACACTCTTGGTCTCAACATCTTTCTAAGGGATGACAACATTAATCAAAATCTACAAGTTACAAAATGACTGCATAATATTTATTGTACATTAAAAATATACCTACACATTATATACTCATATATTTGTATATGAATGCATTACATCTTATACATATATAAATTTCTGCTCATACTTTTTTATATTTTAAACTTTGATAACTTTCTTTAAATATTCTAGGCTTCTGTTTATGATCAGTTTGGCATTACAGATCATCCACGTGGGAAACAGTAAGAACCATTTTGTTTATAGTCTCAGTTTTTGTTGCATATTTGCTTCTCAATCATGATCAGTCTCATATTTTCAATTAACTTTTTAAGGCTATCAAAGAGAGAAATATAAAGGTAGTAGAGAAGGAATCAACAGTGCTACAGCTCAGAAGCTCCAGCAGAAAACACTCGATTGGACCTCGAATAATTTTAGGGAGGAGAACGACAGCGCGGAGGGCTGGAGGCCGCAGGTTTCATTGCCCTACTCGCGGACTTTCCGAGAGCGTAAGTCGCGATGCTGCCCACAAAGGTCATCTCGGTCAGTGAACTCTGAGTTTATAAAACATTTTAACATCTTCAAATAATGATACCTTATAAAGTAAAAAATATTTTCTAGTGAGGTGCTCTTTTACTCTGAAAAATGTTTTACTATTTTATTGGTAAAACGTTGCGTTCGCTCTTAAACGGGTATTTTTCTGCGGGTCCAGAGCACTGTGATTTTAATGTATTTAAAGCAACTATCCCAACCCAGGATAATAGCGGACCTTTGCTCGTCTTATTGCAGACTCTCAGGCTCCAGACCCCTGGTCCCCAGGGGGTCCGCAGTGGAGGTGGGGGCATGGATGGGCAGTGGTGGAATTAAAAAAAAAATTTTTTTTTTTTGCCTTCTTCACACCCGTGGGTGGTCCCCGCCCGCCCGAGAGGCCAGTCTTTAATCACCATCTTGGGAAGTCACAGCCTAACTTTAACATGTGAAAGGAGGAAAGAAAGAACACCCTACTTGTAGGGGGCAGGGTTTCCCGTCTGTCTTAGGGCTCCGGCTCCTTCCTGACCCGCAGGCACCCCAGGTAGTTCGTGTTTTAATCCTTAAGTTAACAAGCAGGGTTTACCTGAGCAAACACTCTTAGCAGGGAGCCAATTTTATTGCCTCCCGGCGGCGATCTTACTCGGCCCTCCTCGGGCTTCTCAGATGCAGAGGGCTGCGCGCGGAGCTGACGCCCAGGCCTCCCCCACAGGTGCGCCCCCGCGGCCGCGCTGCTGCCGGAACGGCGGCACCTGCGTACTGGGCAGCTTCTGCGTGTGCCCCGCTCACTTCACCGGCCGCTACTGCGAGCACGACCAGAGGCACAGGTAGGCGGATGGTTGAGCAGGTTACGGGCTGGGCGGGGCAGAGGGGGCGCAGCGGGCGGCGGGGGCGCGCGAGGCGGGGCCGTGGGCGCGCGAGGCGGGGCCGTGGGCGCGCGCGCCCGCGCACTGACGCCGGGCCTGCGCCTCCGCAGCGAATGCGGCGCGCTGGGGCACGGAGCCTGGACCTTCCGCGGCTGCCGCCTCTGCAGGTGTGTCTTTGCGGCCCTGCACTGCCTCCCGCTACAGACACCCGGCCGCTGTGGTAAGAAGACCCGCGTACTGTGCCTACAACCCACACACAGGGGCAGCTGCTCCTTCCTACCCAGAGATCCATAGCGATCTCCCTGTGCCAGACGATCCAGGCATGGGCAACCTGGGTCGATTCATGACTCGGGAAGGTCGTCGTGAATCACTCAGTGTATTACTATTACTGTCATTTAAAAATTTATTCCTAAGCGTCCCATATCCCGATTGCCGAGTGTATACGTGATGTCCTTAAGCGTCCTTTACAGAGAGCAGAATTCGGGGAGCGCGCAAGCTGGTAAGCAGAGCCCCGCCTGGCAGACAGGTATTTCTCTACACTAAGCCAACACCACCTTCTCACCTGTGAAATGCGAGGGAATGCTGGAGCAGGACGGGAGCAGTCCTGCATGGCCAGGTGCTGCCCTTCAAGGCCAACCCATCAGTGCTCCCAGGGAAGGAAGGCGCCTGGTAACCACAGCTCAGACCTGCCACATAAAAGCCAGTGGGGTGTGGAGAGCACGCAGGGTGAACATGCATTTATGAAGATTCTGAGCAGTTCCCAACTCAATGCAAATGGTTTGCTTGTAAAACTAAGTAAGGAACGTGAACTTCCGAGGTCAGAAAACAAAAAAATGCCCTGCTGCTGAGCCATCGTCTTGGGCAGGGACCAGGGACACAAGTAAAGAAGGCACTCCAGTTCCATCGCCCTCTCGCCTTTTCAGTAAGCTCTGGCTGGGACAGCAGTGAGGGGCTCAGTTAATGCAGGCACAGCCCTTCAGCCCTCTTTACAGCCCTGGGTGTGCTCCATGTGAAGCCCTTAGGCCCACTCTCCTGTTCCTCCCTGCACTACAGTCAACCCTGGGCAAATTCCACTATCTAAGGGCACGCATAGTGGTAGCACAAACCTTCATCCCCGCTTCACACCCCCTTGTCCACTGTCAGGACTGCAGGAGAGGGGCAGCACTCTTGGCGGCAGAGCCCTCTTGGTGGGGTTCCCTGGGTGGGGCCCCTAGTGGAGGAACACACTTAATGAATGCTCAGCCTCCCTCCTCTGCAACCTGGATTAGCAGTCTAGTGACACTCTTAGTGAAGGTGCAGCCCTTCAACCCCACAGCTGCTCCCCCTTCTCAGCCAGCTCCACCTGGTACATGCAGTGTCTGTGGGGGGGAGTGTGATTACAGTACAATATCCTTTCCCTCCCTCCCTCTCCTACTGGGCTCTCTGTTTGCTGGGCCTGTGCCCCTGATTCACTAGCTGCTCTTTCAGCGCCCCAGAGAATGGAGGACAAAATTATGTAATAAGCATCAGAACTGCAGATGGTGCCTATGTAGTCCTACAGGTGAAGTCATTTCCCACTTGTCATTGGTGCCCCCAGCAGTGATGTGGGGAAAGGGCTAGCTGTGATCATTTCCAATCTTCTAAGCAAGGCCAGCTTGGGTTCAGAAGCAACAGAGCAGGAACTGGGTTCTAGGATGTCTGCTCACATCCTGGGAAACATCCAAGACTGGGACTGCTGTCCGCTAAGGACAGTGACAGCGACTCTGAAAATGTGGCTTCTGCTCATCAAAGTTGAACAAAATAGTGCAGTCATCTTTCAGAGTAATTTGTCAGGTGCAGAAAGGGCAGTTACCTTTTGTACTCTTTGACCCATTGATTCTGCTTCAGGGCAGGTGACAGCGGTGGTGACTGTGTTGACAGTGGTTATGATGACATGAGGATGACGATGATAATTATAGCAGCTGCACTGATAGATGGTTATGATGATGTGAGAATGGCAATCATCATGATGATAACTGTCTTTATTAGCTCTCAGTATATTTCAGGGACTTTATACACTTAATCCTATTCAATTCTCATAACAAGCCTAGGAAATAGGTATTATCCCTTTTATATTTGAGGAAACTGAAGCTTAGAGCGATTAACTCCTACAGTTTGTCTTTGTTTTTTTTTTTCCTTAAGAGATAATCACAGAGGTTAGTTGTTAATTTAGAAACAATATGGTATTTTGCAATAACATTTAAATTATTTTAAAATATAAATTAACATACCATGGCATATTGATATAAACATTGACATAATGATAATTAATATGTAATTAATATTAATCTGTGAATAAAATTGCTACTGTTCACAGAGTACATAAGCACATCCCTAAACTATGTCAAACACTTTTTTAAAAAATTGAGATATAATTGCCATATAACGTTATATTAGTTTCAGGTATACAACACAGTGATTTGATATTTGTATACATTGAGAACTGATAATCACAGCAAATCTAGTTAACCTCCATCACCACACATAGTAATAATCTTTTTTCTTGTGATGAGAACTTTTAAGGTCTACTCTCTTAGTAACTTTCAAATATGCACTACAGTGTTATTAACTATAGTCACCATGTCATACATTACATCCCCATGACTTATTTATTTTATAACTGAAGGTTTGTACCTTTTGACCCCCTTCACCCATTCGCTCCCCACCTTTGGCAATCACCAATCTGATTTTGGTTTCTTTCTTTTCTTTTCTTTCTTTCTTTCTTTTTTTTTTTTAGATTTTACAAAAAGTGAAATCAGAGGTATTTGTCTTTTTTGTCTGACTTGTTTTGCTTAGCATAATGCCTTCAAGGTCCATCTATGTTGTTGCAAATGGCAAGATTTCCTTTTTTTAATGGCTGAATAATATTCTGTTTTATATACATATATGTATATAGCTCACATTTTCTTTATCTATTCATTCATCAATGGACACTACGGTGCTTCCATGTCTTTTGTTCCATAGCTATTGTAAATAATGTGTAATGAACACAGAGATGCAGACATCTTCTAAAGTTAGTGTTTTCATTTCCTTTGCACAGATACCCAGAAACAGACTTGCTGGATCATATGGTAGTTCTATTTTTAATTTTTTGAGGAAGTTCCGTACTGTTTTCCACAGTGGCTGCACAAATTTACATTCCCACCAAAAGTGCACAAGCGTTCAGGGTCTGATTCTTAACCACTTTACCATTCCAGACTCTTCCTATAATTATCAGTATAAATTAAAGATGATATGTTTTGGAGTGTTTTTTTTTACACTAAAATTTTATTATGGATACAACCAGAACTTTTATTGGCAAAATCACATTTTTTATTGAATTTTTCTCTGAGCCGCTGAGTAGATTTGCCCTAAATATATCTTTTTTTAATTGAATGAAAGACTCTTTAAATTCTATAGTGCTTTACAATTTTCAGAAGTTTCACACACATGATTTCATATAATCCTATAATAACCCTTTTATTTTCCCTACGCCTATATTGCCCTTCCCCACTTTCTTCTCACCTCTGGTAACCACTAGTTTGTTCTCTATATCTGTGAGTCTGCTTCTTTTTTGTTTTATTCAATAGTTTGTTGTGTTTTTTAGATTCTGCATATAAATAATACCATACAGTATTTGTCTTTCTCTATCTGACATTTCACTAGGCATAATACCCTCCAAGTCCATTCATGTCGCTGAAATGGCAAAATTTCATTCTTTTTATAGCTGAGTAGTATTCCTGTGTGTGTGTGTGTGTGTGTGTGTGTGTGTGTGTGTGTGTGTGTGTGTGTGTATATCACATCTTCTTTATCCATTCATCTGTTGGTGGACACTTAGGTTGCTTCCATGCTTTGGCAATTGTAAATAATGTTGCTAATGAACATTGGAGTGCATGTATCTTTTTGAATTAGTGTTTTTGTTTTTTTTTGGATGTACACCCAGGAGTGGAATTGCTGGGTCTTATGGTAATTCTAGTTTTAGTTTTTTGAAAAACCTCCATACTATTTTCGACATTGGCTACACCAATTTATATTCCCACCAACAGTGTACAAAGGTTCCCTTTTCTCCACATTCTCAACATTTGTTCTTTGTGTTCTTTTTGATGATAACCATTCTGATAGTTGTGAGATGATATATCATTGTGGTTTGGATTTGCATTTCCCTGATGATTAGCAATGTTGACCAATTTTTCATGTGCCTGTTGGCCATCTGCATTTCCACTTTGGAAAAATGTCTACTCAGTTCTTCGGCCCATTTTTTTAAATCTGGTTTTTTGTTTTGTTTTTATGTTGAGTTGTATGAGCTGTTTATATATGTTGGATATTAACCCCTTATAGCTCATATCATTTGCAAATACTTTCTCCCATTCAGTAGTTGCCTTTTTGTCAGTGGTTTTCTTTTCTGTAAAAAAGCTTTTAAGTTTAATTAGGTCCCATTTGTTTATTTTTGCTTTTACTTCCTTTGCTTTTGGAGACAAATCCAAAAGAATACTGCTGTGATTTATGTCAAAGAATGTTCTGCCTGTGTTTTCCTCTAGGAGTTTAATTGTATACATGCTTACGATGTAGGTCTTTAATCCATTTTGAGTTTATTTTTGTGTTTGGTGTTAGGGAGTGTTCTAATTTCATTCTTTTACATGTAGCTGTCCAATTTTCCTAGCACCACTTATTGAAGAGACTGTCTTTTCTCCAATGTATAATCTTGTCTCCTTTGTCATAGATTAATTGACCATAAATGTGTTGGTTTATTTCTGGGCTTTTTAAGAATATTTTTGATAGTGTTATTTAGAATATTGAAAATTTGACCATGTTGTAAATCCAACAGCAGAATAATAGGTAAGTAAATGTTTTAACTCCTTTAATGGAAGATTATGATGACTTTGAAGAGTATATGGAAGATAGAATGGAAAACTGTATTTACAATATATTTCTACTGTGAAAGGACACATATGGATGGGGGATCACAAATAGATAACAACGTGCTACAAAACTGTGCTCCTCTGGCTCCTCCAGGGACCCAAAGGCCAAAGGATCTCCAAGGGCTCTCCCTGCTCTGATACTCTATGGGTCCAAGTTTGACAGGCTTTCTTAGTCCCAATATAATATCTTTTCAAGGGCAGGATAACCTGCCCTGTGAGGGTGCAGGGCAGGATAAAATTTATGCAAAATAATCTTGTTTGTTGGTGTGAGCTATTTTATAATTTTTTTCTGTTCCATGACCTAAAATAATGCTTTGTGCATAATAATTCTAAATAAATATTGAATGGATGACCTTTGACCTTTTAGTTCCAAATATAGTGCCAAAGAAGAAACACCATATAAGCTATTACCTACTATTATATTACATTAAAACAATCAGTTTTCAGTGCTTTAAATACAATATGCTTAAGACAGTTTAACTATCATTCTACCATTTTCTTCATTTACATTTGTTAATTTTGCATGTAAAGAGGCAATGTGGCATATAAAAAAAGCATGGGAAATCCCCAAAATACTTGTTCAAACCCCCCAAAATACTTGTTGTAATGTTCATGATCTTTATGAAAGGTTAAATAACTGTGCTTCAGTCTCCACAGCAGCAATATTTACCCCATTGGTTTGTTAAGATGAAAAGGCCCTATACCTGTTTCATATTATACATAAAGTAAAATATTGTTACTTTATTATCATCACCATCAACCGTATTCACATCAATACAATGAGGTTAGAAAAAATGACTTCATAATCTAGCACTTATATGCAAATTTACTGAAATGTGGTTTTTAGGTTGTGAACAATACCCATTACACTATTAACTGATGAGCACTGTTATAATTAGAGTTAAAAAAAAAATCAAGAAGAATGACAACCTTGGAGCTAGCAGTCCTTGATTCAGCCCAAGATCTCATTTTACCAAGAGGGTGATTCTTCCTACACACAGCCCAAAGAATTAAATATTTCTTTAGTATCAAGAACCATTATGTTCTAAAATTTAGAGTCTAAATAATGACACAGTGAAGTAGCAAATTCGAATGTCTTCAGAGATAAACAGGTCATGTGAATGTCAGATGGGGGTCAGGTCAAGCCTCACCTTCAAACCCAATTAAAAACAAATACAGTTCTGGCACAAAGCAGTCAGCCAACCAACCAACCAGCAAACGAACAGAGCCAGCCTGTGGGCCTATTGGAAGGATGGCCCTCCTAGGTCCTGGCCCCAGCTGGCTCTCAGCAGTGGGTGTGCTTTCCAGGAGAGAGCAGGCCCTTTGTCAGATCCCTCTGGGACATTCTCCCATGATAGGTGCCGTTTCAGTGGGGGAGCTTCTCTGGGTGTCATCACAGAGAGGAAACCATCTGGCTCTCCAGGGGCATTCAGGGGTATCTTCAAATTGGAAAGTTGGGGGAATGCTGGCTCTGGAACTCATACTGAAACCAGATATTATCCTCATCCAGGTAGCCTCCATTTAAATCCCCACTCAGTGGTGGTGACACAGTGACACATGCTGGGCATTCACAAATTTGATTTCACTTATATCTTCCTTTACATATATGCCTAGGACTAAAATAATGATAAAAATCTCTTCCATGTCTGCATAAGTCTAAAAAGAGACCTTTTGATAAGTGTATAATTAAAATCATCCATCGGTAGCACAGTTTCCTTTTTGGTATGACATAAAATAAGGACAAGCCATAGAACCATTGGTTTCATAGATTCTAATAAACAGTAAATATTAATAAAGCTTATTTTAATTTTTACTATCAGTATATAGTGGAAGTTCTAATATTTTCTCACTAAGCTCAGTGGGTGGCCTTGGGCCCCCTGGGAGGGACACTGCATGGTGCTCACAGCCCCAGTCTGGGGACCCCTGCTCGAGGGACGGACTCTGTCTAACCAAATTCACAAAGCCGGCTATAACAATGGCCTTTAAGTTCATATCCAAGAAAAGACGGCCAACAGGGCCTGAATCCTTCTCTCTGTGGGCAGCCTGTTCCCTTCCACCAGGGGAACATCAGTGAAGCTCAGTACAGGCTGACCCCTTCTTTACCTGTAGCTGATTCTCACGCTGGGACCACCTGTTGTATCATCAGCCTTCCTGGAACCTCCTCTGAGCCCACATGTTAAGGTTCCTGTTTTGTGGGGTTCTAGTACCCTGGAACAACCCTCTCCCGTGTGGGGTGGGGTGGGGAATGGTGCCCAGGTCTGGAGTGGGCCTGACCTCGGTCTTGTGCTGAGTGTGGCCTCCTGGACATGCCCACCATAGTCACCTACGGACAGATGCAGGGCAGGTCCCTGCTGCGGTGGCTCGTCTTCGTCATTGCTCATTAGTTTCTGACGGTTTATGCTCACCACAGGTTTTCACGTTCAGAAGGCAGTTTCTGGAGGAATCCTAGAGGACAGTGCTTGGAGGGTTTGTCGGGGGAAGAGAAGGCTGGCTTCTGCCAATCAGCCCTGGGGAAAAGGTCCCTTTAAGTTGGCCCTTTCCTCATCGGCATGCTTCCCTGCCCAGCTGACCCCACATCCAGCCCAGACTTGCTTGTGAGAATGTTTAGTGGAGTTTGTGCCCCTGCCTGCGGCCATGCCTGTGGGGCTTGTCAGCTTCACAGGGTAGCCACTCACCACCGGCGACTTTGGCCTCAACCCTTGCCCGTCTCACTACCCCAGAGATTCCCACTCAACACCTTTGGGCTGGGGTCCTAGCTATATAGAAAGCCAGACGCACGGAGCCTTGGGGCTCAGAGTGAGACCTGCAGTGGAGGAGCCACACTGCCTCAGCGGGGTGGTGAGCACTGCGGGTGGGGCATCGTCCCCAGAGCTCTGCAGCTGCGCCTTGTAACTTCCTCTGTGGGGATATCCGCCGTTGCTGTAGGGATGGGTGCTTTTCTCTTCAATAAGTGGTCCCTAGTCAGAGAAACAGAGTCAGAGCTAATGGGGGAAAAGTTGGACCTTCTTTGCAACAGATGGGTGCAAGCTATTTTATGTTATTTTATTTTAAATCAGATCCCCTTACCTGCATTGCTAAATGACGGGTGTGGAACTCTGAACGATCACCTTGGCCAGCTCATGTGCCAGATGAGAAGGGCTCAAGGGCTGTTTCTCTGTGAGCCTTAAAAACAGCAAACGGATTCTCCTTCAGCTCTCCAGGTTACACAAAAATTCCTGTTTCCAGCCGCAGCGCGAGGAAGGTACAAGCTAAAGGGAAGCACGTCTTCCTGGAGCTGCGCCGCGTTCCCCACATTGGGCTTCATTCCGCGCTCCGCGCTGCCCTCCTCGTGGCCGGGAAGCCGCGGCTCAGGCTCCGCGGCTGATGCAGAGCCCGCCGAGCAAGGCCTAGAGAGGAGGCCCAGCGAGAAAAGGGCTTTACCGGAGCAGGTGCAGACATCTCTGCTTCACTCTCTTAAAGCAAGCCTGCCACAGCATGTCTCATACACTCTCGGGATTTTTTTCCAGACCTGAAAGACTTTCTCGCCTCACACTCTAATGGACCAAGAACGCAGCTCACGGGGAATGTTCTCCTCCTCCTGCCCTGCTTCCTCCTGAAATCCGTCCTCAGCGAAGGGGGGGGCCGCTGACGGGACCGCAGTTCCACCCGGCGGAACCCGAACCGCGCCTGGCCTCCCAGCGTGGCCGAGCGAGGCGGCGCTGCGTGGGGAAGCCGGGCTCGCTTGTCCTCTTGTATTGTCTATATTGTAGGTAATAGATTGGTTTCACTTCTTATCAAGTGGAGCATTAGATGCATATTTGTATTGTTTAATAAACATTTGCATGAAAGAGCCTTTCTTGCTTTCCTGGGTATACGATTTAAAAGCGCAGGAGTAGGCGCTAGAGGCTGGGGCCCCTTCAGCCCAATCTCTGATGATTTCAGAGTAGACCAAACATGTGGCCCCTCCCAGATAACAGCTCCCCATTGAGCACTACTTGAGCCCCACACATAGCTGCGGCAACACTTCACATCAGTTATTTGTTCATTCAGTCTCCCCACTAGTTTCTAAGTCCTGGGGGGCAGGGACGGTGCCACATGTGTGTCCCCAGCACTGCTATGCTGTGAGTCTGCCAAGAAGAAGATGCCTAAAAGTGCTCCATAGACAGAGAAAGGAAGGCAAAAAGGGGGAGGGAGCCAGGGCTGGAGGCAAGCGGCTGGGCACCCCGTCTCCTTTTCTCCAGCTTCCTCTACTAATGGCTCAGCTGTGACACCCTTTTCGGGACAATTAACACTTCTTGAGATTATCACCAACATCTCTGTAAAAAGGAGCCCTTAAAGTGGACCAAGCAGCCTGTCTTCCCGCCAATCACACAGTACTTGGGAGCCTGGCGTTTCTCAGCTGGATCTGTCAAATATATTAGCTCTCTATTGATTAAACACAGCCCTGTTTGGACAGATACCATAACTAGAAATCAGAGGAGTGAAAACAAGAAGAATATTGTAAATTATTCAGGCAAACTAATCAATAAGAATAAAATATGAGAGAGACAAGGACTCTGGGATAGACAACACAGCCTGAATTAAATTAATTGGTCAAAATATTGATATTTTATAAACCTTATAGAATTTCCTTTAAAATATTCAAAGCTGAATTCAATGGGAAGGCCATCATAGATTTATTGTGCATGTGATATAAAGCTACATATACTGGGGTGCTATTGTGGGCAGAAGAGTGTCTTTCAATCAACATTGAAACCTCCCTGCCCGGACAGGGTGGTCCCAATGCACGATACATACAGGTGAATAGAGAGTTCTCAGTGTAAGCACTGAAATGGGAAATCTGCTGAACTAAATGGGGTGCTACTTTACAGCTCTGCAGAGTGAGAGTGAGCTCACACACACACACCCCAATGCTGCAAATATCTTCTGAAGCCCACCATAAGCTGGGATCGGTGGCTCCGCCCTTCAAGCCTGAGTGGGAGAGAGAAGTGAAAAAATGCAAAGGTCAGTGACTACAGAAGTCCCCCAGGATGCTGGGGGGCACGGGAGCCAGGCAGGCTGAGAAAGGCCCCCTGCACATGAAGCTGCACACTTTAGAATGTTCACTTTGAATGCACTCAAATAGGTGACATTTCCATTGAGTTTTTCAGCTTTTTAAACCCACTTTAGTTCATAAGCCTATGCAATACAGTTATTTTTAAAATCTGTATTGTAAATTAGTTTATTGGCATTTTCAAACTTTTCCACCATTGGCTATGAAAATATGAATTTGATGTAATATTCAAATAAGAGTTAAAGAAAAAGAAGGTAGAATTCAGTAAAGGGTTGACTGGGACTCTGGTTCAGGAGAAAATAATTATTAAAGTTTTGAAACATAAGTATTTCTAGGTAATAATGACTTCTGATAGCAAAGTGGTCTTTACGTGGTTCCAAGTACATTCTGAGCAGTACCATCTGTTGCAGCTTAATTTTATGGAAATAAACAAGTGATGAACTTTGCAAATTTAACCTAAGAACCTGATGAATATGTTTATATTATGTGTACGATGTTTACAAAATGCGCATCTTCTACACTTTTATACCAATATGAAGTGTGCTAAAAAAACATAGGCAGACAAAAGGATACATTGTCTCATTTTCAACAGCTCCACTTCAGGAAATTGAACTAAGAAGGCTGCTCCACACTTGAGAGTCTACAATTGTGGTAAAAAGGAAAACCAAGACATGTTCATTTTTAGTATGAATATCCAGGATATAAACACTCATTTACATTTTAAATAGAAAATTAGGAACCAGAATTATGGATTCTCCTAATAATAATCAGAATAATTCCTAATTTTAAGCAAAAAACCCAGATTAACCATTTTCTCTATCCATTTATCCATTCACCTAACTAACTAACCAGTTAAGAAACCGTGACCTACTTAGCTCTGAAAAGATCAGAAATTGTGAAAAGTGAGCTGCCACCTTCTTCTGTAGTGCATGGAGAATTTGAGGGTAAAAGGTATTTTCCCTGTAAATGGCACCCCAGTTGTTCAGAGAGATCATTAAAAAGTAGAAACTTCCCTGGAGACAAAAGATGATCCTGGGCTCCTGGTTGGAAGCTTCACATAAATGTGTCATGTATCTTATCTGTCTCCTGCTGTTGAGGAGGGTAGATAGAGACAGCCTTCCTGGGCCATTATCTCAGAGCTGCCCCCCCAGAGAAGAGCTTTTTCACACCCTGGTTTGGCTCACTCTGACAGAGAGCTAGGGGTCCCTCCTTTGGAGAAAGCAATAACAAGCTCTCTCCAATTCTGGATTGTTTATAGAAGCCACTCTTTCTTTTCCAGCTTTTGTTCTCACTCGGTCTACCCTGGCATATCCTAGAAAACTAGGATCTGCCATCACGTGACCATGTGTGTTCTCACTAGGGACCCACACAGGGACACTGAGAGAAGGAACAGGGAAGGCCACAAGGATTTATACTAGTCACATGATTTCAGTTCCCTGACTGTTCAGAACTTTCAACCCATCTCTGTGTCAGAGCCAAAGCAAGTGCCTTTTGCTGGGGAGGGGCCCACTTGCACCTGTCGGCCACAGCACAATTGCCCCCCATCTAGCCTGGAAGCAACTGACTTTTCTTGGCTGGGAGCATTGAAAAGCAGCCTCTGAATGCATTTCCAATTTCTACTGTCTGCAAAAGCCACTCTGGTACGTGTAGCTTTATGTCACACAGGCAGTAGGTGCTGTGACAGACCTTTCTATTAAATTCAGCTTTAAATAGCTAAAATTGAGCTCTGTAAGCTTTATAGGCACAGCCTTTTCTCATTTCACCTGGACTGTCTGCTACTGGGAGAGGAAAATGACGGGCTGTGTTTCTTCCAGTTACAACTGTTAGGCACTCTGCTGATTTCCTGACCAGCGACTGGACCCCTGCGGGACCCCAACTAGACACAGTGGAAGTCTTTAGCCACAGAGATGGCTGAGTCTCCAGCAGTTGGACACTGCCAAGCTGAGCGAGGGCGCTGTGCTTCAAATGTCTGCAGCGCTTCCAGTGGGGTTGATGTAATGACGTGCAAGTAAACGTTTAATACCCAGCTCTCCAGAAAAAAATTATATATACATCAGTTTACTATAAGTAATGTGGTGTACTGTACATAAAGCATATACAGCACAGAATGTGCAAATAATAATAGTATGTATGATGCTCTATGTTGTAAATTCCATGTAGCAATAAGCTTTTGTTGATTTTTACCAAAATCTACATCTGTACGCAACCTATGGTTGTGATTCAACCATGATTTGACAAACGGTGCTGCATCCTGCCAACAGAAATAATCAATAAACAGTCTATAATAGGAATAGAAGAGAGTTTTATTTGAGCCAAACTGAAGACTATAGCCCAGGAGACAGCCTCTCAGATAACCCTGAGGAACTGCTCCAGAGAAGCATGGTTTTCAGCACAGTTTTATATCTTTTCAGAACAAAGAACATCAAACAAGTCAGTGATATAGTCCTTCAAGGTTTCAAAAAAAAGAATGAGAAACAACAGATCAGCATGTACACAGCGAGTCAGCATCGCCTTGGCCCCTGAGAAGGGAGCCTTATCATCAAAGGAGTACAAGCATTGGCATCAAGGGAAGCATTTAATCTTTATTTTATTTATCTTTTTAATACTTTATTTTTTCTTCCACTTTTATTGAGATATAATTGACATACAGCACTGTATACGTTTAAGGAGTACAGCATAATGATCTGATTTATATACAGCATGAAGTGATTATCACAATAAGTTTAATGAACATCAGCTCACATAGATGCAAAATGAAATAAAAATTCTTTTTCTTGTGGAGAACTCTTAGATTTACTCTCTTAACAACTTTCATATATAACATACAGCAGCATGAATTATATTTATCATGCTGTACATTACATCCCTAGTACTTATTTATCTTATACCTGGAAGTTTGTGCCTTTTGACTGCCTTCATCCAATTGCCCCTTCCTCCAACCTCTGCCTCTGGGAGCCACAAATCTGATCTCTTTTTATATGAGTGAGTTTGTTTGTTTGTTTTTCTTTCTTCTTTTTTTAAATTTATTTTCTTTTTGGCTGCATTGGGTCTTTGTTGCTGTGTGCAGGCTTTCTCTAGTTGCGGCGAGCAGGGGCTACGCTTCATTGCGGTTCATGGGCTTCTCATTGCGGTGGCTTCTCTTGTTGCGGAGCACGGGCTCCAGGCGTGTGGACTTCAGTAGTTGTGGCTCGCGGGCTCTAGAGCGCAGGCTCAGCAGTTGTGGCACACGGGCTTAGTTGCTCTGCGGCATGTGGGATCATCCCGGACCAGAGACTGAACCCGGGTCCCCTGCATTGGCAGGCCGATTCTTAACCACTGAGCACCAGGGAAGTCCCCGTTTTTTTTTCAAGTATAATTGATCTACAACATTATGTTAGTTCCTGCTACACAACATAGTGATCTGATATTTGTAACATTCCAAATTGATCACCAAGGTAAGTCTGGTTACAATATGTCACCATACAAAGATATTACACAGTGATTGATTGTATTCCCCGCAATGTACATTTCATACCCATGACTCATTTACTTTGCAACTGGAAGTTTGTACTTCTTTTCTTTTCTTTTTTTTTAATAAATTTATTTATTTATTTTTATTTTTGGCTGTGTTAGGTCTTTTCTTTTTTTTTTTTACATTTTTATTGGAGTATAATTGCTTTATAATGGTGTGTTAGTTTCTGCTTTATAACAAAGTGAATCAGCTATACATATACATATATCCCCATATCTCCTCCCTCTTGCGTCTCCCTCCCTCCCACCCTACCTATCCCACCCCTCTAGGTGGTCACAAAGAACCGAGCTGATCTCCCTGACCTATGCAGCTGCTTCCCACTAGCTGTCTGTTTTACATATGGTAATATATATAAGTCCATGCCACTCTCTCCCTTAATCCCACCTTACCCTTCCCACTCCCTGTGTCCTCAAGTCCATTCTCTACGTCTGCATCTTTATTCCTGTCCTGCCCCTAGGTTCTTCATAAGCATTTTTTTTCCTTTTTATAGATTCCATATATAGGTGTTAGCATGTGGTATTTGGTTTTCTCTTTCTGACTTACCTCACTCTGTATGACAGACTCTAGGTCCATCCTCCTCACTACAAATAACTCAATTTCGTTTCTTTTATGGCTGAGTAATATTCCATTGTATATATGAGCCACATCTTTATCCATTCATCTGTCGATGGACACTTAGGTTGCTTCCATGTCCTGGCTATTGTAAATAGAGCTGCAATGAATATTGTGGTACATGACTCTTTGAATTTTGGTTTTCTCAGAGTATATGCCCAGTAGTGTGATTGCTGGGTCGTATGGTAGTTCTATTTTTAGTTTTTTAAGGAACCTACATACTGTTCTCCATAGTGGCTATACCAGTTTACATTCCTAGCAACGGTGCAAGAGTGTTCCCTTTTCTCCACACCCTCTCCAGCATTTATTGTTTGTAGATTTTTTGATGATGGCCATTCTGACTGGTGTGAGGTGATACCTCATTGTAGTTTTGATTTGCATTTCGCTAACGATTAGTGATGTTGAGCATTCTTTCGTGTGTTTGTTGGCAGTCTGTATATCTTCTTTGGAGAAATGTCTATTTAGGTCTTCTGCCCATTTCTGGATTGGGTTGTTTGTTTTTTTGTTATTGAGCTGCATGAGCTGCTTATAAATTTTGGAGATGAATCCTTTGTCAGTTGCTTCATTTGCAAATAGTTTCTCCCATTCTGAGGGCTGTCTTTTGGTCTTGTTTATGGTTTCCTTTGCTGTGCAAAAGCTTTTAAGTTTCATTAGGTCTCATTTGTTTATTTTTGTTTTTATTTCCATTTCTCTAGGAGGTGGGTCAAAAAGGATCTTGTGTGATTTATGTCATAGAGTGTTCTGCCTATGTTTTACTCTAAGAGTTTGATAGTGTCTGGCCTTACATTTAGGTCTTTAATCCATTTTGAGCTTATTTTTGTGTATGGTGTTAGGGAGTGATCTAATCTCATACTTTTACATGTAGCTGTCCAGTTTTCCCAGCACCACTATTGAAGAGGCTGTCTTTTTTCCATTGTATATTCTTACTTCCTTTATCAAAAATAAGGTGACCATATGTGTGTGGGTTTATCTCTCAACTTTCTATCCTGTTCCATTGATCTATACTTCTGTTTCTGTGCCAGTACCATACTCTCTTGATTACTGTAGCTTTGTAATACAGTCTGAAGTCCAGGAGCGTGATTCATTCAGCTCCATTTTTCTTTCCCAAGATTGCTTTGGCTATTCAGGGTCTTTTGTGTTTCCATACAAATTGTGAAATTTTTTATTCTAGTTCTGTGAAAAATGCCATTGGTAGTTTGATAGGGATTGCATTGAATCTGTAGATTGCTTTGGGTAGTAGAGTCATTTTCACAATATTGATTCTTCCAATCCAAGAACATGGTATATCTCTCCATCAGTTTGTATTGTCTTTAATTTCTTTCATTAATGTCTTATAGTTTTCTGCATATAGGTCTTTTATCACCGTAGGTAGGTTTATTCCTAGGTATTTATTCTTTTTGTTGCAGTGGTAAATGGGAGTGTTTCCTTAATTTCACTTTCAAATTTTTCATCATTAATGTATAGGAATGCAAGAGATTTCTGTGCATTAATTTTGTATCCTGCTCCTTTACAAAATTCATTGATTACCTCTAGTAGTTTTCTGTTAGTGTCTTTAAGATTCTCTGTTTATAATATGTCATCTGCAAACAGTGACAGCTTTACTTCTTCTTTTCCGATTTGGATTCCTTTTGTTTCTTTTTCTTCTCTGATTGCAGTGGGTAAAACTTCCAAAACTATGTTGAATGAGAGTGATGAGAGTGGGCAACCTTGTTTTGTTCCTGATCTTAGTGGAAATGGTTTCAGAGTTTCACCAATGAGAACGATGCTGGCTGTGGGTTTGTCGTATATGGCTTTTATTATGTTGAGGTAAGTTCCCTCTATGCCTACTCTCTGGAGGATTTTTATCATAAATGGGAGTTGAATTTTGTCAAAAGCTTTTTCTGCATATTTTGAGATGATCATATGGTTTTTCTCCTTCATTTTGTTAATATGGTGTATCACATTGATTGATTTGCATATATTGAAGAATCCTTGCATTCCTGGAATAAACCTCACTTGATCATGGTGTATGATCCTTTTAATGTGCTGTTGGATTCTGTTTGCTAGTATTTTGTTGAGGATTTTTGCATCTATGTTCATCAGTGATATTGGCCTGTAATTTTCTTTCTTTGTGACATCTTTGTCTGGTTTTGGTATCAGGGTGATGGTGGCCTCTTAGAATGAGTTTGGGAGTGTTCCTACCTCTGCTATATTTTGGAACAGTTTGAGAAGGATAGGTGTTAGCTCTTCTCTAAATATTTGATAGAATTCGCCTGTGAAGCAGTATGGTCCTGGGCTTTTCTTTGTTGGAAGATTTTTAATCACAGTCTCAATTTCAGTGCTTGTGGTTAGTCTGTTTATATTTTCTATTTCTTCTATTTCTTCCTGGTTCAGTCTCAGAAAGTTATGATTTTCAAATAATTTGTCCATTTCTTCCAGATTGTCCATTTTATTGCCATAGAGCTGCCTGTAATAATTTCTCATGATCCTTTGTATTTCTGCAGTGTCAGTTGTTACTTTTCCTTTTTCATTTCTAATTCTATTGATTTGAGTCTTCTCCCTTTTTTTCTTGATGAGTCTGGCTAATGGTTTATCAATTTTGTTTATCTTCTCAAAGAACGAGCTTTGAGCTTTACTGATCTTTGCTATTGTTTCCTTCATTTCTTTTTCATTTACTTCTGATCTGATCTTTATGATTGCTTTCCTTCTGCTAACTTTGGGGTTTTTTGTTCTTCTATCTCTAATTGCTTTAGGTGTAAGGTTAGGTTGTTTATTTGAGATGTTTCTTTTTTCTTGAGGTAGGATTGTATTGCTATAAACTTCCCTCCTAGAACAGCTTTTGCTGCATCCCATAGGTTTTGGGTCATCGTGTTTTCATTGTCATTTGTTTCTAGGTATTTTTTGATTTCCTCTTTGATTTCTTCAGTGATTTCTTGCTTATTTAGTAGTGTATTGTTTAGCCTCCATGTGTTTGTATTTCTTGTAAGTTTTTCCTGTAATTGATATCTAGTCTCATAGCGTTGTGGTCAGAAAAGATACTTGATACGATTTCAATTTTCTTACATTTACCAAGGCTTGATTTGTGACCCAAGATATGATCTATCCTGGAAAATGTGCCATGAACACTTGAGAAGAAAGTGTGTTCTGTTGTTGTTGGATGGAATGTCCTATAAATATCAATTCATTCCATCTTGTTTAATGTATCATTTAAAGCTGTGTTTCCTTATTTATTTTCATTTTGGACGATCTGTCCATTGGTGAAAGTGGGGTGTTAAAGTCCCCTGCTATGATTGTGTTACTGTCAGTTTCCCATTTTATGGCTGTTAGCATTTGCCTTATGTATTGAGGTGCTCCTGTGTTGGTTTCATAAATAATTGCAATTGTTATATCTTCTTCTTGGATTGATCATTTGATCATTATGTAGTGTCCTTCTTTGTCTCTTGTAATAGTCTTTTTTTTAAGTCTATTTTATCTGATATGAGAATTGCTCCTCCAGCTTTCTTTTGATTTCGTTTTGCATGGAATATGTCTTTCCATCCCCTCACTTGCAGTCTGTATGTGTCCCTAGGTCTGAAGTCGGTCACTTATAGACAGCATATATATGGGTCTTGTTTTTTCGTATCCATTCAGTCAGTCTGTGTCTTTTCGTGGGAGCATTTAATCCATTTACATTAAGGTAATTATCGCTATGTATGTTCCTATTACCATTTTCTTAATTGTTTTGGGTTTGTTTTTGTATGTCTTTTCCTTCTCTTGTGTTTCCTTCCTAGAGAAGTTCCTTTAGCATTTGTTGTAAAGCTGGTTTGGTGGCACTGAATTCTGTTAGCTTTTGCTTGTCTGTAAAGTTTTTTAATTTCTCCTCAAATCTGAATTAGATCCTTGCTGGGTAGAGCAATCTTGGTTGTAGGTTTTCCCCTTTCATCACTTTATATATGTCCTGCCACTCCCTTCTGGCTTGCAGAGTTTCTCCTGATAGATCAGCTGTTAACCTTATGGGGATTCCGTTATATGTTATTTGTTGTTTTTCCCTTGCTTTTAATATTTTTTCTTTGTATTTAATTTGTATAGTTTGATTAATATGTGTCTTGCCATGTTTCTCCTTGGATTTATCCTGTATGGGACTCTCTGTGCTTCCTGGACTTAACTATTTCCTTTCCCACATTAGGGAAGTTTTCAACTACAATCTCTTCAAATATTTTCTCAGTCCCTTTCTTTTTCTCTTCTTCTTCTGGGACGTGTATAATTCAAATGTTGATACATTTAATATTGTCCCAGAGGTCTCTGAGACTGTCCTCAATTCTTTTCATTCTTTTTTCATTTTTCTGCTCTGCAGTAGGTATTTCCACTATTTTATCTTCCAGGTCACTTATCCGTTCTTCTGCCTCAGTTATTCTGCTATTGATTCCTTCTAGATAATTTTTAATTTTAGTTATTGTGTTGTTCATCATTGTTTGTTTGCTCTTTAGTTCTTCTAAGTCCTTGTTAAATGTTTTTTGTATTTTCTCCATTTTATTTCCAAGATTTTGGATCATCTTTACTATCATTACTCTGAATTCTTTTTCAGGTAGACTGCCTATTTCCTCTTCATTTGTTTGGTCTCGTGGGTTTTTACCTTGCTCCTTCATCTGCTGTGTGTTTCTCTGTCTTCTCATTTTGCTTAACTTACTGTGTTTGGGGTCTCCTTTTCACAGGCTGCAGGTTTGTAGTTCCCGTTGTTTCTGGTGTCTGTCCCCAGTGGCTAAGGTTGGTTCAGTGGGTTATTTAGGCTTCCTGGTGGGGAGGATTAGTGCCTGTGTGTTGGATGAGGCTGGATCTTGTCTTTCTGGTGGGCAGGACCACGTCCAGTGGTGTGTTTTGGGGTGTCTGTGACCTTATTATGATTTTAGGCAGCCTCTCTGCTGATGGGTGGGGTTGTTTTCCTGTCTTGCTAGTTGTTTGGTATAGGGTGTCCTGCACTGTAGCTTGCTGGTCGTTGAGTGGTGCTGGGTCTTAGCGTTGAGATGGACATATCTGGGAGAGCTTTCACCATTTGATATTACGTGGAGTTGGGAGGTCTCTGGTGGACCAGTATCCTGAACTCAGCTCTTCCACCTCAGAGGCACAGGCCTGACACCCGGATGGAGCACCAAGACCCTGTCAGCCCCATGGTTTATTACTGTTCTCTGAAATCAGTCCTCCACATTGTTTCCTTAAAGAGTAAAAGCCTGTGGAAAGTACAATCTGGGCTCTTCAAGGAACATGCAATGGGGATACCAAGGAGAAAGCAGAATACGGATGCTGCAGTTTTCCAAGTGCTGTCTGTTTCCCCCATGTGGTAGATTTTTCTAATCTTTATTTTTAACATGGACATTCTTACTTCTGGTCAATGTACCCTTTCTTTAATAATTAAAGCAGATGTACAATGTATGTTTGATAGGACTCAAACAGGTTGTTTTAGTTAGCAAAAAAATTCAAGTTAACTCATGTATAAGCCAGAATGACTTACCCATACCTCAATATGTGAAAATTGCTTCCATCAATCCTAATTCACTGACTGACTGTTTCTCCAAGAAATGTCATTAAATCTGATATGTGATCTACTATGAAACTATTTCTACTCCTCATTATGTTAATTAAGTGAAATCTCTGAACTTTGGCACTTCAGTTCTTTGTCGACATGAATGATTTCTTTGCTGCTTTAAAATCAGACATGGTAAGACACACAGACACAGAAAATACTGTCATTAAGGAATTTCTCTTCCTCACTTATGCCAGCCATGGTTGTTGTGTGGTAAGCAAGACACACTGTAAAATAAAAAGAGAAGCAAGGGATCTTCAGGGACTGAGCATCAGGTGGGCACTTGACTTCCCTTCTCAGAGGATGAAAGACTAGGTCTTGCATTGAAGGCTGGGGGAAGGAAAACTCAGCAGTGGGAAAAGAAAAGCACACAGGCTCCTGCTGAGCTGACTTGTTAAAACAGGTACTTGCTGTCTTCTCTGGCCAGGAGGCCAACAGCAGCCAGTGCCCCGAGGCTCCTCCCTGCATACAACTCTCCCAAGTTAGCTAATGTAGCACCAGGTATTTAGTTTCTGAGGTGCATGGGTTTAGAATTAGTTTTGGCAATATTCTTTACATTTAATGTTGGAATTTTTATGTTAAACAATATTTATTCCCAGTTGTTTCAAAAGAATTTTACATAAAAAATACCAAAAACAAAGATAACTCTTAATAAATTATTTGAGGCAATTACCCTGGTGCCTGCCACTGAGGTCATGCTTTCTGTCATACACTCTTTGCTGGACAAAGCCGTTGCAGATTTAGTGTTTACCATCTGTCCTATGTCCTTTCTAGGCGTTTAGCTGTGCTCAGTTTGCTCATCCCTCTAGGGGTCATGAGAACAATATTGCCTGAGGTCTTGCATGGTGACTTGGACATTCATACGTTTATACTGTAGATCAGTTTTTCAGCTATAAAACTCATGGCTCACAGCTCCTTTCCATGAGTGTCTTTAAACATGTTACTCTATTTTCTTCTGACATAAAATATTGCCCTCAGAAATGGTGATGAAACCCTATTTTTTTTTCCTTTATACAGTATATTATTTGCTCTTTTTTTTCCTAGATGCCCAAGGATTTCTTTACTAGCTCAAGTCCTGCCATTGGTTCTGAGTCACTGCTCAGTGTGCCCTGTCAACCTACAGTTTGAACATATTTCCTTATTTCCAGGGAATTTTTCTGAATTATAACTTCTAAAATTTGCCTTGTTTCTTGGCTTTGGTTTCCTTTTTCAGGCACTCCAGTCATTCATCTTCAGTGCTTATCTTCAAATTTTGACATTTTTTCTCAAATCTTTATAATTTCTTGTTTAATTTCTTTTTTTAGCATTTTCACCTTCCATCTCTCATAAAACATTGTCACTTTGCTTTTGCTGTATAATTCATTCATAAATGATTTTTCATTTTTTTCTCATTCTTGTCTGAGGTCTGTCCTTTCATCTCTGAGTTGTTCTAATTCTAACTTATGATGTCATTTAATGACTTGTATCATTTTCTTAAGGCCTTTTTCTTTATTTTTGGAAAAAGCACATTACAATTCGTGAAGTACATCAAGAAGAAATGCTTTCATTTTCTTTGTGCTGTTATTCTGAAAGTATGCCCCTTTGCCCCCTGTGGTACTGTTGCCTGGAATTCAACACCAATATTTTTCTGTAACTAAACTTTATATGAATCTTTTTACCTCAAATTTGTAGAAAGCAGTATGATTTAAATAGCTTTTCTCTCCTGTTGTTGTTATGAAATGCTAACAAATATGGCATCTTGCTTCTGGAGTTTTCTCAGCTCTGCTCTTCCACCCTTCTTTCCTGGGGGGTCTGTCTGCTCTCTCATTTCCACCACCGCAGCTGCCCTTCTCTATACCAGTTTTGCTCTTCGATATAGCGAGCAGCTTTAGAGCTTATGAGAGAACAACTGCCAACATCTTCCCCAAAGCTATAGCTATTCCCTTTAATTGGTTACATATTTTCAGATTCAGCTTTGAAGTTATTTTCAATTACATACATACTTTAAAATTATTTAATTTCTGAGTTATTTTAACTTAATTTTAATACATATTTTATTCTTATAACTATTAATTTTTAATTTCTTATTTATTTTAGTCATGGATTTTTTTTAAAAAATTTGTTATTTATATTTGAGTCATTTGATTTTAGAGTTGTTAATTTTAGTTGTATTTAACAAAAAAATATAATAGATTAATTTATTTAGCAAACACAATCTTCTCCGTGCTAGGTTTTTGGAAAATATTCATAAGATTAGGATCCCAGTCCAAAGAAGCTTACAGTTTTAGACAACCTCAAACTCATTACAATGTTATAAGTGCTGTTAAAATGTATACAAATGAATTTCTGTGGAGATGACTAACTCTTCCTACAGTAGCTAGTGAAGATTTTGTGAAAGTGGTAACATTGTACTCTCCGAAAAAAGAAGAAAGGGAATGACATTTGATACATGTGCAGAGTCCGAAGGTTATCATTTTATTTATTTCAGGTTTATCTATTTGAGGGATTTCAGAGGGATTTGTTATGGCAATTTATTTTTAGTTTTTAAGTGGTTGCTTTTTATTTCTAGTTCTTTAGAGTCCTGGTCATGTAGGTTCAAAATCATGTCTAATTGGGCCTCAACTTTATCAGCAAATGGCTATTGCTATTATCAGGCACAGACACCAGACTCTCCCTGGGGCCTCATGTATGTCATGGGGCTCCCAAGTATAGTCTTAAATATTCACCCATGCTACATATAAAAACATTATTTTGGAAATGACCTCTAACAAGAAATAACTCTTTTAATTTTTTTGACTGTTTTTTAAACAACTTAAGTGCATATAAGAAAATATGTCAGCCACATTATACCGTGAATTCGATTACTGAGCATCTTGAAAACATACACCTAAACTAAGAATTATGTGATTCAAAAGACAAAAGTGTTGGTCTCCTGCAAAGGAATGGGCTCATATGCCAGGGTTTCAGAAAGGCACCCGAAGCTCTCTGTACCTAGGGGACTCTGCCACTCACTGCCTGTGGACTGTCAGTGCTCAAGGGAGCCAGAGTCATGGCTGCATCTGAAGCACCTTCCCGTGGCATCTCTCTCCACCAAAGACAAGAGCTACATCAGAAGAGGCCCCTTCAAGACCTGATCCCCATGGCCCTGTCCTAGAACCTTCCAAGGAAAGGCTAGCTTAGTTCATGGGTGACAGTGTGTCATGTGGTGGATGAGCACGGGGCCTGGGTGACTGTGTTCCATGGAAAACATGAGCATATTCTGCACAGAGCTCACTGGGAAAACCCTTGGTCTAAGTCACTCATAGACTGATGTCAATTTACTTCATTAAGCTATGGGCCTGTCCTACACTTGCTTTCCAAATGGTGGGCAGAAGGGCCTTGATTGCCCCAAGGGTAGGCAGACCCAGAGACAAGAATATCAAATTCTTGGCTTTTCTGTGGAGAAAGAGAATGTTAGGAGATACAAGCAGGGGATTGGCAGCCAAGGCATCAGGTACTGTCTGTGACGGGTGAGGGTCCCACCCAGGCAGAGTCCTGGCACAGACTGCTTTCCTACATGTAGCCCAGTGACCATGGCATCAAGGTCTTTCCCTGGGTGTTAAGGAAGGCAGCGGGTAGGACAGATGGGCAGGCCCAGCTTTGCAGGCATGGGGTACAGTCATTTTTATCTTTGAACCTGTGACTTGTAAGAGAGCATGTGCATGAGGACGGAGAGGAAATGCCCCAGCTGGACATGTGCATCTGGGCAGGCACAGCAGGCCATGGGAAGTGTTCAGCCCAGACCTTGGCTTGATCTAATTAGGTTTTTGGGCTCCTGTGCAGGGATGGTTTTTGACGTCAGTGTTTGGGACTTGCCCTGATCCCAGAAGGACTCTTGCAGCTGTTCCCTTCCCTGATTCTCTCTGGTAAACCAACTAGCCTGCAGGTTAGCTTTTATCTCTAATGAATCTACCAGTCTCCTCTTTTTTTTTTTTTTTTTACATCTTTATTGGAGTATAATTGCTTTATAATGGTGTGTTGGTTTCTGCTTTATAACAAAGCGAATCAGTTGTACATATACAAATGTTCCCATATCTCTTCCCTCTTGCACCAGTCTCCACTTAATTGCTTTTTACCACAAGCTCCATTATGTTTTAAGGGAACTCTTCAGTTTGAACTCTCCCACATTCTGTTGCAAATAAAGTCAGCTCCTTTGGGAAGACCTTCAGACCTCTTTGTTATATGACCTGCTTCTCCCTGGGCAAAATCTCTGAACTCTAGAGCAGAAGGTAGGGATAGGCACACTTCTCTGTCACCTGCTTTAGGAGCTGGAGGGGGTAGTAGCCTCAGGTCATCTTGGCTTACCAATCCTAGCATGGACACCTTACTTTTCAGACAGGGGCGAGGACAGTTGGGGTTCCAGTATTTTCCATGCACCACACCCAAGGTAGAGCCTTTGTCCATAGGGACAAAACCTTTGTCAATAAGAACTGGACAGAAGAAAGAGCCCCAATCTCTTAGCCACTCTTGCCTCCACAATGAATATCTGGGGAGAGAATGAGAACATGTCAGCACCCTGCCTCTCCCAAGAGAATGTTATAACCCTCAGACTGGGAGCTGCGGGGAGAGGGAGCCTGTTGTCTGTGGCCATCTGGAGTAGACTTTTGTCATGTTGAGATGGGACGGAGTAAGGAAGAAGTAGGTAGTGATTCAAGTTCCAAAGACTTTTGCTGTTCTCGCTAAGTTTTTGTAGGTTTTCTTGAATAAATTCTTCCTCATTTGTTATATGCCCATAGGACCATTTCTGGAGACTTTATTTTTTAATTAATTAATTTATTTATTTATATTTTGGCTGCGTTGGGTCTTTGTTTCTGTGCGCGGGCTTTCTCTAGTTGCAGCTAGCAGGGGCTACTCTTCGTTGCAGTGCACGGGCTTCTTATTGTGGTGGCTTCTCTTGTTGTGGAGCACTGGCTCTAGGCGTGCGGGCTTCAGTAGTTGTGGCACACGAGCTCTGTAGTTGTGGCGCATGGGCTTAGTTGCTCCGCAGCATGTGGTTTCTTCCCAGACTGGGGCTCAAACCTGTGTCCCCTGCATTGGCAGGTGGATTCTCAACTACTGCACCACCAGGGAAGTCCCGAGACTTATTTTGGAAAAATAATCTTTACCAGTTTCACCAGGGAGTCAGAAGTGGCACTTCCAGCCGGAAGTTTTGAGATCATTTGCTATTCAGTAAAGCTAACAGATACAGGTTAATAAGTGGAGACATTTTTAAATCTTTGGCATTTACAGTCTGAAGTCTTTGTTCAGTTCTGCTTTCTCTTATTTCTTTTGGTTCTTATTTGGGGAGGTTTGTTTCCTTTTGTGGTTGGTTATGTTTGACCACATGCTGGTCAACTAATTATAGGGATTTCCTTATACCAAGAATGAAGGTACCATCCTCTAGAGTAGTTTGGCATTTGTATGGGTCACAGACCACCTCAGACTACATTCACAGCTTGATGTGACCCCTGGCTTGTCAAACTATAAGCGCAAATCTGCCCCTACCCTTGTCTTTCCTTTTTGTCTGGTTGCCAGGCTTGAGGGTGAACAGTGTATCTTATCCTATTAGGCTCTTTGGGGTCCCAGTGTAATGTGGGAAGTATTTTCTCTAAGGTTCTTGAGATGGTTAATTTTACAGGTCAACTTGCCTAAGTCACAGTGACCAGATATTTGGCCAAACATTATTCTGGACATTTAAGTCAGTGGACTTTGAGGAAAGGAAATTGCCTTCCATGATGCCGGTGGACCTCATCCAATCAGCTGAAGGTCTGACTAGAACAAAAGACAAACTGTCCTGGAGCAAGAAGGTATTTTGCCAGCAGACTGCCTTCAAACTTCAACTGCAACATTTTCTCCTCCTAGGTCTCCAGCCTGACAGCCTTTGGACTTTGTATTAAAATGTACCTGTGGGATTTTAACTTATGGAGGTGACCAGATGATGACACAGAGGGCAGTGCCATTGAGAGAAGACTTTCATGACTTACACTTCCAAGAGGAGGGGTCCCTCTACCCCACACAGGGCCACATGATGAAGCTTCAGTCTGGTCAGGAGACAAAAGCAGGAGTGAGAGGAAAGCATAGCCCAGAGCCTTTATTGTGGTTTCCGTGGAAAAAGCGAGACAGGCAGGAAAACAGTTTAGGATTAGAGAGTGTGAATAATGTTAGTGGGCTCTAGGCTATATGGGTGGTCTCCAGTTTTCTGCAGTGATTTAGGGCAGGGGAAATACTGGCTTGGAGTGTGAGAGTTAGATAAAGAAAGCTGTTGCGGGTATGGACTTGAGATTTGTTGTTTGCATATAAAAGATATGTTCACAGTTGATTATTATTTCTCCCAGGCCAGCAAGGCCTCCCAACATGTCAAACCATCATGAAATACAAAACATTTAAAATATGATTAACATCATTAATCATTAGAGAAATGCAAATCAAAACTACAATGAGATATCATCTCACACCAGTCAGAATGTCCATCATCAAAAAATCTAGAAACAATAAATGCTTGAGAGGGTGTGGAGAAAAGGGAACACTCTTGCACTGCTGGTGGGAATGTGAATTGGTACAGCCACTATGGAGAACAGTACGGAGGTTCCTTTAAAAACTACAAATAGAACTACCATATGACCCAGCAATCCCACTACTGGGCATATACCCTGAGAAAACCAAAATTCAAAAAGAGTCATGTACCAAAATGTTCATTGCAGCTCTATTTACAATAGCCCAGAGATGGAAACAACCTAAGTGCCCATCATCGGATGAATGGATAAAGAAGATGTGGCACATATATACAATGGAATATTACTCCGCCATAAAAAGAAACGAAACTGAGCTATTTGTAATGAGGTGGATGGACCTAGAGTCTGTCATACAGAGTGAAGTAAGTCAGAAAGAGAAAGACAAATACCATATGCTAACACATATATATGGAATTTAAGAAAAAAAAATGTCATGAAGAACCTAGGGGTAAGACAGGAATAAAGACACAGACCTACTAGAGAACGAACTTGAGGATATGGGGAGAGGGAAGGGTAAGCTGTGACAAAGCGAGAGAGAGGCATGGACATATATACACTACCAAACGTAAGGTAGATAGCTAGTGGGAAGCAGCCACATAACACAGGAAGATCAGCTCGGTGCTTTGTGACCACCTGGAGGGGTGGGATAGGGAGGGTGGGAGGGAGGGAGATGCAAGAGGGAAGAGATATGGGAACATATGTATATGTATAACTGATTCACTTTGTTATAAAGTAGAAACTAACACACCATTGCAAAGAAATTATACCCCAATAAAGATGTTAAAAAAAATAAAATAAAAGCCCAGTAAAAAAAAAATTATATATATATATATATATATATATATATATATATATGATTAATATGTCCTCAGACTGCTGCCTCAGTTCTTCCTGAGTCAGCCCACCCTGCAAATTTTGGATTTTTAGTCTCTATAATGAGCCAATTCCTCAACACCGCTCTTTCTCTATAGATAGATAGATAGATAAACATGCAGCTGCTTCTTTGGAAAGCCCTGACTAATACAGCTTCCTTCCTGTTGCCTTGGCAGATGTCTGCTGAGGCCCAGTTTTGACCTATATATTAGAATACGCTTGTAGCAAAAACAACTTTGGGTCTCAGATATTCTGATCGTAGGCTTTCCTCTAGAATTTGGTCCGGCAGCTCTCCACTCTCTTTCTACCTCTTCATGAAGATTTTTTTTAATAAATTGATTCAAACTTTTAATTTCTTTCCTTCTTTTTTTTTTTTTAAGCGGAAGAGTCAATCCAAATAATCTAGACCACCTGTGGCAGTTGTCTCCCAATTGTCCCTCCAGGGGCCCTCTCACCCCTCCCGCTGATCTTGGGGTGATCTGTGTCCCTCCAGGCAAACTCTCATACCCTCCTTCTTGTCTGTGGGGTGGGGTGGGAAGTGGGAAGGTGTGGACAGGCTCCTAGTCCCTCTGGAGGCAGTTGCGGTCAGCCAGTGGGGAGCCTTAGCTGAAGATTTGAGGGAAGAAATAAAGTGGTCAGGGCATTTATTTCCATAAAACCTCCTCGTGTGAGGTTTCCTAGGCTCGCTATGTCCCTCAGCTGCAGGTCTCCCCTTCTCTCAAGGAAGCCTCTCCGTGGTTTTCCCACCCAAACTCTTAGTGCCTAGAACTGGCAAAATCTCTGCTGCTGCTGCTTGGACCAGGCACCTGAACTGGGCCTTCTCTTTTCCTTGTACCCCAACCATACTTTGGTAGTTAGTTCTTTTGTAAATAAACACTTTACAAATTATCCTCCCTTACTGTGCCAGCTCCGAGGTCCATACTTTGTAATGTCCATACAGGTAATGGTTACATTTCTCTCTCATCTGTGTTTATCCTATTATTCACTCAATCTAGTGTGCCCTTTAATTCAACTACTATATTATTCCTATGTAATATTTTGACTTTGTTCTTTTCTGTGTTTTCTTTGTCTTGGGTCTTATTGCTAATAATAGTTTCCTATATCTATAAGGATATTAATTAGCTTATTAAAATGTTTTGATCTGTCTTTTCCAACAACTTTATTTCAAATACAGTAAGTCCCCTATACGTATGAATGAGTTCCGTTCTGAAAGCACATTAGTAAGTCCAATTTGTTCTTTTTTTTTTTTTTTTTTTGCGGTACGCTGGCCTCTCACTGCTGTGGCCTCTCCTGCCACAGAGCACAGGCTCTGGACGCGCAGGCTCAGCGGCCATGGCTCACGGGCCCAGCCGCTCTGCGGCATGTGGGATCTTCCCAGACCAGGGCGCGAACCCGTGTCCCCTGCATCGACAGGCGGACTCTCAACCACTGTGCCACCAGGGAAACCCCCAATTTGTTCTTTTAGTCCGACGGAGTTAGCCTAGGTACCCAACTAACACAATCGGCTCTATAGTACTGTACTGTAATAGGTTTATAATACTTTTCACACAAATAATATGTAAGAAACAAACACAAAGTAATAATAAAGAGAACATTTTTAATCTTACAGTACAGTACCTTGGAAAGTGTGGTAGTACAGTACAACTGCTGGCATACAGGGGCTGGAATCAAGTGAACAGGCAGGAAGAGTTACTGACTGGAGGAGGGAGAGGAGGTGGGAGATGGTAGAGCTGAAGGACGGTCAGCAATAGGAGATGGAGGGCAGGCTGCAATGTCACTCACGCCTGACGCGGATGGCACAGGTTCTGGTTCCTCGCTGGATTCAATTCTATCTACCCTCTTAAAAAAACGATCCAGTGATGTCTGGGTAGTAGCTTTTTTTTTTTTTTTCTCATCACAGATGACACGGTACCACTGGATTGCATTCTGAACGGCTGCTGCAACCTTTGTGTACCGTTCTATGTTCAGGTCCTGTGCCACAAAAAGTAACAGTGCCTCCTCAAATAAAGAAAATCCCCTTGCCATTTCCTGCGTTGTGAATCTGTTCGGTTCTTCAGTTGCTTCTTCTTCCTCTTGTCTCTCTTCGTTCTTTCTCTGGTAAAGTAAAGTGCACAAAAGTACAACCACTTGTAGAAGATGCACGCAAGTGACAACATAACGCCAGATACGTGAACTAACTTACATGATTGGACATGTGAACGCATGTTTGCATCTTTGAAAGTTTGCAACTTGAAGTTTCATATGTAGGGGACTTACTGTAATCTATAACATGCAGTCTGTTGTATTTCTCCTGTGACAGTCACACTCAGTGTGTAGTTATGTGGGCATGTGTGCTCGTGTTCATCATGGTTAGCAGATACTCTGTCGCTCTGTTTGGTACAGTGCACCAGAGAAGGGTAAGGTCCTGATGAGTTCAAGGAGAAGGGAGAGTGTCCCCAGAGCAGAAGGCCCCAGGCACCAAAGGGCCACTGTTAATCTTTCCTCCATACTGACCCCACCAGGCAGCTCCTGTAGTTGGGGCTTCAACTTTAAAGCCTTAGAAGAAATCACAGTAGAAGGATCAAGTCTCCCTAGGAACAATCCCCCTGCCCTCGGGGCTGCGTAGAAGTAGGGGGATGGAGGACAAGTGCTCGAAGGTGGCTGGTGGGACCTACACACCGGTTGACACGGCCACCCTGAAACACACTGGCACCAGAGAAGGAGAGGCGGCATTTATCATGAGGATGTGGGGTGGGGTGGGGCAAGAGCAGAACATGTAAAGGGGCTCTTCAAGCCCATTCTCTCACTACCTTCCCTTCTTCCCCCAGCTACAGACCACTCCAGTGTCTCCAGGTTTTCTCACTGATTTGGGTTTCTGAAATCTACATTTTTTCTTGTCACCTCCCAAGCTCATCCAGGGTTGATTCTGAGGTGGGAAGCTCCCGATGGCAGGTCTGGTGAAACCCCCTGCAGGGGCCACTCCCGGCCTGTCCCCCAGCCCCAGACCCATTGGCCCTGCAGATCTGCTCTGCACTCTGCCCTCCATCTTGTTATCTGGGATCTTTCATCGCCACTGACCAGAGGGAATTCTGGGCCACATTTGGGACAGGTCAGTCCTGAAAGAGGAATTCAGACAGGGCCTGAAGAGTCTGTGAGGGGGCTGCACTAGAGAGGAGAACAGAGGTTTCAGAGCACTCTCAAGACGTCCGAGCTGGAATTCCTGTTCCACTAGTGACTACTCACGGACCTCAAACAGGTTACTTACCCAGGCTAGGCCTGTGTCCAGATCTGTAAAAAGAAACCGAACCTGGATAATGATACTGAGCACTGAAGCTGATTCTAGGTAATAGGGAAGTGGGCTGGGGTTGTCAGGTCTCCAGAGTGTCTGGGAAATGTATCTGTATCCACTGAGTTGGGGGCCCAGGGAGCTTCACGGAGAAGCAAGCAGTCACATCCCTCCATGCTCCACGTAGAAACATGCTGTTGATGGACAGAGCAGAAGTCACCATATGAGAGAAATCCAGCACAGCCAGCATGAGGCCACTGTGCGTTGAAGGAAAGTGACAGTTCCAGGGACCACGGGTGGCTGAGGCTGCAGATTTGTACTGACCAAGCGCTTGCTCGCGTCCCAGGCCCAGCAGCCCTGCTGGGGAGCCCATAACTGAGCCCACTGCCAAGGGAGGGCTTTCTCACTTCCAGGCACTACTGAACTGGGAGGGAAATCTCTGCGTGAGTGGAAGCAAGGTTCTGGTGACCACGTGCATGTGACTTCACCTGTTCTCACTTGCTGGCGAGGTGACAGGGCTATCTGGGTGACAACAGGTTTGGAAGAAATTTTCACAGAACACCTGATGGCACTTTGGACACAGTGGACTGGACCTGCAATGACTCAGGGCTGCTCCCTGACCATCAGGGGTCCAGACTGGGGACTGTGGTTGCAGGACTCTTCTGAGAGATCTGCTAACTAGTTAAGATTCTGTGATCCAGGCATGTTTGCCAGGGGCAGCTCAGGACACGGCTTATGGGCTCAGTGCTGGGCCAGCAAGTCCTAGGCCAGCCCAACCTCAACCACTGCAGGATGTGGCAAGCCCACAGGGGTGCAGGGGAGGGTGCCCTGGAGACTGGCAGAAGACAGGGCTGTGGGTACACGGGGAACAGGCTTGGAGCTGAGCCCTGGAACAGAGTTCTGAGGATGGCCGACATGAGCCTCCTGGCCAGGGGCCTTTGCTCTCTACTTCACATCAAGCCTTTCCAGCAGAGCCTCAGTGGCCTGTGGGCCTGGAAGAGCCTTCTCCATCCTCAGCTCAGGGCAAATCATCCATCGCTAGGATGACGATTATGTTGGCCACCACTGCCCTGCACGCCCTAGGGCATGCCACTTCCTCCATGAAGTGATGCTTTGGCCCTGAGCCATGCCAGCTCTTCTGGGAGACTCACTGAGGAGGGTTCAGCTCCAGATGGCCAGCCAGCTTCTCAGTGTCCCTGTCCTTCCCCACCCCCATCCAGGGAGGAGCTCAAAGCACAGTTGGGGTAGGGATGCGAGATGGCTCTGATGAGTCAGAAACAGGAGCAGGAAGTTTCTTCCATTATTTTTATTTTATCAGGCCTGCAGCAGACTTCAGATGGACAGGAGGGCTCAGAGCTGAACATATTCAAGTAGAACACGTTGGCACTAATGCAGACAGGCTTCCAGGGAGAGGGCCAGGAGGGCCCCATGCATCTGTCACAGCCACTGTGTCCAGAGGAAACTCAGCAGCAGGAGGAAGTTCTGTGAAGTCACCAGGGTTAGGAAGCTCCTGGGCTTGTGGACACGGCCCAGAGAAGAAAAGTTGGGCACAGAAGCTTTGCTCTCAGGAGGAATGGAGGAAGGATCAGGGTTGGGTGAGGCAGCCTGCTTCTCGGAGATCCATTGGGTGAAGTAGGAGACCTTGGTGAAGACGCTGGGTCTTATGGGCTCCTGGCAGGGCATACTCCAGCTGGACAGCCCAATCAGAAACCAGGTATTATTCAGCTGGCAGACGAGGGGACCCCCAGAATCTCCCTGAGGAAAGAGAGGGCATGAGTCATGGGGACCAAGATGGAGAAGAACATGCATTGCTCAGACAGTGTGAAGACACCAGAGTGGACTTGAGGAGCTCTTGTGGCAAGGTGGGGATATGAGTGAGTTATTCTCATCAGAATCACCCGGGCACTTTGAAAGGTCCAGACACAGGGTCCCACTGCAGACCTCCTGGATCAAAGTCTCAAGGGTGGGGACTTGGAGCCCATTTCACATCTACAAGAATACACAGGGGGACCCCAGGATCTGGATGCCAGGCCTCTGCCCTTCCAGCCCCATGTGGGAGAAGGCGCCCCCCAGTGTCCTCCAGAACGGCCATGGCAGGCTTGGAGACCTCTAGCTAAATCCTCTGCCTAGTACTGCATCCTACCTGGGACTTCGTTTTTGACTATTAAGGACTCTAGTTTTTCCTCGATTTCTTGATTAAGCGTCTTTAGAAAATACCAAGCTGTTGGATGTGCTCAGAGGAAAAGAAGTGACGCCCGTGTCCAGGCTGGTGGGGTGGCTGGAATTGCAGGGAATCCCAAGGGGCTCCCAGAAGAATGTGAGGAACTTTGAGTGTGGGATGCCAAGGCAGGAAGGCACCTCCCACCATGGGGCATAACGCTTCCATCCCACAGGGCAAAAGGTGGGGACCAAGGAAACACAGCACCCCTCCAGCCTCCTGTTGAATGAGCATGCCTGAGCACGCTCTGCGTGTGGGAGATGATGAGGTGACATGCAACACAACACAGATAATGCATCCCACACATCTGCAGACTCCAGATGTGGAACAGAGATGCCCAGAGGAGCGCCTTCAGAAGGCTTCTCTGACAAAAAGAAGGGAAGGGATGAGCAAGGCCTGACTCTGGAAGATGCAGGCAGAGGTGGTCAACATGCTTGGCATGGCTGAGGCCAGGGACTAGCAAGGCCAGCGCCCAGCTCTCATCAGCCAGGGGCTGGGGTTGAAGGGAGCACTTAAGGACACTCAGCAGGGAAGTGATGTGACCTGAATCGAATTCTAAAAGGATGGCAGGGTGGTTCTGGGGCTGGGTGGAACACAGCCAGTGGGAGGACATGAAATGCTGCAGGGAGACCTGTCAGGACACGATTGTGGCAGCAAGGGTAACAAAGACAGGCAAGAAACGGTAAGGCACAGGGTTTGCCATGTATGGCCCTTCCTCTCCACCTAAGGAAAGAACGGAGCAAGACAAGAAAAGCAGGATGAGTGCCGAGGGGTGGTCCTTGGTGTGCTGGTGTCAGGAGAAGGAGGAAGAGAGCAGGAAACACAGGAGGGACCACCCTCCGAGTCTGATGAAAGATGCTGGAGGGTGCACTGCTGAGTGGGGTTGGGAGGGTGCCCACCAGCAGCCCTGGAGACCGAGGCCTTTGGTTATATTGATAAGAGCGGTCTGGAGGAATGGCAGGGGCAGAAGTCTGATGGAGTGAGCTTAGGCAAGAAAGAGAAGTGAGGAAGCAAGAGAGGGCAAGTGCAGACACCCTGGGGCCAGCCCTGTTGGGAAGGCAGGCAGAGAGTTAGGGCAGTGGGCAGAGGTGAGAAGGGTCATGTGGTATGTTTTCAGATGGCAGCATGTTTCTAGGAGACAGAAAGTGCTAGAAAGAAGGTGCAGGAGAGGGAGAGGAGGCTGTGTGAGGAAGCTTGTGGGGCCACAACTCCAGAGGAGGACATTGTTCCCCCAAGGTTGACCATGATCACGCTTTCTTTCCTTGGGCTGTCCACTTCCCTTTCTAGGCCTCGGTTTCCCCACCGTAAAATAGAAGCACTGCACAGAGTGGGAGAAGGCATTGACAGTGCACACACGCAGTATTGGACTCACAGCCCACAATTCAATTTGAAATAAGGGCAAAAACACCGTGGATAGACACAACAGAAAAGGCAATGCCCATATGAAAATGTGCTTGCCTTCATTATTCAAATGCAAACGAAAAATGCATGCAATGGTTAAAATGAAAATGGTGGACAGTGTGAAGTCCTGGCAGCCACGCGGAGAAGCCATTGCTGGTGGGAGTGCAAATGGGTCCGAGCAGGTTGGAAGGCTGCTCTCCGGTATCTAGGAGAGATGAGCATGTGCACGTTTTATGGTACAGTAATTCTAGTCCCAGGGTTATACCCAAACAAGCTGTGAACCCACGTACACTAAAACACATGCACAAGGATGTTCACAGCAATGGCATCTGCAATGGTCTCAAGCAGGAACTACCCAAATGCCACCAACACTAGAATGGAAAAGGAAAATTACAGTATATTCACACAACAATAACCAGGTAATGCTGTACAACAATATGACACACAACCAAAACTCCACACAAGATGGACAGACCTCACAGACCTGACTGAAGGGGACCAGCTGAGGGTGTGTCGTGTGAGATTCCATTTATGTAAGTCCTGACATGAACCCACAGGGCCTTAGCAGCCAGGTTAAGGTTACTCTGCGGTGACAGGAAGGAGGTATAAGACCGTTCGGATGCCTGTTACATGAATGTGTCAAGGTCTAAAAAAACACATCCAACAATACACTTGTAAAGTATGCCTTTTTCTATGTATGCTGTCCTTCAACAAAGCTCCTAAAAGTTATAAAGAAACTGGATGGGATAGACCAGCACCCTTTGGGGGCTTCTGTGCTTCAGCTCTGATGCTTCAGGATGGGGTGGGCCCAGGAAGAGGAAGTCAGGGGCTGGGGCAGGGTTCAGAGAAGACACAGAGGAGAGGTGACAGATGCCGCAGGAGAGGAGAGGCAGCCCACGTCACTTACTCGGCAGATGGACTTTCCTGTGTTGAGGTCCCCGGCACACAGCATGTCATCGTGTATAGAATAGGTATTGTTGTTGGGATCTGGCCCCTGGAAATACGATGCACAAACCTGATTGTCCATGACACCAACCTCTCCCTCCTGCAGCGTGTAGGGAGCAGACAGGAACCCTGTGTGTTGGGGGGAGAGAGGTTCAGATGTGGGGTGTACCCTGGGAGAGAAACCAGCTCCCTCCCTAACCTTCCTGCTAATAGAGATGCCATCAGTTCTAGCTGCCAGGACTGGGGAAGCCGTCAGAGATGTGCAAAGGTGAGGCGGAAAGACATCCAGGGCAGACGAGAGAGCAAATGTGAGGGGCCCATGGTGGAGAGGACGAGGAAGGAGGTCATCGTGGCTGCAGTGGGGTGGGGGTGGCAGGTGAAAAAGATGAGGCAACATCATAGCAGGGTCCAGAGCAAGCAGGGCATCCTCACCAGGATGTGGAGCTCGGATTTCATTCTGAGCACACTGGGAAACCACTGAAGGGTTATATTTAAAAAACAACGAATCTGGCTGCTATGTGGAGACAGAAGCGGAGGCAGGGTGGGTGAATGCTGGAAGTCCTGGCTTGGCCAAAGTATGGCAGTGATGTCGCTAACAATGCCCAGTAGGGTTAGGTGGCGTGACAAACAAGGCATGGCCTTGCCTCTGAGCAGCACCTGGTCTGGGGCACTGCCCACGTGGGTTCTATTTCTAGATCTTGCTCACAGATGGGAGGCATCTTCCCACGGCAGCACAGTGTTATGGTGACAGCTCGCTCCTATGCAGTGCTTGCAGTGTGTGCCTCACATGTCGCTGGGCTGACCCAGGCTCAGCAACTGTGGTCAGGGGAGGATACGGAGGGGGAAGGACAGCTGCCGGCTGAGACTCCCTTTGCTGTCATATGCTCCCTGTCCTGGTGGCTGCTTCAGCCTGTGACTTCCCTTCATGCCCCAACTCCTACCCTCCAACCTGTCTTGGAGAATCCTCCTTGCTCTGCCAGTGGTTCTTAACAAGTGACAGTCCATCCCAGGAGATTGTCTTTGGAAATGTTGGAGAGTTGGCTGTTCTCATGACAAGGCGTTGTGACCGACATCTGTGGCCAGGAGCAGGGATGCTGGCTCGCATAGCAAAGAAAGTCCTGCCCCAAAGGCCTCCACTGAGATACTCTGCCAAATCAGGACCTACACATCGTGCCAAATTGACATTCTCCTTTTTTTTTTTACTCAATGTTATTATTTTTCTAAATCAAAAGCATTCACCCTAGAGCAAAAATCTTTGCCCAACATTTCTCCTCTCTCGGTCTAAATGTATTCAAGCCCAGCAAGCTGGCAGAAAGGGCAAGTTTCACTTGAGTTAAGGGATGAGGGAAATGAGGTTCACAGATGTAAATGTTCTTAAGCCATAAATGCCCCATCTTCACCTCTCAGGCCAGAGAGCAGGCCTACCTTCATTTCCTTACTGCTGCCCCAAGTACCTTCTACAGCAGTGGAAGCTCAGGAGGTGTCCTGAAGGGGCCTGGCCCAAACAGGGCCTGGGAGTCAGGGTGGAATCCTGAATGGCTGAGTCAAAGGGCTCAGGTGCCTGATTCCAAAAGTTAGAGATACTCAGACTGTTTTGAACCATGGACCGAAGGAAACTTGAACTGATAGCAGACATGCTCTCAGGTCTGGAAGGGCTCCACAATGGTCACTGCTCTCCCCCTTCTTCCTCAGCCCTTGCTCTCCTCACCTGCCCTGCCCCCACTTACGTTCCTCGGTGACCATCCCCCAGCCAGTTATCCAACAGGAGGTATGAGGGGGCAACTGTGTGTTAGGTCCCGGGAGGCAGACGGGGCGGATGTAGTCGGAAAAGACCACGGGCCGATACAGCTGCAACAGGGTGATGTCACTCCCCATGTAGTAGTGCTTGTTAAAGTCCGTGTTGACGATGACTCGGTACACCGATGCCTGCCCACTGTGTGAGGTAGGAGTTCTTAGCCGATGGTACCCTAGCAGGATTCTGTAGGCAGATGGATCATGGGACCTGTTGTGGGAAAGCTGCGTTATCACCCATGTCCTCTGGGTGCTGGGCCAGCATCCTCGCCCTGGCTGCCTCCCTCCCACCCCCTCCTCCTGGTGAGACCCCACCATTATTCAAAACCATTCTCTCTCCTCCCTTCCTAATACTGAGGGAGGCTTGATTGCTGTCCATAGCCTCAGCACATTTGTCCTTAGAAAGTTTCTGATGGCTTTCCCAGCACGCACCAGAATCAAAGGAGCAGAGCATCTTCATGCTGGAAAGAAACGTTGGGGGTACATCAAACTGTACCCTTTCAGTTTAGATGAGCAGAGACTTGGCTCATTCCCAGCTCTGACCAGAACCCTTGGAAGTTCTCAGGGCCTGGGGTGATTCTCAAAGACCCCACTTCCCAGCCCAGAATGATGCATCCCCCTCCTGTCCAGTCTTCACATGCTGATTTCTCTAAAAGCTGGTCCTCCCCTGTTGACAGGCACTCAACAAGCCTTTGTGGAGCAAATGGAGGAGTGCATGGAACTAAACTTCTCCTTGCTACTGGAACATGAGCAACTTTCCACCCACATGTCCTGCTTGGGCTGTCTCCCTACCCAGACTCCTCCCACAAGACCCCTCCAGGTCCAAGCCCCTCCTCTGGTGGGACCCATAGCGCTTCCTCTAATAATGGCTTAGGGTCTACCCTCTTGCACATTGTGGCCTCCCATCCTGCATCACAGTATTTGGGCTTGTGTCTCACTTTCCTGGTAGGATAAGAAACTTCAAGGTGGGTCCTGCATTTCCATGTCCCTCACAGTGGGCCTCACATGGGGCCTGGCACCTGTGGGTACTGAATGAATGAATAGAACCCAAGTGGGATCTCAAATCCAGCTGATGCCAGCAGCTCTATCCTCCTGACTTGGAGGGTGACACTCTCCCCACCCACTCTGGGCACAGAGCAAGCCCAGGATGCACCTGAGGGGCAGCCCACTCTCTTGACTGCCGTGTCCCATCTCCCCGGACAGAGGCCATCTGCTTTATGCCTCGCTCTGGCCTGTTGGGACGGTGGTGACCACAGTTCCTCTTTGGCACATGCTTCAACAGAAGTGACAAGAAGAGCTGGGTCCCAGGATGCCTCCAGAGAGAAACATGTCAGACTGTGCAAGTGGACAGGACCCAGGGAAGCCTCCAGCAGTTGTGCTGGAGATGGCCTGTGGATAGCCTGGCTTGAAGGGGGCAAAATGCTTGTCCACACCAGGGCCTGATGGATGCCCCCAGCCCTGGGAAGTGGGGGCCCTGGGACTATGGTTCCAACACAAAGCCTGAAGCATGTGGCCAGAGACACTACACACCCACCGCCATTTGCACAAGAGGAAGGTAAAGCTGAGATCTTGTGGACTCTAGATCTGGGCAAGATGTAGAAACCAGAGCCCACCTTGAGTGGGAACAAGATTTAATTCCTTAAGTTTAGGGAAGATAAAGAGTAGACTGGAAGCACTTTCAATGGAACTAAAGTCTATTTTCCAGTATTTATTGATCATCACAGTTAGAGTTAATTTCCATTTAGCTATTTAAAAGTAAAGTACACACAGCTTACCAAAGTGTGAGGAGGCATCCCTGGAGGGAGAGATGAGGCAGATAGCCCCTGTCCTGGGATATGTGACCCGACAGTCAGGAGACTGGAGTCCAGTGGGGAGCAAGGATGGCCTTCCAGGGAGAGGGAACTGCTGAGTCAAAGGCAGGGGCAACAGTACACACAGAGACACCTGGTGGCAGCAAAGCCTGAACAAAGCCTGGGAAAAAAAAGGCTGGGACAACCTTCATCCCCTTCTGTTCTGCCCGTTTGTGCTCCCTCCGCCTCCCACCCAGCAGCGGGCTGTGGGGAAGACGTACAGTTGGAAACAGTGGGCAGCTGAGGCCACCCAGTAGGCGCTGATGAGGGCGGCTCCACAGATGTGTTGACCATTATAGAGCAGGCTGACCTGCCATGGCCACCGCTTCTCAGGTGCGTCCCGGCCACCAAAGATCCTCCCAGTTACGGCAGGCCGCCCGCACACTGTGGAGACAGTCCAAGCCATCAGGCATCAGTGTTATGGATGTCAACCTCGGTGCCTCTAAATGTCAGCATCCGTAGGGCCCAGCGCCACCACAGCCCATCCTCCTACTTCACAGCTGGGAAATCCCGGGTGAAATGACATGGCCCACATGACAAAGGGCCACCTGGCTTCGCTGTTGATGGCAGCGCTAAGGAAGCAGCCTGCGGCTCTGGAGGGGCGGGAAGGGAGGCAGCTGCAGAGGGTCTCAGCACACCAGCCGGGAGCAGAGGTCCGGGCTGGGAGGTGGTGTTGCTCCAGACACTTTCCCAGACCTAGTTCACGTGACTAGCACACCGCTGTTTGAAGTCCCAGAAACTGAGGCCTTCCAGAGTGATGCCACTGAGATGAAGTGGCTACGTCCTTCTCCTCCAGCCCAATATTCTAGAGAGACTGAGGCCAAATGGAACATACTCTGACAATTCCCCTCTGAAAGCAGTACTTCCTCATTCCCCAAATGAAGAGGGTGCGGGGGCCGACAGGTACCGGCCTGGTCAGGACTCCAGTCCTTGGACTGAGGACGCTTGAGATCTAGCGGGAAGAGCCGGCGGGGAAGATGGCCCTCCCTTCCCCCACCTCCCATGCCCCCCAGGGACCCAGGGACTCCTGAACCCGCTGGGCAGGTAGAGGTCCTACCTGTCTACCGTCGGGGTGGGGGGGCAGTATGGGGAGGGGAGGGACATATGAGGGGAAAGCGACCTTGACCCTCTTGCCCGCCTGCCCACTCACCCTCTTCAGCGCGCAGTGGTGGTCCAGCTGTGGCTGGCTGTGACGGTCCGGCTGTGGTGGTCCCAGCCACCTCAGTGTGCAGCAGGAGTGCGTGTAGGTACAGCAGGATGACAGCCAGGGTGCAGGCTCCCCGCCAGCCTGGACCTGAGCACCCCTTGATCTCCACGTAGCCAGTCCTGCATCTGCGATCTGACTGAGCGGACAGCGGCTCGCGCGGGCCCTGGGGCATGCTGGGAAACCGCCTCCTTTTGTGGGCCACACCCCTGACCTGGACCTGACCATCTGCCGCTCGCGCACACACACGCGCGTGCCATTGGAGAAGCAGCGTGCCACGTGTGTCCGGAGCTCTCGCAGCCACGGTCCGTAGAAGGCAGTAATCGCTGGGAGCCCCCAGGCTGATGTGGGAAGCATAGGGCACATAGGATCCCTGCGTCCAGGGACCCCAGTTTGCGGGGAGACATCAGGGCAGCTATGGCACTATGCCAAGGAATAAATACTAATGCTCAGAGGTCAGGTGCTTGTATAAGTGTCACCAAATGTGTCCAACTTGCTTTCAAGATCCAGTGCACTTTGCACTCATCTGTTCCTCTGCCCCCACTCCCCATGTGATCAGGTCAGGGCCACTAAGGGTAACATCCCTTTCTCAGACTCACATGTTGTACTGTACAACATGACATAATCATGGGGTGGATACTCACAGGTCTTTCCCACACTCAGCAGGAGGGAATTATACAAGAGTATGGGTCATTAGGGGGTCCAGCCACTGACCTCTAATGGCTCATGTCCTTCTCAAATGCTAAATCATTCACTATGCCTCAAGGTCCCCAGGAGTCTCATCCCGTTAAACTTAAAATTCGAAGTCTCATCTGTTGGAGGAGGTCATCAAGAGGAGGTAATTGCAGGTTGACCCTGGAGCCGGACCTGGGCAATTGGAGGCTCCTCACCCCTCCCCCGCCCTTGGAATGTAGGTTTTGCCCACAGTGGGTGCTGCTCCAAGGATGCAGCCCTGAGAGAGGAAGGTGTTGGTGAGACCATGTGGACAGTTTACATGACTGAACCCAGTTAAGACCTCTATGTAAACATTAAGAATCTAGGGAGTTGGGGCTTCCCTGGTGGCGCAGTGGTTGAGAGTCCGCGATGCAGGGGACACGGGTTTGTGCCCCGGTCCGGGAAGATCCCACATGCTGCGGAACGGCTGGTCCTGTGAGCCATGGTCGCTGAGCCTCCGCATCTGGAGGCTGTGCTCCAAAACGGGAGAGGCCACAACAGTGAGAGGCCCGCGTACCGCAAAAAAAAAAAAAAAAAAAATCTGGGGAGCAGGTGCAGAGATTTACTTGTCTTGGGGCCACCAAGTTCTTGAAAGCTTAAAAATTTTATTATAAATTCACTTGAAATAATAGAGACTTACTGTAAAAATTATGAAGAAAATAATAATTGTGGACACTTATCATGTCCCTTTTTACAGAAAGTAGCACATGTTTGCACTGGAAGAGTTCTATCAGGTTACTTCCTGCTAGTAGAAATCTGAGGGTCCAACTTTCATTTTGTACTTTCTCTGTCCCTTTCAGTACAAGACAGCAGTGTTTCTACTGATATAAACTTCTCAAGAACCTTGTTGTGGATTTCACTAGGTTTCACTCCATTAGGCAAAGCCACATCCACAGACTGTTGAGATAATTCCTTTTCTAACTTGGCCTCCTGTTGAGATGTTATGTATATATCACCACAATAAAAAGCTGGAGAAAAGGTAATATGACTGTCTCAAATACGTCTAGAGACATAGAGGAAAAGATTGGAAAATTTGAAGAGAAGTTGGAGGAGGTGAACAGAATAAGGAGGGAGGCGGGGATGCATGATGACTGAGCTCAAAGGTGGCACCAAGTGTGGGGAAGTAGAGACATTGCAGATGCTAAGGGTGACAAGGGGCAGGATGCAGGACACACCAGGCAGGTGGGTCTGAGGACAAAGTCAACCTCCCACTGGGGTTGCGAGAAAACTCTTTTCAGGGAACACTGGGAGATGAAAGGGATTTTGGCAAAGCTGTGGTCCAGGGGATTTGCTCACCATCTAGGCTGCATCTGATGGTGTGATCTTCACAACTATCAGCATCCCCAGTTTGCAGGTGAGGAAACTGAATCCAAGGATAACCAAGCCTTATACACGGAATGCAGGGCCAGCACTCAAGCCCAGGTCTGCTGCTGGCTTGCCCTTCTGTGTTCTGCTCCTGGTCAATCAGAACTCCAACCATTACCCTTCCTGCCCCAACCCCAATCTGTTTCCAAGGAAGTGCAGAAGATAGATTGTGTTCAACCTGTGGCTGTAACCAGGCTGCTGCCACCTTGAGCTGGGTAGGTTTGGAGAGGAGGAGAGTGCTATGAGAAGTGGTGGGGTGCCGGGAAGTCTACGGGCACCTGGAAAGGAGCAAGCACCCTGAGGTTTCACAGCCACCTGGGGGGATAGACTGTGCAGAACCCCTTCACAAACGAGGAACCAACATCACTGAGAGGCAAAGTGACCTGCAGGCAGGGTCAGTGCCAGGACTGGGCCCAGCTAGCAGGCATTAGAATCCATGACAGTAACCACTGCCCCACACAGTAACAGTAACCTGTCTCTACAGGCTTGCAAAGTGCTGTGACAGGACAGCACCCCTACCTTTTCTAAAACTTTCAGTATAGTTGATTTACAATGTTATATTAGTTTCAGGTGTAAAGCATAGTGATTTGATATTTTTATAATTATACTCCATTTAAAGTTATAAAATATTGGTTATATTTCCTGTGTTCTACAACACATCTCTGCATTTTATTTATTTTATACCTAGTAGTTTGCACTTCTTAAGCCATTTCCCCTACCTTGCCCCACCCCCAAGCCCTCTCCTCAGTGGTAACCACTAGTTTGTTATCTGTATCTATGACACTGTTTCTGTTTTGTTATATTCATTAGTTTCATTTTTTTAGATTCCACATATAACTGAAAACATGTAATATTTATCTTTGACTTACTTCAAAAGCATAATAACTTCAAAAGCATAATACCCTCCAGGTCAATCATATTGTTTTACATGTGGCTAAGTAATATTCCATTGTGCATATATTATATACCACATCTTCTTTATTCATTCATCTGTCAATGTACACTTAGATTGCTTCCATATTTTGGCTAGTGTAAGTACTGCTGTATTGGGGGTACTTACATTGGGGTGCATGTGTCTTTTCAAATTAGTACTTTCATTTTCTTCAGATATATACCTATGAGTGGAATTGCTAAGACCATATGGTAGTTCTATTTTTAATTATTTTAGGAACCTCCATACTGTTTTCCATTGTGGATGTACCAATTTACATTCCCACCAACAGTGAACTAAAGTTCCGTTTTCTCCACATCCCCACCAGTATTTGCTACTTGTAGACTTTTTCATGGTAGCCATTCTGACATGTGTGAGATGATATGTCATTTTAGTTTTGATTTGCATTTCTCTAATAATTAGTGATGTTGAACCTCTTTTCATGTGCCTTTTGGCCATTGTTTGGTTTTTGCTATTGAGTTGTGTGAGCTGTTTATATATTTTGGATATTAACCCCTTATCAGACATATCATTTGCAAATATCTTCTCCCATTCTGTAGGTTGTCTTTTTTTTTTTTTTTGAGTGTTTCCATAGTTGTGCAGAAGCTTTTAAGTTTAATTAGGTCCCACTTGTTTATTCTAACTTTTGTTTCCCTTGCCTGAGGAGACAGATCCAAAAATATATTACTAAGACATGTCAAAGAGTGTATGTTTTCTTCTAGGTGTTTTATGGTGTCATTTTACACTTAGATCTTTAACCCATTTTGAGTTTATTTGTATATATGGTGTAAGAAAGTGTTCAAATTTCATTCTTTTACATGGAGCTGTCCAGTTTTCCCAGCACCACTTATTGAAGAGACTGTCTTTTCTCCGTCATATATCCTTGTCTCCTTTGTTGTAGATTAATTGACATAGGTGTGTGGGTTTACTTCTGAGCTCTTTATTCTATTCCATTTATCTATGTGACTGTTTTTGTGCCAGTACCATGCTGTTTTGATTACTGTAGCTTTGAATTATACTCCGAAGTCCAGGAGAGTGGTATTTCCAGGTTTTTGCTTGTTCGTTTGTCTGTTTGTTTTTCTCAAGATTACTTTGGTTATTCAGAGTAAAATTCATACATATTTTAGGATAATTTGTTCTAGTTCTGTGAAAAATGTTTTGGGTAATTTGATAGGGATTGAATTAAGTCTGTAGATTGCTTTGGGTAGTATGGACATTTTAACAATATTAATTCTTCCAATCCTAAGCACGAGATATCTACCTATTTATTTGTATCACCTTCAGTTTTCTTCATCATTGTCTTACAGTTTTCAAAATATAGGTCTTTCACCTCCATGGTTAAGTTTATTCCTAGGTATTTTATTCTTTATAATGTGATTGTAAATGGGATTTATTTCTTGCTTTCTCTTTCTGATACTTCATTAGTAGTTTATAGAAAAGCAATCGATTTTTGTATATTTATCTAGTATCTTGTAGCTTTACTGAATTCATTCACTAGTTCTAATACTTTTTTGGGGGAGACTTTAAGGTTTTCTATACATAGTATCATGTCATCTGCAAATAGTGACAGTTTTATTTCTTCCCTTCCAATTTGGATGCCTTTTATATTTCTTTTTCTTGTCTGATTGTTGTGGCTAGGACTTCCAATACTATGTAAAATAGAAATGGTGAAAGTGGGCTTTCTTGTCCTGTTCCTGATTTTAGAGCAAAAGTTTTCAGTTTTTAACTATTAAGTATAATGTTAGCTCTGGGTTTGTCATAAATGGCCTTTATTATATTGAGATATGTTCCCTCTTTACCAATTCTGTTGGAGTTTTTTCATGGATGAGTGTTGAATTTTGTCAAGTGATTTTACTATGCCTATTGAGGTGATCATGTGATTTTTACCCTTCCTTTTTTTAATGTTGTATATCACATTGATAAACGGGGATATTGAACCATCCTTGCATCCCTGAATATATCTCACTTGATCATGGTGTATGATTCTTTTATATATTGTTTAATTTGGTTTACTTATACTTTGTTAGGAATTTTTGCACCTATATTCATCAAGGATATTGACCTGTAATTTCCTCTCTTGTAGTCTTTTGTCTGGTTTTGGTATCAAGGTAATGGTGGCCTTACAGAATGAATTTGGGAGTGTTTTCTCCTCTTCAATTTTTAAAAATAGTTTGAGAAGGATAGGTGTTAACTGTTCTTTATATGTTTGGTAGAATTCCCCTGTGAAGCCATGCAGTCCTGGACTTTTGTTTGTTGGGAGGGTTTTGATTACAGATTCAATTTCACTACTAGTGATCAGTCCATTTGGATTATCTGTTGGCAATTTGTTGTTCTAGTATTCCCATGATTTTTTGTATTTCTATGATATTGGTTGTAATTTCTCCTCTTTTATTTCTCATCTTGGTTATTTATTTATCTTTGTTTTTTTCTTAATGAGCCTGCTAAAAATTTATCAATTTTGTTTATCTTTTCAAAAAGCAACTCTTGGTTTCATTATTGGATTTTTTTTTCTTTCTTTTTTTTTTTCTCCCTATTTTATTTAGTTCCTCTCTGATATTTGTTATTTCCTTCCTTCTGCTGACTTTGGGTTGTGTTTGCTCTTTTTCTAATTTCTTTAGATGGTAGATTAGATTGTTTATTTGATATTTTCTTATTTTTTGAAGTATGCCTGTATTGCTATAATCTTCCTTCTTAGAACTCTTTTTGCTGAGTCTCATAAATTTTGGAAAATTGTGTTTTCATTTGGCTCAAGGTATTTTCTGATTTCCACTTTTATTTCTTTGTTGACTCATTGAGTTGTTTTTTTTAACATTTTTATTGGAGTATAGTTGCTTTACAATGTTGTGTTAGTTTCTTCTGTATAGCAAAGTGAATCAGCAATATGTATACATATATCCCTATATCCCTTCCCTCTTGAATCTCCCTCCCACCCTCCCTATCCCACCCTCTAGGTTGTCACAAAGCTCCAAGCTGATCTCCCTGTGTTATGTAGCTGCTTCCCACTAGCTATCTATTTTACATTTGGTAGTGTATATATGTCAATGCTACTCTCTAACTTTGCCCCACCTTACCCTTCCCCCTCACTGTGTTCTCAAGTCGATTCTCTACATCTGTGTCTTTATTCTTGTCCTACCACTAGGTTCATCAGAACCATTTATTTTTAAGATTCCATATATATGTGTTAGCATATGGTATTTGTTTTTCTCTTTCTGACTTACTTCACTCTGTATGACAGACTCTAGGTCCATCTGCCTCACTACAAATAACTCACTTTCGTTTCTTTTTATTTATTTATTTATTGTAACATCTTTATTGGAGTATAATTGCTTTACAATGGTGTGTTAGTTTCTGCTTTATAACAAAGTGAATCAGTTATACATATACATATGTTCCCATATCTTTTCCTTCTTGCATCTCCCTCCCTCCCATCCTCCCTATCCCACCGTTCTACGTAGTCACAAACCACCTAGCTGATATCCCTGTGCTATGCGGCTGCTTCCCACTAGCTATCTATTTTACGTTTGTTATTGTATATATGTCCATGCCACTCTCTCACTTTGTCACAGCTTACCCTTCCCCCTCCCCATATCCTCAAGTCCATCCTCTAGTAGGTCTCTGTCTTTATTCCTGTCTTACCCCTAGGTTCTTCATGACCTTTTTTTTTCCCTTAGATTCCATACATATGTGTTAGCATATGGTATTTGTTTTTTCTCTTTCTGACTTACTTCACTCTGTGTGACAGACTCTAGGTCCATCCACCTCACTACAAATAACTCAATTTTGTTTCTTTTTATGGCTGAGTAATATTCCATTGTATATATGTACCACATCTTCTTTATCCATTTATCTGTCAGTGGGTGCTTAGGTTGCTTCCATGTCCTGGGTATTGTAAATAGTGCTGCAATGAACATTGTGGTACATCTCTCTCTCTTTTTTTTTTGCGGTACGTGGGCCTCTCACTGTTGTGGCCTTTCCCATTGCAGAGCAGGTTCCGGACACACAGGCTCAGTGGCCATGGCTCATGGGCCCAGCCGCTCTGCATCATGTGGGATCTTCCCGGACCAGGGAACGAACCCGTGTCCCCTGTATCGGCAGACGGACTCTCAACCACTGTGCCACCAGGGAAGCCCCAATGTCTCTTTTTTGAAGTATGGTTTTCTCAGGGTATATGCCATGGGATTGCTGGGTTATATGGTAGGCCTAAGTTTAGATTTTTAAGGAACCTCCGTACTGTTCTCCATAGTAGCTCTATCAATTTATATTCCCACCAACAGTGTAGGAGGGTTCCCTTTTCTCCACACTCTCTCCATCATTTATTGTTTCTAAGTATTTTGATGATGGTCATTCTGACCGGAGTGAGGTGATACCTCATTGCAGTTTTGATTTGCATTTCTCTAATGATTAGTGATGTTGAGCATCTTTTCATGTGTTTGTTGCCAATCTCTGTATCTTCTTTGGAGAAATGCCTATTTAGGTCTTCTGCCCATTTTTGGATTGGGTTGTTTGTTTTTTTGATATTGACCTGCATGAGCTGCTTGTATATTTTGGAAATTAATCCTTTGTCAGTTGCTTTGCTTGCAAATATTTTCTATGATTCTGAGGGTTGTCTTTTCATCTTGCTTATGTTTTCCTTTGCTGTGCAAAAGCTTTAAGTTTCATTAGGTCCCATTTGTATATTTTTGTTTTTATTTCCATTCCTCTAGGAGGTGGGTCAAAAAGGATCTTACTGTAATTTATGTCATAGAGTGTTCTTCCTATGTTTTCCTCTAAGAGTTTTATAGTGTCTGGCCTTACATTTAGGTCTTTAATCCTTTTTGAGTTTAGTTTTGTATACACTGTTAGGGAGTGTTCTAATTTCATTCTTTTACATGTAGCTTTCCAGTTTTCCCAGTACCACTTATTGGAGAGGCTGTCTTTTTAGCATTGTATATTCTTTCCTCCTTTATCAAAGACAAGGTGACCATAGATGTGTTGGTTTATCTCTGGGCTTTCTATCCTGTTCCATTGATCTATACTCCTGTTGCTTTTTGACAGTACCATACAGTTTTGATGACTGTAGCTTTGTAGTGTAGCCTGAAGTCAGGGAGCCTGATTCCTCCAGCTCCGTTTTTCTTTCTAAGATTGCTTTGGCTATTTGGGGTCTTTTGTGTTTCCATATAATTTGTAAAATTTTTTGTTCTAGTTCTATGAAAAAGGCCATTGGTAGTTTGACAGGGATTGCATTGAATTTGTAGATTGCTTTGGGTAGTATAGTCATTGTCACAATGTTGATTCTTCCAATCCAAGAACATGGTATATCTCTCCATCTATTTATATCATCTTTAATTTCTTTCATTAATGTCTTATAGTTTTCTGCATACAGGCCTTTTGTCTCCAAGGAAGATTTATTCCAAGATATTTTATTCTTTTTTTGCAGTGGTAAATGGGAGTGTTTCTTTAATTTCCCTTTCAGATTTTTCATCATTAGTGTATAGGCATGCAAGAGATCTCTGTGCATTAATTCTGTATCCTGCTACTCTACTAAATTCATTGATTAGCTCTAGTAGTTTTCTGGTAGCATCTTCAGGATTTTCTATGTATAGTAACATTTCATCTCCAAGCAGTGGCAGTTTTACTTCTTCTTTTCTGATCTGGATTCCTCTTATTTCTTTTTCTTCTCTGATTGCTGTGGCTAAAACTTCCAAAACTATGTTGAATAATAGTGGTGAGAGTGGGCAACCTTGTCTTGTTCATGATCTCAGAAGAAATGTTTCAGTTTTTCACCACTGAGAACAATATTGGCTTTGGGTTTGTCATATATGGCCATTATTATTTGAGGTAGGTTCCCTCTATGCTTCCTTTCTGGAGATTTTTTTATCATAAATAGGTGTTGGATTTTGTTAAAAGATTTTTCTGCATCTATTGAGATGATCATACGGTTTTATCCTTCAATTTATTAATATGGTAGATCACATTGATTGATTTGTGTATATTGAACAATCCTTGCATTCCTGGGATAAACCCCACTTGATCATGGTGTATGATCCTTTCAATGTGCTGTTGGTTTCTGTTTGCTAGTATTTTGTTGAGGATTTTTGCATCTATGTTCATCAGTGATATTGGCATGTAGTTTTCTTTTTTTGTGATATCTTTGTCTGGTTTTGGTATCAGGGTGATGCTGGCCTCATAGAATGTGTTTGGGAGTGTTCCTCTCTCTGCTATATTTTGGAAGAGTGTGAGAAGAATAGGTGTTAGCTCTTCGCTAAATGTTTGATAGAATTCACCTGTGAATCTATCCGGTCCTGGGCTTTTGTTTGTTGGAAGATTTTTAATTACAGTTTCAATTTCAGTGCTTGTGATTGGTCTGTTTATATTTTCTATTTCTTCCTGGTTCAATCTTGCAAGGTTGTGCTTTTCTAAGAATTTGTCCATTTCTTCCAGGTTGTCTATTTTATTGGCATAGAGTTGCTTGTAGTAATCTCTCACGATCCTTTGTATTTCTACATGTCAGTTATTACCTCTCCTAATTCATTTCTAATTCCATTGATTTGAGTCTTCTCCCATTTTTCTTGATGAGTCTGGCTAATGGTTTATCAATTTTGTTTATCTTAAAGAACCAGCTTTTAGCTTTACTGATCTTTGCTATCATTTCCTTCATTTCTTTTTCATTTATTTCTGATCTGATCTTTATGAATTCTTTCCTTCTGCTAACGTTGGGTTTTTTTTGTTCTTCTTTCTCTAATTGCTTTAGGTGTAAGGTTAGGTTGTTTATTTGAGATGTTTCTTTTTTCTTGATGTATGATTTTATTTCTATAAACTTCTCTCTTAGAACTACTTTTGCTGCATGCCATAGCTTTGGGGTCATCGTGTTTTCATTTTCATTTGTTTCTAGGTATTATTTGATTTCCTGTTTGATTTCTTCAGTGATCTCTTGGTTATTAAGTAGTGTATTGTTTAGCCTCCATGTGTTTGAATTTTTTGCAAGTTGTTTCCTATAATTGATATCTAGTCTCATAGCGTTGTGGTCAGAAAAGATACATGATACGAGTTCAATTTTCTTACATTTACCAAGGCTTGATTTGTGACCCAAGATATGATCTATACTGGAGAATGTTCCTTGAGCACTTGAGAAGAAAATGTATTCTGTTGTTTTTGGATGGAATGTCCTACAAATATTAATTAAGTCCCTATTTTTTAATGTGTCATTTAAAGCTTGTGTTTCCTTATTTATTTTCATTTTGAGTGATCGGTCCATTGGTGTAAGTGGGGTGTTAAAGTCCCCTACTATTATTGTGTTACTGTCAATTTCCCCTTTTATGACTGTTAACATTTGCCTTATGTATTGAGGTGCTCCTATGTTGATTGTGTAAATATTTACCATTATTATATCTTCTTCTTGGATTGATCCTTTGATCATTATGTAGTGTCCTACTTTGTTTCTTGTAATAGTCTTTATTTTAAAATGTATTTTGTCTGATATGAGAATTGCTCCTCCAGCTTTCTTTTGATTTCCATTGGCATGGAATATATTTTTCCATCCCTTCACTTTCAGTCTGTATGTGTTCCTAGGTCTGAATTGAGTCTCTTGTAGACAGCATATATATGGGTCTTGTTTTTTTATTCATTCAACCTGTTTATGTCTTTTGGATGGAACATTTCATCCATTTACATTTAATTACTTAAATTAATAAATTAAATTATTTAATTATTAATATGTATGTTCCTATTACCATTTTCTTAATTGTTTTGGGTTTGTTTTTGTATATCTTTTCCTTCTCTTGTGTTTCCTGCCTAGAGCAATTCCTTTAGCATTTGTTTTAAAGCTGGTTTGGTGGTGCTGAATTCTCTTAACTTTTGCTTGTCTGTAAAGTTTTCAATTTCTCCATCAAATCTGAATGAGAATCTTGCTGGTTAGAGTAATCTTGGTTGTAGATTTTTGTCTTTCATCACTTTAAATATGTCCTGCCACTCCCTTCTGTCTTGCAGAGTTTCTGCTGAAAGATCAGCTGTTAACCTTATGGGGATTCCCTTGTATGTTATTTGTTGTTTTTCCCTTGCTGCTTTTAATATTTTTTTTATATTTAATTTTGATAGTTTGATTAATATGTGTCTTGACATGTTTCTCCTTGGATTTGTCCTGTATAGGACTCTCTGTGCTTCCTGGACTTGATTGACTATTTCCTTTTGCATGTTTGGGAAGTTTTCAACTATAATCTCTTCAAATGTTTTCTCAGTCTCTTTCTTTTTCTCTTCTTTTTCTGGGACCCGTATAATTAGAATGTTGGTGTGTTTAATGTTGTCCCCAAAGTCTTTGAGACTGTTCTCAATTATTTTCCTTCTTTTTTCTTTATACTGCTCTGTGGTAGTTATTTCCACTATTTTATATTCCAGGCCACTTATCCATTCTTCTGCCTCAGTTATTCTGTTATTGATTCCTTCTTGAGAATTTTTAATTTCAGTTATTGTATTGTTCACCATTGTTTGTTTGGTCTTTAGTTCTTCTAGGTCCTTGTTAAACATTTCTTGTATTTTCTCCATTTTATTTCCAAGGTTTTGTATCATCTGTACTATCATTACTCTGAATTCTTTTCAGAGACTCTCTATTTCCTCTTCATTTATTTGGTCTGGTGGGTTTTTACCATGCTCCTTCATCTGCTGCATATTTCTCTTTCTTCTCATTTTGTTTAACTTACTGTTTTGGGGGTCTACTTTTTGCTTGCTGTAGGTTCGTAGTTCCTGTTGCTTTTGGTGCCTGCCCCCTGTGGGTGGTGTTGGTTCAGTGGGTCATGTAGGCTTCCTGGTGAAGGGGACTGGTGCCTGTGTTCTGGTGGGTGGGTCTGGATCTTGTCTTTCTGGTGGGCAGGGCCGCATCCAGTGGTGTGTTTTGGGGTGTCTGTGAACTTCATATGATTTTAGGCAGCCTCTCTGCCAATGGGTCAGGTTCTGTTCCTGTTCGTTAGTTGTTTCACATGGGGTACCCAGCACCATTGTTTGGTAGCCATTGGGTGGAGCTTGCTCTTAGTGTTGAGACAGAGATCTCTGGGAGAGCTCTCACCAATTGATATTATGTGGGGCCAAGAGGTCTCTGATGGTCCAGTGTCCTGAACTAGGCTCTCCCACCTCAGAGGCTCTGGCCTGATACCAGGCTGGAGCACCAAGAACCTGTCAGCCATACAGCTCCAAACTCCGGAACTCCACACTCCAAAGACAGTCGTTTGGATGTGCCAAAACCTACAAGTTTTAAAAGTTGTGCTTTTAACTTTTTCCTTGCTAAGTGTCTATATGGGGAAATGGCTGGGGGTGGACTGGGGAGAAATATGAATGGTTAAATGCCCAAGTTTGAGCAACTTTTGTTCCATTTCGTAGGCTGACCTCTTTGCTTATTGTCTTTTCCACTGGTGGCTTTCAAACTTTATTGACTCAGACCCAGTACCTCTCTTAAACTCTGTAAGTAGACTCCAAATAGGGCCTGATGAAGCAGGTTCTCTTTGTATTATATGGTGCCAGTTAGCATGACAATTTCTTCATCTTAGCTCATTAAATTCTGGATTCCCTCTTTTCTGATCTTTATCTTCAGGAGGGCCATCTCCATGTAGTCAAATACTGAGATGAGTATCTGGAGAACTGGGCTCTTGTGTAGGCTGTACACTGAGTGTGAATTTGGGTAATTTCTCTTTTCTGGGCTTTAGTTTCCACATCTCTGTAAAACTAGGGCTCAGGTGTTTGGATCTACTGTCCAGGCCAAGGGTAAAATTTTCTACCAGTCTCCAAAACATTGCTAAAACTGTCAGAGGTATCTATATTATTCAAATCAACCCCAAAGAAATTCTCCTCGAGCCAGAGAACATCTTAACTGAGAATATCCCTTTGCAGCCTCCTCCTCCAATTCAAGCCTCAAAGAGGCTGACAGTGCTGCTTCATTTGTAATTTTCTTGTTTCTAATTGTGACCTTTTCTTTTCCATCCATAGAAATTCCTTTAGCATTTGTTGCAATGTTGGTTTTGTGATGCTGAATTCTCTTAGCTTTTGCTTGTCTGTAAAGCTTTTGATTTCCCCATGGAATCTGAATGGCAGCCTTGCTGGGGAGACTATTCTTGGTTGTAGGTTCTTCCCTTTCATCACTTTAAATATATCATGCCACTCCCTTCTGGCCTGCAGAGTTTCTGCTGAGAAGTCAGCAATAACCTATGGAGTTCCCTTGTATGTTATTTGTTGTTTTTAATATTTTCTCTTTCCCTTTAATTTTTGTCAATTTGATTACTATTTTTCACAATGTGTTCCTTCCTGGGTTCTTTGCCTGGGACTCTCTGTGCTTCCTGGACTTGGGTGACTGTTTCCTTTCCCATGTTCAGAAAGTTTTCAGCTATTATCTCTTCAAATATTTTCTCAGGTCCTTTCTCTTTCTCTTCTCTTTCTGGGATGAGAATGTTGGTGCATTTAATGTTGTCCCAGAGGTCTCTTATACTGTCTTCGTTTCTTTTCATTCTTTTTTCTTTATCCTGTACTGTGGCAGTGATTTCCACCATTCTGTCTTCCAGGTCACTTATCCATTCTTATACCTCATTTTTTCTGCTGTTGATTCCTTCTAGTTTATTTTTCAGTTCAGTTATTGTATTGTTCATCTCTGGTTGTTTGGTTTTTAGATTTTCTAATTCTTTGTTAAACATTTCTTGTATCATCTTTGTCTGTGTCTCCATTCTTTTTCTGAGATCTTGGATCAACTTTACTATCATTACTCTGAATGCTTTTTTGGGTAGATTGCCTATCTCCACTTCACTTAATTGTTCTCTGGGGTTTTATCTTGTTCTTTTTTCTGGGACATATTCCTCTGCCTTCTCATTTTGTCTAACTTTCTGTGATTGCAGTTTCCATTCTGCAGGCTGAAGAGTTGTAGTTCTGCTTGCTTTTGCTCTCTGGCCCATGGTGGATGAGGTTGGTCTAAGAGGCTTGTGAAGACTTCCTGGTGGGAGGGACTGGTTCCTGCCCACTTGTGGGTGGAGCTGGGTCTTGACCCTCTGGTGGGCAAAGCTGGGTCTTGTCCATCTGGTGGGCAAGGCCATGTCAGGTGGCAGCTTTGGGTTCAGGGAGACTTTAGTCATCCTGTCTGCTGATGGGTGGGGATGATTTCCTACCCCGTTTGCTGTTTAGCCTGAGGTGTCCCAATCACTGGAGCCTATAGCCTGTTGTGTGGCACCAGGACTTGGTGAGAAAATGGCAGCCTCCAGAAGGGTTCACACCAATGAGTACTCCACAGAACTACCACCACCAGTATCTTTGTCCCCTCAGTGAGCCACAGCTATAGCTCCTCTTCAGGAGACCCTCCAATACCAGCAGTTTGGTCTGGGCCAGGCTCTTATGAGGTCACTGCTTTTTCCCCTGTGTCCTGATATGCATGAGACCTTGTGTGTGCCACCCAAGAGTGGAGTTACTGTTTTCCCCATTCCTGTGGGATTCCTGCAATCAAACCCCAGTGGCCTTCAAAGCCAGATGCTCTGGGGGATCATCCTCCCATTTCCAGACCCCTATGCTGGGAAGCCTGACATGGGGCTCAGAACTTTCACTCTTGTGGGGAAACCTCTGTGATATAATTATTTTCCAGTTTGTGTGTTGCCCACGTGGTGGGTATGGAATTTGATTTTATTGTGGTTGCGCCTTTCCTTCTGTCTTCTTGTGGATTTTTCTTTGTCTTGTAGGTAGGATATCTGTTCAGTAGGTCCAGTTTTTTTTGTCAGTGTTGTTCAGCAGTTAGTTATGATTTTGCTGTTTTTGTGAGATGACATGAGCTCACATACTTCTACTCTGCCATCTTGTCCATCTCTGCAACATTTAGAGGCATGACTGCTTCTTTTTAAAAAATACCACAATAACAAGAAGGTTCTATATAAAGCAACCTCTTCAGATTGTTTGATGTAGTGCAGCCAGAGTGATGTTTCTAGACATGTTCTCTGGGTCAAATTACAGCAGAGCACAATTGGCTGAACCAGGTCCTTTTGCCCAACAGGCAAGCCAAACCCTGAGACACTGGCTGAGATTTGCTGTGGAGAAAGAGTTTATTCACAAGGCAGCCAAGCAAGGAGACCAGAGAACAAGCCTCAGGCCCACCTAAAACAATAAATTTAAATGGACTAAAATTTGATGATTGAAAGACAAATATTGTCAGTTTTTTAAATCAGATATATGTTGTTGATAAGATATAACCCTAAATAAACAACAGAGAATGATTAGAAGTAAAAAGAAAAAGATACAATAAGCAAATACTGATTAAGTGTAAGGTAATAGAAGACAGAAAGTAGACTTTAAAGCAAAAATACATTACTAGAGTGAAGAGGGTCACTATGTAATGATATGAGGGCCCAGTTTATCATAAAGGTAGACAATCAATATACAAAATAAAAAAAGCTAAAAATTCATAAAGCAAAAATTGATAAAATTTTGAGACTAAATTAACAAAACAGCCCTCATAGAGAAAAATTTTAAGATCACCTCTCTCTAATTCATAGATCCATCAGACAAAATAAATAAGGATATAGAATTTTGAACAGTGCACTTGAACTAATGAACAAATTTAGAATATAGCACTCAAGAATTGGAGAATAAATAGCACATTTAAGCATGCCTGGAATTATTAAGAAAATTGACCACATGCTACCCCATATATCAAGTCTAAGTAAATTTCAAAGAATTAATTCCTATGCAGGTCATGGTATCTGAGTCCAGTGCAATTAAGTTAGAAATAAATGACAAAAAGATAATTAAATAAAATATGCTTGGAAATTAAAAAACTAGACCAAAGACCAATTAATTAATAATGGAAATTAGAAAATGTTTAGAATTGAATGATAATCAAAATATTACACACCAATATTTATGACATGCAAGCAGAATTTAGAGGAAAATGTGTATTCATATATGACCTATACAAAAGGAGAAGGGCTCAAAATTCATGACCTAGGCTCCAAATTAAGAAACTGAAGAAAGAACAGCAAGTATGTATCAGATAGCTATGACTGTGTACCATAGGGATCTTGCAGATGTCATTAAATTAAGGATCCTGAACATGGAGGGTTGTCCTGGATTATCTGCAATCTGCCCTGGATTATTGCAACCATAAAGATCCTTACAAGGAAATAAGGAGGCAGGAGAGTGAGAAAAGATGTGATGATGGAAGGCAGAGGTGAGAGAGAGAGAGGGAGGCAGAGAAAGAGAGTTGAAGATGCTATGTTGCTGGCTCTGAAAATGGAGAAAAGGCCACCAGCCAAGAAATGTGGGAGGCCTCTAGAAGATGGAAAAGGCAAGGACACAGATTCTTCCCTAGGGCATCCAGAAGAAACACAGCCCTAATGACACCTTGATTTTACCCCAGTAAGATCCATCTTTGACTTCTGATCTTCAGAACTTTAAGATAAGAAATTTGTATCATTTTTAACCACTAAGTTTTTGGTAATTTTTTACAGCAGTAATAGGAAACTAATACAGTGGTTTTGGTTTGGATGGCTCTTCTCTGCTCCCCATAGTGTCCCATGTACCACAGATTAACCTGGGTATTTTCTGTGGCAGTGGAAGTTTCTAAGAGAGCAGAAGTGCTCAGAGGCTTGGAACTGGCACTTCATTACTTCCATTGCATTATACTGCATAAAGAACAGCACAACACCACGTTCACTGGATGACACAATAGACTCTATTTCTTGATGGGAGGAGTGTCAGATCACATTGCAAGAAACCAGGATACTGGGAGGGAAAATATTTTGGTTGCTGTAGCAATCTTCACCCACCTTGGAAAAGAACAAGGTTGAAGATGCCCTTACTCTATGGTTCAGCAATTACATTTCAAGATATAGTCCCTAGAGAAACACTTGTTCAGCTACTCCATGATCATAACAGCACTGTTACTTTTAGCTAAAAACAGAAAACAACCCAATGACCTGCAGTAAGTGAATGAATAAATGCATTATGGAATATTCACACAATAGAATACTATACAGCTTTTAAAATGAATAAATAGCTGTACACATCAACATGGATGAATCTCATATATATATTATTGTTGCAAAAAAGGCAAGTCACAGAATACTTTTCAGTTCCATTAATGTGAAGTGCAAGGAAATGGGAAAGGTTAAACAACATGAAGTTTAATAATGTTTTACAGGGAAAGTGTAAAAGATAGACAATATGATTAATACAAAACTGAATAAAATGGTTATTTGCATGTGGGAGGGAGGAAGATGTAATTGGGGACAGTAGGGGAATTCTAAACTATGGATAACATATGGCTTAAGCAGGACCCACAGTGTTTGTTCCATTTATTGTACTTAAAATGTCATAAAGAGTTTATGCACTGTTTAATGTATGATGTGTTCCAAACAAAATAATTAATAAAATATGTGATCTACAGCCTCTCTTTCTTGAGCCCTCCCACCTTCCCACCTCCTTTTGCATATGAGAAAGTAAAGTCCAAGAGAGGGAAGGAATGTGCCCAAGGTTACATGCCTGTTTACCAAAGAGCTAGATTTTGGCTCTTCAGCTCCTGACCATGCTGGTTTAGAGGGCCAACAGCTAGTTTCTGTCTGTATTGTAGCACTGAGTTTGACTCTCCAGCATGTTCATCTTTGGTGCTGGACAAGAGCACAAGCATGTCTAGGGCAACAATTATTGGTCTAAATGTGAGCATATATCCTAAGTTGTCCATCAATGAGAGGAAAGTCCTAGACAATGGGTTGCATCTCTCTCTTCAGTGGGGTCAATGGAAATCATCTGTGGATGCCAGGATGACAGAGTCCTGAGCTCTCCTGATATGTTTTAGGAAGCTGGAACATCCAGATACTTTTCCTCTCCCTTACAGCTGGTTCTGTTAGGGATGGAACATGACTTGGGCTTGCTCAGAGAGATGTCCACAACCCAGACCTGGAATCAGGAGCCAGTGATGACAGAAGCAAAGGCAGGAAAAGCATTTGGCTGCAACATCAACTTCCTGGGCAAGAAAGACCACCCCATGCCCACATTATGTGACCAGTGGTGCAGGCCACAGCACCCCCCTGGACAATGCTGCTATAGTTTAGACTGGGTTATGGCTACATTGCCTCTGTGCCTGGTTCTGCAGGCCTGTTGATGATTCTGAGACCTACCCAGGATCTTGCAGTGTATTTTTTCTCTGGATGAACCAGCCAGAGGAGGGTTCTCTTTCTTGTGACCAAGAGCATGGATTTATGCAGAATTTGTATCAAAAAAATGAGGGTATTATAAATTATGGGTTTAAGCAATAGCAAAAGAAAACTTGAACTCATAGAAAACCCTTCCCTGAAGACTCTATCAATACATTATAAACTGAATAATTTTCCCTACCAATTTATAAATTCAACCTAATTCCAATTAATGCTTATATCAATATTGCCCTTATGAAAACTTAATGGACAAAGATAACTAGGAATATTCTGAAAAAGCAGAGTGATGAGTGGGCACTGGCCCTGTATAATTATAAAACAGTGTGGTACTAGCATATGAGCAGTCAGAAGAACATAACAAAATAGAAAGTCCAGAAATACTTGTAAAATTGTGGCACACAGATTATTAAGCTACTCTCTCAGCAAAAACTCAAGCTTTATACTTATGCTTGTGACACTGTGGCTGAGGGTCTCAAATCACATTATCCTTTGCCAGCTGTTAAGCTGTTAAGCTCTGCCAAAAATGTTCACTAGAGAGACTGGAGGGCACGAGCAGGGAGGAGATACTGATACTTCCAGTTCTGCTCCCCGTTCTTGTCTGTATCACCTCAACAATAGCCCTTCCCCTCAGCAGTAACAATTGGTGCCAGTTTCCATCCTTTCAAGCTCTCTCTTTGTGGCCTCTCAGAAATACCAGCACCAGCCAGACAGTACCTCTTGTGCAGAGATCTGAGTTTCAGTAACACAAAGCCCCTTCTCTGAGCCTCTAGGTTCAGGTAACCCCAACCCTTTCTCTTATTCCACAGTTCTTGAAGGGAAGCTTCAAGTTATTGTCTCTGTTATTCTCCCAGTGCCCCTTCCAAATGACTAAATATGTGTAAATAATTCCCTATATTCAGGTCTTTCTGTTAGAATAATTAGTATGGTTTTGTTTTCTGACTGGTCTCTGACAGGTATTAAAGAGAGAGAGAGAGAGAGAGAGAGGGAGAGAGGGAGAGAGAGAGAGAGAGAGAGAGAGAGAGAGAGAGAGAGAGAGAGAGAGAGTGTAAAGGCATCATTCCTTATAAGATAGTGGGAAATGATTTGATCATCTTTGGACAATTGGGGGACTACCTAGATTAAAAACAAATTTCACATGAAGCAAATATTTAAATAAAAAAATAAAGCCATAAAAGTAGTAGAATGTGTTATAATCTCAGAGGGGGGAAGTCCTTTCTAAATGGGATACAGAATACAGAAGTGTTACAAAGAAATGGTAACTGGTTTTCCTATCTAAAACTATAAAATTCTACAGAAGGGAAAAATACGATAAGTGAAGTAGAAGGACAAGTCAAAAATTGTGACAAGATATTTGCTACTGATATCAAAAAGGGCTAGTTTCCTTAAAATATAAAGACACTAAGTTTAAGGCCAAGTAACCCCATTAAAAATTACCAGAGAACATATACGCAGTCTACATAAAAAGAAATAGTCATGGCTCATAAAAATACACAAAGGTGATTGACCTCATAAAATTGAAAAGGAAAATAAAGTCACAATGACATGACATTTCTCACTTTTTTTTTTTTTTTTTTTTTTTGTGTGGTATGCGGGCATCTCACCGTTGTGGCCTCTCCCGTTGCAGAGCACAGGCTCCAGACACGCAGACCCAGCGGCCATGGATCACGGGCCCAGCCGCTCCATGGCATGTGGGATCTTCCCGGACCGGGGCACGAACCCATGTCCCCTGCATCGGCAGGCGGACTCTCAACCACTGCGCCACCAGGGAAGCCCATTTCTCACTTTTTGATTTGGTAAAAATCCATGAAGTTTAAGAATACCTTCTGTTGACAACAGTGTGATAAACATAACCTGTGAGAATGTAAATTGTTCTAACTTCTAGGGAGGGCAATTTGCAATAATTAACAATGTTTTAAATGCACGCAATAATAACTCTATATGATAGATACCACATTGTGTTGCCCATTTTACAGATTAGAAAAGTAAGGCACAGAGAAGTCTCCAATGTCAAAGATCTCATAAGTAGTAGAATTGGGATTCAAATTCAATTCATTTAGTGTCATCTGGCACTAAATGACATACTCACAAACACGACACAATATGAGGATTTTATCCACACACAGTAGCCAGGGATTCTATTCTTAGTTATTTATCCCACAGCTATAATTGCTTATATATATATAGATATAGATATATTTATTTATTTATTTATTTATAACTGACATATAGCATTGTATATGTTTAAACTATACAATGTGTTGATAGATACATTTAAATATTGCACTATGATTACCAATATTATAGTTTTTGCTAATACCTCTGTCACAACACATAGTTATCATTTATTTTTTGTGATGAGAACATTTAAGATTTAGTCTTTTAGCAACTGTGAAGTATATAATACTGTTAAGTGTAATCTCTGTGCTGCACATTATATCTCCAGGACTTACCTTCTAGTTGCAAGTTTGCCCCCTTTAACAATATCTCCCCAATTCCCCAATTCCCCACCCCTCCGCCCCTTGTAGCCACAATTATACTCTTTGAAAAATTCTACATATAAAGTAATATCATATAATTTTTGTCTTCTTCTGTCTAGCTTACTTCACTAAGCATCAAGGTCCATCTATGTTGTTGCACATGGCAGAATTTCCTTCTTTTTAATGGCTGAATAAGATACCACAGTGTGTATATATATCACATCATAGATGGATAGATAGGTACATAGATAGATAGATAGATAGATAGATAGATAGATAGATAGATAGATAGATGACAGGTAGATGATAGGTAATCAGATTTCTTCCCTATCCATTCATCTATTGATGGACACTTAGGTTGCTTCCATGTCTTGGCTATTGTAAATAATGCTGCAATGAACATAGGGGTGCATATATCTCTTTGAATTAGTGTTTTCATTTTCTTTGGGAAAATACCCAGAAGTGAAATTGCTGAATCATATGGTAGTTCTAGCTTCAATTTTTTGAGAAACCTGCATACTGTTTTCCATAGTGGCTACACCAATTTGCACTCCCACCCATAGTGTTCCTGGGTTTCATTTTTCCACAACCTCTGCAAAACTTATTTCTTGTCCTTTGATAGTAGACATTCTGACAGGTGGGAGGTGATATCTCATTGTGGTTTTGATTTGCAGTTCCCTGATGATTAGTGACCTTGAATATCTTTTCATGTGCCTGTTGGTCACCTGTATATCTTCTTTGGAAAAATACCAATTCAAGTCCTCTACTCATTTTTTAAATTGGATTTGGGGTATATTTTGCTATAAAGTTGTTTAAGTTCTTTATACATATTGAATATTAACCTCTTATCAGATACATTATTTGCAAGTATTTTCTACCATTCAGCAGTTTGCCTTTTCATTTTGTTGATGATTTCCTTTGCTGTTCAGGAGTTTTTTATTTTGAGGTAGTGTCACATGTGTATTTTTGCTTTTGTTGCCTTTGCTTTTGGAGTCAGATCCAAAAATTCAATTCCAAGGCTAATGTCAAGGAGATTACCGCCTATGTTTTCTCTAGGAGTTTTATGGCTTCATGTCTTAAATTCAAGTCTTTAATCCATTTTGGGTTAATTTTTGAGTATAGTGTAAGATAGTGGTCAAGTTTCATTCTTTTGTATGTAGCTGTCCAGTTTTCTCAACACTATATATTGAAAAACCTGTCCTTTTCCCATTTTATAGTCTTTCCTCATAAATTACTTGTCCATATATGTGTGGATTTATTTCTGGGCTATTTTGTTCCATTGATCTATGTGTCTCTTTTTATGACAATACCATACTGTTTTTTTTTGTTTGTTTGTTTGTTTTGCGGTACGCGGGCCTCTCACTGCTGTGGCCTCTCCCGTTGCGGAGCACAGGCTCCACGCAGCGCAGGCTCAGCGCAGGCTCAGCGCAGGCTCAGCGGCCATGGCTCACGGGCCCAGCTGCTCCGCAGCATGTGGGATCTTCCCGGACCGGGGCACGAACCCATGTCCCCTGCATCGGCAGGCGGACTCTCAACCACTGCGCCACCAGGGAAGCCCTACCATACTGTTTTGATTACTATAGCTGTGTAATATAGTTTGAAATCAGTGAGTGTAACTTTGTTCTTCTTTCTTTCTTTTTTCTTTCTTTTGTTTTTGGGGGGGGGTATGCGGGCCTCTCAACTGTTGTGGCGTCTCCTGTTGTGGAGCACAGGCTCTGGACACACAGGCTCAGCGGCCATGGGTCACGGGCCCAGCCGCTCCACAGCATGTGGGATCTTCCCGGACCGGGACACAAACCCGTGTCCCCTGCATCGGCAGGTGGACTCTCAACAACTGTGCCACCAGGGAAGCCCTGTTCTTCTTTCTTAAGATTGCTTTAGCTATCTGGGGTTTTTTGTGATTCCCTAAAAATTTTAGGATTCTTTGTTCTACTTCTGTGAAAAATGCCACTGGAATTTTGATAGAGATTTCATTGAATCCATAGATTGCTTTGACTAGTATGGACATTTTAACAATATTCATTCTCCCAATCCAAGAACACAGAATATCTTTCCAGTTTTTTGTGTCTTCAACTTCTTTCATCAATGTCTATAGTTATTCAGTGGACAGCTCTTTCACCTTCTTGGTTACATTTACTCCTGGGTATTTTATTGTTTTTGATATAATTGTAAGTGGAATAGTTTTCTTAATTTCTTGTTCTGATAGTTGGTTATTAATGTATGGAAATGCAGCAGATTTTGTATATTGATTTTGTATCCTGCAAATTAATGAATTCATTTATTATTTCTAGTAGTTTTTTGATGGAGTCTTTAGGATTTTCTATATTTAGGATATGACGTCTTCAAATAGTGACAGTTTTATCAGTACTTCTTCCTTTCTTAATTTGATGTATTTTATTTCTTTTTTTGTGTATGTGTAATTGTTGTGGCTAGACTTCCAATATTTTGTGGAAGAAAAGTGAAAATAGTGGGCATCCTTATCTTTTACCTGATCTTAGAGGAAAAACTTTCAGCTTTTCATGGTTGTGTATAATGTCAGCTGAGGGTTTGTCATAAATGAACTTTATTATGTTAAGGTATGTTCCCTCTATACCCACTTTGCTGAGAGTTTTTATTGTAAATGGAAATTGAATTTTGTCAAAAGATTTTTCTGCATCTATTGAGATAATTATGTGTTTTTTTCCTTTCCTTTGGTTAATGTGATGTATCACATTGATTGATTTGCATATGTTGAATCATCCTTGTTGGATATGTTGAATCATCCTTGTGACCCTGGAATAAATTCAACTTGATCATGTTGTATAATCCTTTTTATGTATTGTTAGATTTGTTTGCTAAATTTTATTGAAGAATTTTGCATCTATATTCATCAAAGATATTGGCCTGTAATTTTCTTTTTTTGTAATGTCTTTGTCTGGTTTAAGTATCAGGGTAATGGTGGCCTTGTAGAATAAATTTGAGAGTGTTCCCACCTCTTCAATTTTTTGGAAGAGTTTAAGAAGGATAGGAACGAATTCTTCAAATGTTTGCTAAATTCATCAGTGAAGCATCAGTCCTTGACTTTTGTTTGTTAGGACTTTTTAATTTTTTTAAATTGAAGTATAGGTTATTTACAGTGTGTTAGTTTCTGGTGTACAGCAAAGAGATTCAGTTATATATAGATTCTTTTTCATATTATTTTCCATTATGATTTATTACAGAATTTGAATATAGTTCCTGGGCTACACAGTAGGGCCTTGTTGTTTATCTATTTTATATATAATAGTGCATATCTGCTAATCCCAAACTCCTAATTTGTCCATTTCCCACCTTCTTCCCCCTTTGGTAACTATAAATTTGTTTTCTCTATGTCTGTGAGTCTATTTTTGTTTTGTAAATAGTTTCATTTGTATCATATATTCCACATACAAGTGATATCATAGGGTATTTTTCTTTCTCTTTCTGACTTACTTCACTTAGTATAATAATCTCAAGGTCCGTCCATGTTGCTGCAAATGGCATTATTTTATTCCTTTTTATGGCTGAGTTGTATTCTATTGTGTGTGTGTGTGTGTTTGTGTGTGTGTGTGTGTGTGTGTGTGTACTACATCTTCTTTATTTATTCATCTGTCAGTGGACATTTAGGCTGCTTCCATGTCTTGGCTATTGTAAACGATGCTGATATGAACATTTTGGTGTAAATATCCTTTCAAATTAGAGTTTTCTCCAGATATATGCCCAAGAGTAGGATTGCTGGATCACATGCCAAGTCTGTTTTTAGATTTTTAAAGAACTTCCATATTGTTTTCTATAGTGGCTTCACCAATTTACATTCCCAGCAACAGTATAGGAGGGTTCCGTTTTCTCCACACTCGCTCCAGCATTTATTGTTTGTAGACATTTTGATCATGGCCATTCTGACTGGTGTGAGGTGATACCTCAGTGTAGTTTTGATTTGCATTTCTGTAATAATTAGAGATGTTGAACATCTTTTCATCTGTCTATTGGCAGTATGTATGTCTTCTCTGGAGAAATGTATATTTAGGTCTTCTGTCCATTTTTTGATTGGGTTGTTTCCTTTTTTATTATTGAGTTGTATGACCTATTTTTATATCTTGGAAATTAATCCCTTGTCTGTAACATTGTTTGCAAATATTTTCTACCAGTCCCTAAGCTGTCTTTTCATTTTGTTTATGGTTTCCTTTGCTGTGGATAAGCTTATTAGTTTTATTAGGTCCCATTTGTTTATTTTTACTTTTATTTACATTACCTTGGGGGATTGACCTAAGAAAACATTGCTACAGTTTATGTAAGAGAATGTTTTGCCTGTACTGTCTTCTAGGAGTTTTATGGTGTCATGTCTTATATTTAAGTCGTTAAGCCATTTTGAGTTTATTTTTGTGTATGGTGTGAGAATATATTCTGATTTCATTGATTTACATGTGGCAGTCCAGCTTTCCCAACACTACTTGTTTAAGAGACTGTCTTTTCTCCATTGTATAATTCTTGCCTCCTTTGTTAAAGATTAATTGAGTGTAGGTGTATGAGTTTATTTCTGGGCTCTCTATTCTGTTCCATTTGTCCATATGCCCATTCTTATGCTAACACTGCACTGTTTTGACTACTGGAGCTTTATAATATTGTCTGAAATCTGAGAGAATTATGCTTCCAGCTTTGTTCTTTTTCATCAGGATTCCTTTGGCAATTTGGGGTCTTTTATGGTTCCATATAGATTTTAGGATTATTTGTCCTAGTTCTGCGAGAAATGTCATGGATAGCTTTGGGTAGTATGACCATTTTAACAATATTAATTCTTCCAATCCAAGAGCATGGGATATGTTTCCATTTCTGTAAGTCATCTTTAATTTCCTTTATCAATGTTTTATAGTTCTCAGCATGTAAGTCTTTCCCATCCTTATGTTTATTCTTAAGTAGTTTTTGAAGCAATTTTAAAAGAGACTGTCTTTTTACTTTCCCTTCCTGATATTTCATTGTTAGTGTAAAGAAATGCAACCAATTTCTGTATGTTAATCTTGTATCCTGCTACCTGGTTGAATTAGTTTATCAGTTCTAATAGTTTTTGTGTGGAGTCTTTAGGGTTTTCTATATAGAATATCAGTTCATCTGCATATATTGACGATTTTATCTCTTCTCTTCCAATTTTGATACATTTTATTTCTTTTTCTTGTCAGATTGCTGCAGCTAGGACTTTCAATACTTTGTTGAATAGAAGTGGTGACAGTGGGCATCCTTGCCTTGTTACAGATTTTAATGAGATGGTTTTCAGCTTTTCACCATTGAGTATTACATTGGCTCTGGGTTTGTCATGAATATTTCTTATTACATTGAGATATTCTCCCACTGTACCCACTTTGGTAAAAGTTCTTATCATGAATGGTTGTTGTATTTTTAATCAAATTCTTTTTGTGCATCTATTGAAATGATCATGTGGTTTTTGTCTTTTATTGGTATTGTGTATCACATTGATTGATTCGCATATGTTGAACCATCTTTGTGACCCTGGTATGAATGAAACTTGATCATGGTGTATGATCTTTTTAATATTGTGTTGGATTCTGTTTGCTAATATTTTGTTGAGATTTATATTCATTTATATTTATATTCATCAAAGATATTGGCCTGTAATTTTCTTGTTTGGTAACGTCATTGTCTGGTATTTGTATCAGGGTGATGGTGGCTTCATAGAATGATGTTGGGAGTGTTCGCTCCTCTTCAATATTTTGGAAGAGTTTGAGAGAGGTCAGTATTATATCTTCTTTGAATGTTTCATAGAATTCCCCAGTGAAGCCATCTTGTCCTGGACTTTTGATTGCAGGCTGTTGTTTTTTGTTTGTTTTTTATTACAGATTCTTTTCCACGTCTAGTGATCAGTCTGTTCAAATCATCTATTTCTTCTTGATTCAATTTTGTGGGCTGTATGTTTCTAGAAACTTGTTCACTTCTTCTAGGTTGTCCAATTTTGGGGCACATAATTTTTCATATTATTATGTTATGGGTTTTAATTTTTTTTCTCAGAGACGGAGGGGAAGATTGCGGAAGAGTAAGATGCAGAGATCACCTTCCTCCCCACAGATACACCAGAAATACATCTACACATGGAACAACTCCTACAGAACACCTACTGAATGCTGGCAGAAGACCTCAGACCTCCCAAAAGGCAAGAAACTCCCCACGTACCTGGGTAGGGCAAAAGAAAAAAGAATAAACAGAGACAAAAGGATAGGGACAGGACCTGCACCAGTGAGAGGGAGCCGTGAAGGAGGAAAGGTTTCCACACACTAGGAAGCCCATTCGCGGGCGGAGACTGCAGGTGGCGGAGGGGGAAGCTTTGGAGCCGCGGAGGAGAGCACAGCAACAGGGGTGCGGAGGGCAAAGCGGAGAGATTCCCACACAGAGGATCGGTGCCGACCAGCACTTACCAGCCCGAGAGGCTTGTCTGCTCACCCGCCGGGGCGGGCGGGGCTGGGAGCTGAGGCTCGGGCTTCGGTCGGATGCAGGGAGAGGACTGGGGTTGGCGGCGTGAACACAGCCTGCAGCGGGTTAGTGCACCACGGCTAACCAGGAGGGAGTCCGGAGAAAAGTCTGGACCTGCCGAAGAGGCAAGAGACTTTTTCTTCCCTCTTTGTTTCCTGGTGCGCGAGGGCAGGGGATTAAGAGCGCTGCTTAAAGGAGCTCCAGAGACGAGCACAAGCCGCGGCTAAAAGTGCGGACACCAGAGACGGGCATAAGACGCTAAGGCTGCTGATGCCGCCACAAAGAAGCCTGTGTGCGAGCACAAGTCACTATCCACACCCCCCTTTTGGGGAGCCTGTGCAGCCCGCCACTGCCAGGGTCACGGGATCCAGGGACAACTTCCCCGGGAGAACGCACGGCGAGCCTCAGGCTGGTGCAACGTCATGCCGACCTCTGCCACCGCAGGCTCATTCCGCACTCCGTGCCTCTCTCTCCCCCTGGCCTGAGTGAGCCAGAGTCCCCAAAGCAGCTGTTCCCTTAACCCCGTCCTGTCTGAGCAAAGAACAGACGCCTTCCTGAGACTTACACGCAGAGGGGGACTAAATCCAAAGCTGAGCCCTGGGAGCTGTGAGAACAAAGAAGAGAAAGGGAAATCTCTCCCAGCAACCTCAGAAGCAGTGGACTAAAGCTCCACAATCAACTTGATGTACCCTGCATCTGTGGAATATGTGAATAGACAACGAATTATCCCAAATTGAGGAGGTGGACTTGAGCAAGATTCATGATTTTTTTCCCCTTTTCCTCTTTTGTGAGAGTGTATGTGTATGCTTCTGTGTGAGATTTTGTCTGTATAACTTTGCTTCCACCATTTGTCCTAGGGTTCTATCCGTTCATTTTTGTTTTTTTTTTTCCTAACTTAAAAAATTTTTTTTAATAATTATATTTTATTTTAATAACTTTATTTTAATTTATCTTACTTTATTTTATATTACTTTATCTTCTTTCTTTCTTTCTTCCTTCCTTCTGCCCACCCTCCCTCCCTCCCTCCTTTCTTTCTTTCTTTCTTTCTTTCTTTCTTTCTACTTCTACTAATTCTTTCTTTCTACTTTTTTCTCCCTTTTATTCTGAGCTGTGTGGATGAAAGGCTCTTGGTGCTGCAGCCAGGAGTCAGTGCTGTGCCTCTGAGGTGGGAGAGCCAACTTCAGGACACTGGTCCACAAGAGACCTCCCAGCTCCACATAATATCAAACGGTGAAAATCTCCCAGAGATCTCCATCTCAACATGAGCACCCAGCTTCACTTAACGACCAGCAAGCTACAGTGCTGGACACCCTGTTCCAAACAACTAGCAAGACAGGAACACAACACTACCCATTAGAAGGCTGCCCAAAATCATAATAAGTCCAGAGACACCACAAAACACACCACCAGACGTGGACCTGCCCACCAGAAAGACAAGATCCAGCCTCATACACCATAACACAGGCACTAGGCCCCTCCACCAGGAAGCCTACACAACACACTGAACCAACCTTAGCCACCGGGGACAGACACCAAAAAAGGGAACTATGAACCTGCAGCCTGCAAAAAGGAGACCCCAAACACAGTAAGATAAGCAAAATGAGAAGACAGAAAAACACAGAGCAGATGAAGGAGCAAGATAAAAACCCACCAGACCTAACAAATGAAGAGGAAATAGGCAGTCTATCTGAAAAAGAATTCAGAATAATGATAGTAAAGATGATCCAAAATCTTGGAAATAGAATAGACAAAATGCAAGAAACATTTAACTAGACCCTAGAAGAACTTAAGATGAAACAAGCAATGATGAACAACACAATAAAGGAAATTAAAAATACTCTAGATGGGATCAAAAGCAGAATAACTGAGGCAGAAGAATGGATAAGTGACCTGAAAGATAAAGTAGTGGAAGTAACTACTGCAGAGCAGAATAAAGAAAAAAGAATGAAGAGAACTGATGACAGTCTCAGAGACCTCTGGGACAACATTAAGCGCACCAACATTCGAATGATATCTTATTCTCTTCTTCCAGAAGAAGAAGAGAATAAGAAAGGGACTGAGAAAATATTTGAAGTGATTATAGTTGAAAACTTCCCTAATATGGGAAACGAAATAATTAATCAAGTCCAGGAAGCACAGAGAGTCCCATACAGGATAAATCCAAGGAGAAATACACCAAGATGCATATTAATGAAACTGTCAAAAATTAAATACAAAGAAAACATATTAAAAGCAGCAAGGGTAAAACAACAAATAACACACAAGGGAATCTCCATAAGTTAACAGCTGATTTTCAGCAGAAATTCTGCAAGCTAGAAGGGACTGGCAGGACATATTTAAAGTGATGAAGGAGAAAAAGCTGCAACCAAGATTCCTCTACCCAGCAAGGATCTCATTCAGATTTGATGGAGAAAGTAAAACCTTTACAGACAAGCAAAAGCTGAGAGAGTTCAGCACCACCAAAACAGCTTTACAACAAATGCTAAAGGAACTTTTCTAGGCAAGACACACAAGAGAAGGAAAAGACCTACAATAACAAACCCAAAAAAATTAAGAAAATGGGAATAGGAACATATATATCAATAATTACCTTAAATATAAATGGACTAAATGCTCCCGCCAAAAGACACAGATTGGCTGAATGGATACAAAAACAAGACCCATATATATGTTGTCTACAAGAGACCAACTTCAGACCTAGAGACACATACAGACTGAAAGTAAGGGGATGGAAAAAGATATTCCATGCAAATGGAAACCAAAGAAAGCTGGAGTAGCAATTCTCATATCAGAAAAAATAGACTTTAAAATAAAGACTATTAGAAGAGACAAAGAAGGACACTACCTAATGATCAAGGGATCGATACAAGAAGATATAACAATTGTAAAATTTATGCACCCAACATAGGAGCGCCTCAATACATAAGGCAAATACTAACAACCATAAAGGGGGAAATTGACAGTAACACATTCATAGTAGGGGACTTTAACACCCCACTTTCACCAATGGACAGATCATCCAAAATGAAAATAAATAAGGAAACACAAGCTTTAAATGATACATTAAACAAGATGGACTTAATTGATATTTATAGGACATTCCATCCAAAAACAACAGAATACACATTTTTCTCAAGTGTTCATGGAACATTCTCCAGGATAGATCATATCTTGGGTCACAAATCAAGCCTTGGTAAATTTAAGAAAATTGAAATTGGATCAAGTATCTTTTCCGACAACAGCACTATGAGACTAGATATCAATTACAGGAAAAGATCTGTAAAAAATACAAACACATGGAGGCTAAACAATACACTACTTAATAACGAGGTGATCACTGAAGAAATCAAAGGGGAAATAAAAACTACCTAGAAACAAATGACAATGGAGACACGACGACCCAAAACCTAAGGGATGCCACAAAAGCAGTTCTAAGAGGGAAGTTTATAGCAATACAGTCCTACCTTAAGAAACAGGAAACACCTCGAATAAACAACCTAACCTTGCACCTAAATCAATTAGAGAAAGAAGAACAAGAAAACCCCAAAGTTAGCAGAAGGAAAGAAATCATAAAAATCAGATCAGAAATAAATGAAAAAGAAATGAAGGAAACGATAGCAAACATCAATGAAAGTAAAAGCTGGTTCTTTGAGAAGATAAACAAAATTAATAAACCATTAGCCAGACTCATCAAGAAAAAAAGGGAGAAGACTCAAATCAATAGATTTAGAAATGAAAAAGAGAAGTAACAACTGACACTGCAGAAATATGAAGGATCATGAGAGATTACTAGAAGCAACTCTATGGCAATCAAATGGACAACCTGGAAGAAATGGAGAAATCCGTAGAAATGCACAACCTTCCAAGACTGAATCAGGAACATATAGAAAATATGAACAGACTAATTACAAGCACTGAAATTGAAACTGTGATTAAAAATCTTCCAACAAAGAAAAGCCCAGGACCAGATGGTTTCATAGGCGAATTCTATCAAACACGTAGGGAAGAGCTAACACCTATCCTTCTCAAACTCTTCCAAAATATAGCAGAGGGAGGAACACTCCCAAACTCATTCTACGAGGCCACCATCACCTTGATACCAAAACCAAACAAGGAGATCACAAAGAAAGAAAACTACAGGCCAATATCACTGATGAACATAGATGCAAAAATCCTCAACAAAATACTAGCAAACAGAATCCAACAGCACATTAAAAGGATCATACACCATGATCAAGTGAGTTTTATTCCAGGAAGGCAAGGATAATTCAATATATGAAAATCAATCAACGTGATACACCATATTAACAAATTAAAGGAGAAAAACCATATGATCATCTCAATAGATGCTGAGAGCGCTTTTGATAAAATTCAACACCTATTAATGATAAAAACCCTGCAGAAAGTATGCATAGAGGAAACTTTCCTCAACATAATAAAGGCTATATATGACAAACCCACAGCCAACATCATCCTCAATGTTGAAAAGCTGAAATCATTTCCACTAAGATCAGGAACAAGGCCAAGTTGCCCACTCTCACCACTCTTATTCAACATAATATTGGAAGTTTTAGCCACAGCAATCAGAGAAGAAAATGAAATAAAAGGAATCCAAATTGGAAAAGAAGAATTAAAGCTGTCACTGTTTGCAGATGACATGATACTATATACATAGAGAATCCTAAAGATGCTACCAGAAAACTACTGGAGCTAATCAATGAATCTGGTAAAGTAGTAGGATACAAAATTAATGCACAGAAATCTCTGGCATTCCTATAGAGTAATGATGAAAAATCTGAAATTGAAATCAAGAAAACACTCCCATTTACCATTGCAACAAAAAGAATAAAAAATCAAGGAATAAACCTACCTAAGGAGACAACAGACCTGTATGCAGAAAATTTTAAGACTGAGGAAAGAAATTAAAGATGATACAAATAGATGGAGAGATATACCATGTTCTTGGATTGGAAGAATCAACATTGTGAAAATGACTCTACTACCCAAAGCAATCTACAGATTCAGTGCAACCCCTATCAAACGACCACTGGAATTTTTCACAGAACTAGAACAAAAACTTTCACAATTTGTTTGGAAACACAAAAGACCCCGAATAGCCAAAGCAATCTTGAGAACGAAAAACTGAGCTGGAGGAATCAGGCTCCCTGGCTTCATACAATACTACAAAGCTACAGTAATCAAGACAGTATGGTGCTGGCACAAAAACAGAAAGATAGATCAATGGAACAGGATAGAAAGCCCAGAGATAAACCCACGCACATATGGTCACCTTATCTTTGATAAAGGAGGCAGGAATGTACAGTGGAGAAAGGACAGCCTCTTCAGTAAGTGGTGCTGGGAAAACTGGACAGGTACATGTAAAAGTATGAGATTAGAACACTCACTAACACCATACACAAAAATAAGCTCAAAATGGATTAAAGACCTAAATGTAAGGCCAGAAACTATCAAACTCTTAGAGGTAAACATAGGCAGAACACTCTATGACATAAATCACAGCAAGATCCTTTTTGACCCACCTCCTAGAGTAATGGAAATAAAAACAAAAATAAACAAATGGGACCTAATGAAACTTCAAAGCTTTTGCACAGCAAAGGAAACCATAAACAAGACCAAAAGACAACCCTCAGAATGGGAGAAAATATTTGCAAATGAAGCAACTGACAGAGGATTAAACTCCAAAATTTATAAGCAGCTCAGTAACAAATAAACAAACAACCCAATCCAAAAATGGGCAGAAGACCTAAATAGACATTTCTCCAAAGAAGATATACAGACTGCCAACAAACACATGAAAGAATGCTCAACTTCATTAATCATTAGAGAAATGCAAATCAAAACTTCAATGAGATATCATCTAACACCTGTCAGAATGGCCATGGTCCAAAAATCTGGAAACAATAAATGTTGGAGAGGGTGTGGAGCAAAGGCAATAAATACTCTTGCACTTCTGGTGGGAATGTGAATTGGTACAGCTACTATGGAGAACAGTATGGTGGTTCCTTAAAAAACTACAAATAGAACTACCATATGACCCAGCAATCCCACTACTGGGCATATACCCTGAGAAAACCAAAATTCAAAAAGAGTCATGTACCAAAATATTCATCGCAGCTCTATTTACAGTAGCCCAAAGATGGAACCAACCTAAGTGTCCATCATCAGATGAATGGATAAAGAAGATGTGGCACATATATACAATGGCATATTACTCAGCCATAAAAAGAAATGAAATTGAGCTATTTGTAATGAGGTGGATAGACCTAGCATCTGTCATACAGAGTGAAATAAGTCAGAAAGAGAAAGACAAATACTGTATGTTAGCACATATATATGGAATTTAAGAAAAAATATGTCATGAGGAACCTATGGGTAAGACTGGAATAAAGACACAGACCTACTAGAGAATGGACTTGAGGATATGAGGAGGGGGAAGGGTAATCTGTTACAAAGCGAGAGAGAGGCATGGACATATATACACTACCAAACGTAAGTTAGATAGCCTGTGGGAAGCAGCCGCCTAGCACAGGGAGATCAGCTCGGTGCTTTGTGACCGCCTGGAGCGGTGGGATAAGGAGGGTGTGAGGGAGGGAGATGCAAGAGGGAAGAGATATGGGAACATAGGTATATGTATAACTGACTCACTTTGTTGTAAAGCAGAAGCTAACACACCACTGTAAAGCAATTTTACTCCTATAAAGATGTAAAAAAATAAAAAAGAAACAGAGACCCAACACAGCCATAAATAAATAAATAAATAAGTTAAAAAAAAAAGAGAAAAAAACGTTAAGGAAGGTTAAAATGTTCCCTCTTAACATTGCCTCAAATTTTGCCTCTAAAATTCCTAAAATTGTTAACTTTCCCAATCCTGAGCCTCTACAGCTGGGATCCTGATCCGTAAAATTTTCTGACCTGTGGGCCCAGAAAAGTGTCTATTTATGTATTTATTTTACACAAATATAGACTCATGAAAAACTCAAACATGGACGTATATCTAGAAAAAGTTAAAAGAGACATTGCCCTAATTCTCCCTACCTCTCCAGAAGTAACACAATGACCAGCTTGATATTTTATATCCAGAACTTTTTAAAAATGCACTTTTATATTCATACAAATAAATATCTAGAGTTCAGGTTTGTTAACATAAATAATGACATTTTTAATGTAAATATGTTTATGTTGGATGTGCTTACTTGAAAACATGTACAGTATTTTCTAAGACATTAAAGGCTATTATACGTTTTGGTAGGCTCTGTAAAATTACCATAAAATTTTTTTTTCCTCTGGTATGGGTTTTTATGCCTTCTCCTTCATTTCATTTTTTTTAAAATTTATTTTTGGCTGGGTTGGGTCTACATTGCTTTGTGTGGGCTTTATCTAGTTTTGGCGAGCAGGGTCTACTCTTCATTGCAGTGTGCAGGCTTCTAATTGCAGTGACTTCTCTCATTGTGGAGCACGGGCTTTAGGTGCACGGGCTTCTGTAGTTGCAGCACGCAGGCTCAGTAGTTGTGTCTCATGGGCTCTAGAGTGCAGGCTCTGTAGTTGTGGCACACGGGCTTAGTTGCTCCATGGCATGTGAGATCTTCCCAGACCAGGGATCAAACCTGTGTCCCCTGCATTGGCAGGTGGATTCTCAACCACTGCACCACCAGGGAAGCCCTCCTTCATTTCTTATTTTGTTTAGTTGTGTCCTCTCTCTTTTCTTCTTGTGAGCCTGGCCACGGGTCTGTTGACATTTTTTACCCTTTCAAAGGACCAGTTCTTGGTTTTACTGATTTTTTCTATTGTTTTTAATCTCTAGTTTATTTATTTCCTCTCGATCTTTATTATTTCCTCCCTTTGGCTGACTTTAGGTTTGTTTGTTCTTCTTTTTCTAATTCTTGTAGGCGTACATTATGTTGTTTACTTGATATTTTTTGAATTTTGAGGAAGGCGTATATTTCTATGAACATCCCTCTAAGAACTGGTTTTGCAACATCCTATAAATTTTATATCATTGTTTTCATTGTCATTTGTCTCAAGGTATTTTTTTAAGTAACATGTTTTTTGAGTCTCCATGACACTCATTTCTTTTTCTGTGGTTGATTTCTAATTTCATGTCATTGTGGTCAGAAAAGATGCTTGAAATAATTTCTATCCTCTTAAATTTGGTGAGGCTTGTTTTGTGTCTTAGTGTGTGGTCTATCCTAGAGAATGTTCCATGTGCACTTGAAAAGAATGTGTATTCTGGGTTTTTTCTTTCTTTCTTTTTTTTTTTTTTTTGATGTAATGTCCTGAAAATATGAATTAAGTTTAATTGTGCTATTGTGTCATTTAGGATCTCTGTTGCCTTATTCATTTTCTCTCTGGAATATCTGTCCATTGATGTCAGTGGGATAATAAAGTCTCCTATTATTGTATTATTGTCAATTTCTCCCTTTATGTCTGTTAGTATTTGTTTTATGTATTTAGGTGTTCCTATATTGGGTGAGTATATTTATTTGTTATTGAAGTACATATAATGACACTCCTCTGGCCTGCAGATTTTCTATCATTTTTTTAAACTTTTTATTTTATATTGGAGTATAGCTGATCAACAATGCTGTGATAATTTCAGGTGCACAGCAAAGGGACTCAGACATACATATACATGTATCCATTCTCCACCAAACTCCTCTCCCATCCAGGCTGCCACATAACATTGAGCAGTGTTCCCTGTGCTATACACAGGTCCTTGTTGGTTATCCATTTTAAATACAGCAGTCTATACAGGTTGATCCCAAACTTCCTAACTGTCTCTTCCTCCCATCCTTCCCCTCCTGGTAACCATAAGTTTGTTCTCTAAGTCTGTGAGTCTCTTTCTGCTTTGTAAATAAGTTCATTTGTATCATTTATTTTTAGATTCTGCATATAAGGGATATCAAACGATGTTTCTCTTTCTTGGTCTGACTTACTTCACTCAGTATGACGTTCTCTAGGTCCATCCATGTTGCTGCAAATGGCATTATTTCATTCTTTTTAATGGCTGAGTAATATTCCATTGTATATATGTACCACCTCTTCTTTATCCACTCCTCTGTTGATGGACATTTAGGGTGCTTCCATGTTTTGGCTATTGTAAACAGTGTGGCCTGCAGACTTTCTGCTGAAATATCAGCTGATAACTTCATGGGAATTCCATTGTATGCTATTTGTTGCTTTTCCCTTGTTGCTTTTAAATTTTTTTCTTTGTCTTTAATTTTTGTCAATTTGATTACTATGTGTCTCAGCATGTTCCTTCCTGGGCTTATCCTGCCTGGGGCTCTCTGTGCTTCTTGGACTTGAGTGAGTGTTTCCTTTCCCATGTTAGGAAAGTTTTTGGCTATTATCTCTTTGAATATTTTCTCAAGTCTTTCTCTCTCTCTCTTCTCCTTCTGGGACCCCTATAATGCAAATGTTGGTGCATTTAATATTGTCCCTGAGGTCTCTGAGACTGTCCTCACTTCTTCTCATTCTTTTTTTTTAAATTCTGTTCCATGACAGTGATTTCTACCAATCTGTCTTCCAGCTCACTTATTCGTTCTTCTGCCTCATTTATTCTGCTATTGATTTCTTCTAGTGTATATTTAATTTCAGCAATTGCATTGTTAATCTCTGTTTATTTGTTCTTTAAATCTTCTAGCTCTTTGTTAAACATTTCTTGTATATTCTTGGTCTGTGCCTCCATTCTTTTTCTGAGATCTTGGATCATCTTCACTATCATTTCTCTGAATTATTTTTTAGGTAGATTACCTATCTCCACTTCACTTAGTTATTCTTCTGGAGTTTTATCTTGTTCCTTTATCTGGGGCATATTCCTCTGTATAACTTTCTGTTTGTGGTCTCTGTTTTGCAGGCTGCAGGATCATAGCTCCTCTTGCTTCTGGTGTCTGCCCCATGGTAGGTGAGGTTGGTCCAAGGGCTTGTTCAGGCTTCCTGGTGGGAGGGACTTGTGCCTGCCCACTGGTGTGTAGAGCTGGGTCTTGTCCTTCTTGTGGGCAGGGCCTTGTCAAAAGTTGTGTTTAGGGGTGGCTGTGGGCTCAGGATGACTTTAGGTAACCTGTCTGCTGATGGGTGGGGCTGTGTTCCCACCCTGCTGGCTGTTTAACCTGAGGCATCCCAGTACTGGAGCCTTTAGGCTGTTCAGTGGGGCCAGGTCCTGGTGCCAAAATGGCAACCTCCAGGAGAGCTCATGCTGATGAATATTCCCTGGGGCCTCCACCACCAGTGAAATAAGATTCTGGCATTTTGACATTCAGGGATGCACCCCTGCCACTAGATAAAACCACTGAGCAACCTCTTCTGAAAACAGAGAATCTTCCAAGGGAAATGTTGAAGCCTGAAAAGTCCTCTTCTTCTTCTCTTCTCCCAACAACTCCTTAGTTTCTCCCTTTATATCTGCTAGTACTTGCTTTATATACTTAGGTGCTCCTATGTAGGGTGCATATATGTTAACAAGTGTAATACCTTATTTTTGTATTGATCCTTTTTTCATTATATAATGCCCTTCTTTGTGTTTCATTTCATCCTTTGTTTTAAAGTCTATTTTGTGTGATATGAGTATTGCTATCCCAGATTTCTTGTCCTTTCCTTTTACGTGAAATATATTTTTTGCATCCCCTCACTTTCAGTCTCTGTGTGTCATTTTTCCTGAAGTTAATCTCTTCTAGGCAGCATATTGAAGGACCTTATTTTTTATCCATTCAGCCAACTTATATCTTTTGATGAGAGCATTTATTCCATTGACATATAAGGTAATTATTGACAGGTATGTACTTATTGCCATTTTATTACTTCTTTTCCAGTTGTTTTGCTTTTTCTTTTCTGTTAATCTCTTCTCTGTTTCTCCCACTGTGGTTTTATGATTTTCTTTGTAATATACTTGAGTTTTTGCTTTTTGCTTTTTGTGTATTTATTGTATGCTTTTGATTTGTCATTATCATGGGGCTCATATATTTTGACCCAGAATTATATCTACTTGCTATGAACTGGTAATGATTTAATTCAGACACATTCTAAAAGGTCTACATTTTTAATCCTCTCCCTCACATTTTGCATTTTTCATGTTATATTTTATATCTTCATGCTTATCCCTTTACTGTTTATTGTATTTATAGTTGTTTTGTAATTTTTTTGTTTGTTTTTTAATCTATGTACTGCCTTATTTAAGTGATCTTCAATCTTTACTATATATTTGCTTTTCCCATTGGGATTTTCCTTTTCCATCAGATTCTACTTCTTTTCTATTTAGAGAGGACCCTTCAACATTTCTTTTAGAGTATGTTTAGTACTGCTGAATTCTTTTAGTTTTTGTTTCTATGAGAAGTCAGCAGAAAAATTAGCTGATAGCCTTATGGGACTTCCTTTGTAATGTGACGTTTTGTTTTTCTCTTGCTGAGATAACGTCTCTGTTTATCTTTAACTTATGCCATTTTCTTTATGTTATGTCATGGTATGGGTCTGTTTGGGTTCATTTTGTTTGGTACTCTCTGTTTCCCATTCCTTTCAATCGGTTCCTTTCTTCAGCTTTGGGAAATTTTCACTCATAATTTCATCAAATACATTTTATGCTCCTTTCTCTCCCTTATCCTACTGAGGCCTCTATAATGTGAATGTTAGCATGCTTGATGTTGTCCCAGAGGTCCCTTAAGCTGTTCTCCTTTTTAAAAAGTTTTTTCATTTGCTGTTCTGAATGGGCAATTTCCATTATTCTATCTTCCAGATCACTTATGCATTCTTGTTATCACCTAGTCTGCTGTTAATTCCTTCTAGTGTGAATTTTATTTCAGTTTTTGTATCCTTCAGCTCTGACTGATTTTTAAAATATATTCCTAGTTCCTTGTTTAAATTCTCACTGTGTTCATCTATGTTTTTCCCCAGTTCAGTTAGCATTTTTCTTACTAATGCTTTGAGCTCTTTACCTGGTAAATTATTTATCTCTGTTCATTAGGGTTATTTTCAGAGTTTTTTCCTTGTTGTTTCATTTGAAACAAATTACTCTTTCTTTTCATTTCACTTAACTTTCTCTGTATCTATGAAATTAGGTGAGACAGTTACCTATCCCAGGTGTGTCCTTGTGTGGAAGCACCCCTATGCAGTCTGCATGTGCCCAGTGGCTTTGGTGGGAGAGCTGGATCTGAAGTGAGGACAAGCTGTGTCTTCCCCTAGGGTGTGCTGGCAGCCACTACCTTGGTGGGAGGTGGGGTTGGAAATGGAGGGTCTAGAGCTACAGTTCAGGCTTTTCTTATGCTTGTGACCACATCATCCTATGGGGATGGGCTCATTATCCCAAGGTGCTACAGCAGCAACCCTGAGGGTTGGTCCAAGCTGGTTCCATTCCTTCTAAGTGTCTTCTCTCCCACCTCTCAGCAATGGCATCTTCATCCCAGTGGGGAGCAGCACTGGAGCAAGAGGGGCTAGGGTCAGCACCCAGTGTGGGCCAGGTTCATGCTGGGATGGACCCAGCATGCCAGTCAGAACTCCAGACATCTTCCAATCTGCTGCCTTTGTGTGCCAGCAATGGCCTCTCTCACCCCTTTTAGATGCAGTGCTGGGTCCAACCTGGCCCTGTCCCCCCAGGCACACACTCTCCTTGGCAATGGCAGCCTTCACCCTAATTGGGAGCTGCACCAGAGGTAGAGATGCTGGAGCAAGCACTTGGTGTGGGCAGGGGCACATGCTGCGTTGGTAGTGGGAAACTGGCCAGAGCCCTAGGCTGTTTCAATCTGCTTTCTGCACCTTATCCCAGGAGTAATTACGCATGTGCATGCTCTTCATGAGTAGAGTCTAGGTTTCTTACAGCTCTCCTGTAAGTCCCCTGGTTTTCAAACCAGCCAAGGGGACTCATCTTCACAGTGTCACACCCCAAGTTTGGGATGCCCAATGTGTGGTTCGAATTCCTCACTCTCCAAGGAGGATTCCCAAGCCTGTGATACCCCCTCCTCTTCTGTGTCCCCTGCTAAGGGCATGGGTCCTGAACTGATCACTTCCCTTTCCTTCCTACCTGAATCCATGTGGATCTTTCTTTACAGCCTTGGTTGTTGAAGAGCCTTTCTGCCACCTTCCAGGTCGTTTTCCAAGAGAGTTTCTCCACATGTTGATGTATTTTTTATGTGTTTGTGGAGTGAAGGTGAGCTCAGCATCCTCCTATTCCACCGTCACCATCTCCTCTCTCACTAATGCTCTCTTATTAGTTGCTTTCTGGTTGTTTTCATTTCTATGCTTTCTTTCTTTCTGTTTCTGACTATATTTGCATATGGGTGATTTTCCGCGGTGGTATCCTGTTTCCCCTTTCTTTATTTTTTGTGAATCTACTCTTAAGTTGTTGCTTACTATGAGGCTTACATATGACATATCATACATAAAACAGTTCATCTAAAGCTGATAGCAAATTAACTTCAAGGACCTATAAAAGTTTCACACATTTACTCCCCCTTTTTATATTTTTGATGTCATTATTTACCTTTTTAATATTGAGTTCTAGATATACAAATATTTGAGCTCATGAATAAAAACATATGGGGAGGGACTGAACTCAGACCTTGAAAATGTAATTGCATGCACTGATAAAAACTCCTGGCTCCAATGAGTTACATGCCAGAAGATGACACTCCAGGAGAGGCCACACTATAAATTTCCAGCTAAAATATCAGGTCCCATCCTGTCCCAATGTACCTTTGCTCTTGCCACATCCCTGCCTACAGTATTCCACTCTGTACAGTGCTCCAACCCTGGGCTCCTGCGAGCTTCTTAGACTTCTTCTAGGAAATTCCCTGACCCCTGCAGCCAGCCCCCAAAGGTGCCCACAAGGTAAGCAATGAATGACTTCTTACTCTGCCTCTTAGTAGTTAAACTTGTCTTCAAAATTAGACTGAGCTCCTTGGAAGGGACCATGTGCCCCTATACTGGGAGAAACTTCAGTGCAGTGATCACACTGGCCCTTCTCTACAACCCAGGACCCAGTTTCTAGTATGCCACCTCCAAGGACATGTCTGGGAGCCTACAGGGAGCAAAGTCTCAAAGTCATGCTGGTAACAAGACCCCGACCGGGCAAGGAAGAGGCAAAGATTGTGGCAGACAAGAGGTCTGGCTGCAGCAAGCAACCCCAAAGGTAGGACAATCTGCACATGTCACCACCTGCTGACTCTCAGCAGAGGACAGGGCTCCTATCCACCTCCACATGGTTGTCAGGGGCCCCAAACTTCTTCCCTGGAAAAGGTATGTTCTCAGAAGTCACCAGAGATGGGAGAAAGAATACCTTCCTTGGCTTGCTCCAGGCACTGTGTTCTCAGAGAGCTCCTTGCTCTTTCCTGACAGCCAGTCCAGAACTTATTACCAGAGCCCTGTGGGGCAGCAGGTGGATCGTAACCTTGATGAAACCAAGGTAGAATGATAAGAGGGCCTCTGGGGTTGTCCCAGAGGTTCCAAAGTTGGATGGAGTCAGAGAACACTTGAAAAAATTTAGTAGCTCTAACAGAATCTGTTGACCAAAGTTAATTAAATAGGCTGCTTTTATTCTGAAGGCCAGCATTGAGATTGAGAGTTACAGAACATTTACCTGACACGTCTAAAATAGTCTATATCTTCCCACTTCTGGTGTCTTATCTCAATTTTCAGAATATTAGAGCTGGCAGAGGCCCCAGAGCTTGGGCAGTTCAACCCCACATTTCAGAGATTGGAATGGAAGCCTAAAGACAGGTTGGGGTGGTGCAGAGCCAAGGCTTACTGGGCCTGAGTCCCCTGCCTGTCAACCCAGCATAGTTTCCTCACTTCCAGACAGGAGCAGAAGGTCCTCTTAGGCCAATGATGAGGATCTCTGCCACTGCCCACTCTACTGGGTGGGAGAGGGCTCATCCACTCAGGGAAAGTCACATAAGGACTCAGCAGGTGATGCCAGGTGGGGACCACAGGACAAGTCCCAATCTCTTAGATTCTGTGGTCTCAGTCTGCATTCCTAACTCCCCAGAAGGCAGGATGTGCCCAGAGGTAGATTCTCCTCCTTTTCAGGGGATCCATCCTCAGGGTATTTCAGTGCTCATATGGGGAACACAGAGATGGGGAAAGATGGAAAGTTCTCCAAGGGGAAAAAAGAGACATACTTAATAAAAAATAGTATATTTAACATTCATGTTTACCTCTGCCCTCTTCAAAAACCTCACAAACATGCAGTAGTGAACAAATAAAGGTATGAACTCACCAGGAAAAAGAGGATGAGTGAGGACAACACAGACTAGAGGTGTCAGTGATATGTTGGAAGAGGGCAAGAAAGACAGACAGGGAGAAAGGGGGCAGGAACTAACTCAGCAGGGCTGCAAAGTCCAGGTCTAGCCTGCGTGAGAGGAGAAAGCTGTAGGAGAAAGTCAAGAAAGGCTCTAGACCTGCCCCACCAGAGGTGGGAGAGAGGTCTGAGCTGGAGCCCAGGTGGGCTTACTGACTGTATAAGTAGCAGTGAGACCCCAGACTCACCTCCTCCCCTGAGAAGTTCTGGATTCCAGGTCAGTAGACTCAGTCAAGATTGGGGTGAGGACCTAGGGTGAAGAGAGGGCTAATCAGAATGTTTGTGAATGCTGAGACTTAAGACCTCTCCCCTCAGCAGGCTGCTATGAGCTTGACAATAACTCAAAAGCAGGAAATTGTAGGATTCTTCTCCAGAGAGACTGAATGAGCCCAGACACTGCGGGACATGGAGTATGGTGGGAGGCATGAACAAGCCATCACACTGCACATCACCCTATAATGGAAGCCCCAACACATAGTTTCTCACTCACTTTCAATGCCTCATCCTTAAGTAAAACAAAAGCCCAAGAATTACCAAATATTTGGGGGAAGCCTCCAAGTGAAATACAGAAAGTAAAACAAATACTTTAGGGAAAATAGGAATTCAGAAGAAAATAGACAATGCAGATGCATAAGAAAACTTGAATTTATATAATTTATATAATAGAACTAATAGAAGATACAGAATCCATGACACAGAAAAGGTGCTATAAGAAAAAGAACAGTGTCAGAAAGCACTTCTAACATCTGTTAGGAACTCTTAGAAATAAAAATTATGACAAGAGAAATTAAAATTCAGTAGAATGGGAAGATAAATTTAGGAAAATCTATTAAAAAGTAGGAAAAGTAATAAAATTTAAGGATCAATTTAGGAATTCTAAGTTATAAATCCTAGGACCTCCAGAAAGAGAGAGAAGGAAAGGAATTATTTATTTGTTTGTTTGTTTGTTTTTGGATGCATTGGATCTTCGTTGCTGTGTGCAGGCTTTCTCTACTTGTGGCGAGCGGGCGCTACTCTTTGTTGTGCTGTGCAGGATTCTCATTGCGGTGGCTTCTCTTGTTGTGGAGCACAGGCTTTAGGCACGTGGGCTTCAGTAGTTGTGGCATGTGGGCTCAGTAGTTGTCGCTAGTGGGCTCTAGAGCACAAGCTCAGTAGTTGTGGTGCACAGTCTTAGTTGCTCCACAGCATGTGGGATCTTCCTAAACCAGGGCTTAAACCCGTTTCCTCTGCATTGGCAGGTGGATTTTTAACCACTACACCATGGAGGAAGTCCATAATTTTTTGATTCAAGAAAATTTCCCAAGATTTACCTTTTAGATTTAAAGAGTCCAGAGTGTTCAGCAGAATCAGTGAGAACAAAACATCAAGTTACATTATCAATGTGTTTCAGAATCACAGGAATAGTGCTAAAAGCTTCCAGAGAGAGACAAAATACATAGGGGACAAAGGATTTGAAAATGGAAGAAACAGGAGCAATGCCTTTGTAATTCTGCAGGAAAATCATTTCCATCCTAGAATTTAGTACTCAAACTATCAGTCAAATCTAAGAGTGAAATAGGATTGCCTTAGACATTCAAGGTCTCAAAAATTTATCTAAGGAAGCTATTAGAGTACAGATTCCAGCAAAATCTGTGAATTAACCAAGAAAGAGGAAAATGATACAACACAGGAGAGAAGTTAATGGCATTCTCTGGATGATGTTAAAAGAAATTCTAGGACAGACTTAACATGAAGCCAGGACCCATAGGAGCAGGAGAAGAAGGGATACCAGAGAAAAAACATCCAAAAAGAAAAAAGAAAAGCTATCAGCAGACTAAGAATGCATTTGACCATGTGGAAAATATATGGAGATATTGTTTACATATTCACTGAAAAATTTGTGAGTAACAACAGAAACATGGAAAATTAAACAGAAAAGGAAGCAATGATTAACTCCAGGAGAAATGAAAAGTTATACAAGGACAGAAACATAGTCATAGCACACTTTGGAGTTTATCAGTTAATAATGCTTACATAATTGTAATGTGAATGCTATATTGATTTAGCAAAATAAAAGTTATCAGAAAGAACTCATTTCTCATATTCAGAAATATTTGTAGGTGTCTTTGCTGGAACAGGGTTAGATTTACCCAGAGTCCACACTCTCTGCCTCTTCCTCCTGGTGAACAATGTGGTGTTGGAAAAAACCTCCCACCAGAGTAGGCAGCTCAGTCTGCATGTATGGAAAAAAAGGATTTCCCCTGAAGTCTGCAAATCTGGTTACAATCTGCTTAGGTTACAGCCTAAGCAGTCTAAGTCATGGCGGCCCAACCAAAGTTGTCTGCACATGACTGCAAGCACCCTGCCTGATTGTGTGTGTGTGTGTGTGTGTGTGTTCATTTATTTATTTATTTTTGGCTGTATTCTGTCTTCATTGTTGTATGCACTTTCTCTAGTTGTGGTGAGCGGGGGCTGCTCTTCGTTGCAGCATGTGGGCTTCTCATTGCAGTGGCCTCTCTTGTTGTGGAGCACAGGCTCTAGGGACACGGGCTTCAGTAGTTGTGGCACATGGGCTTAGTTGCTCCATGGCATGTGGGATCTTCCTGGACCAGGGCTGGAATCTCTCTGCCCTGCATTGGCAGGCAGATTCTTAACCACTGCACTACCAGGGAAGCCCCCTGCCTGATTCTTAATGTGATGGAAACACACAGGTTTGTGGTGTAGTGGTAGATTTGAGTTCTAGATTCTGCTCTGCTATAATTCATTACTCTAGGCTAGTCATTCAACTCTGGGCCTCAATTTCTTCATCTCTCAAATGAAGACAAGGACACACACTCACAAGGTTGCCATGAAGTTAAGTAACTGTAACACTAAGTGACACTTATTGAGCACTTACTAAAAGCAAAATTCTTTACATATATGAGTTTGTTTCATTCTCACAGTGACTCTGTATGTTAGGTGTTATTGTTTCCCCATCCCTAAAAAGATAAACTGGAAGCAACTGTAACAATTTTTCCCTGTGATTTATCCCCCAAACTTCAGCCAGTTGGCCCAACAGTCATTTTATGCACAAAACCATTGTAAAACCTCACATTCTAAAATGTTGAAGTGTTTTCCCACTTCTCCTCTAAGAAAGAGTGAATCAGAGCTGAAGAATACAGTAATCAAAATGAAAAGTACACTAGAGGGAATGAAAAGCAGATTAGGTGATACAGAGGAACACATAAGTGGCCTGGAAGACAGAACAGTAGAAATCACCCAATGAGGACTGCAAAAAGAAAACAAAATTTTTTTAATAAGAATAGTTTAAAAGACTTTTAGGACAGCATCAAGTATACTAACATTCACAATATAGGGGTCCCAGAACAAGAAGAGAGAGATAAAGGGGCAGAAAATTTATTTAATGAAATTATGGCTGAAAATTTCCTGAAGCTGAAGAAGGAAACAGGCATCCAAGTCCAGGAAGCACAGAGAGTCCCAAACAAGAAGAACCCAAAGAGACCCACCAAGACATATCATGATTAAAATGGCAAAAGAGAGAATTTTTAAAGGCAGCAGGAGAAAAACAAAGAGTCACATAAAAGTGAACCCCCATAAGGATATCAGCTGACTTTTCAGCATAAACTTTGCAGGCCAGGATGGAGTGGCATAATATATTTAAAGTGCTGCATGGAAAAAAAATGTACAACCAAGGATATCCTACCCAGCAAGGTCTCCATTCAGAATTGAAGGAGAGATAAAGAGCTCCCCAGACAAGCAAAAACTAAGAGTTTATCACCATTAAATCAGCCTTACAATAAATGTTAAAGGGTCTTCTTTGAGTGAAAAAGTAAAGGTTATAACAATAAATAAGAAAAGATATGAAGGGAAAAAGTCTTACTCATAAAGGTAAATATATATTAAAGGCAGTGGATCAACCACTGAAGCCAGTACAAGGGTTAAAAGACAAAAATTGTAAAATCAACTATAATCACAATAAACAGTTATGCCATACACATAAAGATGTAAAGTATGACACCAAAACATAAAATGTGTGTGGGGATGAGTAAAAAATGTAGAGCTTTTAGAATGTGTGTGAACTTAAATGACTATCAGTTTAAAACAAGTAAAATTTGTTATAGGTCAACCTCATGGTACACAGATCAAAAACCTACAATAGATACACAAAATCTAAAGAGAAAGAAACCCAAAAATAATACTAAAGAAAATCATCAAACCACAAGGAAAGAAGAAAGGAACAGAAAACAACTACAGACACAACCAGAAAGCAAGTAATAAAATGACAATAAGTACCTACCTATCACCAGGGAGCTTATAAGCAACAGAGAGAAAATTGAGTACTTAAAAAGAATCAGCAAATAATTTATGACAGATTTGTATTGTTCAGAAGATGAGCAGGCTAACAAATTAATTCAAGTGTATTAGGCGTCTCTGCTAAGGTCTTTCTCTGAGTATAGGGGCATCCTCAGTTCATGCCCTGGACAAATCAGAACTACCAACACCTATAGCATTTGGATGCTAAATATGTGGTTCAGCTCCTTCCCCAGGTGCAGGTAACTATGAGGAATGTTCTAGACTGAGGGCCAGACTACCTACAGAAGCAAAAGACTTGATAGAATGTCATACTCTTTATCAGCTACCTCTAGGCCCCACTCACTACCAGTGCTTCCTGGTATCACCTCCCAAATAAACTGTCAGCACTTATATCCTCAGGGCCTATTTCTGGAAGAAGCCAAATAGGACAGGTTATAGTACAGTGATATCTTTCACTCTTGACCCTCTGGCCAGGCCCTATGCAGGCCCTTCTTCCTATGGAAACCCTCCCTCCATCCCTTGCCATACGGTCATTGCTTGTCCATGACACAGGCTCCAAATGCATGGTACCTAGGTCCATATGGGTCCAGCACATGTCCTTGCACAACAACCCCAGGAAGAGGTGTCTTCTCAGTGATTTCTTCTGAGGAAAAGTCATGTAGGGTAAGCATATAACCAAGGACAGCAGGTGTCTGTTCAGCCACCAGGACTCTGGGTATTTGCAAAAGGGTCTACCACTTCCTTCAGTGGACTGTAGTGGGGTTTGAGGAGATAATGAACAGACTTCACAAGGGATATTTCATTTACTCCTGAACCACTGTTGAAAAGGAGGATGAGGAAGAGCAAAGTCACTTGACTTAAAACACAAACAGATGATAATGATCATGACAATGATCGCAGTAATTATCGTGTAGGTAAAAGTAAGCTGTAAATAAACTCATAGGTAATAATAACATGGAAGATAGTGGAAAGTATTGGAAGAAGCTAATGCATGTGAAAGCTCTTGACCTTTCAGGAAGGAGAAGAAGGGTAATTAACTCTAGAATTTCTAAAAATATATAATGTTAAGTGTATAATTCAAAATTTTAACCAGTAAAATAAAATATAGATAGAAAGCATAGGTCTAGTTTTTGTGCAGCCTAAAAGTTATACAATTTTACAAAACGAAACCACCAAAACAAAATGAGGTACAAAAGTGAATATTTTTAAATGTAGAAAAAATATTTTTATTATTTTACTTTTTATTGAGGTAACATTGGTTTATAACATTAGATAAGTTTCATGTGTACAATATTATATTTCTACTTCTGTATACACTACAGCATGCTCACCACCAAAAATTTAGTTTCCATTCCTTACCATACGATTGACTCCTTTTACCCACTTCATCCTCCTCTCATTCCCTTCCCCTCTAGTACCACTACTCTGTTCTCTGTATACATGTGCTTGTTTGGTTTGGTTTGTTGATTTATTTGTTTGTTTGTTTTTTTATATTCCACATATGAGCAAAATCAAAGGAGCAAAAAACATACAATGGAGAAAGGATAGTCTCTTCAATAAATGGTGTTGGGTAAACTCGGCAGCCACCTGCAAAAAAAGTGAAACTAGACCACTATCTCACACCTTACACAAAAATCAACTCAAAATTGATTAAAGACTTGAATGTAAGACTTGAAACCATAAAACTCCTCAAAGAAAACACAATACACACAATTATCAAAGGGAATACACCCTCTGATATTGACCTTAGCAATATCTTTCTGGATATGTATCCTCAGGTGAAGGAAACAAAAGCTAAAATAAACAAATGGACTACATCAAACTAAAAAGTTTCTGCACAGTGAAGGAAACTATTAATAAAATGAAAAGACAACTTATCAAATAGGAGAATATATTTGCAAATCATATATCTGATAAGGGGTTAATATCCAAAACATATAAAGAACTCATATAACTCAAAGACAACAACAAAAAACAACCTAATTCAAAAATGAATAGAGGAGTTGAATAGACATTTCCAGAGAAGACATACAGATGGCCAACAGGCACATGAAAAGGTGTTCAACAACACTGCTTATTAAAGAAAATACAAATCAAAACCACAATGAGATATGACCTCAAGACCATTAGAATGGCTATTATCAAAAAGGCAAGAAATAACAAGTGTTGGCAAGGATATGGAGAAAAGCAAACCCTCATATACTGTTGAGTGGGAATGCAAATTGGTGCAGCCACTATGGAAAAAGGTATGGAGATTCCTCAAAAAAATTAATAATAGTACTATCATAGGATCCAGCTATTACACTTCTAAGTATTTACCCAAAGAATAGAAAACACTCATTCAAAAAGATACATGCACCTCAGTGCTCACAGCAGCATTATTTACAATAGCCAAGATATGGAAGCAACCTAAGTGTCCCTCAGCAAATGAATGAAGAAGATGTGGTATATATGTATACAGTGAAATATTACTCAGCCATAAAAAAGATGAAGCCTTGCCATTTGCTACAACATGAATAGACCTTGAGGGTATTATGCTAAGTGAATATTTATTTCAATGGGGCCCATTCAAATGAGGTATTCTAAAGCTTAAATTTTATTAGCTTCAAAATGAATCTATCTCTGTTAGGAAAATGGGTAATGGGAAAAACTCAATTCAATGGACAGCAGAAGAGGAATCAAATAAAAAACATGGGGAATAATAAACATAACATAATACGGCAGAAATATACTTAAAAATATCAGTAGTCACTGTTAAAATGATCTATCATAAATGTTTGCCAGATTTACATATGTATACACACACATACATATATTTGTGAGTGTGTATAATGATGTGTGCATATGTGTGTGTGTAATTTTTTAAATATCAGCCATGTTGATTATATACCTATATAAATAATATATGTCCATGAATATGTATAACCGTGTGTGTGTGTGTGTGTGTGTGTGTGTGTGTGTGTGTGTAGGGTTTTTGACATATAAGAACTTAGAAAAAAATCATAAAATCATTCATAATTTCACCACCCAAACACAATCACTATAACATCTCAGTATACATTCTTCAGGTCCTTTTGATGAATATATTTACTTTACAGAATTAAAACCAGATTGTAGTACTTTTTCTAGACTGCTTTTTGTTGAGAAATATTCCATGAATATTTTACCAGGTTAAAAATATGGTATCCAACATATTTTCAATGTCTGCATGTTTCTCCACTATATGAATATAACAACATTTATTTGACCATGACCAGTTTGGGAGGCAAAAAAAAGCTGTTTTCCATTTTAGGCTGCATTATAAGCAATGACATGGTGAACATCCTCATGTTTTGCCATGTGTTTAATGGTTTCCTAGCCTCTTTGCCCACCTTATTTTTCTTCATAGCACTTATAACCAATCAACTTACTATAATTTGTTTATTTATTGTCCACCTCCTTCAATCAGAATATTAACTCCATGAAGGTAGAATTTTATCTGGTTTATTCCTAGCACCAAGAACAGAGCTGGGAATGTAATAGTCATCAAATAAATATTTGTTGAATAAGTGGATGGATGGATGGGAAGATGATGTGTGCCAGAAATACTGGTGTGAAGAAGAAAATAAAAAATCCTAGGAAAGGGGTCCAAAGGAGGCAAGTGTTTTAATGGAAGGAGGAGGGAGAGACAAGATAAGGTTTGACAAGTTCTCTTAGTGATCAGGAAACAGTTGTATGCGTGTGGATGCTGAGGCTGGGGGTCTATGCTCATTGGTTGGAGTTCCTATCAGAAGAAATTCCCCCTCTTTGGAATAAATGACCCCTAGGTCTCAACCAGTCTCAGACACTATCATTTTGCTACACAGGTATCTTTTATAAGCTAAATGAAATTGTGCCCTCCAAAACTAGATTTCAATCTTTGTTTTTCCACGTTTAAGGGAATGGTCATTAATAATGTGAGAAGAATAAGAAATATAAATAAGCTGGAGAGCACTAACATAATTTTTTTAAGTAAAAGGGTTTTTATGCTTACAAAAGTAAACTGTGACAAAGCTAGAGCAATAAAAATAAAAAAAAGTGGTACTGGCATAAAGACAGACATCAACCAATAGAATAGGATAGAAAACTCAGAGATAAACCCTCACAGAGATGGTCAAATTATCTTCAACAAGGGTGTCAACATCATTCAATGGGGAAAGGACAACTTTTTCAGCCAAAGGTACTGGGGAAGCTGGATGTCTGTATGCAAAAGAATGAAGTTAGTCTCATACCTTACACCATATAAAAATTAACTCAAAATGGGTCAAAGACATAAACATAAGAGATAAAACTATATAACTTTTAGAAGGAAACAGGGGGAAAGATTCATAACCTCGTATCTGTCAATATTTCTTGACAAATGTCTTAGATGTGACACCAAAAGCACAGGAAACAAAAGAAAAAAATAGACAACTTGGACTTGGTCAAAATTAAAAACTTTTGTGTATCAAGAGATACTATTGAAGGAATGAAAAGGCAACTCAAAAAATGGGAGAAAATATTTGCAAGTCATATGCCTGATAAGAGACAAATATCCTCAATATATAAAGAATTCCTACAACTCAACAACATGGTTGTATTAGAATTTCTAGTATCCATCCCCTCCCAGAAATATCAATTTGAACAACTATTTGCACACAAAAATACCTATATAAGAGCTATAGATTCCAGGTAAAGAATTACAGCAGCTGGGTGAAACACAAAAATAAAAGACACATTGAGGAGGTAGTAAAGGTAGATTCACATTACCCCATCACTCCTCCCTCAAGCCTTGGCAGCCCAACATTGAGAAAGACACTCTCCCCATGGAGAAAGACACCTCACCCATAGCACCGGGCTTCACATGGACCCCAATGCTGGCCTGCCCCTGCACCAGGCCAACTCCCATGGCCTTAGATGTCTCCTTAAGAGAAAAAAATTAATCATGTATCAGAGATGTACAAGGCTATCAGTGGATGTCTCAGCAGAAACCGTGCAGATCAGGAGAAAGTAGAATGATCTAGTCAAAGTGCTGAACGAAAAAATAATTGCCAACCAAGAATACTTTATCCAGCAAAGTTATCATTCCAAAACGAAAAGAGACAAAACTTTCCCAATCAAACTTTTCCAATCAAACAGAAGCTGAGGGAGTTCATCAACACAAGACTTACCTTAAAAATAATGAAAGGAGTTCTTCAAGTTGAAATAAAGGGACACTAAATAGTAACATGAGAACATATGAAAATATAAAACATACTGATAAATTCAGAAGAGTCAAATTCAGAATACATTAATATCTTAATATGGTGGTGTGTTAAACCTTAACTCTAGTAGAAAGGTTAAAGGACAAAAATATTTTAAAAAAATAACTGTGGGGCTTCCGTGGTGGTGCAGTGGTTGAGAATCTGCCTGCCAATGCAGGGGACACGGGTTCAAGCCCTGGTATGGGAAGACCCCACATGCTACAGAGCAACTGGGTCCGTGAGCCACAACTACTGAGCCTGCGCGTCTGGAGCCTGTGCTCCACAACAAGAGAGGCCGCAATAGTGAGAGGCCTGTGCACCACGATGAAGAGTGGCCCCTGTTCGCCACAACTAGAGAAAGCCCTCGCACAGAAATGAAGACCCAACACAGCCATAAATAAATAAATAAAATAAAAAAATAACTGTAGCTACAATAATTTGTTAATGGTACACAGTAAAAAAAACAGACGTAAATTGTGATATCAAACACATAATGGGGGGGATGTAAAGGGCAGAGATTTTGTATGTGATCAAAGGTAGGTTGTTACAAGCACAAAACAAACTGTTATATCTATAAGATCTTTTACAAACCCCTCATGGTAACCACAAAGCAAAAACCTTCAGTAAATACACAAAGATAAAGAGAAGGTAATCACAGCATACCACTATGAAAAATCATCAATTTGCAAAGAAGGCAGCAAGCAAGAAAGGAAGGAACAAAGGAAAACAGCCAGAAAATAATTAATAGTATGGCATTAGTAAGTATGTCAATAAAAAGGCACAGATGGCTAGATGGATTGAAAACCACTACCAAACTATATGTTGCCTACAAGAGACCTTCTTCAGGTTTAAAGCCATAAGTTCAAAGTGAAGGGATGGAAAAAGATACTCCATGCAAATGAGAACTAAAAGAGACCAGGGGTAGTTATATGTTCATCAGAGAAAATAGCCATTAAGTCAAAACTGTAACAAGACTGAAGAATAAAAACCATATTATCATCTCAATAGATGCAGAAAAAACTTTGGACAAAATTCAACACCAATTTATGATAAAAACTATCCAGAAAGTGGGCAAAGAGGGAACATACCTCAACATAATAAAGGCCATATATGACAAACCCACAGCAAACATCATTCTCAACCGTGAAAAACTGAAAGCATTTCCTCTAAGATCAGGAACGGGACAACGACGTTCACTCGCACCACTTTTATTCAATATAGCTTTGGATGTCCTAACCATGGCAATCAGAGAAGAAAAAGAAATAAAAGGAATATAAATTGGAAAAAAAAAAGTAAAACTGTCACTGTTTGCAGATCACTGACACTATACATAGAAAATCCTAAAGATGTTACCAGAAAACTACTAGAGCTCATCAATGAATTTGGTAAAGTTGCAGGATACAAAATTAATACACAGAAATCTCTTGCATTCCTATACACCAACAATGAAAGATCAGAAATAGAAGTCAAGGAACCAAACCCATTTACCATCACATCAAAAAGAATAAAATACCTAGGAATAAACCTACCTAATGAGGCAAAAGACCTATACTCAGAAAACTATAAGATACTGATGAAAAATATAAAAGATGCCACAAACAGTTGGAGAGATATACAATGTTCTTGGATTGGAATAATCAATATTGTGAAAATGACTATACTACCCAAAGCAATCTACAGATTCAATGCAATCCCTATCAAATTACCAATAGCATGTTTCACAAAATTAGAACAAAAAAATTTACAATTTGTTTGGAAACACAAAGGACCCAAATAGCTGAAAAAATTTTGAGAAAGAAAAATGGAGTTGGAGGAATCAAGCTCCTTGACTTCAGACTATACTACAAAGCTAGAGTAATCAAACAAGTATGGTACTGGCACAAAAACAGAAATATAGACCAATGGAACAGGATAGAATGTCCATAGATAAACCTATGGTCATGTAATCTATGACAAAGGAGGCAAGAATATACAGTGGAGAAAAGACAGCCTCTTCAATAAGTGGTGCTAGGAAAACTGGACATCTACATGTAAAAGAATGAAATTAGAACATTCTCTAACACCATATGCAAAAATGTACTCAAAATGGATTGAAGAGCTAAATGTAAGGCTAGATACTATAAAACCCTTAGAGGAAAACATAGGCAGAACACTCTCTGACATAAATTGCAGCAAGATTTTTTTTGATCCACCTCCTAGAGTAATGAAAATAAAAATTAAACAAATGGTACTTAATTAAACTTGAAAGCTTTTGCACACAAATGAAACCATAAACAAAATGAAAAGAAAAAACCTCACACAATGGGAAAAACTATTTGCAAATGAAGTGACCAACAAGGTATTAATCTCCAAAATATATAAACAGCTCATGCAGCTCAATATCAACAAAACAAAACAAACTACCCAATTAAAAAATTGGTGGAAGATCTAAGTAGACATTTTTCCAAAGAAGACATACAGATGGCCAACAGGCACATGAAAAGATTCTCAACATCACTAATTATTAGACAAATGCAAATCAAAACTACAATGAAGTATCACTTCACACTGCTTAGAATAGCCATCATCAAAAAATCTACAAATAATAAATGCTGGAGAGGGTGTGGAGAAAAGGGAACCCTCCTACACCATTGATGGGAAGGAAAATTGGTACAGTCACTATGGTGAACAGTATGGAGGCTCCTTAAAAAGCTAAAAATAGAGCTACCATATGATCCAGTAATCCCACTCCTGGGCATATACCAGAGAAAACCATAATTCAAAAGGATATATGCACCACAATGTTCACTGCAGAACTATTTATTGCAATAATAGTCAGGACATGGAAGCAACTTAAATGTTCATCGACAGATGAATGGATAAAGAAGATGTGGTACATAAATACAATGGAATATTACTCAGCCATAAAAAAGAATGAAATAGTGCCATTTGCAGCAACATGGATGGACCTAGAGATTGTCATACTGAATGAAGTATGTCAGACAGGGAAAGACAAATATCATATGATATCACTTATATGTGGAATGTAAAAAAATGGTGCAAATGAACCTATTTACAAAACAGAAGCATCACAGACATAGAAAACAAACTTATGGTTACCAAGGGGGAAGTGGGGGGAAGGATAAATTGGAAGACAGGGATTGACATATACACACTACTGTATATAAAATAGATAATTAATAAGAACCTACTGTATAGCACAGGGAACTCCATTCAATACTCTGTAATGACCTACAGGGGAATACAACCTAAAAAAAAGTGGATATATGTATATGTATAATTGATTCACTTTGTTGTACAGCAGAAACTAATACAACATTGTAAATCAAATATATGCCAATAAAAATTAATTTAAAAAACAAAACAAAAAATTAAAATAAATAAATAAAAACTATAATGAGACAAAGGTCATTATATAATGATAAAGGGGCTACTTCATCAGGAAGATATAATAATCATAAATATATACACATCCAACATTGGAGCACCTAAATACATGAAGCAAATACTAACAGATTTAAAAGGGGAAACAAATGACAATACAATAAAGATGGAATGTTCTCCAGGATAGATCATATGGAAGTCTCAGCAAATTAAAACACTGAAATCATACCAAGTATCTTTTCTGACCACAGTGGTATGAAACTCAAAATTAATAATAGGAAGTAAACTGGAAAATTCACAAATATGTGTAAATTAAACAGTATACCTCTGAACAACCAATGAGTCAAAGCTGAAATCAAAAGAGAAGTCAAAAAATATCTTGAAACAAACAAAAATGGGAACACAATATACCAAAATTTATGGGATGCAGGGAAGCCAGTTATAAGAGGGAAGTTTACAGTGATAAATGCCTACACTAAAAAATAAAAAGAAAAATCTCTAATAAACAACCTAATTTTACACCTCAAGGAACTAGACAAAGAAGAACAAGTTAATACCAAAATTAGCAAAGGAAGGTAATAACAAAGATCAGAGAAGAAATGAATGAATAGAAAATATTAATAAGACTAAGAATTGTTTTATTTTTAAAAGATTATCGAAATTGTCAAACATTTAGATAGACTACTAAGAAAAAAGAGAGAAGGGTCAAAGAAATAAAATCAGAAATGAAAGTGGAGACATTACAACTGACACCACAGAAATACAGAGTATCATGAGAAACTACTATGAGCAATTATATGACAAAAAGTTCGGTAACCTAGAATAAATGGATATATTCCCAGAAACATACCATCTACCAAAACTGAATCATGAAGAAATTTAAAAATTGGGTAAACCAATAATGAGTAAGGAGATCGAATGAATCAGTAATAAAAAAAAAAAATCCAACAAACAAAAGCTCAGGACCAGATGGTTTCACTGGTGAATTCTACTAAACATTTAAAGAAGAACAACATTCTTTCTCAAACTCTTCCAAAATATTAAGGAAGGAACACTCCCAAACTCACTTTACAAAGCCAGCATTACCCTTATACCAAAGCCAGATAAGGACACTATAGGAAAAGGAAACTATAGACCAATACCCTACTGAATATACATTTAAAAATTCTCAACAAAATACTTGGAAATTGAATTCAACAGCACATTGAAGGATGATGATACACCATGATCAAGTGCGATTTAGTCTCTGGGATGCAAGGATGTTTCAACATATGCAAATCAATAAATGTGATATACCATATTAATAAAACGAAAGATAAAAATCATATGATCACCTCAGTAGATGCAGAAAGAGTACTTCACAAAATTCAACATTCTTTCAGTATAAAAATTCTCAACAGATGGTCATAAAAGGAACATACTAAACATAATAAGAAGCTATATATGACAAACATTCAGTTAACATCAAACTCAACAGTGAAAGGTTGAAAGCTTTCCCACTAAGATCAGGAACAACACAAGGGTGACCATTCTCCCTATTCCTATTCAACATAGCACTGGAAATCCTAGACAGAGCAACTAGGTGAGAAAAAGAAATAAAAGGCATCCAAATTACAGAGGAAGAAGTAAAATTGTCTTTGTTTCCAGATGACATGATCTCATACTTAGAAAATCCTAAGACTCTACCAAAAAACTATTAGAACTAATAAACAAATTTTAGTAAAGTTGAAGGATACAAAAATATATAAAAATCTGTTGCATTTCTATACAGTAATAAAACACAATCTGAAAAAGAATTAAAGAAAATAATTCTATTTGCAATATAATCAAGAATAATAAAATACTTAGAAATAAATTTAACCAAGGAAGTGAACAATCTGTACACTGAAAACTACAAGACATTGATGAAAGAAATTGAAGAAGACAGAAATAAATAGAAAAATATGTCATGGAGGGCTTCCCTGGTGGCACAGTGGTTGAGAATCTGCCTGCCAATGCAGGGGACACGGGTTCAAGCCCTGGTCTGGGAAGATCCCACATGCCGCAGAGCAACTAAGCCTGTGAGCCACAACTACTGAGCCTGTGCATCTGGAGCCTGTGCTCCACAAGAGAGCTCGCAATAGTGAGAGGCCCACGCACCGCAATGAAGAGTGGCCCCCGCTTGCCACAACTAGAGAAAGCCCTCGCACAGAAACGAAGACCCAACACAGCCAAAAATAAAATAAATAAATAAATAAAAATTTTTTAAAAAAAGCTTCCCTGAAACCAATTCAGGAGTTTGGGCTTAAATATATATATATATATATATATATATATATACATATATATACACACACACACACACATACATACATATATATATATATATCATGAAGGAAGAATTAATATTATTCAGATGTTTGTACTATCAAACCCATTTATAGGTTCAATGCAATCCCTATCAAAATTCCAACAGCATTTTTCAAACAGAAATAGAAAAAAAAATATCCTAAAATTCCAAAGGATCATGAAAGACTCCAAATAGCTGAAATATTGAGAAAGAAGAGCAAAGCTGGAGACATCACACTTTCTGATCCCAAATTTTATTACAAAGTGATAGTAATCAAAACAGTACAGTATTGGCACAAAAACAGACATGTAGACTAATGGAACAGAATCAAGAGCCCAGAAATAAACCCATGCATATATGGTTAGCTAATATTTGACAAGGGAGCCAAGACTACTCAGTGGGGAATGAATATTGTTAGGAAAACTGGATATTCACATGCAGAAAAAAGAAATTGGAACCCTTAGACCACTCACAAAAATTAACTGAAATGGATTAAATGCTTAAACGTAAGACCCAAATTGTAAAACTCCTGGAAGAAAACACAGGCGTAAAGTTTCTTGACTTTTGTCCTGGCAATGATTTTTCAGATATGGCACTAAAAGTGAAACTAAGCAGGACCCTACGGATCACGTCCGCAGCCATTGGTTTGTAAAAAAGCTTTAGCCTCCTAGGCATTCCCCAAGTTCCAAACAACAAATTTAATCAGAGAAGTGAGAAAACACAGAAACAAAGGAAAGCAGGCAAGCAAGACAAAATAATAATAGTTTAGGCCATAAGGCAAAGTCAAAGATCTTTAGTTCCTCTTCAGTCATACCCATGAGATGTTTTGTAGATATTAAAAGCCCCACCAGGTGAAAGAAATTAACTGCATGCTGACAAGCATGTTATTACCTTCCTTTGCTAATTTTGGTATTAATTTTTTCACAACCTGACCTCAGACAGGTTGGAACCAGAAGGTTGATGATGTTAACTCCTGAAATACCACCCTATTACCTCACCACCAGCGAATCAGAAGAACATCTACCAGCTGCTCAGGCACCCTACAAACTTCACCTCTAATGTTGCCTTTAAAAACCCTCCCCTGGGCTTCCCTGGTGGTGCAGTGGTTGAGGGTCCGCCTGCCGATGCAGGGGACACGGGTTCGTGCCCTGGTTCAGGAGGATCCCACATGCCGCAGATCGGCTGGGCCCGTGAGCCATGGCCGCTGGGTCTGCGTGTCCGGAGCCTGTGCTCTGCAGCGGGAGAGGCCAGAGCAGTGAGAGGCCTGCGTACCGCAAAGAAAAAAAAAAACAAAACAAAAAACCCTTCCCTGAAAGCCATCAGGGAGTTCAGGTCTTTTGAACATGAGCTGCCCTTTCTCACTTGGCCCTGCAATAAACGCTGCACTTTCCTTCACTACAACCCAGTGTCAGTAGATTGGCTTTGCTGCAAGTCAGGCAAGCAGACCCAAGTTCAGTTCAGTAACCAAAGCACAAGCAACAAAAGTAAAAATCAACAAGTGAAGCTAAATTAAAAAGCTTCTTTATGACAAAAGAAATAATCAACAAAATATAAAAGCAAGCTATGGAATGGGAGAAAATATTCACAAACCATCTGTCTGATAATGGGCTAATATCCAAAATACATGAGAAATTCATAAAACTCAATAGCAAAAAAAAAAAGAAAACCAATATGACTAAAAATAAACAGAGGATCTGAATAGGCATAGGCCATTATAAATGGCCAACAACATGAAAATGTGCTCAACATCACTAATCATCAGGGAAATGCAAATCAAAACCACAATGAGATATCACCTCACACCTGTTAGAATGGCTATTATTAAAAATACCAGAGACAACAAAGTGTTGGCAAGGATGTGGAGAAAAGGGATCCCTTGTGCGATGTTGGTGGGAATGGAAATTGGTGCAGCCCCTATGGAAAACAGTATGGAGGGTCCTCAAAATATTAAAAATAGAATTTCCATATGATCCAGCAATCCTACTTCTGAGTATATATCCAAATGAAATGGAATCACTATCTTAAAGAGATATCTGCACCCCCATGTTCATTTAAACATTATTCACAATAGCCGACATGGATGGATGAATAGATAAAGAAAATGTACACACACACACACACACACACACACACACACACACACACACACACTGGAATATTATTCAGACATAAAAAGAAGGAAATCCTGGCTTTTGTGACAACATGGATTGACCTTGAGGGCTGTATGATAAGTGAAATAAGTCAGACAGAGGATGGCATACACCACAAGAGTCACTTATATGTAGAATCTTAAAAAGCTGAACTCATAGAAACAGAGAGTGGAAGGGTGGTTGCCAGAGTATGGGGGAAATGGGGAGATATTGGTCAAAGGTATATTGGAAGTACAAACTTCCAATTATAAGATGAATAAGTTCTGGGGATGTAATGTACAGCACGTTGACAATAATTGACAATACTGTACTGTATACTTGAAAGTTGTTAAGAGAATGAATCTTAAATGTTATCTCCTCAGCTCCCCCAGATGGCAATATTGTGAGGGGATAAAAGCGTTAACTAACCTTATTGTGGAAAATATTTTGCCATATATTTGTGTATAAAATCATCAAGTTCTACACCTTAAACTTACATATGTATTGGCTTGCCCAAAATGTTCGTTCAGGTTTTTCATAACATCTTAAGGAAAAACCCAAATGAACTTTTTGGCCAACCCAATATATGTCAATAATATCTCAATACAGATGGGAAAAAAAAGACAATCCAATTTAAAATTTAATAAAGAACTTGAATAGATATTTCTCCAGAGAAGATATACAAATGGCCAATAATCACATGAAAAACATCCTTAACATTACTAATTAGGGAAATGCAAATCAAAACCACAAGGAGCTACCAACTCACACCCATTAGGATGGCTATTATTAAAAAAAAAAAACACACAGAAAATAACAAGTATCTGCAAAGATGTGGAGAAATTGCTGGTGGGAATGTAAACTGGTGCTGCCACTGTGAAAAAAAAAGTGATGGTTCCTCAAAAAATGAAACACAGAATTATCATATGATCAACAATTCCACTTCTAGATCTATACCAGAAAGAAGTGATAGCTGAAACTTGAACAGATATTTGTACACTAATGTTTATAGCAGCATTATTCACAATAGATAAAAGGTAGAAACAACCCAAATGTCCATCAGTGGATGAATGGATAAAGAAATGTGGTACATACATACACTGCAATATTATTCAGTCCTAAAATGGAATGAAATTTTTATAAAGGCTATTATACAACATAGGTGAACCTTGAAACCTTTATGCTAAGTGAAATAAACCAGACACAGAAGGGCAAATATTGAACGATTCCATTTATATGAGTTACATAGAAGAGTCTAATTCACAGGGAAAGAAAGTAGAATCCAGGTAGAAAGTAGAATACAGCAGCTAGGAGGAGGGAGGAATGAGTAGTTATCACTTTATGGGTACAGAGTTTCTATTTGAGGTGATGAAAATATTTTGGAAGTAGGTAGAGATGATGGTATACAACTATGTAATGTACTTAATGACACCGAACTGTACACTTAAAACCTGTTAAATTGAAAATTCTATGTTATGCATATTTTGCCACAATTGAAAAAAAGAAAAAGAAACTCTGTTCAGTTTGTTTTTAGGATGGACGTTTTAAAATATAGATAAATGTAAAAGAACAAGAAACCGTCTAGCCATAGCCATAGCCACTTCATCTGATAGTACCCCTCACACTAGTTTGTTTGAGATTGGGGAGGACATCTCGCTGCAGGGGAACTGACCTGAGTCCCAGACTGCCTCTTGCCATGCCCATCCTTGGAGCCATTGGCCGTCCTCCCTGGTCAGCCATCTGCTCCAAATTGTGGCCCCTGAAGCATGTTCTTCTCCAAGTTGACAGTCCCAGTCCTGCCAGCCTTCCTCAGAGGTGTGGAGTTCCCCCCCTCACCTCCCAGTCCCTTCAGATGTGGGCCCCACATGGAACTGGGTTCTCGGGCTGCAAACCTGGAGCTTTGCACACCCACTCATGCAGCTGGCCAGATCAGCATCATAGGCTGTTGTTAAATTTGTGCTCACAGTTAAGTGAAATCCTCTGGGTCTGTCGGAAAGCAAGGGGGCCTGAGATCCTCCAGTCAATCAAGTCACCTGGGAGCCCAGGTCAAGAAAACCCTAAGAGCCCATGCCAGGAAAGAAGAGGGTTATAGCCACAGCCTGAAAATGCAGATGAGAAAACTAAGTCAGTGTATTACAAAAATAACATAAAGTAAGTTTATATTAAAACAGTTTAAAGAAAAAATCTTTCAGTAATATCTAAACTGGGAAATCTTGGTGTGAAAGGTCTTTCCAGGGGTCCTTGGAGAAGACCAGATCCCATGTCTTGGGGAAAAAAATTATATATATGTGTGTGTGTATTATATAGTTTATTTATATATGTAAATATATTTTATTTATAATATATAATTATATATAGTTTGTTTATTACATATAAATATATGTTATATGTAATACACAAACTATGTATATGTTATATATATGATATATATGTTATATATGTTATGTGTATATATATATATATATATATATATAGTTTTTTTTTTTGCGGTACGCGGGGCTCTCACTGTTGCGGCATCTCCCGTTGCGGAGCACAGGCTCCGGACACGCAGGCCCAGCGGCCATGGCTCACGGGCCCAGCCGCTCTGCGGCATGTGGGATCTTCCTGGACCGAAGCATGAACCCGTGTCCCCTGCATTGGCAGGTGGACTCTCAACCACTGCGCCACCAGGGAAGCCCTATAGTTTGTTTTTGTTTGGGGTTTTTATACCCCAAAATAAGGATGTTTTTAAACTGTCTAACAGGAGGAAGTAGATGGCTTAGAATAGTTTTCACTGACAATAGGGTGACAAGCTGAGCATTGACTAGACCAATTATCACTCAATGGAAGATGTTAAGGGAAAATTTGTCCTTGTAATGCTGTAATGTGGAAGAAGGGAGACCATAATAGGAGAGGCTAATCTTTGTTAACTTAAACTGGTGAGGACTGTGGAGTCTAGGGGATCCTACACTTGATTCAGGGTTATGTGGCATGAGGCACAGATCCAACTATGTTTCTATGTAATAGGGGGGAAATTGATTCTGGGAACTCTGAAGGCCAGAAACTGCCAGGAAAGGTCAGGACTATACCATCAACATGGGGGGAGGGAGGACATCTGGCCTAACAGTGAGTCAGTCACTGGCTAGAAAGACGATTCAACTCCAAGAAATGCAAGAAGGGGGCCTCACCCAAAGGTGGTGGGTGATCCTTGCTGAAGGAGGGGCCTGCGGTGGAGCTGCTCTTGACTGCGGTGACTGGGGTGGGATGATCTCAAGGTGACTGATGATAAAGAAGGCTGCTGATTTATGACAAAGCCAGCCCAGACCAAGGAAGGACGTCTGTATCCAGGGGATTTTTTTTTGGAAATGGGAACAGGGAGGGAGCCCATCAGGCTCAAAGAAAGGAGTGGCCTTCGTCATCCACGGAGCCCTGACCTCTTTTGGGCCTCAGCCCAAGCCTGGACTGCAAGACTCCTTCCTTCTTCCTCCCAGCGCTCTCTGCCTGTACTCTCCCCCCTCACCCCACTCCACCCCGCCCCACCAGCCCTGCCTGTGCTCCGCCCCTCACCCATGCTCCTGGCACTTCTCTCCGAGCCATCCCGGAGTTGCTTACTCCATACTTTATTCCTGCTCCCAGCGTGCAGACCCTCCTTCCTCAGCTCAGCGGGGAGAGAGTCCCACAACACTTCTGCCCCTCCCGCAAGACTGCGGCAGGCCACAGCACCGGCAGACGCCACACTGTGAGTACCTGTGAGGGGAGCACCTCGTTCCTTCCCATTAGTCATATAATCAGGCCCAAGAAAGGCACTCTGTAAGGAAGGCTCTTGAAGACTCTGTCCCGCATCTCGAGATTGGCCTGCTCCTTCTTCCAAACCCGCTCCGAATCCTGGGGAGGGCTCGTGACTCGGCCCTTCCGACAGGGTTGGCTAAATGTGCCCCGGCGCTGCGTGCTGTGGAGGCTAGGGGCACCCACACCTGCGCGCTCTCAGGAGGTCGGACCGCGGCGGGGAAATACGGTCGGGGGCAAGGGGAGACGACTGGGCGGCTGTCAGTCTGGGGAGCCCAAGAGGCTGGGCCTGAGGGATGCAGAACCACAGCCCTGCGGGGGAGGGCAGAGACGCACGGAGGCAGATACCGGAATAAACACGAACAAAGCGAGACCGAGCGAGGTCCGGGCGGCGGCCCTGCCAGAGCGGTCGTCACCCGGCCCCGCGCGCCGCCTCGCCCACTACTGCGCGGGTGCGCCTACGCGCCCGACAGGCTCTCTGCCCGGCCCCGCCCCGCCGCGGCGCGATTGCCCTCCGGCTGCTAAACCCTTGCGGGCCCGCCTCCTGCCGCGGCCTCCCAGCCCCTCCTGCGGCGAAGGGAGGGAGCTGGCCCTCGGCCTCCCAGGGTCCGGCGGGCGCGCGCGGCGTCGGGAGCTGACCGTGGTGCTGAGCGCTCAGCTCGGGATCGGGCGCGGCTCCCGGACCTGCCAAGGCCGCGTCCTGCGACGCTCCAGGCCCCAGCGGTAAGTCGCCAAAGCCCCGAGGATGTAGGCGTGGAGCGGAGGAGGGCAGCGATTTGGAAATTTTTGTGCGTTTTTCGCGCAATGGGCGGGCTGAGAGGAGGAACCAGTGTCTGCACTCTGTCCACTCCGTGATGCGGGGTCTGGGAGCGATGACACAGACCTGAAAAGGTCTGGGCTACGGAAGGGGAGAACCTTGTCCCCTCGGATGCGGGTACTGGGAAGAGACGAGTAAGACTGGAGACCCATCTTTTCTCCACTGGGCAGGCCAGGAACGCCCAGAGACTCCCTTAGAAAAAGTAGACCAGGACCTTCGCTCCCCAAAGGTCCCTTTGTCTCCCCAACGTGGGGGCTGGGTGAATTGGTGATGTTCTAAACACTGCAGATTCTATTTCTGCTTCATTCCCCACCCCACAGCCATCCCAGAACATAGAGGCTGTCCCTCCCCGAAGTGGCCTTCACTCCATCACCCTGAAGGTTTTGGCTTAGACAAGGCAGCCTCTTACAGAGATAAACTACTGCCCTATACATAGCCTGTCCACCCCAATGTCCAGGATGTCCCTGGGCGGGGCTTCCCTCATAGGTCCCTACTCTCTTATCACCATTTACCCCTTTGTGTTTCATGTTTGTGATTTTCCTGGATATTGGGGGTGGGGCAGGAGAAGGCAGGGTAAATACCAAAGCTATTAGTCAAAATTTTTATATTTCCAAACTGTTTCTGTTGCACGTGTGTAGCTCCAAGGTTTTTATTTTACTCCATGAAATACCTGGTCATTTTAATGTTCAAAAAGGAAAGAAAAACATAAAATTACCTTACCAAAAGGAAAAGAAAATTCTGGGCAGTTGAGCGAAAGTTAGTCATAATGTAGAAAAGCAGCAAATGGAATTACTTCATTTGCTCAATTTGCAGTAAGTTCGTATGCATGCACACGCTCTGTGTAAGATGCTGAGATGTAAGCTTTCACACGTGGGAAGTCTTTGCCACCACTTTCTTTCCCCTGGACCTTCCTCTGGCTCCTAACCTGCCCTCTTGTGTCCACTCTTCCTCCTATTTTACTTTCTCACCCACTGTTAAAACTGAAAATTGGCCTTCCTGGCTGGCAAATGATGGGGGAGTATCTCTCAGGCTCCACAAAGAGGGTGTCTAGCCACAGGGTTACAAGGCAGATTGTGCATTTTTGCAACTGAGAACCTGGACACATGGCCTTTGCCCTCAGGAAATGAGAATGCCAGCACCTGGCTGTCCAGATAAATCCCACTGTGCCCCTGAGAATTATCATGAAAGATGGCCGCTCAGCTTGACTCCAGTTGGGCAGTGGGTCTTCTGACCTCTCAGGGAGTTCTCACCCGTGTCACATACGGACCCCACATTTCCAAAGAGTCAGGATCTGGTAAAATGTTTTAACATGGAAACTGAATGGACTGAACACACACTGAATTTCACCTGATTGCTCCAGTATTTTGCACGTTTCTGGTTCATTGTTCTGGGCCTTAGTGCTTATTGTCCTAACAACGTGCAAAGTGTTAAATACACTCAGGAAATAGGGTTGGCAATGTTAGTGACATTTGGTCCCAACACCTATAGCAATGACAGCTATTTTGAAAGACCATTTTCCAACTTTAGAGTGTGGTGAAATTTCCAATTGCTCATGATTTTAAATCAGTAACTATTCCAAGAATTTGGTTTTAAATCAGTAACTATTACAAGAATTAAGAAACTAGAAGTTTTATTTATAGAGATCAGTATCAAATAAACCATCTTATATTCTGTAGTTGCAAAATTCTGCACACAGTGAAATAATCTTTATCATGCCTGGTTGAAGTTATTTCCCAAACGACAGTAATAAAAATATTTTTCTAAAACATGGAAAAAAATAAATGCAACAGAAATCTCATAATGAATATCTCCAAAATTTCTTACCATAGAAATTATACTACCTTCCGTTACAATTTTTCTAAGTTTGTGAGCTATACTTTTGCTTTTAATTTTCATTTTTATTATGCTTTCCAAAATTTCTCACAAAACCACATTTATTGTTCAATGTTTAGATTTCCCACGAAGAGGAGATTGAGCTGTTAGTTCATCGAATGTCTATCAGTTAAGAGCACATGTTTAGTATCAGACAGGCTTGGGTTCAAATCCTAGGTCTATTACTTACCACCTGTGTGACCTGGGCCAATCCATTGACTTTTCTGCACCTTAATTTCTCCTTTATCAAATGGGGGTTACAGTAGTGTGTCCCTTATAAGGTTATGGGCCAAGCACTCTGCCTGATTAGGTAGAGGGAACAAAGACTCAGATACAGGTCTTCCCACTCCAGAGCCCAGAAAATAACCGCTATGCTGTGTGTACCCAAACCCACCAGAGCTAGGCTACAAAAGGTTGTGGGGAGTGGAAATGGGGTCTGCAGGTACAGGGTGGGGAAGACTTGGGCACATGCCACCTGGCAGGAGGCAGAAAGGCAGCTTGAGGGACTGACCCACTGTCCAGGATGCTGCCACCAAGAGCTGGACTGCAGCCATATCCAAGCCTGGGCTCTGCAGCCTTCCCTGACACGGTGCCTGCTTCTTCTATCTTCTGGCCAAAGGCCCCAGGTGTTCCTCTGCAGGGGAGGCAGCATTGCCCACAGGTGGGAGTGGGGTGGAGGCCATGACACTTGCCCTGGGAGCCTCTGCAGTGCCCACTTTGCCAGCCCTTTTCATCCTCTTTGGCTTTAACATTGCCACCTGGGCCTGGAGACAGCCCCTCCGCCCGCCTCCAGGACCCCATGTTGAAGCATTTCCGAGACTCTCCGGAGGGGACCGGGAGGCCTCTTTGGCAGTGGGCGTGAAAGGCATGCAGGCCAATAAAGCCACTTGCCTGCACACCTGCTCTATTCCTCCCTCACAGACTGTGGACTGAGGGAGAGTGAATCCAGATGCTCCCTATGGAGCACTCCTTATGGAGAGCCCAAGAAACCAGCCAGAGGACCAACTGGCAGGTCCCTCACTGCCAAGGAGAGGCGGAGACAATGAGGCAGATGGAGCCTGGGAGCGGGGTACCTGTGAGGAACAGCACACCAGGGCGGGGGGGCATCTCAGGGGGTGCTCTTCAGCACTGCCTTCTTTTTCTTCTTCTTTTTTTTTTTTTTTTTTGAGTTATGTTTTAATTGGTGGGCATTCTTAGGACTTCAAGCCCAGGAGGCAGCATCTCAAGTAACCCTGAGACAACTGCTCAGAAGAGGCAAGGGGGGGAATCAGGTTATATAGAAGTTTTGCAACAAAGGGCAGGTAGTCTGAATGTCAAAATATTATTGTTAATTAAAGAAAACCTGCTATCCCAAGTTAAGGAATTTAGCACTTTTCTGTGTATGGGAAGATGCAGGATTCTGGGCTCACTGAAATCATTCCTTTGACATGCACCTCAGCTACCTGGGCCAGCATCCTGTGTTTTCACATCCTGAGTTTCCTGAGGGCTGATCGTGGGAGTGGCTGCAGTCTGATGGCTGCTAGATGGCAGGTATTCTTTCCTTCCTGAGTTTCCTCAGGGCTCACTGGCTCACATTGGAGGGCTGCAATCGCTGAAGACTGTGACATCCTTTGTTTACTGATATAGCATTGCCCTCTTTTTTTTTTTTTTTCTTTTTGCGGTTCCCGGTCCTTTCGTTGCGGAGCACAGGCTCCGGACATGCAGGCCCAGCGGCCATGGCTCACGGGCCCGGCCGCTCTGCGGCATGTGGGATCTTCCTGGACCGAGGCATGAACCCGTGTCCCCTGCATCGGCAGGCGGACTCTCAACCACTGCACCACCAGGGAAGCCCCTGCCTTCTTTTGATGTGGTCTTGTGGGTCTCCAAACTCACCCCAAAGGCAATGGTTTAAAATTAGACCCTTGCTCCTCTCCCCCAAACCAGCTCTTAACACAGGTACCTTCCTTGCCTGTGCTCACATCTCATCCTCTCCACTTTCTGGACTTTTCCCGCTCCTATGGTCCCCCTCATGGCATGAATCCCAGCCTCAGTGTTTATGACTTCTGGCCTGCTTTTCTTTCTTTATTTAGTTGCTAAATCCTCGTGTTTCTTCCTTTGAAAGACCCTATGACTTTACCCCTCTTTTTCATGCTTAGAACTGCAGTTTCCATCTAGACCTTATCTCCATATACCCAGTCCATTTTAGCTTCCTCTTGTGAGTCCTCTCTGTTCAGAGCCTCTCTCCTGATTTAGTCCATCCTCCGCTCAGACAGCAGATAAATGGTCTCAGACCATCAACTTCATTATGCCACTGCTTCCACCCACTCCCTCAGAAGACTTCCATAGCTCTTCCCTGACTGGGAGTAAGGCCAAACTCCCCAGCTGTGCAAGAATGATCAAGTTGTTAACACCCTTACCACCTTCCCACTCCCGAACCCAGGACAGACATCAATAAGCGATTCCAGCACTCTTTCCCATTGAACTCAGACTGGGCATGAGAACCTTTCTCTGGATGGCACTCCAGGTAGCAATGTTTATCAGTTAGGACGTCCACAAAAGACGACCCCTGCCTGCTCTTCCAGCTCATGGTGTGCTGTGTGTGGCCCGTCTGCCTGTTCCTGGTCTCCTGCTTGTCTCCTCCCTTTCGCCTTCTGCCACATTGCTCTCTCCTCCCTGCGCAAGCTCTCGTGCACCATGAGATGCTTGGCTGTGCCTTGCCTGATGGCCTCTGTGTAGACTGAGTCTTCCCTCCTCAAACAGATGTAGCAGTCCTGGAGGGCATGCATGTGTCTTCCCTCCCCCCTTGCCCACATGGCCCACTGCACCCAGCCCAGGAAGTAGGCTTGGGTTTCCCTGTCTCTTGCATGAAGGAAGCAACTTATTTATTGAGTCCTCTGCTTCATCCACTCAGAAGGGCTATGATACTCCTCCTAAGGATATGGTGCTGTGGGTAGAGTGCCGGGCCTGGACATGGAAGTCTAACTTGCCCAGATAAGCTCTGAAAGGATGCTCAAGGGAGTCGCAAGATCACGACTACAGGAGTACCAGACCCCAGTATGCTCTCATTTTGTCTCCTGTTGTCTGCCTTTAAACACATGACTTAACTTCTCTGGGTATTGGGTATCAGTTATCTACAAAGGCTGGAGCAGCAAGCCTGTGGATGTGGCAGTTCCCATCTCCCTCTCCTCTTGCCTCCACAGAGGATCCAAGCTCAGATGTCAGAGCTCAGCTCCCATGCCCATGTGGGCAGTGGGTGGGTGGGGGGTGGGGGGGGGAGGCAAACACATGTCTTCTAGAACCACAGGCCTCCATCTTGGATACCGAGTGCCTCCTTCTTTCCTCCACAGCAGCAGGGACACTGCAGCATGGAGCTGAAGAGAGGAAAGACATTCATCAAATCTAGCCTGCAGATTGACCATGAGAAACCCCCAGATCCAGCAGCCACTGCCCCGGCCACGGAGGATGCAGTCTCACCAGGAGGGCAGCAGCGACCCCACAGTGAGAGGGGCCCCCAGGTCAGTCCCAGCACCCAAGGATATGACAGGTGCTCCGACAAGGGGGCCCAGCCAGACGCCAATGGGGGGCCTGCAGCTCTCTGTGGGACCACCTTCAAACTGGTGCAGAAGAGCAAGACTCAAGACACTGCGCCCAGGGCTGACAGGGCAGCCGCAGCTACAGGGCAGCTGGTGGGCAGCGCAAGCTTCCCAGGGCCCCCCAGGAGCCAGCGCATGATTGACTACCGCCACTTTGTGCCCCAGATGCCCTTTGTACCAGCTGTGGCCAAGAGCATCCCAAGGAAGAGAATTTCCCTGAAACGACCCAAGAAATGTTTTCGGAATCTATTCCACATCCGCAGAAACAAAACTGAGAATTTGGCCTCACTGGCAACCAAGGGGAAGAGCTTGTCCTCCCCTGAAGGCCCATCAGAGGCTGGAGGGCAGCAAGGCACAGCTTGCTTCCCCTTGGGCGAGGGGCTGGGACTGGACAGCCTGTGCCAGGACCTGTCTGACAGTGAGTTCCTACCCGACTCCTCCTTTGACCTCTGCAGGGCCCTGTGTGAGGATGTGGCCTCGCTCAAGAGCTTTGACTCACTCACCGGCTGCGGGGAGATCTTTGCGGACGAGAGCTCAGTGCCATCCCTGGAGCTGCATGAGGGCCTGGAGAGCCCTGCCCGGGCATCCCAGGCCCCTGACTGCATGGCTTCCAGGGGCCCCTTCCAGGGCAGCGTAGAGCAGCTGGCATCGCCTGCCCAGAACGAGATGTCTGACTTTGACAAGTTCTGGGACCGTGTGAATCACTCGGTGAGGCAGCAACAGCGCACCCTGCTAGGTCCGTGGCTGGGGGGCCCCCGGGGGTCAGACACAGACAAGCCCAGGCCAGATGCAGCTGGGCTTGCTGAGCTCCCCCTGTGCCCATGCAGGGACCCCCACGGCGGCTCCAAAGCCAGCTCCATAGACACGGGCACGCCCAAGAGCGAGCGGCCAGAATCTGTGTCCACGAGCGACGAGGGCTACTATGACTCCTTCTCACCAGGCCTCGAGGAGGACAAGAAGGAGGCCCCGAGCCCAGGCACACCCGCAGCCGCCTTCCCCAGGGACAGCTACAGCGGAGACGCCCTCTACGAGCTCTTCTCTGAGCCCACCGAGGGCCCTGGGAGCCCGAACCTGGACGACGACCTGTGCGTGTCTGAAGGTCTGTCGGGGCCGCCACTGGGGGCCGCGCTGTCCATGTGCAGCTTCCACGTGGGGGCAGAAGAGAGCCTGGCCGCCGCGCCAGGCCCAGACCTGCTCAGCCAGAGCTTCCTGCAGAGCTCCTGGAGGGGCAAGGAGTGCCTGCTGAAGCTCTGCGACACCGAGCTTGCCATCACCATGGGCATTATCAGCTGGCTCCGCCGGAGCCCAGAGCTCCGCGTCCCGCCTGCCTCGGCCCCCAGGGAGCCTGCAACGCCCCCGGGAGGACTGGTGGAGAAACCAGGAGCTGGCTCTGAGAAGGTGTGCCTAGGTCCAGTGAAGCTGGAGGGCGGGGGGACCCGGGCCTTAGATGCGGGGAGGACCTCCGTGAGCTCAGCACCCAGCAGGCGGGAGCTGTGGGCATGTTCGGGCCCCAAGGGCCCGCTTGCTGGAGTGAGTGAGGTCCTAGCGGGGACCAAGCAGGGGACCAGCTCTCCATCCAGGGACCCCTCTCTGGAGTGTGTGCAGGTCTCTGGGGAAGAAGGGACACAAGGCCACCCTGAAGGCTCCTTCTCCTCTGTGGGGTCTGCAGCCCCCATGGCAACCAACACATCCAGCAAAAACAAGGTCCCAAACCCCTCTGCCTGGCCTGGCTCCCAGGAGCCCAGTTTTCCTGGGAACCTGGGGTGTTTCCAAGGTCCCTGGAGGCCAGGTCTTGGGGGAAGCACCGTGGATTTAGAGCTCACTCTGACAGGCTGTGTGGCCCAGGTGGCAGCCCTACAGATCCACCCAGACTGTCAGCCCCCAAGGCAGAACACAGGTAGCGGGCTCTGCGGGCAGCCTCAGGCCAGGGGCCCTGACATTCTGCAACAGAAACAGCCTAACAGCTTCCCTAGCATGGCTGCCATATGTGGCCTGCCCTCCCTGGCCAGCCCACTCCACAGCCCACAGGACCAGAGGTGCCCAGGCCGCATTCTGGACCTGAGCCAGATCAGGGTGGAGCCCGCCAGGCTGGATGCCCAGGCCCATGCCTCTGTGGAGGACCAGCCTCTGCAGCTCAGCTCGAGGGCTATAGAGCAGGCTGCACACAGGAGCCAGCTGGACTCATAGCCCCCTCAGTCCTGCTGCCTGGGATCACTTGCCAGGAATTCTGGCCCCCACTTCCAACAGCCAGTGGGAGGGGGCCCACTCTGCAAGTGCCCCAGAAAGCCGCTGCAGCTTCTTGGACCACGAGGGCATCCTCTGCAACCAGCAGGAAGTGGGAGCTCCCAGGCCAGCATGGCTGAGACCCACCTTTGGAACAGTCTTGTGTCTTTGTGGTCACACTCAGGAGAGCCTAAGACCCAAATCTCCACCCTTTGTCCCTGATGTGAGGACTGTATTGGGGGGGAGGGGGTGGCAGGACTCAGTGGGGCGGGGCATTTTAACATGGAGGCATCCACAGCTGAACCCACCAGCTCAGCCAGAATAGGTCCCGGGCAGCCCAAGGCCAAGGACAATCGCAAAGCTTCTAGTGCTCTCAAAATGTGCCTCACCGATTTTCCCACCAAAAAATGAAGCGTCTAAACCCAGATGTGAAGTAGCCACATTTGGCCACTCCTCATACAGCATGTCAGAGAGAGGAGCTCGGGTTTGAAACTGATGGGATGGAAATGGTACATATTATAAAGGGTACATATTGTGCTGATAACTCTGCACAAGGGTTGAGAGTAATAAATGTGAGTGGGGGGTCTGAGGCTTAGGGGTAGGCGCTTGAGACAGGGGTAGGGGGCTGCAGATGAGCTTGGGAGTGCCCACTTGCCCCACCCCAGCATGCTCTCCACCCCCAGGATGAGCAGCCACAACCTTCGGGACCCTGAAGGGCTTCTCTGAGGGAATCGGAAGCAGAACCAGCCATCTCAGCAAGAGCCTTGAACCAGCAGATGCCATGCATTCCTGTGCAACCTTGCCAGGGCTGGCCAGACCCTGCAGACTCTGGCCTATGGGTGTTCTCTGTCACAAAGCATCCCATCCAAACAATGATTTCCCCCAGCTTACATTCTCTAACTGAGCTACAGGTGGCAAGATACTCTTGGGGAAGAAGCTGACTGATTCTCCACACTGCCATTCTTGCCCTCCATGCTGCCAAGCATTCTAGCCTCCCGCTTCAGGAAGGCTCACCTTTGAATGAGGCTGTATCCCCCAACCCCTCGAAAGCCACAACATGTGCACAGCACCAAACATTCAGAATCACAGAGGGAAAGGTGGCTCGCACCTCAGGAAGGGGCAGGTGTCTGTTTGGCCAGCCTCAGGGCAGCAGGCCAGCAGCCAGCCCCTTGCCAGGGTTCCCTACGATTAGATCCTGCCTCAGCTGCCCTGTTGTGGTGAGGTGCCAGGCGGGGGTGGGGGGTGCGTGGTGGGGGGGAGTATGCCACAGGCAGCTATGAAGCTTTTTCTAGAAGAGAGGCCAGCCTAGAAAGGGGGTAGGCCCAGTGATGAGGGAGGAATTCCAGATGGAGGGATGCAGTCTGGCAAGCTGATCACAGGCTGGGGCCTCTCCTGATTGTCTGAGGCTTTGTTTCAGGCTAGAACACACTCCACGGCCCTCATTAACAACTGCTTCCTGGGGCCCACTGTGTGGAGGATGCATGCAGCACATGGGAGGTTCAAAAGGGCATGACAGGGCTCCTGACCAGGCCCATCGAGACAGGACACAAGGAAGGTCAGGGCCAGCCTTTCTGGGAAGCCACACTTGACCCTTCCTCCCAGGACTGCCACAAGTGGTCACGACAGCGTTATTGGGCCTAGATGGGAGCAGGTGACATGTGGAGTAGCTCGCTGCATCCCTGCAGCAATCGGAATGCAGCTGCTCTCCTGGTTTCTGACATGGAAACCGAGGCCAGGATGCGGATGTGACTTGCCCATGACACACTCGGGCAGTGTGTGGGACTGATGGTGTCGGAGCCGAACCCCGACTCCTAGGGCCCAGCTCTCGGTAGGCTCCTGCCATGAACACCCCTCTCGAAGCCTCCTCTCCTCCCTTCTTTTAGGGCACAGGTGTCTGGGTTCCAGGAGTGCATCTCCGTTACTTTGTACCGCACCTGAGCAGAGCAAGTGCTCAGTAAATACTGTTACAAGAATGAAATATCAAAAGGTTGTACATGGTTTTCTGATTTCTTGTTGCCTGTGGGCCTTGTGTCTAGAGAGCAGCAGAGTTGGGTTTAACCTGGCAGAAGTTCTGATGGAGACTTCCTTGATGTGACACAGTGACTTCTGGAGATGTGGAAGAACCAGCCTGGTCCAAGAGCACTGGGAAGGGCAGGAACCAAAGTGGTCCAGGTCAGGAGAGGCCTGGAGTCAGGAGGGCAGTACCAAAGGGGACCCAGGACTCAGAGTCCATGGTGAAGCAGGTGCACGGTGACCCAACAGCAGGGCAGCAGAAACAAGGACTTAGGACCATGCCTACTGGGAGGAAATATTGCCCAGTGGCTCTCAATCTGGGGAGCATTTTAGGCAATCCCAGCACTGCAGAGATTCTCACTCAGCAATCTGGGGAGTGGTCCCAGCAGTGGTGTGCTAGGCGCCCTGCTGGGAGAGTGAAAGAGGCTGTGTGATCTTCCTCTTGTGTGCACTGAGTCAAGGGTCCCTCAGCCCATCTCTCTTTCTGCACCCCATCCCTCAGGCTGCCCTCCCCAGCAAGATGGGTCCAGGCAATGCCATTCTGACTGGGCTTCACAGTCCTCAAGTATGTCCTCGAGGTGACGCACTGGGAGGAAGAGGGGAACTTCAGGGTCCAGCTCCTGGGACAGGTGCCTAACCCAGTGATGGGTGTGGAAGAGACCTGCTTGGGGCATTTTCATAACTCTGGTCAATTTCCAGCCCTCTCATTCACACGTGGCTGTAGAGGTTATAGAAGATTTTTCCCATGTAAAGTAAAATCCTGAGAAGTAGGTCCAGTTGTCCCCAGCTCACAGATGTCCCAGGATCACACAGTGGTGGGGGAGCTGGGGTTCACCCTGGAGTCTGTGCACTGTGCTTCTGCCCTTCCAACCTTCTGAAGTTGAGTTAGAAAATAGGAAGGTACCCAGGCAGCCTCCCAGCTGGGGGAGGCCTGGGCCCTACAGCAGGGTGGCCAGGGTGGACCAGGAGGGCAGGGAAGAGAGCAGGAGAAGGTGCTGGAAAGAAGAAGGAGGTGAAGGCCAGCACAGGTTGGGGAAGTGCCTGCCAACTACATTGGGGGTGCTTCTTACCTTTCCTGGCTCTTCAGTTTATTTATTTGTTTGTTTGCTTATTTATTTATTTATTTTTATGAAATGGGGACAAATATACAGAATACAAAACTCAAATGACACAGAAGGGAGAACAATGAAAAGTGAGTCTCCTCCAATTCCTCCATTACCCCCTGTTGTTTTGAATCAAAATTAATACCCACTTACTACAACCAATTCAAACAATGCCATGTGCAGAGCCTCCTCTTCCCTGTCCTTCTTGAACATTGGGTGTGTCCTCAGACCCTTTCTCTGCCCATGACATAAACACACATGGACTTGAACCTTTTTTCTTACTGCACACCATATCACAGATGTCTTCCTTGAGCTTAGCAGGCACCAGGAGCACGCAGGTTCTCCATTCTCTTGAAAGCTGCACAGCAGTCTCCTGTAGGTGGCGAGTAATTTAAACACTCTCCTGTTGATGGATAGTCAAGTTATTTCCCATTTTTGCTGTTACAAACAATGCTGCACGCACTCCTTTTTCTCCTAAATGTTCTCTCTGAAAGTCCTCTTCAAAACTATAAAAGTGAAATTTAACAAGGAACAGATGTATTTTTTAAAATGAAGAGTGCATCCTGCTTCTATGTCTCCACCGCAATGCCCACCTACCTTAAGGGCCTGATGTTAATGGCCTGGGCTCCATGCTCATACAAACATACTACACACCCCCATCTTTGGAAGGGGAGAGGTGAGTTCTTTTGTTATTATGTATAAGGCCTTAAAAGTTGTCATTCCCATCCTTACAACAAGAAAAATGTGGGCAACCTGAAAATCCATGACTTTCCTTGACTCATCAGAGAACAGAGGTCACAGAGCAAATAACTTCTCTGAAGCCTGGAGGCAAAGGTGCATCCAGAGAAATGAGGCAACCAAGACCTGGTGCAAGATGCCAAAGAACTGGTAGGAACTGTTCAGGAGTCGTTTTGACAAGTGGCTGTAGGCTGAATAAGAAGCTATAAGGGGCTGGGCAGTAAAGGGGGGCTCACACTTTCATGGCTTTCCTCCAGGAACCACACTGTGTTTTCAGGGTGAGGACAAAAGACCCCCTCATGGGCTTGGCAAAGGAAGAAGAGTAGCCATTGTGAAACCCTCCATAACCTTCTCCCTAACAGGCCTATGTAAAGGGGAGGGGCTTCCCCAGGGGACTATTCTGAAGACTTTTCCAAGCTGAAGGAAGGCACTCCACCCGACCCCTGTCATCTCCAGCCTTCCTGTCTCACTTAAGAAAAAGAAATATAGATAGAAAGAAAGATAAAAAGAAAAGGACAGTTAACCAGAAAAGGACTCCAAAATACAAAACTGGAAATGGTGGGCCAGAAGGGACTAGGGTTTTGGAAGTCTTAACCCCACCCTGGGGGCACAGGCCCACAAAAGACTGAGACTGATTAGAAGCTTAGAAGATAAGGACACATTCTCTCCCTCCTGACTAACCCCATTACCACACTAATAAGCCTCCAGTAATAAGAACTGTGGATTAAAACTAAAAGAGCTACAAGACAAAGACTCTCTCTAAAGATCAGAACAAAAGGAAGCCACAAAGAAAAGAAGGGAGGAAAAAGTAAGCCCACTAGAGTAATATGAAGCCTCTGGTGCCTATAGTTATAAGAAATATTAAAGCAGCCCAACTCTTAGCCAGATTAACATAAATCCTCACACTAAAAGCCTATTTACCTCAGTACCTATTACCCTATACAATGTCTGGCTTTCAACAAAAAATTATAAAGCCTGTTAAAGCCAAGAGTAAACAATGTCTGAGGGACAAAGCTATTGCCAGAACCAGTCACAGATGTTGGAATTATCACATAAAGATTATAAAATAAGATTGATTAATATGTTAAGAGTTCTAGTGAAAAAAGTAGGCAAAATGCAAGAACAAGTGGTAATATAGCTGACAGGAAGAATTCCAAGAAAGAAATCCAAAGAATATGCTAGAAGTCAAAAACACTGCAAATTAAATGCAGAATTAAACATGGCTGAGTAAAGAATCTGCAAGCTTTATTAGAAAATACTTAAGACAAATAAAAAGAGACACAATATACCAAAACTTACAGGATGCAGAGAAAGCAGTGCTAAGTAGGAAATTTATTGCTACAATGCATACATTAAAAAAGAAGAAAGATCTCAAATCGATAACCTAAATTTATATTTTAAGGAACTAGAAAAAGAAGAATAAACTAACCCATAGCCAGTAGAAGGAAAGAAGCAATAAAACTTAGTGGAGATAAATACAATAGAGAAGAGAAAAAAAAATAAAACGGAAAAAGTCATCAAAACCAAAGTTGATTTTTTGAAAAGATCAACTAAATTGACACACATTTAGCTTAAACTGAGTACAACAGAGAGAAGACTCAAAGTACTGAAATCAGAAATATAAGTGGGATATCACTACCAATTTTATAAAAATAAAAAAGATAATAAGAGAATGCTATGAACATTTATATATCAACCAATTGCATAACCTAGATGAAATGGACAAATTCCTAGAAATGTACATCTATAAAAAAGAATCACGAAGAGGAGCTTCTCTGGTGGTGCAGTGGTTGAGAGTCTGCTTGCCGATGCAGGGGACACGGGTTTGTGCCCCGGTCTGGGAAGATCCCACATGCCACGGAGCCGCTGGGCCCGTGAGCCATGGCCACTGAGCCTGCACATGTGGAGCCTGTGCTCCACAACAGGAGAGGCCACAACAGTGAGAGGCCCGCGTACTGCAAAAAAAAAAAAAAAATAGAATCACGAAGAAAAAGAAAATCTGAATAGACCTATAACTAATAAGGAGACTATGTCAGTAATAAAAAAAAATCTCTCAGTAGAGAAAAGCCTAGGACAAGATGGCTTAACTGGTAAATTCCATCAAACATTCAAGGAGGATTTAAAACTAATTACGCTGAAACTCTTCCAAAATATTGAAGAGGTGGGAATAGTTCCTAACTGATTCCATGAGGTCAGCACTACCCTGATACCAAAGCCAGAAAAGAAACTACAAGAAAACTACATACCAATATTTCTTATGAATATATAGATACAAAAATTCTCAACAAAATACTAGCAAAGTGAATTCAGCAGCATAGTAAAAGGATTATACACCAAGACCAAGTGAGTTTTATTCCTGAAGTGCAAGGATGGTTCCATATACAAAAAACAAACTATGTAATACATGCCATTAATAAGATGAAGGAAAAAACCACATGATCATCTCAACTGATGCAGAAAAGGCATTTTACAATATCCAACACCCTTTCATGATAAAAAATACTCAATAAACTAGGAATAGAAAGAAATATCCTCAACACGACAAAGGGAATTAAAAACTCACAGCTAACATTACCCTCAATGGTAAAAAGACTGAAACTTTCTCCTAAGATCAGACATAAGACAAGGATGCACACTTTCAGACAACATGATTTTAAAAATAGAAAATTCTAAAGATCCACAAGAAAACTGCTAGACTTAATAAATTAATTCAGCCAAGTTGAAAGATACAAAATCAACAAATATCAGTTGAATTTCCATACACTAACAATGAACAATCCAAAAAGGAAATGAATAAAACAATTTCATAGCATAAAAAATAAAACACTTGGGAATGAATTTAACCAAGGAGGCAAAATAATTGTACGTTGAAAACTATAAAGTATTGCTGAAAATAATTTAAGACATAAATAAGTAGAAAGATAACTCGTGTTCATGGATTGGAAGATTTAATATTGCTAAAATGAAAATACTATCTAAAGCAATCTAAAAATTCAATGCAATCCCTACAAAAATCCCAATAGATTCTCTTTTGCAGGAATAGAACAACCTATCTTGAAATTCACATGGAATCTCAAGGAACTCAGAAGAGCCAAAACAATCCTGAAAAAGAACAAAGTTGGAGAACTCACACTTCATAATTTGAAAACTTATTACAAAGCTACAGTAAACAAAACAGATACTACTGGCATAAGGACAGACATACAGAACAATGGAATATAATAGCCAGCCCAGAAATAAACCCTTACATATTTGGCACCCTTTGACAAGAATGTCAAAACTATTCAATGGAGAAAGGACCATTTTTTCCACAAACGATGCTGGGAAAATTGGATGCAACATGCAAAAGTATGAAGGTGGATCCTTACCTTATACCATATAGAAAAATTAATTCAAAATGGATCAAAGAGAATTGAGTCAAGATAGAGGAGTAGGAGGATGTAAAGTTCACCTTTCCCCACAAATGCATCAAGAATACACCTACAGGAAGGAGTTAAGATGGCAGAGGAATAGGAGGATGTAGGGTTCATCTCTCTCCACAGATGCATCATGAATATATCTATAGATGCAACAATTCTCACAGAATACCAACTGAACACTGGCAGAAGACCTTGGACACTGGATCTTTATAGTCCTTTCTGACTTTCTTTATAGTCAGAAAGGACTATAAAGATCCCTGCTTAACTGGGTGGGATGAAAAAAGAAGGGAGAAGGAGGAGGAGAGGAAACAAGATGGGACCTGCACCCTGGAGCAGGGGAGCTGAGGCAGAGGAGAGATTCCCGAATTCAGGGAAACCCCCTCTCCAATGGGGAAACCCCCTCTCTGATGGGGAAGTCAGTTGGAACAGAAGGGAAGCATTTGAGGCTGTTGGAAGAGGGTGAAGTGGCTGATCTGTGGCAGACTGGACAGAGTGAGAACTACACAGATGGTCTGTACCGTGGCCCTATGTGCCCTGGACTGGGACGTGTGTTCACAGGAGTGCAAGGGAGCTGGTAGCTGGAGCATGGGGACTGGAGAACAGATCCAGAGTGAGAACTGCTGTTGGCAGTGGGGACACAGACTGAGGAGACGGGAGGGAGGAAATCCACAACAGGGAATGCCTACAGAGGAAGACTGGACTGCCACAGAAGCAGGGCACTACTGCTGAGAAAGCCCCCATCAGAGCTGGCCCTCACATGCTGGCTGCAGGGAAATAGGAAAAGCCCTCTCAGGTCTGGCTTTCATGCACCAGCCACCAGCCACCAGAAAAGCCCCTCAGTAGGGCCATATCTCTTGTGCCCGTGGCTGCTGGCTTCCCTGCACAGTTGGCACTGCCTGAGCTCCCACAGTCCAAGAAGTCAGACCACCTCTGCACACTGTCCTCACTGAGGCAGACCAAAGAGCTCCAAGGCAGCCTCAGGACCAGACTTCTATGGGTGGACCACACACAGAGGTGGGGATAAAACCAAAGCTGAACCCCAGGGATAGGGTGACTAAGGAAGAAGACTGAAAACCTTTCCATCAGCTGCACTAGCTGCAGATTAAATCTACATAATCAGATAGGTAAACCCTGCATCTATGGAATACCTGAGTAGACAATGAGTGTTCCCACAAAAGAAAACAGTCTAGCTCTGACAGGTGTGGACTTAGGGGGCAGCACACACAGGAGTTGGGCCAGATCAGAGTCTCAGTTGTCCCCAAAGGGCCCACAGCAAGTCCAGAGACCAGGCCAGAGACAGAGAAGGGTCTCTTGCAGAGGGGTCTCTTGCACCCTGGGCTGTGCCTCAGGGTGTGTGCAAGGACACTTAGAGCTGAGACCTCAGGGAAACATAATTATTATTAATAATTTTATTATGTTTTGATTCATTCTGTTGTTGGTTCTGCCTTGTTTTTTGTTTTCTAGTATATATTTTTTTCTTTAATATTTTGGGATCTTCTTGTTTTATAACACCTTTTACATTTTTATATTTATGTATTCCTGTTTTTACTTTTCTTTTCTGTTGTTCTGTGTTTTTTGCCTACTTTGTCCATCTTCTTTTTCCTGTATATATTTTTTTTATATTTCCATTTCTACTTTGCCTTTCACTTGTACTGTGTTTTTTCCCTTTTTCTTAAACTCATTTTTATTGGTTCCTTTTCTTTCTTTGCTTTATGCTTCAGTAGGCACACTGGTTTTGTTTTGTTTTTAGGTTTTCTGTTTTTGTTAGTTTTGATTGAAATTGTTTGATTTTGTTTCAATGTTCTTCTGTTTGTCTAGTTGTTCTTTGGTTTTTATTTTATTTGGTTCTGTTTTTGTTTCTTTGCATGTCTGTGTGTTTCCTTGTTTCTGTTTTTGGTTGTGTTGATTTTGTTTTTACCAATTGTCTAGAGGTTTTTTTTCTTTAATATGTTTTTATTTTATTTTTTATATTTCTATTTCTACATTGCTTTTCTGTTGCTCTGTCTTCTTTCCCCTTTTTCTTCTTTTTTTTAATCATTTTTGTTGGTTTGTTTGGTTTCTTTGCTTCATTCTTCAGTTTGCACTCTGCTTTGATTTTGTTTTTTGTTTTTGTGATTTTGTTAGTTTTGTTTTTAATTGTTTAATTTCATTCTTGGGTTCTTTTGTTTGTCTGGTTGTTCTCTTGATTTTGTTTTATTTGGTTCTGTTTTTGTTTCTTTTGTGTGTATGTGTGTTTCTGTTTTTGTTTGTTCAATTTTACTTTTTACCATTTGTCAAGCATTTTGTTTATCTGCTTTTGTTAATCCTCTTTATTGCTGGGATGAGTGACTTGTGGGGTCTTTGTTCTCTGACTGGAAGTAAGGCCTGAGGCTCTGGGGTGGGAGCACTGAGTCCAGGGTGCTGGACCACTAGAGAATTCCTGGACTCAGGGAAGATTAATCGCCAAGAGCTCTCATGGAGGCCTCTATCTGAATCAAAGACCCAGCTCCACCCAACTGCCTGCAGTTCCCAGCGATGGATACCTCACACCAAACAACAAACAACACAGGAACACAAACCCACCCATCAGCACTCAGACTACCTAAAGTCATACTAAGTTCACAGACACCCCAAAACACACCACCTGACACCACCCTGCTCATCAGAGGAAAAAGACTCAGCTCCACTCAACAGAACACAGGAACCAGTCCCTCCCATCAGGAAGGCTATGCAAGACTCTGGACCAACCTCACCACCAGGGGCAGAGAACAGAAGCAAGAGGAGCTATGACCCTGCTGCCTAGGGAAAGGAAACAACACAGTAAGTTAGAAAAAATGAGAAGACAGAGAAATATCTTGCAGACAAAGGAGCAAGATAAAAACCCACAAGACCAAATAATGAAGAGGGAATAGGCAAACTACTATGAAAAAGAATTCATAGTAATGATAGTAAAGATGATCCAAAATGTCTAAAACAGAATGGAGAAAATACAGGAAACACTTAACAAGGACCTAGAAGAACTAAAGAGCAAACAACAGTAATGAACAACACAATAACTGAACTCTAGAAGGAATCAATAGCAGAATAACTGAGGCAGAAGAACGGATAAGTAAGCTGGAAGATAGAATGGTGGAAATAACTGCCACAGAGCAGAATAAAGAAAGAAGAATGAAAAGAATTGAGGACAGTAACAGAGACCTCTGGGACAGCATTAAGTGCACCAACATTTGAATTATAGGCATCCCAGAAGAAGAAGAAAAAAAGAAAGGGTCTGAGAAAATATTTGAAGAGATTAGAGTTGAAAACTTCCCCAAAATGGGAAAGGAAATAGTCAATCAAGTCCAGAAACTGCAGAGAGACACATACAGGGTAAACACAAGGAGAAACACACAGAGACACATATTAATCAAAGTAACAAAAAGTAAACAGAAAGAAAAAAATAATAAAAGCAGCAAGGGAAAAGCAACAACTAACATACAAATAACATAGAAGGGAAAAGAAAAAACATTCCCATAAGATAAACAGCTGATCTTTCAGCAGAAACTCTGCAGGCCATAGAGGAGTGGCAGGATATATTTAAAGTGATGAAAGGGAAAAACCTACAAGCAAGATTACTCTACCCAGCAAGGATCTCATTCAGATTTGACAGAGAAATCAAAAGTTTTACAGACAAGCAAAAGTTAAAAGAATTCAGCACCACCAAACCAGCTTTACAATAAATGCTAAAGGAACTTCTCTATGCAGGAAACACAAGAGAAGGAAAAGACCTATAAAAACAAACCCAAAACAACTAGGAAAATGGTAATAGGAACATACATATTGAAAATTATCTAAAATGTAAATGGATTAATTGCTCCAACCAGAAGACACAGACTGGCTGAATGGATACAAAAACAAGACCCATATATATGCTGTCTACAAGAGACCAACTTCAGATCAAGGGACACATACAGACTGAAAATGAGGGGATGGAAAAATATATTCCATGCAAATGGAAATCAAAAGAAAGCTGGAGTAGGAATACTCATATCAGACAAAAGAGACTTTAAAATAAGACTATTACAAGAGACAAAGAAGGACACTAAATAATGATCAAGGGATCAATCCAAGAAGAAGATATAGCAATTGTAAATATTTATGCACCTAACATGAGCACCTCAATACATAAGGCAAATGCTAAGAGCCATAAAAGGGGAAATGGACAGTAACAAAGTAATAGTAGGGAATTTTAACACCTCACTTTCACAAATGGACAGATCATCCAAAATGAAAATCAGTAAGGAAACACAGGCTTTAAAGGACACATTAGAGCAGATGGACTTAATTGATATTTATAGAACATTCCATCATAAAACAACAGAATACACTTTCTTCTCAAGTGCTCATGGAACATTCTCCAGGATAGATCACATCTTGGATCACAAATCAAGCCTCAGTAAGTTTAAGAAACTTAAAATTGTATGAAGCATCTTTTCCAACCACAATGTTTTGAGACTAAATATCAATTACAGGAAAAAAAACTGTAAAAAGTGGAAACACATGGAGGCTAAACAATATGCTACTAAACAACAAAGAGATCAGTGAGGAAACCAAAGGGAAAATAAAAAAATGTCTAGAAACAAATGACAATGAAAACACAATGACCCAAAATCTATGGGATGCAGCAAAAGCCGTTCTAAGAGAGAAGTTTATAACAATACAATCCTACCTCAAGAAACAAGAAAAATCTCAAAATAAACAACCTAACCTTACACCTAAAGCAACTAGAGAAAGAAGAACAACAAAAAACCCCCAAAGTTAGCAGACAGAAAGAAATCATAAAGATCAGATCAGAAATAAATGAAAGAGAAATGAAGGAAACAATACCAAAGATCAATAAAACTTAAAGCTGGTTATTTGAGAAGATAAACAAAATTGATAAACCATTAGAGAGACTCATCAACAAAAGAAGAGAGAAGACTCAGATCAACAGAATTAGAAATGAAAAAGGAGAAGTAACAACTGACACTGCAGAAATACAAAGGATCATGAGAGATTACTACAAGCAACTCTATGCCAATCAAATGGACAGCCTGGAAGAAATGGACAAATTTTTAGAAAAGTGCAACCTTCCAAAACTGAACCAGGAACAAATAGAAAATATGAACAGACCAATAATAAGCACTGAATTTGAAACTCTGATTTACAACAAACAAAAGCCCAGAGCCAGATGGCTCCACAGTCAAATTCTATCAAACATTTAGAGAAGAGCTAACACCTACCCTGCTCAAACTCTTCCAAAATATAGCAGAGGAAGGAACACTCCCAAATTCATTCCATGAGGTCACCATCACCCTGATACCAAAACCAGACAAAGATATCAAAAAGAAAAAAAAGAAAGAAAGAAAATTACAGGCCAATATCACATAGATGCAAAAATCCTCAACAAAATATAAGGAAACAGAATCCAAAAGCACATTAAAAGGATCATACACCATGATCAAGTGGGGTTTATCCCAGGAATGAAAGGATTTTTCAATATATGCAAATCAATCAATATGATACACCATACTAACAATCTGAAGGAGGAAAAACCATATTATAATCTCAATAGATGCAGAAAAAGATTTCAACAAAATTCAGCACCAGTTTATGATAAAAACTATCCAGAAAGTGGGAATAGAGTGAACCTACCTCAACATAATAAAAACCATATATGATAAACCCACAGCAAACATCATTCTCAATGGTAAAAATATGAAAGCATTTCCTCCTAGATCAGGAAAAATACAAGGGTACCCACTCTCACCATTATTCAATATAGTTTTAGATGTTTTAGTCACAGCAGTCAGAGAAGGAAAAGAAAAAGAATCCAAATTGGAAAAGAAGTAAAACTGTCACTGTTTGCAGATGACATGATACTATACATAGAAAATCCTAAAGATCCCACCAGAAAACTACTAGAGCAAATCAATCAGTTTGGTAAAGTAGCAGGATACAAAATTAATGCACAGAAATCTCTTGCATTTCTATACACTAAGAACAAAATATCAGAAGGAGAAATTAAGGAAATGCTCCATTTACTAGTGCAAAAAAAGAATAAAATACCTAGGAATAAGCTTACCTAAGGAGGCAAAAGTCCTCTATGCAGAAAAGTATAAGACACTGATGAAATGAATCAAAGATGACACAAAAAGATGGAGAGATATACCATGTTCTTGGATTGGCAGAATCAGGATTGTGAAAATGACTTCACTGCCCAAAGCAATCTACAGATTCAATGCAATTCCAATCAAATAACCAAGGGCGTTTTTCACAGAACTAGAACAAGAAATTTTACAATTTGTATGAAAACACAAAAGACCCCAAATAGCCAAAGCAATCTTGAGAAAGAAAAACGAAGCTGGAGGAATCAGGCTACCTGAGTATAGACTACACTACAAAGCTACAGTAATCAAGACAGTATGGTACTGGCACAAAAACAGAAATATAGATTAATTGAACAGGATAGAAAGCCCAGAGATAAACCCACACACCTATGGTCACACAATCTATGACAAAGGAGGCAAGAATATATGATGGAGAAAAGACAGTCTCTTCAATAAGATGTGCTAGGAAAACTGGACAGCTGCATGTAAAAGAATGAAATTAGAACACTCCCTAACACCATACACAAAAATGTACTCAAAATGGATTAAAGAGCTAAATGTAAGGCTGGACACTATAAAACTCTAAGATGAAAACAAAGGCAGGACACTCTTTGATAAAAATTGCAGCAAATATCTTTTTAGATCCTTCTTCTAGCATAATGGAAATGAAAACAAAAATAAACAAATGAGACTTAATTAAACTTAAAAGCTTTTGTATAGCAAAGGAAACCAGAAATAAAACAAAAAGGCAGCCCACCAAATGGGAGAAAATATTTGTGTACGAAGTGACTGAAAAGGGATTAATCACTAAAATATACAAAGAGCTCATGCAGCTCAATATCAAAAAAACAAACAACCAAATCAAAAAATGGGTGGAAAATCTAAATAGATGTTTCTCCAAAGAAGACATAGAAATGGCCAAGAGGCACAGGAAAAGATGCTCAGCATGACTAATTACTAGAGAAATGCAAATCGAAACTACAATGATGTATTACCTCACACTGGTTAGAATGCCATCATCAAAAAATCTACAAACAATAAATGCTAAAAAGGTTGTGGAGAAAAGGAAACCCTCTTATACTCCTTGTGGGAAAGTAAATTGGTACAACCACTATGGAGAACAGTATGGAGGTTCCCTAAAAATCTAAAAACAGAAGTACCATATGATCCAGCAATCCCACCCCTGGATATATATCCAGAGAAAATCATAATTTGAAAAATCATGCACCCCAATGTTCTTTGCAGCACTGTTTACAATAGCCAAGACATGGAAGCAACCTAAATGTCCATTGACAGAGGAATGGATAAAGAAGATGTGCTACATATACACGATGGAATATTACTCAGTCATAAAAAAGAATGAAATAATATCATTTGTAGAAGCACGGATGGACCTAGAGATTGTCATGTTGAGTGAAGTAAGTCAGATATCGCTTATATGTGGAATCTAAAGGAAGGAACAAATGAACTTCTTTACAAATAGAAATAGAGACACAGATGTAGAAAAAAAAACTTATGGTTGCAGGGCAGAAAGGGTGGGAGGATAAGTTGGAAAACTGGGATTGACATATACACACTAGCAAATATAAAACTGATACCTAATGAGGACCTACTGTATACCACAGGAAACTCATCTCAATACTCTGTAATGACCTATGTGGGAAACAATCTAATAAAGAGTGGAGATATATATATATATATATATAACTGATTCACTTTGCTGTACAACAGAAACTAATGAAACATTTTAAATCAACTATACTCCAATAAAATTTTTTAACATTTTTATTGGAGTATAATTGCTTTACAATGGTGTGTTAGTTTCTGCTTTATAACTAAGTGAATCAGTTATACATATACATATGTTCCCTTATCTCGTCCCTCTTGCATCTCCCTCCCTCCCACTCTCCCTATCCCACCTCTCTAGGTGGTCACAAACCACCTAGCTGATCTCCCTGTGCTATGCTGCTACTTCCCACTAGCTATCTATTTTAAACTTTGGTAGTGTCCATGCCACTCTCTCACTTTGTCACAGCTTACCCTTCCCCCTCCCCATATCCTCAAGTCTATGCTCTAGTAGGTCTGTGTCTTTATTCCTGTCTTACCCCTAGGTTCTTCATGAACTTTCCTTTTTTTTTTTCTTTGATTCCATATATGTGTGTTAGCATACGGTATTTGTTTTTCTCTTTCTGACTTACTTCACTCCGTATGACAGACTATAGGTCCATCCACCTCACTACAAATAACTCAATTTCATTCCTTTTTATGGCTGAGTAATAGTCCATTGTATATATGTGCCACATCTTCTTTATCCATTCATCTGTTGATGGACGCTTAGGTTGCTTCCATGTCCTGGCTATTGTAAATAGAGCTGCAATGAAAATTTTGGGACATGACTCTTTTTTTGTGTGTGGTACGCGGGCCTCTCACTGTTTTGGCTTCTACCATTGCAGAGCACAGGCTCCAGATGCGCAGGCTCAGTGGCCATGGATCACGGGCCTAGCCACTCTGCGGCTTGTGGGATCTTCCCGGACTGGAGCATGAAACCATGTCCCATGCATCAGCAGGCAGACTCTCAACCACTGTGCCACCAGGGAAGCCCCATGACTCTTTCTGAATTAAGATTTTCTCAGGGTATATGCCCAGGAGTGGGATTGCTGGGTCGTATGATAGTTCTATTTGTAGTTTTTTCAGGAACCTCCATACTGTTCCCCATAAATATCAATTTACGTTCCCACCAACAGTACAAGAGTGTTTCTATTTCTCCACACCCTCTCCAGCATTTATCGTTTCTAGATTTTTTGATGATGGCTACTCTGACTGGTGTGAGATGATATCTTATTGTAGTTTTGATTTGCATTTCTCTAATGATTAATGATGTTGAGCATTCTTTCATGTGTTTGTTGGCAATCTGTATATCTTCGTTGGAGAAATGTCTATTTAGGTCTTCTGCCCATTTTTTGATTGGGTTGTTTGTTTTTTTGTTATTGAGCTGCATGAGCTGCTTGTAAATTTTGGAGATTAATCCTTTGTCAGTTGCTTCATTTGCAAATATTTTCTCCCATTCTTAGGATTGTCTTTTGGTCTTGTTAATGGTTTCATTTGCTGGGCAAAAGCTTTGAAGTTTCATTAGGTCCCATTTGTTTATTTTTGTTTTATTTCCATTTCTCTAGGAGGAGGGTCAAAAAGGGTCTTGCTGTGATTTATGCCATAGAGTGTTCTGCCTATGTTTCCCTCTAAGAGTTTGATAGTGTCTGGCCTTACATTTAGGTCTTTAATCCATTTTGAATTTATTTTTGTGTATGGTGTTAGGGAGTGTTCTAATTTCATACTTTTACATGTACCTGTCAAGTTTTCCCAGCACCACTATTGAAGAGGCTGTATTTTCTCCACTGTATATTCTTGCATCCTTTATCAAATATAAACTGACCATATGTATGTGGGCTTATCTCTGAGGGTTCTATCCTGTTCCATTGATCTATATTTCTGTTTTTGTGCCAGAACCATACTGTCTTGATTATTGTAGCTTTGTAATATAGTCTGAAGTCAGGGAGGCTGATTCCTCCAGCTCCATTTTTCGTTCTCAAGATTGCTTTGGCTACTCAGGGTCCTTTGTGTTTCCATAGAAAATTGTGAAGTTTTTTGTTCTAGTTCCGTGAAAAATGCCAGTGGCAGTTTGATAGGGATTGCACTGAATCTGTAGATTGCTTTGGGTAGTATAGTCATCTTCACAATGTTGATTCTTCCAATGCAAGAACATGGTGTCTCTCCACAGATTTTTTTTTTTCCAGTATGCGGGCCTCTCACTGTCGTGGCCTCTCCCATTGTGGAGCACAGGCTCCGGACACGCAGGCTCAGCGACCATGGCTCACGGGCCCAGCTGCTCCCCAGCATACGGGATCTTCCCAGACTGGGGCACGAGCCTATTTCCCCCACATCGGCAGGCAGACTCTCAATCACTGTACCACCAGGGAAGCCCCCTCCACCTATTTGTATCATCTTTAATTTCTTTCATCAGTGTCTTATAATTTTCTGCATACAGGTCTTTTGTCTCCTTAGGTAGGTTTGTTCCTAGATATTTTATTTTTTTCTTGCAATGGTAAATGGGAGTGTTTCCTTAATTTCACTTTCAGATTATTCATCACTAGTGTATAAGAATGCCAGAGATTTCCATGCATTAATTTTGTATCCTGCTGCTTTACCAGATTCATTGATTAGCTCCAGTAGTTTTCTGGTAGCATCTTTAAGATTCTCTATATATAGTATCATGTCATCTGCAAACCGTGACAGCTTTACTTCTTCTTTTCCGATTTGGATTCCTTTTATTTCTTTTTATTCTCTGATTGCTGTGGCTAAAACTTGCAAAACTATGTTAAATAAGAGTGGTGAGAGTGGGCAACCTTGTCTTATTCCTGATCTTAGTGGAAATGGTTTCAGTTTTTCACCATTGAGGACGATGTTAGCTGTGGTTTTGCCATATATGGCCTTTATTATGTTGAGGAAAGTTCCCTCTATGCCTACTTTCTGCAGGGTTTTGATCTTACATGGGTGTTGAATTTTGTCGAAAGCTTTCTCTGCATCTATTGAGATGATCATAAGGTTTTTCTCCTTCAATTTGTTAATATGGTGTATCACGTTGATTGATTTTCATATATTGAATTATCCTTGCCTTCCTGGAATAAAACTCACTTGATCATGGTGTATGATCCTTTTAATGTGCTGTTGGATTCTGTTTGCTAGTATTTTGTTGAGGATTTTTGCATCTATGTTCATCAGTGGTATTGGCCTTCAGTTTTGTTTTTTTGTGACATCGTTGTCTGGTTTTGGTATCAAGGTGATGGTGGCCTTGTAGAATGAGATTGTGAATGTTCCTCCCTCTACTATATTTTGGAAGAGTTTCAGAAGGATAGGTGTTAGCTCTTCTCTAAATGTTTGATAGAATTCACCTGTGAAGTCATCTGGTCCTGGGCTTTTGTTTGTTGGAAGATTTTTAATCACAGTCTCAATTTCAGTGCTTGTGATTGGTCTGTTCACATTTTCTATTTCTTCCTGATTTAGTCTCATCAAGTTGTGCATTTCTAAGAATTTGTCCATTTCTTCCAGGTTGTCCATTTGATTGGCATAGAGTTGCTTGTAGTAATCTCTCATGATCTTTTGTATTTCTGCAGTGTCAGTTGTTACTTCTCCTTTTTCATTTCTAATTCTATTGATTTGAGTCTTCTCCCTTTTTTTCTTGATGAGTCTGGCTAATGGTTTATCAATTTTGTTTATCTTCTCAAAGAACCAGCTTTTACTTTCATTGATCTTTGCTATTGTTTCCTTCATTTCTTTTTCATTTATTTCTGATCTGATCTTTATGATTTCTTTCCTTCTGTTAACTTTGGGCTTTTTTTTTGTTCTTCTTTCTCTAATTGCTTTAGGTTCAAGGTTAGGTTGTTTATTCGAGGTGTTTCCTGTTTCTTAAGGTAGGACTGTATTGCTAAAAACTTCCCTCTTAGAACTGCTTTTGCTGCATTGCACAGATTTTGGGTCATCGTGTCTCCACTGTCATTTGTTTCTAGGTATTTTTTTAAATTTCCTCTTTGATTTCTTCAGTGATCACTTCGTTATAAATAATGTATTGTTTAGTCTCCATGTGTTTGTATATTTTTACAGATCTTTTCCTGTAATTGATATCTAGTCTCATAGCGTTGTGGTTGGAAAAGATACTTGATACAATTTCAATTTTCTTAAATTTACCAAGGCTAGATTTGTGAACCAGGATATGGTCTATCCTGGAGAATGTTCCATAGGCACTTGAGAAAAATGTGTATTCTGCTGGTTTTGGATGCAATGTCCTATAAATATCAATTAAGTCCATCTTGTTTAATGTATCATTTAAAGCTTGTGTTTCCTTATTTATTTTCATTTTGGATGATCTGTCCGTTGGTAAAAGTTGGGTGTTAAAGTCCCGTACTATGATTGTGTTACTGTTGATTTCCCCTTTTGTGGCTGTTAGTATTTGCCTTATGTATTGAGGTGCTCCTATGTTGGGTGCATAAATATTTACAATTGTTATATCTTCTTCTTGGATCGATCCCTTGATCATTATGTAGTGTCCTTCTTTGTCTCTTCTAATAGTCCTTATTTTAAAGTCTATTTTTTCTGATATGAGAATTGCTACTCCAGCTTTCTTTTGATTTCCATTTGCATGGAATATCTTTTCCATCCCCTCATGTTCATTCCGTAGGTGTCCCTAGGTCTGAAGTGGGTCTCTTGTAGACAGTATATATATGGGTCTTGTTTTTGTGTCCATTCAGCCTGTCTGTGTCTTTTCGTGGGAGAATTTAATCCATTTATATTTAAGGTAATTATCGATATGTATGTTCCTATTCCCATTTTCTTAATTGTTTTGGTTTTTTATTGTAGGTCTTTTCCTTACTTGTGTTTCTTGCCTGGAGAAGTTCCTTTAGCATTTGTTGTTAAGCTGGTTTGGTGGTGTTGAACTCTCTCAGCTTTTGCTTGTCTGTAAAGGTTTTAATTTCTCCATCAAATCTGAATGATATCCTTGCTGGGTAGAGGAATCTTGGTTGTAGGTTTTTCTCCATCATCACTTTAACTATGTCCTTCCAGTCTCTTCTGTCTTGAAGAGTTTCTGCTGAAAGGTCAGCTGTTAACCTTATGGGGATTCCCTTGTGTGTTATTTGTTGTTTTCCCCTTGCTGCTTTTAATATGTTATCTTTGTATTTAATTTTTGACAGTTTGATTAATATGTGTCTTTGCATATTTCTCCTTGGATTTATCCTGTATGGGACTCTCTGTGCTTCCTGGACTTGATTAACTATTTCCTTTCCCATACTAGGGAAGTTTTCAACTATAATCTCTTCAAATATTTTCTCAGTCCCTTTCTTATTCTCTTCTTCTTCTGCAACCCCTGTAATTCGAATGTTGGTGCACTTAATGTTGTCCCAGAGGTCTCTGAGACTGTCCTCAGTTCTTTTCATGCTTTTTTCTTTATTCTGCTCTGCAGTAGTTATTTCCACTCTTTTATCTTCCAGGTCACTTATCCATTCTTCTGCCTCAGTTATTCTGCTATTGATCCCTTCTAGAGTTTTTTAAATTTCATTTATTGTGTTGTTCATCATTGCTTATTTCATCTTTAGTTCTTCTAGGTCCTTGTTATATGTTTCTTGCATTTTGTCTATTCTATTTCCAAGATTTTGGATCATCTTTACTATCATTATTCTGAATCATTTTTCAGGTAGACTGCCTATTTCCTTTTCATGTTTTAGGTCTGGTGGGTTTTTACCTTGCTCCTTAATCTGCTGTGTGTTTTTCTGTCTTTTCATTTTGCTTATCTTACTGTGTTTGGGGTCTCCATTTCGCAGCCTCCTGTTTCCTAGTTCCCTTTGTTTTTGGTGTCTGTCCCCAGTGGCTATGGTTGGTTCAGTGCATTGTGTAGGTTTCCTGGTGGAGGGGACTAGTGCCTGTGTTCTGGTGGATTAGGCTGGATCTTGTCTTTCTGGTGGGCAGCTCCACGTCTGGTGGTTTGTTTTGTGGTATCTGTGGCCTTATTATGATTTTAGACAGCCTCTCTGCTATGGATTGGTCTGTGTTCCTGTCTTGCTAGTTTTTTGGCATAGGGTGTCCAGCACTGTAGCTTGCTGGTCATTGAGTGAGGCTGGGTGTTGGTATTGAGATGGAGATCTCTGGGAGATTTTTGCCATTTGATATTATGTGGAGCTGGGAGGTTTCTTGTTGCCCAGTGTCCTGAACTTGGCTCTCCCACCTCAGTGGCACAGCCCTGATGCCTGGCTGGAGCACCAAAAGACTGTCCTTCACACGGCTGTCTCTTCAGTCTTTGGGGCAGCAATTTGCCCTATGTCCACCACCTTCTCTTCCAGATCCAATGAGTTGTTGGTTTTCTAGTGGTTATTAGGGTGGAGTGACAACTTCCAAGTTTCATACATGTGGAGCTGCTAGTTTTGGATGGTTTCCTGCAGAGGCAGAGGGTGGCTGTTGCTCTCTGTTGGGACAAGGACACTGGCAGAAGTTCTGAGAAGTACTCCTTGGTGTGAGCCCTCCCAGAGTCCACCATTAGCCAAAAAATTTTTTTTAAAAAGGGTCAAAGACCTACATGTAAGAACTAAAATTGTAAATATCTTAGAATAAAACATAGCGGAAATTCTTTATAACTTTGGATTTGGTCATGATTTCTTAGATATGATGCCAAAAGCACAGAAAAAGTAGAAAGAAATAGATAACTTGGACTTCATCAAAATTCAAATTTTTACTGCATCAAAGAACACTATCAAGAAAGTGAAAAGACAATCTACAGGATTGGAGAAAATATTTTCTACTCATAAAATTTAACAACCAATGACAGATAACTCAATTTTTAAAAGTGGCCAAAGACTTGAATAAACTTTTCTTAAAGAAAATATACAAATGACTGATAAGTACATTAAAATATGCCCACCAACACTAATCATCAGGGCAATGTAAATCAAAACCACAATGAGATACCACTTCACCCTCATTGGGGTGACTAGGATATATATATTAAAAGGGAAATAACAAGTGTTGGCAAGGATATGGAGAAATTGGAACCCTTTTGCATTGCTGGAATGTAAAATGATTTAGCCACTGTGGAAAACAGTTTGGCAGTTTCTCAAAAAATAACACATAGAAATCCCATATGATCCAACAATTACACTCCTAGGTATATACCCAAAGGAAGTGAAAGCAAGGACTCAAACAGATATTTGTACACCACTGTTCATAGCAACATTATTCACAGTAGTCAAACAGTAGAAACAACGCAAATGCTCATCAAGATGTGAACTGATTAGCAAAATGTGATATAAACAGAAAGTTATTCAACCTTAAAAAGTAATGAATTCTGATACATGCTACAACATGGATGTATTTTGAAAACATTATGCAGTGAAATAAGGCAACAAAAGGACAAATATTGTGATTCCACTTATATGAGGTACATAGAGCAAGTAACTTCTGAGAGATAGAATGTAGAATAGAGGTTAACAGAGACTGGTTGGGGGGTGGGGAGGGCAGAATGGTGAGTTATTATTTAATGGGATAGTTTCTGTTTGAAATGATGAAAAAGTTCTGGATGCATAGTTTAATGCAATGTACTTGATGTCATTCAGTTGTACACTGAAAAATGACTGAAATGGTAAATTTTATGTTATGTATATTTTATAGCAATAAAAAAGCAAAACAAAATTCAGTGAGTTTGAATATAAGTAACTAAACTTTCCCAATTTGAAACACAAAGAGAAAATTAACTGGAACAAAACCCAGAATAGAACATCTAAGACTGTGAGACATAGCAAAAGGTGTAGCATACATGTAATGGAATACCAGAAGGAGCAGACAGAGAATGGGGCATAAACGTATTGAAGAAATAATGGCTGAGAACTTTCCAAATTAATGACAGACACTAACCCACAGATCTGAGAAGTTCAGAGAATACCAAACAGGACAAATACCAAACACACACACACACTGGACATATCATATTCAAACTGGGGAAACCAAAGACAAAGAGAGAAATCTGAAGAAAACCAGAAGTGATAAAAAGTGGACACCTTAACTACAGAGGATCAAGAATAAGAAGTACAGTGAACTTCTCATTAGAAACCTTGAAAGAAATGTTAAAATAATTTTGTTAGGCAGAAGGAAATTAAATAGGTCAAACATCTGGATCTACATAAATAAGGAGCATCAGAAAAGGAATAAATGGTGATAGGGAGTGTTCTAATTTCATTCTTTTACATGCAGTTGTCCAGTTCCCAGCACCACTTATTGAAGAGACTGTCTTTTCTTCATTGTATATTCTTGCCTCCTTTATCAAATATAAGGTGACTAAGATATGTGCATGAGTTTATCTCTGGACTTTCTATCCTGTTCCATTGATCTATATTTCTGTTTTTATGCCAGTACCATACTGTCTTGATTACTGTAGCTTTGTAGTATAGTCTGAAGTCAAGGAGCCTGATTCCTCCAGCTCCCTTTTTCTTTCTCAAGATTGCTTTGGCTATTCAGGGTCTTTTGTGTTTCCATACAAAACACCATACACAAAAATAAACTCAAAATGGATTAATGACCTAAATGTAAGGCCAGATACTATAAAACTCTTAGAGGAAAACAGAGGCAGAACATTCTTTGACATCAATCACAGCAAGATCCTTTTTGACCCACCTCCTAGAGTAACAGAAATAAAAACAAAAATAAACAATGGGATCTAATTAAACTTAAAAGCTTTTGCACAGCAAAGGAAACCATAAACAAGACAAAAAGACAACTCTCAGAATGGGAGAAAATATTTACAAATGAAACAACTGACAAGGGATTAATCTCCAAAACATACAAACAGCTCATGCAGCTCAATATCAAAATAAAAAACCAAAAACAACCCAATCATAAAATGGGTGGAAGACCTAGATAGACATTTCTCCAAAGAAAACATACAGATTGCCAACAAACACATGAATAGATGCTCAACATCAGTAATCATTAGAGAAATGTAAATGAAAACCACAATGAGTTATCACCTCACACCAGTCAGAATGGCCATCATCAAAGAATCTACAAGCAATAAATGCTGGAGAGAGTGTGGAGAAAAGGGAACCCTCCTGCACTGTTGGTGGGAATGTAAATGGATAGAGCTGCTATGGAGAACAGTATGGAGATTCCTTAAAAAACTAAAAATAGAACTACCATATGACCCAGCAATCCCACTACTGGGCATATACCCTGAGGAAACCATAATTCAAAAAGATACATGCACCCCAATGTTCATCACAGCACTATCAACAACAGCCAGGACCTGGAAGCAGCCTAAATGTCCATCAACAGAGGAATGGGTAAAGAAGATGTGGTACATATATACAATGGAATATTACTCAGCCATAAAAAGGAACGAAATTGTACCATTTGCAGAGACATGGATGGACCTAGAGACTGTTAGACAGAGTGAAGTAAGTCAGAAAGAGAAAAACGAATATCATAATTTTGCTTATGTGTGGAATCTAGAAAACTGATACAGATGAACTTATTTGCAAAGCAGAAATAGAGACACAGATGTAGAGAACAAATATATGGATACCATGGTGGGAGAGGATGAATTGGGAGATTGGAATTGACATATTTACACTGCTAGGTATAAAATAGATAACTAATGAGAACCTACTGTATAGCACAGGGAACACTACTCATGCTCTGTGGTGACCTAAATGGGAAGGAAATCCAAAAAAGAGGGGCTATTAGGTAAACGTATAGCTGATTCACTTTTCTGTACAGTGGAAACTAACACAACATTGTAAAACAACTATACTCCAATAAAAATTAATTTAAAAAAAGAAAAGGAATAAATGAAGGTAAAATAATGTTATCTTTCTTATTCTTAATTGATCTAAAAGTCTTACTTAAAGCAATAATAGTAACAATGTATTGGGTATTTATGGCATATGAATTAATAACATGAATAACAGCAATGTCACAAGGCATAGGGGGGAGAATTGAGGAAACTCTGTTAGGAGGTAGCTGCAATCCACATGAAGCAGTTAAGGTGATCTGAAGACGGACTTAGATTATTTTTAAATGCATGTTATAAACCCCAAGGCAACCACTAGAAAAGTTTTAAAAATAAGTATGAATGATATGTTAAGATGGAGATACAATGGAATCATATATACTTAAAACCAGAGAAGACAGAAAAAGTCAGGGGAATGCTACAAAGAATAAATGCAACGAATAAATACACTTACCAAAAATGGTAGATTTTCCTCCAACTATATCAGCAATTCCTCTAATTGTGAACACCAGGTGAGAATGAGATCATGAAACTAGATAACAAAACAAAAAGACCCTACAAGAAACTCACTTTAAGTATAATGACATCTATACCTTAGAAGTAAAAGTATAGAGGAAGATATACCATGCTAACAGTAATGAAAAGAAAGTGAGAGTAGCTTATTAATTTCATGCAAGCCGATTTTAGAACAAAGAAGACTATCAGAGATAAAAAAAAATGAACTGTTATATACAGTCATCCTTTGGAATCCATGGGGGATTGGTTCCAGGACCACCAACACCACCCACACACACACAGTGGATACCAAAATTCATGGATGTTCAAGTCCCTTACATACAGTGGCCTAGTACAGTAGGCCCTCCACATCCATGGGTTTTGCATCTGCAGATGCAATCAAATTTGATCCTTGGTTGGTTGAATCTGTGAATGCAAAACCTACAGATATGGAGGGCAGTTTGTAATTTATAAGAGTTAACTCTCCAAGAGGGCACAACAATTCTAATTGTATACACTTGACAGTAGAGCATCAAAATACATGAGGCACAAACTGATAGAACTAAAATACTAGAGCTGGACACATCAACACTTCTTTGTCAGTAATTGATAGATCAAACAGCTAGAAAATCAGCGAGGCTATAGATGACCTAAAGTACACTATCGATCAACTTGATCTAAGTGACATTTATAGAACACCCCATACAACAGAACACACATTTTTATCAAGCACACATGGAACATTCACAAAAAATAGACCACACCTGGGCCATGAAACACATCTTAACAAATTGAAAAGAATAGGAATCATACAAAGTGTGTTCCCCCGGGGGCACAGGTTAATAGCTCAGAACCCACTGAACATGTTTACTAGGAGTGAACAGATAAGTAAAGTGATGGTAGCTGGCAGATGGTGGGCACCATGTCCTCACGGTTGGAACTAAGTTTACAGATAAGCAAGAAGAGAAGGCTAACATGAAACATGGAAAAGGATTAGAATCAGAGACATCAGTATGAACTCATGTTTAGCTTATTGTAGGTGCTGATGGATAAATGTAAAAGTAGTTATATATGTGCGTAGACAGATGGGCCAGTATACATACGTGTATTTCCTCTCTGTCCACTGAGAGGACCTAGAAGCAAGGACACCTCAGTAGCAAAAGCACACCCAGCCCCCAGATCTCGGTTACTAATACTATTCTCTAATAAAAGGAACATTTCCTCTCTGGAGAAATGGTTAATTCAAGGTCTGGTGAGAGAATACACAGAGCCTGGAGCATCAGAAAGTTAGAAAGTTCTTATACACACACACGCACACACACACAGTGATGCAGTTTGCCAGGAGGACACAGAAAACCATTGAAATCGCCCCCAGTGGTCAAAACTGGAACAAGTTGAGCAACAAAACAAACGCAGTATTGTGTTATATCTCAAAGATGCGTGAGTTATGCTTAGGACTTGCTTCTAGAATCAAGTGTGGAAAGAGGGTGAAAAGTAACTTTATTAGTGGATAAACTTGGCAAGTATTATCTTAACCAGGCCGTCCAGGAGAAGCTCTGTTGGGAACATTCTCCCTTGACAGGAGACGGTGAGAACGCACTGATCCTCTGTGATCTTCCTTCCAAAACCCACAAACCCAGTCTAACTACAAGAAAAACGTCAGACCATCCCAAATTGAAGGACACTCTACAAATACCTGTCAAGATCATCAAAACAGGGCAAGTTTGAGAAACTGCCATAGCCCAGAAGAGACTAAGCAGACAGGATAACTAAAGAGATGTGGTGTTTTGGATGATTCTGGAACAGAAAAGGGACATTAAGGAAAACCTCAGGAAATCTGGATAAGGTATGAAGTTTAGTTATTAATGATGATTAATAATAATGATTAATAATATTGGTTAATTAGTTGTGACAAATGTGCCATAGTAATATAAGATGTTAATATTAGGGAAACAGTGTGAAGCATATATGGAAACTCTGTACTGTTTCTGTAATTTTTTGCAACTTTTCTGTAAATCTGAAATTCTGAAATAAAAAGATTATTTAACTGTATATATTTTTTAAAAGCTAGTACCAGCACCACCACCTCCTGCCCATAAATAACAACAAAGAGTAAATCTGCTGATACTGCTTACAGCTCCTAATTATAAATACATAAATCCTATTGTGGGCAATGGAGATATTAAATGAGATAACTTTTTGATGGAGAAGGCAGACTGCTAGGAAAGCATGGACAGTATCTCAGCTGCACTTGTTAGCATGCCCAGTATAGAGACAGGCCTCCTCCTACATTGCCCATCTGTGCCATTTAGGTCAGCCAAGAACAGTCTATTTTTTTCTACATGATGACAGCTCAAGATTTGACACTCACACTTATTGCTAAGGGAGCTTTCTTTCTTTCTGTGTGTGTGTGTAATTACACCCGTCTTCTGAGAGAAATCGTTTACTTCCTGTGATATCACTAAGATATCCACCCATACCTTAGTTCGCTGATGCTGCCATAACAAAATACCACAGACTGAGTGGCTTAAACGACAGAATTGTATTTTCTTACAGTTCTGGAGGCTAGAAGTCCAAGATCAGGGTGCCAGCAGGGTTGGTTTCTCCTGAGGCCTCTCCTCTTGGCTTGCACATGGCCACCTTCTCACTGTGTCCTCACATGGTCTTCCTTCTGTGTTTGTGCATCCCTGATGTCTCTCTGCATGTCCTAATTTCTCCTTCTTATAAGGACACCAGTCAGATTGTATTACAGCCCACCCAAACAGCCTCAGTTTTAACTCAAAAACCTCTTTAAGGCTCTATTTTTAAATACCATCACATTGAGAGGGGGTTAGAATTTCAACATATGAATTTGGGAGAACACCATTTGGCCCATAATAGTGGCAGTGACAGCTGGTGGGTAGGTCAATGGTTGTTTTTTGCACTTGCTGGTTGGTGGCACTTGTGCCCCACAGTCTGATAGGTCTGACCAGGCCTGGGCAGCCAACTGGGTCCTCACTTCTAACTGAACAGTGATCTTGGGAAGAAAGTATTAAAGCCTCGTCTCCTTTTACAATCTGTGGCCAACATACTGCCTACCTCAGAGAGTTATTGGAAGGACTTGGGGCTCAAGGACGGAAGGTTGTCCACAGAGGGGGCTTTCTTCTTAGTGTCGTGAGTCAGGGACTCAGGTGCGGCACAACCTGAGCTCTGCTGCTTCCACCACTTCACAGGTGTGGGGCAGTCATGAGCATTGAACCATATGCTAATGGCACAGCCGTTGACTCAGCATTGTTGTTCAGTTGGTGATCTACCTTCAAAATGTGGCCCAATTTTTTTGAAAATTTATCTACTCTCCCCCAAACATTTTAAAGAAGTGACCCAAGATTTCATTTTATCTCTGAGAGCTTTAAATAGCTATAGAGATATAATTCACAGTGTATCCTAAAACTTGACACTTTAAAATAAAAAGTGTATATCATGCTTTCAAATTTATTCCTTGGAATCTAAGCACCTTAGCACTTTGGTGACTATCATACAATTACTTTTAATGAGCAAGATTTTCTTTAATTTACATTGTTTCTTTGCTCCTTGGACTTATTTTTCCATTCCACTTCCTTGACAGAACTTTCTTCTACATCTTGTTTTTTTATTGCTCTCCCTGTCACAGGCACTCTGGGGCAGATTAGTTGTAGAGTAGAGATGTGTGGAAATTAAGAATCTGGGCCCACCAGGGTGAAGAATGGGAATCCAAGTGTGCCTCACTGTGGTTTGTTCTGGACAATGTCCTTCAGGTGGCTTCAAGTTAAGGCAGCAGGGAAGGCAGGTGGGAACCCCCCAGGCAGATATCAAAAAAGCAGGGAGGACCAGAAGAAAAGCCCCTCCAATTCCAGCCCTACCTCCCATCAAGGTGGTAGCTACCAACACAGCCCAGGGGAAGATGCAGCTTGCACTCACTTCAGATCTAACTCTCCCACCAAAACCACTGGGCACACACAGACTGCATAGTGACACTCCCACACAAGGACACACCTCCAACTGGGATAAATAATTGTTTTACCTAATTTCATAGAGATAGAGAAAGTTAAACAAAATGAGAAGACAGAGGACTATGTTTCAAATGAAAGAAAAAGAAAAAACCCTGGGGAAAAAACCCTAATGAAACAAACATAAATAATTTACCAGATAAAGAGTTCAAAGAAATAGTAATGAGAATGCTGACAGAACTAGGGAAAAGAATAGGTGAACTAAAAAATGTAAAGAAGAACCAGTCAGAAATGAAGAAAATAATAACTGAAAGAAAAATACACTATAGGGAATTAGCAGCAGACTAGGTAATAAAGAAGAATTATACACAATCTGGAAGATAGAATAGGGGAATTCACCCAATCAGAACAGCAAAAAGAAAAACAAATTTGAAGAAATAAGGATAGTTTAAGGGACCTCTGTGACAACATCAAGGGTATTAACATCTGCATTATAGGGGTCCCAGAGGGAAAAGAGAGAAAGAATGGGGTAGAAAATAGATTTGATAAAATTATAGCTGAGAAATTCCCAAAACTGAAGGAAACATACTTCCAGGTACAAGATACACAGAGAGTCCCAAACAAGATGGACCCAAAGAGACTCACACCAAGACATATCACAATTAAAATGGCAAAAGTTTAAGATAGAGAATTCTAAAGGCAGCAAAAGAAAAACAAAGAGTTGCATACAAGGGAAATGCATAAGGCTATTAGCTATTAGATTTTTCAGCAGAAAATTTGCAGGCCAGAAGGGTGTTGCATGATATAGTGAAAGTCCTGAAAATGAAAAGTGTACCTAAGACACTCTACCAGAAAGGATATCATTCAGAATTGAGGGAGAGATTAAGAACTTCTCAGACAAGCAAAAACTAAGAGTTTATCAATACTAAACTGACCTTAAGAGAAGTGTTAAAGGATCTTCTTTAAGTAAAAAAGAAAAGGCTACAATAAGAAATTATAGGAAAGGGGAAATTCCACTGCTAGGGCAAGTATATAGTAAAAGCTGTGGAGGAACCATTTAAATAAGATTGTAGGAAGGTTAAAAGACAAAAATTGTAAAATCAATATAACTACAATAAACAGTTAAGGGATAGACATGACAATGTAAAATATGACGTCAAACACACAAAACGTGAAGTAGAGGTAAGTAAAAAATGTAAAGTTGTTAGAATGTGTTTGAACTTAAATGATTATCACTCTAAAACAACTAGATATAGTTACAGGTCAACATATATGAACTACATGGTAACCACAAATCAAAAACCTACAATAGATATACAAAAACTAGAAACAAAGGAACACAAACATAACACTAAAAAAATTATCAAACCACAAGGGAATACTAAAAGAAGAAGAAAAGAACTGAGAAGAACTACAGAAATAAATAACAAAATGGCATTAAGTACATACCTATTAATAATCACTTTAAATGTCAATGGACTAAATGCTTCAATCAAATGACATGGCTGATTGGATAAAAAAAAAAAGAAAAAGACCCATCTATATGCTGCCTATATGAGACTCAGTTCAGAGGTAATGACACCAACAGACTGAAAGTGAGGGGATTGAAAAAGATATTCCATGGAAGTGGAATGAAAAAAAGCCAGGGCAGCAATACACATATCAGTCAAAGTAGATTTTCAAACAAAGTTTGTAATTAAGGACACAGAAGGGTATTATATAATGATACAAAGATCAGCACAAAATAAGTCTATAATGTTCATAAACATATATGAACCTAATGTAGGAGCACCTAAAAATATAAAGCAAATATTGAATATTAACAGACATAGAGGGAGAAATTGACAATAATACAAGAATAGTAGGAGGCATGAACATCCCCTTACATCAATGGACAGATCATCTAGACAGAAAATCAATAAACAGTGGCCTTAAGTGACACATTCACAAGTTGGACTTAATAGATATGTATAGGGCATTCAATTCAAAAGGAGCAAAATACACACTATTTTCAAGTGTATGGAACATTCTCCAGGATAGATCACATGTTAAGTCACAAAACAAATCTCAATTTAAGAACACTGAAGTCATATCAAGCAACTTTTCCAACCATAAGGGTATGAAACTAGAAATCAATTAAAGGAAGCAAAATGGGACAAGTAATCAGAAAGAGAAAGCAAGAAGACAGTCCCATTTACAATCACATCAAAAAGAATAAAACACCTAGGAATAAATTTAACCAAGGAGGTGAAATTAGTATTTGTATGGAACCACAAAAGACCCTGAATAGCCACAGCACTTTTGAGAAAAAAGAATGAAGCTGAAGGTATCATGCATCCTGACTTCAGACTATACTACAAAGCTATGGTAATCAAAACAGTGTGACACTGGCACTTCCATAGATTAATGGAAGAGAATAGAGAGCCCAGAACTAAACCCATTCATATATGGTCAATTAATCTACAACAAAGTATGTGAAAATATATAATAGATAAGACAGTCTGTTCAACAGGTGGTGCTGGAGAAACTTGATAGCTACATGTAAAAGAATGAAATATGAACATTTTCTCACTCCATATACAAAAATAAACCCAAAATGGATTAAAGACCTAAATGTAAGACTGGAAACAATAGAACTCCCAGAAGAAAACATAGGCAGAGCATTCTTTGACATAAATCATAGCAATAAGTTTTTTGGAGTTGTCTCCTCAGGAAAGGGAAACAAAAGCAAAAATAAACAAATGAGAGCTAATTAAACTTAAAAGCTTCTGCACAGCTAACGAAACCATCAAAAAAACAAAAAGACAACCTACTGAATGGAGAAGATATTTGCAAATGACATGTGGGATAAGGGATTAGTATCCAAAATATATAAATTGTTCATACAACTCAATATCAAAAAAACAAACAACATGATTTTAAAATGGGCAGAAGACCTGAATAGATATTTGTCCAAAGAAGACATACTGATTGCCAAGAGACACATGAAAAGATACTCAAAATCCATAATCATCAGAGAAATGCAAATCCAAACCACAATGAGATATCACCTCACATCTGTCAGAATGGCTATCATCAAAATGATCACAAATAATAAATGTAGAGAAAAGGGAACCTTAGTTCACTATTGATGGGAATGTAATGATAAAAGGGTCAATTCATTGAGAAGATATATCAGTCATAAATATCACAGCATCTAAATATATAAAGCAAATGCTAACAGATCTAAGGGAGAAATAGACAACAATACAATAATAATAGTAGGGAAATTGAATGCCTTACTTTCAGCAAAAATCATCTTGACAAAAAAAAATCAAAAAGGAAACATTGAACTCGAACCATACTCCAGACCAAATGGACCTCACAAAAATAAATGAAATAGAGACCAGAAAAACAATAGGAAAGATTAATAAGACTAAGAGCTCATTTTCTTAGAGTTTAGAAACTAACACCACTCACAAAATTAGAAATTAAATGGATTAGACTTAAATGTAAGACCTGAAACTGTTAAATTATTAGAAAAGGACATAGGAGAAAAAGAGCTTATTTTTGTTTAAAAAGATAAACAAAATTGACAAACCTTTAGCTAGACTAAGAAAAATAGTGAAGACTCAAATGAATAAAATCAGAAATGAAAGAGGAGACATTACAACTGACACCACAGAATTACAAAAGATAATAAGAGACTACTCTGAATAATTACATACCAACAAATTGAATAACCTAGAAGAAATGGATAAATTCTTAGAAAAATACAACCAACCAAAACTGAATCTTGCAGAAGTAGAAAATCTGACCAGACCACAAAAATAAGGGAATTGAATCAGCAATCAAAACCTCCTGACCAAGAAAAGCCTAGGACAAGATGGTCTTACTGGTGAATTCTACCAAACACTTAAAGAAGAACAATACTCCTTCTCAAACTCTTCCAAAATACTGAAGAAGAGGGAACATTCTCAAACTCACATTATAAAGCCAGCATTACCACGATACCATAGCAAGATAAGGGGACTACAAGAAAAGAAAACTATAGACCAATACCCCTGATTAATATAGATGCAAAAAATCTCAATAAAATATTAGAAAACCATATTCAACAGCACATTTAAAGGATCATACAAATCTCATGATCAAGTGAGATTTATCCCTAGGATGCAAGCATGGTTCAATATATGCAAATCAATAAATGTGATACACCACATTAATAGAATGAAAGATAAAAATCATATGATTACCTCAACAGAAGCAGAAAAAGCAGTTGACAAAATTTGACATCCTTTCATGATAAAAAAAGTTCAACAGATTGGGTATAAAAGCACACTGCTAACATCATATTTAAGATTGAAAGGTCAAAAGATTTTCCTCTAAGATTAGGAACAAGACAAGAGTGCCCACTCTCACCATTTTAAGATAGAACTGGATCTCTTGCCAGAGCAATCAGACTAGAAAAATAAATAAAAGTCACCCATATCAGAAAAGAAGAAATAAAATTTGTCTTTGCAGATGATCTGATCTTTTATATGTAGTAAATCCTAAGACTCCACCAAAAAACTGATAGAACTAACCAAAAAATTCAGTAAAGTTGCAGGATATAAAATCAACATACAAAGATCAGTTGCATTCCTATACACTAACAATAAAACATCTGAAAAAGAAATAATTCCATTCACAATAGCATCAAAAACAATAAAATAATTAGAAATAAATTTTACCTAGGAGGTTAAAGATCTGTACACTGAAAACTATAAGAAATTGATGAAAGAAGTTGAAGAAGACACAAACAAATGGAAATATATTCTGTGTTCATGGATCAGAAGATTTAATGTTGTTAAATCTACTCAAAGATTTAATGTTGTCCATACTACTCAAAGGTATTTATATATTCAATACAATCCCTATCAAAATTTCAATGGCACTTCTCTTAGAAAAAGAATCCTAAAATTTGCATGGAACCATAAAATACCCTGAATAATGAAAACAATCCTGAGCAAGAAGAACAAAGCTGAAGGCATCAAACTTCCTGATTTCAAACTATACTACAAAGCGATAGTAAGCAAAACAATATAGTACTGGCATAAAAATAGACACATAGATCAATGGACCAAAATTGGGAGTCCAGAGATAAACTTTTGCATATAATGTTAACTAATATTTGACAAGGGAGCCAAAAATACTCAATGGGGAAAGTTTAATCTCTTCAATGAACGGTGTTAGGAAAACTGGATAACCATGTGCAGGAGAATGGACTCCTATCTTACACCACTCACAAAATTAGAAATTAAATGGATTAAAGATTTAAATGTAAGACCTGAAACCATTAAATTATTAGAAAAGGACATAGGGGGAAAAGATTCTTGATATTGCTCTTGACAATGATTTTTTTTTGGATATGACACCAAAAACACCAGCAACAAAAGCAAAAATTAATAAGTGGGACTTTATCAAACTAAAAAGCTTCTGCACTGCAAAAGAAACAATCAACAAAATGAAGGAAACCTATAGAATAGGAGAAAATATTTGCAAGTCATATATTGGATGAGGGGTTAATATTCAAAATATGTGAAGTCTCATATAGCTCAATAGAAAAATAAATAATCCAATTTTAAAATGAGCAATAACTTAAATAGATATTTTTCCAAAGGAGATATCTAAATAGCCAGCAAGTACATGAAAAAGTGCTCAACATCACTAATCATCAGGGAAATGCAAATCAAAACCTCAGTAAGATACTCACCTCACATCTATTAGAACAACTATAATTTAAAAAGAAGAGATAACAAGTGTTGGTGAGGGTTTGGAGAACAGGGAACCCTTGTTTATCATTGGTGGAAATGTAAATTGGTATAGCCTCTATGGAAAACAATATGGAGGTTCCTCAAAATATTAAAAATAGAACTACCATATGATCCAGAAATCCCACTTCTGTGTATATATCCAAAGGAAATAAAAACAGGGTCTTGAAGAGATATTTGCACTCCATATACATTGCAGCATTATTCATAATAGCCAAGATTCAGAAACAACCTAAGTGTCTGTCAATGATATATATCAATAATAATGTGGCATATATATCAATAATGATGTGGCATATATATGCAATGGAATATTATTCAGCAATGAGAAAGAAGGAAATCTTGCCATTTGTGATAACATGGATGAAACTTTAGGGCATTATGCTAAGTGAAATAAGTTTGATACAGAAAGACAAAGTATTTGCAGTGATAGCAGTATGCATGCTATCACTCAAATGTGGAATCTAAAAAAGTCAAAGTAGAAACAGAGAGTAGAATGGTGGTTACCAGTGACTGGGCATTGGGGAAAATGGGGAGATGTTGGTCAAAGGGCACAAAGTTTTAGTTATAAAATAAATAAATTCTGAGGATATAATGTGCAGCATGGTGGTTATAGTTAATAATGCTGTATTATATACTTCAAAGTTGCTAAGAGACTAGATCTTAAATGTTCTCACCACAAAAAAAGGTAATTATGTGATGTGCTGGAAGTGTTAGATAACACTATGGTTGTAGTCACTTTGGAATATATGTGTATTACATCAGCATTTTGTACTCCTTAAAATTATAAAATGTTATATGTCAACTGTATCTCAATAAAGCTGGCAAAAATTATCAGCAAATAAAAAAGAAAAAATTCAAATAAAAAAAACACTCTTAGCTTGTGGGACACACAAAAAGTGGTCTAAGAAACTTTCTCCTGAGCAGTTTGTTAAATCAAAAGCTGTCTGGGTCCTCCTGCTTAAGGTTCTGACCAGGAGGTCCAGGTGAGACTGAGACATCTTGACTCCTAATCAGCTCCCCAACGATTCTAGTGCGAGCCTTCAAAAGCATCACTCTGGTGGTGGGAGAGAGTGGTCGAAAGTTTCTATTCAGAGAAGTGATACTGTTGAGAAAATTTCCCAAGCTGAAGTATGGAGGGTGGACTGAAGGAGGCTGAACCAGAGGCAGGAAGTCCCATTGGAGGGCTGCCACCAGGGTCCAGGGACAACACAAGGATCTTGAAGCACAGCAGTGCTGGAAAGATCAGCAGAGGCAGAGGGTGGAGTGGAAGAGAAATGTCTGAGAGGGGGAATTGATGAACCGATAGAACTTGTCTGGATATAACAAGTTAGACAAACAGGGAAGGTCTAGAATGACTTGTGAGATTGGGGAGATGGGAAGAGTTGAAAGAGCAGGTTTGAAGTGAAGATGCTGAACTCAGGTTGGTGTTCATGTGTGGGACATGGAAGTGGCTGTGGGATAACCTGTGATCAGAGTGCTGTGATCAAAAGTTGAGGTTGACTCCAGGGGTAATAGGGATCCATTGAAAGTTCTTGATCTAGGAGAACAACATGGAGAACCTAGAGTTTAAGGAAGGTTACATTGGTGTGGAGATTGCACTGTGGATCTGGTACATATGAAAGAAGTCAAACACTTAGTAGGTGATGGTGCTTGTTCAGGTGGGACATGATATGGGCTCAAGCTGGAGGGGTGCAGCTAAGTGATACCTCTAAGGAAGAGTATTAACAGAATTTGTGAGCTCCTTCTGATGAACAACGAAGTATTTATTAATTGAACTGGATTACAAATCCACAGATTCATACTTGAGATATTCTTAAACTGGGACCACTGTGTGCCTGGCCAGGACAGGGCAGTCACATGGGAGAATGCCCACTGGTTCCATTATGTATCTCCTGGAAGCTGTCAGAGAGATTGTGTTTTTCTTCTAGCAGATTCAGTACTTCTTTGCTTTTTGCTCAACAGTCCTATTTTTTACATTGAAGTATAGTTGATTTACAATGTTATGTTAGTTTCAGGTGTACGACTAGTATGATATTTTTATAGATTATACTCAATTTAAAGTTATTACAAAATTATTGGTTATATTCCCTGTGCTGTACATTACATCCTTGTATCTTATTTATTTTACACCTATTGGTTGGAACTCTTAATCCTCTTCCCCTATCGTGCCCCTCCCCCACCCCTCTCCCCACTGGTAACCACTAGTTTGTTCTCTGCATCTATGAGTCTCTTTCTGTTTTGTCATAGTCATTCACTTGTTTATTTTCTAGATTTCACATATAAGTGAAAACATGCAGTATTTGTTTTTTCTCTGTCTGGCTAACTTCACTAAGCTTAATACCCTCCAGGTCCATTCATGTTGTTGCAAATGGAAACATGTCATTCTTTTTTATGGCTGAGTAATATTCCATTGTTTATATATACAACATCTTCCTTATCCATTTTTCTGTTGATGGACACTTATGTGGCTCCAATATCTCGACTACTGTAAATAATGCTGCTATGAACATTAGGTTGCATGTATCTTTTCAAATTAGTGTTTTTATTTTCTTTGGATATATACCCAGAAATGGAATTGCTGGATATGGTAGCTCAATTTTTTTAATTTTTTGAGGAAGCTCCATCATGTTTTCCATAGTGGCTGCACCAATTATTGACAGGTAAGAACTTATAAATGCCATCTTATTTTTTTCTGGTTGTTTCGTAGCTGCCTTCTTTCTTTCTTGCTGCCTTCCTTTGTAAATTTTTGATTTTTTGTAATGTTATGCTATGATTCACTTCTCTTTATCTTTTGTGAATCTGTAGGTTTTTGCTTTGTGGTTACCATGAGGCAAACATGAAACATTTTATAGATATAACTATATTTTATGCTAACTCCTTAACTTATATCTCATTCAAAAACTCTACTCTTTTATTCCTCCCTTTTATGTTTTTGATGTTAAAATTTACATCTTTTTAATATTATGTGTCCATAACAAAATATTGTAGATTTAGCTATTTTTATTGCCTTTGTCTTTTAACCTTTATAGTAAAGTAGCTAACACACTACCATATTACAGTATTAGAGTATTCTGAATCTGACTATATGCTTACTTTTACCAATGTGTTGTATATTTTCATATGTTTTCATGTTAATAAGTAGCATCCTTCTGTTTCAGCTTGAAGAAGTTGTTTTAGCATTTCTTGTAAGAGAGGTTTAATGGTGATGAACTCTCTCAGCTTTTGTTAGGGAAAGTCCTTATCTCACCTTCATTTCTGAAGACAACTTTTCTGGGCTATGTATTCTTGATTGGCAGTTTCTTTCTTTCTGTCTTTTGAATATATCATCCCATTATTTTCTGGCCTGCAAGGTCTCCACTGAGGAATCCAGTAATAGCCTTATGGGGTTCTCTTGTATAAGAGATTTTTTTTTCTCTTGCTGCTTTTTAAATTCTGTCATCCATTTTAAACAGTTTTATTATAATGTGTCTTGGAGAAGATTGCTTTAGATTGAAATTTTGGGTTAACTTATTAGCTTCATGAACTTGGATATCAAAATCTCTCTCGAGGTTTGGGAAGTTCTCAGGCTTTATTTCTTTAAATAAGCTTTCTATCCCTTTCTCCCTCTCTTCTCTTTCTGGGACTCCAATGATGCACACATTGTTTCTCTTAATGGTGTCCTGTAAGTCCCATAGGCTTTTTATTCCTTTTCATCCTTTTTTCTTTTTGCTCCTCTGATTGGGTAATTTCAATTTATCTTCCTTCTAGCTCTCTGATTCTTTCTTCTGCTTGCTTTAGTTGCTGTTGAAGGTCTCTAGTGAATTCTTCAGTTCAGTCATTGTACTATTTAGCTCCAAAATTTCTGTTTAGCTCTTTTTAATGTTCTCTATTTCTTTGTTTAACTTCTTGCTTTGTTCTAATATTGTTTTCCTGGTATCACTAAATTGTTTATCTGTGTTTTCTTGTAGCTCTCTGAGCGTCTTTAGAAGAGTTATTTTGAATTATTTGTTGGGCAATTCCTGGATCTCCATTTCTTTGGTGTCAGTTACTGGAGGATTACTGTATTCCTTTGCTGGAGTCATGTTTCCCTGATTCTTTCTTATCTTTATAGATTTGTGTAAGTGTCTGTGCATTTGAAGAAACAGTCATCTCTTCCAGATTTTATGAACTGACTTCCATAAGGGAAGGCTTTTACTTGTGGGTGGAGGCATGCTGGAGCATATTGTGACCCCAGTCTAGTGGTTCAGGGTGCCAAGTGTGGGAGCATAAAATGGCACTTGGGTCTCTGTGTATGTGACCTCTCTTTGGCTCAGGCCATGGGGTCTGGAGGATCAACGGTATGTGGTCCTTGGCAAGCACTGCAGGATGTCCATAGTAGCTGCAAGGGCTTTTGGGGTCCTCAGCAGTACCTTCAATTCTAGGCAGCAACAGTGGTGGCTGGGGAGAATGGTGTACACACAGTCAACTGCAGGGGCTAGTTGCAGGTGCCTGTGTAGTGTCAGGGACTAGATGCAGACACATGTATTGGTGGGAGCCAGAGCATGCAGAAAGGGCCAGGGCCAACTATGGGCTCACTGGCAGCTGCAGCATCCCTGGCTGTCAGTGTGCTCTCCTGTGGCTGCACAGTGTCCCCAGGGCATGTGCATGCTCATGGGGGACAGTGATAAGAATCAGGCTGGGAGCATGCAGGTGCACAGCTGGAGAATTTAGCCCTGAGCACACACACAGTGCTGGGGTCATCTGCATGGGTGTAGGCCAGGGTCTTACATTCGTACAGCCACAGAGCCTTGGGCTGTCTGCCATTGCAGTTCTCAGGTTCTGGGGGCAGAAGGAGAAAGGAGAGACAGACTCAGGTGTCAACAAACACAAATACCTATGGGCCAAACACTGGAAAAATCTGCAGGGGGCCCATAGCAGCTGTCCTGGCTGCTTACTTCTTCCGTGGCAGAATGTTTTGGGTTTATCTGCAGGGCAAGTCACTGTGAACCACAATTGCTCCCACAGCATGGCTGCTATTAGTAGTTCCTGCTTTTCTTCCTTGTTCCTAGCGGTCTCTATACATCTCAGCTTTGCCAGTCTGAGTTGGGTGAAACCGAAGTAGGACCTTTGTATGGTGCTCTGAAAGGCTAGGAAAGCTGGTGCTCACTTCCCTCTTCTTTCCCAGGCCAGGGGAACTCTTACTGGTGAAGAAATTCCCTCTTGGCTCTGAGCCAGCATCCCCACCCCTCTCCCACCCCCATGCTGACTTGGGAGATGGGATGATGCAGGCAAAGGAAGCTGTCTTCCTTCTCTTCTTCTGTGGTTATTCTCAGGTTTTCCTTTCACTTTGTTGCAGAATATCTCTAAGTGGACTCCAGAGCTCTCCCAGAGCTGTTTATGTTAGATAGCTGTCTAATTGTCAATCTTTGTGGGGTCACGGAAGCTAGTGTCTTCTACACCACCATTTTTGTGACACCACTTGGTTTTTATATTTTTTAATTGTTGGGGGAAAATAGAAACCTTTCATGACATGTGAAATCATATAAAATTCAAATTTTAAAGTTTTATTGGACACAGCTATGCCCTTTCATTGACATACTATTTATGGCTGCTTTCAAGTTACCACAACAGAGATCATATCTGTGACAGAGATCATATGGCCTGAAAAGCCTGAAGTATTTACTCTCTGGATCTTTTCAGAAAAGTCTTGCTCACCTCTGACAAAGGATGAAGTCCAAACTTTGTGAATAAAAAGTATTCACCACAAGACTTGTCACACAGGGGTTCCCAGTCAGGGATGCTAATGAATCCCATCCCAGCAGCTCACCTGCCCCAGCCATGCTCTCCCTTGAGCATCTCCACTCTCCACATTAATCCCAGCTCCACCCCATTTCCCATTCATTGAAAATCTTCTCCACTAAGACCTCCTGGTTCCTCCCAAACCAAACCCACCCCCAGCTGTACTTCCAATAACATTTTGTTTAGAGCTGTTTGTAGCTGCTTACATTCTGCTTCACATGATTATTATCTATTATTGTGTGTACATATCTGTGAACTCCCTGAGAAAGGGGTAAAGTGTCCTCCAAATCCTGGCAGTGATCCTGGCATATAGTATCAAGCTGCAGTGCCCAGGAAATGGATGTTGAATGTCTGGGTGGAAGGGTGGATGGTTAGGTGAATGGGTGGATGGGTGGATGGATGGGTGAATTAATGGATGGATGGATGGATGGATGGATGGATGGATGGATGGATGGTGTTAGAGAAATCAAACCTGAGTTCCTTGAGTACAACTAGAAGACCCTTGCACAATCCTCAGGGAACATTCCTGGCATTTTACTCACACATTTTTATCTCCCATCAACGAGCTGGAGATGAGTCTCACTGGCCTTCTAGGAGTCCCAAGCTACTCTAAGAGGTCTCCCCCAATTCTTACCATCCTCAGGCTGCTGGATAATGATAGCAGTGGTGGGGACTCGGGACCAGGGTGATAAGGAAGAAGATGTAGGAAGTAACTCATCCCATTAGTTGCTATCTGTCCTTCCACATGGGTTCCTCGAGCTTTTGGGGTGCCACCCAAACTTAATTAATTAAAGGCTGATCATCATAATACCCACTTTTGTAGAAAGCATCACAATCCAGGGGCAAATGACCAAGGATTAGGCAGAAACAGAATGGAAAGGTGCTGAGGGAGGGAAGAGGGCTCCTAGGGTTCTGAGTTAGGAGCTTCTCAGCCAGATGTGTAAAAGCAAAAGACTTCAAGTTCACTGGGCCAAGTGGTCCCCTAAAGCTGTGGAACAGTGTCAACCTTCTCCAATTTCCTCCCCACACTGTACTTGATCTGAAAGCAGAGAAGATGGAACTTAAGAGTAATAGTTGAGAAGACTAAGGAGCTGTGTTTTATTGAAACTCTTGTCTAAGAATAACTATCACCATGTCTTGTATTGAGCACCATCTGTCTGTCTGGCATGTATTTGCTCTCTCTCTCAACAACACCTATGCAAGGAAGCTATGCTTATCTCCACGTTGAGCCCAGGAAGGTTGAATGACCCAGGTCAGACACATGCTCCAATACCTGACCCTTCCTCCAGCAGGTCACCCAACATCAGTGGTTCAGCCCCTGTTTGGTCCCACAAGAAATCAGGTGGAAGACAAAATGCTCTGATCATTAATCAAGCCAAGGGCTCCTATTGGGGAATTCCCCAGGCCATGACTGTCTGTACATTGCTACTTACACTCCTTAGCAGCTACCGCCAACCATATGAGCCTATTTACTTAAATGAGGTTGAAAAATAAAGGCAAATGTGCTCTGTTGGTAAGGAGGTATTAATCACCCAATTGTCACGTTGGCCCAGAATGTGCTTGCTGACGTCTGAGCTGCCCAGGGAAGGCGTTTGACCCAACAAGAAGTAATGCAGCAGGCAGCTGGGTCTGTAGTCAGGCCTCGTGGAACCCTACAGCTGCCCTACTCACTCTTGACTCCTGCGCTGGAAGCTAATTATTTTTATAAAAGCTGTATTGAAATATAATTTATATACCATAAAATTTACCCTTTTAAAGTGGACAATTCTATGGTTTTTAGTGTATTCATAGAATTGTGCAACTTTCACCTAGTTAGTTGTTCTAATTTTAGAATATTTTCATCCTCTCTAAAAGGAACCTATCTGTTAGCAATCATTTCCCATTTTCTCTTCTCCCCAGTTTGTGGCAACCACCAATCTATTTTCTGTCTCTACAGGTTTTCCTATTTTGGACATCTCATAGAAATAGAATTACACACTATATGGTCTTTTGTGGCCAACTTTCATCAGTTAGCATAATGTTTGCAAGGTTCATTCATGGTGTTGCATGTATCACTATTTCATTCCTTTTTATGACTGAATAATAATTCTACTCCATGGACATGCCCAATTTTATTTAACCATTCATAAGCTGGCAGACATTTGAATTGTTTTCACTTTTTGATTATTATGAAAGATGTTGCTATAAATATTCATGTACAAGTATTTTTTGAAAGTATGTCTTCATTTTTCTTAGGTTTATACCTAGCAGTTGAATTTCTAGACCATATGGGAATTCTATGTTTAACATTTTGAGGAACTGCCAAACTGTGTTCCAAAACAGCTGCACCATTGTACATTTCCACTAGTGATGTATGAAGGTTCCAGTATCTCCACATCCTTGCTGACACTTGTTATTGGAGCCATTCTAGTGGGTATGAAATGGTATCTCCTTGTAGTTTTGATTAGCATTTTCCTTATGACTAATGATGTCAAGCATCTTTTCATGTGCTTATTGGTCACTTGAAGAAACTTCTATTAAAATCTTTGCCCTTTTTAAATTGGGATTTTGTCTTTTTATTGTAGTTCTTTATATAGTTTAAATACTAGACCCTCACCAGGTATGTATTTTGCAAATATTTTCTCTCATTCTTCAAGTTGTCTTTTCAGTTTTTTGATAATAGTCTTTGACCGACTGTTCTTTTTTTTTTTTTGCGGTATGCGGGCCTCTCACTGTTGTGGCCTCTCCCGTTGCGGAGCACAGGCTCCGGACAGGCAGGCTCAGCAGCCATGGCTCACGGGCCCAGCCACTCTGCGGCATGTGGGATCTTCCCAGACCGGGGCACGAACCCATGTCCCCTGCATCAGCAGGCAGGCTCTCAACCACTGTGCCACCAGGGAAGCCCTTTGATAATAGTCTTTGAAACGCAAAAGTTTCTCATATGAATGACATCCAATTTATCTATTTTTTCTTTTATCATTATGCCTTTGTTGTCATATATAAGAAGCCATTACCTAACTCAGATTCATGAAAATTTACTGCTATTCTTTCTTCTAAGAGTTTTATAGTTTTAGTTCTTGCATTTATGTCTATGATCCATTTAGCATTAAGTTTTACATATGATATGAGGTAGGAGCCCAATTTCTTTCTTTTGCATGTGAATATCCAGTTGTCCCAGCACTATATGTTGAAAAAGATATTCTTTTTCCCACTGAATTATCTTGGCATACTTGTCAAAAATCAATTGACCATTGGGAACACTCAAGCCCTGTTGGTAAATTGGTACAACTACTGTGGAAAACAGTATGGAGCTTCCTCAAAGAATTAAAAATAGAACTGCCATATGATCCAGGAATTTCACTTCTGGGTATTTATCTGAAGAAAACAAAAAACACTAATTTGAAAAGATATATGCACCTCACTGTTCATTGTAGCATTATTTACAATAGCCAAGATATGGAAACAACCTACATGTCCATTGGTAGATGAATGGATGAAGAAGATGTGAATACTATTCAACCATAAAAAAGAATGAAATCTTGCCATTTGCAACAACATGGATGTACCTAGAGGGTATCATACTAATGAAATAAGTCAGAGAGAGAAACACAAATACCATAAAATTTCACTTATATGTGCAATCTAAAAAAACAAGTGAACAAACGTAGCAAAACAGAAACAGTGTCATAGATACAAAGAACAAACTGGTGGTTGCCAGAGGGGAGGGAGGATTAAAAGTACAAACTTCCAGTTATTAAATGAGTAAGTCACAGCAGTGTAACTTATGGCATGGGAAATACAGCCCATAATATAGTAATAACTTTTTATGGTGACAGCTGTAACCAGACTTATCATGGTGATCATTTTGTAATGTATAGAAATATTAAATCACTATGTTGTACACCTGAAACTATGATAATATTGTAAGTAAATTATACTTCAATAAAAAAATCAATAAAATTATACTTCAATAAAAAACCAGTTGACCACAAATTAAGGTTTATTTCAGTTTGATTCCATCTACCCACGTATCTCTCCTTATACCAGTACCATGCTGTCTTGATTACCATAGCTTTATACTAAGTTTTGGAATGACACAGCATGAGTCCTCCACATTTGTTATTCTTTTTCCGGATTATTTTGACTGTTCTGGGTCCTTGAATTTCTATATGAACTTTAGGATCAGCATGTCATTTTCTGCCAAGAAAAAAATGTTAGCTGAGATATTGATAGTGATTATGTTGAATCTGTAGATCATTTGGGGGAGTATACCATCTTAATGATCTTAAATGTTCCAATCCATGAACATAGTTTCCATTTATTGAGGTCTTTTATTTCTTTCAACAATGTTTTGTAGTTAGTGCACAAGTCTTGCACTTCCTTTGTTAAATTTATCTTCAAGTATTTTCTTCGTTTTGATGCTGGGCAGCTAATTTAAAAGGAAGGGAAGCAGGTAGAGACAAAATGATTCTCCAAGGTCCAAGATGTAAAAGAAAGGAGAAGGGAAAAGATTCATTTCTACTGTCATCATTGGACCTTCATGATGCAGACCAGCCATAGTTTGGATGCTGGAATTCAGATTGTCTGTACCCCCTTCCTCCCCTCACAACTCACCATTTTCTCAGGGAATGGGAGGTGGGTGTCAGTTACCTGTGTCCTCTACCATAAGATTTATGATTTCACTCTCAAGCCAGGAGATGGGAACTGCAATGTGAATGACATGAGTAATTGTTTGATCTTTTAAAGAACATTTTAACTCCCTACCACCATATACAAAAATAAACTCAAAATGGATTAAAGACCTAAAGGTAAGGTCAGACACTATAAAACTCTTAGAGGAAAACATAGGCAGAACACTCTATGACATAAATCACAGCAAGATCCTTTTTGACCCTCTCCCTAGAGAAATGGAAAGAAAAACAAAAATAAACAAATGGGACCTAATGAAACTTAAAAGCTTTTGTACAGAAAAGGAGACCATAAACAAGATGAAAAGACAACCCTCAGAATGGGAGAAACTATTTGCAAATGAAGCAAATGACAAAGGATTAATCTCCAAAATATACAAGCAGCTCATGCAGCTCAATATCAAAAAAATAAACAACCCAATCCAAAAATGGGCAGAAGACCTAAATAGACATTTCTCCAAAGAAGATATACAGATTGCCAACAAACACAAAAAAACTAAAAATAGAACTACCATATGACCCAGCAATCCCACTACTGGGCATATACCCTGAGAAAACCATAATTCAAAAAGAGTCATGTACCACAATGTTCACTGCAGCTCTATTTACAATAGCCAGGACATGGAAGCAACCTAAGTGTCCATCAACAGATGAATGGATAAAGAAAATGTGGTACATATATACAATGGAATATTACTCAGCCATAACAAGAAACAAAATTGAGTTATTTGTAGTGAGGTGGGTGGACCTAGAGTCTGTCATACAGAGTGAAGTAAGTCAGAAAGAGAAAAACAAATACCATATGCTAACACATATATATGGAATCTAAAACAAAAATGGTTCTGAAGACAAGGGACAGGACAGGAATAAAGACGCAGATGTAGAGAAAGGACTTGAGGACACGGGGAGGGGGAAGGGTAAGCTGGGACGAAGTGAGAGAGTGGCATTGACATACATACACTACCAAATGTAAAATATATAGCTAGTGGGAAGCAGCTGCATAGCACAGGGAGATCAGCTCCATGCTTTGTGACCACCTAGAGGGGTTGGGTTAGGGAAGGTGGGAGGGAGATGCAAGAGGGAGGGGATATGGGGATATATGTATACATATAGCTAATTCACTTTGTTATACAGCCAAAACTAACACAATATTGTAAAGCAATTATACTCCAATAAAGATGTTGAAAAAAAAAGATATACAAGGTGAAAAAGTAAATAAAGAACATTTTAATTCCATTTCTTCATCATCTGATGTATTCTAAGTGCCTTGTCTGTGTCAGGAGCTGATGACACAGCAAGTAACTTACAAGTTAGCCCCTGCTCCAGGGGGCTTATAAACGTGGGAAGACCACCACACGGACGGTGATATTCAGGGCAGAAAGTGATTCGGTGGAGGAGAGTACCCAGGGGTCCTGGATGCTCAGAAGGGCACCGTCTGTGACACCCTTCAGGAGAAGTTCCCGAAGGGTGAGGGCAAGGGCACTGGAAGCAGGCACCGGGAGAGCAGCTCAGGAGCAGAAGCGTGGAGAATGGAGCAGGCATGGAAGGTGGGGATAAGAAGTCTCAAGGGGTTCAGTGCAGAGGAGACAGACACATGGGGCTGAGCAGACAGACACATGGGGCGGAGCGCAGACAGTGTGGTCAGAGGGTCCCATTGTCTTTGCTCCAGCAGAGCATCTCCTGCCTGCTTTCCTGAGGGGGTGGTGCCTGCATGTTCCCTGAAACCTCATCCTGGGGTGGAGGGGATGATCGACTATGCATACCTCAGAGTGAAAAACTGATAAAACTTCCACAAGATAGGACTTTTAAAGAGAATTTTGTTTATTTAGTACTATTTAAAGGTACCAAAGCATATAAAGACCACACAATGGATACCCATGTGCCCAGACACTAGCTTAAAAATAAAACTGCTCCTGTATACTGCTCCCCAATCACCAACACCTCCTTCCACCCAGAAGTAACCACTTTCCTGAATTTGGTATTTGTTTTTGGCCCCATGCATCCCTTCATACTTTGTCTCAATACACATGAATGCTTACACTATATTCAGTCCTTGTTGGCTGGCAGTTTTTATATGGCATCATTCTGTAGAGAACCTCGTGTAACTTGCTTTTCTCAGAGTTTGAAGTCTCTGATACTCATCTACACTAAGTGCACTTCTGGTGCATATATTTCCTCACTCTGTACTATCCCACTGTTAGAGTATCCCACAGTTCGTTGTTTCTGGGTCTTTAATTTGCTGACAATTTTTGGCTCTTCCAAGTGCTGCCATGTATCATCTTGGCTTGTGTCTCCTGAATTACAGACAACATTTCCTCCAGGGAAGAGGTTTTCAAACTGATCTGCAGGAAAAAGTGATTTTATATTGTAACTCTGTACACATATTTTTACAAGAGTTCTAGAAAATAATGCTTGCCCTACCTGGAGTGTACTCTCAGTATTTTCGTTCTATTTCATTTCTTAATGCCGACCTTGACCCGTTGAACTAGGTTTATGGCTCACAATGACTCCCATCAGCTGAGAAAGGCCCTATTCCCACCTCTCTATTTATTGGACGGGAAATGCTGGGTGTAGGAAGTGCACCCCTCACTTCACCACGTCTGCCAAGTTGTTCTCCTCTTGGCAGTGACAGACCCTGCCTCCAACAGAGAGCAGGACTTTCCATATTGCCAGAAACTTTCATATTGGGCCATCTGGTGAGTATAAAATAGCATTTCACTGTGATTTCATTTGGCATTTCCCTAATGAAAATGCCCAATGACTAACGAGGCAAAGCATCTTTTCATGAGCTTCTGGACCATCCACACTTGCTCTTCTGTGAAATGCCTTTTCATACCTTCTACCCATTTTCCTATACTTTTCTTACTGATTGGTGCAACTTCATTATGCATTCTGTATACTAATCTATTATTTTCTTCCCTGTCTTGTTTCTATCGCTGATTTTTGGTGGTGGTGTCAAATTCTTATATGATTTGTCACAACAAATTCATAAATATTGCCTTGTGCCTGCTGGATCCACCCCCTACCTGGAAAGCAAATTCCAGTCCTCAGTGAGATTTTTTTTAAAAAAGGAAAAAGAAAAGCCCACAGGAGAAACCCCATGTGTTTCCCTGGCAGGAAGGTGACTGAGGAGCCCAAGTCATGGTAAGGATGTCATGAGCACAGACTGCGCCCCACCCCAACCCCCAGCAGGCCAGACACACCTGTAGGTAGGCCTGAATCCTGCACAGTCCAGTTCCCTGAACCCGCTGGTGGACCTGCACATAATGCACGTAATGCATTGTTGGTCTCTCAGCCATTTCTCATGCAACACAAGGTCATTCCGAGGTGGCCCAAGGGCATGCAGTCTGGCAGACAGACAGTAAGCACGGACCATAAGTCCAGTTGTGCAGTTGTGCTGCCTCCCCAGACATCCTCCACATTCTCTGGGGTCACCCCTGGCAGGAGCATCAAGAAAACAGCCTAGGCTATGGGAGACTATGTGCTATTCCTTTTAGAGCCCCAAGAGGGAGATGTGGGCCAGTAGAAGTGAAAGGAGCCTCCATTTAACATTGGATTGAGGAGGGAGGGATGCCAAGGTCAGGTGGAGGCCAGACGAGGCCCTTTGTCACTGCCCCTGGTGATTTTGCCTCCCAATCTATTCTGGCCCAAGGGACGGGATGACCTTGCTGGATAGAACAGAAATATATATGTTCTACCGCATTCTGGAAGCTGTGTGCTTGCGACAGCCCCTTCTGGGAGTAAGTCAGCCAAGCTGATAGTCATACCACTTAGAAATCAGCAATTCTGAAATCCACATGCAAGAACTTAGGCCCCCCCACCTCCCCCAAACATGTGTGCATGGTCATGAGATTGGGAAAGTTGGTGCAGGCAGGAGGGGTCCTCTGGTTGTGGTGTCACTGAGGGATGGGGTTGTCCACATGGACCAACTGACATTTCAGTGCTGGGCACAGAGCAGGACTATGACAGTGCCTCATCAGACATTTAAATTTTTAGTAATGGTTCCACCACAACAGACAGAAAATAGGGAAGGGCCATCTTGCTATGACCAAGGCCACCCTCACTCTACTCCAGCTGATATTGCCACAACTCCGAGTGTCCCTGGAAGGATATGTCAGAGCCAAGTATACCCTGGCCACCAGCTCCAGCACACTAGCCCTGGGATTGTTAAGACACACTTGCTTCCTCCCCAAGTATCTTACTGGGACAGAGATCATGCCACTGCTCTGCCACTCACAGTGCCTTCTGCGATGGAGTCACAGGGATGGGGAGCTTCCAGACAGCTACTCTCTCACTCTGCACTTGCCAATGACTGCACACCTCCCTCTTTAGAAAAGGACAAGCTGAGTCTCATTTCTGTATCTCCAAAAGAGTATGACAACATGGAATGGGACTTTGACTGAGTTTTGGCTGAGAACACACCCAAAGGTGCTAACCACACCTCCCCTGGTCTCCAGTCATCAGTGCCATGCCCATCTTCAGGCCTGCACCTCAGCATAACCCTGGAAAGAGACCTGTCAGTAGGAGACAGGCTCCCAGGTTTAGGAGGAGGCCGCCTGAGCTCCTGCACTCACAGACCCATTCCTGTTGCAAGAACAGACACATAACATTCCTGAAAGAGATGGGCAGCACCCCAGATCTGAAGGATGTGGATGGGTCCCCCCTGGAGAAGCCAGGAAGAGAATGGAGAAGGGCTGGTGGCTGGCAGGATTGGGCAGAGGAAAAGCTGTATGTACAGAAAGTGGAGAGGCAAAGATATGTGAATTTTCCCAAAGGCAAGTGACACTGACTCCCAAGGTATCAGGTGTGAGTCATCCTAAAAGGACCCTGCCTAAGAGGGCAGACTGTCAGATGAAGTGCCCCTGGGGTCACAGCAAGGCTAGGAGCTGAGAAGAAGAAAGAAGTCAACCAGAAAATGTGGGATCCAATTAAGGGAATGTGCAGAGAGGCAGTCCCTCTACATCCTCAAAGAATACCACAGATACCTCGCTCCCTTATCACCCACTTCCTACCTCATGGCAAGGTCACTGTTAGAAATGACAAAGGACAGCCTATAGAGAAGCACCACCAGCATCTGCTAAACAGAAGCACCTAGGATTTTCTCCCTCATCTTATTCCCCATATGTACGTCCTCCCTCACCTGCACTAGCCTGGATGGATCAATTCTTGAAGGGCATGAAGGCACAGATCCATGCCCCCTTCTCAGCCTGGCCTGTGCCGGTGAGGGCAGGAGCTTTGGCTGGACAACAGGATGCACTTTCATATTTCCATTTAAACTAGACTTCGCTTCTTTGTGTGTTTTATTTTCTCAACTTTTATAATGGTTTTCAAACATACAGACAAGCTGGGATAATTGTACAGTAAGATCAGGATATCCTCCTCTTTCAATGAGGTGAAAGACTTGTATACTAAAAATTACAAAACATTTCTGAAAGAAATTTTGAAAGACATAAATAAATGGAAAGACGACCCATGTCCATGGATTGGAAGAAATATAATTATTAAGATGACACAGTTACCAAAAGTGATCAATTATTCAATGGAATCCCTATCAAAAGTCCAAGAACGTTTTTTGCAGAGATGGAAAAGTAGATCCTCAAATTCAAACGGAATTGCAACGGCACTGAGCAGTCAAAACAATCTTGAAAAAGGAGAATAAAGTTGGAGGACTTACATTTCCCAATTTCAGAACTTACCATAAAGCTACAGTAATCAAAACAGTGTGGTACTGGCATAAGGATAAACCTACAGATCAATGGAATAGAATTGAGAGTCCAGAAATAAATCTACATATATATGGCCAACAGATTTTCAACAAGGGTGCAAGTCTATTCAATGGGGAAAGAATAGTGTCGTCAACAAATGGTGCTGGGATAACTAGATATCTACATGCAAAACTATGAAGTTGGACCCCTACCTCATACCATTTACAAAAATTTATTCAAAATAGATCAACAATGTAAATATAAGAGATAAAACCATAAAACTCTTGGAAGAAAACATTTAAATCTCCACGACCTTGGGTTTGGCAATGGATCTTTAGATATTAAATCCAAAGAAAAAAAACAGACAAATTGAACATTATCAAAATTAAGAACGTTTGTGCAACAAATGATATTATTAAGGAAGGAAAAAGAAAACTGTCAGAACAGAAGAAAATATTTATAAATCGTATATATGATAAACAGCTCAATATACATAAAGAATTCTTACAACTCAATGACAAAAAGACAAACAACTCAATTTAAAAATGGACAAAGGACTTGAAGGACATTTCTGCAAAGAAGATATACAAATGGGCAACAAGCATATAAAACACGCTCAACATCATTAGTCCCTAGGGAAATACAAATCAAAACCACAATGAGATATCACTTCATACCTACTAGGATGACTATAATTTTTTTAAAAGGAAAATAAATGTTTCAAGGATCTGGGGAAATTGGAACCCTCATACAACTGCTAGTGAGAATGCAAAACGGTGCAGCTGCTGTGGAGATCAGTTTGATGGTTCCTCAAGAAAGTTAAACATAGAATTAACATATGAAGCAGAAATTTCTTTCCTAAGTACAGTCAGCCCTCCATATCTGTGGGTTCCACATCCACAGATTCAGACAAGAGTGATTATAAATATTTAGGGAAAAAATTCCAGAAAGTTCCAAAAAACTTTCAAAACTTGGCTTTGTGACAGGCCAGCAACTCTTCACACAGCACTCACATTGTATTAGGTATTACAAGTCATCTAGAGATGATTTAAAGTATAAAAGTGTTTATCCATGGGTTATATGCAAATACTACACCATTTTATATAAGGGTCTGGAGCATCCACAGATTTTAGTATCCATGGCGGATCCTGGAACAAATCCCCTGTGGATAGAGAGGAATGACTATATATACCCAAAAGAATTAAAAACAGGGACTCAAATAGACACTTGCACACAGTGTGCATTGCAGCATTATTCACAATAGTAAAAAGGTGGAGACAAGCCAAGTATCTATTAACAGATGAAATGATAAACAAATGTGGTAAATACATACAATGGGATATTATTCAGTCATAAGAACAAATGAAATTCTGAGACATGGATGAACCTTGAATACATTATGTCAGGTAAAATAAGCTGGATACAAAAGAACAATTATTGTAGGATTCTACTTATATGAAATATCTAGAATAGGCAAATCATAGAGGCAGTAGGTAAATTAGAGGTTACCAGGGGCTCTGGGAAGTGGGAAATGAGTTATTGCTTAATGGGTACAGAGTTTCTGTTTTGGGGTGATGAAAAGTTTTGGAAATAGATAGTGATAAGGGTGGCACAAAATTGTGGATGTAATTAATAGCACCAAATTGTACACTTAAAATGGTGAATTTTATGTTATATGTATTCTACCACAATAAAAAATATTAAAGCTAATTGGTGGTCTCCAGGTGTGAAATGGGAGAGAATGATGACCGGGACTAGAAACCTACAGGGTCAGAGCTCGTTACCCTGCTAGGCCAGAGGGGAACCCGTCGGCATACCAGGGTCCACTTACTCTCACACAGGAGCTTCCTTGCTGCAATATAGCAGTCATGGATCTGGAGTGGGTGGAGATATGGGGCCACAGGGAGGCTTGTGCAGAGGTGACAGGGCACAGCTCTACCTTGCTACCTTCTCTTTCCACTGTGGAAATCTTGTTCCCACTTGTCTCCAGCTTTATTCCAAGTCATGCTTGGGAAGTGCTGAGCCTGTATCTGGGAGCGCCTCCAAACTAGGCCATAGCTGGGTGCACTGTGAAGAGGCTGACTTACGGTATTGTGATTTTATCTGTCTGTGAATAATACAAATCTTCTCATTCCCCTTTCCTTCCCTACCAACTTATCCACCTTGCTATATTGCAGCAAGGAAGCTCCTGTGTGAGAGTAAGTAGACCCTGGTGTGCTGATGGGTTCCCCTCTGGCCTAGCAGGGTAAAGAGCTTTGATCCTGTAGGTTTCTAGTCCCAGTCATCATTCTCTCCCATTTCACACCTGGAGATTTTGATATGTTTCAGAGAGATAAGGGAATGTTGGGGATGGGGTGGTGGAATGCAGGTGTTTCATCAAGGTGACCATCAAGGTATTCAGGATGGCATGAGCTAGAACAGGAATGAGAGGGTGGTATCCAAAGGGGAGTTGGAGAGCAGTCCCATCACAGGGACTGGAAGGGGGAACTCCGTGTGGGGCTCTGCATGCAGCCTTTGTAGTGCAGGCAGAACCCTGTGACTTGGGCAGCCTTAGGGACAATGCTCAGGCAAACACGATACAGAAGAGCAAATCCTGCAGAAGACCTGTCCACAGAGTCTGCACTTGCAGGGAACTGTGCAGCACAACACATTCTCACAATATGGCCTGGGTGAGCTTTGGGGTCCTAATGTAGCCCAGGCAGAGCAAGGCGGCCAGGAAAAAGATGGCCAACAATTCCTCAACCCCTGGCGAGCAAACACACATATTACCTACACTGTACAGTCATTCTCACACCTACATTTCCCAAAACAGCACTCACTTATCACAGCTGTGGTGGTCTGGAATAAAGCTCATGGGGAAAAGGAATTTTGTTCTAGTTTGCCATTTTTAAAAAGCAAATTCACAACCCTTTGAATTTTTAGTCATACAAGTTAAAGCATCAAAAAGGACATATGCCCTGGACTCGGAACCACTGCCACCACTGCCGCCATCATCACTAACGCCCAGCATTTCAAAACTTATTAAAAAACTACAGTAATAAAGACAGTATGCTACTGGCATGAGAATAGACATACATATTAATGGAACTGAATGGAAAGTCTAGAGATAAATCCTTACATTTAGGGGCAATTGATCAACAAGAGTACCTGGGCAGTTCAATAGGGAAAGAATAACCTTTTCAATAAATGGTGCCAGGACAACTGGATATTTACTTGCAAAAGAATAGTTACACCCCTCCCTACACATTTTACAAATATTAATTCAAATTATTCATACACCTAATTAAATGTAAGGGCTAAAACTATAATGATCTTAGAAGAAAATGTAAGAGTAAATTTTTGTGACCTTGAGTTAGGCAATGGCTGCTTAGGTATGACACCAAAAACAAAAGTGACCAAAAAAAAAAAAAAAGATGAATCAGACAATCAAAATTAAAACCTTTTATGCTTCAGAAGATACCATGAAGAAAGTGGAAAGACAACTCAAAAAATGAGAGAAAATATTTGCACAGTACAGTGTGATCCAGCAAATGAAGGAGAAATTGAGACTTTCCTGGTAAAGAAAAGCTGAGGGAGTTCATCACCATTAGACCTACCTACAAGAAATGCTGATTTCCTTCAAGTTGAAATGAAGGGATTATAGAAAGCAATATGAAAGCTCTCTGGTAAAGATAACTGCATAGAAAAATACAGAATCTTGTCGTATTGTAATGTTGGTGTGTAAATCACTTTTAATTCTGGTATAGCATTGGAGAGAAAAAAGCATAAAATTAACTCTAAGTCTACGTTAATAGATATATAATATTAAAATGTAATTTGCATGTGATAATATTTATAGTAAGAAATTTATAATAAGAAATATATATTTGGGGCTTCCCTGGTGGCACAGTGGTTGAGAGTCCGCCTGCCGATGCAGGGGACGTGGATTCGTGCCCCAGTCCGGGAGGATCCCACATGCCATGGAGTGGCTGATCCCACATGCCATGGAGTGGCCGTGGCCACTGAGCCTGTGCGTCCAGAGCCTGTGCTCCACAGCGGGAGAGGCCACAACAGTGAGAGACCTGCGTACTGCAAAAAAAAAAAAATAGAAAAAAGAAATATATATTTGACCTTAGTCACCAGTCCAGGCACAGAGATCCTAAAACCCTTGGAATTTACTTGGAGATACACCTTGGAGATAAATGTGTCTCTTCTTATATTAATGAGGTGACTTTTGGGCCACACTTAAGTATGCATGGGGGCTGGTTGCCAGGAGAACCAACCAGTGATTAAAGGGTTGGACATTCAGCCCCAAACCCCTGATCTCTGGGAGGGGAGAGGGGTTGGAGGTTAAATCAATCACTAACGGCCAAAGATTTAATTAGTCATACGTATGTAATGAGGCTTCCATAAAAACCTAAAGGGATGGGGTTTGGAGAACTTTCAGGTTGATGAACATATGGAGGTTTGGGGAGAGTAGCATGCTCAGAAAGGCCATGCCCTTTCCCCATATCTTGCCCTATGCATCCCTTCCATATGGCTGTTCCTGAGTTATATCCTTTTACAATAAATTGATGATCTAGTAAGTAAATGTTTCTCTGAGTTCTGAGAGCCACTCTATAAATTAATCAAACTGAAGAAGGGGTTTGCTGAAACTTCCAATCTATAGCCAGTGGATCAGAAGCATAGGTAAAAACCTGGGCTTGCAACTGACATCTGGAAGTGGGTTGGGAAGCCGTCTGTGAGACTGAGCCCTTAACCTGTGGGATCTGATGCTATCTCCAGGTAAACAGCGTCAGAACTGAGTTGAATTGTAGGACACCCAGCTGGTGTCTGAGAATTACTTGTCATTGTTGGTGTGGAAACCCCCCCACACACACACACACTGTAACTCGTTGCAGAATGAAGAATTTCTTGATGGTGGCATGAGGAAGAACCCAAACACACACATTGAAATTGGTGACCAGAAAACATTTTATTGCAATATTAATAACATATAGTTGGGGGAGGGGGACAGAAATGTAAAGGAGTAGAGATTTTGTATATGATTGAAGTTAAGTTGTTGTCAGCTTAAAATAGATTGTTATAACTTCAAGATGTTTTATGTAATCTCCCTGTTCACCACAAAGATAATACCTATAGAAGATACACAAAAGGAAATGAGGAAGGAAACAAAGCACATCATTGCAAACAAACAAAAATCAATGAAACAGGAAGGAAGGCAACAAGAGAGGAAATGAGATACCAAATAGCTATAAGATATACAGAAAACAATTAACAAGGTAGCAGTAGTAAGTCCTTCCTTATCACTCATTAATTTAGTGAGTTATACTCCCCAATTAAAATGATATACTGTCAGAATGGATTAAAAAGAAAAAAATATCCAGCTATGTGCTGTCTAAATGAGACTCACGTTAGATCAAATGATGCACCCAGGGTGAAAGAGAAAAGATGGAAAAAATTATTCCATGCAAATGATAAACAAAAGAGAGCAGAAGAGGCCATACTTATATCACACAAAATAGATTTTAAGTCAAAAACTGTCAAGAGACAAATAGGACATTATATAATGTTAAAAAGGACAATTCTTTAGGAAGATATAACAGTTTAACTATATATGCACCAAACACCAGAGTTCCCAAATATATGTAGCAAATATTGAGAGAATTGAAGGGAGAAATAGCAACACAATAATAGTAAAAGGATTCAATACTCCACTTTCAATAATGGATAGAAAAACCAGACCAATAAGGAAAGAGAAGACTTGAACAATACTATAAAGCAATGGACCTAACAGACACATACAGAACACTCCATCTAATACATTTTCCTCAAGGATCCATGAAACTTTATCCAAGATGGCCACATGTTAGGCCACAAAACAAGTTTTAATTTAAGAAGATTGAAATCATACCAAGTATCTTTTCTGACCACAATGCAATCAAACTAGAAATCAATAGCAGAAGGAAAACTGGGAAATTCACACATATGTGGACATTAAGCAACACATTCTTAAAGAACCAATGAGGCAAAGAAAAAATATCACAAGAAAAATTTTAAAACTATCTTGAGACAAATGAAAAATAACATCCCCAAACTTATGGGAATGCAGTTAAAGCAATACTAAGAGGGAAATCTATGGTTGTAATCAGATTAAGAAGAAATATCTCAAATCCACAACCTAATTTTACACCTCAAGAAACTAGCAAATGAAGGAAAAAACTAAATCCAAAGATAGCAGAAGGAAGGAAATAATGAAGATTAGAGTAGAAATAAGTGAAATAAAGGAGAGAAAAACAATAGAAAAAATCAACAAAACACAGTTTTTTTTTAAGATCAACAAAATTGACAAGCCCTTAGCAAATTAACCAAGGGAAAAAGAAGTCTCAAATAAAATCAGAAATGTAAGAGGGAACATTACAAGTTATACCAAAGAAATAATAAGGAATGTAAGAGACTACTATGAACAATTATACAGCAACAAATTGGATAATTTAGAAGAAATTAATAAATTCCTAGAAACATAACCCTATCAAGACTTAATCACAAAGAAATAGAAAATCTGAACAGACCTAGTAAAGAGATTGAGTCAGTAATCAAAAATCTCCCAACAAAGGAAATCTTAATACCAGATGGTTTCACTGGAGAATTCTACCAAACTTTTTTTTAATTAACACCTATTCTCCTCAAACTCTTCCAAAAAATTAAAGAAAAGTGAATACTTCCAAACCCATTCTGTGAGGTCAACATTCCCTGATATCAAAGATAGACAAAGATACTGTTAAAAAACTACAAACCAATATCCCCAATTATCATAGATACAAAAATCCTCAACAAAATACTAGCAAACTTAATTCAACAGCACCTTTAAAGGATTACACAGCATGACCAATTAAAATTTATTCCTTGGTACAAGGAGGGTTCAATAGATATGAAAACCAACCAATGTAACACACCATATTAACATAATGAAAGACCAAAAATATGACCATCTCAATAGATACAGAAGTATTTGACAAATTTCAACACCCTTCTTTTGTTTTTTTTTGTTTTGTTTTGTTTTTTTGTGGTACACGGGCCTCTCACTGCCGTGGCTTCTCCCGTTGCGGAGCACATGATCAGGATGCACAGGTTCAGCGGCCATGGCTCACAGGCCCAGCCACTCCATGGCATGTGGGATCTTCCCAGACCGGGGCACAAACTCGTGTCGCCTGCATCAGCAGGCGGACTCTCAACCACTGTGCCACCAGGGAAGCCCTCAACACAATTCTTTGATAAAAAGACTTAAAAAGTAGGAAGAGATCGAAACAAGCTCAATGTAATAAAGGCCATATCTGCAAAGCTCACAACTAAAATCATACTCAATAGTAAAAAAATGAAAGTTTTTCCTCTATGATGAGGAACAAGGCAAGTATGCCCACACTTACTGCTTCTACTGAGTATAGTACTAGAAGTCCTGGCCAGAGCAGTCAGGCAAGAAAGAGAAATAAAAGCCATCTAATTTAGAAAGGAAGAAGTCAAAATATCTCTATTTGCAGATGACATATTCTTCTATGTAGAAAACCCTGAACATTATATGTGCATACACACACACAGACACAGAGTTAAAACTAATAAATAAATTCAGCGAAGTCGTAGGACACAAAAATCCATTTCTATATAGTAACAATGAATAATCCAAAAAGGAAATTAAGAAAACAGTCCCACCTACAAAAGCATCAAAAAGAATAAAATAACTAGGAATAAATTTAACCAAGGAGGTGAAAGATTTGTAAAATGACAAAAACTACAAAACAATGGCAAAGAAATTAAAGAAGACACAAATAAATGGAAAGACATCATTTGTTCATGGATTGGAAGAATTAATATTGACACACCACTGTATTTAAAATAGAAAATGAACAAGGACTTACTGTATAGCAAAGGGAACTCTGCTCAATATTGTGTAATAACCTAAATGGGAAAACAATTTGAAAAAGAATAAATACATGTATATATATAACTCAGTCATTTGCTGTACACCTGACACTAATACAACATTGTTAATCAACTATGCTCCAATATAAAATAAATTTTTTAAAAAAAATTATCCATACCACCCAAAGGGATCTACAGATACAATGTAATGTCTCTTAAAATCCCAATAGCATTTTTTGAAATATAGGAAAAAAAATCCTAAAATTTATTGGAAACTCAAGGGGCCCCCAAAAGCCAAAATGGACTTTTAAAAAGAAGAAGAAATTTGAAGGCTTCACATGTCCTGATTTCACAAACATGTTATAAAGCTACAGCAATAAAAACAGTGTGGTACTGGAATAAGGACAGACATATAGTCTAATGGAACAAAATAGAGAGCCCAGAAATTAATCCTCACATATATGGTCAAGCGATCTTTGAAGGATGCCAAGACCACTCAACTGGGAAAATCTCTTCAACAAATGGTGTTGGGAGAACTGGATATCCACATGAAAAAGAATAAAAGTGGACCTTTACATTATACTACACACAAAAATTAACTCAAAATGGGTTAAATACCTAAACACAAGACCTCAAGCTATAAAACTGCTAGAAGAAAACATAGGGAGAAACTTTCATGACATTAGACTTGGTAATGATTTCTTGGATATGACATCCAAATCCTGTGACAAAAAAAAGAAAAAAAAAGACAAATGGAAGTACATTAAACTTAAAAACTTCTTTGCATGAAGGGAAACAACAGAGTGAAAGGATAATCTGCAAATGGGAGAATACATTTGCAAATCATGTATCTGATATATATATATATATAAATATATATATATATAAATATTCTTTATATATATAAAGAATCATACAACTCAATAGCAAAAACAAACAAATAACCTGATTTTAAAATGGATAGAGGAACTGAATAGACATTTTTCCAAAAGAGATATACAAATGGCCAACAGGTACACAAGAAAGTGGTTGACATCAAATCATCAGGGAAATGCAAGTCAAAACCACAATAAGATATCACCTTACACCCATGGCTACTATTGGTATAGTCATTGAGAATATTGGTGAGGATATGGAAAAACTGGAACACTTGTACACTGTTGGTGAGAACGTTAATAGTGCAGCCACTTTGGAAAGCAGTATGGAAGTTCCACAAAAAATTAAAAATAGAATTATCAAATGATCCAGCAAACCCACTTCTGGGTATTTATCCAAAAGAATTGAAAGTGAGATCTTAAGAGATATTTGCACACCCATGTTCATTGCAAGCATTAATCACAATAGCCAAGAGGTGGAAGTAACTCAATGTCCATTTATAGATAAATGAATAAATAAAATGTGATATATGTATGAATATATATATATTCATATATTCATATATATATATATGTATATATATATATATAATTTCCTTCTTTTTATAAGTTGAATATATATATTAGGGGAGAGGCAGCACTTCAAAAGGAGGGCCTCCCAAGTCTGGAGTTCTGGATTTTGGAGGTAAGGCCCTGAGTGAAGCTGTGTGAGTGGGGTTTAGGCCCAGCTCTTTGGAGGGGGTTATTATATATATATAGATAGATAGATATAGATATAGATAGATAGATAGATATTTAACCTTTAAGAAGAAGGAAATTTTGGATTAAGAGAGAGAAGGAAAAAGATAGCAGAGTAGAAGGATGTGAGCTCATCTTTTCTTCTGAAAACACCAAAATCACAACTAACTGCTGAACAACCACCACCAAAACAACAACAACAACAAAAAAGCACTGTAACCTACCAAGACACAGTACATCCAAAGACAAAGAAGCCACAATCACTATAAAATCCCATACCCACTGGGTGGACAACGCACAAACTGGAAAATAATTATACCATGGAAGTTATCCCACAGGAATGAAAGTCCTGAGTCCCAGGTCAGACTCCCCAGCCTGGAGGTCTGGCAAAAGGAGGAGGAGCCCCCAGAGACTATGACTATGAAGGCCAGTGGGGTTTGAGTGCAAGAATTCCACGGGACTGAGGGAAACAGAAACTCCACTCTTGGAAGGCACACACGAAGTCTCACGTGCACTAGGACCCAGGAAAAAAGCAGTGATCTCGTAAGAGACTGGGCCAGAACTACCTGCTCGTATTGGAGGGTCTCCTGTGGAGGCGAGGGGGTGACTGTGGCTCACTGCAGGGATGAAACACTGGCAGTAATAGTTCTGGGAAGTACTCACTGGCATGAGCCTTCCTGGAGGCCACCATTTTCTCACCAGGACCTGGCCCCACCAAACAGTCTGTGGGCTCCAGTGCTAGGATGACTCAGGCCAAACGGCCAACAGGACAGGAACACAGCCTCACCCACCAGCAGGCGGGCTGCTTAGAGTGTCCCTGAGCATACAGCTATCTGCTAAACACACCCATTTACACTGTCCTGCCCACCAGAGGGACAGATCCAGCTCCCCCCACCAGTGAGCAAGCACTAGTCCCTCACACCAGGAAGCCTGCATAAGCCTCTTAGACAGCCTCATCTCCCAGAGGGCAAACAGCAGAGGCAAGAAGAACTACAACTCTGCTGTAACAGAGGCTGCAATCACAGAAATTTAGACAAAATGAGACAGCTGAGGAATATGTCCCAGATGAAGGAACAAGATAAAACCCCAGAAGAACAGCAAAGTGAAGTGGAGATAGGCAATCTACCAGAAAAAAAAAAATTCAGAGTAATAACAGTGAAGATGATCCAAGATTTTGGAAAAAGAATGGAGGCACAGAACAAGAAGATAGAATATTTAGAGATAACAAGAAGATAGAATATTCTTCTAGAGACCTAGAAGAACTAAAGAACAAACAGAGATGAGCAATACAATAACTGAAATAAAAAATACACTAGAAAGGGAGGCAGAGTCAAGGTGGCACACTAGGAGGACGCAGAATTCACGTCTTCTCACAACTAGGGCACATATCAGGCACCAGTGGGAGACCACAGACACCTAAGGAGACGGAAGGAACCCCCAGTGACCAGGTAGGATGTGGAATGTGGGGGAATTGAAGGGGGAGGAAAGTTGAGGTGGGACGGGACTGGCACTCCTGAGGGGTGGCTGGGGGAGGGAAAGGGATCCCATGCCCGAAGGGGGAAATTGGGGAACCTTTGGGAGGGCAGAGGATCAAAAGAGATCATGACCAGGTTTCCCCTGCTCACTTGTGCCCCCAGGAACCTGCTGGGATCCCGGGCCCGATCCTCTGCCCACCTAGGCCCCCTTCCAGCCATGTGGGTCCTGAGGGAGTGGGAAGGAGGGAAGGGGGAGCAAAAGTAAAAGCCGGACCTCTGGGACCAGCACCCCTGAGGGGTGGCTGGGGGAGGGGAGGAGTTGCTACACCCAGTGGGACCCACCCACAGTTAGGGGTACAGCGGCGACAGGGGAGACCCTTGGGGAGATGGTGGGGGAGGGACATGAAGGAATGGAAAGGAATGGGATGAGTGTTTTTCTTGTCCACTTGAGCACTGGGAAGCCTGTTGGGCTCTCAGGACTAATCCTCTGCCCTTGTAGCCTCCCTCCTGCCATGCAGAGTACAAGCCCCACCCTTACACCCCCACCTCTACACTCAGAGACCCCCTCTGAGACCCCCTCCAACATGCTGGGCCTAAACCCCACCCACACACCCTCACTCAGGGCCTTACCTTTAAACTCCAGAACTCCAGACATTGGAGGCCCTCCTTTCGATGTGCTGTCTCTCCCTCTCCACGCAGGCCCCTCCTCAGGCTTGAATGGCACCCTGCCATGGCACACCGCACACTCAGATGTCACCCCTCCACACTGCCTAGGTCCCACCCCACCCTAAACAATGCCCCTGCCTAAGTTCCACCCCTGCATAAATTCTGCCCCCATAGTAAAGGCTTATTTTTTTTTCTCTTTTCCTATTTTAGATTGGGGTTCTGTTTTACATTGTTAATTCATGGTTCTTGATTCTTATATATTTTTATTTTTCCTAATAAATATTTCATTTTTCTAACTATATTTTATTCTTTATTCTTTGTTATTGTTCTCTCCTTTGGCTTCTTTCCCACCCCCACCCCCTTTTTCTTCTGTTGTGGTTTTCTTTTACCTTGCTGCAGTTGTTGCAATTATAGTTTTACTATTCCTAATATATTTTTTACCTTTCTAATTTTATTTTTTTTATTCTTTGATATTTTACTGTTCCATTTGTTTCCTTCCTTGTGGGTCATGCTTCCCAAGCCAGAGATTGGGCCTGAGCTCCTGTGGTGGAAGCGCTGAGTCTAAACTACTGGACTAACAGAGAACCTCAGACCCCAGGGAATATCAATTGGAGTGAGGCCTCGCGGAGGTCCTCATCTCAGCACCAAGACCCAGCTCTATACAACTGCCTGCAAACTCCAGTGCTTGGCCAGTCTCAGGCCAAACAACAAGTAAGTTAGGAATATAGCACCAACCATCAAAAAAGTAAAAATGAGACGTGCCACAGCACATGGAGCAGGGAAGTCACGCAGAGCCCTTAGCCCATGCTGAGCTGGCCGATAGCACTCCAGAGAGGCTGCAGGGAGGGGGATGTGGTGCAATGGCCATGTGGATGACAGGCTCTTGGTGCTCCAGGAAGACGTCAGGGCTGTGCCTCTGAGTTGGGAGAGCCAAGTTCAGGACACTGGTCCACAAGAGACCTCCCAGCTTTATGTAACATCAAATGGCAAAAATCTCCCAGGGATCTCCATCTCAACACCAAGACCCAGCTCCGCTCAATGACCACTAAAAAACAGTGCAGGACACCCCATGCCAAACAACTAGCAAGACAGGAACAAAACCTCATTCATTAGCACAGAGGCTGCCTAAAATCATAATAAGGCCACAGATGCCCCATATCACACCACCAGATGTGGATATGCCCACCAGAAAGAAAAGATCCAGACACATCCACCAGAACACAGGCACCAGTCCCCATCACCAGGAATCCTACACAACCCACTGAACCAAACTTAGCCACTGAGGACAGACACCAAAAACAATGGAAACTACAAACATGCAGACTGTGAAAAGGAGACCACAAACACAGTAAGTTAAGCAAAATGAGAAGACAGAGAAACACACAGCAGATGAAGGAGCAAGGCAAAAACCCACCAGATCTAACAAATGAAGTGGAAATAGGCAGTCTACCTGAAAAAGAATTCAGAATAATGATAGTAAAGGTGACCCAAAATCTTGGAAATAGAATGGAGAAATTAAAAGAAATGATTAACAAGGACCTAGAAGAAATAAAGAGCAAACAAACAATGATGAACAACACAATAAATGAAATTAAAACTTCTCTAGAAGGGATCAGTAGCAGAATAACTGAGGCAGAAGAACGGATAAGTGACCTGGAAGATAAAATAGTGGACATAACTACTGCAGAGCAGAATAAAGAAAAAAGAATGAAAAGAATTGAGGACAGTCTCAGAGACTTCTGGGACAACATTAAATGCACCAACATTCGAATTATAGGGCTCCCAGAGGAAGAAGAGAGAAATAAAGGGACTGAGAAAATATTTCAAGAGATTATAGTTGAAAATTTACCTAATATGGGAAAGGAAATTGTTAATCAAGTCCAGGAAGCACAGAGAGTTCCATACAGGATAAATCCAAGGAGAAACATGGAAAGACATATATTAATCGAACTATCAAAAATTAAATACAAACAAAAATATTAAAAGCAGCAAGGGAAAAACAACAAATAACACACAAGGGAATCCCCATAAGGTTAACAGCTGATCTTTCAATAGAAACTCTGCAAGTCAGAAGGGAGTGACAGGGCATATTTAAAGTGATGAAGGGGAAAAACCTACAACCAAGATTACTCTACCCAGCAAGGATCTAAATCAGATTTAATGGAAAAATTAAAACCTTTAGAGACAAGCAAAAGCTAAGAGAATTCAGCACCACCAAACCAGCTTCACAACAAATGCTAAAGGAACATCTCTAGGCAGGAAACACAAGAAAAGGAAAAGACCTACAATAACAAACGCAAAACAATTCATAAAATGGTAAAAGGAACATACATATGGATAATTACCTTAAATGTAAATAGATTAAATACTCCAACCAAAAGACATAGACTGGCTGAATGGATACAAAAGCAGGACCCATATATATGCTGCATACAAGAGACCCAATTCAGACCTAGGGACACATAAAGACTGAAAGTGAGGGGATGGAAAAGATATTCATGAAAATGGAAATCAAAAGAAAGCTGGAGTAGCAATTCTCATATCAGACAAAATAGACTTTAAAATAAAGACTATTACAAGAGACAAAGAAAGACACTACATAATGATCAAGGGTACAATCCAAGAAAATATAACAATTGTAAATATTTATACACCCAACATAGGAGCACCTCAATACATAAGGCAAATACTAACAGCCATAAAAGGGGAAATTGACAGTAACACATTCATAGTAGGGGACTTTAACACCTCACTTTCACCAATGGAAAGATCATCCAAAATGAAAATAAATAAGGAAACACAAGCTTTAAGTGATACATTAAACAAGATGGACTTAATTGATATTTATGAGGACATTGCAACCTAAACCAACAGAATACACATTCTTCTTAAGTGCTCATGGAACATTCTCCAGATTAGATCATATCTTGTGTCACAAATCAAGCCTTGGTAAATTTAAGAAAATTGAAATCATATCAAGTATCTTTTCTGACCACAACGCTATGAGACTAGTTATAAATTACAGGAAAAAAAATCTGTAAAAGTCACAAACACATGGAGGCTAAACAAGACACTACTAAATAACAAAGAGATCACTGAAGAAATCAAAGAGGAAATCAGAAAATACCTAGAAACAAATGACAATGAAAACACGACGACCCCAAACCTATGGGATGCAGCAAAAGCAGTTCTAAGAGGGAAGTTTATAGCAGTACAAGCCTACCTTAGAAACAAGAAACAGCTCAAATAAACAACTAACACTACACCTAAAGCAATTAGAGAAAGAAGAACAAAAATTCCCAAAAGTTAGCAGAGGGAAAGAAATCATAAAGATTAGACCAGTGATAAATAAAAAAGAAATGAAGGAAATGATAGCAAACATCAATAAAATGAAAAGCTGGTTCTCTGAGAAGATAAACAAAATTGATAAACCATTAGCCAGACTCATCAAGAAAATAAGGGAGAAGACTCAAATCAATAGAATTAGAAATGAAAAAGGAGAAGTAACAACTGACACTGCAGAAAGACAAAGGATCATGAGAAATTACCACAAGCAAATATATGCCAATAGAATGGACAACCTGGAAGAAATGGACAAGTTCTTAGAAAAGCAAAACCCTCCGAGACTGAACCAGGGAGAAATAGAAAATATGAAGAGACCAATCACAAGCACTGAAATTGAAACTGTGATTAAAACTCTTCTGACAAACAAAAGGCCATGACCAGATGGATTCACAGGCGAATTCTATCAAATATTTAGAGAAGAGCTAACACCTATCCTTCTCAAACTCTTCCAAAATATAGCAGAGGGAGGAACACTCCCAAACGCATTCTACGAGGCCACCATCACCCTGATACCAAAACCAGACAAAGATGTCACAAAGAAAGAAAATTACAGGCCAATATCACTGATGAACATAGATGCAAAAATCCTCAACAAAATACTAGCAAACAGAATCGAACAGCACATTAAAAAGATCATACACCATAATCAAGTTGGTTTTATCCCAGGAATGCAAGGATTCTTCAATATACACATATCAATCAATGTGATACACCATACTAACAAATTGAAGGAGAAAACCCATATGATTATATCAATTGATGCAGAGAAATGTTTCGAAAAAATTCAACACCGATTTATGATAAGAACACTAGCGAAAGAAGGCATAGAAGGAACTTTCCTCAACATAATAAAGGCCATATATGACAAACCCAAAGCCAACATCGTCCTCAGTGGTGAAAAACTGAAAGCATCTGCACTAATATCAGGAACAAAGCAAGGTTGCCCACTCTCACCACTCTTATTCAACATAGTTTTGCAAGTTTTAGCAACAGCAATCAGAGAAGAAAAAGGAATCCAAATTGGAAAAGAAGAAGGAAAACTCACTGTTTGCAGATGACATGATACTATACGTAGAGAATCCTAAAGATGCTACCAGAAAACTACTGGAGCTAATCAATGAATTTGGTAAAGTAGAGAATATGAAATTAACACACAGAAATCTCTTGCATTCCTATACATTAATGATGAAAAATCTGAATGTGAAATTAAGAAAACACTCCCATTTACCATTGCAACAAAAAGAATAAAATATCTAGGAACAAACCTACCTAAGGAGACAAAAGACCTGTATGCAGAAAATTATAAGACACTGATGAAAGAAACTAAGGATGATACAAATAGATGGAGAGATGTACCATGTTCTTGGATTGGAAGAGTCAACATTGTGAAAATGACTCTACTACCCAAAGCAATCTACAGATTCAATGCAATCCCTATCAAACTACCACTGACATTTTTCACAGAACTAGAACAAAAAATTTCACAATTGGTATGGAAACACAAAAGACCCCAAATAGCCAAAGCAATTTTGAGAAAGAAACTTGGAGCTGGAGGAATCAGGCTCGTGACTTCAGACTATACTACAAAGCTACAGTAATCAAGACAGTATGGTACTGGCACAAAAACAGAAAGATAGATCAATGGAACAGGATAGAAAGCCAGAGATAAACCCATGCACATATGGTCACCTTATCTTTGATAAAGGAGGCAGGAATGTACAGTGGAGAAAAGACAGCCTCTTCAATAAGTGGTGCTGGGAAAACTGGACAGGTACATGTAAAAGTATGAGATTAGATCACTCCCTAACACCATACACAAAAATAAGCTCAAAATGGATTAAAGACCTAAATGTAAGGCCAGAAACTGTCAAACTCTTAGAGGAAATTATAGGCAGAACACTCTATGACATAAATCACAGCAAGATCCATTCTGACCCACCTCCTAGAGAAATGGAAATAAAAACAAAAATAAACAAATGGGACCTAATGAAACGTCAAAGCTTTTGCACAGCAAAGGAAACCATAAACAAGACCAAAAGACAACCCTCAGGATGGGAGAAAATATTTGCAAATGAAGCAACTGACAAAGGATTAATCTCCAAAATTCATAAGCAGCTCAATAACAAAGAAACAAACAATGCAATCCAAAAATGAGCAGAAGACCTAAATAGACATTTCTCCAAAGAAGATATACAGACTGCCAACAAACACATGAAAGAATGCTCAACATCATTAATCATTAGAGAAATGCAAATCAAAACTACAATGACATATCATCTCGCACAAGTCAGAATGGCCATCATCAAAAAATCTAGAAAGAATAAATGCTTGAGAGGGTGTGGAGAAAAGGGAAGACTCTTGCACTTCTGGTGGGAATGTGAATAGGTACAGCCACTATGGAAAAGAGTATGGAGGTTCCTTAAAAAACTGCAAATAGAACTACCATATGACCCAGCAATCCCACTACTGGGCATATACCCTGAGAAAACCATAATTCAAAAAGAGTCATGTACCAAAATGTTCATTGCAGCTCTATTTACAGTAGCCCAGAGATGGAAACAACCTAAGTGTCCATCATCGGATGAATGGATAAAGAAGATGTGGCACATATATACAATGGAATATTACTCAACCATAAAAAGAAACGAAATTGAGCTATTTGTAATGAGATGGATAGACCTAGAGTCTGTCATACAGAGTGAAGTAAGTCAGAAAGAGAAAGACAAATACTGTATTCTAACACATATATATGGAATTTAAGAAAAAAAATTGTCATGAAGAACCTAGGGGTAAGACAGGAATAAAGACACAGACCTACTAGAGAATGGACTTGAGGATATGGGGAGGGGGAAGGGTAAGCTGTGACAAAGCAAAAGAGAGGCATGGACATATATACACTACTAAACGTAAGGTAAGGTAGATAGGTAGTGGGAAGCAGCCGCATAGCACAGGGAAATTAGCTCGGTGCTTTGTGACTACCTGGAGGTGTGGGATAGGGAGGGAGGGAGACACGAGAGGGAAGAGATATGGGAACATATGTATATGTATAACTGATTCACTTTGTTATAAAGCAGAAACTAACACACCATTGTAAACCAATTATACTCCAATAAAGTTGTAAAAAAAAAAAAAAACTAAAATACAATTACCATATGACCCAGCAATCCCACTACTGGACATATACCGTGAGAAAACCATGATTCAAAAAGAGTCATGTACCACAATATTCATTGCTGCACTATTTACAATAGCCAGGACATGGAAGCAACCTAAATGTCCATCAACAGATGAATGCATAAAGAAAATGTGGTACATATATACAATGGAATATTACTCAGCCATAACAAGAAACAAAATTGAGTTTTTTGTAGTGAGATTAATGGACCTAGGGTCTCTCATACAGAGTGAAGTATGTCAGAAATAGAAAAACAAATACAATGCACTAACACATATATATGGAATCTTTGAAAAAAATGGTTCTGATGTACCTAGGGGCTGGACAGGAAGAAAGATGCAGACGTAACAAATGGACTTGAGGACACTGGCAGGGTGAAGGGGAAGCTGGGATGAAGTGAGAGAGTATCACTGACATGTATACACTACCAAATGTAAAAGAGATAGCTAGTGGGAAGCAGCTGCGTAGCACAGGGAGATCAGCTGTGTGCTTTGCAACCACCTAGAGGGTGGGATAAGGAGGGGAGGAGGGAGATGCAAGAGGGATGGGATATGGGGATATATGTATGCATATAGCTGATTCACTTTGTTATACAGCAGAAACTTACACAACACTGTAATGCCATTATATTCCATTAAAGATGTTAAAAAATATACTAGATGGAATCAATAGCAGAATAATTGAGGCAGAAGAATATATAGGTGATCTGGGAGACAGAATGGTGGAAATCAATGCTGCAGAACAAAATAAAGAAAAAAGAATGAAAAGGAATAATGACAGTCTAAGAGACCTCTTGGACAACATTAAACTCACCAACATTCACATTATAGGTGTCCCAGAAGGAGATCAGAGAGAAAAGGACCTAAGAAAATATTTCCAGAGCTGGTAGCTGAAAACATCCTTAATATGGGAAAGGAAACAGTCACCCAAGTCCAGGAAGTGCAGAGAGTCCCAAGCAGAATAAACCCAGGAAGTAATATGTTGAGACACATAGTAATCAAACTGACAAAAATTAAAGACAAAGAAAATGTATGAAAAGCAACAAATAACATACAAGTGAACTCCCATAAGGTTATCAGCTGATTTCTCAGCAGAAACTATACAGGTCAGAAGGGAGTGGCATGATATATTTAAAGTGATGAATGGGAAGAACCTTCAACCCAGAATACTTTACACAGCAAGGCTAACATTCAGATTCAGTGGAGAAATCAAAAGCTTACAGATAAGTAAAAGCTAAGAGAATTCAGCACCACCAGCCCAGCTTTGCAACCAATGCTAAAGAAACTTCTTTGGGTAGAAAAGAAAAGACTACAACTAGAAACAAGAAAATTACAAATGGAAAAGCTCACTGGTAAAGGCAGTAAAGGTAGGAAATCATCCACACACAGTAAAGGTGGGAAATCATCCACACACAAATATGATAACAAAGCCAGCAATTTTGAGAAGAGGAGAGCACAAAGGCAGGATATTTGAAATGTATTTGAAATGAAAAGACCAGCAACTAAAAAGAATCTTGTTTATATATAGATTGCTATATCAAAACCTCATGTTAACTGCAAACTGAAAATCTACAATAGATACACACACCAAAAAAAGAAAAAGGAAACACAACACTAAGGTTAGGCATCAACTCACAAGAGAAAAGAACAAATGATGAAGGGAAGAAAAGAGACCTACCAAAACAAATCCAAAACAATTAACAAAATGGCAGTAAGAACATACATATCAATAATTACCTTAAATGTAAATGAATTAAATGCTCCAACAAAAGACACAGACTGGGTGAATGGTTACAAAAACAAAACCTATATATATGCTGTCTACAAGAGACCCACTTCAGACCTAGTGACACAGACAAAGTAAGGGGATGGAAAAAGGTATTCCATGCAAATGAAAATCAAAAGAAAGCTGGAGTGGCAATACTCATAACAGACAAAATAAACTTTAATATAAAGACTGTTACAAGAGACAAAGACAGACATTGCATAATGATCAAGGATCAATCCAAGAAGATATAACAATTGTAAATATATATGCACACAACATAGGAGCACCTCAATATATAAGGCAAATACTAACAGCCATAAAGGGAGAAATTGACAGTAGCACAATAATAATGGGGGAATTTAACACCCCACTTTCATCAACTGACAGATCAGACAGAAAATCAATAAGGAAACACAGGGCATAAATGACACATTACACCAGATGAACTTAATTGATATTTATAGATTATCCCCTCCAAAAGCAGCAGAATACACATTCTTCTCACTGAAATGGAACATTCTCCAGGACTGATTACATGCTGGGCCACAAAGTGAGCCTTGGTAATTTTAAGAAAATTGAAATCATATCACCATCTTTTCTGACCACAATGCTATGGGAGTAGAAATCAACTACAAGAAAAAAAAAGTGTAAAAGCATAAACACATGGAAGCTAAACAGCCTGTTACTAAACAACAAATGGATCACTGAAAAACTCAAAGAAGAAATTAAAAAATACCTAGAGACAAATGAAAATGAAAACCCAATGTTTCAAAATGCATGGGATGCAGCAAAAGCAGTCCTAAGAGGGACGTTTATAGCAATACAATTTCACCTCAGGAAACAAGAAAAATCACAAATAACCTAACCTTACACCTAAAGCAACTAGAGAAAGAAAAACGTACAAAACACAAAATTGGTAGAAGGAAAGAAATCATAAATATCAGAGCAGAAATAAATGAAACAGAAATGAAGAAAACAATAGAAAAGATCAATGAAACTAAAGTCTGGGTTTTTAAAAATGTATTAATATGTATTGAATTTATCAATTACTAAATAATAGTAAATACGTTGTTGTTAATCAATTTTTAAATTTAAGAAAAATAAATGTATATGTGCAAACTACTTTTTCTGTAAGTCTGCTATAACTAACATACAAAAGGTGATACATGTTTAATGTGTGCAACCTGATGAGTTTATAGATAATATACATCTCTGTAGCCATCACCACGAAAACATATACTTCCTCTCCAAAATGTTTCTCCTATCTACTTTATTTACTATTATTATTATACAATAATAATTATTTAACAAAAGATTTACCCTACTAGCAATTTTTAATGTGTACAGTATAGCTGGTTCTTTGAAAAGATAAATAGAATTGATAAACCTTTAGCCAGACTCATCAAGAAATAAGGGAGATGGCTCAAATCAATAAAGTTAGAAATGAAAAAGGAGAAGTTACAATGGACACCACAGAAATACAAAGGATCATAAGAGACTAGTACAAGAAACTATATGCCAATAAAATAGATAACCTAGCAGGAATGGACACATTTTTAGAAAGGCACAATCTTACAAGACTGAAGCAGGAAGAAACAGAAAATATGAAAAGACCAATCACAAGGACTGAAATTGAAACTGTGATTTTAAAACTCCCAACAAACAAAAGTCCAGGACCAGATGGCTTCACAGGTGAATTCTATCAAACATTTAGAGAAGAGTTAACATCTATCCTTCTGAAACTATTCCAAAAAATTGCAGAGGGAGGAACACTCCCATACTCATTCTACGAGGCCACCATTACCCTGATACCAAAACCAGACAAAGATACCACACAAAAAAAGAAAATTACAGGCCAACAACACGGATGAACATAGATGCAAAATCCTCAACAAAATACTAGCAAACCAAATCCAACAAAACTTTAAAAGGATGGTACACCATGATCAAGTGGGATTTATCCCAGGGATGCAAGGATTTATTCAATATCCGTAAATCAATCAGTGTGATACACCACATTAACAAACTGAAGAATGAAAACCATATGATCATCTCAATAGATGCAGAAAAAGCTTTTGACAAAATTTAATACACATTTATGATAAAAACTCCCCAGAAAGTGGGCATAGAGGGAACATACCTCAGCATAATAAAGGCCATATACAACAAACTTACAGCTAGCATCATACTCAACAGTGAAAAGCTGAAAGCATTTCCTCTAAGATCAGGAACAAGAGAAGGATGCCTGCTCTCACAAATTTTATTCAGCATCATTTTGGAAGTCTTAGCCATGGCAATCAGAGAAGATGAAGAAATAAAGGGAATCCAAATTCAAAAAGAAGAAGTAAAACTATCACTGTTTGCAGATGATATGATACTATACATAGAAAATCCTAAAGATTCTACCAGAAAACTACTATAGCTCAGCTTGAATTCAGTAAAGTTGCAGGATACAAAATAAATACACAGAAATCTCTTGCATTTCTATATTTAACAAAAGATCAGAAAGAGAAATTTTAAAAAACATGTCATTTACCATTTTATCAAAAAGAATAAAATACCTAGGAATAAACCTACCCAAGGGGGCAAAAGACCTGTATTCAGAAACTTATAAGATGCTGACGAAAGAAATTAAAGATGACACAAACAGATGGAAAGAAATACCATGTTTTGGATTGGAAGAATCAATACTGTCAAAATGACTATACTATCCAAGGCAATCTACAGATTCAATGTAACGCTTATCAAATTACCAAGGGCATTTTTCACAGAACTAGAAAAAAAAGTCTTAAAATTTGTTTGGAGACACACAAAAAAACCCTAATAGCCAAATCAATCTTGAGAAAGAAAAACAGAGCTGGAGTTATCAGGCTCCCTGATTTCAAACTATACTACATAGTTACAGTTATCAAAACAGTATGGTATTGGCACAAAAACAGAAATATAGATCAATGGAACAGGATAGAAAGCCCATAAATAAACCCATGCAAAAAATAAGAGGCAAGGCTATACAATGGAGGAAAGACAGTCTTTTCAACATATGTTTCTGGGAAAATTGTGCAGGTACATGTAAAAAAATGAAATTAGAACATTCTTTACACCATACACAAAAATAAACTCAAAATGGATTAAATACCTAAATGTAAGAGATACTATAAAACGGTTAGAGGAACACATAGCCAGAACACACTTTGATGCAGATCATAGCAATATCTTTCTAAAGCCATCTCCTACAGTAATGGAAACAAAAATAAACAAACGGGACCTAATTAAACTCAAAAGCTTTTGCACAGCAATGGAAACCTAAACAAAATGAAAAGATAACCCACAGAATGGGAGAAAATATTTGCAAATGATGCAACTGCCAAGTGATTAATCTCCAAAATTTACAAACAGCTCATGTGGCTCAATTAAAAAAAAAAATCAAAAAATGGGCAGAAGACCTAACTAGACATTTCTCCAAAGTAGATATACAGATGGCCAAGAGGCACATGGAAAGATGCTCAACATTACTAATTATTAGAGAAATGCAAATCAAAACTACAATGAGATATCACCTCACAAGAGCCAGAATGACCATCAGCAAAAGGTCTACAAACAATAAATGCTGGTTAAGGTGTGGAGAAAAGGGAACCCTCTTACACTGTTAGTAGGAATGTAACTGGGTACAGCAACTATGAAGAACAGTGTGGACATTCCTTAAAAAACTAAAAATAGAGATACTATATGATCCAGCAATCCCAGTCCTGGGCATATAACTGGAGAAAACCATGGCTTGAAAGGATACATGTGTCCCAATGTTCATTGAAGCACTGTTTACAATAGCCAAGACATGGAAACAACCTAAAAGTCCATTGACAGAAGAATGGGTATAGAAGATGTGGTACATATATACAATGGAATATTACTCAGCCATTAAAAAGAATGAAATAATGCCATTTGCAGAAACATGGATGGACCTGGAGATTATCATACTAAGTGAAGTAAGTCAGACAGAGAAACAAATATATGATATCGCTTATGTGCAGAATCTAAAAAGAAATGATAAAAATGAATTTATTTACAAAACAGACTCACAGGCTTAGAGAATGAACTTACAGTTACCAGGAGGACTGCTGGGTGGGAAGGGGATGGATTGGGAGTTTAGGATTGACGAGTACATGCTGCTGTATTTAAAATAGATATCCAACAAGGACCTACAGTATAGCACAGGGAACTCTGCTCAATATTCTATAATAACCTAAATGGGATAAGAATTTGAAAAAGAATAGATACATGTATATATATAACTGAATCACTTTGCCGTACACCTGAAACTAACATAACATTGTTAATCAACTATACTCCAATATAAAATAAATTTACTTTTTTTTTTTTTTTGGTTCACGGGCCTCTCACTGTTGTGGCCTCTCCCGTCGCGGAGCACAGGCTCCGGACGTGCAGGCTCAGTGGCCACGGATCACGGGCCCAGCCGCTCCGCGGCATGTGGGATCTTCCCGGACCGGGGCACGAACCCGTATCCCCTGCATCGGCAGGCGGACTCTCAACCACTGCGCCACCAGGGAAGCCCCAAAATAAATTTACTTTTAAAAGACTGAAGAAAAAAGTTTTTTTTAAAAAAAGGAAACAACACACAACAGCATGGATGACTTTTGAGGACATTATGCTAAGTGAAATAAGTCAGTCAAAAGAGTAAATACTGTATGAATCCACTTATATAAAGTCTCTAGAGTAGTTAAACTCATAGAAAGTAGAATGGTGGTGACCAGGAGCTGGGAGGAGGGGGAAATGAGGAGTTGTTTTTCAATGGGTATAGAGTTTTAGTTTTGCAAGATGAAAAAGTTCTAGAAATTTGTTGCACAACAATATGAATATAGTTAACACTAATTAACTATACACTTAAAAATGGGTAAGATGATAATTTTATGGGGATTTTTGTTAACCACAACTTACACTTTTTTAAAAGACCTCATATTGTATGCTCCATTTACATGAAATGTCCAGAATAGACAAATCCATAGAGATAGAAAGTAGATTAGTGGTTGGACTGGGCGGAAGGTGGGCATTTGGAGTGACTACTAAGGAGTATGGTGGTTTTGGCAGGGGGGTGGAGGGAAAGAAAATGTTGTAAAATTAGATTATGGTGACGGTTGCACAATTCTGTGAATATACTAAAAATCGACTTGTGTACTTTAAAAGGTGAGTTGTGTGATATGTTAATTATATCTCAATAAAGTTGTTTAAAAGGGGTGGGGTGTAGATAGTGATATGCAGGAAATGGATGCCATTAGAATGGGGAGGAGGTGGGAGGAGGAGGGTGGTGAAGGGAGAGAAGAACTGGGATAGTGTGGCAAGTGCCAGAGAGAGTGAAATATATTAAAAGTGATGTCAACAAATTTTGCTTTTCATGTGTGGTGTAAGCTAATGTTTCCTTATAAAAACTCCAGTAAAATCCACATTATTTGCAAATGCTTTAGGAGTTGCACCTGCATGCGTTTTTTGGATGTAATGACTGCTGACTGTGACCCCAAGGAAACCCAGTGATCCTTGCTGCCCCCACCCCCGACTTAGTGCAGCATCTGGCATGTTGTAGGTACTCAATACTGTTGGTTAATTTGAAGAATGAATAAGTGAATGAATGAACAAATGAAGGTTCTTAAATTCTCTATGTCATCCAGAGTCTGCTTGGAGGAGAGCAGGCTTCCTCAAGCAAGATTACTACAGAGAAATTTGCAACCTCCCCTTCTGCCATGGCAATTTCCTTGCCTGCTTTGCCCAAATCATCTTCTGCTGATTTCCAACAAAGGACTGATGTCACCTTTCCAGGGGTCCTGTATTCTAATAGGAATGAAATACATATTCATCAAACACCTACCTGTGCTAAACACCCTGCTAGATGCTTCACCTATTTCTCTCATTTAATTCTCACAACAATAAACTACATAAGATGGAAACTATTATGACTTCAATTTACACATTAAGAGAGTGTAAGTGACTTGCCCAAGGCCACATGGTGAGTAGGTGGGATATCTAAGCGTGAACCCAGATCTCTCCACTCCAGAGCTTTCTTCACCCCTGTAATTTCTTGACGACCTCAAATCCTCCAAGGTTCAATGTATTAAAGTCTCTAATAGCAGAATTCTAGGCACTGGTGGGTGGAGGTGGTGCAGGGAGATTCTTTGGGGCAGTAGTTCTCCTACATGAACTACATCCCATCAGGAACTCCACAGTGAAGACCAGCAGAAGTATTGAGCGGATTGTTTGACTCTGAAAAGTGAGTAGAAGAAAAGATCTGACCTCTGAAGAGGACAGGTCTAGTCAGGCTCTGGGGAAGCAGCTGAGAGGCAGAGCATGAAGGCAGACCTTGGCTACACCCAGACACACCCAAGCAAAGGCTCACTGCCAAGGAGAGGCTGTGACTGACGGCAGTGGCAGAGGCAGGCCACACCCAGGCAGGGCCAGTGATGTGGGAGAGCACCCCATGGCACCTCCCTGGCCCTGGAACTCGGGATCTGGACTGACTTGGTTGGTGCACAGGAAGTCCCCTTTTCCCCTCCCTTCAAAGCCCCAGGCTAACTCCCACACCCAGACACCCCCAGCCCCCCCCACCCGCCACATACACAGGAGCCACTGCTAAAAGCACATACTGTCACACCCACATCCACACATGTAACAACTTGCACTCATCTGCCCACATGTGCCGTCACACACAGAGACGGCTACTGTCTTAGGCATGGATTGTGGGTTGCAAATAACACACATCAGCTCAAACCATTGGAAGAAAAGTAAGAGTCTGAAGGAATCTGAATGAGATGGCACCTGACAGACAATGCCCGGTTGGCAGAAACCCCTGCCTGTGAGGGAAAAGCCCCTGCTAAGTGCTTGGGCTGGACTGGGACCTGGGAAAGAGGAAGAAGACAGAGAGGGAAGCAGAGGGCTGGGGTGAAGGGTAGCACCAAGCACAGACTTCCCCATATCATCCCCGAGAGGGGAGGCCTGGCTGCTCCTGTGAAGAAACTCAGGTCCTGCTGTGATTCTCCACTAGAGAGAAGGGTGCCACTCAGGCAAGTGGGGAATGTCCTCCACTAGGACTTTCTCAACTGCTGCCCCTTCACACACATCCACATGGACACACCCACTTCTCTGCTTCCAGATGACTTCCTGCCAGCCACACTGAGCCTCCATTTCCAGTGGGAGTACATGGGTTCAAAGAAAGATCCAGAACGGTGGATTAGAATCATAACCCAAAATTCCTAGCCATTTTCTTAAAGATTATGGAACAGGTTTCTCTCTGGTGTCTCTCAGCTCTCAGGTTTGTTTTGCCCCATGAGGTTACACTGACAGCCCTTCTTCCAAGACCTTAATTTGCTCCACTACATTCCTAGCTGCTGGGGGCCCTCCTGCAGTTTGTAGCCCACAGAAAACTCAATTCAGAATAAACATGCATTCTGTGGATCATGCCTGGAGAAGACGTTGGGCAGTTCCTGAAAATAATAAACACACACATACCATGTAACCAGCAATTTTACTCCTGGAGATATACCCAAGAAAAGTGAAAACCCATCCACAGAGAACCTTGTACACAAATGTTCAGAGCAGCATTAATCAACATTGCCAAAGGATGGAAACAAGCCAATGTCCATCAACTGATGAGTGGATAAGGAAAACAGGGTGTGTCCAAACACTGAAATATTATTCAGCAAAAAAAAGAATGAAGTTGATACATTCAACAACATAGCTGTACCTTGAAAACATTATCTAAATGGAAGAAGCCAGTCATGAAAGACCACATATTGCATGATTCCATTTATGTGAAATACCCAAAATTGGCAAATCCAGAGAGACAGATAGATTAATGATTGCCAGGAATAGGAGAGAGGAAAGAGAAGTGGTTCTTTTGGTAGTGCTGAAAATTAGATAGTGATGATGGTGGCACTACTCTGTGAATATACTAAAAATACTGACTTGTACACTTTAAAAAAGCAAATTATATGGATGTGAATTGTGTCTCAATAAAACTCAGTAAACTCGAGAGGACATTCAAGATGGCAGAAGAGTAAGAAGTGGAGATCACCTTCCTCCCCACAAATACATCAAAAATACATCTACACGTGGAACAGCTCCTACAGAACACATACTGAATGCTGGCAGAAGACCTCAGACATCCCAAAAGGCAAGAAACTCTCCATATACCTGGGTAGGGAAAAAGAAAAAAGAAAAAACAGAGAGAAAAGAATAGGGAAGGGACCTGCACCTCGGGGAGGTAGCTGTGAAGGAGGAAATGTTTCCACACACTAGGAAGCTCCTTCACTGGTGGAAACGGGAGGTGGGCAGGGTGGAAGCTTTGGAGTCACGGAGAAGAGTGCAGCAACAGGGGTACAGAGGGCAAAGCAGAGAGATTCCCGCAAAGAGGATCAGTGCCAACCAACACTCACCAGCCTGAGAGGCTTGTCTGCTCATCCGCTGGGGTTGGTGGGGGCTGGGAGCTGAGGCTCAGGCTTCAGAGGTCAGATCCCAGGGAGAGGACTGGGGTTGGCTGTGGGAACACAGCCTGAAGGCGGATAGTGCACCACAGCTAACCGGAGGGAGTCTGGGAAAAAGTTTGGAACTGCCTGAAAGTCAAGAGAACATTGTTTCAGGGTGCGCGAGGAGAGGAGATTAACACCACCTAAACAAGCTTCAGAGGTGGGCGTGAGCTTTGGCTATCAGCACGGACACCAGAGATGGGCCTGAAAAACTAAGCCTGCTATTGCAGCCACCAAGAATCCTGTGTACAAGCACAGGTCACTATCCACACGTCCCCTCCCAGGAGCCTGTGCAGCCTGCCACTGCCAGGGTCCCTAGATCCAGGAACAAGGTCCCCAGGAGAACACACGGTACACCTCAGGCTGTTGCAACATCACAGTGGCCTCTGTCACCACAGGCTTGCCCCGTAAGCCTCCCTACCTTTGGCATAAGTGAGCCAGAGACCCCTAATCAGCTGCTGCTTTAACCCCCTCCACCCTGGGCAGGGAACAGATGCCAGAGGGCGACCTACAAGCAGAGGCAGGGCCAAATCCAAAGCTGAACCCCAGGATCTGTGCAGACAAAGAAGAGTAAGGGAAATTTCTCCATGCATCCTCAGGAGCAGCGAATTAAATCTCCACAGTCAACTTGATGTAACCTGCATCTGTGGAATATCTGAATAGGCAATGAACCATCTCAAAATTGAAGTGGTGGACTTTGGGAGCAACTGTAGACTTGGGGTTTGTTGTATGCGACTGACTAGTTTCAGATTTTTATATTTATATTGGTATAGTTTTTAGCGCTTGTTATCATTGGTAGAATGTGTGTTGGTTTTGCTGCTCTATTTCTTCTTTCCTTTTTTAAATTTTTATTTTAATAACTTTCTTTTTTTTCTTTCTTTTTTTTTCCTCCGTTTTCTTCTGAGCCGTGTGGCTGACAGGTTCTTGGTGCTCTGGCCAGGTGTCAGGACTGAGCCTCTGAGGTGGGGGAGCTGAATTCAGGACATTGGACCACCAGAGACCTGCCAGCCCCACATAATATCAATCGGTAAGAGCCCTCCCAGAGATCTCCATCTCAACGTTAAGACCCAGCTCCACTCAACCACCATCAAGCTCCGGTGTTGGACACCCCATGACAAACAACTAGCAAGACAGGAACACACCCCCACCTATTAGCAGAGAGGCTGCCTAACATCATAATAAGGTCACAGACACCCCAAAACACACCACCGGACGTGGTCCTGCCCACCAGAAAATCAAGATCCAGCCTCATCCACCAGAACATAGGCACAAGTCCTCTCCACCAGGAAGCCTACACAACCCACTGAACCAACATTACCCACTGTGGGCAGACATGAAAAACAACTGGAACTATGAAACTGCAGCCCATGAAAGGAGACCCCAAACACAGTAAGTTAAGCAAAATGAGAAGACAGAGAAATATGCAGCAGATGAAGAAACAAAGTAAAAACCCACCATACCAAATAAATGCAGAGGAAATAAGCAGTCTACCTGAAAAATAATTCAGAGTAATGATAGTAATGATGATCCAAAATCTTGGAAATAGAATGGAGAAAATACAAGAAATGTTTAACAAGGAACTACAAGAAATAAAGAACAAACAAACAATGATGAATAACACAATAAATGAAATTTAAAAATCTCTAGAAGGAAGCAACAGAAGAATAACTGAGGTAGAAGAACAGATAAGTGACCTGGAAGATAAAATAGTGGAAATCACTACTGCAGAGCAGAATAAAGAAAAAAGGATGAAAAGAATCGAGGACAGTCTCAGAGACCTCTGAGACAACATTAAAACACACCAACATTTGAATTATAGGCGTCCAGAAGAAGAAAAGAAAAAGAAAGGGACTGAGAAAATATTTGAAGAGATTATAGTTGAAAACTTCCCTAATATGGAAAAGGAAAGAGTTAATCAAGTCCAGGAAGTGCAGAGAGTCCCATACAGGATAAATCCAAGAGGAAACCTGGAAAAAAATATATTAATCAAACTAACAAAAAATAAATACAAAGAAAAAATGTTAAAAACAGCAAGGGAAAAGCAATAAATAGCGTAAAAGGGAATCCTCATAAGGTTAACAGCTGATCTTTCATCAGAAACTCTGCAAGCCAGAAAGGAGTTGCAGGACATTTTTTTTTTTTTTTTTGCGGTACGCGGGCCTCTCACTGCCGTGGCCTCTCCCGTTGCGGAGCACAGGATCAGCGGCCGTGGCTCACGGGCCCAGCTGCTCCGCAGCATGTGGGTTCCTCCTGGACCAGGGCACAAACCCGTGTACCCTGCATCGGCAGGCGGACTCTCAACCACTGTGCCACCAGGGAAGCCCCTGCAGGACATATTTAAAGTGATGAAAGGTAAAAACCTACAACCAAGATTATTCTACCCAGCAAGGATCTCATTCAGATTCGACAAAGAAATTTATAACTTTACAGGCAAGCAAAAGCTAAGAGAATTCAAAACCACTAAACCAGCTTTACAACAAACACTAAAGGGACTTCTCTATGCGGGAAACACAAGAGAAGGAAGAGACCTACAATAACAAACCCAAAACAACTAAGAAAATGGAAATAGGAACATACATATCGATAATTACCTTAAATGTAAATGGATTAGATGCTCCAACCAAAAGACATAGACTGCCTGAATGGATACAAAAACAAAACCCGTATGTATGCTGTCTATGAGAGACCCACTTCAGACCTAGGGACACATAAAGACTGAAAATGAGAGGTTGGAAAAATATATTCCATGCAAATGGAAATCAAAAGAAAGCTGGAGTAACAATTCTCATATCAGACAAAATAGACTTTAAAATAAAGACTATTACAAAAGACAAGGAAGGACGCTACATAATGATCAAGGGATCAATCCAAGAAAATATAACAATTGTAAATATTTATGCACCCAACATAGGGGAAACCTCAATACATAAGGCAAATGCTAACAGCCATAAAAGGGGAAATTGACAGTAACAAAATAATAGTAGGGGATTTTAACACTCCACTTTCACCAATGTACAGATCATCCAAAATGGAAATAAATAAGGAAACACAAGCTTTAAATGACACATTAGAACAGACAAACTTAACTGATATTTATAGGATACTCCATGCAAAAACAACAGAATACACTTTCTTCTCAAGTGCTCATGGAACATTCTCCAGGATAGATCATATCTTGGGTCACAAATCAAGCCTTGGTAATTTTAAGAAAATTGAAATCATATCAAGTATCTTTTCCGACCAAAACACTATGAGATATCAATTGGAAGAAAAAACTGTAAAAAAGAAAAATACATGGAGGCTAAACAATACACTACTTAATAACCAAGAGATCACTGAAGAAATCAAAGAGCAAACCTAAAAATACCTAGAAACAAATGACAATGAAAACACGATGACACAAAACCTATGGGATGCAGCAAAAGCAGACCGAAGAGGGAAGTTTACGGCAATACAATCCTACCTAAAGAAACAAGAAACATCTCAAGTAAACAATCTAACCTTAAACCTAAAGTAATTAGAGAAAGAAGAGCAAAGACAACCACAAAGTTAGCAGGAGGAAAGAAATCATAAAAATCAGATCAGATATAAATGAAAAAGAAATGAAGGAAACAATAACAAAGATCAATAAAATTAAAAGGTGGTTCTTTGAGAAGATAAACAAAATTGATAAACCATTATCCAGATCATCAAGGAAAAAAGGGGAGAAGATTCAAACCAAGAGAATTAGAAATGAAAAAGGAGTAACAACTGACACTGCAGAAATACAAATGATAATGAGAGATTACTACAGGCAACTATATGCCAATAAAATGGACAACCTGGAAGAAATGGACAAATTATTCGAAAAGCACAACTTTCTGAGACTGAACCAGGAAGAAATAGAAAATATAAACAGACAAGTCACAAGCACTGAAATTGAAACTTTGATTAAAAATATTCCAACAAACAAAAGCCCAGGACCAGATGGCTTCACAGGAGAATTCTATCAAACATTTAGAGAAGAGCTAACACCAACCTTCTCAAATTTTTCCAAAATATAGCAGAGGGAGGAACACTACCAAACTCATTCTTCATGGTCACTATCACCCTGACACCAAAACCAGACAAAGATGTCACAAAAAAAGAAAACAATAGGTCAGTATCACTGGTGAATGTAGATGCAAAACCCTCAAAAAAATACTAGCAAACAGAATTCAAAAGCACATTAAAGGGATCATACACATGATAAAGTGGGGTTTATCCCAGGAATGCAAGGATTCTTCAATATATGCAAATCAATCGATGTGATACGCCATTTTAACTAATTGAAGGAGAAAAACCATATAATCATCTCAACAGATGCAGAAAAAGGTTTTGACAAAATTCAACACCAATTTATAATAAAAACCCTCCAGAAAGTAGGTATAGAGGGAACTTACCTCAACATGATAAAGACCATATATAACAAACCCACAGCCAACATTGTTCTCAATGGTGAAAAACTGAAACCATTTCCACTAAGATCAGGAACAAGATAAGGTTGCCCACTCTAGCCACTATTATTCAACATAGTTTTGAAATTTGAGCCACAGCAATCAGAGAGGAAAAGGAAATAAAAGGAATCCAAATCAGAAAAGAAGAAAGAAAACTGTCACTGTTTGCAGACGACATGATACTATACATAGAGAATCCTAAAGATGCTACCAGAAAACTACTAGAGCTAATCAATGAATTTGTTAAAGTAGTAAGATGCAAAATTAATGCACAGAATTCTCTTGTATTCCTATGCACTAATGACGAAAAATATGAAAGAAATATTAAGGAAACACTCTCACTTACCATTAGAACAAAAGGAATAAAATACCTAGGAATAAACCTATCTAAGGAGAAAAAAGACCTGTATGCAGGGAACTATAAGACACTGATGAAGGAAATTAAAGATGATACAAAAGATGGATAGATATATTATGTTCTTGGATTGGAAGAATCAACATTTTGAAAATGATTCTACTCCCCAAAGCAATTTACAGATTCAATGAAATCTCTATCAAAATACCAATGGCATTTTTCACAGAACTAGAATAAAAAATTTCACCATTTGTATGGAAACACAAAAGACCCCGAAGAGCCAAAGCAATCTTGAGAAAGAAAAACAGAGCTGGAAGAATCAGGTTCCCTGACTTCAGACTATACTACAAAGCTACAGTAATCCAGACAGTGTGGTACTGGCAAAAAACAGAAATATAGATTAATGGAACAGGATAGAAAGCCCAGAGATAAACCCACACACATATGGTCACCTTATGTTTGTTAAAGGAGGCAAGAATATACAATGGAGAAAAGACAGCCTCTTCAATAGTGGTGCTGGGAAAACTGGACAACTACATGTAAAAGAATGAAATTAGAACACTCCCTAATACCATACACTAGAATAAACTCAAAATGGATTAAAGACCTAAATGTAAGGCCAGACACTATAAAACTCTTAGAGGAAAATATAGGCAGAACACTCCATGACATAAATCACAGCAAGATCCTTTTTGACCCACCTCCTAGAGAAATGGAAAGAAAAACAAAAATAAACAAATGGGACCTAATGAAACTTAAAAGCTTTTGCACAGAAAAAGAAACCATAAACAAGACGAAAAGGCAACCTTCAGAATGGGAGAAAAGATTTGCAAGTGAAGCAACAGACAAAGGATTAATCTCCAAAATATACAAGCAGCTCATGCAGCTCCATTTCAGAAAAACGAACCACCCAACCCAAAAATGGGCAGAAGACCTAAATAGGTATTTACCCAAAGAAGATGTTCAGATTGCCAACAAACCCATGGAAGGATGCTCAACATCACTTATCATTAGAGAAGTGCAAATCAAAACTACAATGAGGTATCACCTCACACAGGTCAGAATGGCCATCATAAAAAATCTAGAAACAATAAATTCTGGAGAGGGTATGGAGAAAAGGGAATCCCCTTGCACTGTTGGTGGGAATGTAAATTGATACAGCCACTATGGAGAACAGTATGGAGGTTCCTTAAAAAACTAAAAATAGGACTACTATATAACCCAGCAGTCCCACTACTGGGCATACACCCTGAGAAAATCATACTTCAAAAAGAGACATGTACCACAATGTCCACTGCAGCACTACTTACAATAGCCAGGACATGGAAGGAAGATAAGTGTCCATCAACAGATGAATGGATAAAGAAGATGTGGCACATATGTACAATGGAATATTACTCAGCCATAAAAAGAAAAGAAATTGAGTTATTTGTAATGAGGTGGATGTACCTAGAGTCTGTCATACAAAGTGAAGTATGTCAGAAAAAGGAAAACAAATACTGTATGCTAACACATATATATGGAATCAAAAGAAAAATGGTTCTGGGCTTCCCTGGTGGCACAGTGGTTGAGAGTCCACCTGCCGATGCAGGGGACACGGGTTCGTGCCCCGGTCCGGGAAGATCCCACATGCCGCGGAGCGGCTGGGCCCGTGAGTCATGGCCGCTGAGCCTGCGCTTGACATATATATACTACCAAATGTAAAATAGATAGCTAGGGGGAAGCAGCTGCATAGCACAGGGAGATCAGGTAGGTGCTTTGTGACCACCTAGAGGGATGGTATAGGGAGGGTAGGTGGGAGGGAGACGCAAGTGGGAGGAGATATGGGGATATATGTATACATATATCTGATTCATTTTGTTATACAGCCAAAACTAACACAATATTGTAAAGAATTATACTCCAATAAAGATGTTAAAAATAAATAACTTAGTAAACTCAATGCATGTATATACACACACAATAATATATATATATAGACATACACGTGTGTGTGTGTATCTATGTAAATCATATCGGTGCTCCTTTCAAAACCCTCCAGGATCTTTTTCTGTTTCACTCAGTGTAAAGACCAAAAGCCTTGCAATGCCCATAATCCCTTATACCATCTGTCACTACTACTTCTCTGACATTTCATACTACACCCCCCACCTCACTCAACTATAGGCATTCTGGCCATGCCAGGCATAGCCTGACACCAGCAACCCTGCACAAGTCATCCCTCTATCACTCTGCCTGGAATGTTCACCCCCCTTGGATCTGCGTAACTCACTGTTATGTCTCTTATGTGGAGAAAAACAAAGGAGATCTTTCCTTCACCTGCTCTGCAGCACTTCTGTATGTAGGAATGTAGGTTAAAATATATGGAATAAACATTAAAATATAAAATATTTACATAAAAATTATGAAATAAACAAAAAAATTAATTATATGGAATAAGCAGTATCTTAAAAGTGAAATTTTTAAATTTTTAAATTTTTAAATAAATGGAATATTTATTCCATTTTTTGGAAAAATATATGGAAATAATATATGGAAAATAAATATATGGAGTAAATAAATACTATATGAAATAGACAATATCTTCAAAGCACCAACTGGTAATGTCAGCAATTGAGGAATATAACTAAATTAAATTAGTCCATTAGTGTACTGAATCTCTTTGCCCCTCACCAAATCTGTTTTTTTAAATCTACAAACTTTTACTGTGTACCTAAAGAGAACATATTTTAAATATATGAGATCAGTTGCCTATGAGCTGAGGGAAGGAGACTAAGTATTCAGGAAAAAGGGGGGAAATAACAAATAAAATAAGATAAAATAATTTCTAATAATTTAAATTAAATAAAATAAGAGAAGTTTCTTGCCATACTGGGGGCACTCTGTGTACCCCGAACTGAGACGTATGAATGACTCAATTCCCTGCATCTGAAGTGCCCAAGAGAAACAAGATGAACCAGGGACAGAAAAGACAGCTGAAAATTAAATTGCTCTGAGAGAAACGACTTAGGATACAAAGGAAAAAGAGAAAGAAACAAAAAACTTTCCAAACTAATGTACAGAGAGGCAAGAAAATGGAAATTACAGAAGATGATATAATAAGAAGGTAAGATAAACATTTAAGTGGAACAGCAGAAGGAATGGAGGGAAAAAATGGGACAGAAGCAATATTTGAAGAGATAAAGACTGAGAATTTTCCAAAATTCATGAATAATATGAATCCTCATGTTCAGGAAGTTTAATGAGTATGAAGCAGGATAAATAAAAAGAAACTCACTCACACACCATAGTGAAACCCCAGAAAACCAAGACGAAGAACAAACATTAAAATAAAGTGGAAAACAAATACACAGACAACCTTCAAGAATTAAAGTGACAGATTTCTCAAGAGCAGTAATGAACACGGGAAGCCAGTGGAATGATACCTACAATGTACTGAAAGAATGTAACTTCCAACTTGGAATCCTATACCAGTGAAAAGCATTTTTTTAAGAATGAAAGTGAAATAAACACATTGTCAGATACACAAAACTTAAAATTCTTCACTAGCAGACACACACTATTGGAAATTCAGAAATTACTTTTTGACAGAAAGAAAATGATCCCAGTTAGACAGAGATGCAGAAAGGAATGAAGGACAGTGGGAATGGCGCGTGTGCATCTAAATGAATATGGACTGTATAAAACAAGAACAGTGCTGTCAGAGGCGTTTAGAACACTGAAGAATTAACATGCACAACAACAATAACATACTGTTGGCAGGGAGAGTAAATGGAGTTAAAAGTTCGAAGACCCTTGCTTTATCTAGGAGGAGAGTAAAGTTATCCGTTCACATTAGGCTTTGATGATTCAAAAAGGTATGTTATACATTTTAGGGTAACAATAAAAATAAAAAATATATAACAGGGGGGCTTCCCTGGTGGCACAGTGGTTAAGAATCCACCTGCCAATGCAGGGGACACGGGTTCAAGCTCTGGTCCGGGAAGATCCCACATGCCATGGAGCAACTAAGCCCGTGCGCCTCAACTACAGAAACCCACGCACCTAGAGCTCATGCTCTGCAACAAGAGAAGCCGCTGCAATGAGAAGCCCGCCCACCACAAAGAAGAGTAGCCCCCACTCGACACAACTAAAGAAAGCCCACGTGCAGCAACGAAGACCCAATGCAGCCAACAATAAATAAATAAATAAATAAATTTAATATATATAACAGAAGAAAGAATCTAACTTAATACATTGACTGCAAATGGATTAAATGTTCCAGTTAAAAGACAAAAATGACACAAACTGTCACGCCAAATATTTTTTTACTTATCTGCCAATTCTGTTGGAATTAGAATCACTTTATTTTTCTAAATTGTGATAGTGCCAAGACTTAAAGCCCCTACCATAAGAGACAAACCATGATGAAACTGAATACAAAATATTTGGGGCACTCTGGCTTGACCAAGATTATGTAAAGACAACTAAGTTTCCATGAGGGCCTGATTTATTTATTTATTTTTTAAACTTTACATTTTATATTGGAGTAGAGCCAATTAACAATGTTGTGATAGATTCAGGTGCACAGCAAAGCGACTCAGCTGTACATATACACATATCCATTCTCCCCCAAACTCCCCTCCCATCCAGGCTGCCACATAACATTGAGTAGAGTTCCTGGCACTCTACAGTAGGTCCTTGTACACTAGACCATATAAAAGAGAAAACCACTGTATGCTGCTTATAATAGACACATCTAAAACCTAACCCAAGTGTTCAAAAGTTGAAAGTAAGTTGGTGGAGCGTACACACACCGTGTATTCCTGCCCTAAATCCCGTCTTTTGTGGTGTGCAGAGGTCAGAGGCACTTTGTTAAGACAGGAGATCACTTCTCCTACAAAGCAGGGCCCGTAGCCTCCCAGCTCAGCATCAGAAGAATTTGCCGATGGGAGGGGCGATGGGCATAGCCCTGGCTCCACGTCTGTGATCTGCCCCTGGCTGGGCTCCGTTCTTCCTCCTGTGGGCCTCCAGGCTTGCTGCTGCCTTTTCAGGGCTCTGAACACTCTGTCAGTGCCAGATAAATGCTGCCTGTGGGCCCTGCCCTCCATTCCCTGCAGGTAGGCTGGAAGATTCCACAGGGTTTGATCCAGGGCTCGGGGAAATGAACACAGCCTCACACACTCAGAATCAGAGTCCGCTGATGTGAAGGTTCCCGTTACTCTGTAAGCAGTTTTGGTGACTCCTGCTTCATACAAGCCCCTCACCTCCTGTACTGTGCTGGGCAGCAGCCCTCCTCATGGATACGCAGAATCTTGGATGTAAAGAGCCTTATTAGAAGCTGCCACGAGCTTCCTTTCTGGAGAACACTGGGGCCGGTTATTTATTTATTTATTTTTTTTGCGGTACGCGGGCCTCTCACTGTTGCGGCCTCTCCCGTTGCGGAGCACAGGCTCCGGACGCGCAGGCTCAGCGGTCATGGCTCACGGGCCTAGCCGCTCCCCGGCATGTGGGATCTTCCCGGACCGGGGCACGAACCCGCGTCCCTTGCATCGGCAGGCGGACTCTCAACCACTGCGCCACCAGGGAAGCCCTGGGGCCGGTTTTGGAGAAGGAATGGATGAATCGCCCTGGGGCACCAGCTGCACAACCACCCTTGAGCAGTGAAAGGGAAGAGCTCTGCCACCCCCTGCCCTCTGCTCGCACACAGCGCGCCACTCTGGTCGCCCGACGTGCGGGGTTTTCCATACACCAAGCAATTCTCTGCGACTCCAGCTGACTGTCAACAGCTGCACTCAATGCTGACACTGTCTACCCGCAATTAGCGAGGACTCCACAGGTCAAGGGCTCAGTCCCACAAGACTTCCTCCCGCTTCAGACCTCAATCGCAAGTCCAGGCTGTCACCTGTGCTTATGACCAAATAGCTGTAAGTCAAATGTCTCCTCAAGTTCAATCATTTGCTAGAGTGGCTTCAAGAACTCAGGAAAACAATACTTATTAGAACAGCAGTTTATTAGAAAATGATAGAGCTCCGGAGCAGCCAGGTGGGAGGGTGCACAGCATGCAGGTGAGAAGCGGGGAGGCGCTCCCAGGCCCAGTGTGGGCACAAGAGCCCCGAGTTCCCCCTCGTGCCCACCAACCCAGAAACTCTCCGAACCTCACCCTTCGGTGATTTTTAAAACATTGTTTTGGAAGTTTCATTACATAGGCAAAATTGATTAAGTCACTGGCCACTGGTAATTAATTCAACTTCCAGCCCCTCTCTCCTCCCTAGAGGTCACATAGGTGTTGAACAAATCAATGCACATGCTCTATACCGCCTTTCCCCATGTACCCCCCAACCGTTAGTGACTGATGTGCTGTCCCAGTTTGAAGATGCAGCAACTGCAAAGTGGGGAGCTGGGACTCCAGCCCAGGGCTGTATGGCTCTACCTGGTTCTTCTGAGGGGCTTTGAGATGAGGGCCAGGGGCTGAGATGCCTGGTGGTTAGGGCCTAAGGACAGCAGCAGCTCTCCTCTGCCACCCCTGGAAGCACCCAGGCCAGCCCAAGGTGGAGCCACTTGTGCTGGGAAAGTGCATGAAACAGGCATCCACTCCAAGCAGAAAGGAAGTGAAAGCCCCCACAAGCCGGATTAATAGCAAGACCACGGAAGATCTCAGGGTAAAGCAGGGTCCAGAGCAAGGAGGCAGCCCCAGGGCTCCATCTCCTTCTAGCTACCGCCTTGTGCCTCACCAGCCCCTGCTCAGGTAGCTCATGGGAGTGTGGCAGCTCATTGCCACCATGGGAGACCCAGACCAGAGCTAGCGTGAGGGTCTGGGGGCTGACGAGCAGAGTCAGCTGAACTTGGTACTCCCTGACACCTGCCCCTGCCAGAACTGCCAGGCTTGGCCTGCAGTCACCCAGTGGGTCAGGGCAGAGCAGGCTGGGGATGGGGCCCCGGGCCATCGGATCACCTCTGCTGTGCTGCTGGGTGACCACAACGGGGACGGATCCTCGCCCAGCACTGTGGGTTGCTGCTGAACACTTTCTGCTGGGAGCGTCTTCAGTTGCATGACATGTTCAGAAAACCTAATCACAACTAGACTAGGGAAGTAAAGTCGTTATGTCCTTTTCCCCCTCTGCTCAGCTGCTGGCAGCTCTGTGCACTCACAGGCAAGCATGCCCAACTGGGAAAAAACAATGTTCTTCCCGAGAGCTGCATAATGAACAGGCCATACTGAGAGCAAAAGAAAACATCGCCCAGCAGGACACCACCTTTCCTTAGAAGGAAAGGAACCTGGCCTGGGGCCACCGCTTACGATGACAAATTTGCTCTCAGAGCCATAAAACAAAGCGCTTTCAGCCTGGAGCTTCAGCTTGAGTTTTCCTGAAGCCAAGCAGCATTTGCCTCTGTGTGTCAGAAAAGGAGCTCTCCAAGGGACAGCAGGCACCAGGGACAGAGACCCCTTCACACAGGCTTTTCAACCTGGGGTCAGCTACCAATTCCAGGCCCTACTGCGGGCTTCGAAAAAGACTGTTGCATCAGGTGAAAGTAAGTAAGAGTGTAGCTAATGTATATAGAACTTGTTCTTCAGATCCACTGTCTATTAATCCTCACAATAGCCCTCTAAGGGAGTATTACTATTATCCCTGTTTCACAGGTAAGGGAACTGAAGCACAGAGAGGGTTAGCAACTTGCTCCAGGTCACACAGTAATTATGTGTCAGAGCTGGGATTCATCAGGCAGCCTCTCATTTCGGGGCTAGGACTTCCGGGTCTGCTGGGGCTTTGTGTGTGTTGGTGGGGGTGGGGGGGTGGAAGTTCCTCGAGCAGAGTAAGCAGAACTCCCTGGTGTGGCACAGGATCGGGACTATATTGTAGGCTTGTGATCCTGCCTGTGTGATCAGCATTTGTAAAGCTCTTGTCTGTGCCCCTGGGGCAGAGGCCTGAAGTCAGTGGGTAAGGGGGAAATGGGTGTACGGGGGAAAGCAAGGCGAGCAGAAGCCCACTGGAATCTCTGGGACCAGCTAGAACCCAAACCTCCAACATGGATCATCGGCTTCCTGTGGGCAAAGGTGGTGCCCTTCTCCAGGGGCAGAACACTTCTGGCCCAAGGTGAGGGAGGGTCCATCAGGGGCTGGAAGAACTGTGGCCAGGCTGCTGCCCTCAGCCTGCGTGAGCCAGCAGGGAGTGCCAGCATTTGTGAGACCCTGCACCCAGCATTTGTGAGACCCTGCACCCAGCATTTGTGAGACCCTGCACCCAGCATTTGTGAGACCCTGCACCCAGCATTTGTGAGACCCTGCACCCAGCATTTGTGAGACCCTGAACCCATCTCCTGAGTGTGAAAAGAGCATGGCACTGCTTTGCTTCCACATCCCAGATCTCACACTAACCGTCTCTTGTGACTGTCAAAACAGATGGCTCTTGTGGTCTACCCACGCTGAAGGCCGTGCTGCACTGTGCTCAGTGGCCAGCAGGTATGGGTGGGTACATCCCCCCATGTCCATGTCTCTTTACCCCAACCTGGGCCCCCTGTACCTAGGTCTCCCCAAGCCCATCTGGCTCACCGCATCTCCATCTCCCTTGGCCAAAGCGAGAACTAGAGCTTTGCTCCCCAGAGAGTCTTTCTGGTCTCCTCTCTCCACAGGCCTTTAGCCACAATCCGAAGGCTCTGTGCGTCTCAGCTCCCAGGAATCCTATCCTGCCCCAGGTGGTGGCCCCTCTCCACCTGCAGGGCCAGCCTTGGCACCTGGGAGGATGCTCCAGGGGGGCTAAGGCTGCCCCAGCGGCAGCTCCTGGGACGAGAGCTCAGTTCAGGAGGAGAAGCAGGCCCTGTGCTCCCGGACGACACACCTGGCTGGGGAGTGGGGGCCACCTGCGGGCTGGAGGCCCGTGGAGGAGGCCGCAGCGGCATGGCACCAAGAGCGTCTGTGGGGGTCAGATGCAGCTGACCAGGCCACACTCACCTCCGCGTCTTCCCCACCTTGACTGGTGTGGCGAAAGGGACCCAAGCACCTGCCTCCCAGGCTGTGGGGGGGCCAGAGAAAGGTGAGCAAGGGAAGCCAGGCTGATCCACATGGGATGCCCACTCCTGAGGCGAAGAAGGAAGCTGTGGAGGACACACTCCTGAAATAATAGAAAATACGTGGTCTGGACTCTGCCCCCGGTTCCTGACCCAGGGCTCCTAAACCCCTTGGAATTTCCTGGGTGATAGGAAATTCACCCAGGTTTTTGTTCTAATGAGGTGAGTCTGGGTGGGCTCCTAGACTGGGCCGGTCACCAGAAAGACCAAGCCATGATCAGAAGCTTGGGGGTTTCGACCCCACCCCCTACTCTCCAGAGAGGGGAGAGGGGCTGCATATGGAGTTAATATTCAGATGCACCTCCGTAAAGATCCCAGAAGTGTGGGACTCAGAGAGTTTGCACGCTGGTGAGCACATGGCGGTACCGGGAGACGGCCCGGAAGCTGGCGCCACTTCCCCACTTCACCCTGGGTACCACTTCGTCTGACTGTTCATCTGAATCTTTTATTACACCCTTTATAATAAAGCAGTAAACATAGGAAGTACTTTCCTGAGTTCTGTGAGCCATCCTAGCAAATTATCCAACCCAAGGGGGAAGTTGTGGGCACCTCGATTCATAGGCAGTGGCTCAGCACCAACGGGGACAGCCTGGCCTTGCGATTCTCCTCTGAAAAGGGAGGGGCAGTTTGGTGGAACTGAGCTCCTACCTGCTGGGACGGAAGGCTGGGTAGATAGTGTCAGAATTGAATTAAGCCGGGGGATCCCAGCTGGTGTTGCAGAGACTTGCTTGACAAGTGATGTGAGAAGTATTGTGAGTGTGTGAATAAAGGAAACACAGGAGCAGTTCTCCTAGACCGCACTCTGGAGGGCGCCCATGGCCACCTGACTAGGAACCCAAGAAACCCAACAACTACGGCAAGTACTTGTTCACACCGGGAAGCAGCTGCAGTGCTGAGCGAGGGGTGGGAGTGTGGGGCCGGAGAGTAACCCGCGAGGGAGGGAGGCTGCCCTCTGATGAAGGGCGCTGGGCTTTTGTTGGGCAGCTGTTGGGGCCATCCTGCCCCAAAGAAGTTGCGGTCTGGCTGTTGAGGGACCAGGGAAAGGTAATCTGTGGCCGTCTCACTCTGGGCTGTCCCTCTGCAGGACCTACAGTACTCCTGAGGACGGAGCCCCTTGCTGTCATCTCGCTTCCAGGTGACGGCCACCTGTGGTTCAGCATGCAGCCGCCCTGCTGTGTGGTGTCTGCCTGCCTCACACTCCCTGTCAGTGTGGACTTCTTAGCGGACCAGCTGGCTTCCCTGGATGACAGCCAGGGCACGGTGGTGGGGTAGTGACTAGGTCGAGCCCTATTAGCCCAGGGGCCCTATTTCGTGTCCATTCCCTCACGCACTCATTCACGTCCCCCTGCCTAAGCCTACTTAGCCTGCCCCCCTCCAAAGCCTACTTCCGAGTCCACCACCAAGTCCCTGGTGAGAAACCTGATACCCACAGAGGCTGGAAGCTTCCGAGGCCACAGGAGACGTAGGGTTGAAAGCACGCTGGCCCCAGCTCTGTCTGGCAGACTTTCCCAGGGGAAAGGGAACCTGTCCTGGGCCTTTCTTCTGGCAGCTCAGCACCAGCTGCCTCTACCCTACCCCCATGCACATGAGGTCCTGCCATGCCCCTGTGACTTGGTTGCATCCCCAGGGACCACCCTCCATGAGCCCAGTAGTTTCAGGACATAACCCTCATCCCCTGTTCATGCAGTAGAAAGTCAGCCAGACCTGGGATAGAATCGAGTCTGCCACTCCCACATTGCAGGGGATTACTTTGACTTCTGAGCCTCCGTTTCCTCATCTGTGAAATGGGCTACTGATGTAGGTGAACTGCCAGCTTGGTGTGGGTCTGGGCGCTGCGGAGAGTGGCTGGTAGAAGGCCAATAGGGCTGGCCCAAGTCCTGTCTCTGTGGACATGGACAGGCCCCCAGGGCCATGAGCCAGGGGCCAGCACACACCCACACAAAGAGGACATCCTGATCAGCCCATTGCATGACCATCTGTATCATATCTTCATGCGAAATCTAAAGATTCTTGTGAACACAGCCTAAACTGCTGCTAAACAGGTTTCATTTTTGAAAACTGTTTTCTGTGTAAGAGAATTGATTCACACAGACCCAGATGCACACTGGGCAGAACCTTCTAAATCTCATCTCAGCTTCCTGCTTTGCACAGGAGGATGAGTCACCAAGACTTTCAAATGCGCCCCCAGTGGCGAACAAGGGTCGCGGACCCTCATTCAGTCTTTTTGTACTGCCTGAGCTCCCGTCCCGTGTGTAAGCAGGAATGATTCACACAGACACACTGTCCCTCTGTAAAGCTATCTCACACAAGCACGTAATCTCAGTGGCTGGCAGTCAGGCACAGCCTGAATTATGAGCAGATTTTCCCTGTGTGCCCTGTTGCTAAGAGCAGCCTTGGCCTGGCTCCCGGGCACAGGGACCCAAGTCTGTCCCACTGCCGGCCCAGCCATGGGGATGGGGCGGGGCAGGGTGTTGGGGACCCACTCTGTGGCAGGGCTGTGGGGAGTGAGCAGTACTGTGGACTCACCCTGCCTCTGGCACCTGCCCTGCCCATCCCCTGCCCATGGACCCTAGGGTGGCCTCCAGGGCAGGTGGGCTGTTTGCATGGAGGTGCTCAGCTCACAGTCAGCTTCCTAGCCTGGCCCATAAGGAAGGCAGGACTGGGGATGGCCACACAGTGCAGTAGAACAGCGGCCCTTTGCTCCCCAGCTGCACGGTCCTCCTCAAAGGAGGACCCAGTCTCACTCTGTCCACCTGTTGTGCCCAGGGGTCACTCCCATGAAACTGATGCTTCCCTCAGGGCCAGGACTGCCTCAAGACTGGAGACAGCGTTCACAGCCTGGGCAGACCCCCTGTGGGAGGTGACACTGCAGCTCAGAGGACTCGGGCTTCATGCTCTGAGTTATTCTTCCTCCGATTGAACCTGGGAGTCCTCTTGGCCCTCCTGGAGGAAGCAGAAGGCCCTGTCATGGGAACAAGGCCTAGTGGCCTGCAAATGTGGCCACAGCCCTGCTCCACCCCTGACCAACACAGGCTGAGCCTTCTCCAGCCTGAATGGGGTGCCTCTCTCAGGCCCCAGAGCCCCTAGCCAGGACCCTGTTCAGAGCACGCAGCCTCTGGCCTTCTGGGCCTGAAACAAGAGCCACTTGTTGCCTGGTGAGGGTACAAGGTGCACATCTTCGTCATGTTTCATGGCCCGTTTCTCTCCTGCAGTCATCTCCTCCCTCCACCCCTCCCTCCCCATCAGACCTGGGAACACACCCGCCCACCTCCCAACCCCCACAGTCTGCTGCACACAAAAGCTCATTCTGGACTCTCTCTTTGAGACCAGGCAGCAGTGGCGTCACCCTGGAGACTGGCGTCTTCCGGCCCAACTTCATCCCCTTCTCTGCCCAGCCCTGCCCCCCTGCTGGCCCAACTCAGCCCCAAGTAAGCTCCCAGGCCACAGGAGCCCAGCCTGCTGCCCTCACTTCAGCTGCTCCGGATCCTGTCCTGTGAAGCTGGGAATCTGATGTGTCCAGTGGTCTCTCCAGGCGCCCTGCTGGCCCCAGATCAGGGTCGTTTCCTCTGCTGCCATCGCCCTGCGCTTGCCTGCAGCCCTGTGCTCACCCCTCCCTCCAGCCCTTCAAGGCCTCCTGAGCCCAGCTCAGGCCCCTCCCCACGATGTCCCCCAGGAGCTGCTCCAAACCCTCATCCCCTCTTCTCGAGTCACAACCTGCATTATGTGCCAGGTTGCATGGTCACAGATGCACATGGCACCCCTTCCTCGAGGATCACACCACGCAGAGTTGGTAACTTAAGCAATTCCGTAGTATACACAGACACAGTAACGTGGGAGCTGACCCTGCCCGAGTGACTGGCAAGCCCTGCTTTGCACAGTGACTCAGGCCTCAACAATAGGAGGCAGTAAGCACCCCAAAATGGAGGGGCCTAATGGAAACTTTTATGATGACCTCTCCTGGTTCTGGGGGCTGACAGGGCTCAGCTGGAGGTTCTTGGTGGGGAGGAAGGAGTGGGGAGGCCTGGACCAGTGAGCTGAGCTGCTCAGGAGAGGGCCTGCTTTGCACACAAAGATCCCACTTCTCGTTGGTGTCATTTATCAGTAATAAAATAATAAAATGAAGAATAAAATGAATCAAAACATGCAACGGCTCTTAAAGGGAAAAAAGCCTGGCCCCAGAGGTGACCAGTGCTAACAGGTGGGTATCAAAGCCGACTCTGTCTGTCATTCCTTCTTTCGTCAACACCCACTTCCCTGGCCAGGCGCTGGAATGCACTTACCTCCTCCAAGACTCAAGGCTTATGCTGACACCTCCGTATACATTCACAGCAGCCCTAGAAGGCAGGTGCCGTGACTGCCCCTGTTTTACAGATGAGTAAACGGAGGCACAGAAGAGTCAAGTAAGCTGCCCTCAAGCTGCAGAGCCAGCTGTGGCAGGGCCCGGAGCCCATGCTCCCAGCAGGTCCCCCAGGCTGCCTCCAGCACAGCACCCAGTGTGGCCAGCTTATCCCCACACTTGGGGGGCTCCACTCCTGCGGACCCCACCACAGAGCATCCCCAACGAGGCTCTGCCTTGGAATCCTGAAGTCACCGGCTCTGTGTCCCCTGCAGACCTCGGCTCAAAGGCAAGCTCCCAGACACGCCTGCTGACGGTCCCTCTCAGGTACCCATCCTCTCCCTGTCCACCCTCAGTTGTAGTCCTACCCCTGCTAAAATCAGCTGTGACCCTGAACTGAGAAAACTGGTGCCCAGCAGTGACACAGTATCCCGCAGCAGTGGCACGCACAGCCCTGCTCCAGGAGTTCAGGGGCTGGATGGGGTGGTCCCAGACAAGGACAGGACAATTCATGCCAGCACGTGAGGGGTGGTTGAAGCGCAGGGCACGGGGTGGTGGTCTAGGGAGGAGGGGCTGTGGATGAAGGTCCCGATCCCGCTGCTGAGGCCCCCACATGCCCAAGTTCCAGCAGACCCCCATCTGCCTTTCAGCCCAGCTCAGCCCCTGGAAGGCGTTCCTCACCCCGGGCCAGTCCTCTGGGTCTCTCCCCACCCAGGGTCAGGTTCTCTCGTGGCCCCTAGTGATTTCCCTGAGGATGTGTGTGCGGGGCTGGGGGGGGTCCCTGAACACACCCATCCTGCTTCCGTCTTGAGGGCTCCACCAGCAAAGACAGAAAAAGAAGGCTGCCACTGCTCCCAAATAAAGACTCCGTGGGATCCTCCTTCCCTTTTTCTTCCTTTGCATTTCTTTTCCTTCTCTTTCACTTTGTAATAAACCATCTGTGGTGTTGGCCAGACACTCTACGGACGCTCTTCTTTGCTGTTCATGAGTTGTGGCTTCAGGGAGCTGCGCAGAGGCTCGCTGGGGTTGTGGAAGGCTCGGGGGAGAGACGGGAGAGGGCTGTGTGTTCATGTACCAAGCTGGTCATACTAGTGCCAAATCCTCCATGTCTCTGGGTTCAAAATGCCCCAGCTTCACCCTCGCTGCAGTCAGCCCTGTCCTGGCTCCCGGTGGGGGCAGCTGGAGGCAGTGAACATCCTGCCAGAGGGGCCCAGAGCCCTGGTCTGCACCTGGGTCATTTCCCCAGAGTTCCACCTCCCAGCTCTGTGGAAAGCGTGGCCTACTCCTGCTGTAGGGGCCAGGCCCGGCTCCTCCTCGGGCACCAGTGACATTCTGCGTGAGATATGACATAGTGGGCACCCCTTCCTGAAAGGCTCTCCTGCCTGAAGGTCCCGGAGCCCCTAACCCACCCCCCCACCCCAAGGACTAAGTCGTGTTCCTTCTCTCTGAAGAGTGGCCTCCTCCCCAGGAAGGGATATGCATGAGTCCCCGGAGGCCACAGGGAGGGGTGTGGATTGTTTTAAGGGCAGAAGGAAGCCACTGAGCTGGGCGCAGAAGGAATCAGACCTTTGAGACCACCTTGGGGGCCTCGGGGCGGGGGGGGGCAATGGTTGGAGCAGGGCTGAGACAGTGGAGGTAGCTGGGAGGGGTGGGACTGAGGTACATCCCACAGGAAGTGCTGGTGAACTGAGCGAAGGGCTTTTGGAAAGGGAGGAAACTGATTTTTTGCCTAAGTGGAGGGGTAAGAGTATTACTCAGTGACATGGGAGGAGCCCTGGCGAAGGTGCCCCTTGGGCGGTGTGGGGAACAAGGATTCAGTTTTGAACGTGTGAAGTTTGGGGTCCAGTCCCAAGGGACTCAGAGAGCAGGGTCCCTGCCCCCTCAGAGCTCACAGCTGGGGGGAGATGGAGATAGAGGATCACAGAGCAGGGATCGTGTGGGCACGGGCGGCTGCCTGGGAGGCCTGGGTTGTAGGTGTTCTGTGAGTACTCACCTGTGTCCAGGCCTGAAGCCAGGGAGTAGAGGGGATGACACCCTCTCGGCCTCAGGGTGCTTGGGTTCCCGTCTTGGCTGACCCGGCTGCAGGCATGCGTCCCATCCTCCCGTCTTCCCACAGGGCTTACTCCTGCTGGGATGCCTCACACCCGGCCATGTGCTCTCTGCTTTCAGAATGTCCCTGCCCTACACACTCCCCGACTCCCCGCTGCCCTGTGTCACAGTAAGCCCCTTCTCCAGGTTCAGGCTCACCTCTCAGAGGGAGAAGGGCCCCTCGGCTGTGGTCCATCAGAGCCCGGGTGCCCCTGCCCTGAGATGACTGCACTGCCCCAGCAGGATGGGCATCCCTGGGTGCAGAGGGATTGAGGCATGGGCACACTGAGCCCTGGGCCACCGGAACAGGTCGCGTTCCCAAGGCCCCCTGACGAATGCTGACATCAGTCAGAGAGCATGGGAAGCAGAATTCGTGGCTCCTAGAATTAGCAGTCTTGTCTTTAGTGAGGCCCTAACCCTGCCACCTGAGGAGTCCTCAGTACTCGTAGGTCCTCAGAGACCCTGTCTAGACAGAGCAGGTCCTCTGTGGCAAAGGGAAGGCTGGTGCCCAGGAGGAAGGCGCCACGTCAGAGAAACACGTGGAGCTTGTTCTTACGTTGGCCTTGACATGCAGATAGCTGCACAAGCCCCTCAATCCGTTGGATGGCTCATGGCACAGAGGTCTGGAGCAGCTGTGCTCGATGCCCAGGCAGGCCTCTGCTCAGATCCAGCGCCCATGGCACCAGTCACCACCCGGCCACCGGATGGGCAGAGCTGTCCGCAAGGACGGACGTCTGAGGGTATCGCTTCTGCCCTCAGAGGGCTCCCAGGTGAGCAGGGGAGGCAATCACCATGTAAGCCTGGGCCAGCTTCCTGGAAGAGCCCTCTGGTTCCTCCAGGGCCCTCTGGCTCTGTCCCCACACCTAGGCTCCCAGCTCACCTCCCACCACTTTCCTCCCTGCTCCCTGATGTACAGCTGCGTGGGCTCCTTTCCACCTCCTCCACCAAACTCATTGGGAACCCAGGGCCTTTGCATGTATCCCCTCTTCAAGGGTCTCCTTTCCCTGGGCCTTCATGTGACTGGCTTCTCCTCCAGGGATCCGAAAGGTCTTCCTGGGTCACCCAAATCACCCTTCCCTCCCTCATCGGTGCACTTTTTACCTCAGTGGCACTTAATCCAATCTGTAATTTTCCATTTGTTGATTTGTTTGCAAGGATCCTCTCACGGTGGCAAAGCAGACTGTTCCCAGTGCCTGAATCATGCATGCACACATCAGGTACTCAGTAAAGATTTCTGGAATACATTCATCTTACTGGGTTGCTCTGAAATGACTATGAACTGTAGATGAGACAGTACAAGGAGGCCTAATTCCCCCGCTGAGGTGTCTGCAGCATGGTTAGGGCTCTCAACGGCCACACACAGGTGCCACATGGGAACTGGGGCAGAATCCCTGCTGCTCCCAACCAGACACTCTCACGCCCCTCACAGAGGGGGTGGGTCACTCCCTCACAAGGACCGATAAAAACCCCTAGTACCCCCACCAACTTCAGGACTAAGGGGGTTGAGCAACCATGACTGAACGTCAAGACTGTGAGGACAGAGCCTTGAGAGCTGGGGCTATCCTTGCCCGCATCTGAGAGATGAGAACACTGAGGCACACAGGTGAGCTGCCCAAGCACACACTGGCTGCAGAGCCAGGCTCTTGGGTTCCAGGGCTTCCACTTTCACCCCAGCCTGGAGTCTCCGTGGTCCTTACGCAGAGCAGCCCGTCTTGCCCACATGCCGGCAAGATGGCAGTGGAGGGACAGGAGAGCACAGGAAGGCAGCACAGGACACTGTGGGGTGGTCCTGGTCAGGAGAGGCCCCCACTGTCCAGGGTGGAATGGTGTCAGTCTGGCTCCTCAGACAGGGCAGAAGGAGGTCAGCTGGTGCTGGGCTGGGGTCGGGCCCACTCCCAGCCATCCCTCCAGGAAGGTGGTCCATCATGGGGAACCCTGGGCAGAGGCCTGGGCTCTCAGCTAGGGGCTCAAATCCTGCCTCTGTCTTTGCTAGGTGTGTGACTTGGGGAAGACGCAGGGACACCTGAATCTCAGCAGGGCTGTCCTGCCTGGCCCACGTGCTGTCTGGCCCTCACTCCCTGTGCCTCTGTGTCCCTTCCAGGCAATGTGTCCCGAGCAGTTCTCAGCTCTGGAGACAGGCTCACCAAAGACCACTCCCCCTGAGATCAACACCCTCATAGGAATCCTTATGGAATGTTCCTCTGGGCTCTGCTGGCCTCAGGGCCGAGCCAGGCCAGTATCCAGCAGGGAGCTCTGTGGACAGCCCAGCCCAGCCCTGCTCAGGAGAGCCTCCTGGCTGAATCCCCAGCCCCTTTCAAGGTTCCTTCTGTGCAGCTTCCCAGAGACCTCACCCCCAGGGCTCACTCATACTCTGCTTGGCCACCCGGGTCCTGGCTGTAGCCCACACTGCACTCTGGGAGCATCTGTCCCTGACCATCAGGTTCCAGCTGTGCTCGGTGCTACTGGGGGCCAGACCCCACCTGCCTCCCTGGAGCCATCACACAGGTGCTTTACCTCTTAGAATGTGGATTTCCTCAAGGGGTGAAATAGAAGTTCAGGTGAATCTTTTCCATCTACTCTGTGTGAGCATCTTCTGTGCATTGCCAAGGACTGTGCCCACCTTCTACTGGTGGTTGTTTTTAATTGCTCTCCCAGGTCTCCCCTCAGTGCAGAGGCACCCAGGAAGTGAGTCTGCGTGGGCCTGCTTATGCCTGGCAGGGGGACAGATGTGGAGAAAGGGATGAGGGGAGACACAGGGGTCCTAGAGAGATGGGGACAAAAAGAGGATGGTGAGCTGAGGCAGGAAGCTCGCGGAGGGGAGGGGAGTGGAGTGGTGCTGGACAGGACGCTGTGGTGCCCAGGGGCATGGACAAGCTGCGTCCCGTCTCTGTCTGGGGGATGCTCATTACGGGTTGCTCATTACCTCAGGCAGAGGTGGTGAGATCAGGTATGTGAGCTGCCTGGAATGGAGGATCCCCTTGTCCTGCAACTGTGGTACCTGCACCTGGGGAAAGGCAGCAAGGGGTGGGAATGGTGAGGGCAGGACAAATCCTTTGCTTAGCCTCCAGGCCCTCATCGCCCTCCCCTACACACTAAACAGTTCTCCCGGAACCATGGAAGCTCAGGGACTCTCCAAGGTGCTTTGCTGAGCTCCTCACAAGTGTGTCACCCTCTGCTTTGCTCTGCGCTCTTGGCCAGGTGTTCTCCATCTGCCGTCATTGGGGAGCTCGGACATCAAGGTGCATCCTGACTGTAAGCGCTGAGCAGAGAGCACTGCTTCTTTGTCCTGATGGTCCCTGAGGGAAGCCAGAGTGGGCTCCCCTGGGCCCTCCCTAATCCCTTTCTGCCCTCACACACGCCACCATTTTAAGACCCTGATTCAGTCTGGAAGCTCCTGCAGAAGCATTTTTACATTGTCCCAAGTCCCCAGGAAAATCTGACTCACAGAGTTGGGCACGAGAGGGCCAAGATGGTGGGGGCAGGTAAGCCGCTCTCCTGGGCACTGCCTCCCAGGCCAGCCGAGTGGGGACACCAACGAGGCTGTATCTGCCTGTGGCTGTGACCCCCAGTGGTTGGCTGTGTCTCCTTGGCTGTCTGAGCTGGAGCTCTGCAGACCTGTCCTTATGTCAAGGACCATTTGGTTTCAATTCAGCCCAAAGAATGGCATCATTTGTTGTCACCCACTCTCCAGCCTTAAGGAGCTCTCTTTTTTATTTTATTTATATATTTATTTATTGGCTGCATCGGATCTTAGCTGGGGCACGCAGAATCTTTCCTTGTGGCACGTGGGCTCTTCATTGCAGTGTAGGGGCTTCTCTCTAGTCGTGGCACGTGGGCTCCAGAGCACGTGGGCTCTGTAGTTGTGGCACATGGGCTCCAGAGTACATGGGCTCTCTAGTTGTGGCGTGTGGGCTTAGTTGCCTCGTGGCATATGGGATCTTAGTTCCCCGACCAGGGATCGAACCGGCGTCCCCTGCATCGCAAGACAAATTCTCAACCACTGGACCACCAGGGAAGTCCCGAGGAGCTCTCTTAAATTCTGTTTCCAATATGTCCAGAATTTGTCCCCCATTTGGTGGCAGCAGTGCAGGCAGGCCGACTTCCTGCCGAAGAAACCGAAGGCTCATTCCCTCCCCATCCTCAGCTCCCTGGAGCAGGCACGCGACGGGAGACTCAGGCGATCCTGGACTTTACATCTTGGGAGCTGATGGAGGCTCAGGGACCCAAGGCTCACTGGCAGAGGCCAGGGCATGCCAGAAGCTAGGAGCAAAGTGCAAGTGTTTGGGGCTATAGTACATTCTGGGAGGACATTCGGGCACCAGCATCGGCCTCTGCAAACGGGCAGTTTCTCTTGCTGAAGCTTGACCACATCTGCTGCAGCTGCCTCTTATGATTTCTGCCTGTTCCCTGAGTCAGCACCCCGTCCACCTGCCTATACATTTGTGACCTACTGCATATTCTTCCTAAAACCTCTGTCCTGCTAGACTAGCTGGAAGGGGCAGTTTCTTTCACCAGACCCTGACTGGGGCATAGGTCCATCTCTATGTGTGCCCGGGGACCTGAGACAGAGGAGTAAACCGAGGGAGGCAGGGCACCAAGAGGGATGCACAGGGTGATCCCCGTCTGTCTGCCCACGCCCGTGCTCTTCCCCCACCCCTGTGCCTCTTGGCGTCTGGTGCAATGTTTTCTCTCTGACCACTCAATTCACCCCCCTGCAAACTGCTGAACCTGCAGAATGTGACAGACTTGAAATTGGAATCACAGAATTTAAACACGGTGAGCTTGGCTGATTAGAAACCCGTTGTGCAAATCCCTCTGCAAATCTAACAGGCCTGCCTTTTAAAAAAACAAAAATGAACACTATTTTTAGAGGAGTTTTAGGTTCACAACAAAATTGAGAGGAAGGTACAGAGATTTCCCACATACCCCCCACACACACACGTGTGTAGCCTCCCCTATTATCAACATCCACCACCACAGTGACACAATTATCATAACTGATGAATCTACACCGACACATCATTATCCCCTGAAGTACACAGTTTACATTATTTAGGGTCCACTCTTGATGTTTTACATCTATGGGTTTTGACTAATGCATCATGACACGTACCTACCTTTACAGCATCATACAGAGTATTTTCACCATCCTAGAAATCCTCTGTGCTCCACCTGTTTATTCACCCCTCCCGTGCTTCTAATCCCTGGCAACCACGGATCTTTTTCCTTTATATCTTTTAATAACAAAAGAGAGAGCATACCCTTTAACTTCATAATGCAGTCAAGTACTCATAACATTGTGTTCTCCGGAGGAGAACTCAGATTTATGCCTACATCTAACTTACTTCCCCTTGATCATTCAATGTTGTCATTTCCCCCAGGACTGCTGAGGGATTAAATGGCATAAGCTATGGCAAGGACCTAGACCGGGGGTGGGACATGGTAGGTGTTTGGTAAATGGAACCGTCATGATGGTGATTCTCTAACCTGGGGTCTGCCCCTTTGCCCAGACCCCACTTCCTGGACCAGGGATCCTCTGAATATGGTCCCAGGACCAGAAGCAGCAGTGTCACTTGGGAACCTGTTAAAATGCAAATACTCAGGCCCTACCCTAGACCTACTATCCAGAAACTCTTGGGTGGGCCTGACAGCCTATGCTCTAACATGTCCACCAGGTCGTTCTGATGCTCAAGTCTGAGAACCTGCCATCCAGGGCTTCCCTGACTAGTCTGATAAGGTCGGGCAACTGTGGACTCTGTGGCCAGGGGGTTGTGTATTTTCACTGGACCCCTGGGAGCTTTAGCACTTTAAGGCTACAAAGAAGAGGGAATTAACATTTGCTGAGCACCTCTGAGATTTAACTTCTCCTTTAACCTCCACAGCAACCCCATCAGGCAGGTCTTCCTCTCCCAAGCTAAAGAAAAGGGCTTAGAGGGAGAGACCAAGATTATACAATGCTTTTCCTCCCACCACCAGGGACATGCTTCTCACAAGGTCCATGGACCCCAGGAAATGGAGAGTTGGGTATGAGTAAGCAGGACTTACAGATGATCTCAAGGCTGCCTGCTCTGCTCCCAGATCCCACAAATTCTAGGCATTTACCTCCCAGACTTTCCGCCCTGCCCAGGCTGCTCTGAGGACCCGGGAGAAGCAGAGAGAGGTTGGGTATGGGGGAAAACATAGTCTGCCAGGCAACACTGGACATGTGCTCCTGACGCATTCAAGTGGACCAGGAATTGGATGAGGGGGCAGGCGTGGGCAGGGGCATGCAAAGCCAGTCTGGGCAGATGCTAAGCCTCCATGAGACTCCTGATCCCAGAAGTGGTGGGCTTGGAGCAGGACTGCAGTATGACACCCATGAGCCCTCGGCACTTGTCTTTCTTGGGGCCCTGCCGGCATAAAATATATATATATTTATATTTAAAATTATTTTTTACAGCTGTGTGTAAATATGAATATAATCCAGCCTGGATTTTATTATTATTATTCTCAGGTTTTTTCTTTTGATTTTAAAAGAAATTAAATTAAACACATTTGTGTTTGTGCATAGAAATCCTGTGGCCGTCGTGGCCAGCGGGAGCGTGTCTCCTGGGCGGGCACCTCCTTAAACCCCACAAAGAAAACAGCCAGGACCTCCCCTTGCTCCTTAGCAGAAGACAGCTCTCCTGTACCTGCGGGACGATTCTCTCCTGCATCCTACCTGCAGGAACATACCTAAAAAGGTAGGGAGAGTGGGTTCTGGACCCAGAATTCGGTTCTAGGGACTCCAGACCACACTTGCCTCTCACCGGGTGCGTGAGCGCATACCTGTTGCTGAGCGTCCCTGGGACTCAAGTTTCTTCTGCTGGCAACTGAGAATGCCGGGCAAACGCCCTGAAAGTTCTCAAAGGTTGAAAAGCTCTCAGGCAGAAGGGACAGCCCTTCCCCCGGAGGGGCAGGGACTCGGAGTCGCAGGTCGCGGGGGCGCGCGCCGCGTAGGATGCGGATGCGCTCCTGGGTGCGGCGTTTGTGCAGATGTGCGGGGCAAGTTCTTTCTTATTAAACACTCCCAGGCTCCCGGTCCGCCCAGGAACTCCGCGGGGCGCTGGACGAGCCACAGGAGGGGGACTCCTTGGGCCCCCGGGCCGTGTCCGCGGAGCTAGTCGGCGGGTGTCCGTGCGTATCGGACGCGCCTGTGGCCCTGGGGTGCCCGAGCGTCGGGGCGCGAGGAGGCGGTGCGTCTGGGCGGCCGGGGCGGGCCGGGGGCGGGGCGCGAGGCGCCGTTCCGGGAGCCTGGCTCGGCGGCTTGGCTCTCGGTGCTGCGAGTGGGCCACCATGCTCAGCGTCGTGCACTTCCTCCGGAGCTTCTTTAAGGTGAGAGGCGGCGTCCCGGGGCCCGCGGTCAGAGCTGGGCGGCGTCTGACCACGCGTGGGGAGCAGAGCCGGCGCGCACCGCTGCTCCCCGGGCTAACCGCTGGGCCCCCGGGTGGGTGGGGGCACCCCGGGCGCTCCCTGCCAACTTTCCAACGTGCCGATCGGGAGACCGGGAGCGTTGCCGCCCAGATGGCGGAGAAGGAGAGGTGCCTGTTGGAGGCAGGCTGGACGGCTGTCCCGGGCCACCCTCAGCGAGGGAGACCGCCCAGTGCCCGGCCTCCCCGGCACCTGCTCGCTCTCGGCACGCAGGGCGCTTGGCAGCCTCGGCCCTTCCATGTGGGATCGCCGGTTCCGGGAAGGACGGCTTGTGCCTGGCCCAGTCGGTGCCCAGGAAGAGGTTGATATTGTTATTTCCCGGGCTGAGGATACCCGAGGTATCGAGGGAGCATACCGACCGGGTTGGGACACCGTTCTGAGGAAGGGGTGTCTAAGCAGGGGGAGGGAAACAGGAACCTGGGGAGTGTTAGACTTCTGCACGGAGTGCGCCCCTTCCCAGGCCCAAGTTCCTGGACTACTCATTAGTGTCCGTGTGTCCAGTTCCTCTGGGGCACCCTTACCTCCCGTGCCCCGACGGGGGCCCCACGGGGAGCAGTAGGCTGCAGATTGCCAAGCTCCACCTCCCCAGGTGAGAAACGGATGGGGTTGGCTCTGCCTGGGACCAACTGCATAAAACCAGAGGCAGGGAAGTCAGGGAAGTGTTGTCAGAGTGACAGGCCCCAGAGTGAGCAGCTGTGCACTGGGCAGCCAGACAGTGGGGCTGTCCATGGTGGGAGGAGCTGCTCTACTTGGCTGTGAGGCCACCTTCTCCTAGAGTGCAGACTGCAGGGTCCAGGTAAAGTTCTCTGGCTCTGAGAGCTCTGGGGAAAGTGGCAAGAAGGCAGATGACCCAGAGCTGGACCTGCCCGAGCCCTGCCCTCAGCCAGTCTGGAATAGCAGCATGTGAATCAGCTCACACCACAGGGATAATTCATGCATGCAAACATTGGGAGGGGAGAGGGACGGAGCCTTTCAGAAACTTAGTGAGTGCAGGAGAAACCTTTGAAGAACAGGGGAACCTGGCAGGTGTGAGAGCTGCGGCTCTGAACACACAGGCCCCCCTGTACCCTCCTTGAATTCTGATTTGTTGGTCTTTGTTTTCCCATTTGGAAACTGTGGACAACAATTCCATACCTTTGAAGGTGGTTGCGAGGATCTTACTATAAAACATACGTGTGTTTATAGAGCAGTGAGCCTGGGACCTTCGTCCTTCCCCACCCATGGCAGTGGTCACAGGTCACCCAGGTAAGGGGAAGTCTGCCAGGCAGAATCAGAAGCTCAGGAAACAGGCAGGTGTGGCTTGGGAAAGAGGTCACTGGACATCCCAGAGCAACCACCTTGCCTGCCCGCCTCCTCGGAAGGAGGGCCTTTGGGGAAGTATTCTCATGGGACACACTTTCCTCATGTTCCCAGCCCGTGCCCAGAGGCCTTTCCACCCCTCGTTGTCCCCAGTACCTGGTGCCTACCCTAGGGTCCCTGGAGGTCCTGAGACACCTCAGGCCTCTCTCTGTGCATACCATGGGGATGAGCAGATGTGCCTCTCAAAGGATCTCCCTTTCTGCTGCCCTGCAGAGCCACCCTCAGGAGGGGCCCCGAACACCATGGCAGGCAGTCCACTTTGGACTATGCAGGTATATCTTGCAGAGCCGCCTATAAAGGCCATTCACACATGCTCTACCTTCAGACACTGGTCGTAAGTTATGCCCCGTGAGGCCACAGGAGTGGGAGGCGGAGGGAACCACGTCCTGACCCCTCCTGGGCCTGGACCTAAACTGACCATTCGGTGATGGGTGCCTGACTTGGTTGCTTGCTTGATCAAGAATGCTGCTCCGTCCTAGGGAGCTCAGATCGTTGGAGTCCCACGGTCAGACTCTGATAACAGAGACACAGTGTCCACCAAGGTCCAGGAGGAAGAACAGTCCCTCAAACTCCAGGCCTCAGCTGAGACTTCTGTTGGGACTTGCTCTGCTCTGAGCACTGTGGAAACCAACGGGGCATGACAGCCTTGTGAGAGAGCCCTTCACAGTGCAAGGAGAGCAGAGAGCTTGCCCACAGCCTTTGGGATCACCCAGAGAATGAGTTGGAGCGGCACATCCAAGGAGGAATACGTTGCCTCAAAACTCCAGACACCTGCCCAGCAACTGTGCGTCTTTCTTGGTGGTAGCGGGCCGAAGTCCAGCAACATGCCTTTCGCTTTCAAAGCGCTATCCAAAATGTTCCAGAAAACTGGACACCTCTGCTGCCTGCCCGGAGGCTTCGCTGAACTGGAAAGGCCCCATTTTCATGGAATTTTTGCCCCACACTCCAGTACACGTTAGGGTACCTTGCTACTTGCTGTTGTCCAAGTGCTGTCAGTGTGGTGCCACAGACCAGCATGAGGTCCTTTGGGGCAGAAAGGTCAAGGTCTCTGCTCACTAAATTACGGCACGAATCAGTGAAGCCCTGAAGTAGGGTGGTGAAGCTATGTTGCTGTGCCTATCGTGGGGAAAGCACCTGACTTCTGATGAACCCTGAATCAGCCGTTGAGACAAGAAACACACACACGCACACGCACACGCACACACACGTACACTTTTTGCCAGATTAATGGGCAAGGATTTAACAGATGTGTTCCATTTAAGGAGATCGCTTGTGAGACAGCACAGGAGAATCCACACAGTTGAACCTAAAACTGTCCACTGGCATTCTTCAAGGTCCCATGTCTGCTGAACAAGCCAAGCTGGGAAGTTGAAAAGGGCTGCAGCAGGGATTTCCACTCCCTGGCTGGTGATTTCTTAGTCATCAGAGATGAAGTATTGCTTTTGATTCCCTAGTTTGGAGGGGAGGGGGCGTTCCAGAGGCTTCGAGTTACCCTTTCCTACCACAGTCTCCACATCATGAGTGAAGGAACTGGGGTGGAGTTTCTACCAGGGACTGAGCGTGTCTTTGCCAGCTGAACACTCTGGAGCTGGGGAAGTCTCGGTAGGACAGATTCAGGATTCCAGTGGGCTACCGTGAAGTGGATGCATGGCAAGCTTCCGTTTATGACCAGACATGCCTGCCACCTCCCATAGGCCAGGAATTCATGTTAGCACAGAGCCAGTGTTCACTAACTTCTGAAAGGTCCAGGTGTTTCTCAGTACAGGAGCCTTCAGAAGATTCATAGTACTATTTGCTTAGGATGTTATTGCAGGTTACCAGTCTCCCCTTCATTGAAGGGGCTCTGGGTCTGTTGACTCAAGCCTGGGAATTAGGCAAGGGGCAGTAGGGTTTAATCAGTGAATATTTATTGAACACCTACTATCTGCCACACACTGTTCTAGGCACACTAAGAGCCTTTTGTCTACTTTTTTTTTACATTTTTTCTCAATATTACACAAGTCCAATAGGACCCCATTGGTGTTGCCCATCCGTTTCAGTCCCGGCAGCCCCGTGATCGATGAGTTGATGCCAAAGAGCTGTGGCATCAGACATTCACGTTGGCTTCTGGCACTTTAATGTTGCTTCTCATCCTCTGTCATCCCATCTGCCACCAAAGATAGCGTTTCTCATCAGCATCTCCAGCTGATAGAGAATAGCATTTATGGCAATTTTCCAAGATGTTGACATCCTCCTTGCCAAAGTATTTCTCTGTGCCCCTGTGTCTGTTTGGCTCCACAGGGAACACAGTTAAGGCATGGTGAGCAGGTTGCTCTTGATAAATCCACCCCGACACTCTGTTCCTTCAGATATTTGGATCCCTTCAAGGAATTTTTGCCCTTTCCATTTCAATTCGTGGGGAGCCAATATCAAGCTGAGGTTTTAGTGAACCAGCAGGTCGGCTGCTGGAGCACACCTTGGCTGCTGGAGCTAGCTTGCCGCCTGCAGAACGAGTGCACGCCCCCACGTCAACACATTCATCCTGACCCACAATGTTGTTCATCCCTCCACGGTCAGATGCTCTCACAATCCATCCCCACCCATTTCCCCAGGTCTTTGCCAGTACATGTTGGCAGAGTAATAATTTTCTGAAACGTGAGCCTTTTCCTCCACAGTTTGAGTTCGTAGTTGGTTCCCACGGCCATGCTGAGATCTGACTCTGCTTTTCGTTCTGGAGGCAGGGAAGAGAGCAGGGGTGGACATGAGGAGAACTGGCCTCACTTTACAGGGCAAGGTGATCACAGGCTCTTGAAGCAGCCAGAGAGGGGAGCAGGGGCTGAGTGGGTTTGTGAACCCCCTAATAGATGGCCATTCCTAAGGCCAGGGCTCTCCGTCTTTTCTAAATGATGCTCTGACTTGCATTCAAGGAGCAGGGAAGCAATCCATTCAACCAGCTTTATAATTTACCAATCCACAGATTGGTGGAATCAGACTGCTCCTGGTTCAGGGATGTCTCAGGCTTGAGTCTGCAAAAGAGAGGAAACACTTTACGTACAGTCAGAGGGAGTCCTGGGAGTTCAGGGATTTGAGTTAGTTATTCTCTCTCTTTAATCTGGCCGGGGTAGTTAGAAGAAACAGGCTCACCCCATAGTACTTGAGATCTTCATGCCTTTTCCTCAGGTTTTATAGCCAAGTCACATTTCCCCCCAAAGCCCCTAGTAGACTTGGCCACAGCTGATAGAATTAGGCGGCCGCCGTGCATGCAGTGAGGTGCCAAAGTTCCGTAACTTAATTCCCAATATACTTTCACTGCCTTTGACCTCAAATTGGTGGATTAACCAATCCCAGCACTTCCCTCCCCCTTTCTTTAAGGGTCTGTTATCTATAATCACCCTAGTAACAATTTCTTTACTAGTGAATGCTCTTGGTTGCAAAAGGCAAAAATAGACTCCAGTTAAGTGGAAAAAAAAAAAAAAAGAACTGTCTTGTCAGGGTGTGGGGTAGCTCCCAGGACCCAGCTTGGGTGGGGATCAAAAAAAGTTGGGGCACAGTCGGTCCTGCTCGACAGGCCAGCTGCTGAGGACGCCTCTGGCGGGGCTGCTTCTGGACACTCAGCTCTGTCGCACCTCTGAGAATATGTCCACCTCCATCTTGCAGGTGGTTAGGTCTGTTCTCAGGATCCACCATCCTGCCTGGAACTGAGCCGAGCTGCCCTCCGGAGGGTGGGAAGGGAGGAAATCTGCCCCCCTTTCTGTTACCAAGATGGATGGGGCCCAGTTTCTCAATTGTCCTGGGATCCTTTCCTCCCCCCAGTCAGGACTGCTGTTCAGATGCTGGGCAGGAAAGCAGCAAATACCCCGCACGCAATTAAAGTCCCACCAGGACTCGCTCAGACTGTCAACCTTAGGCGTGAGGGGTGTGCACCCCAGGTCCCAGGGGCATTTGCTAGGGAGTCACCCACATATTCCAGCTCTTCTGGGTAAAGGTCACAACAGGCACCTGAAGTCACACAGACCCTGCCCTGTGAGAGGTCATGAGGAGGCTGTCCCCTTGAGTCCTAAAGAGGCCAGTCTCTTGGGATGACAGAGAGAGGAGACGGCAGAGTGGGCGGGACAGACCAGCTCTGGGAATCAGCTGTCTGCCATGAGGCCCTCAGTGCCTCCCCAGGGCTGCTGTTTCCCCAACACCCTGGACTCTGCCATCCTTGGCCCGTCATGCTGCTTAGCGGTCCGGTGCTTCCTCTGCCCCGGGGCCTTCTCTTCCCCGCAGCCCTTCACAAGACTCAGCTGCGGCCGGAGGCCAGAGGCCCCCCATCCTTTTACTCCAGACCTTCCTTCTGCTCCCTCTGCGAACTCAGGAAACAACCTTGACCTCACCAGGTCCTCCCCACCCAGCCGTTCAAAATATGCTTTCCAAGCACGTCCAAATTCTGAGCCCTGCTCTCTTCCCCTGGGATGAAGGCTCTGAGAGGGCGGGGCTGGGGTTTGGAGCATCGTGTCCTGGGAAATGCTAGCTGAGCCTGGGAATGAATCAACCAGCGGGAGGAAAACCTGGGACAGGTCAGTGCCCCGAGGGAGCCCCTCATCCAGGGGGCCTGAGTAGGCCGCCCAGGGTTGATGGTTCTAGAGACGTATCCTCACAACCTTCTCTCCAAGCTTGGGCCAAGCTCAGCCCAGCTCTCTAGACTTCGGGGGCCCAGCCTCCCCATTTCTGGGTGCCTGTCCTCCCCTCGGACGCCAGCCAGTGTTGGTGGTCCTTTCAGGGCCAGCCTGAGACTCCAGCCACTGTTTATAACCTCAGGGAGCTGCTGGGCTTGAATTCACTCTTGGTACTGTGTAGGGCTTGGTGGCCCCAAATGTTTTGTTTGCTTCTCCTGCCAGGTAGAACTGGGCAGTGTCCCTGCGCTCTGGCTCCTGAGAAGTGCTCTGTCTTTCAGGAGTCCTTTCATGGTTTCCTCATCTCTGAAATAGGCAGTCTCCTCCTCGCCAGCTGTCAGATTGTGAGGTTTATTGCCTGGTTCCTGGACCCTCCTGGGTACCCAGTGTGAGCCCTCTGGGGGGTGTGGGTGGTACTGCCTGTGAGGCCCCGCAGCCCCTCGTATGGTGACTCATGTGCCACTGGTCAAGGGGTTGAGTGGTGTCCCCACGCTCACAGGCTGCCCTTCCCTGGGGTACCTCCACACCACACTAGCCTCCCCACCATATCACCTCCTCCAGGAAGTCTTCCTTGATGCTTCCTTGTCTCCCCTTTGGACCCCTTCTCTGTGCTGTCTTTGCAGCTCACCTTCCCTCAGTCATAGGAGCACACTGAGTTATAACTGTCTCTCACTCCTCCGTGCACACATTCATTTAAGTATACTTTTATTAAGGGTCAACTGACTGTATATTTCTATTTCATACTGTTCTTAGAAGACTCCATGACTACACATTATAATTTTCTTTTTCCCCAAGTTCCCAGCTTTTCCATTTACTCTCACATATGACGTGCCACAATGACACAAAAACAAGCCATTTCATACCCCACGTACACCATATGAAAACCCCACAGCAGAGTGGAGACGATGCTTCCATTGTACTTAGTAATTAATGAATGTACTAATTCAAAACTCATCATATTTGATATTGGGAGGTAGATTCATGAGTGTTTGTTTTATTATTATTTCATAGCATACGTAAATTTTTTTGTATCCTATATCACATAATTTAAAAATCAACCATATAATGAACCAATCAGCACAAACCGGAAACAGGAAAAAGGAAACAGAGAAATCCTCTTCCTGTTGTCACGCACTTGCTGTCCATGGTGGAGGCGTCGGGGGGTCAGGGAGGAGAGTGGGAGAGGGACCCCCTCCTCAGTCATCTCCCAGGGGCTGCAGCTGGCCTCTGGATCTCCTGCCTGTCTAGATGCCTGAGCAGTGCAGGTGGGAGGGTGACATCCAGGACCTGGACAGAGCCATGCTCAATGGCATCTGGTTAAGCAAATGACAAGAATATGACTTTGGAGCACAAGCGACGGGTGAATGGACTGCTTCCTTGGCGGCTCAGGCCAGTACAGCCAGGGCCCTGCACGCCTGGGACCCGAAGCTGCAGCTCTCAGCACAGCTGCACGTCAGAATCACCAGCTACACAGACTGAGTGGGTTGGAACCCAGGCCTGGGGCCCGGGCCCTGGTTCCTAGGCTCGCAGGTGACTCCAGGGCACGGCTGAGCTGAGAAGCACTGATCTACAGACCTTGGAGCCGCCTGCACGCCCCACAGGGACAGGGCCGTTCTCGGGGTTTCTCTGGACTGAAGCCGAGGCCAGACCATAAGTCGCCCTCTGACCTTCACACCACCCTGTTGTATCCGAGGGGCGTATGTGCTTTCCTGATGACTGGGCGTGACCGTGGCTGAATCCCAGCAGTGGTCCGCCATAGACCCCGGCCCCCCAGGCAGCCCCAAGTGCCATGGGTGTTCGCCGTGTAACGTGTGTACCAAATAGGCAATTTGTCTCTCCTGGCGGCTTCTAGCCAATGAGGTGAAGATTTCCTGAGCTTGAGAAGTGACCTTCTTGGAGCGGGGCCTGGGCCGGGAAGCTGCGCTGTGTGGTGCTGACCGACCTCCTGGGGCCCCCGGCATTGGCGGTGGGCCCGGGGGTGGGGCGGCGTAGACCAGCTCTCCCGTGGGGCTCAGTGCTCACAGGCACCTTCATCGGAACCCCGCACTCCCAGGGGTGTTGTGAAAGTTAAATTATAACAAAAACGCGGAAAAGCACACACATCACCCAGCGCAGAGTGAGCACTCGATGGCTGTTACTCATCTCCTGTGCTTTTCTTTCCCCTTCCCTGTTTCTCTCTTCCCCCAAACAAATATTCTTCCTTGTAACCAGTGGAGTTGAGTGGAAACCCACCTCCTGATACGGGGCCACATGAGGATGCTGCTCAGGCCGACACTGCTGGTGCAGCGCCTGTTATGGGACAAGGTGCGTTTTCACAGAAGAGCTTGGACGATGTGACACTCCCAGAGGAGCCAAAGTCCTGGAAGGCGGTTTTCCTCGCGTGAAGACTGAGCCTTGTGAGAAAGTGGGCAACAACTGAACGGAGGTACATCCGCGGAACACCACTCAGCGAGAGAGGTGTGGACCGCTGGTACACACCCCAACCTGGATGAATCTCCAGAGAATGTGGCTGAATGAGAGCAGCCCGAATGCTGCCTGGCTGCATTGATCTAAAACTCTAGACAATACTGACGAGTCTCTAGTGACGGAAAACAGGGTGCGGGGCAGGTGGGGGTCGGAGAGTGGGACGGCAGAGGGGCATGAGCTGGTGGGGACGTGAGACGTTCATTGTCCTGTCTGGTGACAGTTTCGCGGTGCATACACATGTCGGAAACCCTCAAGTCCTACCTCCAATGTGTGCAGTTTACCAAATGTCAATTATACGTCGATAGAGCTGGGGTCTCTCTCTGGAGGAACCGGCCTTAGATCTCTTAGCCAGAGCATCTCAAAGCACTCCTCCCTCCTTGAAAACAATCCCCTTGCTTTCTTCACACCCTTCCTGCGGTGCCACGGGCACAGAGACTACAGTGGTTATGGGGCAGCAGATGGCCAGTGAGACGGAGGCCCCGTCTAAGATAGAGATGAGGGATTCTGGTTTAGTCAGCTGAGGTGTCCTAGGCACATGCCACTGGTGTGTCATTGCTGGCTGGTCCTGTGAGAGGCGTAGGGCCTGGGGGTGCTTCGTCAGCCGGTGCCTTCACCCCGAGAGTCAGGCATTGTGTTCCCGGGAGGGTGCAGTGCCTACCTGCAGCTCTGTGACGTGGTGTTGGAAAGGACTTCCTGCTGGAGTTGGTCTGGTGACGTGGGTTTGGGGAGATTTCAGGAAGCAGGAGCAATTCTGTGATTGGGTGACTTAATAAATCTCACCCAGGAGGAGAAACAATTGGTCTGAAGCTAAACCTGGGGTTGACGAAGCAGCCGCCGTCACCCGGCGTAGCCGGCTCTTTGCTCTCTGTGGCCTGGACGTGTGTGTTCCATCTGTGCCCGTGAACATGGAGGGGCTCCATCACAGCCCCAGGGTGCCTTGCCTGACGGTGATGCGCCGTGACATTGTTCACGTTCCACAGGAGGACACCGGGCTCCACTGAGACGCCAGGGTGGCTCCTACGTTTCATGGCCACTGTTGTCCTTGCTCATTGGAGCCGAGTCGGGTGCATATCCAACCTCTGAGAGCTATATCCACGGATACATGCCGAGGCCCTCCTGGCCCCAGTGACTCAACTCTCCAGAGGGGGCCCGGCGGGTATTTGGGAAAAGGCTTGGGGTGATTCTGTGATTCTGCTGTGGACCATGGTGCAGAGCCCCGCTTGGATTCCTGACTTGCTGAGCCCAGCAGAGTTGGTGCTCTGAGCCCCTCCCCCAGCTTCCCCCACCCCCGCCCAGCCAGCTCCAGCCTCCAGAAGCAGGTTGTCCCCTCTCACCCAGGAGACTGGCCTTGCCCAGCACTGCAGGCCCTCTGCACGCTGCTCCGTGCTGGGGCCATGCTGACCAGTGGGGAGCTGGGGACCCTGCCTCTGTCCCAGAACATCTGCTTCTCACCTGGAGTCTGAATTCCTCAATAGGGAAGAGCCATAAGGAGATGTGGGAGACCTTGTAAGACAGAGGAGGTTTCCATCACCACGGTGGACTTAGGGGCACTCCAAATCCTAGCTGTGGACGGGGTGCGGCTCAGCCATCCGAATCCTCAGTTTCTCTGTAAAATGGGGATAACACCATCTGTCAGATCGTGAAAGTCGGTGAGCTCCCGTTGGTAAAATACGTGGCCTGGGGACCTTGAGTTTTCAAGAGTGAGGCCCCTCGGAGGACTGGACCCCAGGGTGGGAGCACATTTGGCATTCTGTCCCCTCCTGAGGCTGCCTCAGTCCCTTCTCTCTCTGTGAGTTCTGGAGTTGATAAAATGTCAGGAGAGGATTCACCAGGGAAAACACTGGCTGAGAGAAGACACAGCCTCCACCCAAAGGGTGATGAGTAAGACACAGACCACGGGTGGATGGGGAGCAGGGAAGCTCTGAAAGGACAGCCCATGTGGCCTCACCCCCGTGCAGCACGCAGCCTACTGCCCAGCTCCACCTACCCTCCTCATTGTTGTCACACGGACCACATGGCTGTCACCCTCCCCTGGCCACAGTCTCAGGAACATGGCAGGAGCTGAGCCTCTGGATAGGGACACGTGTGGCAGGTCACCTCTGGCTGAAGCTGACTGGTCAAGTGGAGACCACAGGTGCTGGAGAGGCCACATGGAAGCAGGAACTCCCCGATGCAGTGGGGAAGGAGGCCTGGACACAGGACACTGGGGCCGGCTGGGAGGAGCTCTGAGGTCCCTGTCTCCAGGCAGGAGAAGGGCTGTATTTGCAGTGCGATGGAGTTTGCACAAGACAGGAGCTTTCTCCAGGGTGAATGAACTCCCACCCTGTCTCAGGACCACCGTCTGAAGCTGCCCCTGGGAGGTGGCCACTCCGTCAGGCTCAGATCCAATCTAAAGTGGCCGGCACTCTGGCCCAGGGTTCTGATCTGATCCCAGAAGTGCAGTTCATTCGTTCCATCTACAGCATCTGCCAAGTCCTGTTTCATCGCAGGCCTTGTGATGGGGAGACCAAGCCATGAGGGAGACAGAGCCCAGCCACACACATGCCCCCAGTAGGTGGTTCTGAATTCTCCTGAGCACCAGGCCAGCGACCTTCTGCGCATTCGGTGGAGGCTGTGACCCGCAGGCTGGACACACCCCTGCTTTGGTGTGCATGCACCCTCTGCTTGCAATCCCAGAGGCCCACCAAGCCTGTGGACGGCAGTCTAGGAGACCTGCTCTGGCTTGTGAGCTCGTGAGGACCAGGGCCACAAATTACTGTTTCTCTTTCTCCCTCTCTAGTGCCCAGCACGGAGCGTTGAGTGAGGTGGCAGCTCTGTGCGTGTTTCAGTGAGGAGACCGGGAACATGGCCCTTTGCTCCACATCACTGAGACCTGGGTAGCAGGGGATGGGTAGATTGTCCATGTTAGTGGGACAAAGAGTCAGACACTACCCATGGGGGATGGGCCATGGTGGGGCTGCAGCGAGGGCCTGGAGGGGTTGGCACGCCTGGGGATCAGGTGCCCAGAGGGAGGGCACTGAGCCCTGAAGCCCAGGGTGGGCACTGGCTGACAGTTTTGGTGCACAAGGGACCTGGCCAGGGACGCTGCCTGGAGGACAGTGGGCTGGGCCTCAGACAGGCTGGGCAGGCCCTGGACATCTCTGATCCTTCACCCCAGCCAATGCCAGGGAGAAAAGCTGGTGCCAAAGCAGAGAGGTGAGAAGGGAAAATCAAGCCTGCCAGGCGAGGAGGTACTGCCGGCCTGCTTGCGCCCCAGGGGAGTAGAGGGCCGCTCGTGGGGTCTCACCTGCTGCCCCCACTTGTGCCTCCTCGTCCACAGCCCCAGCCCAGGAGCACCTCCCTGCCCCTCCCTCAGATCGGAGGCTTTCACAGCCCCCCTCTACGTCCTTTAGCAGCACAAGTCCTCAGAGCGTGTTTGTTTCTCTCTAAAAATGGTCCAGTGCCGACCTGGTCAAGCAGCTCCTAAAGAGCCCCAGGAGGGCGCTGGGATCTGGGGAAGCTCTGGCTCTTCACGGGGGCCTTGGGACGGGGATACCCTGTCCAGTGTTCAGTGTCACGTCACAGGGGCGCAGAGACGGGGAGGGAGACAGGGGTGCATGGAAGTTTTCTGTGCCCTATTTGGAGAGTTGCCACCCTTGCTGTTCACAGAGGCATCTGACCGGGGCCCCATGCCCAAGCTGTCAGTAGGGATACGGCAACCACGCGGCTCCTGGGGTCACTCCAAAGGGCTGGCCGGGCCACCTTCTTGCTGTGGAACCTAGGGGAGTCGCGCTTCAAAGCTCTCGAGAGGCAAGGCAACAATCCACCTTTCCTGGAGCTTAACATGCACTTTTCAAAAAGCAGTTTGATACTTCTGAAATCAAGATGCATTTATAATTGATGTGTACATTTAAAAGTGATTTCGTCTTCCCTCTCCAAAGCTATCATTAACTTCGTGGCATCTGTGCACTGAGGAAACAGGACAGTTGTCAATCCCCCACATGTTCGGGAAACACAGTGTGTGCATCGCTTGGAGGCCCCAGTCCCAGCCCAACCCAGGAGCTGTGTGACTCCCTGAAGAAACTCCCATGTCCAGGGCATCCTCAGAGTGACATGCCAGGACGGAGGGACACGTCTCCCAGGGAGAAAGGAAGGAGTCCCCAACATTCCCAGAGAGGCTCCCACCAGGCCCCAGAGCCGCCTGTATCACATCTCCCTAGCCGTGAGTGTGGTCGGCATGATTTTGTGTCTGATGCACAGAGCAGCGGCCGCTATGGCTGAGCGTCCCCCGTGTCCATCTTTGTGCAGGCAGAATCACCTCTCAAGGCACCTCAGGGAGCAGGCACTTCTGGTGACCCTTGTGTGTCTGTCAGAGAGCTGCTGACACAGCTAGCGATGGGTCTTCACGTTCAAGGACAGTTTTTCTCCGGGATCTGGTTCTACTCTCCCTCCTCCAGTGAGGCCGGCTCCAGAACCCACCTCCCCAGCTTGTCTGTGGCCCAAACCAGCACTAAATGGCTCTTGACTGGATTCCCAACTCCAGATCCTCCAAATTGGCCAAATGCCTCTGTCCCTCTGGTACAGCTGCACGTATCCTAACACAACAGGGCACGTGGCCAGTGGGCAGAGGGGACAGACTGTAGGGATGGCAGAGCCTCTAGCGGGGGTGCAGCGGCAGCAGGCAGGCAGGTGTCCCTCCTAACAGAGGCCTCATTTTGCTGATGAATCAATTCAGACTCCAGGGGGTGACAGGCAGAGGGGTGGAGGTAGAGCAAGACCCAACATCAACGCCCCCATTTTTCCACCATACTGGGTGGCCTCCAGCAATCTAGGCTTTTCAGTGAGACCCTTCGTGATGACGTTCTGGGCCACCAGGGCCTCTGCCGTGCATGTGCTTCTGTGTCCGAGGGAGTGGCCCCCTCCCTGTGCAGGTGTGATGGGCTCCAGACCAACCATGAGTCTGCAGAGCAGCCTCGGACCACCAGGTGCGGGCCCTCCTGGGGCTGCCACACCCACATCCCACCACGAGCAGTTCTCTCAGTCCCTCTGAGTAGGTCTATCTGCTAAACTGGGGCGACCACCTGCCGAGGCCCCCAGGCAGGGCTGCAGAGAGGGCAGGGGGGAGGTGGAGCTCTCCAGCTTTGTGCGATGTGTGACCGCTACGGTCGCGCAGGTATGTTGGCATGTGGAGAAGGATGGGTACCAGCTGAAGCGGGGATTCGACCGTCTGCATGACCAGAGGTCAGCACGTGCGTTTCTTCTGTCTGGTGGCCTTGTGGGGGTGGGAGTGGGACCTGGGAAAAGCAGGGCCATGAGGACTCAAGTCAGGACACGTCTGTAGATGGCGGCAGGCATCACCTGCCAGCCCCAGGTGGGCGGGCCCAGCTGGTCTGTGGCTCATTACTTCATGGTCAGGAGGAGAGCCTGTGAAGGCCCCTGGGCGGGCTCTGGTGCAAATCAGTACATTGTGCCGTGTTTCTCACGCAGCTATGTCTTCTCAGGGAAAGGAAGGCCACTCTCTTCCCCTGGAGAGACATAGCTAGGAACTGTGGGCACGAGTGTGCTGCAGCCAGGACCTGGGAGCGGTCCCTTCAGCCTGGGGAGACCTCCCGTGCAGCAGGTCAGGAGGGCAGGCGCTGCCCGCCTGCTGGGAAGGAGCTGCCGCCAGGCCTTTGGATGGGCGGCCACGCAGCCTCTGGCCTGAGAGACTGGAGCGGGGCAGGCGGGGGGATCCGCGGGGCAGCAGGTCAGAACCCAGTGCCACGTGCTGGTGGGAAGAGGCACGGCGGCGTCCTCACCGTGGACACACAGTCATTCACTGGAATCTCCCGACCTCATCCACTCATGTAAGACCTGCAGGAGGCGCCCACCCTCTCAGGGAAACCTGGGACCCTGAAGTCTTGTTCAGCCCCATCTCCGGGGATCCAGCAAGGCTCACAAGTCGATGTTTGTGCACCCAGATATGGGGAGTCACAGAGACCTTTCCAAACGCAAATGCCACCACTACGTAGCCTGGGCAAGCAGCTGTTCCGAGCTTCAGTAAGGAAATCTGCAGAAAAAAGATAAGAACACCCTCCTCATTTTAGGATGAAATAGTGTCTATAAGGCACCGGACACATGGGGAGCGCCTCACGCCGAGTTATTTTGTTACCACAGATGTAATTTTTATAATAGGAGAGACAGTTTTCATTCAAGGGTTTGCTGAGCAGCTGCCCTGTGGCAGGCTGGAGTGCTAGAGGGGCTGACATGCGGCCCCTGGAGGAGTCTGGCGTCTCGCAGTGGAGACGGGCAGGCGCACAACAGCAACAAGGTCAACAGCAAGCAGCAACAGCTTCACCCCCGCAGCTAGGGATTCGGACAGGAGGCGGCATCCGGAGACAAGCACTCAGCCCTGCCCTGGAACAGAGGAGATGCCGCAGGAGCCAGGCGCGTGGGAAGCGCTCGCTTGGAGCCCTGTGCGCCTGCGCGGATTCCTGATACCCGAGGATAGGCTTAGGAGCGAGCTGGGGAGCCTGTGAAGGAGGCCGGACGATGTGCACGTAGGCAAAGCATGGGCGCAAGTGTGTGCTGGGAGCACGAGCGTCTTAGGAGATGCCTAGGTGTGAGTGGGGACTGGGAGGGAGAAGTGAGGATGCAGAGTAGGGCCTGGATGTGCTGAGCCCTGGCGTTTCCTGAGGGCAGTGGAGAACCGCGGGGCGGAGACCGGGGTGACATCAGCGGTGGGTGTGCTGAGATCGGAGGCAAGGGCTGGGGGCCACAGGAGCCCACCCCTCCTCAAGGCAGCGGGTCCTCGTCCTGCTCAGAGCCCAGGAGCAGTGCAGAAGAGGGCTTAGTGGGAAAAGGGCAAAGCCACGGCAGCCAGGAGGACAACATGGAAAGGTCCGTTGCTCTCCTGGGCCCAGAGCAAACTCCTCTCCCCTGGGGATCCTGGGCCTGCTGCCGGTCCAGGCCAAGAAGCTGCTCAGGTGTCAGGGAAGAAGCTGCCTCCTTCCAGAAGCCTGAAACACCCAGGTCAGGGAGCTCCCATCATGGGTCACCTGGCAAGAGCCACGCGTGTCTGGTTCCTTGGGTTCCCTGGCCTGGCCTTTCCCCCGAGACACCTTCATACGGCACCGCGAGGGAGGGACTTCCTGGCTCCGCCACACCCCTCCCAAGGCCCAGGCTGGGGTCTTCTGGGGGGAATCCCACACAGCACCTCACAGTCTGATGCTAACAGCCATACAGCTGACAATGGACCTGTGATGGCAGAAAATTCAGAACAGCAGGTGGGAGAGGGAAGCAGAGTTGAGCTCCATGGTGTACTTGGGCGTCTCCAGACACAGCACTTAGCCTAATTCTGTCTTCTCACCTGTAAAGTGCTGCCTACGTCGCAGGCTTGTTGTTTGGACTTAGCTGCAAGGTGAGATTTAGAGGAGGCGTGTCACGCTGTCACTTTTCCTTTCCAGTCTTCAATCACACGACGTTCTGCAAAGCACAGAGGTGAGCCTTGACTCACCTATTTCAGTGGATACTGTGAGAAGAGCATGGTCCAGGGCGGAGCTGCAGAGACAGGTGTGGGCTGCACCAGGTGTCTGTGAGCATCAGCTTTCAGGAACAGCAGTTTTCTCTGTTTGTCTTGGGCTCTTAGGTCTCTGTGGCATGTTCCACCTCTCTACAACATGAATGGGGCAGAACTTGAGGGGTGGGCGTGTAAGGAACACCTTCATTTGGTTCCACTGTTGTTTACAGGCCACACAAGCCCTGGCAACATCCCGGCCACCGTGGGAATGCAGTGTGGGTCAGGTGAATGGAGGACGCGGCCATAATAGATAAAATGCAGTGAGGTCGGCCTTGAAGAATGGAAAGAGCGAGGCTGGTGCCGGAATACCTGCATCCTAGTCCCAGCTTTGCCGTTACCTTGCTGTGTGATTCTGGGCGAGTCACTAAACTTGTGGGATAGGGCTCTCAGTTCTCTCACCTGTCAAGTGCAAATGTCCTCCGTCCTGCTTACCTCCTAGGTTATTGGGATGATGAAACTGATGATGCATGTGGGAATAGCTTGGGAAGCAAAGAAGTATGTCTGATATAAGAGAAATGATTTTAAAAATTATGGGGTATCCAAACAAAATGGTTAATAAAATTATGTCATAGAATACTATTTAATGACATGAAAAAAAATTCACAATATACTCTCAGGCAATTTCATATTTGAAATAAAGATCTGTACCTATGCTGTGAGGTACATTAAAGTGCTAAAACTACAGGCCAAGCCCTGTTTCAGGTGCTTGGAAACCTGCAGTGGAGCAGGCTGAAACTCCTGCCCTGGGAGCCTATGTTGGTGTGGGGGGGAGTGCAAAAAATGCACATTCCTTCCATGGAGGGCGTTTCCATAAACTCAGGGTCATTATACCTGCCTCTTCCAAGGAAATGGTGTGGGGCACACCCTGGGGCAGCTCTATCCCAGGCAGGTATACACACACACACACACACACACACACACACACACACACACACATATATATATTTTTTTTTCCAGGCAGGTATATTTGAGAAGACAGGGCTCCCACTCCCCCCACCTGCAGCTCCCAGCCCGGTACTATGGTTTTACCCCAGGAGGGGCAAACTGCTGGCATTCTCATCCCCAGCCCCATGTTGCAGGAACTCTGTCCTGGCAGGTGCTGTTGAGAAGTCTGGGGCTCCCTTCCACACCCAGCCTCACTTAAGTGGCAGCTCTGCTCCAGTCACAGCAGGCAAAGAATACTGGGGCCACAGTCATTCCCTGCCCCAGCTCACTCGTAGGATAGGGGTTCCATGCCAGGAGGGGGGAAGCCGCAAGGACCAGGGACGGCCAGCTGGTAGAGTGGGGGGTGATGTCAGTCAGGAAAAGCAGACCTCCACCCCCAGCTCTGTGGCAAGGGCTTCTGCCTGAGGAAAAAGGCAGGCCATGAGGACCCTGCAGCTCTGCTTGAGGGCCTTGACTTCTGATTCAGGACAGAGAGTGGAGGACTTGGTGGAGAGCAATTAAGAGGAAGCTGGTAGCTTCATGAGCCGGGAATCCCCAAGATCACCTTCAGGCTTGATGATTGGCTAGAAGGACTCATAGCCCTCAGAAAAGCTGTTGTACTCATGGTTATGGTTTATTACAGAGAAAAGGCGTAGATTTAAATCAGCCCAGGGAAAGGGTGCACAGGGAAAGATCCAGGTGAAAGTGTCCAGGTGTCCTCTCCAGTGGAATCACACAATGCAGTGCTTAATTCTCCCAGCAAAGATATGTGACAACATGTGTAAAGGTTGTCAACCAGGGAAATTAACCTGAGCCTTATGTCCAGGGTTTTTATTGGTGTCCACGTAGCATGGAGTGCCTATATGACTAACCTTAGCTACTCAGACTCTAGTCTCCCAGAGGTCCCAGCTTGGCCCAGGACCTCAGGCATGCAAAAACACTCTTACCAGGCAGGATATTCCAAGAACTCAGAGGTTATCTCCCAGGAGCCTGTCCTTTCTTTGGAGTGTGCAGGGTTTGAGTAATGCAAGCCTGCTAAGTCAACTCTTTACTGGACACTTCAAGAAACAAGCAAATGGCAGAAAGAGGAATAGTTTAATAGAGAGACAGCTAAGAAGAGTCCTCCTGGGATCACAGTAAACCATGGGAGTTGGGAAGGCCACGTGCATGTGCCGGCTGCAGCCACACAGGAGCAACCAGAGCAGGATGTGAGCAGACACGGGGGCATTCTCCAAGCTGCATACGGACCTGTCAACACAGGGTGGAAGCCTCAGTGGCACAGGGGTCCTAGCAGAACCCGTGGCCAAACACTGACTGAACAATGACCTATTGTCGCCCAGGTACAACTCCCAGGAAGCCATGCTTTAAAATAAAACCACACACATCCCTGGTATTCTGGAAGACTGTGTACATGCACAAGGCTACACCCTCTCAGGAGTGATCAGAGAGGGAACGACTGGTCCCTGGCTAAAGTTGGACAAAACTGTAAACTCCCTGAATGGCGACAGCAGCTTCCAAGCCACATGCACATCTAATGGTAAAGGGCTGTTGACCTAAAACAAATAGACAGCCAGATATTTCTCCAGCAAAGATGGTTTTGTTCAGGATCAGCAGAGAATGGCAACTTGGGGTCTGCAAACATGGTGAGCCGTGTGCAAGTCCCTGCATGGCAAGGGAAGCAGACACTTTTTTTTGTTTTTTTTTTTGCGGTACGCAGGCCTCTCACCGTTGTGGCCTCTCCCGTTGCGGAGCACAGGCTCCGGACGCGCAGGCTCAGCGGCCATGGCTCACGGGCCCAGCCGCTTCGCGGCATGTGGGATCTTCGCGGACCGGGGCACGAACCCATGTCCCCTGCACCGGCAGGCGGACTCTCAATCACTGCGCCACCAGGGAAGCCCGAAGCAGACACTTTTATAGAGGGGAAAAGGAAGTTGCGAGGGTGATAGTAAACAAAGAGCTCATGGCTCTTCATTGGTTGAGTTGTTGTCAGGATAGAAGAGGGGTCTTTCTTCTCATTGGGCCCTGCTGTCATCACAGGGCATGAGAGCTCCCCCTTCTGGTCTCCAGAGACTCTATTTAATTGAGGTTTCTGTTTACTAATTTTTTACAGGGTAAAAAAATCTAACAAATCATGGAAACTTAAGCAAAACCTTTGGCCAATAAGTGGCTCAGACTGGTCAAGGGATAGCCCCTAGGTAAGCTGGTTAAAAGAAAAAAACAAGAAGAAAAATCCTGAAGAGGGTTATCAGAGGCTGCACACCATGTGGGAATGGATTTTGCAGATTAGTTGTCAAGTCACTAAACAAACAAACAAACAAAAAACACAACAACTGACCAGACAACAACAGCATCAACAACCCAGAGGAGGAAAATTAATATCCAGAGTTGCTACACTATATTATCTGAAATGTCCAATTTTCAACAAGAATAGTAACAAAAAATATACAAGACATGCAAAGAAATAGGAAAGTGTGACCCACACACAGGGGGGAAAAAAGCAAGCAATAGAAACACTTTGAAGGGGTGTAAATGGTGGCCTCAGCTGACAAAGACTTCAAAGCAGCTGTCATAAAGATGTTCAAAGCACTAAAGGAAAAGATGCATAAAGAATTTAAGGAAGGTGTGATAAGTGTCTCACCAAACAGAAAATATCAGTGAAGGACTAGAAAATATTAATATTAACCAGTGGAAATTCTGGAGTTGAAAAGTACAATAACCAAAATGAAAATTTTGGTAGAGGGGTAATTCCCTGGTGGTCCAGTGGTTAGGACTCCAAGCTTTCACTGCCAAGGGTGCAGGTTCATTCCCTGCTTGGGGAACTAAGATCCTAAAGGCCATGTGGCAAGGCACAAAAATTAAAAAAAAAAAAAAAATTGTAAAAAGAACAACAGATTCAGACCCAAACAAAAAAATAACAAAGAAAATAATTTTTTAAATGTTTACTAGAGGGGCGCAAAAGATTTGAGCTAGCAGAATGATTGAACTTGAAGATAGATTGTGATAATGCAATCTGAGGAAGAGAGGGAAAAAAATGAAAAGTGAACAGAGCCTCCAAGAAACGTTGGACACAATTAAGTGCACCCACAGAAGCATAATGGGAGTACAGTACAGAAGAAGTGGAGAAGGTAGAATACATTCATTCTCAGATACACAAAAATGGAAAGAATTTGTTGCCAGCCAATCTGCCTTACAAGAAATGCTAAAAGAAATTCTTCAGGCTGAGAGCAGATGACACCAGAGAGTAATTCAAATCTACATAAACAAACAGAGAATGCCAGTAAAGGTAATTGTTTAGGTAAGAGACAGTTACAATTGCATTTCCATTTCACCTGAGATATCAAATTTATGGGTATGGAGTTGTTCATAATATTCCTTTATTATCCTTTTAATGTCCATGGGACTAGTAGTGATGGCCACTTTCATAACTATGTATTGTATTTTAATTTTCATTCATTTCAAAATATTTTCTAATTTCAGTGGTAACTTCCCTGAATGGAAAAATAAACAGGAGACTTCTCCCCATTCCTTCTGAATGTTGCAAGCCCCTTTCCTCTTCCTAAAGCCAGTTCTAAAAGTCCTATCCTAGAGATTTCTCTGTGCCCTCGTGCCCATTTCCAGGTTGGGTGAAGGATGTCAGTGAAAACACGAGAAACTCACCTCAGTGGTATTTCAAATTCTGGCTTTCTCTCCTATCGAATTGCTACTGTTTACTTTAAAGAGTCCTCAAATAGCTGTTCCGTGCATTCCATCTGAGTTGTACAGCTGCATTTCGTGGGAGAGGCAGGGTGGAGTGTGCTTACTTCATCTTACTTGGAAACGGAACCTCCCCAATGTCTTTTTCTTAATTGAGGCATTTCTTACAAAGCCACAGTAAAAATAAGCCAGAGTAATGTGGAAACATAGCAGAGGGTCACCTAGCCCAGATTTGGGGAATTAACCTTAGTGGCAGATAAGGGGGAGCAGGGAAGGTTTCCCAGAGGAACTAAGACCTTGCTGTCTCTTGGCTGGGCTTAACGTGGGAGAAAGGTATTCTGAATAACAGGACCCACTGTGGCACAAAGGTGTGAAAGAGTGTGGTGTCTTTAGGGAACAAAGGCAAAGGATTTTATACAACTGGAGCCCTATGTGCAGCAAACAGGAAGGAAGAGGCAAGAAAGGCAGAGGTCAGATCAGTCAGTAGAACTTTGTATCATTCTAGAGTATTTGGATTCTGTTGGAAATTTTATAAAGAGTGTATTAGTTACCATGGCTGCTGTAAGAAATCACCACAAATGTAGAAGCTTAATCTATTCGCTCACAACTCTGGAGGACAAAAGCCCAAAGTCAGATTCAGTGGGTTAAAGTCAAGGTGTCCTCCGGGCTGGCTCCTGGTGGAGGCTTTGAGGGGAAAATGTGCTTCATTGCTTTTTTCAGCTTCTAGTGGCTGCTTGTAATCCTTGGCTTGTGACCCTCTCCATCTTCAAAGGCATCACCTCATTCTCTGCTTCCAACATCACGTGGTTTTCTTCTCTGACTGATTCCCTCCTTCATTTCTCTGGTAAGGACCCTGGTGATTACATCCAGCCCACCTGCATAATCCCGGATAATCTCCCCATCTCGACATCCTGAATTGATCACATCTGCAGAGTCCCTTTCGCCATAAAGTGTAATATTTCCCAGCCTACACAGAGGGTACTTCATAGATTTTTGATTGGAGGGGATGATGCGACAAATTGTCTAATTTATGGTTTAGAAAGATCTGTCTGGCAACAGAGTAAGGAGAGTAGGGCTGCAGGCCTGCAGAGTAGTTTGCAAGCCACGGAAATAACCAATGCCAGTAATGAGAAGGTACAGCTGGGTCAGTGGCGATAGGATGGAGGAGAGAGTTTACCTGGTGGACTCAGGAGGTAGAATCCGCAGGGCTTGGAGCCAGCTAGGGCGTGGATGAGTGAGAGAGGGAGTCCGGAAGGACTCAGCGTTTCTGCCCCTACCATGTGGGTGATGTGGTATCACTGGTGAATAGGGAGTACAGGAGAGGGCAGGGAGAGATCCCTAGTTTTGTTCGGAGCCTGGCTTCGAGGCATGGATGAGAGTCCTCTAGCTGCGGCCCATGGTCTGCAGAGCAAGGCAGGTGATGGCTCTTTGGTGGTGCCGAGCACACTGGCAGTACTTGAAGCCGGGGAGACAGAGATGACTCAGGGACTGTGTCTAGAATCAGCAAGTGCACAGGAGCTGCCTTGCGGAACAATGGCCTTTACAGTTAGGGAGAAGTAGGGGTGTGGGAGGAAGCTGGAGAGGCAAGAGTAGCACCAGGAGGGTGGGTCCTGCATCCAGTAGCCTCGGGGAGCAGGGAGTTGATGCCTTTGTATTCAGAGTCCTTCCTCTCCTGGCGAAGGGCCACTTCTTATCACGTGAAACGCTGGAGGAAAAGGGTAAAGGATGGTATTGTGTTTTTGCTTGTTAATCTTGGGGACCAGAGGCTCAGCTGAGAACTGAGCTGTTTCTTGAACATTAGCTGCATGCACACATAGAAGAGGCTGAGTGAGGCCCCCTTACTGGAACCAATTGTGGCAAACAGGACCCATTTTGCTCTCAGCCTTGCCCTGGCAGCAGCTGAAAAGCTCTATTATCTGCCTTTCTGGGCACACTGACCGCAGAGGCTCAAGGTTTTGGTGCAAGGCAGAAGTCCCCCTGCCTCTGAGAACAGTATTCATCCTCTGCTGTCATTCCCATACAAGGGCCTTGTAGAAGGACATGGCTGCAGGGTAGACCAGAGGCCTGGAGACCGTTTCCTCCATGTGTTTCTGCTTTTCCCCTCTTGTGGCTTCTTCCTCAGCCCTGGAGAAGGAGAAGGAGATAAGAGAATGGGGCAGGTGGATGTTGGCAAAAGGTGCAAGGACAAGGCATGATGGAAGAGTTGAGATTTGACTTGGCCCCTGGGAAAAGGGGAGGACTTTTGGGAGAACTGGGTAGTCAGGAGGGGGTACATTTCAGATGGAGGGATGGGCATGTTAGGATGGAAAATCAGAAATGGGCATGAAGTATGTGGAGCAGGGCCTGGAGACCGGTCCAGCCAGGGGAAGTGCATCCCAGGGCCACGAGCTCCCAGGACACTGTCCCGGAGAGGAGAGAGGGAAGGGGCTCTCTGGCCCTGTTCCTTCCTCTAGAAAGAGCATCGCTTCATGTTTGAATGGCCCTTATTTCCCTGCATCCATTCCCATGTAACCGTCTCAGAATTGTGTACACTGAGGGGAGTGAAGTTTGGAGAATTAACCTCCCAGAGTGAGGACAGCCAGGTTAAGAGCCAGGATGGAAACTGAGGCGGAGGGAGCTAACTTTTGGGGTGTGTTTATGTGCCAAATGTCTAAATACATGTTGCCATTTAATTCTCAACTCTCCTAGACCTAAGTGCTATCAGCCTTATTTCATAGATGGGACCAGAGGCTCTTAGGAGGAGGTACCTCACCCCAGGTAATCTCTGTCACCACCGGGATGAGAATGGGATCTCCGCAGAAGTAATGTCTGCAGCCATGGATGTCACAGTAGAGGCCCTCCTAAGAGATCACTGCGTGACAGTCACCTCACTTTACTGCTGGGAGACCATGGTTTAGAAAGGGGCATGACTGGCCGAAGGTGCCCAGCCAGTGGGTGGGACAGCTGGGGTGGGCAAGGGACTTTTCTAAACCTCAGCTTCCTACCTGGACTTTTAAAAATGCCTACCAACGTACAAATGCTTTGAGAAGTCTGTAGGAAATTTTTAAATTTAACTTCATATCATTTTCCAAAATTATCTGACAGCCAATCTCATAGTTGTTGTCTAAATCCTGTGGACTCCCCTGCGGGAGATGCTTCATGCCGGCAACCTGGGAAATTCAGGTCCACCCCTCAGATCTTGGGAAGACCCTCCCACTCCTTGTTAATTAAAAATTGCACACCTTGACTCACTCCCTTATAATTCTGCCACCAGTGGAGCAAGAAAAATGAGAGACCTTGTCTCCTGTTTTGACACTAATTTTAACCCACCGAAGAGCCACAAGACACGGTGGGTGTAGCAGCTGGTGAAATGTGATTTAAGGTCTGTCAGCTATGTCGCCTTAGGTGAGTACTTGCCCTGGCAGAGCACACGCTGAGTGTCGCTAAGGGGGGCCAGTGGTGCCTCGCAAGGCTGCTGTGCAGCTTAGTCAAGAGTAAGCAGTGGCCTGTCAGGAAGCAGACAGCTAGTTCCTCCCTCTGCGGGGAAGAAACTTAGCCTTCTAAAAATGATGTAGGCCTATTTCAAATTGTTCACCTTGTTGGTAAAGGGGCTGAGCTCTTGCTCTGCTGGTTATCGAAACACAGAGTTTAAGCTTTAGGCCAAAGCATGAGAGGTTGTGTGTGGAGAGATGCTGGCCTTACACCAGGCGTGTTCCAGTACACAAGCCCTGTTTTCAAAGGCTTCCCCGATCTAGAACATGCCCAGGAGATAACCATGGTTTTTGTACTAAAATTAGGGGTGTGTGATTGACAGCAGCTGAAAATTTGAACTTGAGATTGGCTTAGAAAACCTGGCATGGTTGGCTTCTGCACCCACAGGCCGTTTGGCCCTAAAGCAAGGCCCCTCCACACCCATCTGGGCCTCTCCTCAGCCAACAGCACTCCAAGCCCCTTGGTTCCTCCCATTTCCCAGCTTTCCTCCCAGCCTTCTGCTTTGAGCTGAATCATACCAATTGTGTGTGTGTCCTGCCCCGTGACCACTAGTACAATTGCAAATCTTACTGCTGGCAAGTTCTTTTGTCCTAATGGGGTTTCTAACAGAGTCACTCAGAAAGGAGACTGTCCTCTGGCCAGCTCCAGTGGGAGGAAGAATTTCCCTATTGTTTTGGGATTATGGGCTGCAGGGAGATACAAAGGAGGAGAGGAAAAAGAATGGCCCAGGACCTCAAAGCCACACGTGTGAACCAGGAGCCCTGGTGCCTCGCAGGACTGCAGAACGTTTGGGTGCTACGGGGTGGCGGCAGCCCTAAGCGAAGAGCACGGGTGCCTCTGTGAGGCCTCCAGGGGAACCCAGCCTGCAGCGGGCCTGCAACATGTTACCTGCACTGCATCCACAGGCTCGCCCGTGGGCACAGGTGCACATGCTCAGTGTTGGCTTGTGGAACACACTTTTAAGAGCCCCAGAGGCTGCAGAGCTCCTTGTCAGACTACCGAGGCAGGGCAGCTGTGGGCACTATCTTGTTGCCTTCCTTCATCTTCAGAGGAAGGGGCACTCACAGGTTTGAATCCCAGCTCACCGCACCCTAGCTGGTGTAACTGTGACCAAGCTACTCGATTTTCTGTGTGCCCATTTTTATTATCTGTAAAAATGGGAATATAGTGCCTGCCTCACACAGCTGTCATGAGACTTGTGTATGGTAAGGGTTCCGTAAATATTACCATCATCACTCCCATCTTAGGAAAAAAGAAAATAAAACTCAGAGGTCGACATTGATCAGGTTTTACTTAGCTACTACTAGTGGCAGAACTAAGACGTATATCGGATTCCAGTTATAGTTCTTTTAGATACCAGCTGCCTTTTCATGACCAAAGAATGAATCCCGAGTGGTATAGATCAGAAGCCATGTGGAGTAATACTGGAGGGTGGGTGTGGTCGTGAGGGGCGGAGGTAAGAGCACTCCTTGCGGGGTGGAATCTGGCTTGGATTTCCAGAAGATACCTCCAAGTTATCTGGACGACCGGATTTGACCAGGGCCGCTCTGCCGTGAAATGACAGCTATTTTGGGCTCCTTGGTGCCCCCTGGTGGTAGCAGGTTGCCTCTTGCACTTTTCTTGAGACATGAAAGCCAAAGGAAGCTATTTTGAAATTGGCTCTCCACATCAATGAAGGATATAGAACTTTTTGTTTGCCTCTGCTTTAGCCTTCTTGGCACCTCTGACCCGGCAACATAAATCAGTTCTGGGTTTTCTCTTTTTACATATCAACCAGTAGCTTATTCACTGCCTGACCTCAGCAAGCTCCCAGCCTCTAGGGGACCTCCAAAGCCAGCGGCTCAGGCCCACTCAGGCATTCCAGGTCTGTTCCATTCTGCTCTTTCCTATTTTCAGGAGATAAACCAGGAGATGCAGTACAAAAGCTTGTCCTCTCGTTTTCTCCCCAAGTGGTGGGGGAGAGGGTGGGAGTTGTGGTGAGTGCCGGCTGGCTCAGAGCTGTGCGCTACACTGAAGTGAGTCCTCTGTCACCAAGTCACGCCTCTGATGTCGCCAAGTTCACTTCTGCCTGTCTGTGCCTTTTCTTTCCTACCTGGCAAAGGGAGACGAAATTTGCTCCAACTTCCTTAAAGGGTACTCCGAGGATTCAGAATACCTAGTGGGTAGGATTATGATTCTTTTTTTATAATTAAGTTAAACTTTTTTGGAAATAATTATAGTTTCACATACAGTTATGAGAAATAATACAGAGTACTGCCATGTACCTTTCACCCAGTTTCCCCTAATGGTAGCATTTTGCAAAACTAGAGCACGGTATCACAACCAGTATATTGCCCTGATACTGTCAATACCTTAACATTGCCATCACCAGAAGGTCTCTTCTGTTGCTTTCTTATAGCCACACCCACGTTCCTCCATCTTTAAACACTGACAGCCACTAATCTGTTCTCCATGTCTATAATTTTGTCGTTTCAATGCATTAGAGTTTGTAACACTTCTGGTTTGGATTTTTTCTCTCAGCATCATTATCTGCAGATTCATCCAAGTTGTGTGCGTATCAGTACTGTGTTCCTTTTTATGGCTGCTATTCCATAGTATGGATGTTCCAGTGTGTCTAACTGTGCACTTATAGAAGGATGTCTGGGCCATTTCCAGTTTTGATCTATTATAAATATTGGGCTATTTTGAATTTGAGCTATTATGAATAAAGTTGCTATGAACAGGTTTTTGTGTAAACATACGTTTTGATTTCTCTTGGATAAATTCCCAGAAGTTCAGTTGCTGGGTTGAATGGGATTTTGTGTTTTGATGGAAAAGTCCTTTTCATCCAAGTTGTTGAATTTGTGTGTACAGAGTTATTTGTAGTATTCTTTTATTACCCTTTTGATGCCTACAGGGTCTGTAGTGATATCTCCTGTTTCATTTCTGACATGGTAATTTGTGTCTTTTCTCTTTTTCCTTTGTCAGACTTGATAGAGCTTTGCCAATTTTATTGAGCTTTTTAAAGAACTAGCTCTGTTTTTCATTGATTTTTCTCTATTGTTTTTGTTTTCTTTTTTTATATAAATTTATTTTATTTTATTTATTTTTGGCTGTGTTGGGTCTTCGTTGCTGCACGCGGGCTTTCTCTAGTTGTGTCAAGCGGGGGCTACTCTTCATTGCGGTGCACAGGCTTCTTATTTCAGTGGCTTCTCTTGCTGTGGAGCATGGGCTCTAGGTGCACAGGCTTTAGTAGTTGTGGTGCACAGGCCTAAAGTGCAGGCTCAGTAGTTGTGGCGCACAGGCTTAGTTGCGCTGCGGCATGTGGGATCTTCCCAGACCAGGGCTTGAACCCGTGTCCCCTGCATTGGCAGGTGGATTCTTAACCACTGTGCCACCAGGGAAGCCCTGTTTGTTTTCCACTTCACTGATTTCTGATCTTTATTGTTTATTTCCTGTTACTTGTTTAGATTTATTTTTTCTTTCTGTTAACTAGATTCTTGAGATGGAACTTAAAGTATAGATCAAGACTTTCCTTTTCCTAATTTAGTGCTATAAATTTCCCTCTCAGTGTGGCTTCAGCTGTGAGCCACAATTTTTTGTTTCCTCATTTACATTCTATTTATTATTTAAAATGACACCTCACCCAAGGCTAGCTTATATCTGAATTGGCTTCTCCTACTAAACGTTTTATTGTTTGAATATTTCACACTATGTTTCAGAGACATATAATTTGATCCCAAATTACCTTTCTCTTCTACTGATGCATGACATCAAGTTTACCATGTCTTAAGCCTGGTGAGTATATTGAGGAAATACTGGAGTGAATATCTTGGACTGTGCCTCTCACACAGTAGGTGCTTTATAATGTTGAGTTTCTCTGCTTTATTTATGCATGAATAGTGTCCAGTGGAGTTTAAAGTATTTGTTAACATTATTACTTGCAGATTTCCTAATCAAGTTCTAGACATTGTACATCTCATCTTGTATTTAACGGTGGGTTTTCAGAAATGAGTGTTCCAGGAACACTGCATTCACTGACACATGTTTCTTTTCTGTTCTTTAGCTCTTATGGAATTCAGATGCTTGTCAAGTAGCATTTCTATTGTCCTAGAGTAAGGAAGAATTTCAGAGAGCTTTCCAGAGCTCAATTTTACTGCTTTTGGTCACCTCTTTCCCTGACTCTTTCGCCCCTCAGTAACCTCTTTCTCTGCTTCCAAGGGATTGAATGCACTTATCTCATCTGCTACAGCAAATCTGGTTCTCATGGTCTCTGCCATCCTCCTGTAGGCCTAGTTCTGAATCACAAGTTAGGTGATGCCTTCCTCAGGGTTTTCATCATATGCATTCAGTATCCTGGGTAGGAAAGTTAACTTCTTATTTTTTGTTGAAGTATAGTTGATTTACAATGTTATATTAGTTTCAGGTGTACAACATAGTAATTCCTTATTTTTATAGATTATACTCCATTTAAAGTTATTATAAAATAATGGCTATATTCCCAGTGTTGTACAATATATCCTTGTAGCTTATTTATTTTATACATAGCAGTTTGTACCTCTTAATCCCCTAACCCTAACTTGCTCTTCCTGCCGTTCCCCTCCCCACTGGTAACCACTAGTTTGTTCTGTGTAACTGTAAGTCTGTTTTGTTATATTTGTTCATTTGTTTTATTTTTTAGATTCCACATATAAGTGATGACATACAGTATTTCTCTTTCTCTTTCTGACTTATTTCACTAAGCATAATACCCTCCAGGTCCATCTGTGTTATCGTAAATGGCAGAATTTCATTCCTTCTTCTGGCTGAGTAACATTCAATTGTATATATATCCCACATTTTCTTTATCCATTCATCTGTTGATGGACACTTAGGTTGCTTCCATATCTTGGCTATTGTAAATAATGCTGCTATGAGCATGGGGATGCATATATATTTTATTAGTGTTTTCATTTTCTTAGGCTATATTCCTGGGAGTGGAAATGCTGGATCATGGGGTAGTTCTAATTTTAGTATTTTGAGGAACCTACATACTGTTTTCCACAGTGGCTGCACCAGTTTACATTCCTACTAACAGTGTACTAGGGTTCCCTTTCCTCCATATCCTTGCCAACAATTGTTATTTGTGGTCTTTTTGAGGATAGCCATTCTGATGGGTGTGAGGTGACACCTCATCTTGATTTTGGTTTGCAGTTCTCTGATGATTATGGATGTTGACCCTCTTTTCATGTGTCTGTTGGCCATCTGTATGTCTTCTTTGGAAAAATGTTTATGAAGGTCTTCTGCCCATTTTTTGATTTGGTTGTTTGTTTTATTGATGTTGAGTTGTATATTTCAGATATTAACCCCTTACCTGTCATATCATTTGAAAATATTTTCTCCCATTCAACAGATTGTCTTTTTTGTTTTGTTGATGTTTTCCTTAGCTTTTCCAAAGTTTTTAAGTTTAATTAGGTCCCATTTGTTTATTTTTGCTTTTGTTTCTTTTCTCTCAGGAAATAGATCCAAAAAAATATTGCTGCAACTGATGTCAAAGAATGTTCTGCCTATGTTTTCCTCGAAGAGTCTTATAGTGTCAGGCCTTACATTTAAGTCTTTAATACATTTTGAGTTTATTTTTGTGTATGGTGTTAGGGAGTGTTCTAATTTCATTCTTTGACATGTAGCTGTCCAGTTTTCCCAGCACCACTTATTTAAGAGACTTTTTCTTCATCAAATAGTTTTGGCTTCCTGGTCATGAATTAATTGACATATGTGTGCAGGTTTATTTTGGGGCTCTCTATTCTGTTCCATTGATCTATGTGTCTGTTTTTGTGCCAGTAACATACTGTTTTGATTACACTACTTTTGTAGTGTACTCTGAAGTCAGAGAGTGTAATACCTCCAACTTTGTGTTATTTTTCTCAAGGTTCATTGACTATTCAGGGTCTTTTGTGGTTCCATATAAATATTAGAATTATTTGTTCTAGTTCTGTCAAAAATGTCATGGGTATTTTGATAAGGATTGCATTAAATCTGCAGATTGCTTTGGGTAGTATGGACATTTTAACAATATTAAATCTTCCAGTTCATAAAATGAGATATCCTTCTAATTTGTTTGTATTGTTTTCAATTTCCTTCATCAGTGTCTTAGAGTTTTCAGAGTATAGGTCTTTCACCTCCTTGGTTAAGTTTATTTCTAGGTATTTTATTATTTTTAATTCAATTTTAAAGATATTGTTTGCCTCCTTTCTCTTTCTGATAGTACTGACTAGTGTATGTAGAAAAGCAACAGATTTCTGCATATTAAATTTGTATCCTGCAACTTTACTGAATTCATGTCATCTGCAAATAGTGACAGTTTTGCATCTTCCCTTCCAACTTGGATGCCTTTTATTTCTTTTTCTTGTGTGATTGGCGTGGCTATGACTTCCAATACTATGTTAAATAGAAGTGGCAAGAGTGGGCATCCTTGTCTTGCTCCTGATTTTAGAGGAAACACTTTCAGCTTTTCACCATTGCGTATTATGTTGGCTGTGGGTTTGTCATACAGAGATTTTATTATGTTGAGATATTTTCCGTCTATGCCCGCTTTGGTAAGAGTTTTTATCATGAATGGATGTTGAATTTTGTCAAATGCTTTTTATGCCTCTATTGAGACGATCATATGATTTCTATCCTTAGCTTTGTTAATGTGGTGTATCACATTGATTGGTATGCAGATATTGAACCATCCTTGCACCCCTGGAATAAATCCTACTTGATCGCAATGTATGATCCTTTTTATGTATTGTTTAATTTGGCTTGCTAACATTTTGTTGAGGATTTTTTGTGTCTATATTCATCAGAGATATTGGCCTGTAATTTTCTTTTTTTGTACTGTCTTTGGTTTTGGTACCAGCCTTTACTATATCTTTGCCTTTACCAATGGGATTTTCCCTCTTATAACTTCTTATTTATTGTTGTAGCCTTTCTTTTTCACTTAAAGAAGAAACTTTAACACTTATAAGGTCCGTTTAGTATTGATGAAGTCCTTTAGCTTTTGCTTGTCTGAGAAGTTCTTTATCTCTCCTTTAATTCTGAATGATATCCTTGCTAAGTAGAGTGTACTAGGTTGTAGATTTTTCCCTTTCAGCACTTTAAATATATTGTGCCACTCCCTCCTGGTCTGCAAAGTTTCTGCAGAAAGATCAGCCAATAACGTTATGGGGCTCCATTGTATGTGACTTTTTTTTTTTTTCTCTTGCTGCTTTTAGAATTCTCTTTATTTTTAACTTTTGCCATTTTAATTATGATATGTCTTCATAAGGGTCTCTTTGGGTTCATCTTATTTGGGACTATCTATGATTCCTGTACCTGGATGTCTCTTTCCTCCTTCAGGGTCAGCAAGTTTTAGCCATAATTTAATCAAATACATTTTCTACTTCTTTCTCTCTCTCTTCTACTTCTGAGACCCCTATAATGCAAATATCAGTACACTTGATGTTGTCCCAGAGGTCCCTTAAACTATCCTGATTTTTTCAAATTTGTTTTCTTTCTGCTGTTCCAAATGGGTGATTTCCACTATTCTATCTTCCATTTTTGGTTATGTGTTTTTCTGTATCAACTAATCTACTTTTGATTCCCGCTAGTGTATTTTCCATTTCAGTTATTGTGTTCTTCAGCTCTGAATGGTTCTTTATATTTTCTAGTTCTTTGTTAAAATTCTCACAGTGTTCATCTATGCTTTTACCCAATTTAGCATTCTTATTACTATTCCTTTGATGTCTTAATCAGGTAAATTATTTATGTTTGTTTCATTAGGGTTTTTTTCAGGGTTTTTTAAAATTATGATATGTCTTCATATAGGTCTCTTTGTGTTCATCTTATTTGAGACTATCTATGCTTCCTGTATCTGGAAATCTGTTTCCTTCTTCAGAACCAGAAGGCTTTATCCATAATTTCATTAAATATATTTTCTACCCCTATCTCTTTCTCTTCTCCTGAAACCCTTAAAATGCAAATGTCAGTACATTTGATGTTGTCCTAGAAGTCCCTTTAAACTATCCTCATTTTTTCAAATTTATTGTGTTTTTTTTCTGTTCTGATTGAGTGATTTCCACTATTCTATCTTCCAGATCGTTTATGCAATCTTCTTTATCACCCAGTCTGCTGTTAATTCCTCCTAGTGTATTTTTCATTTCACTCATTGAAAAACAGCTCTGACTTAAAAAAAATATATTTTCTAGTTCCTTGTTAAAATTCTCACTGTGTTCATCTATTCTTTTCCCCTGTTCAGTTAGCATTCTTACTGCTATTGCTTTGAACTCTTTATCTGCTAAATTATTTATCTCTGTTTCATTAGGGGTTTTTCTCATGTTTTTTTTTTTTCATATTGTTTCATTGAAACAAATTCCTCTGTCTTCTCATTTTGGTTAACTTTCTCTAAGTTAGATGAAACAGTTAAGTATCCCAGTCTTAAAGTGGTGTCCTTGTATGGGAGAGTTGCTGTGCAGTCTCTGTGTGCCCAGTGGCTGGATGTGAAATGAGCATGGGATGTATCTTCCCCTGGGGTGTACTGGCAGCTACCACCTTGGTGACAGGTAGGGCTGGAGTTAGAGGGGCTATAGTCAGAGCTAGGTGTGAGGCAGGGCTTCACCTATGCTTAATGACGGTCGCATCTCTCTCAGGGGTGGGGTCAGGACCCAAGGTTCTGGAACAGAAGTCCTGAGTTTCAGGTCTGAGCTGGTTCCATTCCCTCTTTGTGTGCACACTCTCCATGGCAACAGCATTTCTACCCTAGTGGAGAGCAGCGCCAGAGAAAGAGGGTCAGGCACCCAGTGCAGGCAGGCATGTATGGTTGGGTGGTCACAGGAAACCAGCCAGAGACCCAAGCAGTTTTCAGTCTCCTTCCTTGTCATTGTTCCCAGGAGCAAGCAAGCATTGTGCGCTCCACAAGTGGAGTTTCAGTTTTTTACAGCCCTCTAGTAAGGCCCATTGGTTTTCAAACCATCTAATGGGATTCATCTTCCCAGTGTTAGATCCCAGGGCTTGGGTGCCCAATATGTGGCCTGAACCCCTCACTCCCCAGGGAGGATCTCCAAGCCCATATTTTCCCCCTCCTCTTCTGTGTCCCCTGCTAGGGGAGTGGGTCTCAACCTGATCACTTCTCCTCTCTTCCTACCAGACTCTGTGTGAAATTTTCTTTACAGCCTTGGTTGTAGAAGAGCCTTTCTGCCAGTCTCCAGGTTGTTTTTAGTGAGAGTTACTCCACATGTAGATGTATTTTTGAGGTGTTTGTGGGGGGAGGTGAGCTCAGTGTCCTCCTACTCCACCATCTTGATCTTGATGTGCCACAGTCTTTTATATGTTGCATTTTCATTTGGTTAATTTTTTTTACATTTCCCTTGAGACTTCCTCTTTGACCATGGATTATTAAGAAATGTGTTGTTTAGTTTCCAAGTGTACAGAGATTTTTCTGTTCTTTCTATTACTGATTTCTAATTTAACTGTTATGGCCAGACAACATTTTCTGTATGATTTTGGTCCCTTTAAATGTATTGAAGTTTATTTTATGGCCAGGATATGATCTATCTTGATACACGTTTTGTGGATTCTTGAAAATAATTGCAGCTATTGGGTGGAGTGTTCTATAAATTTCTATTAAATTCTATTGGTTGATGGTTTTGTTGAGCTCTTCCCTCTCCTTGTTGATTTCCATCTATTCTTCAACTAGGTGTTGAACTCTTCAACTATATTGCAGATCTATTTCTCCTTTTAGTTCTATCAGTTTTACCTTCATGTATTGTGCAGCTGTCTTTATTCATGCATATGCATTTAGGATTGCTATGTCTTCTTGGGGGACTAGCTCTTTAATCATTATATGACGTCCCTTTCTGTCTCTGTTCATTTTCTCTACTCGGAAGTCTAATTTATCTGACTATAAGATAGCCCTTTTAAAATTTCTTTTTACTAATATTTGCATGATGTATCGTTTCTCATTTGTCCATTTTCAACCTACCAATATAGTTACATTTGGAGAGAATTTCTTGTAGAAAACATGTATCTGGGCCAGGTTTTAATCCACTTTGCCAATCTCTATCTTTTCATTGCTGTTAGACATTTACACTTAATGTAAATATTGATATGGTAGGGCTAAGTCTTCCATTTTATTTTTATTTTAAGTTTGTTCTCTCTCTCATTTCTCTGTTTTCTTTTTCTTCCCTTTCTGTGGGTTACTTGAGCATTTTAGATTAATTTTTAATACATGAACTTTAATTTTATTTATTGATTTATTTATTTTAACATCTTTATTGGAGTATGATTGCTTTACAATGGTGTGTTAGTTTCTGCTGTATAACAAAGTGAATCAGCTATACATATACATATATCCCCATATCTCCTGCCTCTTGCATCTCCCTCCCACCCTCCCTATTCCACCCCTCTAGGTGGTGGACACAAAGCACCGAGCTGATCTCCCTATGCTATGCAGCTGCTTCCCACTAGCTATCTATTTTACATTTGGTAGTGTACATATGTCCATGCCACTCTCTCACTTCGTCCCAGCTTACCATTCCCCCTCCCCATGTCCTCAAGTCCATTCTCTACGTCTGCATCTTTGTTCCTCTCCTGCCCCAAGGTTCTTCAGAACCTTTTCTTTTCTTTTTTTTTTTCTTTAGATCCATATATATGGGGTCACTCCTTGTGTTGTACAGTTTTGGAGGAGTTTTGAAACTTGAATATCATGTATCCACAATTATAGTATCATACAGAATAGTTTCAATGCCTTAAAAATCCCCTTTGCTCCACTCCCATCCTCCCAACCACTGCAACCACTGATCTTTTTCCAGAATGTCATATAGTTGGAATCATACAGTAAGTAGCCTTTGAAGACTGGCTCCTTTCACTTAGCAATATGCATTTAAGTTTCCTCCATTGTCATTTTGTGACTTGATAGCTCATTTCTTTTTATCTTTAAGTAATATCCCATTGTATGAATGTACCACAGTTGGTTTATCCATTCACCAACTGAAGAAAATCTTGGCTTTCAAGTTGGGCATTTATGAATAAGGCCACTTATAAATGTTTATCTGCAGGTTTTTTGTGAATGTAATTTTCAAATCACTTGGATAAATATCACTGAGTGCAATTACTGGATCATAAGGTAAGAGTATATTTAGTTTTGTAAGAAACTGCCAAACTGTCTTCCAAAGTGGCTGTACTATTTTGCATTCCAACCAGGAATGAATGAGAGTTCCTGTTTTTCCACATTCTTGCCAGCATTTGGTGCTGCCAGTGTCTTGGATTTTAGCCATTCTGATAGGTGTGTATGGCTATCTCACTGTTGCTTTGATTTGCAATTTCCTAAGGATATGTGATATTAAGCCTCCTTTTAGTCTGTCTACTATTGGTATATATTCTTGGTGAGGTGTCTTCAATATTTTGTCCCTTTTCCATTGGCTTATTTATTTTCTTATTGCTTGGTTTTAAGTGTTCTTTGTAGATTTTGGAATTAAGTCCTTTATCAGATATGTGTTTTGCAAATATTTTCTGCCAGCTTGTAGTTTGCCTTCTTGTTCTCTTAACAATGCCTTTGGGCTTCCCTGGTGGCACAGTGGTTAAGAATCTGCCTGCCAGTGCAGGGGACATGGGTTTGAGCCCTGGTCCGGGAAGATTCCCACATGCTGTGGAACAAAAAAGCCCATGTGCCACAACTGCTGAGCCTGTGCTCTAGAGCCCATGAGCCACAACTACTGAAGCCCACATGCCTAGAGCCCATGCTCCATAACAAGAGAAGCCGCTGCAATGAGAAGCCCATGCACCACAACAAAGAGTAGCCCCTGCTCACCACAACTAGAGAAAAGCCCACACGCAGCAACAAAGACCCAATGCACCCAAAAATAAATAAATAAAATAAAATAGATTTTTTTTTAAAAAATGCCTTTCACAGAACAGAAGTTTTTAATTTTAATGAAATCCAACTTATTAGTTTTTTCTTTCATGTATTATATTTTCAGTATTGTATCTAAAAACTCATTGCCAAACTCAGGGTCACCTAGATTTTCTCCTATGTTATCTTGTAGAAATTTTATAGTTTTGTACTCTACACTTGGGTCTGTGATCCATTTTTAGCTTTTTTGGTGGAAAGTGTAAGGTCAGTGTCTAGATTATTATTTTTTGTATGTGGATGTCCAGTTGTTCCAGCACCATTTGTTAAAAGACTATTCTTTCTCTACTGTTTTGACTTTTGCTCCTTTGTCAAAAATCAGTTGACTATATTTGGGTGGGTTTATTTTTAGACTATTCTGTTCCATTGATCTACCTGTCCTTTCAATAATACCACACTATCTTGATTACTATAGCTTTGAAGCAATTAATACTATAGATAATACCATAGCTATTATGGTATTAATAGCTTGAAATATTATGAAATATTGAGCTATATTGAAATATTAAGCTATATTATGGTAATATAGCTTGAAAAGTAGCTATAGTCTGAAAAGCAGTTATATAGTCTTAAAGTTGGATGGTGTCAGATCTCTGAATTTATTCCTTTTCTTTAATATTGTGTTGGCTAATCTGGATCTTTTGTCTTTCCAAAAAAACTTTAGACTCAGATTATATGACTTTCAATATAAACTTTATTTTAATAGATCTTTATTGAAGTATAATTACTTCACAATACTGTGTTAGTTTCTGTTGTACACCAAAGTGAATCAGCCATATGCATACATATGTCCCCATATCCCCTCCCTCTTGAGCCTGCCTCCCATCTTCCCTATCCCACCCCTCTAGGTGATTGCAAAGTACCGAGCTGATCTCCCTGTGCTATGCTGCTGCTTCCCACTAGCTAACTATTTTACATTTGGTAGTGTATATATGTCGATGCTACTCTCACTTTGCTCCAGCTTCCCCCTCCCACCCCGTGTCCTCAAGTCCATTCTCTACATCTACATCTTTATTTCTGCCCTGCAACTAGATTCATCAGTAACTTTTTTTTTAATTCCATATATATGTGTTAGAATATGGTATTTGTTTTTCTCTTTCTGACTTACTTCACTCCGTATGACAGACTCTATATCCATCCACCTCACTACAAATAACTCAGTTTCGTTTCTTTTTATGGCTGAGTAATATTCCATTGTATATATGTGCCACATCTTCTTTATCCATTCATCTGTCAATGGAAATTTAGGTTGCTTCCATGTCCTGGCTATTGTAGATAGTGCTGCAGTGAACATTGTGGTACATGTCTCTTTTTGAATTATGGTTTTCTCAGTGTATATGCCCAGTAGTGGGATTTCTGGGTTGTATGGTAGTTCTATTTTTAGTTTCTTAAGGAACCTCCATACTGTTCTCCATAGTGGCTGTATCAATTTACATTCTCACCAACAGTGCAACAGGGTTCCCTTTTCTCCACATCCTTTCCAGCATTTATTGTTTGTAGACTTTTTGATGATGGACATTCTGACTGGTGTGAGGTGATACCTCATTGTAGTTTTAATTTGCATTTCTTGAATAATTAGCGATGTTGAGCATCTTTACATGTGCCTGTTGTCCATCTGTATGTTTTCTTTGGAGAAATGTCTATTTAAGTCTTCTGCCCATTTTTTTTCCCAACATCTTTATTGGAGTATAATTGCTTAACAATGGTGTGTTAGTTTCTGCTTCATAACAAAGTGAATCAGCTATACATATACATATATCCCCTTATCTCTTCCCTCTTGCATCTCCCTCCCTATCCCACCCCTCTAGGTGGTCACAAAGCACCAAGCTGATCTCCCTGTGCTATGCTGATGCTTCCCACTAGCTATCTATTTTACATTTGGTAGTGTATATATGTCCATGCCACTTTCTCACTTTGTCCCAGCTTACCCTTCTCTCTCCCCGTGTCCTCAAGTCCATTCTCTAGTAGGTCTGCATCTTTATTCCCATCTTGCCCCTAGGTTCTTCATGACCATTTTTTTCTTTTAGATTCCATATATATGTGTTAGCATATGGTATTTGTCTTTCTCTTTCTGACTTACTTCACTCTGTATGACAGACTCTTACTTCACTACAAATAACTCAATTTCGTTTCTTTTTATGGCTGAGTAATATTCCATTGTATATATGTGCCACATCTTCTTTATCCATTCATCTGTAGATGGACACTTAGGTTGCTTCCATGTCCTGGCTATTGTAAATAGAGCTGCAATGAACATTTTGGTACATGACTCTTTTTGAATTATGGTTTTCTCAGGGTATATGCCCAGTAGTGGGATTGCTGTGTCATATGGTAGTTCTATTCTTAGTTTTTTAAGGAACCTCCATACTGTTCTCCATAGTGGCTGTATCAATTTACATTCCCACTAACAGTGCAAGAGTGTTCCCTTTTCTCCACACCCTCTCCTGCATTTATTGTTTCTAGATTTTTTGATAATAGCCATTCTGGCCAGCATGAAGTGATACCTCATTGTAGTTTTAATTTGCATTTCTCTAATAATTAGTGATGTTGAGCATCTTTCCATGTACCTCTTGGCCATCTGTATGTCTTCCTTGGTGAGATGTCTATTTAGGTCTTCCACCCATTTTTTAATTGGATTGTTTGTTTTTTTGATATTGAGCTCCATGAGCTGTTTGTATATTTTGGAGATTAATCCTTTGTCTGTTGTTTCATTTGCAAATATTTTCTCCCATTCTGAGGGTTGTCTTTTTGTCTTGTCTATGGTTTCCTTTGTTATGCCAAAGGTTTTAAGTTTTAGTCCCATTTGTTTATTTTTATTTCCATTACTCTAAGAGGTGGGTCAAAAAGGATCTCGCTATGGTTTATGTCAAAGAGTGTTTTTCCTGTGTTTTCCTCTAAGAGTTTTATAGTGTCTGGTCTTACATTTAGGTCTTTAATCCATTTTGAGTTTATTTTTGTGTATGGTGTTAGGGAGTGTTCTAATTTCATTCTTTTACACATAGCTGTCCAGTTTTCCCAGCACCATTTATTGAAGAGGCTGTCCTTTCTCCATTGTATGTTCTTGCCTCCCTTGTCGTTCAACATAAAGTTTAGAATCAGACACAGGTTAGAATCAGTCCACAAAGTAACTTACTGGGATTTTTATTGGAATTCCATTGAATCTATATATCAAGTTGGGAAGAACTTAATTGTAACAATAATAGGTCTTCCTATCCATAAACATGGACTCTCCATTTATTTATGACTTCTTTTATCAGAGTTGTGCAGTTTCCATGATATAGATCTTATTTATATTTTGTTCGTTGTATACCTAAATATCTCATTTAGATAATTAGTTAGGTGCTTATGTAAGTGGCATCTGTGTTCTTAATACAAATTTTAGTTGCTGGGCTTCCCTGGTGGCACAGTGGTTGAGAGTCCGCCTGCCGATGCAGGGGACACGGGTTCGTGCCCCGGTCTGGGAAGATCCCACATACTGCGGAGCAGCTGGGCCCGTGTGCCATGGCCACTGAGCCTGCGTGTCCAGAGCTTGTGCTCCACAACAGGAGAGGCCACAACAGTGAGAGGCCCGCGTACCGCAAAAAAAAAAAAAAAAAAATTCCAGTTGCTTATTGCTGGTATATAGGAAAGCAATTGACTTTTATATATTTACTTTGTATCCTGAAACCTTGCTATAATTACTTATTATTTCTAGGGGATTATTATTATTATTATTATTACTAATTCTTTGAGATTTTCTACATAGATGATCATGTCATCCGTGGGCAAAGACAGTTTTATATCTTCCTTCCCAATCTGTATACCCAATCTTTTCTTGTCTTATTACATTAGCTGGAACTTCTAGTACAATGTTGAATTGGAGTGATGATAGGAAACATCCTTGGCTTTTTCCAGTTCCTTTGAGGGAAAGCATCTGTTTCTGACTACTAAGTATGACATTAGCTATAGATTTTTTGGTAGATGTTCTTTATCTACAAAAGGAAGATAAAGAGGAAGTTTATCCTCTAATTCTAGTTTGCTGAGAGTAATTTTTTTCATGAACTGTGTTGCGTTTTATCAAATGCTTTTTCTGAATCTATTGATGTGACCATATTATCTTTCTTCTTTAACCTGTTGATGTAACTGATTGCATTACTGGATTACATTTAGAATGTTGAATCAGCTGTGCATACCTTGGTCACATTTGGTCATAGTATGTAATTCCTTTTACAGATTTGAGTTGTTAATATTTTGTTGAGGATTTTGCATTTATGTTGTGAGAGATATCTGTAATTTTCTTGTAATGTCTTTTTTGTCTGGTTTTAGTATTAGATTAATCCTGGTATAATGAGTTAGGAAGTGTTCCCTCTGCTTTTATTTTCCTGCAGAAATTGTAAAGAATTGTTATCATTTGTTCCCTAAACGTTTTGTAGAATTCACCAGTGAACCCATGTGGACCTGGTGCTTTCTGTTTGGGAAGACTATTAATTATTGACTTAATTCCTATAATAAATGTAGATCTATTCAAATTATTTCTTCTTGTGTGAGTTTTGCTGTATGTCCATTAACCTTGTGTATTTGAAGTAATTAGTCCATTTTCTCCAAGTTATGAAATTTATGGGAACACAGTTGTTCATGCTGTTCCTTTATTATTCTTTTAATGTCCATGAGATCAGTAGCGATAGCCTGTCTTTTATCTCTGATAATAGTAATTTGTGTCTTCTTTTATTCTTGGTTAGCCTGGCTAGAGGTTTGTCAATTTTATTATCTTTTCAAAGAACCAGGTTTTGATTTCTTTGATTTTTTTGTGTTTTCCTATTTCAGTTTCTTTAACTTCTACTCTCGTTTTTATTATTTCTTTTTTCTACATACTTTGAAATTCATTTGCTCTTTATCTAGTTTCATAACTAGATTATTGATTTTATATATTTATTCTTTTCTAATATATACATTTGGTGCTATAAATTTCCCTCTAAGCACTGCTTTTGTTGCACCCCACAAATTCTAAGTTGTATTTTCATTTTGTTCAAAATACTTTATTTCTTGAGACTTTTTTTGACTCATGTATTATTTAGAAGTGTGCTGTTTAGTCTCCAAATATTTTGACCTTTTTCAGCTAACTTTTTGTTATTGACTTGTTATTGTGGTCTGAGAGCATACTTTGTATGATTTCCATTTTTAAATTGTTAAGATGTGTTTTACAGCCCATACTTAATATCTACCTTAATGAATGTTCCATGTAAACTTGAGAAGAATTTGATTTCTGTTGTTGTGGGATGATGCAATCCATACCTATGAGCAGATTGATGATTGATGGTACTCTTCAGTTCAATTGTATCCATACTACCTATTGGATCTTCAATTACTAATAGATGGGTTTTTAAGTTTCCAGCTAGAATAATGAATTTGTCTTTCTCCTGTTCTTCTTTCTTTTTTTTTTTTCTGCCTCATATATTTTGACCCTGTTTTTAGGTGCATGCACATTAATGATTATTATGTCTTCTTGAAGAATTTACCTCTTGATCATTATTTAACATTCTCTATATTCCTGGTAAATTTTCCTAGCTCTGTGGTCAACTTTGCCTGAAATTAAGATAGATACTTTAGTTTTCTTTTGATTAGTGTTAACATGGTATACCTTTCCCCATGATTTTACTCGTTTTTCTTTTTTATTATGATAAAATATACATAACATAAAACTTACAGTTCTAACAATTTTAAGTGTACAATTCAGTGACATTACATGCATTCACATTATGGTGCAACTGGTGCAACCATCACCATCATCCAATACAAAACGTTTTTCGTCTTCCCATACTGAAACTCTGTACCCATTAAATAATAACTCCCCATTTCCCCCTCACCCAAGCCCCTGAAAACAACCGTTCTATTTTTATCTCTATGAAATTTTCTACTCTGTGTGTTTCATATAAGTGGAACCATACAGTATTTGCCCTCTTCTGTCTGGCTTATTTAACATAGCATAATGTCTTTAAGGTTCATCCATGTTATAACATGTAGCAGAATTTCCTTTCTTTTAAGGCTGATTATACCAGGTTTTGTTCATCCATTGATGGACACTTGAGTTTCTTCTCTTTTATGACTATTGTGAATAATGTTGCTATGATACAGATGCACAAATATCTGTTTGAGTCCCTGCTTTCAATTCTTTCAGATATATACCCAGAAGTGGAATTGCTGGACCATATGGTTACGGTAATTCTATGTTTAATTTTCAGAGTAACAGTCATACTATTTTCCATAGCAGCTGAAGCATTTTATATTTCTACCAGCAATGCAGAAATGTTCCAATTTCTCCACAACCTTGCCAACACTCATTATGTTCTCTTTTTTAATAATAGCCCTCCTGCTGGGTATGAAGTAGTATATCATTGTGGTTTTTATTTGCCTTTCCCTAATGGCTACTGGTGTTGCACCTTTTTTTAAGGTGCTAATTGGCCACCTGTATGACTTTTTGGAGAAATGTGTATTCAAGTTATTTTGCCCATTTTTAAGTGGGTGTGCTTATTTTGTTGTTGAATTGTATGAGTTCTTTATGTATTCTGGAAATTAATACTTTGTGAGCTGTATGATTTGCAAATATTTTCTCCCATTCCATGGGTTGCTTTTGCCTTCTGTTGGTAAGAGACCATGATGCAAAAAGTTTTTAATTTTGACAAAAGTCCAGTTTATCTAGTTTTGTTACCTGTGCTGTTGGTGTCATATGCAAGGAATCATTGCCAAATCCAATGTCATGCAGCTTTTCCCCTATGCTTTTTTTCTAAAATTTGTTATAGTTTTTTAGCTCCTACATTTAGTTCTTTGATCTGTGTTGAGTTAATCTTTGTATATGATGTAAGGGAAGGTTCCAACTTCATTCTTTTACATGTGGATATTCAGCTTCCCATACTATTTGTTGAATAGACTGTCCTTTATTGCCACCCTTGTCAAAAATCATTTGATCATATACATGAGAGTTTATTTCTGGACTCCCTATTCTATCCCGTTGGTCTATATGTCTGTCTTTATGCCAGTAACAAACTGTTTTGGTTACTGTAGATTTGTCATAAGTTTTGAAATCAGGAAATGTGAGACTTCCTACTTTGTTCTTCTTTTCCAAGATTGTTTTGGCTACTTGGAGCTCCTTGAGACTCCATTTGAATTTTAAGATGGTTTTCTCTATTTCTGCAAAAAATATGTCATTGGGATTTTGATAGGGATTGCATTAAATCTGTGGATCATTTTAGGTAGCACTGTCATCTTAGCAGTATTGAATATTCCAATCTATGAACATGAAATGCCTTTCCCTTTATTGGTGTCTTCTTTAATTTCTTTCAACAATGTTATGTAGTTTTCAACGTACAGGTCTCTCACCCCCTTTGTTAAGTTTATTCCTAAGTATTTTATACTTTTTCTTGCTACTGTAAATAGAAATTTCTTAATTTCCTTCTGGATTTTTCATTGTTAGTGTATAGAAATGTAAGTGAATTTTATATGTTGATTTTTGTATCTACAAAATTGGTTTTTGGTGGGTTTTTTGCTGAATTGCTAATTCATTTATTAGCTTTGACAGTTTTTTGTGTGTGTTATATGGAATCTTTTCATGTATATTTGGAATATAAGGTCATGTCATCTGCAAACAAAGATAATGTTATTCCTCCCTTTTCAGTTTGGATGCCTTTTATTTATTCTTCTTGCCTATTTGCTCTTGTGAGGACTTCCATGACTATGTTGAATAGAAATGGAGAAAGTGGGAATCCTTATTTTGTTCCTATTTTGGGGGGAAAGCTTTCAATCTTTGACCACTGAGTATGATGTTAACTATGGATTTTTCATATATGGCCTTTATCATAATGAGGAAGTTGCCTTCTATTCCTGGTTTATTGGGAGTGTGTTTTATTAAGAAAGGGTATTGACTTTTGTCAAATATTTTTTCTTCGTCAGATGAGATGATCGTGTTTGGTTTTTTTGTTGTTGTTGATTTGTTTTTCCCTTCATTCTAGTAATTGATTTTACTAAATCAATTTTCACATGTTGAAGCATTATTACATTATGGGGAAAAATCATTTGGTCATGATACTTACTTTTCAATATGCTGCTGAATTCAATTGGCTAGTGTTTTATTGAAGGTTTTTGCATCAACATTCATAAGGGATATTGGTCTGTAGTTTTCTTGTCTGGTGTTAGTGTCAAGGTGATACAGACGTCAAAGAATAAGTTGGGAATTATTCCCTCCCCTTCAATATTGTGGAAAGTTTGAAAATGATTGGTGTTAATTTTTCTTGAAATGTTTGGTAGTATTTACCAATTAAGCCATTTAGTCCTGGGCTTTTCTTTGTCCTTGAGGTTTTTGACTACTGATTCACTTTCTTTACTATTTATAAATTTATTCAGATTTTTTATTTATTCTTGATTCAATTTTGGTGGATTGTGTGTTTCTAGGAATTCATCTATTTCATTTAGGTTAAACAATATGTTGGTATACAAATGTTTATAGTATTCTTTTTATTTCTGTAACATCTTTTGTATTGTCGTTGCTTTTATTTCTAATGTTAGTAATATGTCAGTTCCCTCTGCCAGTTTTGGGTTTAATTTGGTTTTCTTTTCCTTAAGGTGCAAATGTACGTTATTGATTTGAGATGTTTCCTTCCTTTTTAATGTATGCATTTACAAGTGTAAATTCTCTTCTTACCACTGCTTTTACTGTATCCCATAGGTTTTGGTATTTTGTGTTTTCATTTTCAATAATCTCAGTGTATTTTCTAATTTCGCTTTTAATTTCCCCTTTGACCCATTGGTCTTTAAGAATGTGTTGTTTAATTTCCTCATATCTGTGAATCCAGTTTTCCTTCTGATTCTAACCATTGTGATAGAAAAATATTTTTTATAATTGCAACCTTTTAAAATTTATTGAGACATGTTGTGGCCTAACATATGGTCTATCTTGGAGAATGTTCCGTGTGCACTTTTTTTTTTTTTTTTTTTTGCAGTACGCGGGCCTCTCACTGTTGTGGCCTCTCCCATTGTGGAGCACAGGCTCCGGACGCTCAGGCTCAGCAGCCATGGCTCACAGGCCTAGCCGCTCTGCGGCATGTGGGATCTACCCAGACCAGGGCATGAACCCGTGTCCCCTGTATCGGCAGGCAGACTCTCAACCACTGCGCCACCAGGGAAGCCCTCCATGTGCACTTTTGAAAAATATGTATTCTGCTGTTCTTTGGTGTTCTGTATATTTGTTAGGTCTAATTCGTTTATGGTTTTGTTCAAGTCCTCTATTTCATTATTGATCTTCTGTTTGATTGTTTTAACATATTTAAAGTGGTATATTGAAGTCATATATATGTATTATTATTATAGGAATTTCTATTTCTCCCTTCAAATCTGTAATGTTTGCTTCATATATTTGGGGGCTCTGATGTTTGGTGAATATATGTTAAAATTGTTATATCTTCTTGGTGAATTGATCCTTTTATCAATCTATATTGTCTTTGTCTCTGTAACAGTTTTTGATTTAAGGTCTAATTTGTTTGATTTAGTATAGCCACCTTAGCCCTCTTTTGGTTAGTATTTTCATGGAATATATTTTTCAATCCTTTCACCTTCAACCTAATTGTGTCTTTATATCTAAAGTGAGTCTCTTGTAGACATCATACAATTGGATCACCAAGGTTTTTTTTAAAAAAAACAATTCTGCCATTCGATGCCTTTTTATTGGAAAGTTTAAGCCATTTATATTTAAAGTAGTCACTGATAAAAAAGGATTTACTCTGCCATTTTGCTATTTATTTTTTGTGTGTCATATAACCTTTTTTATTCCTCATTTCCTCAATTCCTGTCTTTTTATTGAAGTTACTTTTTATTGAAGTATAGTTGATTCACAATATTGTGTTAGTTTCAGGTGCACATCAAAGTGGTTCAGTTACATATATATTTCTCAGATTATTTTCCATTATAGGCTATTACAAGATATGAATATAGTTCCCTGTGCTATACAGTAAATTCTTGTTGCTTATCTCTTTTAAGTATAGTAGTTTTTATCTGTTAATCCCATACTCCTAATTTATCCCTCCCCACTTCCTTTCCACTTTGGTAACCATAAGTTTGTTTTTTTTGTCTTTTTTTCAATATGTAATATCCTTTATTAAATTGTATAAATTGTCCTACAGCTTGGTGTAAGAATAATGGCTGATATTAATTATAAAACTCCTCCTTACACACAAAAGAACATTACATTTGAATTATCTTTTTCTACCCAGAGCAGTCTTGTCTTGATACAAATCATTCATGTTCATCCTGCAACTTGAAACAAGTTGATAGCATGCCACACTTTTTTATCTTGTCAATTTAGAAAAAAAAGTCATATTCAATATTTACAGATTTAACCTAGTTCACAGAATATACAAATGTTATATGTGATAAAATCCCACAAATTAGATCCATTTTTATAGATTTTTTCCTGATTTACCTTAAATTTAAAGTATCTCTACCACATACATTTTAACAGTTATTTTTAAATAACAATTTTATTTTTGCATGTGTATTGTTTCTGGGTGACAAGATGTTAAGTTGTCCTGCTATTGTGATATGACAAGCTACTTAAATTCTCTTCCCTACATTCCATGTACACACTCTAAATAGAGAAAAATATGATGGTGCTGGAAAGAATAATGACACCATTAGAATAGTGGGTTGCATTTATTCTGTACTGATTATGGATACTTTCCTTACTAGCCATATACATTAAAAGAAAACTGTGAACCAGTAAAATAAACTAGACAAACAGAAATACTGCATGATATCACTTATATGTGGGATCTTACCCCAAAAATGTCTAACTCATAGAAACACAGAATAGAATGGGGGTTGCCAGGGTTGGAATGTGGAGGAAATAGGAAGGTCTGCTGGACCCAAAATGAAGTTCATGAGTGATTTGTGAACCACACTTGTGGTTCTGTTGACCATTCACACTGCTTCCCCAGAGTCCAAACAGCACACAGTGATTTACTGCTGATTATTTATTCTTTCTTTCTGCCCACCCCTCTGCATCTCTTGCTTATTTATTTTTTCTTTATTTATTTATTCTTTCTTTCTGCCCACCCCTCTGCATCTCTTGCCATGTGACCAGCCCACCCAACACTGTCTCAGGTTCGTGGCTGCTTCACAGAGGCCCACAGTTCCACTGGTTCCAGTCATAGGGCATGGGGATATGATGCAGATTGTGACTAATTTTCTGTACGATTTTGTTGGCTCTGTATGGTTATATAGGGGAAAGCCAAGTTTGTCCAGAGCATGGATGTGGACAAACAACAGATGGGAGACAAGACCATGGACCCGGTACTCAGGCATGGTGGCCCCCATCCACACCTCTCCTGTATGATCCATCAGGGACCAGGACACAGGGGTCCCCTTAGGCCCCAGCAGGCAGAAGTTGGGGAAGGTCTGGGTACAGAGCTTGGTGAATCTCTGGCTACTCTCATTGCTGCCACAGAAATGCCATAATTTATTCACCAAGGCAGCATAGGTAGGATCCAGGGATGAGAGTTTAAACATCTTGGTCAATGGCTTTGGGTCTGCCATAGCCAATAGGTAAGTTCTTTGTCTCTGGAAGGGAAGGAAGCAGTTTCCTCACTGTCTCAGGCATCACATAGAGAATGCATTGTGTTTGCTTGACCTTAACAAATTTGGTGGTTACAAGATTCTGTATCACCTCATCCAGACTTTACTGCAAACTTTGGATCTGAAAAGTATTTCCAATTGATGACCTCTGATGTGCTAAGGGATTCTTGACAGTTGTTGAGATCCTTAGAATAGATTTGGTAGGTGTTGGTGTAATGATCAAAGTCATCTGCAATTTCCTACTCCTGAGGGTGGATAACCATAGTATTAAAATCAGGCCACTTGTCCACCCAGGCCTTTAGCTTGAAGGGGTTTCCCTGGTCCACATGGACAGTCCCATAAACCTTTAAGGACACAGGGAGGTTCTTCCTCAAGGATTTCTCTAACATCTGCAGCAGTTGTGGATCTTGTAAGTGGAATATCTTGGCAGGTACCTTAATTTTGGTACCAAATTTTGGTTTCCCAGCTCTCTGGTCACTGTGTTCAGGGTCTTCTCCTCTCCAGCTCAACACTTCAGGAGCACTGGTTCTTTGGGATGAGCAGGTAGAATCCTACTATATGAAATCTTTCATCTCCCAAATGTCAATTCCTTGCTCCAACTACCAAGCACTAAGGCAGCCAATGCCACTTTGGGAAATTTTGAAGGACAGATCCTCAGGACAAGTGATCCTGGCAGCTTCTATGGCCTTACCCAAAAATCCCCCAACCAGTTGTGGGTGTGGGGCAGCTGGCCACAAGCAGCAAGGCCCCTGTCTGGCTCACCAAAATTTGTTACCAAGTCCAAGCTTGTACTGCTTACAGCCCAATAGGCCAATAAATCAAAAGACGAGTTGTTGGGATGAGGAATAGCAGCTATTCAGAAAGCCAGCAGACCAAAACGATGGCGGGCTTGTGTCCCAAAGAACCATCTTCTGTAAGTTTGTTTTCTATGTCTGTGACTCTGTTTCTGTTTTGTATATAGATTCATTTATATTATTTTTTAGAGTACACGTATAAGTGATATAATATTTATCTTTGTCTGACTTACTTCAGTTATTATGATATGCTCTAGGTCCATCCATATTGTTGCAAATGGCAATATTTCATTCTTTCTTATGGCTGAGCAATATTGCATTGTATATATACACTACTTTTTCTTAAACCAATCATTTGTTGATGGCACTTGTGTTGATCCCATGTCTTGGTTATTGTAAATAGTGTTGCTATGAACATTTGGGTGCGTGTATATTTTTGGACTAGAGTTTTCATCTTTTCAGGATATATGCCCAGGAGTGGGATTTCTGGATTATATGGTAGTTCTACTTTTAATTTTTAAAGGAACCTCTATACTGTTTCTCATAGTGGTTGCACCAATTTACATTCCCATCAACAGTGTAGGAGGGTTCTTTTTCTCCACACCCTCTCCAGCATTTATTATTTGTAGACTATTTGATGATAGGCATTCTGACCAGTGTGAAATGATACCTCATTTTGGTTTTTATTTGCATTTCTCTAATAAATAGCAATATTGAGCATATTTTCATGTACCTCTTGGCCATCTGTATGTCTTCTTTGGAGAAATGTCTATTTAGGTCTTCTGCCCACTTTTTGATTGGGTTGTTTGTTTTTCTGATATTGAGCTCCATGAGCTATTTGGATATTTTGGATATTAACCCCTTGTTGGTTGCATCATTTGCCAATATTTTTCTCCCATTCCATAGGTTGTCTTTTTGTTTTATTCATAGTTTTCTTAACTATGCAAAAGCTTTCTAGTTTGGTTAGGTCCCATTTGTTTATTTTTGCTTTTATTTCTTTTGCCTTAGGAGACTGATCTAAGAAAATATTGCTGCAATTTATGTCAGACACAAGAGGGAAGGGATATGGGGATATATGTGTATTATAGCAGATTCACTTTGTTATACAGCAGCAACTAACACAACAATGTAAAGCAATTATACTCCAATGAAGATGTTTTAAAAAAATTTATGCCTGAGAATGTTTTGCCTATGTTTTCTTCTAGGAGATTTATGGTGTCACGTTTCATATTTAGGTCTTTAAATCATTTTGAGTTTATTTTTGTACATAGTGTGAGGAAGTGTTCTAATTTCATCGATTTACATGTACCAGTCCACCTTTCCCAACAGCACTTGCTGAAGTAGCTGTCTTTTCTTTGTTGTGTATTCTTGCCTCCTTTGTCATAGATTCTTTGAACATGGGTGTGTGGGTTTATTTCTGGTTTACTTCTCTATTCTATTCCATTGATCTGAATGTCTGTTTTTGTGCCAATACCATGCTGTTTTGACTACTGTAGCTTTGTAGTATTGTCTGAAGTCTTGGGAGGGTTATGCCTTCAGTTTTGTTCTTATTCCTCACAATGGCTTTGGAAATTCTGGGTATTTTGTAGTTCCATATAAATTTTAGGATTATTTATTCTAGTTCTGTGAAAAAATGTCATGGGTATTTTGATAGGGATCACATTAAATCTGTAGATTGCTTTGGGCAGTATGGCCATTTTAACAATATTAATTCTTCCAATCCAAGAGCATGGGATATCTTTCCATTTCTTTGAATCATTTTCAATTTCTTTTATCAATGTTTTATAGTTTTTAGCATACGGGTATTTCACCTCCTTGGTTAAGTTTATTCTGAGGTATTTTTTGTTTTGTTTTGTTTTGTTTTGCAGTACATGGGCCTCTCACTGTTGTGGCTTCTCCCGTTGCAGAGCACAGGCTCCGGACGCGCAGGCCCAGCAGCCATGGCTCATGGGCCCAGCCGCTCCGCGGCATGTGGGATCTTCCCGGACCAGGGCACGAACCCGTGTCCCCTGCATTGGCAGGTGGACTCTCAACCACTGTGCCACCAGGGAAGCCCCTGAGGTATTTTTTTGACATGATATTAAATGGAATTTTTTTTTAAATTTTCTCTTTCTGATATTTCATTGTTAGAGTAAAGTAATGCAAGAGATTTCTGTATATTAATCTTGTATCCTGTTATCTGGCTGAATTCATCTACTAGTCCTGATTGTTTTTGTGTGGAGTCTTTAGGGTTCTCTATTTAGAGCGTCTTGTCATCTGCAAATAGTGACAGTTTTACCTCTTCCCTTACAATTTGGATACATTATCTGTCTTTTTTTTCTCTGATTGCTGTGGCTAGGACTTCCAGTACTATGTTGAATAGAAGTGTTCAGAGTGGGCATCCTTGTCTTTTTCCTGAATTTAGTGAAATGACTTTCACCTTTTCACTGTTGAGTATTATTTTGGCTGTGGGTTTGTCATAAATGGCTTTTTCATGTTGAGATATGTTCCCACTTTATTCATTTTCGTGAGAGTTTTTATCATGGGTGGATGTTGTTTGCTTTATCTGCATCTATTGAGATAATTATATGGGTTTTGCCTTTTCTTTCGTTAATACAGTGTATCACATTGATTGATTTGCATATGTTGAACCATCCTTGTGGCCCTGGAATGAATCCAACTTGCTCATAGTGTATGATCTTTTTTATGTATTGTTGCATTCAGTTTGCTAATGTTTTTGAGAATTTTTGCATCTATATTCATCAAAGATATTGGCCTGTAGTTTTCTTTTTTGGTAGTGTCTTTGTCTGGCTTTGGTATCAGGGTGCTTGTGGCTTCGTAGAATGACTTTGGTAGTGTTCCCTCTGCTCAATCTTTTGGAAGAGTTTGAGAAGGACTGGTATAAGTTCTTCTTTGTATGCTTGGCAGAATTCCCCAGTGAAGCCATTTGATCCTGAACTTTTGTTTGTAGGGAGTTTTTTTTTTTTAAGTGATTCTATTTCACTTCTAGTTATCACTCTATTCAAATTATCTGTTTCTTATTGACTCAGTTTTGGCAGGCTATATGTTTTTAGAAACTTGTCCATTTCTTCTAAGTTGTCCAATTTGTTGGCATATAATTGTTATTTCTCCTCCGTCATTTCTTATTTTGTTTATTTGGGTCCTCTCTCTTTTCTTCTTGGTGAGCCTGGCCAGAGGTTTGTTGACTTTGTTTATCCTTTCAAAGAACCAGCTCTTGATTTTATTGATTTTTATATTTTTTTAAATCTCTATTTTATTTATTTTCTCTCTGATATTTATTATTTCCTTCCTTCTGCTGACTTCAGACTTTGTTTGTTCTTCTTTTTCTAATTCTTTTAGGTGGTGGGTTAAGTTATTTATTTGAGTTTTTCTTGTTTATTAAGGAAGGCCTGTATCACTAGGAACGTCCTCTAAGGACTGGTTTTGCTGCATCCCATAGATTTTGTAAGGTTGTGTTTTCATTGTCATTTGTTTAGAGGTATTTTCTGATTTCCTCTTTGATTTCATCACTGACCCATTGATTTTTTAGTAGCTGTTGTTTAGTCCCCATGTGATCATTTTTTTCCCATTTTTCTTTCTAGTTTCATATCATTGTGGTCAGAAAAGATGCTTGAAATAATTTCTATACTCTTAAATTTGTTGAGGCTTGTTTTGTGGTCTATCCTAGAGAATGTTCCATGTGCATTTGAAAAGAATGTCTATTCTGGATTTTTTTGGATGTAGTGTCGTGAAGATGTCAAGTGCAACTGGTCTATTTTGTCACTTAGGATCTCTGTTGCACTATTTTTTTTTTTTTATCAATAACTCTATTTTATAGGTAGGAAAACCAGAACGTTTCATGAAAAATGAAATTCAATGTACAATGCATAATATAGTCAAAGATCTAAAATGAACTGGCGTCTAAACCATTTCCCATCTTTAATCAATAAACATTATTCTCTTAAGAGGAGGTGAACAAATTATCCATATTAAAAACACTGAAAACAAACACCATTAGTAAGTACCATTAAATGATGAATAGTTCTATATCCCTCTAAGCTCTCTGGATTCTGTTAACTAGCCCTCCAAGCTAAACATAATTATGGCTTTTTTATGGCTTCATATTTCTTTACAACAGTCACTAAACTAATTTCCAATCTGGTAAACCTAATAACTCACGCCATTTAGTTTTAAACAGAATTATCTCTTAATCATCACGCTAAAGTCATAAGAAAATAATGACACAGTCACTTGAAGGTCACCTCAGTCTACTGTTCATCATGTATCTAATCATACATCCTTAAGTTAATTCCAGCAGAAAGTCTAAGGAATTCATGGATCAATCTCCCAGCACATCAGGCAGAGTGCTAATACAGTTAAAAGACAATACAGTAGAACATCTTATTTAAACTTCTGATAACAAAACAATACAGAAGCGGAAACCCTCGTGAAAATTTTTTTCTTGTTTTGGTAACAAGATCATTAATACTTTATATTTATGTGATACTGTAAGGTTTAAAGAATAAAATAAGAGAGCTCCGTAATACACTTGAAATATGAAAGACTGTACTAGAACTTACAGGCACAAAGTTGCTTAAGTTCCAGGCACGTCTAGTCAACCCATTTTTCATCAGGACAACTTCAAGGAGGCCAGCTTACAAAGAAGCCATTCTCTACAGACGGCTCTTACTCACTACATAGTTCTTAGGGTAAACATGTTTATACTTTGACTGAACTGTCACGTGGATGTTATAATCATGGCAATTGTACATCACTACTCGGTGAAATTTCTTGCCTTCTTTCATGATTTCTTCATTCTTTTCTTCAGTGGACATAAGGTTTTCTAAATAGTTTGAATCTTCTAAGTACATCTCATCTCCTGGTAAAAGCTGGATTGTTCCATCAGCAGTTAACAATGTGATTGGCAGCCATCTTTCCACCCCTTCTAATTCATGATCCAAACAAAATTCGTGCAAGTCAGAGAGAGAGGCAAAGTGTTCTAGTCTTCTTATTTCATAGAACTGTGGAGGTGTAAGCCAAATTTCCTTTGATATGAAGCTTTCAGTTGCCTCTGACGGAGATGACCACTAGCAGTCCACCACCTCCACCAAGTCGGGGAAGAGCGGCGGCGGCTCGCACAGGCAGCACAGAAAGAAGGTGATCTCGAAGTGGCGGCCACGGTGCTGCATGAAAGGCGTGAGCCAGGCGCTCCAGTCGTGCAGCGCCCAGTTGTCGGGAGTGCAGTCTAGGTGAGCGCACAGGCGCAGGAAGTGCTGCGGATCTCGGCGGACGCGGGCGCGCCAGTCGGCCAGGGCCGGCGGCGGCGCGAGGGCACGGCCCGGCTCGGACGTGGCGGGCCCGGGGCTCCTGGGCCGCCTCTGTTGCACTATTGACTTTCTGTCTGGAAGATCTGTCCATTGATGTCAGGGAAGTGTTAAAGACTCCTACTATTTTTGTACTCCTGTTAATTTCTCCCTCTATATCTATTAGTGTTTATTTTATGTACTTAGGTTCTTCTGTATTGGGTGCATATGTGTTAATGAGGGTCATATTCTCTTCCTGTATTGATCCATTTATCATTATATAGTATCCTTCTTTGTCTTTTTTTATGGACTTTTTAAAAAAGTTTGCCTGATACGAGTATTGCTACCCCTGCTTTCTTGTCATTTCCATTTGCATGAAACATCTTTTTCCATCCCCTCACTTTCAATTTATGAAAACTTTTGCCCAGAAATGAGTCTCTTGGAGGCAGCATATTGTAGGTTCTTGTTTTTTTCTCCAATCTGCCACTCTATGTCTTTTGATTGGAGCATTTAGTCCATTGATATTTAAGGTAATTATTAATAAGTATGTATTTATTGCATTTTTAAGCCTTGTTTTCTGGTTGATTTTGTAGTTCTTTGTTCACTTCTTCTTCTTTTTTGTTTTTCCTTATGTGGTTTGATGGTTTTTCCATTGTAGTGTGCTTGGGTTCCTTTCTTTTTTTGTGTGAATCTATTGTATGTTTTTTATTTGTGCTTATGATGGAGTTCAAGTATGTTGAGCCATCTCTATATCTGTTTGCTTTAAACTGATAGTCATTCAAGTTCAAACATATTCTGAAAGATCTACATTTTTATACTCCCCTCCCCACATTTTGATGCCCTGTTTTACATCTTCATGTTTACCCTTTTACTGTTCATTGTACATATAATCGTTTTTATAATTTTTTTGATTTTTTTAAACCTATGTACTGGCTTATTTGAGTGATCTTCCATGCTTTTATATAGTTGCGTTTCCTACTGTGATTTTCTCTTTCCTACAGATTCTTTCTTCTTTTTTATTTAGAGAAGACCTTTCAACATTTCTTTTAGGTTAAGTTTAGTATTTCCGTATTCTTTCAGTTTTTGCTTGTTTGAGAAATTCTGGATAGAATATCCTAGGTTGCAGGTTTTTCCCTTTCAAGACTTAGAATATATCATGCCACTCCCTTCTGGCCTGCAAAGTTTCTGTAGAGAAACCAGCTGATAGCCTCATGGGAGTTCGATTGTAACTGACTGTTTTTCTCTTGCTACCTTTAGAATCTTATCTTTAACTTTGGACATTGTAACTGTGATATATCTTGGTGTGGGTCTGTTTGTGTTCATCTTGTTTGGAGCCCTCTGTGTTTCCTGTATCTGGATATCTGTTTTCTTCTTTAGGTTTGGGAAATTTTCAGCCATAGATTCTTCAAATACATTTTCAATCCCCTTCTCTCTCTCTCTCTCTCTCTCTCTCTCTCTCTCTCTCTCTTTTCTTCAACCTCTATGAGTAGGTTGGTGCACTTTATATTATTCCATAGATCTTGCATGTTGCTTTCATTTCTTTTCTTTTGTCTTTCTGTCCACTGCTCTGATTGGTTGGTTTCCATTATTCTATCTGTCATTCACTTATTCATCTTCTGCATTATTTACTCTGCTCTTCATTGTTTCTAGGTTGGTTTTATCTCAGCAATTGAGTTGTCTAATTTTGATTGGTTTCTCTTTACAATTTCTAGTTCCTTGTTACAGTGATCTGCATTTCTATCAATAATCTTTCTTAATTCTTTTAACATTTTGATTACCTCCTTTCTGAATCTAGTAGACTGGTGAGGTCTTTTCATTATTTTTTTTTCAGGGTTTTTCTCTTATTATTTTAATTGGGAGTAGTTCCTCTGCTTTTTTTATTTTACTTAACTTTCTCTGTCACTATGAAATTAGTGTACCTTGTGTAGACTGTGCAAGTCCAATATTTTTCATGCAAAGGTTGTTTTTGTTTGTTATGGATGCTAGTCACAACTTTCCTCAGAGTGTGCTGGCCATTATCCCTTTGATTGAGGGTGTGATTGGTATTGTGACTGTAGACTGCACTGGATGTTGGGTGGGGCCTCCTCTTTGCTTCATGACTGTCACAGCCCTGTTGGGGATAGGGGCTGTTCCCCAGTTGTTGGAGTAGAAGCCCTGAGGGTCAGGTTCAATAAGCCTCCATTGCCTTTAAGCACATGCTTTGTCCTTAACAAGGTTAGCACTGAAGCAAGTGAGGCCTGCAAGTGTGGTCACAGCAAACCTATGCGCTGCGGGTACAGGCATCCATGGTTCTGCCCAGAAGCAGCCCAAGGTCATGTCCCTTTCTTCACTGTGTTCATCCCAGACCTAGTGGTAGGCTGGTGTTGGCAGCCAGGGCATTGTAACTGCAGAATTTGATGTGGTTGTGATGCTGCTTGGAACCTGGCTGCCTCTGTGAGAGGGCTCTCATAGGACCTGTCTGCCTCAGATCTGACTCCAAGCTGCAGTGTGGGGTGAACAGAACTGGAGCCCTCTGCCAGTAAAGGAAACACTCTGTACTCCTCCCCAGGGGCTATCTGCCAGAGATGTGAGATTCTGTGAAGCCACCTGCCACCTGGTATTGGTGCCAACAAATTTCGCTGCTGCTAGTCCTGCCCCTGGACCTTCCCCCAACATGATAATGGGCTCCAGTGTCATCCCTACCCAGACATGCATGCCCTCACAAAGTCTGCAACTACTGAAGCCAGGACCCCACCATGCACACTGATAATGGGCACCAGTTGTGGACCTGGGCCAAGATGAGCCCATGCTGACAATGGGCTCTGAGGTTCCTCCCAGACCACACCCCAGGCCCTAGGGCTGTCTCTGCACATCTAGACTGAGTCCACTCCCAGGGCCCATCTGCCTGAGTTTCAGCACCTAACCACTGTGCATATTAGCAGCCCTGCCTGGCTCATGTTTCAGGCTGGGAAATGCAGCGGGGTGGCAGCCATCAGCACTGGTCTCTCTCTGCCCTGATTGCTAGTAAACCAGCATACAGGCATTCCTTGCGAGAAGAGTCCAGGCTCCTCCAGCCCTCTGTCTGCCAGTACACCTCCCAGCCTGCAAGGGTCTTCGCAGGGCAACAACCTGCCCATGCAGACCCTCCCTCCTTCACAGGTTCTTCCCAGGGACACAGGTCCCATCCTGATGCCTTTTTTTTTTTTGTCCTACCCAGTCATGTGAGGATCTTTCGTGCAGCTTTGGTTATATAAGAGATCCTCTGCAGTTTCCAGTTGGTTTTCTGTGAGAAGTGTTCCACAAGTAGATGTATTTTTGATGTGAGGAGAGGTGAGTTCCACATCCTCCTTCTCCACCATCTTGATCCAATCTTTTTTGCTTTTTCATAGTGACACATTTTTATTCCCTTATTTCTGATTATGGCTATTCTATGGACATTTTCTGTATGGTAAAATGGAGATTACATATAGTATCCTAGTTATTACAAATTAATTTGAATTGACTCCAGTAGTGCTTCATCTACCCTCTTTATGTTTTGATGTCAAAAATTACATACTTATAGGGACTTCCCTGGTGGTGCAGTGGTTAAGAATCCGCCTGCCAATGCAGGGGACACAGGTTCGATCCCTCGTCTAGGATGATCCCACATGCTGTGGAGCAACTAAGCCCATGTGCCACAACTGCTGAGCCTGCACTCGAGAGCCCACGAGCCACAACTACTGAGCCCACGTGCTGCAACTACTGAAGTCCACGTGCCTAGAGCCTGTGCTCTGCAACAAGAGAAGCCACCACAATGTGAAGGCCATGCACCACAACAAAGAGTAGCCCTCTCTCACCACAACTAGAGAAAGCCTGTGCACAGCAACAAAGACCTGATGCAGCCAAAAATAAATAATAAATAAATAAATAAATTTATTTTTAAAATTACATACTTAAGGATTGTGTGCCCAATAACAGAGATTTATAATTATTTTGTATGCTTTTTCTCTTAAATCCTATGTAAAATTAATATTCAAGTTATAAAGCAGGATTGCAACAACACTGGCTATTACTTTTGCCCATGTTACATTTGCTGTGTATTTGCCTAGGTATGACTTGGAGTTAGTATCTAGTGTCCTCTCATTTTAACCTGAAGCCCTCCCTTTATCATTTCTTAGGGTAGGTCTAGCAATACTGAAGCCCCTCAACTTTTGTTTATATAGAAATGCCTTAATTTCTCCCTTATTTTCCAAGGACAGTTTTGCCATATATAGAATTATTGGGTTTTAGTATTTTTCTTTCAGCACCTTAAATATATCATTTCATTGCCTCTGTTCCAATGTCTCTGACTACAAGTGGCTGATGATCTTACAGGGAATCTCTGTATGTGATAAAGCACTTCTCCCTACTGCTTTCAATATTCTGTCTTTGGCTTTGAACAGTTTAATTACAATGTATGTTGGTGTGGGTCTCTTTGAGTTTATTTTACTTGGAGTTCACTGAGCTTTTAAGATTTATAGACTCAAGTTTTAGCCATTATTTCTTCAAATAATTTTTTCTGCTCCTTTCTCAGTGTACTCTTTTTCTGGGACTCTGAAAATGTGTATGTGGGCCACTTGATGGTGTCTCACAAATTCCTTAGGTTTTGTTCACTTTTCTTCATTCTTTTTCCTCTGTGTTCTTAAGACTCAATAATTTCAAATAACCTGCCTTCACGTTCACTGATTCTTTCTTCTGCCTATTCAACTCTGCTGTTGAACTTTTCTAGTGAATTTTCATTTCAATTGTACTCTTCAGCTCTAGAATTTTGTTTGGTTCCTTTTTGCAATTTCTCTCTCTTTATTGACATTCTCATTTTGTTCATATACTGTTTTCTTTGTTTCTTTTAGTTCTTTGTCTATGTTTTCCTTTATCTCTTATAGATATTTAAGACCGTCATTTTAAAGTCTTTGTCTAATAAGACTGATGTCTGGGCTTTCTCAGGGATGATTTCTTTCAATCTGTTTTATTCCTCTGAATGAGCTGCATTTTCCAGTTTCTATGTATATCTTCTAATTTTTGCCAAAATTGAGTATTTGGTTATTATTATGTAGTAACTCTGGAAATCATATTTCTGCCTTTCCCCATGGTTTGCTGTTATTGCAGTTGTTGTTTTTATTGAAGGTCATAGTAGTCCATTTGTTTTGAGACTCTTCCAAACTACTTTTAAATGTTATGTGTGCTTGTGTGTGCTCACTGAAGTCTCTGTTCTTTTAGCTCATGTACATTTACTGTTTTGAAACATATTTCCTTGAATGCCAAGAGTTGAGATAGACAAACAAACAAAACCATCAAAAATAAAAAGAAAGAACAACCACCCCTGTAGTCTTTACAGACTGGCTCTTCGCTGGTGCAGTTCTTCACCAATTAGCTAGACTTGTTCTGAGCCTACAGATTAGATCCAGGTAAATGTTTAAGGTCTTCTCAGGTCTTTTCTGGGCATGCATCTTGCCTGGGCATGCATGGCTTTCTCAGTTTCCCCTCTATCTACAGTTGCTTTTGCATTTCCTCATTTCCCAAAGCACCTCACCCCAGCTTCTCCTCCAGGCCTTAGATAGTCTACTGTATGTCTCCACCCAAATCTCTTGCCCTAGGCATCTTTGAATTTTTAGTCCACTTGTCGTATTTAATAACAGTGCCTGCCACTTTTCCCACCTGCATTCTGAGTTATGCAAGACAGGGATGAACAAGTAAATCTTTCAGGTATCCTCCAGGCAGGTTATAACAGACAATAATTTGCAAATGAGATCTGTTCTGCTCCCTCCAGTTCAAGTGGAGGAATTGGGAACTGGGCTGCAGCTGCTCAAGACCAAGAGTACCACTGAAGTAGATTGGGAGAGGGGTAAGGGTAAGTAAAAACACCACAAAACTTTCCTACAATTTTGAAGATGGGTTTTTCTTGATTGGGAATTTGCTTGATTGCTGAAAACTCTTCATTGCTTTTCAAAGCATATACAAAGTTGGTTCAGACAGCTTCTGGTTGCTTTTTTTTAATATATAACTTTTTCAGGGAGCAAGAGCTCAGAGCTTTCTAGTCTGGTATCACTCATCTGGAATGTGACTTGGAAATCATAAAATTCTCTGATTTTCATTGTCACTAATTCTCTGTTTATGCTGTTTCCTTCTTGGGCTCTGTTTTCCCTCTACATCTTATAAATGTCTTTGGGGGCTCCTGCATCAGCCCTCTTCTATTCTTACTCTGCGCACAAATCCTAGATTATCTCATTCACATAGCTTTATGTACATACTGATGGTTCCCAAAGCAGCCTCCAGCTCAGATTTCACTGTTTTACGTCTGTCAGCCTACTGGATACTTTTACTAAGATATTCCATGGACAAGTCCATTTCAATCTCATTTATATCCCTCCCAACTCCCAAATCTACTTCTGGACAGCCTCATAACTCATCTTGTCTCCAGTCTTGCCCCACTCTAATTGCACCACCATGTGGAACCCAGAGGTTCTTTCCTTGTTGTCTTTAGGACCCAAATGCCTTAGCATGACAATCAAGGCTGTTTTGATCTGACTTAATTCTCTCTTAGCACTCTTCTCCTTCCCTGTAACTCCCGTTATTTAGCGCTACCAAACTACATATTCTTCCAACCTTTATCACAATGTATTGCCTCTGTCTGAAATTTCTACTTTTTCTCTGGCTAAGAGTTAGTTCAGCTGTTCATATTGGGAAGCCTTTCCTGATGTGCTCCTATCCCACTGGCATACCATCATTGTTTATTTACTTTGCTGTCTTACCTACCACTCTATAGTCTCCTTGATTGGAAGAGCCCTTTCACTTGACACTGCCTGGCAAGAAATAGGAACAATAAGTGAATGCCTACTGAGTGGATGAAGGATACATGTACTACTTGTGAATTAAAATACCAACCCTTATAGAGCATTTTCTGTGTGGCTGACTGTGTGCTTGGTGCTTTACATCTATTATCTATTTTTTTTTTAAGAGACAAGTATTATTAGCTTCCCTTTACAGGTGTGGAAACTTAAGTCTATGAGAGTTAAAGTAACTTACCTGAGGTCTGTTGCCCAGCAACAAGGGATGAAGGAGGGACTTGGACTCAACTCAGAATGATCCCAAAGCCTGTGTCCTTTCAGTGTCAGCATTCTTTCTATCAAAGCGAAATTTCAGTGGTTCTTATGTATATATGCATTTTATCAGTCGTTTTTAGATATGTTTGAATATATCACTTGTGTGTGTTGGAGCAGGGAATTAGTATGTATTTGGTAGAATAAAATAAATCAGAGTCTAAGTACAGTGATTCCTAATTTAGGGGCATTTAGTGCCAAAGTAGGATTATGAGAATGCACTCATTGGTGAGGATATAGTGCAAAAAATGTGCAGGCTCTAACTTGCACAAAATTAGTGACCTCCACAGACCTGTGTAGAAGTGGCACTTCCTGGAGAGGATTTGAGGTGTGGGGGGAGGGCGGACATTCTTGGATGGGGCCCAGCTCAAATATGTACTTAGATCAGAAAACCATTAGCTGGAAAGTGGACATGGAATGTGCTTTTAATTTCATTTCCCCAGGTTGTCAGGTTTCTATATGTTTATAGATCCCAGACAGGCATTGACCTACTTAATTAGGCTGCCTTTTCAGAGGGGCCTTCCCTGAATACCTTGCATAAAATAGTAGCCAGCTCTCTCCACCCCACCCCATCCCACCCAATGAAACCTTGGAATTCCTCATCTTCTTTACCCCTTTTTGTCTTCTCCATAGTACTCACCACAACCTGAGATGTATTTATTTGTATATTGCTTATCTCTCCCATTAGAATATCAACTCTATGAGGTTGGGGATTTTGATTATTTTTTTTTACCTCAATATCCCCAGGTCCTGAAACAGTGCCAGGCACTAAATCTTTGTGAAAGGGATACTTTGGTTTTGGTTGAGCCTTGTCTGAGTATTAACCACGTGCTGGGTGCTATGAAGACCTTGAGAGGAAGCTATGAGGTTCTTGCTCTAAGGAAATTAACTGAAGAATTGGAACTGGTCAGAAACTTAGATTTAGTTTTACCGTCCTCATAAGATGATATAGGGGGTGTCAAAAATTTCCTTTTAAGAGTGAGATTATAAATATTTTAGGTCTTGTGGGCAACAACAGGTCTCTGTCACATATTCAACATCCTTTTTTAAAAATAACCTTTAAAATATATTAAAAAAATTCTTATATTCAGACTGAACAAAAACAGATCATGTGCTGGATTTGGCCCAAGGCCACAGGTTGCTGACCCCTGAGATAGTAAATTAGCCTGTTACTATTTCATGGAGGCTGGAAGAAGACATGAGACTCCTGGTTCAGAGACAAGGGGCTTTATTACTCATGGCTCAGCAAGCAGCAACAACATCATGTCTGTTTCAGTTGTTTTTGCCCCCCACTCAATTCCTGTGAGGTCAGTGCAGAGGGCCCAAGTGGATGTTATGCAAGCAGTGGATTTGTGTCACAGCTGAGGGACACTGAGCTTAGACAATCACTTCCTTTATAGCAAGCCTGCTTTCTGTCCTGGAAGAAGATATTACTTCATCCTTCAAGGTTGCTCACTGAAAACACAGCCCTGAGAAATGAGTAGAGATGGAGTTGCATTCTTGGCTTACCCAGTAAGTATGTGTAGGGATACTCAGGGCCCATGGTGGATTGCTTCTCTCAATAGTATTTTCATTCCTTTGTATGTTCAGTTGGATTGAATAGAATTTAGTACATGCCAGGAAATATAAATGGGGCTAATGATACCAAAAGAAATAAAACATGGTCCCCATTCTCAGGAAGCTCACAGGCTGTTAATAACTGTAATATATGAGGTGTTCACAGTGTAAATGTAGACGTTGTTCTGGAAGTACAAATAGGTGCATGGCAACCTTTTGGGCATTTGGGGAACACAGAAGAGAGGACGTAGCTTTTGAGTTGGTCATGAGAAGATGCCAGAATGAGGCAGTGTAGGAGTTTTTCCGATAGAGCATCCAGTTCGGTCAAAGGCACAGAGGTGTGTTGAGCAATGCTGACTAGATGGGTGTAACTGAAGTATAGTATGTATGGGAGAGGTTGATGGGGAGTGAGGTAGGGAGAGAAGGAACGAGGGAGGAAACTAGCATTTCCCAAGAGTCTGTCACTTAGATACATTAACTCATCTACTCCTCATAGCCTGTCAGATAAGTTATTGAGTACATACTGTGTGCAGAGCTTTTGGGGATTTAAATACACTAGCTCATTTATCCCTCTTAACTCCCTGTTGCAACCTTTTGGCAGATGAGAAACCTGAGACTTAACTAACTTGCTCAAGGTCACAGCTGGTGGCACATCTGGAATTTGAATCTGGGTTGGCCTGGTCCCACAGCCTGTGCTCTTTTAGCACAACCTTCGTTTCCCTCAGAAACCTTGGAAGATTACTTCAAGCAACAGTGAAACATTGTGGAACTAGGATTTGCACCCGTGTTCACCTGCCTGCAAAACGATTCCTGCTTTCCCAGATTTATTTCAACATAATTGAAGGAGCTGACTCCCAATAGAAGGCAGTACCTTAAACTGTAAATATGAAAGATGACCAGGAACAGTGACAGACATGTAAAGGAAATCCCCTAACCCTCTCTTCCATTTGTGTTAGCTGTCCTCAGCTCCTTCCAAGAAAATGTGGATATTTTTCAAACAGTGAGGAGGCGACACAACATAGCAGTCAAGAACACAGGCTTTATAATATGAGCAGTTTGGTTTGAATCCTAGCTTCACTAAATAGCAGTGAAAAATTCAGCAAATCGCTTACTTTCTCCAACTCTCGTTTTCCTCCTTTGAGAAATGAGTTGTGAAGCTTAAATATTATTTGTAAAACACTAAACACAGAGCTTGACACAATGGACTGCATAGGAGGATATTGAAATTGCCAAGAATTAGGACAGGATTAGCATTGGGGAGAGTTGGCAGTGAGTCAGAAACCAAAATCTTGAAGGGGTGAGAGGGTGTAATCCTCGGGTCAATGTATGGCTACAGTAAGCATGGTCATGGGTAGCACAGTCAAAATAGATGATATTCAAGGCTAAATGACTTAAGACATTGGGCTTCTGCCTTTGCTGGTGGGAGTTCATAAAACAAAGAGACTACAGTTGTGTGCAAACTGTCTTTGGAGGCATCCTCTTCTTGCCCAAGGCTTTTGATATTTTGAATGTTACAGAGATTCTGAGGAGGGAGAGGAAAATGTGGCCAGAATCTCTCAACTTGGAGGTGGCCCTCGAGTGTAGGCGCATTGAAGGTAAGGACAGATGGTGATGCAGAGTGCAGATACCAAGGGCTCCCCAGGCTCAGTGTGCTTGATGGGGAAAGTCCAGTTGGGGCACGTGTGCTGGAGGAGAGCCACCTGGACCCCAAGGGGATGGTTTGAGTCCAAGGCTGAGTGGGCTGAGCAAAGAAAGTCCCCACTTTCTCTGGTCTGTCTGGGTGGCTGGTCCACAGGCAGAATTCACAAGAGTCAAGAGCAGCTAGGGTGCGGGGGTCAAAAATGCCAGTATGAGCTGGATATAGAGAATGGCCAGTGGGAAGGAGAGCTCACTGCCCAAGACAGAGAGGAGATCATTCGAGACGAAACAGGCAGAGGTGACTAGTGGCTGGGCCAGGCATCGGGAAGAGAGAGTCCTCTCCTGATCCTCTGTCCTGCTTCCTTCCCTCAGGCCTGAAGTCCAAAACGCTGGCGCTGCTCCCTGACGCTCCCCACTCTAAAGCAAAATGCCAGAAACTAGTGCAGTCAAGGCCATGGTGACTTCCCAAAGGTGCTCTGGGGGAGCACCGGGAAAGCAATTGCCCTGATTTCTCAACCACACCTTGTGGAACAGCTCCTCCTCCATCACTGTTACTGGCCAGGGCCCCTGGGGTGGGGGTCTTCCATGGGGACCGACATCCTGTCTAGGATTTTTGCTTTTCTTCATTTTTGCTTTGTTTTTATTTTAATCTCTTTGGGGCTTGCTTTGAAAGACTTGGGCTTCCCCTTTCGGCCCAAGGTTTCATTAGCCCCCTGCCCCTCAGCCAGAGCTCCTGGTGAAGCTCCTCTTATCCCCCCTCCATCTCTGACCCTAAGAGCTGTGCTCCAGGATCACTGAGAAATTGAGATCTTTCAGGAGCAAGCTGATAGAACCTTTGTGCTCACCCCTCAGTTAGAATTGCCTATTGCATATCTGTCTTCCCTGTAAGATTTGAGTAAGATTTCAGAATTGAATTGATTGAATGAGATTTCAGAAATCTTATTCGTCTTTGTATTATCAATGCCTAGAGCCTAAAACGCAGTCAGTGAGTATTTGCTGAACTGAAATGAGGTAGAACCCATGTCATCCTCTCATACAGGGTTTAAGGAGAGGCATAGGGGACCTGGGGGAGCTGCCTGTGTTTTCTAAGGAGGCTTCTCCTTTCCTGCTGATACTGCGCACGTTCAGGGCAGCGGGCGCTCCCTGAATGATGAAGGTGCCCTGATGTCTTCAGGGACACCAGAGCTCCCTCTCCATTTCTCTGAAATGCTGGACTAGTGTGGTAGGCAGTCATTATGCCATCAAACAAAATTTTTTTCAGGAAAAAAAGTGTAACTCAAGGATATATGGATTTCTCAAGTGCCTCTTTTCCGCCTCTCCACACTGAAAATACTATATTCTTTTATTTACAGCACTTTTCTCAATTTCCTGCGTGGGTGTTGACTCAGTTGTTCAAACCTGGAGAAACCAGAGTCAACTGCAGAACCCCCTGGCCCTGACCCGGTCACAGAGCTGGTGGCAGGGCCCACCTGTGTCCGTGGAGGCGGGGAGCAGGGCAGGGAAGGGCTGTGTGGAATGACTGCAGGTATTTGGGGCTCTCTCTCTGATGGTCTAACAGCAGCGGGCAGGGTTGTTTTCCAAGAGGTCTTAGGAAGTCAGTCTCCTAGTCATCTGCGGCAGAAGGTTGGTCCTGTCATGAACTGTGTGGCCTCAGCTGAATTGCTTAGCCTTCTGAGCCTGTCTCCTCATCTGTAAATATGGAATAATAGTGTATATTTCTGGGGTACTTCTGAGAATTAAATGAGCTAATTCATGTAAAGTCCGTAGAATAACGGAGAGCTCACGGTAAGTGCTCAACAAATGTTGACTATTATCATCACCGTCATCATCATTATTTCTCCTCATACTGATATAAAACAATTTTATTTTATGTTGTGAAGGCAAAAAGTGGTATGGGAATTCTGAAAAGAATATAACGGTTTAGTGCTTCCCTGGTGGCACAGTGGTTGAGAGTCCACCTGCCGATGCAGGGGACACGGGTTCGTGCCCCTGTCCGGGAGGATCCCACATGCCGCGGAGCGGCTGGGCCCATGAGCCATGGCCGCTGAGCCTGCGCGTCCGGAGTCTGTGCTCCGCAACGGGAGAGGCCACAACAGTGAGAGGCCCGCGTACTGCAAAAAAAAAAAAAAAAAAATTATAACGGTTTCACCAAGTAATTTAGAAAGGCTTGTTGAAGGAGGCAAGAACATGAAGAAATATAAGTAGTGGCATATGATTAGACAGAAGAGCATTCAGAGAAACTCAATTTAATTTAGTTTAATGGTTAAAGAGTACAGGTTCTGGAACCAGATGCAATTGTAAGATTACTAATTTTGCCATTTACTAGCTATATAATATCATGTGTGTTACTCAAATTCACTATGCCTCAGTGTATTCCTTTGTAAAATGGGCGTGATTATAATATCTATGTCAGAAGCTGTGATTATGACTAAAAGCACTTGAAAGCACTCAATAGTGTTAGCTGAGATCATTAATAGTGTGCCTACTATGTGGTGTCCAACATGATTTTTGATACTTTGGGTACTGAAAGGCAGGTCACAATATCTGTTCTGAGCTGTTCATTGTGCGTTGGAGAAAGTAAAACATTTAGAGAGAGATAACAGGTAACCATAACACAAAGCAGTGCCTGAAAGTGCCCCAAGTGGCAGAAGAATTTGAGAAATATTGTTGATGTGGTACTCTTTTTCTAGGACCAGCAGGAAGTGGCTGGGGGGTGTGGCCCTTGAACTCTGCTGCTTCCCATAGAACAGCCTCTGATTGCAGGCTGAGGACTGTCTCCAGGAACTGCCCTCGCCAGGAAAAGGCTTGGCCTCTCCAGGCTCCCTTCAGTTTCCTCACCAGTAACATGAGGACAAAATCCAATACCTCACAGCACTCTAGGAGAGAACTCAGTGGGGTGCCGTATTTGAAAGTACATACTTTGAAAAGTTAAATGAAGTGGTTTACAAGTTTTCGATACTGTTACTAATCCATTTAACACTTCTACCTCTCTCCGCGGCACTGGCATCACTTCCGCTTAATCTGTATCTGGTTTGCCCTTGTTGTGCACCCCATTACAGGCTCATCCCCCCTCACTGGAGCAGCTCTGAGCTTGGGGTGTTTCCTACATTGAGCCTTTGAGGGTGTGCTATCATGTGTACCTCTGCATATGGTCTGCTCTGAGGGGCAGGCTTACCCAAGTTTCATGGGAAATTTAGAAAGAATTACATCACCTAGAGTGATACGAAGCTGAACAGGAAGCAACGGACAAAGGAACTTTTTTTTTTTTTTTTTTTTTTTTGCGGTACGCAGGCCTCTCACTATTGTGGCCTCTCCCGTTGCGGAGCACAGGCTCCGGACGCGCAGGCTCAGCAGCCATGGCTCACGGGCCCAGCCGCTCCGCGGCATGTGGGATCTTCCCGAATCGGGACACGAACCTGCGTTCCCTGCATCGGCAGGCAGACTCTCAACCACTGCGCCACCAGGGAAGCCCAAGAACTTTATTTTTTAAGCCTGGTATTTTCCTTACTACACACACACACACACACACACACACATATTTTTCTTCTTTTATTGTGTAATTTAAGATATCCCAAACCACATAAGACACATGTACAGTTTCTAAAATATAGTTATGAAGCAGACACCCATGTAATCACCACATGGGCCAAGAAACAGGCCTTGCCGGCCCTCCAGAAGCCCCTGTAAGCTCCTCCCCAGTCTATTGTGATTGGATGTTTAATTTTATAATTTAAAGCTTCTTTAAAACAGAAGCTTTTCTATCTGCATCTATTGGTGTGATCATATGCTTTTTCTCTTTTAATGTTATGTTACATTACATTAATTGTTTTTCTCATATTTAGTCAACCTTGCCTTCTTGGTATTAACCCAACTTGGTCATTATGGATTTTTTTCTTACTATATTGCTGCATTTGGTATGATGATACTTTGTTTTACATTTCTGCATCTTTGTTCATATATGAAATTGGTCAGTAATTTTTTATTCTCATTAATGTTTTTGCAGGATTTTGAGATCAGTAATGTATTAACCTTATAAAATGAATTGACAAGTGTTACCTTTTTTAAAAAGCTTCTGAAATAGACTGTCTAAAATTTTGATTACTTATCCCTTGAATATCTGGTAAAAATTGCTAAGGAAGTTTCCTTTGTGGAAAAAAAATTAGTACTGATTCCATTCCTTTAATGGTCATTGAGGTATTCACAATTTCTATTTCTTTTTGAGTCACTTTTGGTAGATTATTTTTTTCTATGTGGATATACAGTGTGTCCAGCATCCTGTGTTGAAAAGGCTATCCTTTTCCCAGTGAGTTAGCTTGGCACCAACAAAATGGTCTATTTGTAGGTCCATATGATTTAATCCTTTGTCTCTATTTGGTTCCATCAATCTAGTATCCTTATACCAATATCACACTGTCTCGATTACTGTAGCTTTAGTCTTGAAAGTCTTGAAATCAGGCCATGTAGTACCCCAATTTTGTTCTTTTTCAAGACTTTTTAGCTATTCTAGGAAATTTGCATTTCTGTATAAATTTTAGAATCACATTACAATTTCTACAAAAAGCCTACTAGAATTCTGAATGGGATTACACTGACTACAGATCAATTTGGAGAAAATTGATATCTTAACAACATTGAGTCTAGTTTTATTAAATTATATTTTTCTTAGAATTTTTCCATTTCATCTAACTGTTCAAATTAATTTGCTTTTTTTCATAAAACATCATTAATACTGTTAAGGTCTACAATATGTGTGGCAACAGCCTCCTTTTCATTCCTCATTTGTTATGTGTATCTTCACTTTTCCTTGACCAAACTTATCAGAGGTTTGTGAGTGTATTAGCTAAGGTATTCCTGGTTTCTGAAACAACAACAAGCCAAAATGTGATATTATAGTTTATTTCTCTAAATAAGTGTATATAGTCGGCAGTGGTTTTCCTCTAAGTAGTGATTCAAGAACCCAGGCCTTTTCCATATTTCTGCCATCTTCATGACATTGTTTCCAGGGTTGCTTTGCTTGCCTCTACCATGCTGGGAAAGAGGATGAAAGACACTCATGGAGGGTTAATGGGCCAGGGCTGAGAAGGGTGTGTGTCATTTCAACTCACATTCCATTGACCAGAACTCAGTCGCAAGGCCATAACCACTCAGGCAGTGCTGGGAAATGCTACAGCACTGTGAACCTGGAAAGAAAAGGAATAGGTTTGTACAGCTATCTTACGTATTCTAGAGTGATTTTTAATGGTATTTTAAAAAAGCTTATTCCTTTGCTGGACCTCGCTGTTATGTACTGGTTTTCTATTTTATTAGTTGTTGCTCGTAGCTTTGTTATATTCATTCTTATACTTAACTCTGTTTTATTTTTTTATTCATCTTCCAACTTCTTGAAAAAGATGCTTAATTTATTAGTGTTCAAGCTTTCTTTTGTAGTATTTAAGGCTACAAATTCTCCCCCTAAGTAATGCTTTGGTCGCATCCCATGAGTTTTCATCTGTGGTATTTTCTGATTCTTCCAGTTCAAAACATTATCTAATTTCCATTGGTATTCCTTCTCCAATCCTTGAGTTATTATAAATTGTTACTTACTTTTTTTTTTTTTTTTTGTGGTACGCGGACCTCTCACTGTTGTGGTCTCTCCCGTTGCAGAGTACAGCCTCTAGACACGCAGGCTCAGCGGCCATGGCTCGTGGGCCTAGCTGCTTCGCGGCATGTGGGATCTTCCTGGACCGGGGCACGAACCCGTGTCCCCTGCATCGGCAGGCAGACTCTCAATCACTGCGCCACCAGGGAAGGCCTCTTACTTACTTTTTAAATACTTAAAGATAAGCCTTTATTATTGATTTCTAGCTTAAGTGCATTGGAAGAGAGAAAGTACACTGAATGATTTCAATCTTCTGAATTTTATAATTATTATAATATTTTTCTCTACTCTTTTTGGAAGATGCACACTCTATCTCCATTCTTTAAATATTTGTCCAAGATTTATAATATGCATATTTAACTTACCAAATTAAGTGATTCAATTTCTTTATCTTCCTCAAGGTTAATACAATGATCATTAATTTTTTACCTTTACTGACTTCTTTGATATTGTTATCCTGTATTTTACTGCTATGTTTTCTTTTTTAATGCTACTAGATGTTATTATTGTTATTTTATATAGTGCATGTGCATTTTTTTACCCACTTATTTGCTATATTTTTTGCTCTTCATTCTTTCTTTTAACTAGAGTTACTCTTCTATCTGAAATTCATCCTGTAGATTTTCCTTAATGAGAGTCTACCAGGGGTGAATTTTCTCAGATTTTTGTTTTCTTAAATTGTACTTTTTTTTTCTTTTTTTTAATTGAGGTTTTGTTGATCTACAATGTTCAGGCAAAGTAATTCAGATCTATATCTATATTCTTTTTCAGATTCTTTTCCATTATAGGTATTACAAGACATTTAATATAGGTCCCTGTTCTATACAGTAGGTCTTTGTTGGTTATCTATTTTATATATAGTAGTGTGACTCTGTTAATAATCCCAAATTCCTAATTTATCGCCCCCAAAGGTTACCCTTTGGTAACCGTAAATTTGTTTTCTATGTCTGTGAGTCTGCTTTGTAAATAAGGTCATTTCTATCATTTCTTTAAATTCCACATATAAGTTATATCATATGATATTCGTCTTTCTCTGTCTGACTTACTTCTTCTCTTAGTATGATATACTCTAGGTTCATCCATTACTACAGATGGCATTATTTCATTCTTTTTTATGGCTGAGTAGTATTCTATTGTGTATATATACAACTTTTTCTTTATCCCTGTGTCTGCCAATGGATGTTTAGGTTGTTTCCATGTCCCAGCTGTTGTAAATAGTGCTGCTATGAACATTAGGCTGCATGTGTCTTTTTGAATTATGATTTTCTCTGGGTAAATGCCCAGTAGTGGGATTGCTGGGTCATATAGTAATTCTATTTTTAGTTTTTTAAGGAACCTCCATACTGTTCTCCATAGTGACTGCACCAATTTACATTCCCACCAACAGTGTAAGAGGGTTTCCTTTTCTCCACACCCTCTCCAGCATTTATTTGTAGACTTTTTTTGATGATGGCCATTCTGACTGGTGTGAGGCAACACCTCATTGTACTTTTGATTTACATTGCTCTAATAACTAGCAATGATGAACATCTTTTCATGTGCCTGTTGGCCATCAGTGTGTCTCCTTTGGAGAAATGTCTATTTAGGTCTTCTGCCCATTTGGGGGAGTTGTATTTTTTTTTGTTATTAAGTTGTATGAGCTGCCTGTATATTTTGGAAATTAAGCCCTTGTCGCTCACATCATTTTCAAATATTTTCTCCCATTCCATAGGTTGTCCTTTCATTTTGTTGATGGTTTCCTTTGCTGTTTAATTAGGTCCCATTTGTTTATTTTTGCTCTTGTTTCCATTACTCTAGGAGACAGATCCAAAAATATATTTATGTAATTTATGTTCTGCCTATGTTTTCCTCTAGGAATTTTATAGTATCCAGTCTTACATTTAGGTCTTTAACCCACTTTGAGTTTATTTTTTGTATATGGTGTTAGAGAATGTTCTATTGCATTCTTTTACATGTTGCTGTCTAGTTTTCCCAGCACCACCTGTTGAAGAGACTCTCTTTTCTCCATTGTATAGTCTTGCCTCCTTTGTTGTAGATTAATTGACCATAAGTGTGTGGGTTTATTTCTGTGTTTCCTATCCTGTTCCATTGATCTATGCATCTGTTTTTGTGCCAGTACCATACTGTTTTGATTCATGTAGCTTTGTAGTATAGTCTGACGTCAAGGAGCCTGATTCCTCCAGCTCCGTTCTTCTTTCTCAAGATTGTTTTGGTTACTCAGGGTCTTTCGTGTTTCCATATAAATTTTAAAGCGTCTTTTTCCAGTTCTGTGAAAAATGTCATTGGTAATTTGATAGGGATTGCATTGAATCTGTAGATGCCTTAGGTAGTATGGTTATGTTAACAATATTGATTCTTCCAATCCAAGAACATGGTACATCTTTCCATCTGTTTGTGTGGCCTTCAATATTTTACATCAGCGTTTTATAGTTTTCAGAGTAGATGATTTTTGCCTCCTTAGGTAGGTTTATTCCTAGGTATTTTATTCTTTTTGATGAGATGGTAAATGGGATTGTTTCCTTAATTTCTCTTTCTGATATTTTGTTGTTAGTGTATAGAAATACAACAGATTTCTGTATATTAATTTTTTTCTTGCAACTTTGCCAGGTTCATTGATGACCTCTAGTAGCTTTCTGGTGGCATCTTTAGGATTTTCTATGTATAGTATCATGTCATCTGCAAATAGTGACAGTTTCACTTCTTCCTTTCCAATTTGGATTCCGTTTTTTTCTTTTTCTTCTCTGACTGCTGTGACTAGGACTTCCAAAACTATGTTGAATAAAAGTAGCAAGAGTGGGCATCCTTGTGTTCTTCCCAATCTTAGGTGGAATGCTTATAGCTTTTCGACATTGAGTGTGATTTTAGCTGTGTGTTTTTCATATATGGCCTTTATTATGTTCCCTCTATGCCATTTTCTGAAGAGTTTTCATCATAAATGGATGTTGAATTTTACCAAAAGCTTTTCTATATCTATTGAGATGATCATATGGTTTTGATTCTTCGATTTGTTAGTGTGGTGTACCACGTTGGATGATTTGTGCATATTGAAAAATCCTTGCATCCATGGGATAAATTCCACTTGACAATGGTGTATGATTCCTTTAATGTATTGTTGGAGTTGGTTTGCTAGTATTTTGTTGAGGATTTTGGTATCTATGTTCATCAGCGATATTGGCCCATAATTTTCTTTTTTTGTGATATCTTTGTCTGGTTTTGGTATCAGGGTGATGTGGCTTCACAGAATGAGTTTGGGAGTGTTCCTTTCTCTGCAATTTTTTGGAATACTTTCAGAAGGATAAGTGTTAACTGTTCTCTAAATGTTTTATAGAATTCACCTGTGGAGCCATCTGGTCCTGGACTTTTGTTTGTTGAGAGTTTTAAAATTACTGATTCAATTTCAGTACATGTAATTAGTCTGTTCATATTTTCTATTTCTTCCTGGTTCTGTCTTGGGAGATTGTACCTTTCTAACAATTTGTTCATTTCTTCTAGTTTGTCCATTTTATTGGTGTATTGTTGCTCGTAGTAGTGTCTTATGATCCTTTGTATTTCTGTGATGTTGGTTGTAACTTCTCCTTTTACATTTCTGATTTTATTGTCCTGTCCTTTTTCTTCTTGATGAGTCTGGCTAAAGGTTTATCAATTTTGTTTATCTTTGCAAAGAACCAACTTTTAGTTTTCTTGATCTTTTCTATTTTTTTTTAGTCTCTATTTCATTTATTTCTGCTCTGACGTTTATGACTTCTTTCCTTCTACTAACTTTGGGTTTTATTTATTCTTCTTTCTCTAGTTGCTTTAAGTGTAAGGTTAGGTTGTTTATTTGAGATTTTTCTTGTTTCCTGAGATAAGCTTGTTTTGCCATAAACTTTCCTCTCATAACTGCTTTTGCTGTGTCCCATAGGTTTTGGATCATTGTGTTTTCATTTTCATTTGTCTCTAGGTATTTTTTTATTTCCTCTTTGATTTCTTCAGTGATCCATTGGTTGTTTAGTGGCATATTGTTTAGCCTCTGTGTGTCTGTGGTTTTTGCTGTTTTAATTTTTTTCTTGTAGTTGGTTTCTAGTCTCATAGCATTGTGGTTGGAAAAGATGCTTGAAGTGATTTCAGTTTCCTTAAATTTACCAAGGCTTGTTTTGTGGCCCAGCATGTGATCTATCATGGTGAATGTTCCATGTGCAATGGAATGTGTATTCTGATGCTTTGGGGTGGAATGCTCTATAAATATCGATTAAGTCCATTTGGTCTAAAGTGCCATTTAAGACACTTTTTTCTTATTGATTTTCTGCCTGGATGATCTGTCCATTGATGTAAGTGGGGTGTTAAAGTCCCCCACTATTATTGTGTAACTGTCAGTTTCTCCTCTTATGTCTGTTATTATTTGCCTTATATATTAAGTTGTTCCTATGTTGGGTGTATATATATTTACAATTGTTATATCTTCATTTTGTATTGATCCCTTGATCATTATGTCCTTTTTTGTCTCCTATAACAGTATATTTTGTCTGATTTAAGTATTACTACTCTGGCTTTCTTTTGCTTTCCATTTGTGTGGAATATCTTTTTACATCCCCTCACTTTCAGTCTGTATGTGTCTCTAGATGTGAAGTGAATCTCTTGTAGACAACATATACATGGGTCTTGTTTTTGTATCCATTCAGCCAGTCTGTGTCTTTTGGTTGAAGCATTTAGTCTGTTTACATTTAAGGTAATTATCAATATGTATGTTCTTATTGCCATTTTGTTACTGTTTGGATTTGTTTTTGTATGTCTTTTTTTCCCCTTTTTTCTTTTGTTCTATTCCCATGATTTGATGACTGTCATTGTGTTTGGATCTCTTTTTCTTTTCTGTGTGTATATGTATTATATGTTTTTGGTTTGTAGTTACTTTTGTATAGCAGTGTGTGTGTGTATATATATATATATTTAAATTGTTTTAAGTTGCTGATCTCTTAATTTCAATTGCACTTTAAATACACTGCATTGTATTCTCCTCCTCTCAGTATTATTGTTTTTGATGTCATGTTTTACATCTAGTAGTTTTGTGTATCCCCTAACTGCTTATTGTGGATACAGATGATCTTACTATTATTTTGTCTTTTAACCACCCTAGTAGCTTTGTGTGTGGGTGATTTCCTACCTTTATTGTATGTTTGCCTTTACCGGTGAGCTTTTTCATTTTGTAATATTCTTGTTTCTAGTTGTGGCCTTTTCCTTTTTGCCTAGAGAAGTTCCTTTAATATTTGTTGTAAAGCTGGTTTGGAGGTGCTGAATTCTCTTAGCTTTTGCTTGTCTGTAAAGCTTTTGATTTCTCCATCAAATCTGAATGAGAACCTTGCTGGGTAGAGTATTCTCGGTTGTAGGTTTTTTCCCTTTCATCACTTTAAATATATTGTGCCACCCCCTTCTGATCTGCAGAGCTTCTGCTGAAAATCAGCTGATAGCCTTATGGGAGTTCCCTTGTATGTTATTTGTTGCTCTACCCTTGCTTCTTTTAATATTCCCGCTTTATCTTTAATTATTTTCATTTTAATTACAATGTGTCTTGGTGTGTTTCTCTTTGAGTTAATCCTGTATGGGACTCTCTGTGCTTCTTGGACTTGGGTTGGGTGACTGTTTTCTTTCCCAGATTAGGGAGGTATTCAGCTATTATCTCTTCCAATATTTTCTTGGTTCCTTTCTCTCTCTCTCTCTTCTCCTTCTGGTACCCCTATAATGTGAATATTAGTGTGCATGAGGTTGTCCCAGAGGTCTCTTAAACTGTCCTCAATTTTTTTCATTCTTTTTTCTTTTTTCTGTTCAGTGGTAGTGATTTCCACTACTTTGTCTTCCAACTCACTGATGCATTCTTCTGAATCATTTAATCTACTATTGATTCCTTCTAGTGTATTTTTCATTTCAGTTATTATATTCCTCATCTCTGTTTGGTTATTCTTTATATTTCTAACTCTTTGTTAAAAACTTCTAACTTCTCACTCTGTGCATCCATTCTCCTCCCAAGATCTTTGATCGTCTTCACAATCATTACTCTGAACACTTTCTTGAGTAGATTGCCTATCTCCACTTCACTTAGTTCTTCTTCTGGGTTTTTATCTTGTTCCTTCATCTGGAACATATTCCTCTGCTGCCTCATTCTGTCTAAGTTTCTATTTGCCTTTTTAGGTATTTGGTAGGTTAGTTATGTCTCTTGACCTTGGACAAGTGGCCCTCTGTAGGAAGCGTCCTGTGCATCCCATGTGTGCACTCCCATCCTATCACCTAAGCTATATGCTCTAGGGGTTCCCCCTAAGAGGGCTGAGTGGGTCCTGTTGTGGCAGGCTGACTCTGTGGGTGGTCTGATAGGCTTTGTTGGCCCCTAGTCTGTTTGGTTGCCAGGTCCTGCCTTGTACATATGTTGCTGGCTGCTGTTCAGCAGTGCCTGGTCATAAGGTGACTGGTTACAGAATCCTAGGTTTCCCCAGGGCTAGTGCTGGCTCACTAATAGGTGGAATCAGGGCCCTGAAGATTCTGGAACTATTGCCTACCCACTTGGCAGGTGAAGCCAGATCCTGGGGTTAGTGCCAGACTACTGGCAGGCAGAGTTGGTTCCTGGAGTCTGGCTGCAGGGCCCAGAGATCTCAGAGCTCATTTCAGATTGTGGGGGGTGGGGTGCTGTTTCCTGACACAGTCAAGTATGGGGTCCAGGGTGCCCTGAAGGTGGCATTGGTCTGCTAGTGGGAAGGACCAGGGCCCAGCTGGTCCCTGGGTAGGGTCTTGCCTGTGTTGCGGTTGTTTTCTTACTTCTGGTATCATCTGTCTCCTGGTTAGTGAGGCTGGTCTAGAGGCTTGTGTGGGCTTCCTGGCAGGAGGGGCCAGTGCCTGCCTACCGGTGGCTGGAGCTGGGTCTTGGCCCTCTGGTGGGCTGGGCCATGTCTGGAGGGGTGTGTCGACAGGAGCATGTCAGCTCTTTAGTCTTTAGACAGCCTGTCTGCTGATGGTTGGGGCTGTGTCCCCACCCAATTAGTTGTTTGGCCTGAGGCGTCCCAGCACTGGTGCTTGCAGGCTGTTGTGTTGTGCCAGGTCTTGGTGCTAATGAGCCAAGATATCAGCCACCAGCAGCACCAGTGTTCACGTGGCTGAATGTTCCCCAGTATGTCTGCCACCAGTGACTATGACCCCAGGGTAAGCCACAGCCACCCCCAGTCTCCCCAAGAGATTCTCCAAGGCTAGCAGGTAGGTCTGGTCCAAGCTCATATCAAATTACTACTTTTACTTGGGTCCCAGCGTGCATGAGATTTTGTGTGCCCTTTTAGAGTGAAGTCTCTATTTCCCCCAGTCCTGTGGGGCTCCTGCAGTTAAGCCCCACTGCCCTTTAAAGCCAAATACTCTGGGGGCTCATGTTCCTAGTGCCAGACCCCTGGGCTGGGGAGCCAGATGTGGGGCTTGGAACTCTTACTCCTGTGGGAGAACCTCTGCACTATAATTATTCTCCAGTTTGTGGGGTGCCCACCCAGGGCATATGGGATTTGATTATATCATGAGCCTGCCCCTCCTACCCATCTCATTGTGTTTCCTTCTTTAATGTCTTTAGTTGTAGATCTTTTCTGGCAGGTTCCAGTCTTTTTCATCAATGGTTGTTCTGCAGAGAGTTGTGATTTTGGTATGCTCGTGAGAGGAGGCGAGCTCAGGGTCTTTTTATTCTATCATCCTGGCCACTCTCTGTACTTATTATTGAAAAGTGTTTTCACTGGAAACAGGTCGTTCTGGTTTAGCAGCTATTTTCTTTCAGCATATTGTATTCTGGCTTCTCTTGTTGCTCTTCTCAGTCTAACTCTTTGCAGTTATTCAGTTCCCCCTCTCTGGCTGCTTTTAATATATCTCCATTCCCCTTATTTGGAGTTTTTCAGTTTCACTCTGATTTGTCTAAGGGTATATTTCCCTTTTTATTTATTGAACTTGAGATTTATTGGAGATGAGTGTATGGATGGGTGTCTATCAGTTCTACAAAATTCTCAGCCATTAATTCTTCAAACATTGTGTCTTTGCCATCTTCTCTCCCTTTCCTTTTGGAACTCTGGTTTAAACATATATTACACTTTCTCACATTATCCTTCATGTCTCTTAACCTCTGTCTCATAATTTCCATCATTTTATCTCTCTGCTGTATTTTTCTAAATTTCTCTTGATCTATTTTCTGATTCACTAAATTTCTCTTTAGCTGTATCTAATTTGCTGTTAAAGCTGTTGAGTTTTTAATTCTTTTATTATAGTTTTAATTTCAAAGAGTTTTAATTTCTAGGAATTAATTTCTAGTTTCCTGTTCCCTGTATGTACTTAAGCTGGCCTTTTGATTCTTTAAACACAGTAAATGTACTTGTTTTTGTTTCTGGCACTTTGCATTTGTTGTCTCCTTTAGTCCTCAGGACCGTTCTGTGGGATATCATTACATCTGTCACAGAGATAAGAACACTGAGATGCTTGTCTCAAGGTCTGTTATTTCCTTTTCTACCATCTACCTTCAGCTAGAAACCAAAGCTCAGAGAAATTGTTTCGAGGCAGAGAGAAGTTTGGGGTTGGATCCCTGCTGGGGATCTATAGAGAAATTGCCTCTGCCTGACAGACCCTCCCTCAACATATAATAAAGGGACAGGGCCATTGATTATGGAATAAGGTTTTATGGAGCTAAGACTTATGTCTCCATGACACTGTGGGCAGGGACTGGGTCAAATACATCCCTGTAACTACAGGGCTTAGGACAAGACTCAGTAAATATTTGGTGATTGCATGATCCAGTGTTCTGGGTGCATAGCTGGGATGCAAATATATTTACTTGCAAGAATGAATTAATAAAAGACTAAAATAGCAATACAATTAAAACAGACAATCAAGTGGCATTTACTTGTTGAGTGTTTATCAATAGCTGGCTGTAAACTTTGAGATCAGGTGTTCACAAGCTTTTTCTATGAAGGGCCAGATAATAAATATCTTAGACTTTGCTACTATATGGCCTATTTCACAACAACTCAGCTCTACCATTGTAGCCTGGTGTTAGTTGGCTAGGACTGCCACTACAACAAACTACCACAGACTGGCTGGCTCAAATAACAGAAGTTTCTTTTCTCACAGTTCTGGAAACTAGAAGTCCAAGATCAGGGTGCCATCAGGGTTGATTTCTGGTGAGAACTGTTTTCTTAGCTTGAAGATGTGGCCATCTTCTCGCTGTGTCCTCACATGACCTTTCCTTTGTGTGTCTGCAGAGAGGGAGAGATTTCTGGTGTCTCTTCCATTTATTATAAGGACATCAGTCCTATCAGATGAGATTCCCCCTTATGACCTCATTTAACCTTAATTACCTCCTTAAAGGCCCTATCTCCAAATACAATCACATTGGGGGTCAGGGCTTCAACAGTGAATTGGGCAGGGAGACACAATTTAGTCCATAACAGAGCCTAAAGCAACTATAGACAACATATAAATTAATGGCCAAGGCTGTGTTCTAATAAAACTTTATTTATAGAAACAAGTGGCAGGCTGGATTTGGTTCATGGACTGCAGTTTGCCAACTTCTTATCCATATATATAAAGATGATTAACTTGTAAATGTGACAAAACTTATTTGGAATAATATTTCTTCAGGGCACTCACTCTTGGCTCTAGTGGCTCTTCGAGGCTCAGTGGGAAGAGCACAACACCAGGGTAAAGCCAGGGTCAGCTTGTCCCCACTGACCAGCTGTGTGTTCTGACCTTCCTGGCCTTCCCTGGAGGGTACTGTAAGCCTAACTTATCAAAGGCACCTAACGCAGTGACTGATAGTAAGTAGGCCTTTAACAAATTTTATTTCATTGCCCTATCTTTAATTTCCTATAGAATGAGACACAAAACCTCAGTTTAAATGCAGTTGGTGCAGTGTATGTATGTGAGACAAGCTGTATCATGCCATTCGTTCATTCATTCAATCATTCAAACGTGTATTGAACAGCTTCTGTAAGAGTTCCAAGTGCTGGGCATGCAGACATGATTAAGACAGACAAAACCTTGACTTCTCCTGGTGTGTGTTGCCAAAACTATAGCACTGTTTAAGAAAGACCATTAATCTTCTTGATTGTGCCTCTTCCACAAACGTTTACCCATTTCTACTCATGTCTATTCTTTGGAAGGTGCCTGCTATCAATCACCTCACCTTAGTGAATGAATTCTCTTGGTTGCTTCCCTCTTCTGTGCAATAGGTACAGACCTGCCAAGTCTAGGAAGTCAGTAAGACCTCTGCAGAGTTAGGGCTTGGAAGGAGAAGTGTTTTTCATTTGGGGCGCAAAGCTACTTGGATAGACCAAGAAGGAAAGTTGGCAAAGTCAGCCTCGATCCTTCTTCCCACCATGAGAGATGGTCCCCTTGTACCACCCCACTTCCTGATTTTGGCATTCTGGTGGGTTTCATGCACAACTGCTGGTTTCAATGACAACCTGGGGCCATGCTGGTGTGATGGGAGGGCCTAAGAACTGTCTCATGAGGATGTGATGGCAACTCTTACAGGGGAGGCCTGACTGACCCCGTTACTGGCAAAGCATTTCTGAGAGAAGAATGGGATGGGTGACCTGATGAGCAGCTCCAATGCACTATGACAGGAGATAGCACAGCCAGTTAACCCCCAGCCAACCAACAAGAATGCACTGGACCCTGCCTTGGTATCTGGCCCCATACTGGTGTAAGAGAAGTGGGTCATTAGGTCACAGGGTCAATGTCATTGAGATACAGTGGAAAGATCAACAGCTTAATGAAGAGCTGCCTTTTCTTCCCAGCTACTGTTAGCTACATGTTTTTGAGCAAATCACTTTTCCAGGCTTTACCAAGTCTTCTCTCCAAGTATAAAATAAAGGTTATTGAGTATGACCTCTTCTAGACCATTCCTTTCAGGAAAAAAGCAAGGCTTGGTACCTCTAAACTTTGCCCAATGGCAAACAAGCTCACTGGTGGCAGGCTGAGGACTACAGCCAGGAAGAACAACTTTCCAGTCCTAGGTTAGCACTCCATCATCCCCGCGGGAGCAGTATACAGACATGTACACTGCCAGGCGCATCTGTGCACGGGTTCCCCTCTGCTGGACTTCCAGCCTCCTCCCTAATGTATGGCCTGTGCAGATTCTGCTTGCATGCACAGCTCACTCCAGAACCACCTCCTTCAGGAAGTCCTCCGCAGCCAGTGAACCTGGCCTCTAACGTTCACGCACAGGCAACACTGTCCCGGCTTCATTCTTACCTTCTAGTGCTCATTCCCTACATTGCTGCCAGAGTGGATTTTTTCACTCACAAATATGTTGGTTTACTTTGCTATTTAAACGCAGTGGCTTGCAGGTGAAGGCCAGAGCCCTGAGCAGGGCATGCACTACCCTTTGCAGCCTGGTTCCTGCCTAACTGGTGAGCCTTATTATCACATTTTTTTTTCTAGTGATTTATAACCTTTTATTAGTGAGGGTGTCCTTAAGTACAGTTGGGGTGCATATAAAACAGCGTGACATTCCTGCTCTCAGCCGTTTGAGCGGCGTCTCCTTTTTAATTCACGTGACTACAGAAGGCACTTGGTCTCGGTGAACTGTGTGCATCTGATGTGCGGGAGGCAGAGGGAAGAGGAATTCTCAAACCAGGGTGCACCAGGACAACAGAAGGGTCCACGGGGCAGGAAGGGCTGGGGTGGGGGCAGTGGCAGCCAGCACGGTGACTTTCTCCCCACTTCATGTAAACTAAGTTGCCAGTGATTAGTTACTGTGGATATATTTTTCTAAAAATTCAAAATCTCTGCTACATTACTCATAGCTTCACACTATAGTTCCCTTGCAAGTACATTTTAAAAAAATTTTATTTTATACTGGAGCATAGTTGATTAACAATGTTGTGTTAGTTTAAATGATACAAATGAACTTATTTACAAAACAGAAACAGACTCAGGCTTAGAGAATGAATTTTTTTTTTTTTTTTTTTTTTTTGCGGTACGCGGGCCTCTCACCATTGCGGCCTCTCCTGTTGCGGAGCACAGGCTCCGGATGCACAGGCTCAGCGGCCATGGCTCACGGGCCCAGCCGCTCCGCGGCGTGTGGGATCTTCCTGGACCGGGACATCGGCAGGCGGACTCAACCACTGCGCCACCAGGGAAGCCCGAGAATGAATTTATGGTTACCAGGGGGGGAAGGGTACAGGGGAGTTTGGCATTGACATGCAAATCCATCTTTAACACCAAATATCCCCTCTGTCGTGCCTTTCTCTTTCTACCTGGCAGGACTTCCACGTATCTTCCTCCAGGAAGCCTTTCCTGCCTGCCCTGGGCTTACCTGGAAGGTCCCACCAAATTTCTATGTTCAGCTGTGCTCCTCATCATCACATGACCTTGTAATTTTCCACTTTCTTATCTGCTTCATCTTCTGTGCTGACCTCCCTGAGCATCAGCACAGAGCTTCTTTATATCTGTATTCCCCAGTGTAGAACCTGGCACACAGTAGGTGCCCAACAAATAAATGTTTGAATAAATTATTGAATTCTGGAGAATGAATAAGTTCCACTTGACCGTAAACTGTTTGGCAGTGTTTTCTAATAATTCACGCTGGGCCAGCCTTGACTCTCTCTGGCTTTGTTCTGGCTGCTCCTAGAGCTGGTGTGGCACAGGAAACAAGCATGACCTCAGGAACTATGAGGTTGAATTGCGCTGAGCTGCTCAGTCCACCCGTCAGCCAGTGTAGCCTAGGCAGGGTGGGGAGACACAGCTTCACTCAGTCCCACGGAGCAGGAGGGTAGAGCTGAGAGAGGAAAGCCTGCGCTTCAGGGGTTGTGACCCCACCTGGTGAATCAGCCCAACTGCAACAGGCCTAGGGAAGCATGTGCAGTATTGCAAACACCCAGAGGCTCTTTCTCGCCTTCTTGGGGCCTCCCTCCCTCCCCAGTCCAGGCATGTTCCCCAGTTTTCTGGAGGAGGCCACACCTCACATTACTTGTGCTCCAGGACAGCTGTACCTAGCAGGTGAGAAGGGTCCCAAGCATTTCTAAGAGGGGAGGCTACTCTTGTGTCTGGGAAGGGAATTTCTGATGAGGTCTGGATGGCAGAGTAGGTTTAGAAAGTTTAGGCGGTCCTGTTACTGTTCTCAGGACCCGGTAGCCAACCCTGCCCGGCCCTGCCCTGCCTGGCTGGGAGGGAGATATTCCAAGCACAGTTCTCTGGGGCTGTGGCAGGGCATGGAGAGACCCTCTAAGGACAATCTGATTGGTGGATATAGTGTCAGAATTTGAACCTGGGCCTGTGTGTTACAAACTGTGGACATACCTGTCAATTTGCTATGGATGTGATTACTTTCTGTGAAAGCAGTTTATTGAGCTAAACTAAACTTTAACAACAGAGACACAGAAATTGTAGTAATGATGTTTACCCACATTTATTCAGGCTCTTTGTCTCACCAATTGCCCACCCAGAACTGTTTCTTGAGTTGTACAACCACAGTAGTCAGGGAGGCCTTCTTCACTTTAAATATCTAAAAATCTCAAACCTAATGTCCCTGGAGAACATTAGGTTTGAGATTTTATGAAGAAGACAAAGGACTATTGAATGAACTCTGAAGCCCTGGGCTGCAAACTCAGTCCAGTAGTTACTTTCGTCCTTTTTCAGTGAAGGACCACTGAGACAACTGGAAAGGAAGCAGCGGACAGTGCAGGTGAGGGGTGTGCCCTGCCCACAGAGGTCACCCCTGGGAGGGGGATTGGGGAAGCTGGGGATGGAGAGGAGATTTTCCTACCATTTCAGGTCCTTTAGCATTCTTGGCTCTGTTTGCATAATGAAGCATCTATTGCCTTTCTAATTTTAAGAAAAAACCAGCTTTTTTCTGGAGGGAAGGAGAGCTGGTGAGAATCCCTAACAACTTCACGTTGTCCAGGTTTGCCCTGTCCCCCATGCCCTGCTCTGCGGCTCCCTGGGTGGTCTCCCTCCCCCACCCCCCCACCCCCGCCCCGTCCCTACACTTGCAGTTGTTCAAGGTACCCTTCCCCCCCAAACCCCATTAGCTGCTTCTGTAATTCTTTTCCTGGAGATCTTTCCTAGAGATTACAACTTTTTTTTTAAATTAGTTTTACTGGGGTATAATTTACATACAGTAGAATTCACCACTTTTAAGTGTACAGTTCGATGACTTTTGACAAATGTGTACACTTGCATAACTATCACTACAATCATCGTATAGATGATCGCATCCACTCCCTCTGCCCCTGCCTAGTAAACCCCCACCCCACGTCCTGTCACTCTAGTCTCCTCTTATTCTAGAGTTTCACATAAATGAAATGGTGGTGTGTGGAGCCTCTCGTGTCTGATTTCTTCCACTTAGTAAGACTGCTTCTGAGATTCAGCCATGCGTGTGAGTGTGAGAAGCCTGTTCCTTTGTCGCCGCCAAGTTGTGTCCCATGGGGTGTCACTGTTGTCTGCCATGCACCAGTCCGTGGACATTCGGACTGTTGCCAGTTTGTCTGTTATGAACACTTCTGTTATGAACATTTGCTTACAGATCTTTGTGTGGACATGTGTCGTCCCCCCCACCCCGACCCCCCGCCTTTTTTCTTTATTTAAACCTAGGAGGATAATTGCTGGCTAGCACAGTAAGTGTTGCTTAACTTTATAAGAAACTGCCAAACTGTCTTCCTACGGCTGTGCCATTTTACATTCCCACCAGCAGCGTGTGAGAGCTCCAGACTCTCACCTCACTTGGTATTATCAATGTTTTGGATTATAGCCATTCCAGTGGGTGTAAAGTGGTATCTCACTGTGGTTTGAATTTATAGCTCCCTGATGATTAATGATGCTGCAGCATTTCATGTGCTCATTTGCCATCTGTATACTCTTCTTGACGAAGTGTCTGTTCAGACTTTTTGCCCATGTTTTTATTGGGTTGTTTGTCTTATTACTGAGCTGTAAGAGGTCTTTGTATAGTCTGGCTACAATTCCTTGTCAGATGTATACTTTTCAAATATTGTCTTCCAGGCTGTGGCTTACCTTTTCATTTCTTTAACCGTGACTTTTAAACAACAAAAGTTTTAAATTTGAACTAAATCCAGTTTTTGCTTTTGTGTGTGTGTGTGTGTGTGTTTCAAGTGTTTTGCATCCTATTTGCTTAATCCAAGATCATAGAGATTTTCTTATATTTATTTCTAAGAGTTTTATGGTTTAGGTCCAACACTTAGGTGTATGATCTACTTTGACTTAACTTTGTATGTGGTATAAGGTAGGGGTTTTGTGTATATTTTGCATTTGGCCTACGGTTATAGTTCCAGTACCATTTATTTAAAGGCTACTACTCTTCATATTGAATTACAGGATTTGGTTTTTATATAGTCTTTTCAATTATTTTTAATCTACGGCACTATAAAAATGTGGTACTTCATATAAATGTTAGTAAATGACCTTTTGTTCTTTCTCTTTTACTGGGATACTTGCAATGGCATGAACTTAGCATCACTTGTGTTTTACGGAGCTGTCCAAGCTGATGAATGGGAGAGTTTTTATGTAGAGTAGACCCTATTCGTTGGGGTCCATGCAGAAACTATTCTCCTGGCAGTGATGGTTCATGACCATTACAATAGTTATTTGTGCAGTACCCACGACATGTGGACTGTGTGTGTATATGGGAAGGAGACTCCTGTTCAATGAGCACATACTATCTTCCAGGTACCTAATTTAATCCTCATAACAGCAGCCTGAGATGAGAATCTCATTTTGCAGATGACAAATAGGAAGGTCAGAGAGAATGATTAACTGACCTCTAGCAAATACAAACCTGAGCTTGGATATGAACGCTTTTTCTTTCTGTTGCACTGCCTCTACCCTACTGGCAATCTTCACATTTTTTACCATATTAATTGTATTAACCAGGGTTCTCCAGAGAAACAGAGCCAATAGGCTATATGAAGATACATATAGGAGGAGATTTATTATAGGAATTGACTCATATGGTTATGGAGGTTTGAGAAGTCCCACAGACTGCTGCCTGCAGTTGGAGAACCAGGATGGCCGGTGGTTTAATTCAACCCGAGTGCAAATCTTCAAGAATTAGGAGGCTAAGAGTGTAAATCCCAGTCTGGGTCCAAATACCCAAGAACCAGGAGCACAGATAACCGAGGGCAGGAGGTGGATGTCTCAGCTCAAGCAGAGAGAGTGAATCAGCCCTTCCTGTACCTTTTTGTTCTGTGCAGGCCCTCAACAGGTCGGAATCTCCCTGTCCAGACTGGTGAGGACAGTCTTCTTTCCTCAGCCTACCTATTCAAACGCTAATCTCTTCCAGAGCCACCCTCACAGACGCACCCAGAAATAACGTTTCACCAGCTATCTGGGCATCCCTTAGCCCTGTCAAGTGGACACATCAAATTGACCACCATACTAATGATATTTTAGAACAAAGTATCACTTGCCAAAGGAGGGCACATTTGGCAAACAAAGAAAACCCAGGCCTCGTGGTAGAAGGGCTCAGGTGTGGGTCTCGGAGACTGTGAAGAGTGTCTGCATCTAGGATTGTCCACAGCCAACAGAGTTCTCACCTCCTGTGTGTCCACACTGCAGATGCCCACACCAGGGCCTGTCTGCTGGTTCAGTGGAATTTAAGTCTGTGTGGGAATAGGGACAGCCATCTTCCAGGGTGGTATGTAAAATGCCTGGCATGTAGTAGGTGCTAAATTATTGTTACTCTGTTGGTCCTGATCACCAGGCTAGAGAAGGAAAGAGGAATATACTGTTGACTCTGAACAACGCAGGTGTTAGGGGCGCCGACCCTCCAAGCAGTTGAAGATTGACTCTAACTTCACAATTGGCCATCCATCCGAGGTTCCGTGTCCACGGATTCAACCAACTTTAGTACGCATTTGGTGGAAAAGAATCCACATATAAGTGGACCTATGCAGTTCAAACTCATGTTGTTCAAGGGTCAGCTGTAGTTCCTGTGGGATTTAAGTGAAAGGAGGAATGTAAGGCACCCACAGTAAACCCCATAAATGCCTGTTCCCATCCCCTAATGCCACCAGGAGACAAAAATCCCTGTGGCAGTATACTTCCCGTCTGTCCTTGAGAATGGCTTTGTTTTTTAACCAACAGCACACTCAGTAAAACATGTGTGCCCTTTGCCTCCTGTGAAACAAAGGACCAGCAGTGTTTGGATAAGTGAACTGCAGCAGCTTAGGTGGGCTGGCTGCAGTTTGGGAGCGCAGGGCCTCCTGACACCCAAGGGCTTGCTTTCCCACGTGGGTGTGCAGGGATGGAAGGAGACGGTCTGTACAGAGCAGCATGAAGATCACTGAGCTTGGAGGCAGGAGATGAAGATTGGAGCTCTGGCCACCCTGGCAACGTGCTAACTTTTCCCCAGCTTCAGTTGTGTTAGTTTTAAAATAAGAGGGAAAGATCCAATATTACTGAATGTCTACTATTTGCTGCGCATTTTATACCTACTATTTCATTTGATGCCCAAACGTACATACGTGGTCAAGTGTGTTTTCCTTCTGTCATACAGAGAAGGAAACTGAGGTTCAGGCAAGTCAAATGCCTTCCTCTTCTGACTACAGAGTCTTTTAATTTTTTTTGAAACACCATGCTGCTACTAATTCAAAATAGAGGGTAGTAATAATACACAGAATAATTGTGAAGATCAAGTGAGATCATGAATACACAGGTTGCAAACTGTCAGGTACAACAGACCTGTTTTAGCTGTGTTTGTTTTTTTAGGTTTAAGAAACTAAATGAAACACTGTTAACTGTATGGTGAATGGGCCAGTAGAAATATACAAGTCCAGGCAGAATAGAGGATTTTGCATGTGCATCCTGAGATTAATATTTAAATATCCAAATAGGAAAAAAATGCATTTTCTTTTATTTCTAGGGTAGTTGTTTCATTCTATGCACACTTTTACCCTGTGTCATGGACGTAAAAATGTTATTATTATGCCCCCAGGTTAGAGCTGTAGCTGGGCCAGGAACATGGATAGATTTTCTGAATATTGCCCTGGGTTGAAGGTAAGATGTAGGTGTAGCCAAGCCCTGGGAAGCAGGGCTGACGGGGCCAGAGCACATCCAAGCACAGGGCGCTGTCCTGCGCATTTACACACACTATTTCAGTCTTTACCGGAGGCCTGGTAGGGGGCCATCCACAGGTATGGGCCAGGATGAAGGAAGTTAAATAATTTCCCGGGTCAGGGAGCCAACAGGGGAGGTGTGTGTGAACCCTGTATTTGTCTGCACATCCCTAGATCCCTAGTGCTGAGCTCAGAGCCCAGCGTGGGGTAGAGACTCAACTCTAGATGGTGAATGAATAAATCGGAAAAGGAAGGAAGGAAGCATAACTGTGGATTTGGGTCTGGGAGAGCTTCACGAAGTGGCAGTACTGATGAGGCTGATGGGTCGACGGTGGGAGAGGCGGCTGGATTCTCAGGCACTATGGGGCGCTGAGGGGACAGACCCTTCAAGGCCAGTACGCACCCCAGAGAGGAGGGTGGCAGGTGTGAGAGACAGGAGAATGACAGGCAGATGAGAAGCCGCAGGCTGAATCTGCTCCTTTCTCTGGACTAAACCAGAGTCAAGAGTAGGCGAGCATTCTGCAGCTCACACAATCCACTCCTGTTGGAGCCAAGCAGAGGCAACAGGACTGATGGACGCGGTGTTTGCTTGCAGCGTGCCATGGCCTTCGTGGTGTGACGGTGCCCCAGGGCAGTCTCCCCCCACTCTCAACATATACGTGTAGGAATACTCACAGTTTCTCTGAATTCATAGAATCCTCTACACAGCTTCATTGCTTACATATAGCCCTCTCCAGCTCAGAGCCAGCAAGGGAGTGTCAGAACTTTGTCACATTTGGAATCTCTCTGACCTCTACCCCAAGTCACTGCCTTCCTCTTCTGCTTTTTTTTTTTTTTTTTTTTTGCAGTACACGGGCCTCTCACTGTCTTGGCTTCTCCCATTGTGCAGCACAGGCTCTGGATGCGCAGGCTCAGCGGCCATGGCTCACGGGCCCAGCCGCTCCGCGGCATGTGGGATCTTCCCGGACCGGGGCACGAACCCATATCTCCTGCATTGGCAGGCGGACTCTCAACCACTGTGCCACCAGGGAAGCCCCCTCTTCTGCTTTTAAGCATATGATTACTTTGAGCCTGTCCAGATAATCTCTGTACCTAATGTCAACTGATTAGTAATCTTAATTATGTCTGCAAAATCCTTTGTGTCCTGTAACATGACATATTCATGAGCATAATCCTGGGTCCAGAATTCTGCCTAACACACTGCTCTTGCCTTCAGCTCTAACGGGGGACTCAGAATGGGGGACTCAACAGGCAGTGTGATGCAGTCCAGGGAATGCTACAAGAAGAGTAACACACAGTGCTGTGCAGCACTCAGGAGGTCTCTCTAAGGGAAGCAGGGGCAGCTTCCTGGAGGAAGACTATCTGAGTTGAGCCTGGTGCGATAAGTGGAATTTAACAAGGGGGGAAAGGTCCCAGGCAGAAAGAATAGCATGTGTGTCTGCGGTGCAGGAGTTCATTACTCCTGACCTGTAGAATTCACTTCAGGGAGCCAGAGAGACAAGAGGCCTTGGAAAGACCGATGCGAGCCCACAAAGGTTCTTAGCAGGGAGCTGGAATGCTCAGGTCTTCATTTAGAAGGATTGTCTGCTGGCACTATGGGAACGGAGAAGCACACCAATCAGGAGGCTGTTCTGGTAACTCAAGTAAGTTGATGATGGCTTGAAAAGTGGAAATGCCAGTTGGAGGGAGAGAAGTGAATGTGAGACGGCTAAGGATTGAGTGTGAGAGGGTCATGAGTTATGAGTGAGTCCCAGGCTCCTGGCTATATGACTAAATGCAGAATGGTACCATTCACTGAGACTGGAGGAGGAACAGGGTGATGGGAGACACGGGTTCCGTTGTAGAGATGTCTAATAATTTGAGATGGCTGTGAGACACCGACTGGCAATTCCTGTACACAGACCTAGGATAGTGATCACAGTTCGGGAGTCATCAGTGAATGACTGAGATCACCTTCCAGAACCAAAGTGTGGGAAGACCAGAGGACCTGAAAAACAACTTTTAGGTGGTGGGAGGGAGGAAGAACAGCCAGCAAAGGGGGGAGAAACAGCAGGGGTGGAAGAAAGAAATCCAGGTGGTGTGGTGGCTCAGAGTCAAAGGAAAAGAGTGTCAAGAGAGAAGTTGTAGTCAAGTACTTTTGAGAGGTCAGGTGAGATGAAGACCAAAAAATGTCCACTGGATTTAGCACCAGTGAGGTCACTGGTGGCCTGTTAAGAGTAATTCCTGTGGATGGTGGGTGGGGTCAGGTTGCAGTGCGTTAAAGACTAACATGCAAGGTAAGCGTCACAGCTGGACGGAATCACGGTCAAGAAAGCTGGGAAGGGGCTTCCCTGGTGGCGCAGTGGTTGAGAGTCCGCCTGCCGATGCAGAGGACACGGGTTCGTGCCCCGGTCCGGGAGGATCCCACACGCCGCGGAGCGGCTGGGCCCGTGAGCCGTGGCCGCTGAGCCTGCGCGTCCGGAGCCTGTGCTCCACGGCGGGAGAGGCCACAGCAGTGAGAGGCCCGCGTACCGCAAAAAAAAAAAAAAAAAAGAAAGAAAGCTGGGAAGAGGGGTTTATTTTATTTTATTTTCTCTTTGCACATGGCACTTTATTTTATTTTTCTTGGGTTTTATTTTAAATGAAAGAACAAAGATTATGTTGAAGTGCTATTGGGAAGAAGCCAGTGGAAAGGTGAACATACAGAGAAGACAGGATAAGCAGTGGAGTTAGGAGGGCCTGGGTGGGCAGGAGACGATGTGATCTGGACCACAGACAGGAAGAAGGGAACAGGACTAAATTTGTACCAGGAAGGAGAAGGGGGTGGGTGAAGCTTCAGGAAAACGTAAAGGATTGGAGACAAGAGTTTGAAGGTATTCCTGAGTGACCAGTTTCTAGTCCCTGTGAAGGAGGAGGTGAGTGTGTCGCCTGGAAAAGATGAGGAGAAGTAGTAGAGCAGGAGAACTGGGCAAAGAGAAGGTCTACGAGCCTGTGGAGGACGGAGGGGAGAGTGCTTGTTGGGGAAACAGAGAATCACAGAGCAGCTGTGAGCGCCCAGGCCTGTGGATCCCCAACGTTCCTGTTCTTCCCACCATATGAAAAAACTTTTTAATGCAATAGAAACAGATTTTCAAGGAAGTTTCAATATAAACCACATAGGCAATATATTTCCCCCTTGCTGCATATTTAAATGAGAGTAAGGGCTGGGGTGAGGGATAGATGATATCTTCCTCCCTCATCCCAGCAGACCTTGCTAGGTGAGCATGGCACTCATTTCTTCTAGAGGCCTTACGTCCTTCTCCTCAATATATTTCTGGCAGCCATTACCAGTCAATGAGAGTTGAAATGTGATATGAAATAAAATTTGCTCTCCTTAAGCCACTGAGTATCTGGTAGGTGCATTTATTTATTAACCAAACAAGGATTTCCTAGGCATTAGATCATTTTAAGCAATAATATATATTTTATTTGAAATTTGAAAAAGTATAATAATCAGTCCCTTCATGAAGATTTCTTTTTAGTACCTTCTATTTGCCAGTCACAGTGTATTCAGGATTAAAACAATGAACTAGAAATAGACCCTTTTAACAAAGAGTTTATGGGGACAGAATATATATAATAAATGAAATAACCATTAAAGGTCATTAGCAATGTAACCAAAAACAGATGCCCTACAATGATACATAATTTAGGCTATAAAGTGGTATCATTTTTATATATGTTCAAAGGATGAGGAGATCAGGTGAGTCTCCCGGTATTTATATAAACTGGTCTGGGCTTTGTAAAGGTAGAATTTTAAAAGAAAATTCATAAAAAATGGTGAATTTTATAGATACCAAAACCAAGCATAGTCTCCCAGTAGGAGGATCAGACGTTGCTGAAGGGTCACTCATTCTGATTTAGCTCAATTGTTTCTTCCACATCTTTGGTGATATTCTGGAATCCTGCCATTCACAGGGTGGGGAGATGGCTCATAGCATTACTAACTCACCACATTAAAAGCCATGAATCAGTGCTTGGCCAAAGTGTGAAAAATTCGTAAGCATAGATTATTTCTCCATTTATATGTCTTCTCTAGTGTCCTTATTTCCTCTTTGTTCTTGAAAGATATTTTCTCTGGATGTAGAATTCTCAGTTGACAGGTTGTTTTCTTTCAGTGCTTGAAAAATACCCACTTCCTTCTCACCTCCATAGTTTTAGATGAGACATCCACTGTCATTCAATTTGTGTGGCCAGCTGTAAAGAGTGTCATTTGTCTCTGGCTATTTTCGGGATTTTTTTCTTTGTCTTTAGTTTCTATAAGTTCAATTATGCTGTGACTTGGCATGGAATTCTTTCTGTTTATCCTACTTAAAATTTTCTCTGCTTCCCAAATCTGTAGGTTTATGTCTTTTTCCAGATTTGAGAAATCATCAGCCATTATTTCTTAGAATAATTTTTCAGTCCCATGCTCTGTCTCCTCTCCATGTGAGACTCTGATGATACCCTTTTACTAGGATCCCACAGCTCCCCAAGACTGTTAATACTCTTGCAACCTATTTTCTCTCTATTGCTCAGATCGGGAAAATTCTGTTGATCTGTCCTCAAGTTTATTGATTCTACACTGTGTCATCTCCACTCTATACTGAGACTATCCAGCAGATTTTTCCTTTCTGTTATTGTGTTTTTCAGTTCAGTAATTTCCACTTTGGTTCTTTTTTATTAAAAAAATTTTTTTTTCTATTGCCGAGGTTTTCTATTTTACATTAGCGTCAAGAAAATTCATAATTGCTTATTGAAGCATTTTTATGATGACTGCTTTAAAATCCTTGTCAAATAACTCTGACATCTGATTCATCTTGGTGTTGGTATCTGTTGATTGCCTTTTCTCATTCTTGTAGTGATTTTCTCATTCTTGGTATGACCAGCGATATGCAGTTGTATCCAGGACATTTTAGGTATTACAAGATTCTGGATCTGATTTAGTCTTCTTTTTGTGGCAGGCATTCCCCAGTTGAAATGTTCTGTTAGGGCAGGGTGGATGTATATGTCAACTTCCCACTGGGCCTTGACAACAGCACCCCTGTGAAAACAGAGCACTGACTGACATTGCCTCCTTGCCTGGAAGGGAAGGGGAAGCAGAGGGCTGACTCATACTGCTTTGTTGCTGCAGGGAGGGGTGGAAGCTCGTCTCCCAGCTGGGCCATGATGACACTAAGGGAGAGATGCAGGGAGGGGCAAGCAGAGTGCCCCTGAGCTGGCCTTTCAGCACCCCTTCCACCTCACTGATGCTGGGGCAGGGTGGAGGCTTGGCTGTGGGTGGGAGGGAGGTGGTGGTGAACCATGGTGGTGATTACCTCTTCCTCACACTGCTTTGCTAGGTCTGATTGCTGCTGGCCTGGGGTCGAAGCTCAGCTCCATGCTGTACCCTGCTGGCGCTCCACTGGCAGAGCAATCAGAGCTCTACCTGCTCCCACTGAGCAGGAAGTCTGCTTCCCACTGGGGCCACTGACACTGCCCACAAGGGGGATGCCCCAGGTGAGGGTATCTGCTTCCTGGGCACCCGGCCTGCTGAAACCCTGAGGTGGGGGGACGTGGTTTTGGTTGCTGTTTGGCAGTAGCAGAGCAGGTATTGCCAAAAAGGTGTCCTGATGTGAGGCTGCCCTTTCCCTGGACCTTTGACTGGGAGGAACAGGCTTTTCTTAGGGCCTATTGTTGGTTCAGGGCTGGAGGATCTCTGATATGTGGGAAGAAGTAAGGAAACCAATGGATTCACATCCTTCCTCAAGTGCAGAGGCCTTCTTCTTCCCACTTTCCAGAGACTTCCTGTGCTTGTTTGTTGTGTCTACAGTTTTTTGGTTGTAAGAGAGGGGATGTGGGAGGAATGGGTCTGCTCTGTCTTGGACAGAACCAGAAGTCCTTTAATGTCTTTCAGTAAAATTTTAAATTGAAATTGAGGGACTTCCCTGGTGGTCCAGCAGTTAACACTCCACTCTCCCAGTGCAGGGGGCCCCTGTTCCATCCCTGGTCAGGGAACTAAAGCCGCATGCCACAACTAAAAAAAAAAAAAAAAAGATCCCACGTGCCACAACAAAGATCCCATGTGCTACAACTAAGACCCAGTGCCACCAGATAAATAAATAAATATTTAAATTGAAATTTCACATTTAAAGTTTAAAACTTTTTTCCATGAAGATCTTCGACATATTTTTACATATATTCTTAGGTACTGAGGTATGTTTTTTATTGCTTTTATTAAAAAGTATCTTTTAAAATTGCACTTTCTACACATTCTTTGATAGATTGTAGAAATATAGTAGATATTATTAATGCTTATAAGTTTGCCTAAAGATTCTTTTGGAATTTCTATCAGAACGTATGTAAATGACAATAAGTTCATTTCTTCCTTTGCAAGTCTTATGTATTTTATTGCATCTTTCTGTCTTTTGTGCAGGATAGGATCTTTAGTACAGTGTTGAAAGTATCATAGCAACCATCCTTGTCTTGTTTCTAATTTGAAAGGGTGTTTTCAGAGGTTAATTGAGTGTGATATTTTCTGTAGGCTTTTTCGAATACCCTCCGTCAGATCTTTCAAAGTTTCTTTCTCTTTCTATTTTGATATGAGGACTGGATGGTGAATATTTTCATATACTTTTTCTGAATCTATTGAGATGACCATGTGTTTTCTTTCCCCTTTAATCTAGTTTTGTAGTAAACTTAATCTATTTATGTGGGAATAATTTCAACAACTGGTCATGAAATGCTATTTTTTTTACATCATTAGACTCATTTTGCTAACATTTTGTTTAGAAATTTTGCATCTGTATTTGTGGGTGAGATTAATGTGTCTTGTGCTGCCCCTGTTGAGCTTTTGTGTCAGAATTATACCATCTTCATTCAAGGAGCTGAGGAACAATCCCACTTTTTCACTTCTTTGGTGAGACTGGAGTCGTGTTCCTTGAATGTTTGGTAGGATGTTCCTTTTATTTTTTTTAATTTTTGAAGTCTTTTTTCTCTCATTTTGGATAGCTTCTGTCATTACATCTTTAATTTCACTAATCTCTTCTTTCAGAATGTCTAATCTTCCATTAATCTCATCCAGTGTACTTTTTAAAAATATTTATTTATTTAGTCTGCCCCAGGTCCTAGTTGCAGCACGTGAGATCTTCGTTGCGGCATGCAGACTCTTAGTTGCGGCATGCATGTGGGATCTAGTTCCCCAACTAAGGATCAAACCCGGGCACCCTGCATTGGGAGCCCGGAGTTTTACCCACTGGACCACCAGGGAAGTCCCAGTACATTCCTTTAAAACTATCTGTGTGTGATACTTTCTTTATAAGACTTTTTTCCTTTTTTGAAAAGAATTTAACATGCTACTGAGTGTGTTCTAGTTCTCAGGAACTGTACTAGATTCTTATACAAGAGCTTGTTAGATCTGCACATCAGCCTTGTAAGTAATCACCCCTGTCATTGGAGATCAAGAAAGTGAGGTTAAAAGTGTATGCCATTTCTCACGGTCCCTCAGCCAGAAAGTAATGGACCAGGAATTTGAATCAAATTCCAGATGTCCAAAAAATGTTATTCATTCTTTTCACACATTGCCAGACAGAATTTATAAAAGACAAAGACAACTTGCAGTGTCATCATATCCTCACAGCCTGGGCTCAGGGTCTGTAAAAGTACTGCTACATGCTAGATAGAGCCATCTTTATTTGCACATCTTTAGTTGATGGTAAAGCTGTGCATTTCGCAACATATTCTTTATTTTTGTTTTGAGTGTTCATTAATTATGCTTTTTAATGTAATTTAAGTGTAAGTTTATAGAATTTAAGTGTGTAGATTCAGGGCTTCCCTGGTGGCGCAGTGGTTGAGAGTCCGCCTGCCGATGCAGGGGACACAGGTTCGTGCCCCGGTCTGGGAAGATCCCACATGCCGTGGAGCGGCTGGGCCCGTGAGCCATGGCCGCTGGGCCTGCACGTCCGGAGCCTGTGCTCCGCAACGGGAGAGGCCACAACAGTGAGAGGCCTGTGTACAGCAAAAAAAACAAAAAAACAAAAAAAAATGTGTAGATTCACATGCGGTTGTAATAAATAATAAGAGAGATCCCACAGAAACTGCACAGTTTCCCTCAATAATCATATCATTTTTTAAACACCTTTGTTGGAGTATAATTGCTTTACAATGGTGTGTTAGTTTCTGCTTTATAACAAAGTGAATCAGCTATACATATACATATATCCCCATATCCCCTCCCTCTTACGTCTCCCTCCCACCCTCCCTATCCCACCCCTCTAGGTGGTCACAAAGCACCGAGCTGATCTCCCTGTGCTATGTGGCTGCTTCCCAGTAGCTATCTGTTTTACATTTGGTAGTGTATATGTGTCAATGCTACTCTCTCACTTCATCCCAGCTTACCCTTACCCCTCCCCGTGTCCTCAAGTCCATTCTCCACATCTGCGTCTTTATTACTGTCCTGCCCTTAGGTTCATCAGAACCATATTTTTTTTAGATTCCATATATATGTGTTAGCATACGGTATTTGTTTTTCTCTTTCTGACTTACTTCACTCTGTATGACAGATTCTTGGTCCATCCACCTCACTACAAATAACTCAATTTCGTTTCTTTTTATGGTTGAGGTGTCCAGCACTGGATTTTTCAGGCAATTGGGTGGAGCCAGGTGTTACTGCCGAGATGAGGACCTCTGGGAGAGCCCACACCAATTAATATTCCCTGGGGCCTGAAGTTCTCTATTAGTCCAGTGGCTTGGACTCGTTGCTCCCACCACAGGATCTCAGGCCCAACCCCTGGCCTGGGAACCAAGACCCCACATGCCACGCAGCATGGCAAAAAAAAACAAAAGAAAGCAACAAACAGAAAAGAGCAGAACCATAACAAAGAATAAAATGTGAAGTAAAATTGGAAAAATCTTAAAATATATTAGAAAACATAACAATAAAAATGAAACAGCGGCAAAACAAAACAGAACCACAACAGCAAACATAATAATAATAATATGAATATAAATAAATAAAAACACAATTGAATAAAAGATAAGAATAAAAAAAATTTTAAACCTTAAAAAATTCCCTGTGCCTCCTCTATCAGTGTCCTTGTCCCCACAGTGAGCCACAGCCAACCCCCACCTCTCCAGTAGGGCTCCAAGACCTCTAGGTAGGTCTCTGGACCTGCCGTGTCAGCCCCACTTCTGCGTGTGCTCCTCTTACCAGCATCTGTTCCTGAAGCTGGCCCGGAGCACATATGCCCACGCAGGCCAGCTGGGGCGCAGGCCTCCATAGGCGTGCCCACAGACACCAGCACAGCTGAAAGAGGCCTTGGAGGTGGAGCTGCATTCGTTCTGCCTGGACCTGCACGGCCAGAGGCGGCTTTGATGGGGAGCGGTGCTCAGGCCCACCAAAACCCGCTTGGCCCACGGAGGCCTTGTGGGTGGCAGTACTCAGGTCTGCCAGGACCCATGCGGCTGGAAGAGTCCACGGCAGGGGCAGGACTCAGGCCCAGGCCTCGCATGGCCAGAAGAGGCTTTGGCAGTGGCGGGGTTCAGGTGGGACCCATGTGGCCGGAGGGGGATCAGGGGGGCCTCAGGCCTGGGACCTGTGTGGCCAGAAGAGGCCTTGGTGGCGGGGCTCAGGCCCGAGACCCACACAGCTGGAAGAGGCCTTGGTTGGGGGGCTTAGGCCTGGGAACCACGCAGCCTGTGGGAGCCCCAGGGTGGGGTTCAGGCCCGGGACTCCAGCAGGATTGCCAGGGCCCAAGTGGGCAGGGGTGACACTGGCCTCATTCCCCTCCCATCCCCCAGTCCCCCAAAGGTCCCTGTCCATGCCTGCTGATCCCCTCGCCGTGAGTGGGCCCCCTGAGCGTAGGAACCTCTTCTCTCCCCCAGCCCCCACTCAAGGGCGCTGGTCCCGTCCCACCTCCACTTTTCTTCCATCTCTCCTTCCCTCCCATGTCCTACCTGGTCACACAAGGATTACGCCCATCCCCTTAGGTGTCCGAGGTCCCCCATAAGCACCTAGCAGGTGCCCTACTTGTGAGGAGACATGAACTCCACACCCTCCTATGCCACCATCTTCAGGAAGAGCCTCATGTTAAGAGACTCTTGATCCTATTTAAATCTCTTTTAGCAACAATTTGCGCTATTTAGTTTTTTTTAATTAATTAATTTATTTATTTATTTATTTTTTTGGCTGTGTTGGGTCTTCGTTGCTCTGCACAGGCTTTCTCTAGTTGTGGCGAGCGGGGGCTACTCTTTGTTGTGGTGCACGGGCTTCTCATTGCGGTGGCTTCTCTTGTTGCAGAACACAGACTCTAGGCAACAGGCTTCAGTAGTTGTGGCACGTGGGCTCAGTAGTTGTGGCTTGTGGGCTCTAGAGCACAGGCTCAGCAGTTGTGGCACAAGGGCTTAGTTGCTACATGGCATATGGGATCTTCCTGGACCAGGGCTTGAACCCGTGTCCCCTGTATTGGCAGGTGGGTTCTTAACCACTGCATCACTAGGGAAGCCCCCTGCCCTGTTCAGATTTAGTATGTAGGTCTGGCCTATTTTATTGGCTGCAGTTCCAATGACAGTTTAGTTTTCTGAGCTTTCGCAATGCTATTCTGATTTGCTTCATTCTTCTGCTTGAGCTCTCCCTTGATCTCTATTAGTGCTGCCCTGGGCTTCCTGGCATTGTTAGGTGAGTGTGGGAATCCCAACCCATAGAACAGAGAGCACTTCCCCTGGCTGTTCTCCAGCTACCCAGTGCCAGTGGGCTTCTCACTCTATCTCTGCCATTGCCATTGGTAGAAAGAAGTGCCTACCTGGGACATCTTCTGCCCCTGGGAAGGGCTGAAGCCATGGGGTCTGGGAGGTTCTCTGCTGTTGGGTGGGGGATTGGAAGATACCAGAGCTGTGTTGCTTTCTGGTGCTGGGTAGAGGACCAGAAGACACCAGGACTGTTGACACCACCTGCGCAGGCAGAGGGTACACCTGCTCCTGGCAGTTGTGTGGCAGGGGGTGGTTTGGCTTGCCCAGGTTCTGCTGTTGACAGATTGGCCTGTTCTTGCTGATAGTTGAGGGATGGGGAGGTCATGGCTTGGCGTACCTGGGATCTTTTGTGGCTACTGTTGTAGGCAAGTCAGGACACTGCTGCCACTGGGGATAGATTTTCCTGCTAAGACCCTGCTGGGCTTTCCCTTCCTGGAACTTTGGACAGAGAGTGTCCTGTGTTTTCTTAGATTCTGGATTTTTCTATTTGGCATCCATTAATTATAGGACCAAACTAATGGCCAAAGTTGTATACACCTTCCCTAAGATCCAGAGCCCATGCTCTGGACCACCTCCTTATCAAACTCTCACATACTAAGCCAATATTCTCCCTGCCCTAAATCACCTCAGGGCCAACCACTATCCCAGAGCCTGCTGTAATTATTCAAACTTGCCAGTCCTAAGCTGTTTATTTTGTCCTGTCTTTCTCTCAGAAACCTCAATAAAGGCTCTAGCCTAGGCGTTCCCCTTGCTCCTTCTGCCTCCTGACCAACACTGGTGCTTCCCCATGTGGCCCTCTGTGGCATGGTGTGCCTCTTTCTCTTGGAAGCTGTACATAATCTAAATCTTCTTTCAATGGCATTAGCCTCTCTGTGCCATCACTCAGTCACCTCCATAAACACACAAATGAAGCAGAGCAAACTTTTCTCCTTCTCTTCCTTCATCCTTCTCTCCTCCCCATCTCCCTCCCTCCCTTCTTTCCTTCCTTTCTTTCTGCCTGTTGATGGTTCCAGGTTCCCAGCCCAGAATATTTGGGAGATAAAAAGAAAACTCAGGAACAAACTCTAGACCTTATTTAAACCTTGTGACTTAGCAGACCTCCTTTGGCCCTACTCTAGCAGGGGATGGAGAGATCCACCTCATTACTGCCAGGCGGGGTTGGGAGTCCTGGTTCCCCACTGTTGAGATCAAAGCTGTCACCTGAAGAGAAACAAGCACTATACACTCTTGAGGTGACACCTATAGCTATGAATATTGGAAATCAATCAGTATGCAAATATCGGTTGAGATTATTCTGCATATCAGGACTTGCAACTAAGCACTATGGGGAAGGTAGAAGGCCCTTTCTACTGGAGCTGAAGGTCTATTTGAATTATTAACAACAGAATTACCTATAATTCATATTACATAAAAGGAATCAAATTTTTTCCAAATATTTTAAAATTATAAAATGGTAATGTAACCAACTTGATGTGACAGTTTTGAAGAAGAAATAATTTTGACTGTAACAAAAATGTTGTTTCTTTGGTATATTTCATTTCAGGGTTTTTTTGTTTGTTAGTTTGTATTTTTTTAATGATTTATAATCATATAATACATAAAATTCTAGCCTGCATTATTATATATTTCTTCTACTATTCAATAGCCTTTATTAATTAAATTTTTATGGCTGTGTAATTTTCCATTGAGTGCATATTGTTTAATTTGATTAGCCATTTTCCTATTGTTGAACACAAATTATTTCCCTTTTTAAATTTTCTAAATAGCACTTCCATGAACATGTCGCATTGCAGAATCTTTCCTTAAGGTAGAATCTCTCAAGTGAGATTACTCAGTCAAAGTATGACCCTTTTGATCGCTTCTTAACACATAATTTTAGTGTTCATTGTAGATATTCCCTGACGCAACTCTTACTGGTGCTGTAATAGTGATTTTCTATTTTCATCATTCCTTCCACATTTATTAATTGGAATTTTTCTGCAAGGAAGAGCTTACTCTTCTCCCCTGATATTCAGTCACTTATTCACATCAATATGGGCTTATGGGTAATTATTCTATCCTTTGGGTTATAATTCAATAATATGGTTATTTATTTTGTTACTCAGATTGTTCCAAATTGGGGAGAATTGGCTTCTTAATAATAGCAATATTACTTAATATTAAGTAATTACATTAAGTAATATTAAATCTTGAAATCCATAAACACCATATTCTCTTTTTTTATTTAGGTCTTCTTTGATTTCTTTCACCCGTGCTGATTAAAAAGCCATGCTAAAAAAAAAAAAAAAGCCATGCTGATGAAATACCAGTATATAGATCCTGAATATATTTCATTAGATTTATAGCTAGGGATATAATTTTTGGCTACTATTGTAAATGCAGTTTTTTAATTTCATATTCTAATTGCTCACCCCTAGTGTATAGAAATGCAATTTATTTTGTTTCTTGATCTTATATCTTACCACCTTGCTAAACTCACCTATTAATTCTAGGAGGTTTCTTTTTTAATTTCTTTGGGATTTTCTATATAGAAAATTACACATAGACTGTTCAGTTTCTTCCGTTTTAATCTGCATTCCTTTTATTTCTTTTTATTGTCTTATTACACTGGCTAAGATTTCAACATTCAATGTTGACTAGGTGTGGTGAGAGAAAGCATCCTGCCTTGCTGAGGTCTTAGGGAGAAAGCACTCAGGTTTTAACACTAAGTATGTTTTTTGTAGTTAACCTTTATCAGGTTAAGAACGTTCTCTCTATTCCTGGTTTGCACTCTTCATTCCTTTGTGTAGATCCAGGTTTCAGTCTGCTATCATATTCCATCTGCCTGAAGAACTTTTACCATTGCTTATACAGTGGGTCTGCTGGAAATTAATTCCCTTGGTTTCAGTTAGTCTGAGAAAGTCTTATTCATATTTGAAAGATTCTTTTGCTGAATATATTTTTTTCTTTCAGCTGCTTAAAGATGTCACTCCATTGTCTCCTGGCTTGCATGGTTTCTGATAAAATTTTTGCTTTAATGCTTATCTTTTTTTTTCTCTATGTATTGTTTCTTTTTACTTTAGCTGTTTTCAAGATTTTCTTTTTGACTTTTGTTTTCAACAGTTTGAGTATGATATGCCTAAGTGTGAACTTTTTTTCTTTTGTGTTTATCCTTTTTGAACTGTATGGATCTGTGGTTTTAATATCTATGGCTAATATGGGGAAATTATTGGACTTACTGCTTCAAGTATTTCTTCTGGCCTATTCTCTCTCTCTTCTCCTTCTAAGATTCCAATTATGCCTATGTTAGATCACTTGATACTGGCCTTGAATGTCTGGATTTCCCCTCTCCCTGCAGATGCCTGTCTTTCTGCATATTTTGGGACCAGTAGTTTGCTCTGCAACCTTAGCTCTGTGATGGCTGCATAATAGTTATGAATGTGAGACTAATTTGGCTTTTTCATTATAAGGGTAGAGTGATGCTCCTTTGAACTCACTTTCATATCAGGGCAGAAGGTGCAGTCAGAATGCAGTTTTTAAAATGCTAATCTACTCGTGTGCCTTCCTTTACAAATGAGGATGCTTAGGTGCAGAAAGAGGACGTAAGCCACCTAAAGTCACCCAGGATGTCAGTGGCAATAGTTTGTCACAACTGCAAATTCTCATCACAAGGAGAGTCACTGATTTTTTTTAACCCCTCAAAGTTGTGATTAAATGCCCTCTTCCCACTGGGGAGGGAATCTGGGCTACTTTCTGACAACTTGGGTTACTCAGTGGTGCAAGAGTTTGGGGGCCCACCTGTCCTTGAGACACCAGAGCATAATAGAGAAGAAAACTGAATGACTATGGTAACTTTCTGGCTGGCCTCACAGCACCCAGGGTGACTTTAAAGACATTCCACATCATGGTACTCCCTGTTTAAAACTCTTTATTGGTTTCCTCTTTGAACTCAGAACAAAATCCAACTCCTCAACCCACCTATGAGACCCACAGTACCGGCCTTTGCCTCTTTTTCCCCTCACCATGAGGTCACAGTGGCCCACTCTTTTGGTTCCCTAGAGCCGAGGTGTCTGGACCTCAGAGTCTTCACACAGGCCTGTCCCCCAGCCTGGAATGTTCTCTTCCCCACCCATTCCCAGGGCTGGCCCTGCTCAGCTTAATCATTAAGCATGACTCTGCTTAATCACCCCTGCAGAGCCCTTCCCTAACCTCTTGGGCTTTCTCACTTCCTAGCCCACCTCTCAACTTGTAGTTACACATGCGTGTGTCCTTGTTTGGTGTTTGTGTGTGTCATGGGGGGCAGTGACGACGTCTGCTTGGTTCCCTGGGCACCTCCAGCCTTTGATATTATTAAATGACACTGATGAGTGCAACGCGATGTGTTAAATGATAAGAAAGAGGTGTGGTACCAAAGACTTGCCTTAGAAAAAATGGAGAGCCCTGAGGACCAGTGTTTGCGACTTGGCCCCGTGGTGGCCTTACTCACTCATCAACTCCCCATTTCACACTTCTCCCCCTGGTGCCCATGAAACGTCATCGCTCACATCACAGCTCAAATGTACACCCTTTGAGACCCTCCTCACCCTGAAATTACTCATTTGCCTATGTGTGGACAGTTCTTGTTTGTACCATTGCACCCTTGCTAGTTGTGTAGTGCTTGTTCCCTTGTTAGTTCACAGCTGCTCTGATAGGAGGGCCTTTGTTTTGTGTGTCTTTTATTGATGCAGTTTCTGGCCCGTAGTAGTTCCTAGTAAACGGCAACTTCTTAAGCAACCCTGAATCCAGAATTTGGCAAATGCATCCGTGCTCTCCCAGAAAAATCAGACAAAGCAGCAGATAACTACAGGACCTTTGAAAATAGTTTCTGGTGTATGTGGAAATCCAGGCTGAGAGTACAGAATTGGGGCTACTTAAGGGGAAAGGCCACTTGGGATTCTAGAAATATTCTTAAATAAACATAATAGTAATACTCCCAGGATCATATTGTAACTCATATTGACTGCCTGAAAGGACTTCCAGGTAGAAGTCCTGTCACCTTGTCTAACAAATGGGTGAGAAGTATGTACTTTAGGTGCAATGAGGTAGAGACTGCCTGAGTCCTTGGACAGTGTAGGGAATAATACATCCTCCTTGGACCCTTGTCAGTGTGAATAATTGACCTGGAAACCCGCATCTTTCAAAGAGTGAAAGATAAACCTGATTAGCTCAGGTTCAAATGTCAGACTTTTGTGAGGAGTGAGGTTTGCTAAGTGAGCGAATGTGACTGTGGGTAATACGGAAACTTGCTCCGAAACTAAGGCAAGAAAAAACCTTCTGGGTACCTCTGACCTCCTCAACTTTCCTCTGGTTCTGCTTTAGCCTCTCCCCACCCCACACCGTGTAACTGTCACTGCCCTATGTTTCTTTATTCACCTGACAAACATTTACTGGAAAAATCTTACCATTCGTGTGCCATGCCCTGAGCTATGCCCTGGAGGGATCACAGTGCCTCCTGAACCACCAGAAGACGACCTTGAGGACAGTCACCCCTCTCGCCAGAGGCTTCAAAGGAACTGCAGTTTAATTCCAATTATTTGAGTGAGTTTCCTAAAGAAAACAAAAAATCAAACAAACAAAACCCACAAAAACAGCAACAAAAACTTCTCAAGTAGAATAATAAAATATTTCATTTCTGTATTAAAATATTCTCACACAAATTGGAAAACTCAAAACAAGAAGATACTGTATCTGTTGGCACAGTTCTAGTGCACACAATAATTGGAAGACGTGCATGTAAATCAATGTACCTTTGAATATCACATTTGGGAAAATGTCCTGTGGATATAAAATGCTTATATGCTCACAGCCACAGAGTTATAATAATCATCGTTGCAGTGGTGATTCTGTATAGGTCTAGATTTCTCCAATATTTTCTTTGTGTTTACTCTGTACCAAGCCTCTGCTAGGTACTATGGGGGATAACAAGACATATGATAGCAAGATATATAATTTCTGTCCCCAAGGTATTTGTGAGCAAGCTGGTGTGAACAGAACTGACAGAATGGGGTGTTTAGTCTCCATGGTTAACATGAGGTGGTCAATATATCTTACAGTTTAGGAGAATATTTAGAATTTTCAGAGGGCTCTGATATCCTTACTTCATCTTCCCCAAAATCTAGTAAGATAAGCACACTTGGTGTTGTGGAGCCATTGACAGAAATGTAGACTAAGGCAAGAGAGAAAAACAGACCTCTGCCCCTAGAGAAGCCCAGGTCCTTTTTCTAGAAGGCGTCATGGTTATGTGTTACACGGGCCTCCTGTTCATGCCACGCTGCTACACACTCGCACTGTCAGACAATCACTTGGGCCACAGTCAAGGTGTCAGTAGGGCCATGCTCCTTCCTGGAGACTCTAGGGGGCGAATTTTCATTTCTTTTTTTGTTGTGATAACATTTGAGATCTAATCTCTTAGGGGAGAATCCATTTACTTGCTTTTTCCAGCTTCTGGAAGCTGCCCACATTGCTTGGTTTGTAGCCCCTCCTTGGGTCACTCTGATTTCTGCTTCCCTCATCACATCTCCTTTCCTGACTCTCCTGCCTCGGTGTTTCTCTTATAAGGATTCTTGTGATTACATTGGGCCCACCCAGATAATCCAGGATAATCTCCTCAAGATTTTTAACATAATCATATCTGCAAAGTCCCTCTTGCCCTAGGCATTCATAGCCTCCAGAAGAGATTAGAACATGGACATCCTTCAGTGAAAAGGGGCATTATTCTGTCTACCACAGTCTAGAAGAAATGACAGGAAAAAGTTAGTGACTTTAGGTTGCAAAGTTTTTAAAATTAGACACACACAAAAAACATGATCTGAAAAAAAGAAATCCATGCATTGGGTTTCATCACAATTAAAACCTTTTGCTTTTAAAAAACATTGTTAATAAAAAGGCAAGCTGCAGGCTGGACGAAGCTATTTGCAAAACATATATCCAACAAAAGACTTGTATCTAGGATATATAAAGAATTCTTACAACTCAATAAGAACACAACCCAGTATTTTTTAGTGGGCAAAAAACCTGAACTGACACTTCACAGAGAAGATGTACAGATAGAAAAAAGCATACAAAAAGATGCTCAACATCATATGTCATTAGGGAAATGCAAATTAAGACCACAATGTGATACTGCTTCACACATACTAGGATGGCTAAAATTAACAAAACTGACGATAGCAGAGGTGGGTAAGGGAGTGGAACATCTGGACTGTCATATATTGCTGGGGGTGGTGTAAAAGGGGATGGAGAACAGTTTGCAGTTTCTTAAGAAATTAAACATATACCCCTACCATATGGCCCAGTCATTCCAGTCCTCAGTATTGACTCAAGAGAAATGAAGCACATGTCTGTACAGAATTGTACAGCATTATTTGAAAAGCCAAAAACTGGGAACAACTCAAATGTCCCTCAGCAGGTGAGTGGACACTACTTAGCAATAAAACCAGTTATTGACACATGCAACATAGATGAATCTCAAAATAATTGTGCTGAGTGAAAAAAGCCGGACAAAAAATACATACTGTATGATTCCATTTATATGGAATTCTAGAAAATACAAATTAATCTATAGTAGCAGAAAGCAGATAAAGATCGCCTGGGGATGGAGGGGAGATGAGAGGGAGGGATTATAAAGAAGCATGAGGGAACTTTTGGAAGCAAGACAAATGTTCACTATCTTGCTCGTGGTCATGGTTTCACAGATGTATGACGGTTTCACACAAACTTTAACTGTACACTTGAAATATGTGCAGTTACTTATGTCAATTATACCTCAATAAGGTTGTAGAAAAGATAGTGAAAGGGAGGGGAGGAAGGAAGGGACAGAAGGAGGAGAGAAGAAAGAAAGGAAGGCAGTGTCAACTTAGAAAAATGCATAGCGTCAGAGCTGTGAGCTAAGTTTCATTTGGGGCAAAATGAGGACTATAGCCCGGGAGCAGTTTCTCAGAGCTCTACATTCCTTTAAACATATGCTCTTAAACAAACCACGGTTGAGTTCACATTAAAAAAAAAAAAAAAAGGAAATTCCCAGGGGAAAAAAAGGGGGGGTGGAGCTAAAAACAATGAACTACGGTGATAGATAGAAACCCAAATAAATGCTCGCTGGTTAAACTCTCTGGTTAAGTAATTGAAATGTTGGATCTTGAAAACCCAGCTATATGTTAGTTATGAAAAACACACCTAAGGAACATAGAAAGACTGGAAAAAAAAGAATGGAAAAATATATACTAGGCAAATACTAACCCAAAGAAAGTTGATGTAGGTTTATTAGAGAAGACAGCCTTGAAAGTAGAAACTTTTATTAGGGATAAAGAGAGTTACTAAGAAATAATAAAAAGAGCCAGAAGTTGTTTATGCACCTACTAACATAACACTGAAACGTGTCAACTGAAAGATGACAGAATTAAAAGAGGAAATTGACAAACGCAGCACTACAGGGGGTGATTTCAACGTACTTAATAGCAAATGAAAAACTAGTCAAATTATGAGGATTTGACAAGGATTTAACACTGAACAAGCTTGATGAGCTATTATTAAATCCTGAATGAACAAGCAGCGAATACACGATCTTTTCAAACACCCATGGAACACTTATGAAACAGTGTTACAGAACCAGGTCCGTTTTGCCGTCTGCCAGCAAGCCAAAACGCTGACGGGAGGTTTGCAGCAGAAGACTGGTTTTTTTTTTGTTTTTTGGGGGGGTTTTTTTGCGGTACGCTGGCCTCTCATTGTTCCATTGTATAGATAGGCCACACTTTGCTTATCTGTTCCTCAGTTGATGAGTGTTTAGGTTGTTTCCACAAGAATACCTTTTTTTTTTTTTTTTTTTTTTTTTTTGCTGTACGCGGGCCTCTCACTGCTGTGGCCTCTCCTGTTGCGGAGCACAGGCTCCAGACGCGCAGGCTCAGCGGCCACGGCTCACGGGCCCAGCCGCTCCGCGGCATGTGGGATCTTCCCGGACCGGGGCACGAACCCGTGTCCCCTGCACCGGCAGGCGGACTCTCAACCACTGCGCCACCAGGAAAGCCCTAAGAGACTGTTTATTCGTTTATTTTGTCAGGCAGCCAAGCGTGAAGACTGCAGACCAAATCTCAAATCCGCCTCCCGAAAGCTGGCCTCGGGGTATTTAGGGGCTAAAGAATACAGTGTGGGGAAAGGTGATTGGGAAAAGGTGTGATAATCGCAGCTCTGTGCAGCCATAACTAAGCTGCCCGCCTCTGCAGATTCAAAAGGTCACTGAGCGGACACTGGAGCAGGTCCCGTTGAAGGGTCGGGGTCCCATGCAGTCTTAACCAGCTCAGCTTCAACTAGACAGCTGACTCTGCAAAACAACCAGGCAAACATCTTACTGTTTAGGCTTATTGCCACTGGGAGGAAATGCAAGTCTTTTGTAGAAACAATTAAAATGACTTTGATTAATGAAGGCAGATTACAAGTGACACGGATTTAACTAATGATTACCCGTGGTTTCAACAGGAGCTTGTACTGTGCCATAAAGCCAGTTTCAACTAATCTCAAAGAATCATACAGACCACTCTGATTACAATGTAATTCAATAGAAATCAGAAACAAAAAGATAACCAAAACCTACTTCTAAATAAATTATGGGTCAGAGAGCAAATCATAATGGAAGTTAGAAAAACAATAGAACTGCAAGATAATGCAAATACCACCTATTAAAACTAATGGCTTGCAACTGAATTTGTATTTAGAAGGGATATGTCTTGTCATCAAATACTAATGTTTTTTAAAGACTGGGAGATGAGGAAGTGTGGAGATAAAATGTAAATTGTATTACTGAGGAGTTTGAAAAGGGAAGACGATGGGGTGCTCTGGGGGATGGGGGCAGGAATTCTGATGGAGAGAGGTTTGTTGCCCCGTGACTGAAGGTGAGGGAAGAAGTGAAAGTCAGGAGGGTTGGGGCAGGGTGCTGGAGCCCATTTGGCCCATTTGTCCACACCATTCTCAACTCCCTAATGTATTGTCTGGAACGACTTCATCCCTCTGTGCAAACACCCGCTGCGTGCAGCTCTCAGTTTCTTACAGGAGAAAGTCCAAACACCTTGCCCTAGTGTCTGAAGCCTCACAAAATTATAGAGATAAGACAATTAGGAAGTGCCAGGCCTGTGACAAAATAAAGAGAGCTTTTCTGCTTAAAAACATTCAAATCTGACCCACCCCTAACCCCAGAAATAACTCAGCTTCAGCAAAAAGAACACTTTTGCCTGTAGATTCAACCCCCAGACCATCCCTGAGGGATAACCGTGAAATTATATGGATTTGTGCTGAGAAATTATGTACTTGAGAATTACTCCTGAAACAGCTCAGGGGGCAAAAAAACCTTTCTTCATAAGATTTAGAATCTAATATTCAACCAAATCAAATGCTTTTTTAAAAAAGGTACTCTTCATATTCAGCATTTAAACACTTTAAGGAATATTAAAGCTGGATTTCCAGTGATCTTGCACAGACTATACCAATTTTGTAATCTGAGAGAGTTTAGAGGGGTCCCCCCAACCCTGTCCCCATCAAAGGCTTTTTATTTTCGTTGAAACAGAGTGAGACCTCTTGCCAGCATACCTGGAAGTCAAAGAAAGGCTTGACTCTCATCAAGACCAAGGCAGGGAGTACAGTTCCTTTAACTGGCAGTGTCCTGGGTCACCATGCTGAGCAGGGGGTGGGGTCAGGAGTGAGACCTCTGACATCTTGGCGTAGTCAATGTCCAGATCATTGGTCATTTGGAATTTGGGACTTTGGAATTCTCTGGGCCTGAAACGTGAATATTGATGCCCATATGAGTCTGTGAGGTGACATCGAGCTATGACAGAGCTGAGGAAACGCTCTATGGTCAAGGGGTCCCTTCCCAGTTTAATAACAGGTCGGCGAGGTGAGGGAACGGAGGTGCTCTTGACGGCAGGAGTTACTGAGCAGAAGCAGAAGTCTCTGTAGGCCAGAGACTGTTGTTCCTGCCGCAGTGAGGGGCCTGCCACCTGGGAGTTGGACCACGGGAGCACGTGCCTGCAGTGGACTTGGGGGAGACCAGGGCTTCCCTAATTCCTCCCTCTTCTTGGATATCACGTGGCCACCACACAGCCCTGCTTTCCAAATGGTTTGACTTTTAATGTTTCCTTTCCTATTCCCAGCTCCTTTCTGCTTTGCGACATATTCGAAACTATAGTATCATATTATTTCCGATTTTCTGAATCTACCCTGTAGCTTAAATACCTCACACATCACATGCTTTGGTGTTTGTCTGCTTTTCTCCTTTCAGGTAAAGAGGATTAAAAGCAATTTTATTTTGAGAAACCTCTAATGACAAGTCCTCAGAATCTGTGCTTGGGAAGGGCTGGTTGAGTGAACAGCCTCTGTACCAAGTTTGTGCGAAGGAGCCTTAGCTAGACGCAGGGCCAAGTGGTTGTCCTACTCCAGGACTGGGGAATCTTTGGAGCGTCTGAGAACTGAATGCTGGGTACAGTGTTATCACAAAGTTCAAGGTGTTGTTGTATGTATAATACATGCTGCAACCAAGATACATGGATGAATCTCTAGAGTATTATGCTGAGAGAAAGAAGCCAGCCCCCAAAGAGTACATACTGCATATTCTGGTCATCTGAAACTAGAAAAGGCAAATCTAGACTGTGTGGCAGAAACAGGGCACAGGGAGGAAGAGGGTCTCGGGTGGCCTCGGCCTGCAGAGGCTTGAAGCGGGCTTTCTGTTCCCCGCCAGAGTCTGAGGTCAGGCCGCAGCTGTGAGAGCGCTGAATCCTAGCCACTAGACCACCAGGGACCAGTGGCCAGTGACAAGGCCCTGGCCCGTCAGCTGTGTAGAAATGCATTTCCACATACAGATGGAAAGTAGTGAAGCAAGTGAAGTGTTTATTAGGAGGAAAAAGGGTACATGTGGATAGACACACGGGCGGACTCAGAGAGAAAGTCACGCCCTCATGGTAGTTTGAGTCAATTTTATGGGGCATTTCTTCCAGGTTTCCTTTGGCCAGTCATCTTGCTTTGCCTGATTCTGAGTCTGTATTTGGTACATCTCAGGGTCCTCCCATGAGTGTGGGCACATCTCTTAGCCAAGGTGGATTCTAGCGAAGAGGCCTGTGGGAAGGTTGACATCACCTACTATGGGGTGGCGCCCCCTCCCTTTTTGACCCCCAAGGAGCCTTTCTGCACATGTGTAGTCGGGAAGGTCTCTTTGAGAACGAGGAATATATGGGTTTTTTTAATCTCTTATCTGGGCAGGGTCCAGCCTCCTCTCTCGCTCTGCTGTTATGGAGTTTCTGTCCACAGGGAAGAAACCTCAGCTGTTCAGCCTGGGGCCCATCTATCTCCTGCCTCAAGATGAGGAGGGACTGGGGAGGGTCAGGGACTTCTTTGGGAAAAGGAAATAGGATTTTTATCATGGTGTAGTTACATGGATGTATACATTTGTCAAAATGCTCAGAACTGTACACTTTTTTTTTTTTTTTTTGGCTGCATCGGGTCTTAGTTGCAGCACGCGGGACCTCCGTTGAGGCATGTGGGATCTTTTTCGTTGTGATGCACGGGCTCTTCGTTGCAGCACGTGGACTTCTCTCTAGTTGTGGCCTGTGGGTTTTCCCTCCTCTAGTTGTGGCACGTGGACTCCTGAGCATGTGGGCACGCAGGCTCTTGAGGTGCGCAAGCTCAGTAGTTGTGGCATGTGGGCTGTTGCCCTGCGGCATGTGGGATCTTAGTTCCCTGACCAGGAATCGAACCCATGTCCACTGCATTGTAAGGCAGATTCTTTACCACTGGACCACCAGGGAAGTCCCCAGATCTATACACTTTAAATGGATGCATATAAATGATATTATAACAAGTTGATTGAAAAATGTGTAATGAGAGAATGAAACTCTGCAAATACTTGCACAAGTTCTCTCCTTTTCCTCCTGTTCTCAAAGCTGTCTTGGGCATTTATAACATCCCAAAATATGACTGCAATTTCAGTAATTTTTGTGTGTGGGTTTTTTTTTCTTTCTTTCTTTTGGCTGCAGCAAACCTAACTCAGAAAACACTTCTAAGTGTAAGAGCCTTGACTTTAATTGGTTACATAACAACAAACAGAACACAAAGCAAGCATATATTCATTTGCTCTTTCTTGCTGAAAACATTAGGCACAGATATGCTTCTCACCATGACTCAGACCACAGTTCGTACTTAAACTGCACATGCTCATTCCGCCTATTCTGATTTTTAATAGGGTTGCTTTAACTATGTGCTACACTTTCTCCCTACTGTTTGGGTTTGGCTCCATCTCTTCTTTTCTGTGCTAATAAAAGGTAGCTCTTGGGCTTCCCTGGTGGCGCAGTGGTTGAGAGTCCGCCTGCCATTGCAGGGGACGCGGGTTTGTGCCCTGGTCCGGGAAGATCCCACGTGCCGCGGAGCGGGTGGGCCCGTGAGCCATGGCCGCTGAGCCTGCGCGTCCGGAGCCTGTGCTCTGCAACGGGAGAGGCCACAACAGTGAGAGGCCCGCGTACGGCCAAAAAAAAAAGGTACCTCTTCATATTTACCACTCTCTTCCTACAGGCGGTGACTGTACAAGACCTCAGGGGGTCCTCTGGTTTTTCTCTTCACATGGGGAACAAATGAAACATTTCTGAACCTTCTTCCTTCTGACAAAGGCAGGTGCAGTGTACATGTGTGCAGATGTCCTCAGGCCTTGTCTGTGACTCCTCTCTTCTTGCCCTTCCAGACTCCAGAGCCAAGTGTACACCTGCCAGGTGAAGGTGAGATTGAAGACAAGGAACTCCCCCCTTCTCCCGCAGAACCAGAGGAACAGGGACGGAGCCGGGAAACAGACCACGGTGATTTTGAGACACTGTCCCACCAGAGTGAAAGTCAATCAGACACAAAAACTGACCCCTTTGAAAGTGCTTCCGACACAGAGCCCCTGGCTGGTGACCTCCTAGGGGGAATCTGCCTCACTCCAGATGGTACCTCTGAGGACAGAGAAGCACGCGGGGGATGCCGTGACACCCCAGCATCCAGAACCCTTCAGGAGCAGCATTCAACTGGTGTCCCTGGGCTTGACCCAGAAGAGGAACTAGATCTGTACCTTGACTTCAAGGAAGAGTCCTGCAAAAGTGGGGTACGAGCCTTTGCTGCAGTTGCTGGAGAAGTGAGGGCCGTGCCCCTTTGGGAGGACGTGGCCAGCCCGGAGCAAGCGTCACTGCTGGCAGGGACTGCTGACCACACACAGGGCTGTGCACAGGGGCCCACGGGCAGCTGCGGCCTCCCACCAGCGAAGGCGGTGACTGTACAAGACCTCAGGGGGGCCTCTGGTTCTTCTCTTCAGAAATCCAGGTCTGAGAGTTATCTGGGCATCCCAGCGGTCTGGCCCTTTCTTCTCTGGTGCTGTGAACAGGGCCGGAGCTGGCCGAACATCCACAACAGGGACAGGGGGACCCAGCTGCCTCTCACAGCCCCTCCGGGAGCCAGGACAGGGAAGGGAAGTACTCCGGGCCCCGCACCGAACACAGGCTTGCTCTGCTCCCAGCCCGGCTTTGATGCCACCTGCCGGCTTCCTTTAGGGACGTCATGCCTCCTACATGCCAAGCTTTGCCATAGCGCCCCAGAAAAGACCGAGGACAAGGGCAAGGCATTCCCAAGGCACAGCTGTCAGCACACGACGACGCTGAACAGGGCCCATTCCGTAGCAGAGTTTCCCTTAAGATACTCTGAGGGTCCTCTAGGGCAGAACTTTGTGAAGTTTGGGAGCCATCTGAAGGAAGGGACAGAAGCAGAACGGGCTCCAAGAACACAACACCCTCTTTACCCTGTTCCCACCCAACTGTCTCATTTGCTTCCTGCTTCCCAAAGGAAGGCTCCTGGTTTGGAGGATCAGTGTGAACCCAGCGCCCTTAGCTGGAAAAGGGCCTCTCAGGACACGCCCTCTGAAAGTCTCTGGCTGGAAAACCAGTCAGGACAGGAGTCTAGGTCCCGCCCAGTCTCTTCATGCCTTACTTCAGAGTTGGTGAGCTGCAACGCAGAGGAAGTGCTGGTACCAGCCGAGGGCAAGTTGGGACACGGCCCAGAAAGCAGAACAGAGGAACCCCTGAGCGCTGGCCTGGCACCAAATGCTGAGGACGTGAGTGATAAACAGAAGCACCTTCAGGACATTTCTGTTGAGGCAGGAAACCAAACCAGTAATTACACATCAAAGTATATCCTCAGTGAGAAAAGAAAGCCACCTGCTAGGGCCAGGTTCCCACATCATCCCAGCAATAGCAGGTCACAGGTGTGGAACAAAGACTGGGGGGTTTGCTCTGGAGTAAGCAATCACTCAGCTGCTCCAGAGACCACCCTGAAACCAAGCACAACAGACACTTCAAAGGAAGCAGAAGACGTGATGGTTCCAGACCCCAACTTCACGAAAAATGCCTCGCAGGGTTTTTCAGGAGTCGCAGCAGTCGCCGTGTCTCACTGCCCCTGTGGGGGTGAGGAGTGTGACCAGGGGCACGAGGGTGGTTCCACGCCCTTGGCAGAGGGCCTCCAGCTAGAGCCCAAAGCAGACACGTCTTCTAAGGGCACGCTCGTCATTGTCGCTGTTGAGCAGAAAGGGCTGCAGGCCACCAGGAGGAAAGTGGGTCCTCTTCCAGAAACACAGTCCTGTGAGTTTCTGGAGGAAAGACCAGGGTCTCCCTGCAGTGCTGGAGCGACCCCATGTGTGGTTTCCCGACCTGGGAAACCACAAACTTACGGCAATGAGTGTGAGCTGCCAGCAGCCCTCGGACTGCGAGGTGAAGACGAGGTTCTTCGGCAGGTGGCCCCAGCCGCAGAGCTTGGGACAGTTCTGATCCCCCAAGCGGCTTCGGAAGAGAGGCCCCCGGGCGGGGAAGAGACGTCTTCCCAAGGGCGCGCCGCAGGGGGCCTGCTGAGCACAGGGGCGCCTGCGGAAGAGAACCCGCCCGGGGCCAGCCAGAGCTCCGGGACCCGGGCGGCCAGGGAAGAAGCTACTGGGGCGCCCGGGGCCCAGGGCCCCGAGGACACGCTAGAAGTGCGCACAGCAGAGGGCGGTGCGGACAAGCGGCCCGGCGCCCAAGCCCCTGCCCGCACCCGTGCGCTCCGGCTGCCCGGACCGCCCCGCCGGCTCCGCCAGGCTTCTCGGGAGCCCGGGAAGCGGCTGGCGTTTCCCAAGGTGACCTCCTTACGGAAAGGCAAGCCCTCGGCCGCCGAGAGCCCGGGAGGGGGCCGCCCTGGGGGTTCTAACTGCCTCGAGGAGCTGTGCACGGACAGTCTGCCCCCGGTGGCCAGCAGGCAGAGCGCGTCGGGCCGGGTCGGGACTCCACGCTGGGCGCACGCCAGCGCCTCTCCCGAGATGGGCTTCCAGGACGCAGGCCGAGGGCTCGCAGGGCTGACGGAAGGGGGCCACGTGGAGACGCGTGGGGACCTCGGTAGCAGAAGACAGTCCTCAGAAAGCTGCGACGCCAAGAGACTCAAAACCCCAGAGAAAAGGCTCAGCGCGAGGTTGGCCTCAGCTCACAAGACCCTTGCAAATTTTTTTGAGTCAAGAGTTTTAGAAAAAGAGAACACTGGTGAATGTTTTCCAGGTTCTTTCAAGGACCAGAAGAAAAAGAGCAGGCTGCCCCAGACCTCCTGGCGCACAGTTCTGAAAAGCAAAGATGCTGAGGGCCCCAAAAGGCCCTCCTTAGTGAGTCTGGTTCCAGGACCGGAGATCTTGAAGCCCCCCAGACCTTCCCCACTAGGCACCAGTAGCCACCGCGAGGAACAGGCAGAGGACAAAGAGAGCTGCTACGTTTTTAGAGATCACTGGACACTCCCACATTCCCCCACACCTTTGTCAAACAGCAGTTTGGTCTCTTCAGATAACAGGAGAAAAAGTGAACCAACTATTAAATGTACAAGCACTCAGGAAAGTGGTAAATACCTACCTTCAGGTAACTTTCCTGAAAAGTCTTGGCCTTTGTCACCCACCAGTCCTGGGAGGCAGCAGGCTGGGATCAGCCACACCCATCCCTCCAGCTCCACCTGTTGCCTGGTATATGGAAGCCAAGGTGTGCCCTGTAAGCCCCTGAGCCCCAAGCCCCAGAGCCCCAGGCCTGGTGCCCAGCGGGTGGATTTCCACTACCCTGGCAGGGGCAGGGCCAGCTCAGCGGTTTCTCTTGGAAGCTCCAGCCATGTGGATAGCAGCTCAGAGGCCCCTGGAAGCCCCAAGGCCTGGACAAGCCTCCTACTTTCTCTGCAGGCACTAGACCAGGGTGAGAAGGAAGAGAGCAGGAAAAGAGGCCAGCATCCCTGTGGCCTGAGCACAGCACCCTCGCTTAAGGACCTCCTTGGGAGTGAGGTGAGTTATCTGTGACTCACACCAACCTGTTTATTTACCTTCTAAGGCACGAGAAGGAGGGGACCACACATGACATTTCCCTAAGTGAGGGGAGAGGAGGGAAGGGAAGGCCAGTCTGCCTTCCATGGAGACCGTCCCACTAACACACATGAATGCCCCACCTGAATCAACTCAGCCGGACCAGTTTCTTGGAATTTGCCAAACAAGTGGGAATTGGCATTTCATTGTAATCTTGTGTGGTCTCTTTTTTCCCTGTGTAATTGAAGCTACCTGAATTCCCGTTTGTATCAACTGCCTGTTCATAGTCTTTGGCCATTTTGTATCGGGTGACTGAGGCAGGCTTTCTTACGTCAACCTTCATCCTTCCCCGCTGTGAAATTTAAAAAAGAAATTTCCCCACGTTGTTTTCTAGTATATTTATGGGTTTATTTTTTAAATCTAAACCTGATCCAGTTGAATTTGTTTCAGTGTAAGGAGAGAGATTATTGGTGCTTCTGAAATTCCTGGTAAAAGAAAAGGGTCTCTCCCCCAAAGCAAAGGTATCCACCGACGACAGGGAACAGGCTGGTGGGTCAGGCACAAGAAAGGGTATACCAGCTTGGGATTTCTCACGAGTCAGGCTGCCCTCGGAAGGAGGTACCTTTGGGGAAATCCCGGAAAGAGTAGTCTTGGGACTGTGGAAGCAAACCTCCCTTTTCCCTGTCCACTCCTGAAACCATGTGCCCTCTCCCCTTTGCTTCTTTAGACAAATAGGTGTAGTGTCTCCCACGTGCCCAGCGCTGTGCTGGTGTGGAAGAGCCTCAGGTTCAGCGTTAGCCTCCGACCAGGGCTAAGTGCAGGCGCCCTGCGCGCTGCCTCCCGGGTCCTGGCGAGGCCCCACCTTTGGCGAGCTGGCCACTCTGCCTGCGGCAGGTGTCAGCCACCCAGCTGTGCCGAGGTCTCCCTCTCCGCTGAGCTCAGGCTCTCTAGCCTTCCTACGGGTTCTGATGCGCACGCATACGAGGCCTTCTCTCTCATAAGATTCGAAAGAGAAAGAGGAATAGGAACGAACGTTTATCCAGCGCTAGCTTCGTGCCTGGTCCTTTCCTGGCCCCTTTTCAATCAGCTCACTGCTTGCTAAACACAGCAGGCTGTCCGGGTGTTTGCTGAAGCCTCCGTACCTGCTCCTCTCATAGACGACACCTCCTGAGCACAGGGACAACCTGTGTGGGCTGCAACCAACAGGCGTGGGGCACTCACTCCGGCCTCCAGGCCCTGTGCGGGCTGCTTAGGAGGAAGCGAGCTGGGAGAGGTGGGAGTTCACAGGGTGTGTTCCCAACACACTGGAATTAGGCATTAAACATTCAAAGGTGATCACTACCGGCTGAAATTACGTCACTTTATTCAACATATGTCCTCATCGGTAAAGAGTTAAACATTAACTTTCAAGCATTTTTTTCCTTGTTGTGTTACTTATTTTTTTTAATTTTTATTAGTAAAGTTAAAAACAAAGTCAATACAGATGTAGAAGAGAAAAGGTAACAAAGTCTCCCAATCCCGTTTCACAGAAGGCAATAACGTCAGCAGTCCATGTGTGTGATCTGCATTATCTCCACACATACACAGGATTGTAAGGGGGATTTGGGAAGAGAGGGTTACACGGTGGGATCATACCCACGTATTACTCTGTAACTATCTTGTTTACTTTAATAATACGGCATGGGCTTCCCTGGTGGCGCAGTGGTTGAGAATCTGCCTGCCAATGCAGGGGACATGGGTTCGAGCCCTGGTCTGGGAAGATCCCACATGCCGCGGAGCAACTTAGCCCCGTGAGCCACAATTACTGAGCCTGCGTGTCTGGAGCCTGTGCTCCGCAACAAGAGAGGCCGTGATAGTGAGAAGCCCGTGCACCGCGATGAAGAGTGGCCCCCACTCGCCACAACTGGAGAAAGCCCTCGTGCAGAAACGAGGACCCAATGCAGCCATGAATGAATAAATAAATAAATAAAAATTACAAAAATAATAATAATACAGCAAATACAGTCCTCCAGGGGTTTTATATACATTGTTCCCTAGTTGAAAGTCACATGCTATTTCATAGTATGGCTATATAGTATTTTAGTTAACTATTTTTTTATTGATTAACATTGAGGTAATTTCTAGTTTGGGGCCATTGTAAGTAATGCTGCAACACATCCTTGATCAGATGTCCGGAGGTATTGATGCTTTTATTTCTGAAGGATGTAAAAGAGGGATTGCACAATCAAAGGGTACATGTGTTTTTTGTTTTTTAAATTAATTAATTAATGTATGGCTGCGTTGGGTCTTTGTTGCTGCGCGCAGGTTTTCCCTAGTTGCGGAGAGTGCGGGCTACTCTTCGTTGCAGTGCGTGGGTTTCTCATTGCGGTGGCTTCTCTTGTTGCGGTGCACGGGCTTCAGTAGTTGTGGCACACGGGCTCAGTAGTTGTGGCTCATGGGCTCTAGAGCACAGGCTCAGTAGTTGTGGTGCACAGGCTTAGTTGCTCTGCAGCATGTGAGATCTCCCCGGACGAGGGATTGAACCCATGTCCCCTGCATTGGCAGGTGGATTCTTAACCACTGTGCCACCAGGGAAGTCCCAAAGAGTACATGTGTTTTTAATTTGAATAGATTTCAGGTTACTTTCTGAAATGATTGTGACCATTAACAGATAGCAGGATACAAGAGTGCCCACTTCCTGACATTTCTCCAACTTAGCTGCTCATTGCTCCTTTTAATGTTTGATTATCTGAAATACATAGAGAACTTGATTGAAAAATAAAGACATTATAGTGTTAGTTCACTCAGAGTAAAAGCAAGTAGTAGAAAAAGATTATTAGGACCTAAATAATATAATCATAAAACTGACTTAACAGTGCTATACATACAAATGTATATGTGTATATATGTACACAGTGGAAAACAACATTCCCTTGAGATTGTCCCTGTGTTCAGGAGGTGTTGTCTATGGGAGGAGCAGGTGCAGAGGGTTTCAGCAAACACCTGGACAGCCTGCTGTGTTTAGCAAGCAGTGAGGTGATTGTAAACTGCCCAGGAAAGGGTCAGGCATGAAGCAGGTACTGGATCAATGTTCATTCCTATTCCTCTTTCTATTTCAAATCTCACAGGAGGAGTGAGAAGGCCTCTTATGCTTGTGCATCAGAACACGTACAAAGGAAAGAGAGCGGCCGATACATGAACACAGGAAGGGAAGGTGGGGAAAGCTCTGAAACGTTTGCTCTAGGTGAAGCACTGGGCAGTAATGGACAGAAACTGAACTTAGAGCTAGGGCTGAGGCTCCATCTAGTGGTTGCTCCTGGGAGAGCAGGCTGTGATTGCAGGAGCAATTTGCAAGGAATTCAGCCGTGTTCCCATTTCTTCCTTCCACAATGCTCTTGAGACGCAAGAGTTCTTTTATTCCAAAACAACCATTTGTAACATTTTGTTAAATTTACTTCCAGATTTCACTCTATAAACAAATTTTATGTACTTAACATGGTTATGATCATGCCATCTATAGAGGCTTTAATTTTCCAAGATTTCACATCCTGCACTTTGTTTCTTTAAAGCTCTTTTAAGTTGAGAAATACAGAATCATACAGAAAAGCATAGTACACAAATGTGTAGATAATATATTTCTGTGAAACAAACTCTGAGTAACCTCCACCTGAGTCAAGAAACACCACACTACTACCCTTCCTGCTCCGAGAATCCTTCCTCCTAACTGGCCCTAGCCTCTGTGCCAACTTCTATGATACTCACTTCCTTGCCTTCATTATAATTTTACTGCTTAACTTGCACCCCCAAACGATGTAGTTTACTTTTGCCTGTTTTTGAACTTTACATAAATACAACCATATGTATTCCTTTAAACCTTACCCATTCTGTTTGCTCTGGTTATGTTAAGACTCATCCTTGTGGTGTGCATCTAAAGTTCTTTTATTTTCATCATTATGTACAATGACTTCAGATCAGCATACCACAATGTGTGTATCAGTCAGCTGGTCCTGCTAGGACAGTTCGTGCCCAGGTGCCTACTGCACGTGCACATGCATTTCTGTTGGGTGCACCTCCTAGGAGTTAAACGGCTGGGTCATTGGGGCATGCATATCTTCAGCTTTACTACACACAGCCGAATAGTATTCCAAAGTGATTGTGCCTGTTTACACTCCCTCTGTAAGAGTTTCCTTTGCCCCATATTCTCATTAACCTTTGCTTGATGTTGTCAAGCAATTTTAGCCATTCTGCTCTGTGGGTAGAGGTGGTCCTAATTTGCATTTCCCCAATGTCTAAAGAGGCTAAGCACCCTTTAAATGCTTTTTGACAATTTGGATATTCTCTTTGGGGCTGTGTCTGACCTAATCTCTTGTCCATTTGTCAATGAGGTTGTCTTTTTCTTACTGACGGTACGTATTCTGGATACAATTGCATTGTTGGTTAATGTGCCACCGATATCATTTCCCACTCCATGGCTTGTCTTTTTCTTTCTTTGGTGGTATCTCTTGCTGAACAGAAGTTCTTAATTTTAATGTTTTCAAGTGTATCCATCTACTCTCTACCCCCAGGTCATGACTAGAATCCCCTAAATTACCTTTTTTAAAGCTTTCGTGGACTTGTTTTTTACATTTAGGTCTCTGAGATGTCTAAAACTGAACCTTGTGTTCCATTGGCCTGTCTCTCCATCCCTGTGCCATTTCAGAGTCTTCATCACTGTAGCTGTATGTACTGTTGCCGTCCAGGTGACCACATCCTCTCGCCTTGTTCTTTTTCAATTTGATAGATATTTATTGAACACCAGCTGTGGGCCAGGCAATATTCTAGGCACTAGCATTGAAGACTCTATAAACTCTCTGTCCTCAAGAGAAGGGCAGTGTGGTGAGAGTGAATAAATAGTTGGGCAAATAAGATTATTTCAGATATTGAAAGGAGTACAAAAAATGAAATGTAATTAAGAAATTGAAAAGGTTAATGAGATGGGGGCTCCCTTGGCTTAGAAGTGTGGAGTCTAACATTAGAGCCTCTCAGGTGGCCCTCTCAAGTCCAGCCCAACTTCTCAGTGTCCTGGAAGAATTCCCTCACCTACAGACAGCCATATCATTTAGCCCTCCACAATGTTGGCTTACACTGGGGAGATCATAGCATACTTGTGTGTGTTTGTATGATGGAGAACAGGAGGAAGCAGTCCTCGGGTGTAAAAGGTGCTATTTACGTGTAGAGATTTCTTCCCTTTTCAATTTCAGGTGCAGGGGCAAAGAACTTATGATTCCAGGAAAAGCAATTTCTAGCATCTTATTGATAATCTTACTTGTACATAGATTGGTTTGCACTCCTGGCTAAGGGGGCTTAGAAGGAAACCAAGATCAAGGGGAAGCAAGAAGAGGAATAGCTGTGGGAGGGTGAGAGGAACAGGGGAACCTAGAAATTTAGAACACCTGTGCATGTTTTGTTCCCCACTCTGTTACTTACTAACTCTGAACCTTGGAATAAGACCACATCAGGACTCAGTTTCCTTAAATGTAAGGATGGGACTAGGTGATCTCTTAGGTCTCTGCTAGGTATAGAATCAACTTTATGAATGAATGCTGGGTAGTTTTCCTGACCTTCACCCGTACTCTTCTCTGACTGGGGTAGCAAGGATCCAAGGTGCTGTTTCTACTTAGATTTTAAATGAGGGTGGCAGGAGTACATTGTGAACATTTTCCAACCTTGAAAAATCTTTTGTATTCTAAAATTTATATGGAGAGGAACAGTCCCTAGAATAACTAAAACGATTTTGAAAAAACATAATAAAGTGAGAGGAATCTGCCTACTCAATATTAGTTAAGGCTACTCTATAAAGTATTCAAGATATTATGGTATTGGGGGAGGGATAGACACATAGATCACTAGAAAAGAGTAGAGAACCCCAAAACAGACCAACACAAATATACTCAACTGGTTTCTAGGTGAAACAACAATTCAATGGAAGAACAATAGTCTTTTCAACAAACAGTGCTAAGGCATTTGGACATCCATGGGAAAAACAAACTCAACCTAAACGTCACACATTATTCAAAAACAACTCAAAATTAATTAATCACACATTCCAATGTAAAACATAACACTATATAGTTTTTTTTTGTTTTTTGTTTTTTTTTTTTAATTTTTCAGTACGCGGGCCTCTCACTGCTGTGGCCTCTCCCGTGGCAGAGCACAGGCTCCGGACGCGCAGGCTCAGCGGCCATGGCCCACGGGCCCAGCCGCTCCGCAGCACGCGGGATCCCTCCGGACCGGGGCACGAACCCGTGTCCCCTGCACCGGCAGGCGGACTCCCAACCGCTGCGCCACCAGGAAAGCCCCACTATATAGTTTTTAGAACAGGAGAAAGCCTTTGGGTCTAGAAGATAGTAAAGAGTACATCCATAATGGAAAAAAAAATGATAAATTGGACTACATTAAAATCAAAAAACTTTTGCTCTGCAAAGACTCTGGTAGGAGGATGAAAAGATAAGCTACACATTGGGGGGACTTTATTTGCCAACCACATATCCAACAGAGTAGTTCTAGAATGTAAAAGAACTCTCAAAACTCAACAGTAAAAATACAAACAGTCCAACTAGAAAACAGACAAAAGACATTTCATCAAAGAGGATATACAGATGGCAAATGTGCACATCAAAAGAGGATTGACATCGTTAACCATCAAAGAAATGCAAATTTAAAACACAATCAGAATGATTAAAATAAAAATATATCAGAATTCCAAATACTGGTAAGGATGTGAAGAAACAGTATCTTGCACATTTCTGGTAGGAATGTGAAACAGTACAGTTACTCTGGAAAAAGGTCTGGTAGTTTATTATGAAGCTACACCTGGGTTTATCATATGACCCAGCAATTGCACACTCTTGTGTTTGTCTCAGGGAAACGAAACTTAATTTACACATAAACCTAATACATACATGTTCATAGCAGCTTTGTTCATAATAGCCCTAAACTGGAAACAACCCAGATATCCTTCTATGGGTGGATGGTTAACAAAGTGTGGTACATCCATATCATGGAATAGTATTATAATATAGTATAGTAGTATTATTCCGTGGTATGAATAATAGTGAACTATTGATTCATGCAACAATTTCAATGGATCTCCAGGGAATTACAATGAGCAGGAAAAAAGACAATACCAAAAGGTTATATATTATAGAAACCCATCCATATAACAGTCTTAAAGTGAAAAAAATAAAGAGATGACGAATGTATTAGTCGTTGCCAGAGGTTAGAGGAGAGCCAAGAGGGTGAGGTTATAAAAGGATCCTGAAGTGATGACACTGTTCTGTATCTTGACTGTGGTGGTGGATACTTGAACCTACATGTGTGATAAAACTGCATAGAACTAAATATACCACACACACACAGGCACACACACACACACACACACACACAGGCACACACACAAATAACTGTGAAGGAAACAGGGAAATCTAAGTAAGGTCTGTCAGTTGTATCCGTGTTTCATCCTGGTTGTGATATTGAAGTGTACCATTGTGAGAATCTGAGTACAAAGTACACAGGATCTCTCTGTAGTATTTCTTACATCTGCATGAGTATCTACAATTATATCAAACTTAACAGTTTAATTAGAGAAACACATTTATACCATTAGTTTAATAGCTGCGTGGTATTCATTTATATGTAGGCATCATAATTGCTAACCAATTTTCTACTGTTTTGAACAGTTAGGTTGTTTACAACTTTTTAAATAATGCCACATTGAACATCCTTGTAAATAAGCTTTGGGGAATGCTTTGTTCTCCCTGTTTTTGAGGGTAGGGTTTTTTACCTTTTACTTTTAAAAAGTTATCAAAATTATGCATGCACATAGTTATAAAATGGTGCTAAGATAGTGCTTCTTAGAGTTTAAAGTGCATCTAGATCACCTGGTCTCTGTTGGGATATGGGTTCTGACTAGGTGTATGGGCGAGACCTGAGGACGCAGTTCTAACCAGCCTCCATGTGATATGACACTGCTGATCTCCTCCACCCCCAACTCGGAATAATGAAGGGTTAGAAGACTTCCTTTGAAAACAAGATAGCCGCTTGGCTCGTTCCTCCCCCACCTAGAGACAATCAAGTTAGGTTTTAATAATAATTTTAAACTGCTGTTTTGATTTATTATTTAAGATGTTATCTATTAACCTCCAGTCATGGTAGTCATGAAGAATCAGCCTCTCGAATTCCGTCCCCTCTGCATTCCTATCCTCCTAATATCTTTCCCACTTTATGGCTAAATCAGCAGCAAGTGTTTATATCATTGTGGGCGTGCAAATATTATTCAATGTAAAGCCAAGTAGTGGACTATAGTGACACTTCTTTTTTTGTTTTCTGGAGTTAATAATGGTTGCATTTTTCAAATGTGTGATTTTCTGTAAGTCTGTCCTTAAACTTAACTCTCTCTCAGATCACCTATAACCCATTTTCCAAATGTTCAAACATGTCAGTATTCTATCAAGTCTCTCCTTTCTCCTAGAGGCCTTCCTCCTGAAACCCTCTGACCTACTGCTGTAATTCCGATGACTTGTTCTCCAGGAATTCTGCATAACTTTCTTCTCTGATTTCCTGTTTCTTGGATCCTGTGTCTACCTTTACTCCTATATTGTGCTCAAAAATATCTCCCTGTAGCTTCCTAGGAAAAAGTACATAGGAGGTATAGATGTAGAGTTTTTCGCATGTCTGAAAAAAAGAAATCTTTTTTTTTAAACTTTTATACTTGGTGGATAGTTGGGCTTTGTGTAGAACTCCCAGTTGCAATTACTCTTCAAAAACCTGAAGGCACTGCTTCACTGTGCTCTAGTATCAAATGCTGCTGGTGAGAAGCATCATGATGTTGTTCCCAGCCATTTGTGTATGGCCTGGGTTTTTTTTTTTTTTTAATTTAGAAGCTTTTAGGGGTTTCTCTTTTATCCGTATTGTTGTTAAATATCTTATTGATAATCCCAGATGTGAGTTTCTTTTTATTCACTGTACCCATTCAGTCTAGATACTCAACCTTTACCACTGGGAAAAATATGTATTATTTACTTGATAATTTCCTTCCCTCCTTTCCCCCTGGAATACCTGTTAGAGGTTGTAACTCCTTGACAAGGCTCTAATATTCTTCCCATTTCTACATTCCCTCTCGTCATCTTTGATTTATTTATTTTTTTTGGAAAGATTTTCTCAAGTTTATTTCCAACCCTCCTGTTGAATTTTTCCATTGTTCATTGTTCTCTAATTTTATTTTGTAATAAAAAAGGCTTTTTTCTGATTATACTAATTATCCATTCTCATTAAAAGGATTCCAACAATACATAAAAATATAGAGAACGTAAAAAATTCCCTGTAGGTTAATATTCAGAATATACAAACAGCTCATACAACTCAAAACCAAAGAAACAAACAACCCAATCAAAAAATGGGCAGAAGATATAAATAGACATTTCTCCAAAGAAGATATACAGATGGCTAAGAGGCACATGAAAGGATGTTCAACATCGCTAATTATTAGAGAAATGCAGATCAAAACCACAATGAGGTATCACTTCACACCCGTGTATACTCATACACTGTTGGTGGGAATGTAAATTGGTACAGCCACTATGGAAAACAGTATGGCTGGCTGTTCCTTAAAAAATTAAAAATAGAGTTGCCATATGATCCAGCAATCCCACTCCTGGACATACATCCAAAGAAAACTCTAATTCAAGAAGATATATGCACCCCAGTGTTCAGAGCAGCACTATTTACAATAGCTAAGACATGGAAACAACCCAAGTGCCCATCAACAGACGATTGGTTTAAAAAGATACGGTATAGCTTTGTGACCACCTGGAGGGGTGGGATAGGGAGGGTGGGAGGGAGGGAGACGCAAGAGGGAAGAGATATGGGAACATATGTATAACTGATTCACTTTGTTATACAGCAGAAACTAACACACCATTGTAAAGCAATTATACCCCAATAAAGATGTTAAAAAAAAAAGATATGGTATAGATATACAATGAAATATTACTCAGTCATGAGAAAGAATGAAATATTGCCATTTGCAGCACCATGGATGGACCTAGAGAATATCACACTAAGTGAAGTAAGTCAGATAGAGAAAGGCAAGTACTATATGATATCACTTATATGTGGAATCTAAAAATAATACAAATGAATCTATATACAAAACAGAAAGAGACTCACAGACATAGAAAACAAATTTATGGTTACCAAAGGGGAAATGGAGTCGGGGGGAGGGATAAATTAGGAGTATGGGATTACCGGATACAAACTACTATGCATAAAATAGATAAACAACAAGGATTTACTGTATAGCACAAGGAACTATATTCAACATCTTGTAATAAACTATAATGGAAAATAATCTGAAAAAATATATGTATCTATAACTGAATCACTTTGCTGTACACCTGAAACTAACACAATATTGTAAACCAGCTACACTTCAATAATAATTTTTTTAAGCCCTGTAGTCATATGCCTTTGTGGTAGTCAACCTAACATTTAGGTGACCATCATTTTATTCTTCCTTTCATACAAACACACTGTAGCAAAGCCACACATACGATTTGATATAAACAGGCTCTCATTTGTGTTGTTTTATCACAGATGCTCTTCCTGCCCTCCTCCCACCTCAGTGTCACTGCACAGTGGCCTCCATTAGCATGTGCCTACCACCTAGTGAATGGCCTCTAGATTTTCTCCGTAGTCTTATAATCATAAACAGATGCATATACACGTGTATATGCATACACGCCTATACTAACACCGCAGACGCCCTTTCTGTGTCTTATACTCACCGCCTGACAACAATCACATTCATGAATGTGAATATCTCCACAGTACTTGTAGTTCTAAGTAATAGCTGCATAATATTCCATGGTGTAAGTGTATCAAAATTTGCTCATTTCACCTGTAGATAGCTACACACTTTTTTTCCAGTTCCTGGCAGCTACAAATATTAATTTAGTAAACCCCATTTTATATATAACCCTATAGATTGGTATATTTTAGTGAATACAGTCTCAGGAATGGCATTGCCAACGATTATAAGAATTTTAATAGGTTCCAGATTGCCTTCCAGAAAGGCCATACTAATTCATATTTCCAGTAGCTTTTTATATTTCTCCTCATCTCCATCAGTAATGAGCATTATAATCTTATAATTCTTGGGTTTAGTTTGATATTGCTGCTTATGTTTTAAATTCTTATTTTGATTCAATTTTTTAGCACATATTTATTTAATTAGAGTTGCTTTTTCTTATTCCATCTTATTCTTTTTTAAACTTTTATTTTAAAATAATTATAGAGTCACAGGAAGTTGAAAATTAATACAGAGAAGTCCAGTGTACCCTTTACACAGTTCCCCAAAGGTAACATCTTACATAACTACAGAACAACATCAAAGCCAGGAACTGACATTGGAAGAACGTGTGTGTGTGTGTTTCTGTGCCATCTGATCACATATGTAGATTCATGTGACAACCACCACCAGCCAGATACATACTATTCCACCAGCCTCATGCTACTACCCTCTGCAGTCAAAACTTACTTCCCCTCCCCTAAGCAATTTCAACCACTAATCTGATCTCCATCTCTATGATTTTGTCATTTCAAAAATGTTACCTTTTGAGATTTGCTTTTTTCACTCAGCATAAATCCGGTGATTTTCATTGAGTTGTTGTGTGTATCCATTCCTTTTTATTGCTGAGTACCATTCCATGGAATGGCTTTACCATATTTTCCTTAACCAATTACCTGTTGAAGGACATTTGGGTCATTTCCAGTTTGGGGCTATCACAAATAAAGCTCCTATAAAGATTTTTGAACAAGTTTTTTTGTGGACAAAGGTTTTCATTCCTCTGGGGTAAATGTCCCATCAGTGTGACTGCTGAGTTGTATGGTAAGTATATGTTTAGTTTTTTAAGAAAGTGCCAATTTTTTTCCAGAGTGGCTGTACCATTTTGCATCCCCACCATCAATATATGAGAGATCTGGTTTTCTGCATCCTTGCCAACATTTGAAATTTTAGATGTATTTCATTTTAACTGTACTAATAAGCATGTCGTGATCTCATGAGTCTGACATACATTCCATGAGGGCTAGTGATGTTGAACATTTTTCATGTACTTATTCACTGTCTTAGCTCAGGCTGCTATAACAAAATACCACAGACTCCAGCTTAAAAAACAACAGAAATGTATTTCTCACATTTCTGGAGGCCAGGAAGTCCAAGATAGAGGTATTAGCAGATTCAGTGTCTGGTGAGAACTCTCTTCCTAGACAGCCTCTTCACTGTAATGTCACATGGCAGAAGAGGGAAGGGAGCTCTCTGGGGCCTCTTTTATTAGGGCCCTAATCTCATTCAAGAGGGCTCTACCCTCATGGCCTAATTACCTCCAAAGGCCCCGTATCCTCTATACCATCACCTTAGGGAGTTAGGATTTCAACATGTGAATTTGGGGGGACACAAATATTCAGCCTATAGCATTTGCCATACCCGTATATCTTCCTCAGTGAAAAGTCTCTTCATATTTTTGCTCATTCTCTAATTGAATTGTTGATTTTTACAGTGGAGTTTTGAGAGTTCTTTTTTATGAGGTATATTGGGCATATAACATTGTGTAACTTTAAGGTGTACAACATGTTGATTTGATAGAATTATATATTGCATTTTATATTGCAATATGATTACCACTGTTAGCTAGCATCTCTATCATGTCACATAATTTTCATTTCTTTTTTGTTGTGATAACATTTAAGATCTAATCCCTTAGCAACTTTGCAATTTATAATACGGTATTGTTGACTATAATCACTATGCTGTGCATTAGGTCTCTAGGACTTGTTCATCCTCTAGTTGCAAGTTTGTACCCTTAAACAAAATCTCCAAAATTACCCTGCCCCTTAGCCCCTGGTAACCACCATTCTACTCTCTGATTCTACAAGTTCAGCTTTTTTAGATTCCACATGTGACTGATACCATACAGTGTTTGTCTTTCTCTGTCTCACTTATCTCACTTACCCTAATGCCCTCGAGGTCCATCCATGTTGTCAGAAATGGCAGGATGTCCTTCTTTCTCGTGGCTGAAATATATACCACATTTTCTTTATCCATTCATTCATTGATGGACACTTAAGTTGTTTCCATATCTTGGCTATTATGAATAATGTTGTCAAACATGGGAGTGCAGATATCTCTTTGATATCCTATTTCCATACCCTTTGGCTATATACCCAGAAGTGGGATTGCTTAATCATATGGTAGTTCTACTTTTAATTTTTTGAGCAACCTCTATATTATTTTTCATAGTAGCTGAACCAATTTACATTCCCACCAATAGTGCACAAGGGTTCCCTTTTCTTCATATTCTTACCAACACTTGTTATCTCTTATCTTCTTGATGATAGCTACTCTGATAAGTGTGAGGTTGTATGTCACTGTGGTTTGATTTTCATTTCCCTGATGATTAGTGATGTTGAGCATCTTTCCATGTACCTGTTGTCCACTTGTATGTCTTCTTTGGAAGAAATATCTGTTCAGTTCCTCTGCTTATTTTTCAATCAAATTGTTTGGTTCTTTGGTTACTGAGTTGTGTGAATTCTTTACATATTTTTGATATTAACTCCTTATCCAATATATGGTCTGCAAATATTTTCTACTCTTTTGCAGGTTGCCTTTTCATTTAGTTGATTGGGTTTTTTGTTTGTTTTTGCTGTGCAAAAGCTTTTCAGGGCTTCTCTGGTGGCGCAGTGGTTGAGAGTCCACCTGCCGATGTAGGGGACACGGGTTCGTGCCCCGGTCCAGGAAGATCCCACATGCCGTGGAGTGGCTAGGCCCGTGAGCCATGGCCGCTGAGCCTGTGCGTCCGGAGCCTGTGCTCCGCAACGGGAGAGGCCACAACAGTGAGAGGCCCACGTACTGCAAAAAAAAAAAAAAAAAAAAAAAAGCTTTTCAATTTGATGTAGCCCAGTTGCTGACTTTTGCTTTTGTTGCTTATGCTTTTGGTGTCATATCCCAAAATCATTACCAAGACCAAGGTCGAGGAGCTTCTTCTTTGTTTTCTAAAAGTTTTACTGTATTCAGACTCATGTATTTTTGTTTTTTGGGGTTTTTTTTTCCCTCACAGTTCTGGAGTCTGGGAAATCTAAGATCAAAGTGCCAGCCCATTCAGTTTTTGGTGAGGGCTCTCTTCCTGGTTTGCAGGCAGTCACGTTTCCAGTCTTATGTTTATGTGTTTAATCCATTTCAAGTTAATTTTGTGAGTAGTGTAAGATGGGGTCCAATTTCATTTTTCTGCATGTGGTTATTTAGTTTTCTAGATAGATATCCTTTGTTGAAGTGTATCAGGGTAATTCTGGCCTTGTAAAATGAATTTGTAAGTATTCTCTCTTCTTCAATTTTTTGGAAAGTTTAAGAATTGGCATTAATTCTTATTTAAATGTTTGGTAGAATTCTCCTTTGAGACTAACTGGTTGTGAGCTCTTTTGTGTTGGGAAATATACGATTTGGTCTGTTTGGATTTTCTATTGCTTCATGATTCAGTCTTGGTAGGTTGTATGATTCTAGGAATTTATCCATTTTCTTTAGGTTATTCAATTTGGTTACATATAACTGTCAATAGTAGTCTCTGATGATCCTTTGTATTTGTGTGGTATCACCTGTAATATCAACTCTTTCATTTCTGATTTTATTTATTTGAGCCTTTGCTCTTCTTTTCCTAGTTAGTCTAGCTAAATGTTTGTCAATTTTGTTTATTTTTTCTAAAAAATAACTTAGTTTCGTGACCTTTTCTATTGTTTTTCTGGTCTCCATTTCATTTATTTATGTTCTTATCTTTGTTATTTACTTCCTTCTGATAATTTGGGCTCAGTTTGTTGTTGTTCTTTTTCTGGTTCCTTGAGGTATAAAGTTATGTTGTTTATTTGAGATCTTTTTTCTTATTGTAGGTATTTATCACTGTAAATTTCCCTCTAAGAACTGCTTTTGCTGCCTCCCCTAGGTTTTGGTGTATTGTGTTCCATTTTCATTTCTTTCAAGATATTTTTATTTCAATTTTTATTTCTTCTTTGACCCATTGGTTGTTCAGGACTGTGTTGTTTAATTTCCACAAACTGATATGTTTTAATTTTCCAGTTTTCCTTCTGTCATTGATTTCTAGTCAAACTATTGTCTAGAAAGATATCTGGTAATATTTCAATCTTCTTAAATTTCCTAAGACTTTTTTCTGTGACTTATCATATGATCTATCCTGGAGAATGTTCTGTGTATGCTTGAGAGCAATGTGTATTCTGCTGCCATTGGATGGAATGTTATGAATATGTTTGTTTGATCCATTTGGTCTAAAGTATAGTTCAAGTCCAAAATTTTCCTATTGATTTTATCTTTTCTAAAAAGATAAACACTGGAGTCTCCTATCCTACTATTGTATTATTTTCTACTTCTCCCTTCAGATATGTTACTTATCACCTTAGTATATTTAGCTACTCCAGTGTTGGGTGCTTTATACTTATGACTGTTATATCTTCTTCATGAATTGACCCCTTTACCATTATAATATGACCTTCTTTATCTCTTATTACAATTTTTAGCTTAAAGTTTATTTTGTCTGATATAAGTATAGCTACCCTGCTCTCTTTTGATTTCCACATGCATGGAATATCTTTTTTCATCCCTTCTCTTTGAGCCTATGTGACCGTAAATCTGATTGAGTCTCTTGTAAGCAGCATATATTTCTTTCTTTTTTAATCCATTCAACCACTCTCTGCCTTCTGATTAGAGAATTTAATCTATTTACATTTAGAGTATTTACTGATAGGAAAGGACTTATTAATCCAATTTTGTTAATTGCTTCCTGGCTGTTTTGTAGTTCCTTTCTTCCTTTCTTCCTCTCTTTCTGCCTTCCTTTGTGAATGGATGATTTTTCATAATGGTATGCTTTGATTCCCTTCTCTTTATCTTTTTTGCATCTACTATAGGTTTTTGCTCTGAGGTTAACATGAGGCTTACATAAAACATCTTATAGGTAAAACATTCTCTTCTATGCTGATAACAACTTCAATCATATACAAAAACTCTACGCTTTTATTCACTCCCCCTTTATGTTTTTGATATCATAATTTACTTATTTTTATATTGTATTTTTATTAACAAATTATTGTAACTTTAGTTAATTTGTATACTCTTGTCCTTTAACTTTTATACTGGATTTAAATGGTTAATACACCACAATATTACAGTATTAGAGTGTTCTGAATTTGACTGTATCTTTAACTTTACCAGTTAAAGTGTACCAGTGTGTTGTACATTTTCATATGTTTTCATGTTACTAATTAGCATCCTTTCATTTCAGCTTGTGGAATTCCTTTCTACATTCTTATAAGGCAGGTCTAGTGACGATCAATTCCCTCAGCTTTTGTTTTTTGTGGGAAAGTCTTTATCTCTCCTTCATTTCTGAAGGATGACTTTGCCAGGTAGAGTATCCTTGCTTGGCAGTTTCTTACTTTCAACACTTTGAATACATCATCCCACACTCTTCTGGCCTATAAAGTTTCTGCTGAGAAATCCGCTAGTAGCCTTTTGGGGGTTCCCTTGTAAGTTACAAACTTCTTTTCTCTTGCTTCTTTTAAGATTCTCTCTTTGTCTTTGATTTTTAACAGTTTTAATATAATATGTCTTGGAGAGGTTCTATTTAAGTTGACTTTGTTTGGTGACTTGTAGGTTCATGAATTTGGCTATCCAAATCTTTCCCCATATTTGGGGAATTCTCAGCCATTATTTCTTTAAATAAGCTTTCTGCCCCCACTCTCCCTCTCTTCTCCTTTTGGAACTCCAATAATTCACAAATTGGTTCTTTTGAGGTATCTGATGGATCATATAGTTTTCCTTCATTCTCCTCTAACTGGATAATTTCAAAGTTCCTGTCTTCTGTCTCACAGATTCTTTCTTCTGCTTGATCCATCCTGCTGTTGATGCTTTCTACTGCATTTTTCATTTCATACGTTGTATTTTCCACTCTGAATTTCTGTTTGGTCCTTTTTATTTTTTTAGATATAACAACATTATATTAGTTTCAGATGTACAACATAATGATTCAATATGTGTATATATTGTGAAATGATCACCACAATAAGTCTAATTAACATCTGTCACCATACACAGTTACAGAATTTTTTTCTTGTCATGGGAACTTTTAAGATCTACTCTCTTAGCAACTTTCAAACATGCAATACAGTATTATTAACTGTAATTGCCCTGGTGTATATTATATCCCCATGGCTTATTTATTTTATAGCTGGAAGTTTGTACCTTCTGACTCCCTTCACTTCTTTCACCCACCTCTCCATCCCCCGCTTCTGGCTACCACCAATCTGTTCTCTGTATCTATGAGCTTTTGTTTTTAGATTCAACATATAAGTGAGATCATAAAATAAATCATAAATCTTTCTGTCTGACTTATTTTGAAAATTTAGTATAATGCATTCCAAGTCCATCTATGTTGTCACAAATTGCAAGATTTCATTCTATTTTATGGCTAAATAATATTCCATTGTGTATATACATATACCACATTTTCTTTATCCATTCATATATCAATGACACTTTGGTTGTTTCTATATCTTGGCTATTGTAAATAATGCTGCAGTGAACACAGGGGTGCATGTATCTTTTCAAGTTAGTGATTTCATCTTCTTCGAATACCCAGAGGTGGAATTGCTGGTTCAGATGGTAGTTCTAATTTTAATTTTTTGAGGAACTTCTATACTGTTTTCTGTAGTGACTGTACAAGTTTACATTTCCACCAACAGTGCACAAGGGCTCCCTTTTCTCCACAACCTTGCCAACACTTGTTATTTCTCATCTTTTTGATGATTCTGACAGGTGTGAGATGATATCTCATTGTGGTGTGGATTTGCATTTCCCTGATGATTAGTCTGTTGAGCATCTTTTCATGTACCTGCTGGCCATCTGTATGTCTTCTTTGGAAAAGTGTGCATTCAGGTCTTTAATCAAATTGTTGTTGGGTTTTTTTGTTTGTTTTTTGTTTTTGAGCTGTATGAGTTCTTTATATATTTTGGATATTAACCCCTTATCTGGTATATTATTTGCAAATACTTTCTCCCATTCAATAGGTTACCTTTTCATTTCATTGATGGTTTCCTTTGCTGTGCAGAAACTTTATAGTTTGATATAGTCCCACTTGTTAATTTCTGCTTTTGTTCCTTTGCGTTTGGTGTAAAATCCAAAAAAATCTTCACCAAAACCAATGTCAAGGAGCTTAATGCTTACGTTTTCTTCTAGGAGTTTTATGGTTTCGGGTTGTACATTCAAGCCTTTAATCCATTTTGAGTTGATTTTTGCGTATGGTGCATGATATTCTTTTGCATGTGGATGTCCAGTTTCCCAACACCATTTATTGAAGAGACTGTCCCCCCCACCATATATTCTTGGCTCCTTTGTCATAAATTAATTGCTCATACATGAGTGAGTTTATTTCTGAGCTTTCAATTCTGTTCCGTTGATCTATGTGTCTTTTTTTATGTCACTAATGTTTTGATTACAATACTTTGTAATATAGTTTGAAATTAGGAAGCACAATGCCTCTAGCTTTGTTCTTCTTTCTTAAAATTGCTTTGGCTATTTGGGGTCTTTTGTTGCTCCACACAAATTTTAGGATTATTTGTGCTATGTCTGTGAAAAAAGCTATTGGAAGTTTGATAGGTATTGCATTGAAACTGTAGATTGCTATAAGTAGTGTGGCCATTTTAACAATATTAGTTCTTCTAACCCATGAGCACAAAACATCTTAACATTTATTTGTGACATTTATCTTCTTTGATTTCATTCATCAAATTCTTATAGTTTTCAGTGAACAAGTCTTTCATCTTCTTAGTTATATTTATTCCTAGGTATTTTATTCTTTTGATGCAATTGTAAATAAGAATGTTTTCTTAATTTCTCTTTCTGCTAGTTTGTTATTAGTATATAGAAATGCAACATATTTCTGTATATTTTGTATCCTGCAACTTTACTGAATTCATTTATTAGTTCTAAAAGTTTTTGGTGGAGTCTTTAGGGTTTTATATATATAACATCAACTCATCAGCAAATATGACAGTTTTACTTCTTCCTTTCCAATTTGAATGCCTCTTATTTCTTTTTCCTGCCTAATTTCTGTGGCTAGGACTTCCAATACTATGTTGAATAAAAGTGATACAAGTGGGCATCTTTGTCTTGTTCCTGATCTTAGAGGAAAATCTTTCAACTTTTCACCATTGAATGTGATGTTTACTGTGGGCTTGTAATAGATGGTCTTTATTATGTTGAGGTATGTTCCCTCTATACCCACTTTGTTGAGAGTTGTTTGGTTCCTTTTTTAATTAATGATTTTTATCTTTGATAATCTTCTCATTTTGTTCATGTATTGTTTTCTTGATTTTGTTGAATTATATTTCTGTGTTTTCCTGGGGCTCATTGAGTTTCCTTAAAAACTATTTTGAACCTTTATCAGGTAAATTGCAGACTTCTATGTCTTTGGGATAGGTTACTGGAATATTACTGTGACCTTTGGTGGTGTCATGATTCCTTGATTTTTCATGTTCCTTGATTTTTTGTGTTGCTATCTTCAAGTTGAAGTAGCGGTCACCTCCTCCAGTCTTTTCTAACTGCCCTCAGGAGAGAAATACCTGCTGTCAGGCCTGCTAGTGATTCTGAGGTTTTCTCAGACCTTCTATGAACATACCTGTTCCATGCTTCTACTCCCTCTTCTGGAAGATTTCATAAGTTTTTATGCCTTCTACTGATCCTGCAAAACACCAGCTGGTGTGACAGTCTCCCTTTTGTTTTCTACAAGGTGACACTAAAACTCAAATTTGTGCTTTCTTCCAGACCTACAGATTCAGGCTGGTTTTACTCAGGTGCTCACTAGCCAGCCACTTTTTCCATCTTTTTTTATTTCAGCCTACCTATATCATTATATCTGAAATGAGTTTCTTATAGCCTGAATATAGTTGGCTGTTGTTTTTAATCCATTTTGCCCTTCTCTGTTTTTAATTGATCTTTTTATATATACTATTTACCATTTATATTTAAAGTAATTGTTAGGGCTTAAGTCTGCCTTTTTATTTTTCATTATTTTTGTTTCATATTTATCATTTCTGTGTTCTTTTTCTGCAGTTTTATACATTATTTGAGTATTATTTTAGAATTCCATTTTTATGTATTATAGCTTACTTGAGTCCCTTTTTATAATTTTTTTAGTGGTTGCTTTAGGTATTACATTCTACATATACAACTTATCATGGTCTACTGGTGTGGACGCTTTACCAGTTCAAGTGAAATGTAGGAACCTTACCTCCCTTTAAGTCCCTTTACCTTACCCTGTTTATAATTGTCTTAAATATTTCCTCTAAATAGATTGAGAACTACATCAGACAATGTTATAATTTTTGCTTTGAGCATCAAACATAATTTAGAAATCTCAAGAGAAGGAATGTCTGTTGTTTTTACCCATATTTTTACTGTTTACATTGTCCTTTTTTTCCCAATGTTTGTTGCAAGATGCTTTCTTTCATCATCTGTTTCAAAACTTCCTTTAGTCATTTTTTAAAGGTATATCTGATGGCAACAAATTCTCTGTTTCCTTCCTCTGAGAGTGTCTTGATTTTTTCCTTCATTTCTGAAGAACATTTTCACTGGATATAGGATTCTGCATTAACAATTGTTTTCTTGATGAGTGACTCTTGAAAATGTTGGGCCACTTCTTTCTGGTCTTCATGGTTTCTGATAATGTCATTTAAATAGCTTTTCCCTTACAGGAAAGGTGTCTTTTCTATCTCGCTGCTTTCAACATTTGTCTTTTTTGTCCTTAGATTTCAGAAGTTTGATTATGAAGTTTCTTCATGTAGATTTCTTTGAGTTCGTCTAATTTCAGATCTGTAGTTTCATGTCTTTTGCCAAATTTTGGAAATTTTTAACTATTATTTCTTTGACTACATTTTCACCCCCACTTACTTTCTTCTCTCTTTTTTGGATTCCAGTACCCTAGTGTTTGATCTTTCTTTATCTTTCACAGGGCCTTGAGCCTTTTTTTTTTTCAGTTTGTTTTCTCTTTTTTGTTTATATTGTGTAATTTCTATTGTTCTATCTTCAAGTTCAGTGATCCTCTGTCCTCTCCATTCTCCCATGAGCCCATTCATTGAATTTTTAAATTTCAGTTATTGTATTTTTCAGTTTTATAATTTCTAGTTAGTTATTCTTTATATCTTCTATTTTATTGTTAAGATTTTCTATTTTCTGAGATCTTCTATTTTTCCATTTGTTTTAAGGGTATTTGTATTTCTTGTTGAAACATTATTTGATGGCTACTTTAAAATCTTTGTCAGATAATTCCAGCATCTTCTCAGTGTTGGCATCTGTTGACTGTTTTTTCTTATTCAAGTTGAGATTTTCTCTAATCCTGGTATAACTAGTGAATTTCTGTTTTATTCTGGATATTTGGGGTAGTATGTTTTGAGTCACTGTATCTTATTTAAATCTTCTGTTTTGCAGACCACTTCTAACACCACCCCAGTGGGGAAAAGTGGGCACTGCTTCATTACTGCCCGGTGTAGGTGAAATACCAGGTTCTTTTTTTGGCCTCTATTGACAACCTGTTGCAGGAAGGGGTGTCTCATTACTGATGGGTGGGAACAGGAGTTGAGGTTCTCTACTATAACTCCACTGACACCTCCATGGTTCAGAGGGAGACCTGTTAATGTTCCCCATGGGGTAGGAAGACTTTGTTAATGCTAGATGGTGGTGAAAGTCCTGGCTTTCTACTAGGTCTCCTCCTACATCACCCCAGTGGGGCAGGGGAGGGATGCCTCACTGCCCTGCATGGAAGACACCATGGGAGAGAGCCCCATTACCACTGGAAGGGGATCAACATCCCAGCTACCCTCTAGGCCTTCCTGACACCATTTGGCTGGGAGAGAATTGTGCCTCATTATAGATAGATGAGGTCAGAAGTTCCCACTTGTGCTTTGGTGAGGAAGGCAGGGAATGAGGGGATGTTGCATGCTAGAGTAGGGCAGTTCTTATCTAAAAGTTTTCTGTCTTGCTTGTCTGCTCCTCTGGGTAGAGAAAGCAGGCTTTTCTTGGGACTTTATGCCTGTGCCTAGTGGTATTTCCAGGTTGCAACTTTCTCCAGGACCTATATATGAGGACCTATATATGAAGTGGAATATATGATGCAGAGAAAACTTAGGGAACTCACTGGTGTGTTGTTCCTTGCATTCTAGGATCCCTAGCTGGTGTACCTTCTTCTCTCTACCATTCAGAGTCTTCATTTTTTTTTTTTTTTTTTTTTTTTTTTTTTGCGGTACGCGGGCCTCTCACTATTGTGGCCTCTCCCGTTGCGGAGCACAGGCTCCAGACGCACAGGCCCAGCGGCCATGGCTTATGGGGCTAGCCGCTCCGTGGCACGTGGGATCTTCCCAGACCAGGGCACGAACCCGTGTCCCCTGCATCGGCGAGCGGACTCTCAACCACTGCACCACCAGGGAAGCCCCAGAGTCTTCATATTTTTGTTTCATATATAATGTCTCAAGATTTTAGCTGTACTTAGTGAGACAAATAGGGAGAAGTATGTCAGCCAGTCTGCTACCCCAGAATCTGGATCCTCTTGTTCAATTATTCGAAATTATAAGTGTCTGGTGTTTTAAGTTGGCTGGCAATTTGAGGAGGAGAGAGGGGAAATGCAAAAGAGAGTATGCATAGTAACTAGGCTGAACCTGCTAAGGGAGGTTACCTGAGGGCCACAGTTTCACACACAGACTTTAAACCAAAACCTCTGTGTGTTTCCCTAGGACTTGCCCCTGTCCTGCATAGTCTCTGATAACTCCTTTCCTTTAGATAGCATCCTATGCTGGGCTAAATCATTTGCCCTTTCTGCATCCACTTACCCTGTGCTATACAGTTGGTCCTTATTGGTTATCTGTTTTATGTATACGATAGTAGTGTGTATCTGTTAATCCGAAATCCCTAGGTTATCCCCTGCCCCTTTCCCATTTGGTAACCATGTTTGTTTTCTATGTCTGTGAGCCTATTTCTGTTCTGTAAATAAGTTCATTTGTACCATTTTTTAGATTCCACATATGAGTGATACCATATGGTATTTGTCTTTCTCTGTCTGACTTACTTCACTTAGTATGATAATCTCTAGGACCACCCATATACCATCTACTTTTAATCTATGTAAAGAAAGCTTATGCATTTATATGTCTTTATCATCTGGAGAGCTGGGACTCTGTTTTGTACATCTTCGAGTTCCCATTGCTTAAAAAATTCCATGGCAGCAAGCTTCGTTCTGTTCTATGCTGAATCTCTAGCATTTGCAGTGCTGTCTGGCATATACCATGTGCTCAAGAAAGGCTTGAGAAAGTCAGGAAGTTGACTACCTATTGGAACTCTTCTTTATTCTGAAAATTCTCATTTCATAAGACAATGTATACATACCTTGCACTATGTGGTAATGGATTTTGATCTGCCTTGCCTGTGTTGGCTGATGGAATGACATTAAACACATTAGGAGAACACCTTGTTCATTTGTGGGTAACAAGGTTACTTTACCGGGATGCAAGCTGAATAAACTGAATCTGTGTTGCCCAACACTACAAAGAGAATTTGTAGAAATTTTTCCCAATAAAAATAAAAAAAGCCTCCCCAAAATAATGAAAAATCATAGAATGAGTTGAATGCTAAGTAGTATTTTTGTAGTGACGTTCTCAGGTGGGATCTGAAAATAAATCATTCTGGAGAGACAGGACTCCATCACCATCTCAGCCATCTCAGCCCTGTCTACTTATTAACAAAAACAATAATATTGGCTACTATATATTGATGTATTGAATGTGACAGGCATTATACTATTGTTTTATGTGTACTATCTCATTTAATTCTCATAACACTTCTGAGGGTATCAGTATTCCCATTTTACAGATGAAGAAACAAAAGGGGATTAAGGAAACTTACTTGCCCAAAGTCACACTGCTGGTAAGAGCCAGAGCCAGGATTCAAACTCAGCTTACCTAACCCCAAAGTCTGCTCCCTGACCCTCCACCCTAGGACACACAGGAGCACCAGAACAGCCTGATCGCCTTGCCTCTCTCTTATTTGCCTGTCTCTCCAGCACACTGATTCTCAATCGGAGAATTCCACCTTGCAACAGAATCCCTTAAGCGGGCATTTCCCACCCCCAGAATTTCTAATCTGCAAGTCTTGATGGGCTTTATAAGTCTGCAGCTCTAGCAAGTTCCCAGGAGTAGGAGTTACCTGTTGCTGTAGAACCAGCTGAGTAAGCTTGGGCTCATGGTCTCTCACAAGGCTGTAGTCACTATGTTGGCAGGGGCTGTGCACAGCTCAAGGTCGGACTGCAGGATGTCTTGCTTCCACACTTGCTCAGGTGGCTGTTGACAGGCCTCAGATCCCCGCTGGCTGTTGGCTAGAGACATCAGTTCCTTGCCACATGAGCCTTTCCATGGCCCTGTTTACAGTATGTCATCTGGCTTCTCCCAGAGCAAGGGGTCCATGAGAGGCACCCCCAAATGGAAGCCACAACCTTTTTATGACCTAATCTTGGAAGTGACATCCCGTCATTTCTTCCAAAGTCTATTCATTAGAAGTGAGTCACTACGTCCAGCTCACACTCAAGGGGAGGAGCTCATAAAAGGGCCCCCATCAAGGTGGTGAAGTCTTTTGATGGCCATCTTAGAGGCTGCCCACCATACTGGGTGCTGCTGGTGGCTTTACAAATACTGTTCTAATTAATGGCCTTAGAACAAAGACCTTTTTTCCTGAGAAAATCACAGTTCCTTGGTGAGTAAACAGATATATTGCCCTAGTAGCACCCCCAAGGTGGAGAAGTTGGAAGAGAGGAGAGCTCTTTTCCATCAGAAAGGCAGAAAATAAAGGACACTTAGGACACCATTCACCAGCCAGAATTCTCTCTAAAGGCCCATAACCAAGCTATGAAAATGATAATGTTCTAAAATTCTGATAAAGAAAAAGTTGAGGATAAAACTACCACTGATGGCATCAAGAGGTCCCAGCCAACAACTCCGGTACAGGCTGGCAGAAACCTAGGGGATGGTGCATTGAAAAAGTCCAAGTTTTCTTTTGTTTGAAAATAAGTGAGCTCATCTCTAGTGGCAGTAAGCACGTTCCTGTGGAAACCCCAGCTTGAGGGTGGCTTGGCTTCCTTCCAGGCAGCTCTATGTCATTTACTCACTGAAAGCCTTAGGAGGACAGCTTCTTTACGTGCTGTACATAAAATGCACCAGAGAGTCTCGCATAAAGATGTGCTCATTAACATCCATTCCCTCTGCGGGGACTTTGAGAGTTATAAACGAGGCTAAGGTGTGGTCCTTGCTTAGTTATGGAGCTGTTATTTCCACCTATGAAACAACAGGAATTTTTACAATGTAGAAGCGTGAAAAGGACATGGGATTTAGAATCAGAAGAATACAGCTGACCGTTAACAACGTGGGGGTGAGGAGCGCAGTGGAACATCTAAATATACAGTAACTTAACTGTCAGCCCTCCATATCCACAGTTCCACATCCAGAGATTCAACCATCCATGGATCCTATTTGCTATTGAAAAAAATCTGCAAGTGGACCCATGCAGTTCAAACTCACGTTGTTCAACGGTCAACTGTATAATGACACACAGAGCTGTGTGAACTCAGGCAATCACTTAAGCTCTCTGATTTTCTATTACCTTATTTATAGGATATGGATAATATGCCAGCTGTTTCTAGCTCACAGTGGAGTTGAGGGGAGGGAACTAAGTAAAAGCACTTTTTAAACTTAGAGCAATATTTGGGTGCTAAAAAAAATACACAGTGATTCTCGACTTTGGATGCATATTAGAATCACCCAGCAAGCTTTGAAAAGTCCCAGTTCCCAGGCTGTACACCAAACCATTATGTACTAATTATGTCTCCCCTTCTTCCTCTGCCTCCTTCTCTTTCTCCATATATGTGTGTGTCTGTGTGTCTGTGTGTATGTACATAGCCTCTTGAAATAGTCAAGAGAAATTTCACTTGTGTTTGCACCAAATCGTATACACAAAGTGCTGGGGAATGACATTCCAAAGAGGTGCTGTGAAGGAGGTGTGCACTGGGGTGGGACTGGGGTTGGAGGGTTGTTAAGACTCGAAGAACACATGGGAAGAAAGGTTTCCTCTCCCAGGGTGATGGGTTGATTTCAAAGGACAGAGAGATGGATGGTTGTGCAACACGAAGACAAAGTATTCTGTTAGTGTGGACAAATTTTACTTTGAAATTCAGTTAGGTTGCCTGAGTGGATAACTGCAACCCGGGACAAAGTGAAGGCAGCACAGGCGCCTAAGGAAGGTTCAGCGTGAGTACATCTAGTGAATGTCCGTGCCAAGACAGAAGGAGTAACAAGTGCCTGAGTGTGTTTCTGTTCAAATTCTGTTCTCAGGCAGTATTGTTTAGGCAAGAGCTTTTTGCCCCAGCCACTGACCCTTAAAAAGTGTTTCTAATGAGCATGCCAAGTTCAGTAATTACTTTCAAGACCTAATTCTTTGATCAAGGTAGAAGACTTGATTTTTTTGAAATAGTCTTGAAAGTAGAAATTTTAAGAGAAACAAGGTTTGGTTTGTTTCTAATCTTCACATTTTCCAAAATTACTGTGAACAAAGTACTTCACTGGCATCTGTATTTTAGGGATTAACCAAAACATGGGTTTATACCCAAAAGAAACTAAACGGAGAAAGGACACTGTGCTCACTTGCTATGCTCTCCTCTCTGTTCTATAGAACCACATGCCGTGGGAAGAACAACCAGGCAAGAAGCCCAGTTGCTCCCGCAGTCTGAAAGCTTTTCACACTGAGCCAGCTCAGGGGCCATTCTCTACTGCTGAGACGGGGACATGGAGCCTCCCCTTCATCTCTGCAGAGGACGTCCCCAGGGAGACTCCTTCACAACCCAGGAGCACCTCTCAGCACTCACACATCAGTTTAGATGACCTGTGGCTGGAGAAGATGCAGAGGAGGAAGTTGAAGAAGTTGGCCCAGTTTGAAAGGAAGATGCATGCATGTAAAGATGGAATCCAAGTAAGCTGCTCGCATGCCATCGTCATCAGACTTGGCCTGGTACCCCCTCTTCCAGTGCAGCTGCTTGCCTTTCCTGTCCCCTGCCCACCTCTGCCCTATACAGCCTGCAGGAGAGACGCTGCATAGTCATGTGTCTGAGAGCCACAGAGGCTGTGACTCCCTCTTCCCTCTCCGCAGTCTGGCCCTGTGCAAGGCAATGGGGCAGAACTGAAGACAGCGGGGCCTGTCCTCAAGCCCTTTCCATAGGAATTACCATTCAGTGAGGACCCACTCACTGAATGTTAGACACTGGACAGCATTAGCTCTAATACTCATAAAGTTGCATACATTCTGATATAACAATCTTAAATCAATCAAGCAAAATTATATAGAGAGAACTAGATTTTGTCTCTAGGGACATTTTGACACCATGATTTTTACATGAAACTGTCAGCTGTTTAAAAATGACTCAGTAGTTTATAAAGCATACCTTTTACCCAATCCCTAACTCTGTTTCTTGTTCTTTCCCTTTATAAAATAGCAGTATTTTTTATTATCAAGTATTTGTGAAATACACATCCCTGAGTCTCACCTCATCCCTGATACCCACCTTTATTTATTTTTTTGTTTCAGGTACTGTTTTTTTTTTTTTAAACATCTTATTGGAGTATAATTGCTCTACAATGGTGTGTTAGTTTCTGCTGTATAACAAAGTGAATCAGCCATACATATACATATATCCCCATATCTCCTTCCTCTTGTGTGTCCCTCCCACCCTCCCTATCCCACCCCTCTAGGTGGTCACAAGGCACCGAGCTGATCTCCCTGTGCTATGCAGCTACTTCCCACTAGCTATCTATTTTACATTTGGTAGTATTTATAAGTCCATGCCACTCTCTCACTTCATCCCAGATTACCCTTACCCCTCCCCATGTCCTCAAGTCCATTCTCTACGTCTGCGTCTTTATTCCTGTTCTGCCCCTAGGTTCTTCAGAACCTTTTTTTTTTTAGACTCCATATATATGTGTTAGCATTCGGTATTTGTTTTTCTCTTTCTGACTTACTTCACTCTGTATGACAGACTCTAGGTCCATCCACCTTACTACAAATAACTCAATTTCATTTCTTTTTATGGCTGAGTAATATTACATTGTATATATGTACTACATCTTCTTTATCCATCTGTCAATGGACACTTAGGTTGTTTCCATCTCTGGGCTATTGTAAAGAGAGCGGCAATGAACATTGGGGTACATGACTCTTTTTGAATTATGGTTTTCTCAGGGTATATGCCCAGCAGTGGGATTGCTGGGTCATACGGTAGTTCTATTTTTAGTTTTTTAAGGCACCTCCATACTGTTCTCCGTACCACTTTTTTTTTAAATCAAGGTGAAATTCACATAACGTAAAATGAACCATGTTAAAGTCTACAATACAGTGGCATTTAGTAGATTCACAAGACTTTGCAGGCCTTATCTCTACCTAGGTCCAAGACATTCTTATCATCTCAAAAGGAAACTTCACAACTATTAAGCAGTCACAACCCACTTCCCCTCCCTAGACCCTGGCAAGCACTAATCTGCTTTCCATCTCTATGGATTTCCTATTTACCTATGGATATTTCATATAAATGGAATTACAGTGTGTGACCTTTGGTGCCTGACTTCTTTCACTTAGCATCATGTTTTTAAGGGTCTTCTCTGTTGTAGCATACAGCAGCACTTTGTTCTTTTTTATGACTGAATGATATTCCATTGTGTGGCTATGTTTGTTTCTATTATCTGTTCATCCACTGATAGACATAGGGTTGTCTCCACCTCTTGGCTATTGTAACTAGTGCTGTCAGGAACACTTGTGTATAAGCTTTCGTTTGTATACATGTTTTCTATTCTTTTGGGTATATACATAGGAGTGGAATTGTTAGGACACATGGTAATTCTATGACTAACTGTCTGAGGAGCTGCCAAACTGTTGTCTACACCATTTTACATTTCTACAAACAATGTACGAAGGTTGCCAGTTCTCCACATCCTCCCCAACACTTGTTGTTTTGTGTTGTTTTGTTTAAACTATACCATCCTGCTGGGTCTGAATGGTACCTCATTGTGGTTTGATTTGCATTTTCCTAGTGACTAATGTTGAACATATTTTCATACGCTTGTTGGCCATTTGTATATCTTTTTTGGAGAAATGTCTATTCAAGCCTTTTGCCCATTTTTAAATTGGGTTATTTATCTTTTTGTGGTTCACTTGTAGGGGTTCTTATGTATGGAGATACTAGACCCCTATCAAATAAGTGATTTACAAGTGTTTTCTCCCATCTGTAGGTTGCCTTTCACTTTCTTGATAGTGTCTACTGCTGCACAAAAGTATTTAATTTTGATGTAATCCAATCTATCTGTTTTTTTCTTTTGTTGCTTATGAATTTATTGTAATGCCCAAGAATCCACTGTCAAATCCAAGGTCATAAAAATTTATTTTTATGCTTTCTTCTAAGAGTCTTTATACCTTTTGCTCTTACCTTTAGGTTTTGTATTCATTTCGAATTCATTTTTGTGTTTTGTGTGAAGTAGAGTTCCAACTTCAAGCTTTTCCATGTGGATATTTTGTCACTCTGCACCACTTGTTGAAGAGACTATTCTTTCCCTCACTGAATGATTTTGACACCCTTGTAAAAAACCAAATGACCTTAGATGTATAGGTTTATTTCCGGACTCTCAGTTCTATTCCACTGGTCTATACATCTGTGCTTTTGCCAATTATCACACTGCTTTAATTACTGTAGCTTTCTATTAAGTTTTGAAGTCGGGGTGTGTGAGTCCTCTGGGTTATTTTTCAAGATTATTTTGGCTATTTGCTGTCCCTTGTAGTTCCAAATGAATCTTAGGATCAGCTGTTTCATTTCTTGGGGAAAATAAAGGCCATTGTGATTTTGATAAGATTACATTGAATCTGTAGATCACTCTGGAGAGTATTGCCTTCTTAACAATATTAAATCTTTAAATCCATGAACACAGGGTGTTGCCTGACTTTTTAGGTGTTCTTTAACTGCTTTTCACAATGTTTTGTAATTTTCACTGTACAAGTCTTACACATCGTTGGCTAAATATTTCTTAACTATTTTGTTCTTTCTGATGGTATTGCAAATGGAATTGTTTTCTTAATTTCATTTGGGCTTGTTCATTGCTAGTTTATAGAAATACAATGGATATTTGTATATTGATCTTGTACCCTAAAAATTTGCTGAATTTATTATCTCTAAGAATATTTTTGTGTATTATTTAGAAATTTCTATATATAAGATACAGACCCTGTACATTTAAAAAATTTATATCTTTGCATTTAATTTTCTTAGGGATTATTATAAATGGCATTATGTTCTTAATTTTATTTTCCACCAGTTGATTCTTAGTATATTGAAATATTATTGATTTTTATGTGTTGATATTGTAGCCTGTGACCTTGCTGAATTCATTTATCGGTTCCAGGAATATTTTTTAAAGACTCCTTGGGATTTTCTATGTAGACAGTCATATCATCTACAGGTAGGGACAGTTTCGTTTTTCCCTTTCTAATCTGTATGCTTTTTTCCCTTGCCTTATTGCAGTGGCTAGGAATTCTAATACTGTGTTGACTAAGAGTGGGAAAAGTGGATATCCTTGCCTTATTCCCTGTCTTAATAGGATAAATTTCAATATTTCACTATTAAGTATGATGTTAGCTGTAGAGTTTTTATAGTATCTCTTACTCAAGTTGAGGAATTTCCTCTCTAATCCTAGTTCGCTGAGATATTTTTTAAAAATCATAAATGTGTGTTGGATTTTTTTCAAAAGCTTTTTCTGTGTCAATTGATGTGATCATTTTATGTTTTCTTCCTTAGCCCCTTGATATGGTAGATTATATTAATTGATTTTTTGGTATGTTGAATCAGCCTTCTCCACTTGGAATAAATCCCACTTGGTCATGCACTATATATGGAATGTATAATTTTTATACATTCCTATATTAATTTGCTAATATTTTGTCCAGATCTTCTGCATCTAAACTCATGAGAGATATTGAGCTGGGGCTTTTGCTTTTGTATTATCTTTCCATAGTTTTGGTATCAGGGTAATATGGACCTCATAAAATGAGTTGGAAAGTAGTCTCTCCTTTTCTATATTCTTAAAAAGATTGTGTAAAATTGGTTCCCTTTGCTCTGAAGTCTACTTTGATATCAGTATAACCACTTCTTTTTTGATTAATGTACCTTTTTTCATCTTTTTACTTTCAACCTGTCATTGATTTAAGTGAATTTCTTATGGCAGCATTGTTGGATCTTTTTATTTTATCCACTCTGATTGTCTTTTAATTGGTATATTTTGATAGTTAACGTTTGAAATCATTATTATGTTAGGGCTTAAATATGCCATTTCATTATTTGTTTTCTGATTGTTTCTTCTGTTTCCCAATACTCTTTTCTGTCAGTTACATGAACAATTTTTAGGATTCCATCATAATTTATTTGTGGCATTTTTGAATATATTGTTCTGTTTGGTTCACATAGTGGTTGCTAAAAGTGTTCCATATATACATAACTTATCACAGTCTACTGTTATCAACATTTTACCACTTCCAATGAACTGTAGTAATCGTAGTTCCACCGAGGTTCATTTACCATCGCCACTATTAAAATACAATTGTCTTGTGATTTCTTTACATACATTTTTTTTGAAGTATGGTTGATTTACTTCCAATATTATGTTAGTTTCAGGTATACAACATAGTGATTCAATATTTTTATAGATTACGCTGAATATAAAGTTATAAAATAATGGCTCTACTTCTCTGTGCTGTACAATATATCTTTGTTGCTTATCATTTTATATATAGTAGTTTGTACCTCTTAATCCCCTTTCTCCTACCTTGCCTCTCCATCCACCCTTTCCCCGCTGTTAACGACTGGTTTGTTCTCTGAATCTTTGAGTTTCTTTCTGTTTTTTGTTATATTCATTTGTATTATTTTTTAGATTCCACATATAACTGAAAATAGACAGTATCTTTCTTTCTCTGTCTGACATTTCTCTAAGCATAATACCCTCGAGGCCCATCCATTTCATTGTTGCAAATGGCAAAGTTTCATTCTTTTTTATGGCTGAGTAATATTCCAATGTATGTATATGCCACATCTTCTTTATCTATTCATCTGTTGATGGACACTCAGGTTGCTTCCATACCTTACCAATTTTGGACAATACTGCAATGAACACTGGGGTGCATATATCTTTTTCAATTGTTGTTTTTGTTTCCTTTGGATATATACCCAGGAGTGGAGTTGCTGGATCATATAGTAGTTTTATTTTTAATTTTTTAAGGAACTTCTATATTGTTCTCCATAATGGCTGTACCAATTTACATTGCCACCAACAGTGCACCAGGGTTGCCTTTTCTCCACATCCTCACCAACATTTGTTATTTGTTGTCTTTTTGATGACAGCCATTCTGACAGGTCTGAGGGGATATCTCTTTGTATGAATTTTAATTAAATTTTTTATTGGAGTATAGTTGATTTACAACATTGTGTTAGTTTCTGCTGTACAGCAATGTGAGTCAGTTATACATACACATATATCCACTTTTTAAGATTCTTTTCCCATACTGTTCATTACAGAGTATTGAATAGAGTTCTCTGTGCTATTCAGTAGGTTCTTATTGGTTATCTATTCTATATATAGTAGCGTGTATATGTCAATCCCAATCTTCCAATTTATCCCTCTCCCACTATTCCCCCCTGGTAACCACAAGTTTGTTTTCTACATCTGTGACTCAACTTCTGTTTTGTAAATAGGTTCATTTGCACCATTTCTTTAGATTCCACATATAAGTGATATCATATGATATTTGTCTTTCTCTGTCTGACTTACTTCAATCAGTATGACAATCCCTAGGTCCAATCTAGAGTATTTTTAATTTCATTTATTGTGTTGTTCATCATTGCTTGTTTCATCTTTAGTTCTTCTAGATCCTTGTTAAATGTTTCTTGCATTTTGTCTATTCTATTTCCAAGATTTTGGATCATCTGTACTATAATTATTCTGAATTCTTTTTCAGGTAGACTGCCTCTTTCCTCTTCATTTGTTAGGTCTGGTGGGTTTTTATCTTGCTCCTTCATCTGCTGTGTGTTTTTCTGTCTTCTCATTTTGCTTATCTTACTGTGTTTGGGGTCTCCTTTTTGCAGGTTGCAGGTTTGTAATTCCTGTTGTTTTTGGTGTCTGTCTCCAGTGGCTAAGGTTGGTTCAGTGGGTTGTGTAGGCTTCCTAGTGGTGGGGACTAGTGCCTGTGTTCTGATGGATGAGGCTGGATCTTGTCTTTCTGGTGGGCAGGTCCACGTCTGGTGGTGTGTTTTGGGGTGTCTGTGGACTTATTATGATTTTAGGCAGCTTCTCTGCTAATGGGTGGGGTTGTGTTCCTGTCTTGCTACTTGTTTGGCATAGGGTGTCCAGCACTGGAGCTTGCTGGTCGTTGAGTGAAGCTGGGTGCTCATGTTGAGATGGAGATATCTGGGAGATTTTCGCCGTTTGATATTATGTGGAGCTGGGAGGTCTCTTGTGGACCAGTGTCCTGAAGTTGGCTCTCCCACCTCAGAGGCACAGCACTGACTCCTGGCTGCAGCACCAAGAGCCTTTCATCCACACAGCTCAGAATAAAAGGGAGAAAAAGTAGAAAGAAAGAAAGAGAGGGAGGGAGGGAGGGAGGAAGGAAGGAAAGAGAGAAAGAGGATACAATAAAATAAAGATAAAATAAAATAAAGTTATTAAAATAAAAAATAATTATTAAGAAAAAAATTTTTTTAAAAAGAAAAAAAAAAAACGGACAAATAGAACCCTAGGACAAATGGTGAAAGCAAAGCTCTGCAGACAAAATCTCACACAGAAGCATACACATACACACTCACAAAAAGAGGAAAAGGGGAAAAAATAATAAATCTTGCTCTCAAAGTCCACCTCCTCAATTTGGGATGATTCGTTGTCTATTCATGTATTACACAGATGCAGGTACATCAAGTTGATTGCGGAGCTTTAATCCGCTGCTTCTGAGGCTGCTGGGAGAGATTTCCCTTTCTCTACTTTGTTCGCACAACTCCCGGGGCTCAGGTTTGGATTGGGCCCCGCCTCTGCGTGTAGGTCGCCGGAGGGCGTCTGTTCTTCGGTCAGACAGGACGGGGTTAAAGGAGCAGCTGACTCGGGGGCTCTGGCTCACTCAGGCTGGGGAAAGGGAGGGGTACAAATGTGGGGCGAGCCTGAGGCGGCAGAGGCCGGCATGACGTTGCACCAGCCTGAGGTGCGCCGTGCGTTCTCCCGGGGAAGATGTCCCTGGATCCCGGGACCCTGGCAGTGGCGAGCTGCACAGGCTCCCCGGAAGCGGGCTGTGGATAGTAACCTCTGCTCGCACACAGGCTTCTTGGTGGCGGCAGCAGCCTTAGCGCCTCATGCCCGTCTCTGGGGTCCGCGCTGATGGCCGCGGCTCGTGTCCGTCTCTGGAGCTCTTTTAAGCAGTGCTTTTAATCCCCTCTCCTCGCGCCCCAGGAAACAAAGAACGAAGAAAAAGTCTCTTGCCTCTTCGGCAGCTCCAGACTTTTTCCCGGACTCCCTCCCGGCTAGCCGTGGTGCACTAACCCCCTGCAGGCTGTGTTCACGCCGCCAACCCCAGTCCTCTCCCGGCGCTCTGACCGAAGCCCGAGCCTCCGCTCCCAGCCCCGTCCGCCCCGGCTGGTGAGCAGACAAGCTTCTCGGGCTGATCAGTGTCGGTCGGCACCGATCCTCTGTGCGGGAATCTCTCCGCTTTGCTCTCCGCACCCCTGTGGCTGTGCTCTCCTCCGCGGCTCTGAAGCTTTCCCCCTCCGCTACCCGCAGTCTCTGCCCGCTAAGGGGCTCCTAGTGTGTGGAAACCTTTCCTCCTTCACAGCTCCCTCCCACTGGTGCAGGTCCCGTCCCTATCCTTTTGTCTCTGTTTATTCTTTTTTCTTTTGCCCTACCCAGGTACGTGGGGAGTTTCTTGCCTTTTGGCAGGTCTGAGGTCTTCTGCCAGAGTTCAGTTGGTGTTCTGTAGGAGTTGTTCCACATGTAGATGTATTTCTGATGTATCTGTGGGGAGGAAGACGATCTCTGCGTTTTACTCTTCCACCATCTTCACCAGTCTCCTACATCTGCTTTATCCATTCCTCCTTTGATGGACATTTAGGTTGCTTCCATGTCCTGGATATTGTAAATAGTGCTGTATTGAACATTGGGGTGCATGTATCCTTTTTTTTTTTTTTTTTTGTGGTATGCGGTCCTCTCACTGTTGTGGCCTCTCCCATTGTGGAGCACAGGCTCCGGACGCACAGGCTCAGCGGCCATGGCTCATGGGCCTAGCCACTCTGCGGCATGTGGGATCTTCCCGGACCGAGGCACAAACATGTGTCCCCTGCATCGGCAGGCGGACTCTCAACCACTGCGCCACCAGGGAAGCCCGCATGTATCCTTTTTTTTTTTTTTTTTTTTGCATGTATCCTTTTGAATTATGGTTTTTCTCTGAATATATGCCCAGGAGTGGGACTGCTGGATCATATGGTAGCTCTATTTTTAGTTTTTTAAGGCACCTCCGTACTGTTCTCCATAGTGGCTGCACCAATTTACATTCTCACGAACAGTGTAGGAGGTCATTGTGGTTTTGAATTACATTCCCTGACAATTAGTTGATGTTGTATTTTCATGTGCCTGCTGGCCATCTGTATGTCGTCTTTGGGAAAATGCCTATTCAGGTCCTCTGCCCTTTTTTTTTATTGGGTTGTTTAGCTTTTTTTGGTATAGAGTTGTATGAGCTGTTTATATATTTTGGATATTAACTGCTTATCAGACATTATTTGCAAATATCTTTTCCCATTCAGTAGGTTGCCTTTTCATTTTATTGATGGTTTCCTTCACTGTGCAAAAGCTTTTAAGTTTGATTAGGTCCGATTTGTTTATTTTTGCTTTTGTTTCCCTTGCCTAAGGAGACAAATCCAAAAAAATATTGCTAAGGCCTATGTCAAATATTATACTGCCTATGTTTTCTTCTAGGAATTTTATACTTTCTGATCTTAAATTTAGGTCTTTAATCCATTTTGAGGGTTTTTTTTTTTTATGGTGTGAAGAAATCTTTTAATCTCATTCTTTTGCACGCAATTGTCCAGTTTTCCCAGCACTACTTATTGAAGAGACTATTTCCCCATTGTATATTCTTAACTCCTTTGTCATAGATTAATTGACCATATTGCATGGGTTTATTTCTGGGCTCTCTATGATGTTCCATTGATCCATGTACCTGTTTTTGTGCCAATACCATTCTGCTTTGATTACTATAGCTTTGTAGTATCATATGAAGTCAGAGAGCATGACACCTCCAGCTTTGTTCTTTTTTCTCAAGATTGCTTTGGCTATTCGGGATCTTCTGTGGTTCCGTACAAATTTTAGGATTATTTATTTGTTCTTGTTCTTTGAAAAATGTTATGGGTATTTTGATAGGCATTGCATTAAATCTGTAGACTGCTTTGGGTAGTACCGATATTTTAACAATAGTACTTCTAATTCATGAATATAGGATGCCTTTCCATTTATTTATATCATCTCCAGTTTCTTTTATCAATGTCTTATAGTTTTCAAAGTATATGTCTTTCTCCTCCTTGGTTAAATTTATTCTTACACATTTTATTCTTCTTGATGCGATTGTAAATGGGATTGTTTTCTTCTCTTTTTCATAGTTAATTATTAGTGAATAGAAAAGCAACAGATTTCTGTATATTAATCTTATATCCTGCAACTTTATTGAATTCATTTATTCTAAAAGTTTTTTAGTGAAGAGTTTAAGGTTTTCTATATATAGTATCATGGCATTTGCAAATATGATAGTTTTACTTCTTCCCGTCCAATTTGGATGCCTTTTTCTTTCTTGACTGACTGCTATGGCTAGGATTTCCAATACTGTGTTAAATAGAAATGGTGACAGCAGGCATCCTTGTCTTCTTCGTGATCTAGAAAGAAAAGCTTTCTAGTTTTCCCCATTGAGTATGATGTTAGGTGGGTTTGTTATAAATGGCCTTTATTATCTTGAGAAATTTCCCTTTATACCAACTTTGATAAGAGTTTTTATTGTGAATGGATACTGAATTTTGTCAAATGCTTTTTCTGCATCTATTGAGAGATCATGTGACTTTTATCCTTCATTTTGTTCATTCTTATAGCCTTGGTTGTACAGGAGACTTTCTGCCAATTTCCAGTTAATTTTCAGTGGTAATTGTTCCACATGTAGATGTATTTTTGATGTGTTCATGGGGATAGATGAGTTCCATGTCCTCCTACTCTGCCATCTTGATCAATCCCCTTATCCTTCATTTTGTTAATGTGGTGTATCACATAGATTTATTTGCAGATGTTGGACCATCCTTGCCTCCCTGGGATAAAAACCCGCTTGATCATGGTTTATGATCCTTTTTAATGCATTTTTGAATGGGTTTGCTAATATTTTGTTAAGGATTTTTGCATCTATATTCATCAGAGAAATTGGCCTGCAATTTCCATTTTTTGTAGTGTCTTTGTCTGGTTTTGGTATCAGGGTAATGCTGGCCTCATAGAACAAGTTTGGGAGTGTTTTCTCCTCTTCAATTTTTTGGAATAGTTTGAGGATAAGTATTCCATTTTCTTTAAATGTTTGGTAGAATTCCCCTGTGAAGCCATCTGGTTTTGGACTTCTGTATGTTGGGAGTTTTTTGATTACCAATTCAATTTCAATACTAGTAACCAGTGTGTTCAGATTATCTGTTTCTTCCTGATTCAGTCTTAGAAGATTATATGTTTCTAGGAATTTATCCGTTTCTTCTAGGTGCCCAGTTTGTTGGTATGTAATTGTTCACAGTATTCTCTTATGATTGTTTGTATTTCTGTGATACCGGTTGTAAATTGTCCTCTTTCATTTCTAATTTTGTTTATTTGGGTCCTCTCTCTTTTCTTCCTAATAAGCCTGACTAAAGGATTATCAATTTTCTTTATCTTTTAAAAATACAGCTCTTGGTTTCATTGGTCTTTTCTGTTGTGGGTTTATTTGGGGGGGGCTCTCTATTTTGTTTATATCTACTCTGATCTTTATTATTTCTGTTCTTCTGCTGACTTTGGGTTTTGTTTTTTCTTATTTTTCTAATTCCTTTAGATGGTGGGTTAGGTTGTTTATTTGAGATTTTTCTTATATATTGAGGTAGGCCTGTATCACTATAAACTTTCCTCTTAGAACTGTTTTTGCTGCATCCCATAGATTTTGGAAAGTTGTGTTTTTATTTTCATTTGTCTCAGGGTATTTTCTTTTTCTTTTCTTTTTTTTTGATGTGGACCAGTTCTAAAGTCTTTATTGTTTCTTACAATATCGCTTATGCTTTATGTTTTGGTTTTTATGGCTGAAAGTCATGTGGGATCTTAGCTCCCTGGCCAGGGATAGAACTAGCACCCCCTGCATTGGAAGGCAAAGTCTTAACCACTGGACTACCAGGGAAGGCCCTGTCTCAGGGTATTTTCCGGTCTCCTCTTTGATTTCTTGGTTGACTCATTGGGTTTTTAGTAGCATGTTGTTTAGTCTCTATGTATTTGTGTTTTACTTCCTGTAATAGATTTCTAGTTTTATACCATTGTGATCTGAAAAGATACTTTGTATATTTTTTATCCTCTTAAATGTGTTGAGACTTGTTTGGTGGACTATCATATGATCTATTCTAGAGAACATTCCATGTGCATGTGAAAAGAATGTGTATTCTGTTTTTGGATGGAATGTCCTGTAGGTAGCTATTAAGTCCAGCTGGTCTAATGTGTCATTTAATGTCACTGTTTCCTTCCTGGTTTTCTGTTTGACAATCTGTCCATTGATGTAAGTGGGGTGTTAAAGTCCCCTAATATTATTGTATTATTGTCAATTCCTCCCTTTATTTCTGTTATGCAATGCAGTATTATTAACTATAGTTGCCCTGATGCACCTTACATCCCCATGACTTATTTTATAACTGGAAGTTTGTGTCTTTTGGCTGCCTTCACCCATTTTACCTACCCCCTACTCCCTGCCTTTGGCAAGTACCAATCTGTTCTCTGTCTCTATTAGCTTGGCTTTTCTTTTTTAAGATTTCACATACAGGGCTTCCCTGGTGGCGCAGTGGTTGAGAGTCCACCTGCCAATGCAGGGGACATGGGTTTGTGCCCCAGTCCGGGAAGATCCCAAATGCTGTGGAGCGGCTAGGCCTGTGAGCCATGGCCGCTGAGCCTGCACGTCTGGAGCCTGTGCTCCACAATGGGAGAGGCCACAACAGTGAGAACCCTGCGTACCGCAAAAAAAAAAAAAAAAAAAAAAAAAAAGATTTCACATACAAGTAAGATCATACAGTCTTTCTCTTTCTTGTCTGACTTATTTCACTTAGCATAATGCCCTCAAGAGCCATCCATGTAAATTTTCAATTGTAGCTATATTTTTCAGTCCTAATGTTTCCATTCTATTCTATTTTGTATCTATTTCCCTGCTGTTATTTTCCATTCATTGCAAGAGTGTTCACACTTACTTCTTAGAGCACAATTATATGAGCTTCTTTAAAATCTTTTATAATTCCAGCACTGTATCATGTTGGTGCTGGGATCTGTTGTCTTTCCTTTATAAGTTATGGAGATTTTCATAGTTCTCTGTATATCAAATAATTTTGGGTTATATCTTGGAAATTTTGAATATTATGTTATGAGCCTTATTTAGTTTCTATGGAGAATAATAGTTATGTTTTTCAGGCAGCTGACAGTTTAGGGTACAAGTTCTTACTGGCCTTCAGGGGCTATGTTTCTTATGTCGGTTCATGTTTTCAAGGTGTTTTCAGTGCTACTTGGATAATGTAGATCACCCAGTGGCCAGTCTGAGACCTGTAAAATGGTCTACTCCATAATTTGGTTCTCAAAGACTTTAGTATTCTGTTTAGGGTCAGATCCACCCAAGCACAGTTTGGGGGTAAGTCCAGTGGTCATAAACAACGTTATGGTGTCATTTTCTTGATCTCTTTCCTTTCTGCATTCTTCCAGACACTTCTTGGCTTCCAGGAGTCCCCCTCTTCCTGGACATTTTGCTAGAAAGCTAGGCTTTCGTTTTCCCACTCTGGCATATACTTCCTGCAACTATGTCTGCCTCTGGAGCCAAGGGGCAGGAGGACAGAGACAGGAAAAAAGAAATAGGGATGTTCCCCCTCCCTCAGAGTTTTAGGTGCCTGCCTGGCCATCACTGCCATACTATAATGGGATTTCCTGGGAGTCTAGGGTGGAACTAAATGACAACATAGAGAATTTCACCAATTTGCTCATACACTTGGGGTCCCTTTCCCCTCTCTTCAGACCAGAGAAGGCTTTTTGGAGTACTTTTGGTCCATACCCAGTTTTAAGGTGCTATTGAGTTCAGGCCAGAGGATACTGTAGGGACCACATAGGATTGGTGTAACTTCAAATACTGGCTTCCTTCTCCAACCCACCTGCTACCATTTATTTCAGAGCCCTTAGGTAACTGATTTATACATCTGCCCAATGTTTTTAGTTGCATTCAAATGGAAGAGATGGAGTGGGGTATCATACTCCCATCTTAATCCTTGTTTGTATATTTACATTTCCATTAATCACTAAAAGAATTTCCCAAGCACTGTTTACTTAATTTGTGTGGAATACAAAAGAAAATGGAACATTTATTTGAATACATACCAAAAATTTTAAGTAAATTTCATAACTTTATAAAGTAGACAAAATCTGGAGGGGCCAAGTTTATTTCTGGATAATGGAATGATAAAGAAAGGGACAATATCCTTGCCCTCCCAAGACCTCATGCAACACTGGTCCTTACTGTCTGAAGGGTAAAGTCTGTCTTATGATTATGAGGTGTCAGGGACTTCATGGGTTGCATTTTAATTAAGCACCCCTGCAAGAATATAGCTAAAACAAAGCCTTCCTTTTGGAGAAATGTCAGGCTGTGTACCTGACCAGCTGGTGTAATTTGGGGGTTTGGAGACCTACTGTCAGTCCTCATTTCACATTGTTGAATGACAACCTGTTCTGCCATGGTTGCCACATATGACCATACAGGTTGCAGACTACTGACAACAAGAGAAACTTCTCTTTTTTCCATGGATTTTGAAATGAATGGCACCTCCCAGAGCTGTGTGCATTTTGGCTGCATGTTCTGCTCACGGCAAAGTCCTGTGCAATTAGAAAAATTATAATGTGGCAATGACAACATGTTATCTCTTTTCTTGATTTACTCTTTGCCTCTTTCCTCCTCTCCCAGTGCTGGAGGAAGATGACCATTACCTCTCCAGAGTCTTTGAATCTCCCTAGAAGAAGCCATCCGTTCTCCCAGAGTGCCCCGACAGGACTGAACCACATGGGCTGGCCAGAGCCCATACCTGACATTGGTGAGTTACATGCCTCTCTCTTTTCCTTCACACTCCCGTGTCCTGGCAAAAAGGACAAGACGTGAGAGCATGTTGTTGACAGCTGTGTTTACTTGTCTGGCAGAAGTAGCTTGACTGTGAGAAATAAACCATTGTCTTTAACTCCTTCAATTAGGAAGAGGTCCCTAACACTCTGATAAAGGGAATTCTTGGCTTCCGGAAGATTCCATTACTGAATCCCTAAACCTGGCTCCCGTTCATTTATTTTGAGCAGAACTACTGACCATCCCGTGAAACTTGTAATAGGGTATAACTTACAGAGAGAGAGTTGTCTAATCTAGTGATGAAACCTGGGTGTTTTCCCTTCTGGGGGGACAAGCCTCTTCCTTGAGTTATATGGCAGCCTGTCTGAGTCCCTTTCCCAAAACTATGGCAAGCAGCATCACATCACATATTTCTCCATAAAAGGGCTGATTTTTGTGCCAGAAGGAAACTGTGACCCAGTGAGGGCCAGGATGGGGTATCCTCATGCACAGCCACCACCCTTCCTGGACTTAACCCAGGAAGGGCTGGACACAGTGAAAACGCTCAAGGCTCCTGGTGCAAGGACAGATGTTGGGTCTCAGGTCTTGAGCAGGTGCAGATTATGTTAGATGGCAACCTTATGGTTTAAAGGCATCCAGCTGGCTGAAGGAAGAGGCCAAATCTGGTGTTTAAAAAGGATAAAAAGAGTTAAAGCCTTAGACAGGGTTGAAAAAACAAAATAGCTACACCTGCCAAACATGTACTTTTCCAGACTTGGGGAGTAGGGACAGGGCTGGCATTCAAGGATGTCTGTAGTTTGATCCTATTGGAGCTAAAGACCTGTAGAAAGCAGGTGAGATTAGCAAAAGATGATATGGGAGAATAGTGGCTGGGCCCTGATCATTAGAGTGTGGCATATGCTGTGCTGAGGAGTCAGCCCTGATACAGACATGAGTCCTGACCTCTGAATCTGACTCAGTGCATACTGGGTGCTGGTCCTGGGGGAGTTGGCTACTCAGATTAGCCAGTAGCCATGATTGTTTTCCATTAGCAAATGTCTGTGCTTATGCTGCATCATGCAGTGGATTTTAATCTTCCCCACATATAGTTGTAATCTTAAATTCACAAAAAGCAAAGTCATGAAATGGTGTTTGACATCTGCTGAAAGAATCCTTTCATGGGAAAAGATAGTTCTAACATAAACTCTTCATTAAGTCATGGAATAGTTTAGAGGCTCATGGAAGAGACAGTAATGGGTGAGAGTAGCATTTTTCCTGGAATAATCTTCAAGGCTGATTTTGGCTCTTGAATTAGAAACTTCTTACAAATTCAAGCTTAATAATCATATGTTCCTATTAGTTCAGAGCCTCATTTGAGTTAATTAGTAGATATATTTATTGTAGAATAAGAGATTTTTGAAACCTCAATGTCACATGTCCTCAGCATGCCTGCATGCTGAGGACACTGCTCTGGAAGTCAAAGGTCAGGGCTCTGGCTTCAGCTGCCCTTCATATGGGGGTGAGAAATTGGGCACTTCTCTCCATTTCTCTATCTCATACTTCTTTTTATTTTTTTAAAAAAAAGAGTATAATTCCTGTATTCATCAGATCAATATGAGGGGCTAGCTTGGGTCTCTGTATTTAGCTTAGGAAAGCTTTCTTTTCGTCAATTATTGCTTCCACTCCAACTGCTCTATTCCAAACTTCTGGGGTTTCTTTCTACCGATTGTATTCCCAGGTTCTATCCCCAGAATCTCTCATTATTTTCATTATTTTATCCTTTTCCTCTCTGTTCTGGGAGAATATCTCAGTTTTATCTTCTGCTTTGCTTTTCTGGTTTCACCTCATCTGCTGTTCATTGCCTTCATTAATATTTGTGATTCAGTGATCATGTTTTTAATTTCCATACATTATTTCCCATGTCCTCTAGACGTTCATTAAAAACAGAAAGTTGGGAGTTTTGTAAAATTTTCTCCTGTTCATGTTTTATAAATTCATTTCCAAATTCATATGCTTTTCTTTTAACTGGTAATTTTTTTATAGGTGAAATTTCTCTATTTGCTTATCTTTACAGACAACAATTCTTCGCCAGCAATGGCTTGTCGTCAGGTAGCACTTGAGACAACACCCTTTCAGAGATTCTTACAGGTTCCTCTTAAAATCCTTCAAGCATAGCTGAAGCAGGAAAAGTTAAGCTTTCCTATAACGTGTATCATGGGTTCAGTAACCTTGGTGCGGGAGCTTTCAGCAGTCCCAGCGACAGGTTTGCCTCTTTCCAGCACTTCTTCTCTACGTTTGGTGGAGTAGTCAAGAATTAGCCTGATGTGGGAGCATGCCACCCTCTGCCCCACAAGTCGGTGCCCAGGATAAATTCTACCACACCCACTCTTCTCTGAGTGGAGCCAGCAGGGCCAGATATGACTCTGTGAGCCCCTAGCATGATGGCTGCACACAGCATCACGTAAAGTCCTCTGCAACTCCAGAACATTTGTTGAAAAGACTATTTTTCCCTTTGAATGGTCTTGACCCCCCTGTTGAAAGTAAGCTGATCACAGATGTATGGATTTATTCCTGGACTGTCAACTGTATTCCACTGATATATGTCTATTCTTGTACTAGTACCACACTGTCTTGTTTACCATTACTTTGTAGTAAGGTTTGAAATCAGAAAGTGGAGTCTTCCTACTTTCCCCTTCTTTTTCAGGAGTGTCTTAGCTGTTCTGAGTCCCTTGCAATTCCATATGACTTTTAGAATCAGGTTGTCAATTTCTACAAAGATATCAGTTGAGATTCTGATAAGGATTTTATTGAATCTGTACATGAGTTTGGAGAGCACTGTCATCTTAACAATGTTGAGTTTTCTGATCTATGAACATAGGACTTTTTCCCCATTTATTTAGGTCTTCTTTTGTTTCTTTCAACAACATTTTGTCATTTTCAGAACACAAGCTTTCACTTCCTTTGAAAAATTCATTTCTAAGTACTTTATATAATTTTTGATGCATTGTGAATGAAATTGTCTCCTGAATTCCATTTTCAGACTGGTCATTAAAAGTGAATAGAAATACAATCAACTTTTGTATATTGATCTCGTATCCTGCAACCTTGTTGAACTCATTTATTATTTCTAGTTTTTTAATGGATTCCTTAGGATTTTCTACACACCAGATCATGTTATCTATAAGCAGAGACAGTTTTACTTCTTCCTTTCTCATCTGGATGTCTTTTTTTTCTTGCCTAAGTGCTCTGATTAGAGCCTCCAGTACTGTACATTTGAATAAAAATGGCAAGAATGGACGTCCTTGTTTTTCTGATTTTAGGGGGAAAGCATCCCATCTTCACCATTAAGTATGATGTTAGCTGCGGGGTTTTCACAGATGCCCTTTATTGGGTAAATAAAGTTCCTATATTCCTAGTTTGTCAAGTTTTTTTTTTGTCACAAGAGAGTGTTGGATTTTTGTCAAATGCTTGTCCTGTCTATTGAGATAATCATGCAACTTTTGTTCTTTATTCTGTTGATGTGGTGTATTACATTAATTGATCTTCAGATGTTAAACAATCCTTGCATTTCTGAGATAAATCTCACTTGGTCAAGACGTGTAATTCTCATTATTTTTTAATTTGGTTTGCTAGTATGTTGTTGAAGATTTTTGCATCCATATCCATAAGAGATATTGGTCTCTAATTTTCTTTTCTTTTAATGTCTTTGTCTGGTTTTGGCCTCATAAAATAATTTGGGAAATCTTCCCTCATCTTCTATTTTCTTCAATAGTTTGTGAAGAATTGGTATTAATTATTTTTCAATGTTTGGTAGAATTCAGGGGTGAAGCCAATTGGGTGTGGGCTTTTCTTTGTAGGTAGTCTTGTTATTACTGATTCAATCTCTACTTGTTATAGAGCTATTCAGATTGTCTATTTCTCTTGAGTAAGTTTTGATAGTTTGCATCTTTCTAGGAATTTGTCCATTTTATCTAAGTCATCTAACCGTTGGTGTACAGTTGTTCAATATTCTCTTATAATCCTTTTTATTTCTGCAAAGTGAGAAGTAATAACCCTTCTTTCATTTCTGATTCTGGTAATGAGTCCTCTTCTTTCACTTGGTCAAACCAGCTAAAGGTCTGTCAATTCTGTTGCTTTTCCCTAAGAACCAGCATTTGGTTTCTTTTATTTTCTGTTTTTTCTCTAGTGTCTATTTCTGTTCCTCAATATTTCTGTTCTCCATTGTGCCTCTACTAACTCCTACTCTAATCTGTATTGTTTCCTTCCTTGTGCTTGTTTTAGGTTTAGTTTTGCTCTTTTTTTCCCTGTGTCATTAGGTGCAGATCCAGTTGTTGATTTGAGATTTTTCTTCTTTATTAATACAGGTATTTGCAGCTATAAATTTCCCTCTGAGCACTGCTTTACCTGTCTTCATAACTTTTGGCATATTTTGTCTTCATTTTCATTTATATCAAGGTATTTTCTGATTTTTCTTTTGATTTCTTCTTGGACCCATGAGTTATTTAGGAGTTTATTATTTAATTTCCACATATTTGTGAGTTTCTCAAATTTCCCTTATTATTGATTTCTAATTTCATTTCATTGTGGTCAAAGAACACATTTTGTATTATTTCCATACTTTTAAATTTGTGGAAGTTTGTTTTATGGACTAACACATGGTCTAGCCTGGAGAGTGTTCCATATACACTTGAGAAGAAAGTATACTCTGTTATTGTTGGAAAGTATACTCTGTTCTGTATATGACTATTATGCCTAAATGGTTTATGGTGTAGATCAAATATTCTATTTCCTTGATCTTCTGTACAGTTGCTCTATCCATTATTGAAAGTTGGGCATAAACCTCCAACTGTTATTGTTGAATTACCTATTTCTCCCTTCATTTCTGTCAGTTTTTGCTTTATGTACTTTAGTGCTCTGTTATTAGGTAGGTGGATATATATTTGTACTTATCTTCCTGATGGATTAACCCTTTTATTGTTATAAAATGCCCTTCTTTGTCTCTAGTGTCTTTTGTTTTTGGTTGTTTTTAATTTTTTAAATTGGAGTATAACTGCTTTACAGTGCTGTGTTCATTTCTGCTATATGATGAACTGAATCAGCTATATGTATACATATATCCCCTCCCTATTAAACCTCTCTCCCACCACCCCCCCATCCCATCTATGTCATCACAGAGCACCAAGCTGAGCTTCCTGTGATTTACAGCAGGTTCCCACTAGCTATCTATTTTACGCATGGTAGTGTATTTATGTAAAATCTAATCTTCTAGTTCATCCCACCCTCCCCTTCCCCCACTGCGTCCACATGTCCGATCTCTACATCTGCGTCTCTATTCCTGCACTGGAACTAGGTTCATCTGTACCATTTTTCTGGATTCCACATGTATGCATTAATATACGATATTTGTTTTTCTCTTCCTGACTTACTTCACTCTGTATGACAGACTGTAGGTCCATCCACATCTCTACAAATGACCCAATTTCATTCCTTTTTAGGGCTGAGTAATATTCCATTGTATATAGGTACCATATCTTCTTTATCAACAGTCATTGAACATTTAGGTTGTTTCCATTTCCTGGCTATTGCAAATAGTGCTTAAATGAACATTGTGGTACATGTGTCCTTTTGAATTACAGTTTTCTCAGGATATATGCCCAGTAGTGGGATTGCTGGGTCATATGGTAGTTCTTTTTAATTTTTTATGGAACCTCCATACTGTTCTCCATAGTGGCTGCACCAATTCACATTCCCGCCAATGGTGCAAGAAGGTTCCCTTTTCTCCACACCCTGTCCAGCATTTATTGTTTATTTTTTGGTGATGGCCATTCTGACCAATGTGAGGTGATACCTCATTGTAGTTTAGATTTGCATTTCTCTAATAATTAGTGATGTTGAGCATCTTTTCATGTATTTGTTGGCCATCTGTAAGCCTTCTTTGGAGAAATGTCTATTTAGGTCTTCCACCCATTTTTTGATTTGTTTGTTTGTTTTTTTTGGTGTTGAGCTGCATGAGCTGTTTGTATATTTTGGAGATTAATCCTTTGTCAGTTGCTTCATTTGCAAATATTTTCTCCCATTCTGAAGGTTGTCTTGTTTATGGTTTCCTTGGTTGTGCAAGAGCTTTTAAGTTTCATTAGGTCCCTTTTTTTTTTTTCCCATTACTCTAGGAGGTGGGTCAAAGAAGATGCTGCTGTAATTTATGTCAAAGAGTGTTCTGCCTATGTTTTCCTCTAAGAGTTTTATGGTGTCTAGCTTTACATTTAGGCCATTAATCCATTTTGAGTTTATTCTTGTGTATGGTGTTAGGGAGTGTTCTAATTTCATACTTTAACATGTAGCTGTCCAGTTTTCCCAGCATCATTTATTGAAGAGGCTCTGTCTTCTCCGTTTTATATTCTTGCCTCCTTTGTCTTAGATTAGGTGTCTGTAGGTGTGTGGGTTTACCTCTGGGCTTTCTATCCTGTTCCATCAATCCATATTTCTGTTTTTGTGCTGTCTTGATCACTGTACCTTTGTAGTATCGTCTGAAGTCAGGGAGCCTGATTCCTCCAGCTCTGTTTTTCTTTCTCAAGATTGCTTTGGCTATTCAGGGTCCTTTGTGTTTCCATACAAATTGTAAGATTTTTTTCTCCTAATTCTGCGAAGAATGCCACTGGTAATTTGATAGGGATTGCATTGAATCTGTAGATTGCTTTGGGTAGTATAGTCATTTTCACAATATTGATTCTTCCAATCCAAGAACATGGTATATTTCTTCATCTGTCTGTGTCACCTTTGATTTCTTTCATCAGTGTTTTATAGTTTTCTGAGTACAGGTCTTTTGCCTCCTTAGGTAGATTTATACCTAGGTATTTTATTCTTTTTGTTGCAATGGTAAATGGGATTGTTTCCTTAATTTCTCTTCCTGATCTTTCGTTGTTAGTGTATAGGAATGCAGGAGATTCCTGTGCATTAATTTTGTATCCTGTAACTTTACCAAATTGATTGATTAACTCTAGTAGTTTCCTGGTGGCATCTTTAGGATTTTCTATGTATAGTATCATGTCATCTGCAAACAGTGATGATTTTATTTCTTCTTTTCCAATTTCTATTCCTTTTACTTCTTTTTCTTCTCTGATTGCCATGGCTAGGACTTCCAAAACTATGTTGAATAATAGTGGTGAGAGTGGACATCCTTGTCTTGTTCCTGATCTTAGAGGAAATGCTCTCAGTTTTTCACCATTGAGAATGATGTTTGCTGTGGGTTTGTCGTATATGGCCTTTATTATGTTGAGGTGGATTCCCTCTATGCCCACTTTCTGAAGAGTTTTTATCATAAATCGGTGTTGAATTTTGTCAAAAGCTTTTTCTGCATCTATTGAGATGACCATATGCTTTTTATTCTTTAATTTGTTAATATGGTGTATCACATTGATTGATTTGCATATATTGAAGAATCCTTGCATTCCTGGGATAAATCCCACTTGATCATTGTGTATGATCCTTTTAATGTGCTGTTGGATTCTGTTTGCTAGTGTTTTGTTGAGGATTTTTGTATCTATGTGATATTGGCCTGTAATTTTTTTTTTTGTGTGTGACATCCTTGTCTGGTTTTGGTATTAGGGTGATGGTGGCCTCATAGAATGAGTTTGGGAGTGTTCCTCCCTCTGCTATATTTTGGAAGAGTTTGAGAAGGATGGGTGTTAGCTCTTCTCTAAGTGTTCCATAGAATTCGCCTGTGAAGCCATCTGGTCCTGGACTTTTGTTTGTTGGAAAATTTTTAATTACAGTTTCAATTTCATTACTTGTGGTTGGTCTGTTTATATTTTCTAATGCTTCCTGGTTCAGTCAGGAAAGTTGTACCTTTCCAAGAATTTGTCTATTTCTTCCATGTTGTCCATTTTATTGGCATATAGTTGCTTGCAGTAGTCCTTATGATCCTTTGCATTTCTGCAGTGTCAGTTGTAATTTCTTCCTTTTCATTTCTAATTTTGATTTGTGTCCTCTTCCTTTTTTCTTTTTTTTAAAAATAAATTTATTTATTTATTTACTTTTTGCTGCGTTGAGTCTTTGTTGCTGCGCACAGGCTTTCTCTAGTTGCAGCAAGCAGGGGCCACTCTTCGCTGCAGTGCACGGGCTTCCCATTGCAGTGGCTTCTCTTGTTGCAGAGCATGGGCTCCTGATATGCAAAGCCCTGGCATGTTGGGCTTAGTAGTTGTGGCGTGTTGGGCTCAGTAGTTGTGGCGTGTTGGGCTCAGTAGTTGTGGCATGTGGGCTCAGTAGTTGTGTCACAGAGGTTTAGTTGCTCCCCAGCATGTGGGATCTTCCCAGGCCAGGGCTCGAAACCGTGTGCCCTGCATTGACAGGCGGATTCTTAACCACTGTGCCACCAGGGAAGCCCCTCCCTTTTTTCTTGATCACACTGGCTAAAGGTTTATCAATTTTGTTTATATTCTCAAAGAGCAAACTTTTAGTTTTATTCATCTTTGCTATTGTTTTCTTCATTTCTATTTGACTTATTTCTGCTCTAATCTTTATGATTTCTTTCCTTCTACTGACTTTAGGTTTTTTTTGTTCTTTCTCTATTTGCTTAGGTGTAAGGTTAGATTGTTTGAGATTTTTCTTGTTTCTTGAGGTGAGATTGAATTGCCATAAACTTCCCTCTTAAAACTGCTTTTTGCTGCATCCAGTAGGTTTTGGGTCACCACGTTTTTGTTGGCATTTGTTTCTATGTATTTTTTAAATTTCCTCTTTCCTCTTCAATTTCTTCAGTGATCTCTTGGTTATTTAGCAGTGCACTGTTTAGCCGCCCTGTGTTTGTTGTTTTTACAGGTTTTTTCCTGTAATTGATTTCTAATCTCATAGCATGTAGTCAGAAAAGATGCTTGATATAATTTCAATTTCCTTAAATTTTCCGAGACTTGATTTGTGACCCCAGGTGTTATCTATCCTGGCGAATGTTCCACGTGCACTTGAGAAGATAGTGTATTTGGCCACTTTTGGGTGGAATGTCCTATAAATATCAATTAAATCTATCTGGTCTATTTAAAGCTTGTGTTTCCATATTTATTTTGTCTGAATGATCTGTCCATTGGTGTAAGTGAGGTTTTAAAGTCCCCCACTATTATTGTGTTACTGTCAATTTCTCCTTTTATGGCTGTTAGCATTTGCCTTATCTATTGAGGTGCTCCTATGTTGGGTGCATAAATATTTATAATTGTTATATCTTCTTCTTGGATTGATCCCTTGATCGTTATGTAGTGTCATTCCTTATCTCTTGTAACAGTCTTTATTTTAAAGTCTATTTTATCTGATATGAGTATTGCTACTCCAGCTTTCTTTTAATTTCAATTTGCATGGAATATATTCTTTTATCCCCTCACTGTCAGTCTGTATGTATCCCTAGGTCTGAAGTGGGTCTCTTGTAGACAGCATATATACAGGTCTTATTTTTGTATCCATTCAGCCACCCTGTCTTTTGGTTGGAGCATTTAATTCATTTACATTTAAGGTAATTATCAATATGTATGTTCCTACTACCATTTTCTTAATTGTTTTGGGTTTGTTTTTGTGGGTCTTTTTCTTCTCTTGTGTTTCCCGCCTATTGAAGTTCCTTTAGCATTTGTTTTAAAGCTGGTTTGGTGGTGCTGAATTCTCTTGGCTTTTGCTTGTCTGTAAAGCTTTTGATTTCTCTGTCAAATCTGAATGAGATCCCTGAGTAATCTTGGTTATAGATTTTTCCCTTTCATCACTTTAAATATATCCTGCCACTCCCTTCTGGCCTGCAGAGTTTCTACTGAGAAATTAGCTGATAACCTTATGGGGATTCCCTTGTGTGTTATGTTTTGCTTTTCCCTTGCTGCTTTTAATATTTTTTCTTTGAATTTAATTTTTGTTAGTTTGATTAATATGTGTCTCAGTGTGTTTCTTCTAGGGTTTATCATGTATGGGACTCTCTGCACTTCCTGGATTTGGATGGCTATTTCCTTTCCCATGTTAGGGAAGTTTTTGACTATAATCTTTTAAAATATCTTCTCAGACCCCTTCTTTTTCTTGTCTTCTTCTTCTGGGACCCCTGTAATTCAAATATTGGTGCATTTAGTGTTGTCCCAGAGGTCTCTGAGAGTGTCTTCAATTCTTTTCATTCTTTTTTCTTTATTCTGCTCCTCAGCAGTTATTTCCACCATTCTATCTTCCATCTCACTTATTCGTTCTTCTGCCTCTGTTATTCTGCTATTGATTCCTTCTAGTGTATTTTTCATTTCAGTTATTGTGTTGTTCATCTCTGTTTGTTTGTTCTTTAGTTCTTCTAGGTCCTTGTTAAACATTTCTTGTATTTTTTCGATCCATGCCTCCATTCTCTTTCTGAGATTTCAGATCATCTTTACTATCATTACTCTGAATTCTTTTTCAGGTAGGTTGCCTATTTTCTCTTCATTTATTTGGTCTTGTAGGTTTTTACCTTGCTCCTTCATCTGTAACATATTATTTTGTCATCTCATTTTTTTTTTGATGGGTGGGACTGTGTTCCTTTCTTACTAGGTGTTTGGCCTGAGGCATCCAGCACTGGAGTTAGCAGGCAGGTGGGTAGAGCCAGGTCTTGGTGCTGGGATGAGGACCTCTGGGAGAGCTCACACTTATCAATATTCCCTGGGGTCTGAGGTTCTCTGTTAGTCCAGTGGTTTGGACTCGATGCTCACACCACAGGAGCTCAGGCTCAACCCCTGGCCCGTGAACCAAGATCCTGCAAGCCACATGGCATGACAAAAAAAAAAAAATTGGGGGCTTCCCTGGTGGTGCAGTGGTTGAGAGTCCGCCTGCCGATGCAGGGGACACGAGTTCGTGCCCCGGTCCGGGAAGATCCCACATGCCGCGGAGCCGCTGGGCCCGTGAGCCATGGTCGCTGAGCCTGTGCGTCCGGAGCCCGTGCTCCGCAACGGGAGAGGCCACAACAGTGAGAGGCCTGCATACCGCAAAAAAAAAAAAAAAAAAAAAAAAAAAAAAAAAAAAAAAATTGGAACAGAACAATGACAAGGAATAAAAAAATAAAATTAGAAAACTGACAGATATATTAGAAAAAATATAAATCAGAGAACAACTGGAAGGTAAAACAGAACCACAATAGCAAAAAAAAAGTCCAGAAAAGGCCTTGGCTGTAGAGGGCAGGCCTTAAGCAGGGGAGGGGTTTAGGCAGGGGCAGGGTCTAGGCTCAGTACCCATGTGGCCAGATAAGGCACTGGGGGATCTGGGGGCAGGGCTTAGGTGGCCTTGGAGCACAGAGGATCAGTCCTGGGACCCCAGCAGGCTCCCCAGGGCCCAAGTGGGCAGGAGAAACACTAGCTGTGTTCCCCTCCAATCCTCTCAACCCCCGAGGGTCTCTCCCCATCCCTGTTGATACCCTCGCGGTCAGTGGGCCTCTCCAGGTGTGGGAACCTCTCCTCTCCCCCAGCCAGCCCTCAGGGGCGCCAGTCCCATCCCACCTCCACTTCTCCTACCTCCTCGCTCACCCCCACATCCTACCCAGTTGCTTGGGGATTCCTCCCATCCTCTTGGGTGTCAAGGTCCCCCACCAGAGTCTAGTAGGTGCCCTAGCTGTGATGCAAACTCCATGTCCTCTTACTCCACCCCCTAGTGTGTTTTGTTTTAAAGTCTATTTTATCTGATATCAACAGAGCCACTCCACCTTTCTTGTGGTTGCTGTTTACATGATATATCTTTTTTCCATCTTTTTACTTTCAAGTTATTTGTGTCTGAATCTAAAATGTGTCTCCTATAGACAACATATAGGTGGATCGTGCTTTTTATCCATCTGGCACTTTGTTTTTTGATTGAATTGTTTAATTCATTTACATTTAGTGTTGTTATTGATATAGTTATATTTACATCTGCCATTTTACTTTTTATTTTCTATATTTTTGAGTACTTTTTAACGGTTGCTCTAGGGTTTAACATACACATCTTTTAAAATTTATTTTATTGAAGTATAGTTGATTTACAATGTTGTGTTAATTTCTACTGTACAGCAAAGTGGTTCAGTTATACATATGTATACACACAGTTATACATATGTATACACAGTTATACATATGTATACATCATATATATATTGAATATAGTTCCCTATATAGTAAGAACTTGTTGTTTATCATGTACATCTTAACTTATTAGAATCAACTTCAACTGTATATTAGCTTAATTCCAGCAACATATAGAAATATTATTCCTATATAGCTCTATTCCCTTTCTCCTCTTTGTGGTATTACTGTTATACATATATTAAATCTATTAATGTTACAAACCCAACAATGCATTGTTAAAATTACTACTCTGCCATCTGTCATTATTTTCCTAGCTATTACAGCTTTGCTCCCACCCACCTCCTTTGTGCTAGTATTAGCAGATATAGTCTGGATATATTACATTTCTATATGTTGTAGGCCAAACAATACATTAGATACATATTATTTTATACAATTGGTTTTTAAATCAGTTAAGAGAAAAAAGGAAAAAAATAGGAATTTATCTTTTATAATTACATAATTATCTTTGCTAGTGCTCTATGTTTGTTCATGTGTATTTGAATTACCATCTGGGGTCACTTGCTTTCAATCTGAAGAACTTAGGTATTTCTTGTAAGTTGGTTCTGCTAGCAACAAATTCTCTCAGAGTTTATCCAAGAAAGTCTATTCTGCCTTTGTTTTTGAAAGACAGCTTTGCTGGATATAGGACTCTTGGTTGAGAGGCTTTTTATTTCTTTCTTTCAGTACTTTTAATATTATCCCACCACCTCTGGCCTCCAGAGCTTCTGCAGGAAAGTCAGCTGTTAATCTTTCTGGGGTTCCCTTGTAAGTTATATATAATTTTTCTCTTGCTGCTTTCAAGATTTTCTCCTTGTCTTTTGGTTTCAGCCTATTTAAGATGATGTGCCTGTTTGTGGGTCTCTTTCCATTTATCCTACTTAGAATTTGTTGTGCTCCCTAGATATGTAAATTTTTATTTCTCAGTAAGTTTTGGAAGTTTTCAACTATTATTTCTTTGAATTTTTTTTCTTCTTTCTCTCTCTTCTCTTTCTGCTACTCCCATTATACATATGTTGGTGCAGTTAATGGTGCTCCTCCATTTGCTCCTGGCTGGGAAAGGAAGTCTCTGCCTGGTACCCCCTTCCAGGAAATCCTTCCACCTAATGATAATGGTGCTGGGGGACTGTTCCTTATTATTCTGAGGCTGTGTTCATTTTTTTTCATTCTTTTTTTCATTGTGTTCTTCAGTTTGCATAATCTCTATCAATCTCCTCAAGTATGCTGGGTTTTTTTCCTGCCAATTCAAATCTACTGTTGAGACCCTCTAGTGAATTTTTTATTTTAGTTACTGTACTCTTCAATTCTAGAACTTCCATTTTCAAAAAATAATTACTATCTATCTATTGATGTTCTCTAGTTGCTGCAACTTGTGTTAAAAAACAAAATTCAACAGAGTAAAACTGAAGATCTATCTGCCTTTATTCAATAATTCATGAATCGGACAGCATCCCACGTAGCAAGTAGAAATGTGCTCTGAGAAGCTGCACAAATTGTGAAGTTTTTATACGTAGCAAGAGGGTATGACAAAGAAGTAAAAGAACAGATTGTTTCAGGCAAGGTTACATTCCCTTAGGGAAAGGCAGGGATCTTAGGGAGTTTACCTCACTAATACTAACCAGGAAATTCCAGACTGATTGGTTTAAAATCCACTCCTGGGAGAGGCTGAGACTGCAGTTAGGTCAGGTATTACGTCTTACTGGGGCTTAATACAAGTGTCTCCATTTGGGGCTTTTTTTTTTTTTTTAACAATTCTCTTTTGATCTCTCCCTGAGATATGTAATCAAAATTTAAGGCAGTAGCACCACTCTCAATTATACCACTCTATGGTTCTCACAACTTTCGTTGATCCTTGATTTTTGCTTTTTGGGTTTTTCTTTCTGAACATCTGTGGTATTCACAGGTCACGACTTCAGGTTCACATTTTTTTAAGTAGGTCACTTCCTCCATTTCTTTTTCAGTGTTCCAATCTGAGGGAGGTCATTTGCTTGGTGGCTAGTGACTACAAACATGCATTTAAAGCTTCTGAGAGGGCACAACACACCAGAGAGGTTATTATGATTATTATAAGTAGGATAATTCTCAATGTTCATAAAGCATTTGGAGCTATGGTCCCCATGACCCAAACCAATCAAAATCAAATAAGTTAAAAAAAGACCCCATTGGACTTCCCTGGTGGCGCAGTGGTTGAGAGTCCACCTGCCGATGCAGGGGACACGGGTTCGTGCCCTGGTCCGGGAAGATCCCACATGCCGCAGAGCAGCTGGGCCCGTGAGCCATGGTCGCTGAGCCTGTGCGTCCGGAGCCTGTGCTCCGCAACGGGAGAGGCCACAACAGTGAGAGGCCCGCGTACCACAAAAAAAAAAAAAAAAAAGACCCCATTGAAGGGTCTTTTTAAGCCAAATGGCTTGTTCAGTGATTTATGTGACTGAGCTTCAGCTTCCCCAGAAGTGTCAATCCAGGTGCAGCAGGTGGTGTAGGCCACAGCACAGACATCTCCTTGCTCAGCTTAAAGATAATCCAACTTTGGTTAGGGAGTGTAAGGATCTTTGCTGGGCAGCCAGTATCTTAGCAACTGAATCTGCAGTGTCTCCAAGAATTAGGAATGGTTTCTAATCATACTCTCATTTGTGTTTACTTCCACGTAAGGGGTTAGTCAGGATTTTAGCACAAATGGGAAGAGAATCTTCTAGTCTGAAATAAAAAGTTGTTCTAAATTCCAGAGGTTACTCCCTTTAGCAGTGGTCTGGGAGGTATGGGTGATGGCATTATCTTTCCAGGCCAATGCCAGAGTAAAGGAAAGAAAGGGAAGAAGAGAAGTATTAAGTCTTGATTCAGCATCTTGGGTGGAAGCAGATTTCATTGATGCTGACATATTTTACAATAGAGATAACCTGAATTTGACTAGCAAGCCCAGGTAGAATAAAAGTTGTTTATCTGCATTATAGTCAGTGTTGATAACTCTAAAAACATGTCTGTTTTAATTAAGCCAACGAACTTAAACTAGCTTTAATACTGAATGTTTTCTCGGACCACATGAACCTGAAAAGCATTTGGGTTAGTTTATATTTCTGAGAGTTTTTAGAATAACCAACCCATAATTTATATAAGTTCTTGTTTGTTTTTAAAGCAACTGAATAGAGCTCTTTTACAAATTAATTTTAGTAATATCATCCAGAGGTAGGAAATAACACACATCAACCACACATGTATATAGAAACAGGAACATATTATACAAATGCAAACAGAGACCTCATAGCTTCGTTTTAAAATTTTAGTTACAAGACAGGTATGATGATGTGAAAATCACTATTTACAAAAAAACAGTTGGAATAAGTTAAGTTCTTCTGTTCAGATAGCTAAAGCTTTTTCTGCTAATATTTATGGAGAAGACCCATGATTTTTCATTTATCTAAATTCAAATGACCTTTCCCCCTTTCATTCTCTTGATTAGAATTACCTCTCTGAAGATTGTACTTTAAAGAAATGGCCTAGATAAGAGTTAATATTTACAGCTCAAAGGCACAGGAAAAGAATGCAGGTTCCTTCAAGGACTTTGGTTTCTTAAGGCCAATATTGAAAAGCTTTTTGAGATGAATAAGGGAGGTTTGAGGATTGGTTAACAAGGATTGGTGGTTTCTGGAAGCACACCTCTGATCCTGGAAAGACTAGACTTGTAAAACAAGGACAGCTGTTTTTACTTTCTCGTAGAACTGTATTGCTGCCTAAATGATATCAAAGGACTGTCAGACCCATCCACCTATGTTGGAATATTTTTCTTCCTCTCTTGGTACAATTAGCTTAGGGGAGAAGGCTTTAAGAAAAGTACTAACAGGCTGGGAACGTCGGCTTCCAATCTGGCCAAATTTCTGATCATAGAGTTATTAAATCCTTTCAAATATCTTGTCAGGTTTCAGCTGGAACAAAGAGTAAACATTTCTGGCCGTACTGAATTGGATTTAGGAGGTGTTCTTAAAGAGGGTGCAGAAGATATTATCCTCACAAGATCTTAGAGCCACTCCCAAAGATAGCCAAAAGGAAGACTTAGATAATGACCAACAGTTGTCCCTGGGAGAGAAAGAATCAATAACCAGTGTGTCTGGATTTGGACAGGAGGGGACATGAAATTTTACTTTCCTCTCTCAACTGGTCACTACAGACAGGGATTACCAGGATGAGCACTCAAATAAAAGAGGATAGAGGGGAGCAATAGAAATTACATCAGTCTTGGAAATTCCCTGGGGTCCAGTGGTTAGGACTCTGTTCTCTCACTGCTGAGGGCCTGGGTTCGCTCCCTGGTCAGGGAGCTAAGATCCCACAAGCTTTGCAATGCGGCCCAAAAACAAAAACAAAAAAAACAGACAGACAGAAAGAAATTATGTCAGTCTTACTATTTTCATCTTCTTTTGTTTTTAGGTACCTCTTGTGTCTTTAATTTTTAACTAGCATTTTTCAATAAATATTTTAATGAAGCTACTTCGTAATTTTGAAGGCTTTTGGAGGCTTCTGCAAACCAATTAAAATAAGTTATCCTGTTCTGTTTGTTTGATGTGGGAACACTTCCTTTTTTTTATAGGACATTAGGATTATATTTTATGATTTTTTAAACAGATATTAATGTGAGAGATATTGACAACTAGAATCCATGGCTAAAAGGGAAGTATATAGGGCTTCCCTGGTGGCGCAGTGGTTGAGAGCCCGCCTGCCGACGCAGGGGACACGGGTTCGTGCCCTGGTCCGGGAAGATCCCACATGCCGCGGAGCGGCTGGACCTGTGAGCCATGGCCGCTGAGCCTGCACGTCTGGAGCCTGTGCTCCGCAACAGGAGAGGCCACAACAGTGAGAGGCCCGCGTACCGCAAAAAAAAAAAAGGAAGTATATAAAGTGTTAGAATAATAGTCACATGGAAATCATATAGTATACTTTCTTAAATTGAAAAAAAGAAGTGAAAGACAAAGATGCAAGAGTTAAATTATATAATTGATATAAAATAATTTGTTGTATTTTCTATCCTACACTTGATTATTTTTGTATGACTTTTATAGATGCAGTCCTTCTAATAGTTTATAGTTGACTCTCACAGAATTCTATGGGATGGAACTAATCATATTCCTTGCTACCTTCCCACTCCTTCCTTTGCAACCTATATTTAATATTCCATGGATATACAATTATATATATTTTTAGTTTTTAGTTTTCCATTATGGTTTATTACAGGATATTGAATACCCTGTGCTATACAGTAGAACCTTGTTGTTTATCTGTTTTATATGTAGTAGTTTATATCTCCTAATCCCAAACTCCTAATTTATCCCTCCCCCACCCCCTTTACCCTTTGGTAACTGTAAGTTTGTTTTCTATCTGTCTGTGAGTCTGTTTCTGTTTTATAAATAAGTTCATTTGTGTCATATTGTAGATTCCACATATAAGTGATATACAGTATGTGTCTTTTACTTTCTGACTTACTTCATTTAGTGTGATAATCTCTAGATCCATCCATGTTGCTGCAAATGGCATTATTTCATTCTTTTTCATGGCTGAGTAGTGGTCCACATACACAATGGAATACTTCCCATGGTGCGTGGGCTGGGGGGGGTGGCGGCTAAATCTCACTGCACCAAATTGTGTCCCCCGACACTCCCTGAACTTCGGGTAGTAAGTGTTAATTTCAGCTGCCATCACCACTGTGGTCTTAAGAAATATGGATCCCTTTTGCATACCAGAACTCAGTGAAGACACTCTACTCTTCCCTGCAGTACAGCTGAAACCAGGATAGCTGGTTCAAATAAGACTCTACGGAAAACTTAAAAGAGAAATGCACTCAGAAGAAGCATGGCACATGGCTGGCTGACACAGGCTAGATCTGCCCAGGCTGCTGCTACCTAGAGGCACTCACCACTTGGGATCATACAACACCTTCTCAAAGTCCTGACTCCAGAGAGCAGGGGTGCTCCCTTCTGCCTAGCTGGCCTTCTGCTCAGTTTCAGGTCCCTACTCATTCTTCCACAGGCCCTCCCCGGGCACCTAGCCTGCAGCAGATGCTCTGCACACACTGGGGATACAGTGGTGGTACAGAGCTGCTGCCCACACAGTGCATGGTCTATGGGAGGCAGCCAACAGATAACCAAGCCACTGACAGATGGCAGTAAGTGCTGGAAAGGAATAACTGAAGTCTCACTGAGGAGGCAACATTTACTGAGATCTGAAGTTTGGGGAGCCAATGCCTTGCAAAACAAAGAGAACATTCCAGGTAAAAAGAACACTAAGTGCAAAGGCCCTGAGACAGGAAGGAGAGACAGCAAGACAGCCACCGTGGCTAGAGTGGAAAGACCAAGGGAAAGGGAGCGCTGACAGGAGGTGGAGAACAGGGCGGCCAACACACAGGGTCTTGCGGGTCTTGCTAACTGCGAGAGAAGCTTCTGAAGGGTTTGAATCAGTAGCAGGACATGGTATGATTTATATTTTAATTTAGAGCTCCCTCTCTGGCTGCTCTGTGGAACAAGTCAAGAGACTGAAGCTGTCTTCCAAACACAGTATGGTAGTGGTGCAGTAAAGTGAAAGAAATGGACACCGTGCACACTTATTTTGGAGGGAGAACCCACAGACTTGCTGATAGATGGGGAGGGTGTCTCCTGATCTGTGACTCATCCCCCAACAGCAATTCTTCCTACTCCCAAGGGCTAGGTTCACAGGCCTCAACAGGACAACCGGACGAGAACACAGACGGTGACTCTCCTTGCTGAAAGCCTGCACTCAGGAGCGAGGGGGTGTCGGAGGACAGCTGTTCTTCCCTCCCAAGGACAGCGAAGAATGGAGGCATGGGTGGGAAGTGTGCATACCAGGTATGGAATGGTCAGGAAGGATCCCCAGAGGAGTAAGCTGAGGGGGGGCCTTCAAGGTGCAGATTTGGCTGAGTCACCCTGCAATGCCCATCAACTGAACCTCCAACACACTAGTATTGCCTTATGCTTGTACAGAGCTTTGTACTTTGTACATAAACGCTGGCATGCCATTGTCCCAGCCCCCTGAGTTGTTATGAGGAGATCTGCACAGGGCCTGCAAGGAGAGGAGATGATATTGAGGCAGGGTCCCTTATGATGCAGAGCTAGGAGCACACATGGCTTAGGGAAGGAGACGGGCTACAGGAACTGGACCCCAAATGGAGGGAAGAGGAGAGAATGACCACTGTTCCAGCATCCATCCTACACCAGCTGGTGTGCTGGGGCGTGGCAAGTACCTCTCATTTCATCCTCACCATCGTTAATACAACGAGCTGCCTAGGGCTTGGAGGAGTGGTGATGCTGGGGATGGGGGCGATCAGCAGCCCTGCTTAGCCCTCATCAGTCCTTACTGGGACTTCCTGTCACACTGCTCACTGATTATCGCACTTGTTTGGAGCAGTGGCGGTACCTCACCCTCCCTCTAGGCACACTCCAAGAACCTACAGAATGCTCACGGGTGTCTGGGAGCGTCGGAGGGAAAGGCAACTCTCTTCCCTAATCCCTGCCCCCCTCCCCCGCATCGACAACAAAATGTGAAAAACCCTAGAATCATTGGAGCTACGTCAAGGCTCCCATTTTCGATCGTGCCTGTCACTGGATTTTCCCAGACACTTCCTAAAATCATTTGGCGTGGACCGTGCCTCTACTTTTGATGGCTTCTTAATCAGAAGTATGCAGAGCACCGCCGGCATACTCCTGCTGGCCGGCTGTCCCAAGGGTCGCGGGCGCCGAGTGTTCCCAGCGCACAGCCCCCGAGGCAGGCCCGGGGAGGAGGGGCGCGTCCCGACCAAGCGCGCTCCCCGACCCGGCTCGCAGGGCTGAGCGTGACCTCCTGCCTACACTCCTGCCCCAGACGGGCAAGGACGCGCAGTCTGAGCTGGGTCCTAGAAGGAAAAAGTGAGCGCCCGCCGGTTCTACTCACTGTCGTGCCTGCGGGGTGCCGGCCGCCTCCCTCCGAGGATGCGCCCGTCCTAACATACGCGCGCCAAGGCCGGCAGCAGGGCGCGGCCCTGCGGGCACCGATAGCTGCCCAGGGCCCCGCGCGCCGCGCCTGCCGCCACCGCCCCAGGTCTGCGTGCGCGCGTGCGTGAGCGCGTGCCGACCGGGCCCGCGACCCACACCGGGGTCGGCGCCGCGGCACAGCGCCCGCGGGGCGGCCGGGAACTGGCGGCGAGCGGAGGCGCCGCGTCCTGCCCGGTGGGCGCCTAGCCTTGCCCGAGGCCCGCGCGCCCCGCGCCCGCTGAGGGTTCCCGCCGCCGCAGCCACAGAGCCCGAGCGGTTGGCGGCGGCCGGGAGCCTCCTTAGCGGAGCCCCATGATGTCAGCTGGCCCGGAGCGGCGGCCGTGCGGCGGCGGGGATGGGGCCGAGGACGCCGCGCGGCCGTCTGCACGCCCCTCGCCCGGTCCGGGCCCCGGCTCGCTGGCCCCGTCGCCCGGCAGCCCCGCCGCCGCCGCCGCGGCCCAGCCGCCCGCGAACCTGTGGCTGGAGCTCGGGCCCGCCTGCTCGAGGGCGCAGCAATGCCCGAGCGAGTCGAGCGGGCAGACGAGCGGGGACCTCGGCACCAGCAGCAGCAGCAGCGGCGGCGGCAGTAGCGCCGGGCTGTCCCCGGGCTCCGACTCGGACAGCAGCGGCGTGGTGTGCGGCGGCCGCGGCGGCAGCGGGGGCATGCGCGGCGCCCTGTCCCGCTCCTGGAGCCTGGAGAGCCTGCGCTCGGCCACCGCCGGTAAGGGCGCCGCCGTCGCCCCGCGCGCCGCCGCTCCCTGCGTCTGTCCGTCTCGAGCGCCTTCTCTCCATCCCTCTCGAGACGGTCTCTCCTCCTGTCCTTTCCTCCTGCACTTTTTCTGTTGCTTGTTTCCATCTTTTGGTTCCTGGCTTCCTATTGCTTTGCTCTTCCGATTCCTTCTCTCTTTCCGGGTTTTCTTCCGATTTCCCACCACCCCCGTCCCGTTTTCACCCACTTCTACTTGTTACAGCCGAGCCCTGGTCGGCCCCCTCCCCCCTCGTAGCCGGGCGCGTCCTCAACTGGGAAACTGAGTGTTTACGGTGAGAACAGAATGTGGTCCCTTGATGCACCGTTTCCCTTCCCCAGACTGTTCTTGACCGATGGCACAGGTCTGGCTTTCCGAACTGCAGCTCCTTGAGTTCTGTAAATCAGAGGAGAAAGGAGAGGGCTCACTAGCCATGGGTGGACCGGATTCAGTGTGTTTGGTCCTGACTCTAGGACTGAGGCTCCCTGCAAGAGGAGGGGCTCTAGAGGTCCCTTCAGAGGGACCCTTTGAAACAGTGCGGTTTCCGTGAGATGGGATTGCTCTGATGTCCCCTGGCACTGTGTGCCCCCCCCCTTAGGGCTCCCCTTCTGCCCCAGGGACCGAATTCTGGGTGCAAATTGATAGGAAGACTTTGACCCTAAATATTAATTAGCAAGGAAGCCCAGAGTGGTGACCCTTGATTAGTTGCTAAACTGCAATCTTTATATTTTACTTCTTGGAAACCTTCAAGTTATTTTTGAGCCCCTGTAATGAGAGCTGTAAAGGAAGACAGGTGCTGCCTGGGAATCAGGGAGGTAGTTCACCCATTATGCTTCTGGTTGGGGGTGGGGATGCTGCCTGTGAAAGCCGTAGAGCCCCAGGTAGGCAGTGGAGATGAGGGTCTGCACGTGCCTGGGTCAGAGCAGCAAAGCCAGAGAGGAGCAGGGGGGCCATGCAGGCAGCAGGGTTGTCTTGTCGCATTCCGTCCGCTGTAGTTGTCCTGTCTGCGCCCGCACCTCTCCAGGATGGAGCACAGGCCAGGCTGAGGAGGACCAGAGGTCGGCTCTGTGGGTGTAAGAGTACCAGGAATGGCAGATAAAGGGTTTGGACTCTGCTCTAAAGTCCATGGGTTTGGAAAAGGAAAGTGAAGGATGCCCAGACCCCTGCATTGAGCACTCCATGACCCTCATCTGTCCTGTCTCAAAACAAACACATGAAACTCAGAAGAGTTGAGTAACCCAGCTGTTGGTGTATCCTCCAACTAAAAGTTTTTCAGAATTCTGCCACTCTGACTCCCTCCCATCCCAGTTCCCTTGAAACTTGCCTTTCCCTCCTCTCTGGGGTGCTTAAATAGCCCCTAATTTGAGAAAAACAAACTAGATAATAGCGGTGGGGGACTTCAAGCAAACTGGCCAAGGAACCTTCCTTCTCTTTGCCTAAATGAGTTGCCTTCCACTTCTAGAGTCGGAGGGCGTACCTGCTCCACGTCAGCACTGGCAAACCGGTTCAGAGAGGCTGCGGGAGGTGGCCCTGGTGCCTCCTTGGACTCCCTTGCCATTTCTTCCTTCTGCCCCGGGGCAGGGGTAAGCCAGATGGGTACGGCAGAGGCCTGGGTTTATTAGACACCCCTGCGATCCAGGGACTCTCCAGAGCAGACTGGGGGGACTGAGGCAGCGTGGATGAGTTTGAGAGATAGCAGCTGTGTGTGCATGAATGTGTGGGGCAGGTGTGTATGTGGGTGGGGTGGGGGTGAGGGCAGGCAAGGTGAAAGCTAAGGCCCAGAAGGCTTCTCCTTGAGGGGCTCAGAGCTGCCCTTGCAGTGGCAGGGCAGGGTTTAAAGCAATATGATGTTGGAAGAGTTGACATGAGAACCCTCAGACCTCGACTTTCTGCCTTTTTCTGGGAGGCTCTCCATGGGTAGTGTGGTATGAGGGTATGAAGGTATGAAAGGGTACATGAACCCTGTACCCTTGAGGTATGAAGGGGTACATGAACCCTGTACCCTTGAGGTATGAAAGGGTACATGAACCCTGTACCCTTGAGGTATGAAGGGGTACATGAACCCTGTACCCTTGAGGTATGAAGGGGTACATGAACCCCGTACAGCTGTGTGAGTGCATGGAGCCATCTCTCAACTGAATTCCTGGAGAGAATTAAGTCCTGATGTCCTGAGGCCCCCATTATATGTAATGAGTGAATCCTCTTCTCTGCTTCTGGAATGGTACTAGCTATTTGCCATCCTTGGGAGGAACTGAGAAAATAAGCATTCAAATAATTTTCTTTGGATTTGTGGTTCAGTTGAGGAAGTCTTGTTGGAAAGGCTGCCATAGAGGAGGACTTGATAGGAAGAAGAAAGGGAAGGTGCATTTGTCGAGCATCTTCTATATACGCCAGGTGTGAGGCTCCATGTTACTTCATTAACCACAGAAAAATCTACTGCTATACTACAATCCAGGTATGAAAAGAGGCTCAGAGAGATGCAGTAACTTACCCAAGGTTGCCCAGCTGGGTCATGACTGACTAGAGCTTCAGGCCTGAATTGGTGTGACTTTAGGGGGGGCTCTTTGCTGGGTTTGGAGTGGAAGCTGGGCCAGGCCCAGCAGGGAAAGGCAGCATACTGGGGGGATTCACATATTGAAGTAATGTCTTAGCTACTTGCATGGTCACTGTTGTCTTTATTCAACAGACAGCGCTTTTATTCTGGGTCCCAGGTACCCCATTTTCAAAATGAGGACATGGAAATCTAAGGTCTGACCTCTTTTCTAATCAACTCTAGAATTCCACGATCCTAGTCAGGGCTGTTGAATTAAGGTGGGTTCCCACTAGTGAGTTGGCATTTATTTCATATTGTATTTCCATTTGACTGGTCTGTGGCTCTAAGACAAAACATATGTGTGTTGAATTGAGCTGTGTTTGCCTCTGAAGGAAGATTAAGAATTACCAGTAAAAGATCCTTAGCAAAACTTAATTATTGTGGTTGTGATTTTTGTGATGAAGTGTATTGCTAAACATTTTAAAAGCTGTCAGCAAGAGCCAGAAAGGTTAGTACTTGAGGCTGGAATTACAGCTAACCTGCCGGGCAGAACATTAGCCAGGAAATCCAGCACAGAACTGTAAGTAGACCTTCCTTGTTTCCAAAGACTTTTTGTTTGTTTGTTTTGTTTATTTTTGGTTGCTTTGGGTCTTCGTTGCTGCACGCGGGCTTTCTCTAGTTGTAGCGAGCGGCGGCTACTCTTCGTTGCGGTACACGGGCTTCTCATTGCGGTAGCTTCTCTTGTCGCAGAGCACGGGCTCTAGGCGCGCGGGCTTCAGTAGTTGTGGCTCGCGGGCTATAGAGCGCAGGCTCAGTAGTTGTGGCACAGGGGCTTAGTTGCTCCGCAGCATGTGGGATCTTCCCAGACCAGGGATCGAACTCGTGTCCCCTGCATTGGCAGGCAGATCCTTAACCACTGAGCCACCAGGGAAGTCCCCCAAAGACCTTTTGAATTTTAAATATCCAGTCTTGGCATTTTCCACTGAAATGTCACTTACCCTGGTTTGGAGAAGGCTTTCCTTAAAGGCAGATTCTGAAAATAAAATGTAGTTGACAGAGTGGAATTTCCATAGCCCTTTCTTCTGCCCAGTGTTCTCTTCTCCCCCTAAGAGCCTGTAGCCTCCGTAGCCCTCAGCTATGCTATCACGCCACTGTTACTTGGCTAAGGCTTTTAAAATTCCTATTCTGGATGTGTTGTCTCACAGGCTTAATTCTCAATTCACGCTTCTGGGGTTGACGGTTCTCACTACCCGTGCTGACAGTTGTTACTACCTGACAGTTCTCACTACCTGGTCAGTGTCATATGATTTCTTGGGAGAGAACCCATGCTACATCCACATTCCTCTGCAAGCCCTGGAGGCATTTTTCTGGCTCAGAAGGGAATCAGACTCATGAGAAGGCTGTGCCTCTCTTGCAATCAGACATTTATTTAACACATCAGGTTCCAGGCACAGCTCTAGGAACTAGAGATGGCAAACAAATTGTACAAGGTTATTGCCCTTAAAGGAATCACAGCACAGAGAGAGACAGGCAGCGTCAATTCATTATGGTAAGTGCTGTGATAGAAGTAAACTCAATGGGATGATGTTCCAGAACCACTCTCAGTAGATAATTCTCTAGGAGGATTCACAGAGCTCAGAAAAGTGGTGACACTTGTAGTTCCAATATATTACAGTGAAAGGATTCAAATTAAAATCTAGGCAAAAGGTGCATAGGACAGAGTCCAGGGGAAAGCAGGCACAAGCTTCCAGGTGTCCCCTTTCATGGAATCCCATGGACCATACTTAATTCTCCCAGCAACATGGCGAGAACATGTAGGAAGTATTGCCAACCAGGGAAGTTCACCCAAGCCTTGAGGTCGAGGGTTTTTATTGGTGGTCAGTTACTTAGGCATGCAGCATCCACAACTGACCTTAGTTACTTAGTCTCCAGTCTCTACAGAGGCCACTAATATAGTGTAGCTCAAGGGGCCCAGCATAAATCATATTATTAGCATAAACTATCTGTCATGTCCCAAGGCCCCAGGTATGCAAAGACACTGTTAGTGGGCAGGATATTTTAAGGACTTAAAGTCTGTCTCCCAGGAGCCAGTCCCTTCTTCCAAATATGCAAGGCTTGAACATCTTTGTCTTTACTGCACAGATAAGGAAGCTCAGAAGAGGGGTGCCAGGCCCAGCCTGTCATGGGGGGCAGGGACAGGAGGAAGTGGTTCAGAGAAACACATCAGGAGGAGGTGTTGCCTGAGCCTTAATGCCTACAAGTTTGTTGTAATGAGGTGTAGAAAGAGCTTTGGGGAGAGAGGGCTAACATAAACAAATGCTGAAAACTGTATGAAGAAAGGGAACCTGTGCTGACTGAGCATCTGTGCTAGGTACCATGCCGGGTGCTTTAAATATGCAGGAATTGCATATACTATGGAATGAGAAGCATAGCAAGAGATGAGTCTGCAGACAGGAAGCCCAGACTGTGGCTGCATGCTAGAAAATGTGGACTAACAATTTTTGGAGCCATGGAAAGGTTTCAGGCAGAAGGTTGATGTGGCCAAATTGCTTATATACTTTTTTTCCTTCTTTCTTTATTTTTCTTAAAGTTATACACGGTAAAAATTACTCTCTTTGGTGTATAGTTCTAAGAGTTTTGACAAATTTAAACAGCTGTGTAACCACCACCATAATCAAAATATAGAAGTTTCATCACTCCAAAAAATTAAAGCTGCCCCTTTGTAGTCAACCCTTTCCCCCACCTCCAGTCCCTGACTAGTCTATTCTCCATCCAAATGGATTTGCCTATTCCAGAATGTCATATAAATGGAATTATATCATGTTGTCTTTTTAGTCTGGCTTCTTTCACCTTACATAAATGCATTTGAGGTTCATCTATGTTTTTCCATATATCAATAGTTGGTTTTCTCCTTTTAATTGCTGAATAGTGTTCCACTGGATAGATGTTCCACAGTTTGCTTATTAGTTCACTAACTGACATTTGAGTTGTTTCCAGTTTTTGTCTATTACAAATAAAACTTCTGTGAACATTAGTGTATGAGTCTTTGTATGGACATGAGTTTTGTGTCTCTTGGGTAAGTACCTAGGAATGAATTGTTGGGTCATTTGGTAAATGAACGTCTACCTTTATAAGAAACTACCAGACTTTTTTCCAAAGTAGCTGCATTCTCACCATCAAAGTATGCTGGTTGCCATTGCTCTGTATCCTTGTCTGTGCTTAGTATTGCCAATTTTTTAAGCCATTCTATTAGGTGTATAATATCTCATTTGCTTTTAATTTGTAGTTGCCTAATGACTGTTGATGTTGAACATCTTTCATATACTTATTTGCCATATTTATATCTTCTTTGGTGAAGTGCCTGAATCTTTTGCCCAGTTTTTATTGGGTTATTTTCTTATTATGGGGTTTTGAGAGTTCTTTATACTGTATTCTGAGTAGAAGTACTTTTTCAGATATATGATTTGCAAACATTGTTTCCAGTCTCTGGCTTGTATTTTAATTCTCTAATAGTGTCTTTTGCAAAGCAAAACTTTGTAATTTCAATGGAATCTAATTTATAGTTTTTCTTTTACGGATGATACTTTTAGTGTTATAGTCAAAAAATCTTTACCGAACCTGAGGACACAAAGAGTTTCTCCTGTGTTTTCTTTAGGAAGGTTTTATAGTTTTACATTTTATACTTAGATCTTTGATCCATTTTGAGTTAATTTTTATAAGGTTTGAGATGAGGGTGAAAGTTCTTTTTTGGCATTTGCATTTTCAAATGTTGTAGCACCATTTAGTTAAAAGACTTCTTTCTCCACTGAATTGCCTTTGTACCTTTGCCAAAACCAGCTATCTATGTTTGTTTCTGGACTCCCTGTTCTTTTCCACTGATCTAAGCGTCTGTCCTTTTACGCATACCACATGGTCTTGATTATTGTAGCTTTATAGTATGCCTTAAAATCAGGTATGTGAATCATCTAATTCTGTTCTTCTTTTTCAATTTTGCTTTAGTTATTCTATTTTTTTTTTTGCCTTTCCTTGTACATTTTAGAATCAGATTGTCAATATCTACAAAATATCCTCCTGCAGTTTTGACGTGGATTGTGTTGACTCTAGAGATCAATTTGGGGAGAATTAAATCTTGACAATATGGAGTCTTCCAGTTTATGAACGTTGTACATCTGTGGCTAGGAAGCCAAGCCAAGAATTCCCCACTAGATCTCACCTGCAGCACCTGTAGATCTGGGTGAATTCCTGCTTTCTAAATATTTCCAAACTATCCTAAAGCTCCTGAGCCTGCCAGAAGGTGACTTTCCTTACTGACCTGTAAGGCTGGGAACCCAATGAGCCTGACATCAGGCCACTTTTTCCAAGAGGACTTTGTGAACATTGGCTCCAGGAAGTCAATCTGAGCTCCTTACAAGTGTCTGGTTATTTTTATTTTTATTTTTTTGCGGTACGCGGGCCTCTCACTGTTGTGGCCTCTCCCGTTGAGGAGCACAGGCTCCGGACGCGCAGGCTCGGCGGCCATGGCTCACGGGCCCAGCCGCTCCGCGGCATGTGGGATCTTCCCGGACCGGGGCACGAACCCGTGTACCCTGCATCGGCAGGCGGACTCTCAACCACTGCGCCACCAGGGAAGCCTGGTCTGGTTATATTTGACTAAACTAGTATCATTCCCAAATATGACATTCCAGGCAAGGGCTTGGTTGCGTAGCCAATGTTCCAAGTATTCCTCTTCTTAACAAGGAGGACAGATTCTCATTGAACCTATGCAAATAATTATATTGCTTTGAAAATAAGAATACTTAGTAAGAGTTTTTTAAATTCTGGAGGGGTCAGATAGGGAGAAAAAGATATTATTTACAGATGTTTCATTTAACTTTACAAAGTGTAGTCTACTAAATGACAATTTATGAGTTAAAGATAATGTAAGAACAAAAGGGGGTTCTTGTATAGCCAAGAAATAGAACATTAAAATGAAAGATCTGATGAGAATTCATAATAAGGATAATGTAATGGACGAGGAACTTTGGTTGTTTCTGCAGTATACAAAACAAGATAATGAAGTCAATCAAAAAAAATTTAGACAGGGCTTCCCTGGTGGCGCAGTGGTTGAGAGTCCACCTGCCGATGCAGGGGACACGGGTTCGTGCCCCGGTCCGGGAGGATCCCACATGCCGCGGAGCGGCTGGGCCCGTGAGCCATGGCCGCTGAGCCTGCGCGTCTGGAGCCTGTGCTCTGCAACGGGAGAGGCCACAGCAGTGAGAGGCCTGCGTACCGCATTAAAAAAAAAAAAAATTTAGACATCATAATTATAAACATAATGATTAACCCTGTTCTCAAAGAAGGCCGTTAACGTTACATCTAACTTGTTAAAATGGATGAACATTTGCAGGGGAATCTGTACGGAGGATGCATCTTTACAGAGGAAAAAATCTTCAGATATAACATATAATAATTCTGACGGAGTTATATTATGAATATGCCAAGTACACAGAATATATCAAATATATAGAGAGAGTCAATAAGTCTGGAGCAGACCTGTATATTAATAAACATCTGTAGATTAATAAAATCCCATAAGTAAGTGATATGAATCCCTTACAAGATGCTAGATTTAAAGAAGTACAGTTGCAACCAAGTTAACATTTTAAAAATACAGTTGACCTTTGAACAATGTCAGGGTTAATCCACATACAGTTGATAGTCAGCCCTCTGTATCCGTGGTTCCTCTGCACCTGCAGATTCAACCATGCATGGACCATGTAGTAGGTAGGACCATGTAGTCCTGTAGTATTTACTACTGAAAAAAATCCATGTATAAGTGGACCTGCACATTTCAAATCCGTGTTGTTCAACTATAAATGAAATTATGACTGATAACACTATACAGTTGTTGTATGATATCAGGAAAAGTGGCACCAGGATTCCAATGAATAGAAACACATCATGGACAGCAAGGACATTGGCAATTCTCTAGGGACTTTCCATACAGTATACAGTGTCTGAAATATTTATATTATTGGTATTTTATCCATTCAAAAATTTTTTTAATATTTATTTATTTGGTTGCACCAGGTCTTAGTTGTGGCTAGCTGGCTCCTTAGTTGTGGCATGCAAACTCTTAGTTGTGGCATGTATGTGGGATCTAGTTCCCTGACCAGGGATCGAATCCAGGCCCCCTGCATTGGGAGCTGCGCCACCAGAGAAGTCCCTACCCATTCAAATTTAACCTAGGGAAAGCTATGCAACTCTTCTGACTTGACAACTCTTCCCATTTGACTCATCAGTATCAAATATACCTAAATATATCTAGCACTTGTCTTTCTTACAAGGTGAGAGAACAAATGCTTTATGATTTTCCAGGGGCCCTCTTGGAAATCACAAAGACAGTTATAGGTATAAAAAGTCATCATTTAGGATTTAATTTTGGAAAGGCAAAATATCAAAAATTGTCAGAAGATTTGAACACTGATTAAGATAGGATTTTGGGTTACTGAGAACAATACTTGGCTAACTTTAATAAAATATTTCTAAAGTAAACATGATTGTAAAGAACCTTAGCTCTTTCCTAACTAAGAAACTTTCATTTTATTAAATAATCGAGGGCATAACAAAGTCAGCAAAGCACAAGGAATGATTTTGATAATACACAGAATCTCTACTATGTAAGCAGATTACACAGAAAGCAATAAATAACCTTTTACAACCTCTTATTAAGAGCAAACCAGGGCTTCCCTGGTGGCTCAGTGGTTAAGAATCCTCCTGCCAATGCAGGGGACACAGGTTTGAGCCCTGGTCCAGGAATATCTCACATGCTGCGAAGCAATGAAGCCCATGCACCACAACTACTGAGCCTGCACTCTAGACCCCTCAAACCACAACTACTGAGCCCATGCGCCACAACTACGGTGGCACCTACAGCCCGTGCTCCACAATGGGAGAAGCCACCACAATGAGAGGCCCGCGCACAACAACGAAGAGTAGCCCCCACTCGCCACAATTAGAGAAAGCCCACACACAGCAACGAAGACCCAACGCAGCCAAAACTAAATTTAAAAAAAAAAAAAAAAGAGCAGACCTATAGGAAATTCCCTGGCAGTCCAGTGGTTAGGAGTCCGTGCTTCCACTGCAGGGGCCCCGGGTTCGATCCCTGGTCAGAGAAACAAGATCCTGCAGGCCAAAAAAACAAAAAAAGAGCAGACCAGTAATCTAAGAAAGTTTTGTCATTTTAACAGACAGAAAATCAAATTCTTTTTTTATCAGTATAGTATTTGATACTAAAGTTCCTTTTGAAAATCTTATTTAAAAACCCATCAACTCTTAGCTTTGACCATGACGTAGAATTCCCTTACAACTTTCTGTATCTGTATACATCCCTTATAGCACAGCTTCTAGAAGTGAAAAAATAAACATAATGATTAACAGAACCAACTATATACAGTCTGTCTGTAGCATATAAAATAAAAAGCAAGAGTACATAAACTTGTTATATTTAGTAATCAATGATACAGTATTGTATTTTATTGAAATGATCTAGATACCTATTGAATATCTATCAGTTAAGTTACTTAAAGCTCTTAGAAATTATCTTCAAGCTGACATACTTCCTACTGAAAGTTTGTAGGGATAATGATTCAGTTTGGTTAAATACAAATGTACATTTTTTTTATAATCTTAAACATTTAGTATAAGTAATGCTACCTTATACAATCAGTAAGCCCATGTAAATTTAGGAAGACAAATTTGGGGGGATTTTCCCAAATATCTTTTATTGATTTCCAGTTTAATTCAGTTTGGTCAGAGAGCATATTTGGTATGATTTAGTTCCTTTAAAAAATTTCAAGCTTCATTTTATGGCTCAAAATATGGTCTATCTTGGTAAATGTTGGGTGCAAATTTCGCTTTGAAAGGTCATTTTTGTTCAGAGAACAAGTAGAGTCCATCAAGAATAGAGCTGAGCTGGAGAGTGCTGTGCTGCCAGGTGTTGGCGAAATTGATTAGACACCAAAATGAGAGTGTCTCACAGCCAAGCCTTTAATCACTCACTGCAGTAGTGTAATCACATGTGTCAGAATGGCTATTATCTAAAAGGCAACGAGTAACAAGTGTTGGTGAAAATGTAGAGAAAAATGGACCCTCATTGATGGGAATGTGAATTGGTGCAGCTGCTATGAAAAACAGTATGGAGGTTCCTCAAAAAATGAAAAATAGGGCTTCCCTGGTGGCGCAGTGGTTGAGAGTCCGCCTGCCGATGCAGGGGACACGGGTTCGTGCCCCGGTCCGGGAAGATCCCACATGCCACGGAGCGGCTGGGCCCGTGAGCCGTGGCCGCTGAGCCTGCGTGTCCGGAGCCTGTGCTCCCCAATGGGAGAGGCCACAACAGTGAGAGGCCTGCGTACCACAAAAAAAAAAAAAAAAAAAGGAAAAGAAAAATAGAACTTCCATATGATCCAGCAATTTCACTTCTGGGAAGCAACCCAAGTGTCTGTCCAGAGATGAATGGATAAAAACAATACAGTATCTATATACACAATGGAACATTACTCAGCCATAAAAAGATGGAGTATTTCCATTTGTCGTAGCATGAATGGATCAAGAGGGTACTATGCTAAGTGAAGTAAGTCAGACAGAGAAAGACAAATGCCATATGATCTTATATGTGGAATCTAAAAAACAAACAAACAAAACAAAATGAAACAGACTCAAACAGTTGGTTGCCAGAGGAGAAGGAGGGGTGGATATAGCTAAAGGGGATTAAGAGGTACAAATCTCTAGTTATAAAATTTTAAAAGTCATGGGGATGCAATATATAGCATAAGGAATATGATCAATAATATCGTAATAACTTTGTATGGGGACAGATGGTTACTAGATTTATCATGGTGATCATTTCATAATGTACACAAATGTCAATAAAGTGCGTTTTGGCCTAAAAAACAAAAAAGAGGAGAAAGCTCTGGCTCCCACAATGTTCCCTTTTCCCTCATATTTGCGCAGATGGGGAGAATGTCTCACTGCAGAGAGAGCCCAGAACAAAAGGCTCCTGCCGTTTTATGGATGGGGCACCAGGGGTAGGTAGCAGGGAAAGGTTAGGGAGTACTGGGTGGGAGTGGAGAAAAGTGTCTTCACGGTTTCCCCCCACCTCCATAAGGCATCTCAACAGAAGCACCTGAGTAAGGTCTTGGCTGAAGGCTCCAGATAAAGAGGTCTCCGAATAGAGGCACCTGGGCTAGGGATGCAGCTGTGTGTAGGAGCATGGCCAGCCGGGGGGCTGAAGTCCTGACTGTAGCCACCATCCCCCTCAGAGACCGCAGTGTGCTGTCTGTGTACCAGGTCTGCTCTGGAGAGGGCAACTTTCCCTGGTGAGAGTCTTTGTAATTGCCTTTGGTCAGACCTGAAAGATCACCGTAGGTTTTTGGCCAGGAGCTGGACTCTTTTGTGGTTATCTAAGCAAGATATGATGGTGGCCATGAACTAAAACACCAATAGTGGGGCAAGACTTGAAAGTAAACTTCAAAAGGTGTTGCGTAGGAGGTGTTGCCCAAACTCAGTAGTAGATTGGTGTCATAGGTTGGGTTTCCTGGGAAACAGCCTCAGACAGAATTTAGAGCACAGGATGTTTATTAATTAAAGAGTGTCTTTGGGGATCAACATCCAGGAAAGGAGAGGAACGAGGCAGTCGTGGGCAAAGGGAGAGATCCAGCTATATGATGCAGATCCAGTAACAGCCATGGCCAACTTCCCAGTCACTCAGGAGCTAGAATGGCCCTTCACAGTTGTGTCAACTTGGGCTGAGATGGCTAGGCTTTTATCCTTCCACATCAATTGATTGGGGACCACTCCAGGAAGGGGCAGGGCCTTGGGGATGATGGCTCTCTGAAGTTGCAACAGTCTCTCAGGGCGCTATCACTGAAGGCTACTTGTCATCCGTTTCCAGCATTGGGGCAACTGCTCATAGAGAGCAAAAGAGGTACCTGTAACTCCCAGGCATTTGACTTGGGTACCCAGGGTGGGTGGAGATGCTCTCACTGAGGTAAGTAGTCCAGGACCAATAGGTTGTAGGAAGATGCTGAGTTAAGTTCTGGACATGTTGACAACTCGGGAATCAAGAAACGGGATCAGGTCCCATTTTTCCGAGTGTACAAAGAACTAACTGTGTCAATCATGTTTTCATTTTCTGTATTACCTAATGCTTTTATATTTGGGAGCCTTGCTAACACTAAAGAGAATGCCCCTCCCAGGGCTAGCCGATTCCTAGAGCCCATGCTCTTCAAGTGCAAGCTAGCCAATCCAGCGCCCACACCTCCACCTCCTTTTTCGAGCTGTCACCCTCAGTGCCACTATGCCCTGTCCTAATGTCTCCAGGGTCAGGGGCCAGACGACTTGGCCAGCCTCTACATCCCGGAACCCCAGCAGTGATTCAGACTGGCCAATCCTGCCTGCTTACCCTGCCTTGCCTTGCCTTTCCCATTGAAACCACAGTCAAGGCTCTGGCCCATCTTTCCCCACTCCCTGCACCTCCTGACTAAGCCTGGTACTTCCACATTGACCCTGCGTGACATGCCAAGCTCCATATTTCTAGGGAACCATAAGTATAAACTTCTTCCTTCATGACAGTCATTTCTGTGTCTGCATGTCTTACTGTACCTGATTAAAACAAATTCTGGGTACATTTTAAAACACTAATTTAGGTGATCTAGGCTTCCAGACCTGTCATCTAGGCATCTCTCTACCCACCCTCTGCTGTCAGTAGTAGAAAGAACACTGCTGAGAGGATGCAGATGAAGAAGAGAAAGAAGAAATGCCATTTTAATTAAGAATTGTTCTATTTAATTCTCAGAACAGTTCTATTTTATAAATAAGATAAATGGGAGTTCACAGAGTTTACTAAGTGGTGATCACATCACACAGCTGATTGATTAGGTAGCTTAGAATTGACCTCTGGTCTATCAGGTTACCATGTTTCTTCCATTCCATCTGCATCTGATCTGAGATGCTTATTTGGTCTCTGTTGAGCAGTGAGGAAATTGCTGCATGGGGAGGTTGTCCAAGGCAATTACTATGAAAGCGAAACTAGAAACACACATCCCAGAGTGTGACCTAGAGCAGGGCTCCCCAGCCCCCGGGACATGGACCAGTACCGGTCCGCGGCCTGTTAGGAACCGGGCCGCACAGCAGGAGGTGAGTGGCGGGTGAGCGAGCGAAGCTTCATCTGTATTTACAGCCACTCCCCATTGCTAGCATTACCGCCTGAACCATCCCACCTCCCATCCGTGGAAAAATTGTCTTCCACGAAACTGGTTGCTGGTGCCAAAGAGGTTGGAGACTGCTAACCTAGAGCACTAGTCGTCAGCGATGTTTAGTGGAAAAGGGGATCCATGATCAGATAAGTTTGGAGAAGGCAGGTTAAACATCTCAGAGCCTATAATTTTCTTCTCTGCATTGTAGCACTTTCAAAGTTCATTTGACTCTAGAATTTGTGTGTGTTTGTGTGTGTGTGTGCGCACATATACACCTGAGGGGCACACTTGGGAGATGTTGACCTCATGCTTCCATTTCCTACTAGCCCCTGCACCGTGGGATGCCACAAGCCTCCCCTGGGCTCCAAGTTCAATGCCAGGGATGGTTAGATAGGTTGATTTCGGACGCACGCAGCAGTGAGCAGTAGCTTACAGTAAACGGTGACTGGAAGCAAGAACTTAGTTCCCTGACTGGGGATCGAACCCAGGTTACCTGAATGGAAACCAGGATCTTAACCACTAGACCACGGGGCCAGAGGATAGAAGCTAAGTTCCCAGTCCTTTGTCTACCTTGAGAGGAAGAATCTGACAAGGAGACAGAAGGTATAGAAGAAAGTAAAAGTGTTTATTAGAAAAGCAGACTCCATGCAGAAAGATGCACAGGCGAACTCAGCAAGAGAGTCACAAGAGGCGCACCTTTGGGAAGTTTAAATCCTCTATAAGGGAGCGGTCTTCTGGGTCTTTGTCTTCTTCTTGGCCAATTGTATTGTTTTGACCCCACGGCAAATTTGTCTCATGACCCTCCCCTGGGTGCACACGCACCCCTCAGCCAAAATGGATTTCATCACAAAGGCATGGGGGAGGAAGACAGCAAGACTTACTATGGTCTGGCTTCCCCTGCCTTTTTGACCCTGGGAAGCCTTTTGTGCATGTGTAGTGTCTCCCTTGCCACGAGGATGGGAAACGTATGACCTCTTGATCTTTTAACAGGGTTTAGCCCCTCTCTGTCCCTGCCATAGAAGTGTCCAGTGTCCAGTTATCTACCCTATTCCTGTTATTCTTATACTGAAGTGCAGATCTCAAAATGTAAACAGGAGTCTGGTCATAAATATGTAGCACATGTTTGTCTCTTGCCTCAGGAAATGTAAACAGAGAGCTGGTAGTGAGCCCATCTTTTTCTCACCCCAGGAAGTGTGAACAGGAGGCCAGTTGTAAAGGTCTAGCCTGGAGCCCATCTATCTCTTGCCTCAAAGTTAGAAGTTATATAGGATCCTTCTGAATTATACTCACTAAAATCAGCCAATAATAATGCCAGCAAATAATTCATTTTGAGGGGAGGAGGCAGATGAAGGCAGATGTGGAAACACTCCAGAAAGTTGCAGGAAATAATCTAGACAACTCTCTGAACCCAGTCGTCTTAACTGAGAACCTGAGTTGTGTAAGATACATTGAAGAAAGAAAAGGTGGGACCTGTAGACTGGAGGCAAGTGATGTAAATTGAGAGATACGAGCTTAAGCAAAAGAAGAGACTTTTTTGACCCACCTCCTAGAGAAATGGAAATAAAAACAAAAATAAACAAATGGGGCCTAATGAAACTTCAAAGCTTTTGCACAGCAAAGGAAACCATAAACAAGACAAAAAGACAGCCCTCAGAATGGGAGAAAATATTTGCAAATGAAGCAACTGACAAAGGATTCATCTCCAAAATTTATAAGCAGCTCATGCAGCTCAATAACAAAAAAACAAACAACCCAATCCAGAAATGGGCAGAAGACCTAAATAGACATTTCTCCAAAGAAGATATACAGACTGCCAACAAACACATGAAAGAATGCTCAACATCACTAATCATTAGAGAAATGCAAATCAAAACTACAAGAGATATCATCTCACACCAGTCAGAATGGCCATCATCAAAAAATCTAGAAACAATAAATGCTGGAGAGGGTGTGGAGAAAAGGGAACCCTCTTGCACTGCTGGTGGGAATGTGAATTGGTACAGCCACTATGGAGAACAGTATGGAAGTTCCTTAAAAAACTACAAATAGAACTACCATATGACCCAGCAATCCCACTACTGGGCATATACCCTGAGAAAAACATAATTCAAAAAGAGTCATGTACCACAATGTTCATTGCAGCTCTATTTACAATAGCCCAGAGGTGGAAACAACCTAAGTGTCCATCATCGGATGAATGGATAAAGAAGATGTGGCACATATATACAATGGAATATTACTCAGCCATAAAAAGAAACGAAATTGAGCTATTTGTAATGAGGTGGATAGACCTAGAGTCTGTCATACAGAGTGAAGTAAGTCAGAAAGAAAAAGACAAATACCGTATGCTAACACATATATATGGAATTTAAGAAAAAAAATGTCATGAAGAACCTTGGGGTAAGACAGGAATAAAGACACAGACCTACTAGAGAATGGACTAGAGGATATGGGGAGGGGGAAGGGTAAGCTGTGACAAAGCGAGAGAGAGGCATGGACATATACACACTACCAAACGTAAGGTAGATAGCTAGTGGGAAGCAGCCGCATAGCACAGGGAGATCAGCTGGGTGCTTTGTGACCACCTGGAGGGGTGGGATAGGGAGGGTGGGAGGGAGGGAGACGCAAGAGGGAAGAGATATGGGAACATGTGTATATTTATGGCTGATACGCTTTGTTATGGAGCAGAAACTAACACACCATTGTAAGGCAATTATACTCCAATAAAGATGTAAAAAAAAAAGAAACGTGAGGTAAGAAAGCCAAGATGCAGCCTGGCCCAGGGAGAGCCCGGGGATCAGGCAGCAGTGGGGTCTGGGAGGGGTCTCATCACTGCTCTCCTCCGTGCCAGCTTCCCTCTCTGTCTGCTGTGGACAGCCCTGTCTTCGTGGGAAGCCAGAACAATCATAATTGCCTCTGTGAGCTGGGCAGACAGGCGTTCCAAAAGGGATCTACTGCAAGGCAGTTTCTAGTCTTGTTAAAAAGATGCTATTTATACACAGGAAGTGGTGAAGACACTGATTGCTAGAAAGCACAGCTCAGACACGACTGCCAAGATGGTCGAAGAGGGAAAGGCTCCTTGAAGGCTGACGAGGTTGGCTCTGAGGGGTCTGAGCTGCAATGGTGTGAAAGTGCAGCTGTTCTGTGCTCAGGCGTCAGAAGGGCTGGCATGAACTGCAGGACAAGCTCGGGACCGCCGCCCCCCACCAGCAATAGGGCGAGACTCGTTTGGGGCCCAGCAAAACAAACGAGTTCTCCTTAGGGACTTGCTCCATTTCATCAGTGCCTCTGCTTCATGTTCCGGCTGCAGCCATGTCCCCAAGAAAACAGATTGTAAGGGGGCTAGATGGGAGAGACAGGGGAAATTTGGGAAAAATCATCGGCAGGAGGTGCTTAATAAGTGCTTGTGTGCACCTGTTCTCTCTACCTCTCCTGCTTCGGGCAGTTCCGTGGGCTCTGAGCAGGCTCCTTTGCTTCCCTCCCCCAGCACCATCAGCACGGATGGAGCAGGGGAGGCTGGGAAGGGCACTTCCGGCCCTGAACAAGCAGCAGGGAGGAGGAGACTCTTTCAGCGTGTTGTCACCCATCTCAGCCACCCAGCAAGCAGACCTTTCTGTACTTCCTGCGTGTCTTCCATCTGATGTATCTGCCATGGTTCCAGCAGCCCCACAACCTGTGACAAGAGCGCAGCCCTCCCTGCCTGGCCGGGCGGCAAAGGGCTGGGCCGTCCCAGGCACTAAGCCTGCCTTGGGCTGCTGGTGCTGGCCCGTGCCCGGCCCTGCCGCAGCCCAGAGAGTCTGTGAGCTGTGCTGCACCGTCCTGGCCCCAGACTCACCTGGCCGGGAGCACAGGGAGACGGCTCTGGGAAGTCGGAAGTCAGAAGGTCCCAGAAGGGGCCCCTCAAAGCACCCAGGTGACGGTAGGTCTCCCTCCACCGTGGAATGACCTCCACGTTTTGACGCTGCTTCTCGGTGGGGTCCTGGTCAGAGCTTGCAGACCCTCAGCAGTGGGCATTATGAGCTGTGTCAAGGCCACGTTGGCTGTGGCAGCTTGTGAATGTAGTGAAAGATGTGGATTAACATTCGAAGCATCAAGTCTGATCTTCTAATTTACTTTGAAAGAAATCGCCTGTGGGAAGTACTAGAGAGCTGAGAAGGACACTGGGCTTGGGAGCTTGGATCCCAGCTGTGCCTCTTACTGTGACGAGCTGACAAGTGACCTGATTCTCTACCCTCAGGCTTCTTCTCTGTAAAATCAGAACCATAACATGATTCCGAGGGTTTTCATGAGGATTAAAGGAAGTAATGTGTGCAAATTTCCTAATTTACTGCCTAGCACAGAGGGAGTAAATGCTCAATAAATGTATGGAATAAACGGCTGAACTTTGGGTAGAAAAACAAGTCAAATAAGTCCTCTGTGGATGAGTAGGTCAATCTGTGCCCCAGTGAGTTCCCAGGCAGGCTGTCCGGCCACTGGCAACAGACTCAACCAGGAGAGACCAGAGTCAAGCGAGGCTTCTCCCACTCCAAGCCCTGAAGGCCGTCCCAGGGGCCCCGAAGGAGCCTGCCTCAGGCTGGAGACTTCCTGTTGGCCTTGGAGGCCAGAACTCCCAGTTCAGGCTACATCCGAGTGGGCAGTGTTCCATCCCTGGAAGCATCTCAGGCAGGAAATTAGGATCACCTATGAAATTGTGATACATGGGCACAGAGAATTGAAATTGGATCTGGGGTTTAGGAGATTTTAAGAATTAACTTTTATTGATTTTTATTATTACGAAAGTAATGTATGATCATTATAGAAATTTTAGAAAAAAGTCACGTGAAATCTCCCAACCCAGAAACCATTGCTATTAACATTAGGGTATATATTTGGCCGATCTTTATTCTGTGTATAAACTTGTCATTAACGAAATGGAGCTCATAGAGTATGTTTTGTTTCATGATCTGTTTCCCCCCTACACACACACACTTAATAATATGTTGTGGGCTTCTCCAGAAGTCATTAAATATTCCTCAACAGTGTTATTTTCATGGCTACATTTTATGGACATGTGGTATTTTTAGTTAATATACTATTGTTGAACATTTAGGTTGTTGTTTACAATTTTTTAGTATTTTAAACAACACTCTACTGGGTATCTTTATATTCTTTCATCATTATTTTCTTAAGACAAACTTCTAGAAATGGATTTGCTGAGTCAAAACGTATGTAAAATTTGTAAGTTTGAATTAGATTTCGATTGTGGTTTTACTCACCATTTGGTGTGAATCCCTAAAACAGGACTATCCTATATAATTTCAATAATATATTAGACCTGGTATGTTTGTGTTAGGAAAATATGCTGTATCATAAATAGCAGTGAGCATCACTGTGATTAAAAAAAAACTGAGAAGAATAAGTATAAAGGAATAGGACAAAATTGCCCATAATCTCTCTTCCCAATTAGATCAATTCTTAACATTTTTAGTATTTTTCCTTCCAGGTTTTTTTTTTTAACATCTTTATTGGGGTATAATTGCTTTACAGTGGTGTGTTAGTTTCAGCTTTATAACAAAGTGAATCAGCTATACATATCCTTCCAGGGTTTTTTTGTGTGCGTTTAAACACAGCTGATATCATTTCTGTAGCCTTCATCTGGTACTTGTGCTGGTGTGGTTTGTATGTGGGGAAATGTGCTAGACTTGTCTCCATCAGCGTTTTGATGCCAGGACTCATGTTCTATCCTCCTTGTGTCCTGACACCACATAGCACTGTCATGAGCACCAAGCAGATGCTTTATACAGACCTTCTCTGAAAGGACTGGAGAGTCCAGAAAAGCAAAGGTAAAATCAGTTAGTGGCCATATGGTGGGGAATTATCGCCATGTTGTTAAGACTCTGCAGGGGCTGGGGACAGCTCTGCATTTCCAGGATTAACTCAGAAGCAGCATAAGCAGATCCCTTTGTACCTCTGTCCGCAAACAAACAGCGTGCACAGTGACTCATTTCCCCTGCACACTCTCCCACCACCTTTACCTGGGGCTTCCTAACCTCTGCCGTGTGTTGGGATCCAGTCAGATTTGCAGCTTTGGAGTCTAGAGATGTTTAAGACTTAGGTTTTGAGATAAGCTTTCAGAGTTTGACAGATTCAGAAAAAAAATTTTATGTATAAAATGAATTGATATCATACAGACCCATCTCAGCCTTCTTCAGGTGAGAGAACTGCTAATTCTGCTGAGAGAAATGCTCTAAATAGCCAAGGATTCAACAGTAACCCCTTTTTGCTTTAACATTTTTGCGTTTTCAGCCTAAACTCTTTGAATCCATTTCTCCTCCTTATTTAGTTGAATCTAGAGATGCTGATTTAATTCTTTTCTTTGCTTATTAAATATCAGCAGATACTGAAGAAGGTTTTCTAATGGAGTAGACTTAGCGTGGGCTTCAAAGTCAGACCCGTTTGAGATCAAGTCCTGGCTCCAGCCCTTGTGAACTGTTTGGCTTAGGCCCGGTATCTAATCTGGAGCCTGAATTTTCTTACCTCTAAAACGAGACTAATGACACTTCATTAACTGAAATACTGAATCTAAAGTTCCCAACAGTATTTGGCACATAGTAGATGCTTAATCAGTGTTTAGCTTTCCTTCTGCTTTCCCTAAGGACCATCATCAATGGTCATGATCTAAGACTGAGGTCATCATCCCAGATATCACTAACTGTGACCTAGAGCTGTGGGTAGGAAAAAACATAGGAAATTAATCCACATAAATCATTATCCCTGGATATTAACTGGTTATGTTTTTGAACAAATTCTTAATAGCAGTTAGTTTTATTATCTTTTTTTTCTTCTAATGAAAATTGACTATATCTGAAATTTAGGCTTCTTTTTGCTTAGCTCAATTCTGCTTCTTTTTTCTTTAATCTCTGTGGCTCAGAGGAGAGTATGTTTTATAAACAGTTTAAAGAGATGTGTAAAACATTTGTGGGTAGAAGTGTTTTGGGTGTTGGTTAAAAAAAATTGGAAAAAATCACCAATCTGACATTTTACAGAGCAAGATTCCATGATTTCTTTGTTAAAATAAAAATTTAATTTCTCATTAGTTTCTGGATGAGTTTACAGCTTTAGGAGCTACAATTCAACTGACAATTTGTAGATTGGTAAAGATAAAATTACAACTTCCAATTCTGCAAGATGATGAGCTAACTTGAGAAACTTCTGCTATAAACCCTTCAATATGCTAGATAAAATACAAAAAAAATTAACTGCACAGCTCAACTGTTAGGAATGAAAGAGAAATCCCAGGTGTCAACAGTAGGAGGCTCTGAAGACAAGAGTTGATAGTCACATCCCAGCTAACGGGGAGAAACGGCGCGTTTAATGGGAAAACATAGCAGCTAGAGTTGCTATTCGTCACATCCCAGCTAACGGGGAGAAACGGCGCGTTTAATGGGAAAACATAGCAGCTAGAGTTGCTATTCGTCCACTTGGGAACAGAAGATCAGGCCTTGGGCTGATGTGAGGCTGGGGAAAAAAAAAAAAAAACTTATGCAAAACTGAGACACTCTAAGAGGTATACGTCAGTGGAAGAGTGGGTTTTTAATTCTATTCAACTCTTGCTATCTCTGTTTAGGTTCTGGGTCAGGAAAAAAGTCCTCTCCTTGAGAATTTGAAATCTTGGGCCTGGACCTTACATGGATATAGAGTCCAAATTTACATCAATTCATGCAGCCTGAGACCCTACAAATTGGGAAATCACCTAAAAATTAGTCCCTGTTTAGTGATAGCCCAGGGCATTTGAGAAACATTCATATAGTTAATAGGTGTCCAAATAGGAGAAAATAGAATAAGAGAAGTATTTGAAAGATGCATAGCTACAAATTTTCCAAAATTGATTACAGATATGAATCTTTAATTCAGTAGTGACAACACAACACTCATCATAGTGAAACTACAGAACTCTAAAGACAGTAGGAGATACTAAAAGCAACCAGAGAGAGAGAGAGAGAGAGAGAGAGAGGCCAGATTAACCACCGTGGAACCAGATTAGATGGAAAGCCTACTTAGTAACAGTGGAAGCCAGGAGAATAATAACTTCAATAATAACTTCAGAACATGTCAAAGTGCCAAGAATTCTTTACCTAAATAAAGTATCATTCAAGAGTAAGGTTAAAATAAAGACATTAAGGCCCTTCCTCTTTTCAAATACAAGATTAAGGCAATATACTTTCCTCCAAGCAGAATAAGCTGCATTCTAGAGATTTTTATGTTACTTTAATTATTTTTCAGTTCAAAATATTTTCTAATTTCTGTTGAAATTGCTTCATTGGCCTGTGTGTTATTCAGAAGTATATTGTTAATTTCTAAATATATATGGATTTTCTGATTAGCTTTTTATCCTTAGTTTCTGATTTATTTGCATTGACAGAGAAAAAGTCTGCATAATTTCAGCCATTTGAAATTTATTGAAACTTGGTTGATTTTCACAGCATTTTCAGTATCTCATATGTACTTGCAAATAATGTGTATTCTGTCTTTATTGGATGCAGGAAGTGTCATTTAAGTCTTCTTGTTGTATTTGTCTGCTTCCTTTGTCAGTTGCAAAGTACGCCTAAATCTTCCACTAGGATTTTAAATTTTTCTATTTTCTTTGTATATTTAGAGGCTATGTTATTAGGAGTGTACAAATTTAGATTTGGATATCTTCCTTAAACATTATCTTTCTGACATTATTAAATGTTCCTCTTTTTCTCTAATAATGTATTTTGCCTTATTGTCTACCTTGATATAAATACAGCTGCATTAGCTTTCTTTTGGTTAGTGTTTGCATGACATTATCATTCATTTACTTTTAACCTTTCTATGACTTTACATGTATCTCTTATAAATAGCAAGTGAGTGGATTTTTAAAAATCCAGTATGAAGATCTCTGGTTTTTAATTGGAATATTTAGTTCAACGTAACTAGTGATATATTTGGGTTTAGATCCACCATCTTAATAAATATGCTTCATTTGTCCCGTCTATTTCGAGTTGCTTTTCACTTCTTTTCTTGCCTTTTTTGGATTAACTATTTTTTATTTTTCCTTTTTCTAATTTTCTGTTAGCTTGAAAGTTATAAACTTTATTATTTTTTAGTGCTTATCCTAGAGATTATAACATACATCCCTCTTATAAAAGTCTAATAAATAAATTAGTACTTTTGACATCTTCATAGACAATACAAGGACCCTAGAATACTCCTCTCCTGACTTATAGGCCATTGTTGTCATAAATTTTAATTTTCCCTTTTACTTTAATTTTATCTTTTTTCTCTATATATTTTTAACTCGACAAGACATCACTGTTCTGTAGAGTCAGTGTTTGTTTATAATTTCCCATATATTTACATTTTCATTGCTCCCCATTTCTTCCTGAACCTCCAGTTTCCTACCTAGGATCCTTTTCCTTCTGCCAGAATAAACATGCTCAGTATTTTCTTTAAAGTTTTGAATATGTCTGCTTGAGATTCTTCCAGTTTTTCTTTGTCAGAAAATGCCTTCCTTTTACTATAATTCCTTCATTTTCTGAGTATAGAAATTGATGCTTTAAAGATATCACTACATTGTGCTCTAGTTCTCATTGTTTTGGTTGAAAATCAGCTGTTGATCTAATATCTGCACGTTACAGTTTTGTTTTTTGGTTTTTGTTTTAATTTTTGGCTGTGCTGTGCAGCTGGTGGGATCTTAGTTCCAACCAAAGATCGAACCCAGGCCCATGGCAGTGAAAGTGCCAAGTCCTAACCACTGGACCACCAGGGAACTCCCTAATTTCTGCACATTTAAAGTCAATATATCTCCTCTCTGGCTCCTTATAAGATTTTCTCTTTGCCTTTGGTTTTCAGCAGTGTTACTGATATGCCCAGATGCAGTTTGTTGTTGTTGCTGTTGTTTTTTCATTTACTCAGCTTAGAGTTCATAGAGCTTCTTGAACTTGTGGCTTGATATCTGTCACCTATTTTGGAACATTCTCAGACATTCTTTTCAAATATTGATTGCTTCTAGCACATTCTCTCTCTCATAACCTGGAACTGCAGTTACATTTGGACTTGCTCAGTGAGAAGTAAATTTACAGTGTCTGTTACCATCTCTCTACTTTCCATCTTTTTATCCCTGCTTTATTCTGAATATTTTTGTCTGACCTAGTTTCACTATTCAGTTGTATCTAACTTTCTGTTAAACCCATTTGTTGAGTTCTTGATTTCAGTTATTGAATTTTTAGCTCTCAAGCTTCCATTTGTTTTTCTTTATAGTTTTCACTTCCCTGCTGAAATAGTCGATCTTGCCTTTTACCTCCTTGAACCTATATATTAATTTTAAGATCTGTGTCTGATAACTCCAGTTCTAGATTGCCTGTGGATCTGTTTCTATTGAAGTCCTTTCTTTTGTTCATATTGCCTTTCCTCCACATGTGCCTGGTTATATTTGTGATGAACAGACTATTTGCAGAATTGTTTATAGAAATAATTTTGGACTTAGGATGATATTATCTTTCCTCAAAGGGGATTTATATTTGTTTCTTCCAAGTAACTCTGGGCAGTAGTACTTAGCCTTACCTTAGTCCAGTTTCAAATTATTCAGAGCTGAGCCAAGTCCTGCAAGGGCCTATCTATTTATAATTTATCCCCACTCCTGGCATGTAGTCCTTTGAAGTCCCAACACAGTGTCCCCACCCTCACCCCCTTAGAGGGCTCTTGCATCCATTTCCTCTCCCTCTAACCCCCTGGGGTATCAAAAGTATTGTCCCACCTCCAGCCATTCCTCTTCTTTGTCGTGAATCAGCACCGCCTTTCCCAGGGAAAGGCAGCCGTCAATACTTGGCTTATTTGCTTGAGCCTGTCCTCTGGATCCTGACCTGGTTGTTCATATCTTGATAGTTCCCATGTGTCTTGAAGCCTGTATTTTATATTTTCTCTAGTTTTTCTAACTGTTCTCCATAAATGGCTTGTGTGAATTATAGTCGCCACCTCCAGAGCAGAAGTCCTGTGTCATTATGTCTTTGAGGTCTGCCTGTGCTGCTGTTCTGTTCTCACTGTCGTCTGTGGTGTGCCCTCACCACATTTTACCAAGTGTTCCACTGATAAACACCCAGATTGCCTTCAACTGGCTACTGCCACAATTGATAGGACAAAAAAATACAGCATTGAAATGTTTCTTCCTAAACTGGGGGAATTGGGGGCGACATATATCCAGGAAGAGATTGCTGGACCGTGGAATATCTGTATTTATTTTAATTAAGTGCTGCCAGGTGACTTTTCCAGGATGGTTGCATCAATATACCCTCTACCAGTAGTATGAGAGTGCCATATCCCCACACCACCGCCTGGAACCTGGAATGTTCCAGCTTTCTAATTTCCTTCAAGTCTAATGGAAATAAAGGGATCTCATCATTTTAATTTGCATTTCTCTGATTCCAATTTTTCTATCTGAGTTTCTACATTTTTCCTTTTGACTGCAAGAGTTCCTTTTGTATTTAAATACCACCCTTTGTTGGATACAAATATTGCAAGTATATTCTCAGCCTGTCATCTAACTGCCATCTTATTCATAATGTCTTAATTGATCAATATTGTTGGCTTATGGCTTGTGCTTTGTGCTGTTACTTAAGAAGTCATTCACTGCCTTATTTCTCCTATATCATGAGCTTTTAATTTCATATTTTTATCATTCATTTATGTCTTTAAATCATTGGGAGTCCACTTTTGTATAATGTGCTGCTAGGAATCCAGTTTCATTTTTCTCCATCTAGTAATCCAGTTTTCCCAACACTACCTATTGACATTCTGTTCTTTCCCTCTTTTTTCATTTCTTTTCATTTCATTTTCATTTTTAGTGGACTCCTATCTTTTTTTAATGTGTTACCAACCAGATTTTTTAGTATTATTCCCCTAACCCCATTTTTCCCCAAATCCTGTAGTTTTTGTTGCATGATTTTACATATCATGGTTATTTTACATATGTTGCATTATAGTAGAACTATCTGTATTTGGACTTTTCCATAATAAAATGGGTTTTTTTTTACTTTTTAAATTAAAATGTAAAAAAAAGAAATTCTCTTTTATTCCAGTTTTGCTAAAAGATTTTTTTATAAGTAGGCATTAAACTTTTTAATATGGTTTTTCAGAATTGATTGAAATATCTTTTGGTTTGTTTCTCTTTTTGTCTATAGTTGTGGTGAATTTCATTGATAAATTATCTCATATGGAACCATCCTTGCACTTCTGGGTAAACCCTTATTTAAGCATTATGCATTATTTTTAATGCACCCTCATATTGGTGAGCTAGTATTTTATTTAGGATTTTTGCATCTACTTTTATAAAGGAGATCTGAATCTGATTTTTTGTTGTCATTGTATTCCCTTATTTGGCTTTTGAATCACAGTATACTAGCCTCAGTCGAGCAGTTTTTGTTCTTTCTCTACTTGCTGGGACAACTCATATAAGGTATGAATTAATTTTTTTTTTTTTTGGCCATGCCACAGGGCTTATGGGATCTTAGTTCCCCTGCCAGGGATCAAATCCAGGCCCTTGGCAGTGAAAGCACAGAGTCTTAACCACTGGACTACCAGGGAATTCCTGAATTAACTATTCTTTAAAAGATTGATAGCCTCCTGTATAAAACCATCCAGGCCAAGGGATTTGGGACAGAAAGGTTTTTTTTTAACTACCATTTTAATTTCTTAAATCTTTATTGGCTTGTTCACATTTTCTCATGCCGTTTTAGATACAATTTTACCATTTTCTTTAAATTTTTAGGAATTTATTCATTTTACCTAAGTTTTCAGATTTGGAATTGAATGAGAAACCAAAACTACAACTGTAACTAGAGGGAAAGATATATGCCTTAAAATGGGCAGGAAAGTCAAAGCCAAAAAAGAAACCCTAATATACAGGAAAAGACTGATAAATTTGATAAATTAAAATATAACACTGCTTCAAAAGACCTTCTAGACAATGTGACTTTTTCACAGACTAGGAACTAGAGCAAGTCACAGACTAGTAAAGCTACCTACAATATCTTGTAAATGGCAAAGAATTGGTGTAAAGAATATATGAAGAACTAAGAATGGATGAGAGGAAGACAGGAGTCAGCATGACAGGGGACAGCATGGCGTGTGGTGTGAACAGGCGGTGCTTAGCAGAGTGCCTGAGTAATGAGTACACATGTGAACAAATGCCCAGCCTCACTGATGACAAGAGAGGCAACAGGAGGAACCCTCTCACACCCTTCAACTTGGCAGACACCACGTGTGCAGTTGCCTTAGCACGGACACTGACAAGTCACACACAGGCACAAGTCGGATCAGAGTGCGGACGGTTCTGTGGGATTTGACACAGGCCAGGTTCCAGAGTCGGTGAGGACCGTGGCCCCCAGGCATCCTCACTCAACTCCTCCCCAGGCTCTCAGCTGTTGTCATCCTGGGCCCCATCCTGCGTTCTGTACTTTCCTTTGGTGGAAGGCTTATTCCTGAGGACCAGGTGAGTCTCTCTTCTACTCTTGTATACAGTGTCTGAGGATGGCCCAGAGCAAAGGGCGAGACTGCTGGTGGCAGCTGTGTGTGACAAGAACAAAGGGCTGGAGACAGGCCTTCCCCTCAGAGCCTCCCAGGAAGCCACAGGCCTGAAGGACCCTTGCCAAAGGCAGTCTGGGACCTGCGGCTGAGAGCTGGAATGGTCAGAGTCAGACACCTGCCAAAGGTACATGCACGCCCAGCATGTGTCAGGCTTTGTGCGAGCTGGTGGAGCACAGTGAGAAACAAGAAGCTGTTCCCAGCTTTCACAGAAAGTGTGCCCTACTGGGGCCCCAGACCAGTAAGAGGGGAAGTAAGAGCACATGTTACCAAGAGTGATTGCAGAGGGTGATGTTGCTAGTATTTCTGTAGAGAGAAGTATGGGGTGCTGTGGGCATCAAGGAAGGAGGGGTCTGAGAGTCCCAGAAAATGTCCCAGAAGACAGAAAAGCCACAGCTAACATCGTATTTAATGGTGAGAAACTGAAACCTTCCCCCTAAGATAGGCACAAGGCAAGGATGTTCACACTCACCACCTCTATTCAGCACTGTACTGGATGTTCTAGCCAGAGCAATTAGGCAATTAGGCAAAAATAAATAAATAAAAGGCATGTAGATAGGAAAGGAAGAAGTAAAACTATATTCACAGATGACATCTGTGAAATTTTAAAGAATATACATACACACACACACACAGAGCTAATAAATGAATTCCAGAATACAAGAATACAAGATCAACAGATAGAAATGAGTATGTCTATACACTAGCACTGTACAATCTGAAAATGAAATTAAGGAAATAATTCCATTTACAATAGCATCAAAAAATTAAAAATTTAGGAATAAATTTAACAAAAACAGTGCAAGACTTGTACACTGAAAACTATAAAACATAACTGTAATAGAGAAGACCTAACTAAATGGAAAGACATCCTGTGATCAACAGTTTTCATATCATCCCTATCAAAATCTCAGCTGGCTCTTTTGCAGAAGTTGACAAGCTAATCCTGAAATTGATTCATATGGAATTTCAAGGAAACCAGAATAGCCAAATAACCTTGAAAAAGAACAAAGTTGGAGGACTCATACTTCCCAATTTCAAAACATACTACAAAGCTACAGGAATCAAGACAATATAGTACTAACATAGGATAGACAAATTGAGAGTCCAGATATAGCTCCATACATCTATGCTCAATTAATTTTCAGCAAGGGTGTTAGGACCATTCACTGGATGAAGGAATAGTCTTTCAACAAATGGTGCTGAAATAACTGGATATGGACATGCAAAAGAATATAATCGGGCCCTACTTCACACCATACTCAAAAATTAGCTCAAAATTCATCAAAGACCTAGTATAAGAACCAGAACTTCAAAACCCTCACTGCACAAGATAGGATATAGGAGACATGGCTCATAGCAACAGCACAGGAGAAAACAGGCTTTAGTTGACATCTGAAGGAGTCAGCAATAGGATGGAGGGACCGAGCAAATTAGTGCATTTCTTCCCAGTGTTGCGCTGAGCCATTTGAAGTCTGATCGTGGAGCGATTGGTCATGCCAGAGCTGGGGCATTGCAGATGTGTGTACTACAATGTAAGAAAGTCAGAACACTCGAGTGTGCTCCGAAGAGTGACCATGCTCACTCATCCATGCCCATGCCTCCTTGGAGATCTGTGCTGTGTGTGTGTATAGTAGTACTGTCTGTTTCCCTGGGAAGTGCACAGATACAGACATTACCAGCTCTCTGTGTGCTATGAGGTGAGCAAGATTGAGAGGCACTTTGCCTGCCATTTGTGTCTTTCCCCTGTCTGAGTTGACCTTTCCACGTCAGCTCGGTTCCTCTAATCCCTCCTCTACAGCTATTGCTCTGTCCAAAATAAACTCTAAAGGACCAGCATGCTTATCCCTACTTGTGTGTCTCCACTCATGCACTTGGTAACCTCGTTTTGAGTTCCTTTCCCGTTTTTTTCTATCTCTCCAAATCGTACCTACTCTTCACTGCTCAGTGGGAGCCGCCCCTTCCTCCAAAATCTCTTCCCCGACCGTGCCAGCCCATGTCTCCCTCTCTGGTTTCCTCATTGGCCCCATGGTGAGCACAGGTAATCAACCATAACACTCTCACGAGGCCTAGACAGCTTCTCGGTCAGAGGGTGAGTCGGTTAGTGACGTGTGTCATGGATAATGGCGAGAGGGCCAGAACCTGTTGTTCCTCATTTCCAACTTGGTTGGCGTTATTTGCGTTCCGCTAGGGAGACTGTCCCATCTCCCATAGATCATAACAGGAATATTAAGCACAAAATTGTAGTTCAAGAACACCGGCTACCTTACTGGTTCCACTGACTCTTTTATCTGGAGATACAATTGTGTGACTCCAAAGCCCATGTTGAAATCAGGAGCCCAAAATATTTATCATCCAAAGCGTTAATTCCACAAGACTTTGGAGCCATTTGTATTTGTAGCCGCCTTCTCTGTCTTTGTCTTTCCAAAGTTCTCCAAACAAACCTTTCTTCTCCAGTGGGCCAGGGCCCTCGCAATCTTCCTGAGAGTTCAGAGCTCCTACCGCTGATTCTAACCCGAAGCCTTTCCTCTCCCTCTGCCTAACCGAAATCCCAATTGAATTTAAGATACAGCTCCGGTGTCTCTCATACTTGGAAACATCCTCCAGCCCACAACACCTCTTCCTTGGCTTCTCGTACATGGGAGTACCTGTAATTCCTTGGCAATTGGGTTTACTATCTTATGTGTTCATCTTGGTTTCTCAGTGGAAATAGCTCGCTGTGGATGTGGCCAGACTTCACATCCACATCCTCCCATGTACTCTAAGACACGACCTCTCCAATCCTCACTCAGTTCTTTATTTATAAAACAATGGTGATTCCTGTTTTATACTGTCTTTATATGAGGTGAAATAATATATATGAAAATTCCCGAGGCATCATAACTTCTCAGTGAATGTTAGTTTTGTTTCTTCCTTCTTGAGCACGAGAACCATCTCTTAAAATATCTCTAGTATTCTCTGCAGCTTCTTTTTTTTAAATATACATTTATTTACTTATTTATTTATTTATGGCTGCGTTGGGTCTTCGTTGCTGCACGCAGGCTTTCTCTAAGTTATGGTGAGCGGGGGCTATTCTTCGTTGCGGCGCGTGGGCTTCTCATCACGGTGGCTTCTCTCGTTGCAGAGAACGGGCTCTAGGCACGCTGGCTTTAGTAGTTGTTGTGCACGGGCTTAGTTGCTCCACAGCATGTGGGATCTTCCCAGACCGGGGCTCGAACCCGTGTCTCCTACATTGGCAGGCAGACTCTTAACCACTGTGCCACCAGGGAAGTCCCTGCAGCTTCTCTAAGCAGAGTCCTGGTCAATGGTTAGACACTCATAAACACAGACTGATGGGAACGCACCGTTCATTGAGTCCCCAGAAGCGCTAGGACGAGTTGCCTGTGGGCAGGTGGGTGAAAAAAAATCTAAAAGGCACTCTGTCCCGACTTGATGGGTCAATCAGAAAGACGACAGCCCAGCAGCCTGCGAGGGTCTGCCATGTCCCAGAGACTGATGACGGTGATGTTAAAACTGAACTCTGATTTAGCCAGCATTGCCTTGCCTTGGATAGTATGTGACAGCAGTTGCTAGAATGCTCCTGAAATGCAGAAACATTGAGAAGAAAATATATCTGACAGCCTAGCCTAGAAATTCAAATCTAAGCCCAGTCACATGTCTGTTAGCTGAGAGCTTTCAGATCCATCTTCTGCGAAACTGGCTGTTGTGAAATTGACGGGCTTCATTAGAAAGAACTTAACTAGAATAACTGAGCGATAATGATTTGGAAATATTCATGCAGGGATCCCGCACAAGGAGATTTTTGGTTGAAATAGTACTTTTTATATCCCAGCGCTTTCAACAGTCAAAGGCACATCTTTGGTTTCGGCTGTGGCTGTCACCTGCCACATCAGTAAACAAAGGGTGTTGCGGCCATCAAGCCAGCAGCCACTGAAGCCGCCACAGCGATGCACCTCGAGGGGATTCAGGATGGAGGAAAGCACAAGATGCTGGCCCCAGAGAGCTGAGGTGCAAATCAAAGGAATGATTTCAATGAGCCCAGTCGCTTGCATCCTCCCATACGTAGAAAAGCGCTCAATTCCTCAACTTGAGATGTCTGGTTTTCTTTAATGAACAGTCATCTTCTGATGTTCTGACTACCTGGTTTTTATTGCCAAACCTCCTATATGCCCTGGCTCCCCCCTTACCTCTTAGGAGCAGTCCCTCAGAGCATCTGAGAGGCTGTGTCCCGGGCTTAAGCTCTCAGTATGTCCACCGACTAAAACATAATTCTTAACTTTTAGGTTGTGCTTTTTTTTTTTTCAGTTGACAGGGCCGTCCCCGCAGGGGAGCTTCTCCCCACAGGGGCTCCCAATGTCCCCAGGGGGCCAGACCTGCCTGCGGGGGAGCGGGGGAGAGATGTGAAATGTTAGGAGGCTGGGCCAGCATGGTGCCAGCTCCAGATACACCTTTGAAATCAACGTGTCTCCGTTAGTCGAAAAACTACATTCTGAAATGTTTCCATTTTATGTTTGTCTACCCCTCAAAATAAAAGGCTCAGGGAGGGAAGGGGGTAAGGAAGCTCACCCAGTGGCAGAGCTAATCCCTCCTTCTCACACCCTCAGAGCTGGTATCCATAGTCCTTCCGGGGCCACATCCCAGGCCCTGCATCCCCGCTGTGTGTTTGGGCCACATGCACGTGCTGCCACCAGCCTCCCCCGAGATGTGTACAGTGGTCTGTCTCAGCCATGTCCTTGCAGAGCCCAGATCTCTGCGCTAACTTGAGAATGAAGAATGGTCTGCACCCAGGGGACATTTCAACTGAGACCATCTGGAAGCAGTGTCTCCACTTTTTTTTTTTTTTTCCACTTTTTTACTTAGTCCAATGTTGGCAAACAGCTTGCATACATGGAGGGCAAGATCACCCCCACCCCCACCTCCCTCCAAGCTTGGTGTAGCTGTTGTCGACCGAAAAAGAATGCACAACCTAAAATTTGAGAGTTACATTTTATTCGGTGGACAAAACTGAGGGCTTAAGCCCGGGACACAGCATCTCAAATCGCTCAGAGAGACTGCTCCCATGAGGCAAAGGGGGAACCAGGATAGAAGTTTTTGCAACAAAGACCAGGTAGTCGGAACATCAAAAGATTACTATTAATTAAAGAAAACCAGACATCTCCAGTTAAGGGAACTTAATGCCTTTCTGTGTATGGGAAGATGCAGGAGTCTGGGCTCATTGAAATCATTCCTTAGATACGCACCTCAGCTCTCTGGGGCCAGTATCCTGCGCTTCTCATCCTGCGTCTCCTCCGGGTGACCGTCATCGTGGGCGGCTGCAGCGGCTGACTGCTGGACGGCGGGCATCCTGTTCCATCCCGAGTTCCCTCAGGGCTCACCGTCTGGGAGGCTGTCAGGTGATGGCTTGGTGGCTACGGCATGGTCTGTTTACTCATATGACAGGCAACATTGTTCACTCACAACGTTGAGTCTGGTGACACCAAGAGGGTATGAAAAGGTTTGTTGTTCACAAAGTGGGGCTCTCTGGAGAGCAGGACAGAGTCCCAGCCTGTGTGGAACGGCTGGAGCAAAGAGTGGGTAGTGGCTTAGGATTTTATTGTCGTTAGGGGTGGGCTGGGGTGAGGGCTCCCCGCCCCTGCCACCTCAGGTGGGGCCACAAAAGGCAGGGAGACCTTCAAAGGTGATCAAGGTGCAGGACAGAGCAAAGTAACACCTGTAATCGAGAGGGGACTTTGCCTTTCTGAGCTGTGCTGTATACAACATGAGTGGGCTTATTCTATAGTAAAGGTGTAGCTGGAGGTATTTTTGATTCAAGGCATGGATTTTATATTCAAGGTAAAGTCCAGAATCTACATGGTTTGGGGGTGAGAATGTCTGGGTTTGAATTCCAGCTTCACCATGTTTTGGTTGTGTGACCTTGGGCCAGTTAACTTAGATGCTCTGTGCCTCAGTTTCTTTAAACTCAGATAACAGTGCCTACTTATAGGTTTGTTTGGATTAAACAAAATTATAATAAAGCACTTAGCTGAGTTTCTAATACACATTGAGGACTCAAAACTTTTTTTTTATTATTTTTTACTATTCTGGAAGTACCAACACATGCAGTAAAATAAGAAAGTAACTCGAGGCATAACAACTGGAAAAGAGGAGGCAAGTGCAGAGTGTAAACACTGGGCCTTTCCTGACGGCTGTTACCCCCTGACCCCAAGTGTTAGGTCTGTTCACCACAAGGATTCAGGCGTTGCCCCAGGCACTGAGACACAATGGAGACAGAAGCCAGTTTCAAAGACTTCTTTGAGGAATAACTGGGAACTTTCGTGTGAGCTCTAGTCTAGATATTACTGAACTAATGTTCATTTTCTTACATGTGATCATGGTACTGTGCTCATGTAGAAGAACATCATTCCTGGAGATGCATGCTGAGTACTGGGGTGACTGTTACGATGGCCGCAACTTACCTTTAAATGGTTCAGCACAAAACAAAGTGTGTGACAGGTGTCACATATGTGTGCGGAGAGAATGAGAGAGAACTGAGGGACGTTATTTAAGGTACAAATCACCACCAGGAGATAAATAAGTCCTGGAGATCTGCTGCACAGCATAGTGATTATGGTCAACAATACTGTTATAAGCTTAGCAGTTGCTAAATTGCTAAGAGAATGGATCTTAATTATTCTTACCACACAAAAAAATTATGTGATGTGATATAGTTGTCAGCTAACACTACAGGGTGGTCATCATACTGCAGTATATGAATGTATGAAATCAACATGTTGTGCACATGAACCTTACACAATATTATATGTCAGTTGTTGATATATCTCAATTTTTTAAAAAACAACTAGGGAGACAAAGCAAATGTGGCAGATCAGGTTCTCTTTTTATACAGATACAACCTAAGACCCCATGTCCCCTCTTAGAATTGCCTTGTCAGTAGAGTTAGGAAGACTTGTGTCCCAGAGGCTGGGCTGGGCTGGGGAACTTCTGATACTGAGGGGGAGAGAAACGTGCATATTCATAGGTTAGTAGTTTAACATCTGAAGGATTGAAAAGTTGTATTTCGCAAGTCATGGTCACATGCATTAGGAAGGAGTTCTAGGATCTAATAAAACATTAAGCAGCTATCATTTTGTCGAGACTGTTGTGTCTAGTTTACATAACTCAAAGCTCTCTCTATTATGGGGACCAAATTTCTTCATCAGCAGATTGGCTGTGAGGGCACAATGATGGAGCAATGCCACCTGCAGGCCTCAAGACAGAGGGAGCTAGAACCAAAGAGAGTGCATGAGAAATTAATTCAGACAGTCCTGGGTTCAAATCTGGACTCAAGCACTTACTAGGAAAATCACTTAACTTTTCTTTGCCTCCATTTTCTCAGCTTTAAAATGGGTTGTTAGGAGAATTAAACAAGATAAATGATGTGAAATGCGTAGCTTAATGCCTGCCATTTCATAAACATTCAATGCTCAGTGGTTTCATTTTTCCTTAATGGTATGAATCATATACATATGGATTTGTATATAAGTTAAATTTTGAAAAGTTGAACTTTGACACGTGTGTATATATGTGTGTACAGAATATGGATTAGAAAGATATATGCCAAATTATTGATAGAGTTTTATAGAGGGAGTGTGGTGGGCAATCTTCCACTATTCACTTTATATACTCCCTGTTTAAAAATTTTTACAATGAAAATCTGTTTGTTTCATAATAGGAGAAAAGAAAGAAAAGCTGAGCTGCCTTATAATGCACTGGAGGTGGGAGCGGTTTGCCTACCATTGAAAGGAATCTTGCAATGAATCCTTTTCTAAATCCTTTCATCTGTTCATCTGCAATCAGGACTTTATATGCAGGCTTTTTTTAATAAGGTGCCCTAGATTCTGGTTGGTAATGACTAGGCAGGATGGAGAACAGAAACTGATTTTAAAAATCTGTCCTCAGGGCTACCTTTGGCTGACCCCACCTTGGCCTCGCCACTTTCTTCTCAGAGCATAGGGTGTATTCCTCTGCTAGGAAAGCACTGGCCGTGTGGTCCAGTCCAGGGGTCCCCTCTTCCATCCAATGGCACTGTTTATGTTTATTTATACTCCTGGGATAAGCAGGCTATGGTAGTTGTGTTCGCAGAACTAAGGCTAGTCTTTGGCTTAGGAGAAGAGTATCACAAAGAAAGCTAAAGGCCATTCTGGTTTAACGTTAACAACAGGCAAGAACCCTTCATTATTACTCCTGTCAGATGTCACCCTCTCATCCCTGACTGAACACTTTAATTTTAATTTTGTAAAACTTTACTGCTTTGGGAAGGGCTTCTTCCTGATGCTGGGACACAGTCAGCCTTCCTGTAGCTTTTCTCTCTTGTTCATTCTTTAAAGTAATTCACACGAAGTTTTCTTTGTCTTAAATGTAACAGCCTTGCAGACATCTGAAAACCATTCCCCTCATCTCCCCTGCCTCCAAGTCTTCCCTTTGCCAGGGTAACTCTCAGTATTTCCTGATGTTCACAGACATGTCATTGTCCTAGCTACCTTCTACTAGACATGCTCTTACTTTTTAGGGTTCCTCTTGGAAGTATGTGGCCAACTACAGGACATAGTATTCCAAGTGTGTTCTGTCAAGCACAGTGGAACCAATACCTCCGTGGATCACCAAGTATTACATCAAAGATATGAGTATCCATCTAAAGAAGTAAGAAAAAGAACAGCAAGTTAAACTCAAAGTTAAGTAGAGAGGAGGAAATACTAAATGTGAGAGAAGAGATTAATTAAATGAAAAGCAAACATATGATAGAGTTAAAAAAATTGTTCCTTTGCAAAGTCTAATCATTTTTTCAAGTCTAAAATTGATAGACCCCTGGCAAGAGTAATGGGAAGGGCTGTTTTAGGTCGTTCCCCAGTGCCATCTGATAGCAGTTTTATATTTTTTCAGTGGGTATAGTTATCTGTGGGAGAGTTTGTCTGATAGAAGTTATTCACTATTACGGGAGCCCTTGAGATAAAATAAGTGTTTAATTTATTGAGTGGTTGAGAGAGAGATTTTGACAGTCTCTGCCATGGCAAATTAAGTTTTGCTTGACCTTAAACGCCTTTGTCTAAGTAGAATAATCAAGGATGGGTAAGTCAGAGCAAGTGTTACTGTTGTAAGGAGATTCATGTATTTGCACGTTTGGAATATAATGAAAGGAAGTTAACATCCTTACAGAACCCTATATCTTTCTGCCTTAGATACCAAATTCATGTCTGTGTTTTAAAAGCAGATCCAGAATGGAAAGTCTTTTTAAGTTAATTTTGGACAGATCTTCAGGTAGAAAAGAAAAAGGACATGGGCAAATCGGTAGAGCAGAGGTGTGTGTGTGTGTGTGTGTGTGTGTGTGTGTGTGTGTGTGTGTGTGTGTGTGTGTGTGTGTGTGTGTGTGTGTTGGAAACTACACAGACCTGAAGCCATAGGACTCTGCCTCGTGTCTCAATTCTGTTGCCATTTTCTCTGTCACCTGGTAAAGCTCTCCAGGATGCAGCATTTCTCTCATGTAAAATGAAGACAAGTAACATAGTTCCCATGACAGAGGAGTAAATGAAAATATTTGTTGAACGTGAACCTGAAAGATTTAGAATACATTCCTTTGATAGTAAAACAAAATAGTCCAGGCATTTTACAGGAATTCCCTGGCAGTCCAGTGGTTAGGACTCCATGCTCTCACTGCTGAGCGCCCTGAGGGCCTGCGTTCAATCCCTGGTCGGGGAACTAAAATCCCACAAGCTGCACGGGACAGCCAAAAGAAAAAAAAAACAAAAACAAAACTCCAGGCCTTTTAGCACACCTGGTCTTTTCATCCCTCTTTATCCCAACTTGAATCCCTTTCCCCTCCTGCAGGTTATTCTAAATTTCAGCGGTGTGCAAGCCCACGAACAGGACTTGTATGGAAAATATTTTGACTACGGGAGAAAAGAAGCCTTGGGCAAATTTATTTCATCTGTCTGAAAGGATATGTTCATTTGAATAGACAGTGTCAGTGTTGATAGGAGGGATGGTAGCAGACGAGAAACAAAATGCAATTTCTGGAAAGTCTGGATGTTTCCAGCAATATTTCAGGACTTGAGCCCTGAACGTCAGGACCTTAAGCACGTGCCTCTGTATCAACCACTCCGACTAACACGGCGTGCTGTTAATGCCCACATGGTTACCAACAGCTTCCACCCAAACTGACTAGTCTTCGGATGATGGGTCAGGAGCCCGTGGGAGCTGCAGTGCGTGGGGGTGGAGAGAGAAAGCGAGGCCAGATAGGCCACAAACTTTGGGTGCCATGGCGAGGATTCTGACTCTTACTCTGAATTAAATGGCAGGCTTTGCAGGTTTTAGGCAGAGGAGTGGTGTGATCTGATTGCATTTACCAAGGGCCACTCTGGCTGTTGTGTAGAGGAGGACAAAGGCTCAAACAGGGAGACTGGCTGGGAGGCTCTTGGGTCACTCCATGGAGGAGGGGGCAGTTGAGGCGACCTGCACCAGGGGTCACTGGTGGAGGGATGAGAAGTGGCTGGGTTCTGAATAACAAAATGAACCCAGAGCTGATAGATTAGGATGTGAGTTGTGAGAGGAGGAGAGGAGTCCAGGAGAGCTCCAAGATTTTTCTTTATTGAAGTATAGTTGATTTACAATGTTGTGTTAGTTTCAGGTGTACAGCAAAGTGATTCAGTTTCATATATATATATTCTTTTTCATGTCCTTTTCCATTATAGGTTATTATAAGATATTTAATATAGTTCCCTGTCCTTGTTGTTTATCTATAATCCCAAACTTCTCATTTATCACTCCCCAGCCCCTTTCCCCTTTGGCAACCATAAGTTTGTTTTCTATGTCTGTGAGTCTGTTTCTGTTTTGTAAATAAGTTCATTTGTGTCATTTTTTTAGATTCCACATATAAGTGATATCATATGATATTTGTCTTTCTCTTTCTGACTTACTTCACTTAGTATAATAATCTCTAGGTCCATCCACGTTGTGGCAAGTGGCATTATTTCATTTTTTTATGGTTGAGTAATATTCCATTGTATATATGTACACATCTTATTTATCCATTCATCTGTGGATGGACACTTAGGTTTCTTCCATGTCTTGGCTATTGTAAATAGTGCTGCTATAAATATTGGTGTGCACGTATCTTTTCAAATTAGAGTTTTTGTCTTTCCCAGATATATGCCAAGGAGTAAGATTGCTGGATCATATGGTAACTCTAATTTTAGTTTTTTAAGGAACCTCCATACTATTCTCCATAGTGGCTCCACCAATTTACATTCCCAGCAACAGTGCAAGAGGGTTCCCTTTTCTCCACAACCTCTCCAGCATTTATTACTTGTTGACTTTTTATGATGGCCATTCTGACTGGTGTGAGGTGACACCTCATTGTAGTTTTGATTTGCATTTCTCTAATAATTAGAGATGTTGACCATCTTTTCATGTGCCTGTCAGCCATCTGGTTGTCTTCTTTAGAAAAATGTCTATTTAGGTCTTCTGCCCATTTTTTTTTTTTTTTTGATTGGGTTGTTTGGTTTTTTGTTATTGAGTTGTATGAGCTGTTTGTATATTTTGGAAATTAATCCCTTGTCAGTCACATCATTTGCAAATATTTTTTCCCATTCCGTAGGTTGCCTTTTTGTTTTGTCTACGGTTTCCTTTGCTGAGCAGAAGCTTATAAATTTGATTAGGTCCCATTTGTTTATTTTTGCTTTTATTTCTTTTGCCTTGGGAGACTGATCTTAAAAAACATTGCTACAATTTATGTCATAGAATGTTTTGCCTATGTTCTCTTCTAGGAGTTTTATGGTGTCATGTCTTATATTTAAGTCTTTAAGGCATTTAGAGTTTATTTTTGTGTATGGTGTAACAGAGTGTCCTAACTTCATTGATTTATATGCAGCTGTCCAGCTTTCCCAATACCACTTGCCAAAGAGACTGTTTTTTCTCCATGGTATGTGGCTGCCTCCTTTGTCAAAGATTAATTTACTATAGGTGTGTGGGTTTATTTCTGGGTTTCCTATTCTGCTTCATTGATCAGTATTTCTGTTTTGTGCTAATACCATTGGCACATCAATATTGCTGCTTTGATTACTGTAGCTTTGTTGTATTGTCTGAAGTCTTGGAGGGTTATGCCTCTAGTTTGTTCTTTTTCCTCAGGATTGCTTTGGCAATTCTGGATCTTTTGTGGTTCCGTGTAAATTTGAGGATTATTTGTTCTAGTTATTTGAAAAATGTCATGGGTAATTTGATAGGGATCACATTAAACCTATAGATTACTTTGGGTATTATGGCCATTTTAACAATATTAATTCTTCTAATCCAAGAGCATGGAATATCTTTACATTTCTTTGAATCATCTTCAGTTTCCTTTATCAATGTTTTATAGTTCTCAGCATATGTCTTTCACCTTCTTAGTCATGTGTATCCCTAAGTAATTTTCATATGATTTTAAAAGTGATTGTTTTTTTACCTTCCATTTCTGATATTTCATTGTTAGTGTAGAGAAATGCAACAGATTTTTGTATGTTAATCTTGTATCCTGGTACCTTGCTGAATTCATTTATCAGTTCTAGTAGTTTTTGTGTGTAGTCTTTAGGGTTTTATATATAGTATTATGTCATCTTCATATAATGACAATTTTACCTCTTCCCTTCCAAGTTATATCACTTTCATTTCTTTTTCTTATCTGATTGCTATGGCTACAACTTCCAATACTATGTTCAATAGAAGTGGTGAGAGTGGGTATCCTTGTCTTGTTCCCGATTTTAGTGGGAAGGCTTTCAGCTTTTCACCATTGAGTATTATGTTGGCTGTGGGTTTGTCATAAATAGTTTTATTATGCTGAGATATGTTCCCTCTATGCCCATTTTGGTGAGAGTTTTTATCATGAATGGATGCTGAATTTTATCATATGATTTTTCTGCATCTATTGAGATGATCCTGTGGTTTTTGTCTTTTTTTCTGTTGATTTGGTGTATCACACTGATAGATTTGCGTCTGTTGAACCACCATTGTGACCATAGAATGAATCCAACTTTATCATCATGTATGGTCCTTTTCATGTGTTGTTGGATTTGGTTTGCTAGTATTTTGTTGAGGATTTTTGCAGCTATATTCATAAAAAATAGTGGCCTGTAATTTTCTTTTTTGATAGTGTCTTTGTCTGGTTTTGGTATCAGGGTGATAGTGGCTTCATAGAATGACTTTGGGAGTGTTCCCTCCTCTTCAGTCTTTTGGAAGAATTTGAGAAGGATCTGTATAAGTTCTTCTTTATATGTTTAGTAGAATTCCACTGTGAAGCCATAAGTCCTGGACTTTTGTTTACATGGAGTTTTTTTAAATTACAGATTCTATTTCACTTCTAGTGATTGGTCTGTTCAAATCAACTATTTCTTCTTTTTTTTGATAATTTTATTTACTTATTTATGGCTGCATTGGGTCTTCATTGCTGTGTGCAGCTTTCTCTAGTTGCAGCGAGTGGGGGCTACTCTTCGTTGCAGTGTGCAAGCTTCTCATTGCGGTGGCTTCTCTTGTTGCGGAGCATGGGCTCTAGGCATGCAGGCTTCAGTAGTTGTGGCTTGTGGGCTGTAGAGCACAAGTTCAGTAGTTGTGGCACGTGGGCTCAGTTGCTCTGCAGCATGTGAGATCTTCCCAGACAAGGGCTCAAACCCGTGTCCCCTGCATTGGCAGGCAGATTCTTAACCACTGCACCACCAGGAAAGCCCAAATCATCTGTTTCTTCTTGATTCAGTTTTCATGGGCTGTATGTTTCTAGAAACTTGACCATTTCATCTAGGTTGTCCAATTTGTTGGCACATAATTGTTCATAGTATTCTCTTGTGTTTTTTTTGTATTTCTGCAGTGTCCCTTGTTATTTCTCCTCTTTCATTTATTATTTTGTTTATTTGGGTACTCTCTCTTTCCTTCTCTTTCCTATCCTTTCAAAAACCGAGCTCTTGGTTTTATTGATTTTTTTTTTCTATTCTTTAAAAATTCCTGTTTTATTTATTTCCTCTCTGATCTTTCTTATTTCCTTCCTTCTGCTGACTTCAGGTTTTGTTTGTTCTTCTTTTTCTAATTCTTTTAGATGGTATGTTAGGTTGTTTACTTTAGATTTATCTTGTTTTTTGAGGAAAACCTGTATCGCTATGAAATTCCCTCTTAGGACTGCTTTTGCTGCATCCCGTAGATTTTGTGTGGTTGTGTTTTCATTGTCATTTGTCTCAAGGTATTTTTTAATTTCCTCTTTGATTTCATCATTGAGCCATTGATTTTTAATAGCATGTTATTTAGTCTCCATGTGATCATTTTTTTCCTCATTTTTCTTTTTGTGGTTGATTTCTAGTTTCATGCCATGGTGGTCAGAAAAGATCCTTGAAATAATTTCTGTCCTCTTAAATTTGTTGAGGCTTCTTTTGTGTTCTAGTATGTGGTCTATCCTAGAGAATGTTCCATGTGTGCTTAAAAAGAATGTGTATTCTGGTGGGGCTTTTTTTTGGGGGGGGGAATGTAATGTCCTGAAGATATTAATTAAGTCTAACTGTTGTGTCATTTGGGGTCTCTGTTTCTTATTGATTTTCTGTCTGGAAGATCTGTCCACTGATGTCAGTGGGATGTTAAAATCTCCTACTATTATTGTATTCCCATCAATTTCTTCCTTTATGTCTATTAGTATTTGTTTTATGTATTCAGGTACTCCTATATTGGGTGCATATATTTATTTTTTGTTGAACTACAGTTGATTTACAGTATCATGTTAGTTTCTGGTGTACAGCAAAGTGATTCAGTTGTATATATATATATATATATATATATATTTCATATTCTTTTTCATATTCTTTTCCATTATAATTTATTAAAAGATATTGAATATCTGTGCTATACAGTAGGACCTTGTTTTTTTAATCTATTTTATGTATAGTAGTTTGTATCTGATAATCCCAAATTCCTAATTTGTCCCTCCCCCCTTTCCCTTTTGGTAACATAAGTTTGTTTTCTATGTCTGTGAGTCTGTTTCTGTTTTGTAAATAAGTTCATTTGTATCACTTATATTGGGTGCATATGTGTTGAGTGTAATATCCTTTTCATGTGTTGAGTCTTTTGTCATTATATAGTGTCCTTCTTTATCTTTCTTTATGGTCTTTATTTTAAAGTCTATTTTGTCTGATATGAGTATGGCTACTGCCACTTTCTTATCATTTCCATTAGCATGAAATATCTTTTTCCATTCCCTCACTTTGAATCTATGTGTGTCCTTCACCCTAAAGTGGGTTTCTTATAGGCAGCATATTGTAGGTTCTTATTTTATTATCCAGTTTGCCACTCTATGTCTTTTGATCAGACGGAACATTTGGTCCATTGACATTTAAGGTAATTATTGATAAGTATGATTTTATTGAGATTTTAAACCTTGTTTTCCAGTTGATTTTGTGTTTCTTCTTTGTTCCTTTCTTTATTTTTCCTTTTGTGGTTTGATAGTTTTCTATCGTAGCATGCTTGAGTTTGAGCAACTGAAAGAGCACGGTTGTGGACTGTTGAGATACAGATGCCTGTGAGCCGAGCAGGTATGGGTGGATGGGCAGTTCTGCTTAGGTCATATGAACGTTGAGATGCCTGTCAGGCCTCTAGGCAGAAGAGCAAGCAGGTGGTTGGAACTGTGAGCCAGGAGTTGAAGAGAAATCTCCAAGCTGGAGAATTCAAGTGAGTTTTCAGCACCAGGACCAAAGCCACCTGAGGCAAGACCCAGCCACCTGGGGCAGGGCAGGTGCCGCTTTGTGTCATCTGTCACTGCCTAACCGAGCAGGATGCCAGCTCCAGAGCACATCTTCAACCACTTAAGGCAAGCCATTACAATGACTGCAGCACCAAAATGTCCAAATACCCAAATCTGAACCCAGAGGGGTTGTGGCCAACCGCAGATAGCTCACACTGACAGTTATACAGCCATAGGCTTCAGAGCACAGAGTGGGGAATGCCTTCTGTTATGAAATCACATATTCATACAGCATGAATCAAGACATATTGCAAGAACATTCTGCAGTTGATTCTATGGACAGAACAGTAGAAATGAAGTCTACCAATGTTTCATTTACATGTAGAATATGAGAGGCTTATATACATACTACATCTTCAAGATCCAGGAAAACTATTCCGACTCAAAAAACCATAAACACTGTGAAAGGAATTACCTCAGCAATTACTTGGGACTTATGACAAATACAGTATCTTCAAATATTAAATGCTAAAATTGAAGAATTTTTGCTCCTCTGAAGGAAGGAGCATAAGACACTCACAGCAGCATTTATGGAGAAATGATCACGAAGATTAGTATAAACCACAAATTCCCTCAGGTCTCTCCAGTCTCGCAATATATTTATCTATATTTGTTATTTAAATGTGCCAGGGACTTCTTTGGTGGTCCAGTGGTTAAGAATCTGCCTTCCAATGCAGGGGACACAGGTATGACCCCTGATTGGGGAACTAAGAACCCACATGCCACAGGGCAACAAGCCTGCACACCGCAACTACTGAGCCCACACGTTCTGGAGACTGTGCGCCACAACTAGAGAGCTCACACGCCACAGCTACTGAGCCCGTGCACTCTAGAGCCTGTGTGCCACAACTAGAGAGCCCACGCACCACAACTACTGAGCCTATGTGCTCTGGAGCCCACATACCACAACTAAAGAGAAGCCCCTGTGCCACAATGAAAGATCCCATGTGCTGCAACTAAGACCCAACACAGCCAAATAAATAAATAAAATTTTTAAAAAAGGTGTGACTACATATTAGGCAGGATTTTTTTAGGCAGGATTTTTTAAATAACAGGCTAAAGAAAGGCTGCATGAACACTGGATATAAGCTGAAGAGAAGTTCAGATCTTCCAAGCAGAAAGGTCAAGAAGAATGAGGTTAGTTGTAAAGACCAGCTAACATTTAGGGTTCCACTGTGCATGTGAAGATGTAACAACATTTGAAAAGTTACTTAACTTGAAACTGGTGTTGGCAAGCTCAGCCTGCATAAAATAAACATTAAAGCTTCACATGCTTACCTCATTTAAGGACAACCTCACAATAAGGCAAAGACAATTTTATTTTTAATTTTATTTTATTGTGGTTAAGAACAATTTAACATGAGATATACCCTCTTAACAAAATTTTAAGTGTATATTACATTATTTTTGACTATAGATACAATGCTGTACACAGATGTCTAGAGTTTACTCATCTTGCTTAACTGGAACTTTATGCCCATTTTTTAGTAACTCCCATTTCCCTCCTCCTGGTCACTGGCAAATACATTCCACTCTTTGATTCTATGAGTTGATTTTAGATACCTCTTATGAGTGGAATTATGCAGTATTTGTCTTTCTGTGAGTGACTTATTTCACTTAGCATAATGACCTCAAGTCGCACCCATGCTGTTACATATTGCAAAATTTCATTCTTTTTTAAGATTGAATAGTATTTCATTGTATGTATATACCACACTTTCTTTATTCATTCATCTGCTGCTAGACATTTAAGTTGTTTCCACATCTTGGCTATTGTGAACAGTGCTGTTATGAACATGGGAATGCTAATACCTTTTTGAGATCCTGATTTCAATTCTTTTGGATAAATATTCAGAAGTGGGGTTGCCAGATCATAGGGTAGTTCTATTTTCAATTTTTTGAGGACTCTCCATCCTGTTTTCCATAGCAGCTACAGCATTTTGCGTTCCCACCAAGAGTGTGCAGGAGTTTCAATTTCTCCACATCCTCTCCTCTCATCCTCTTTTGGGTTTGTTTGGTTTTTTGTTTTATTATAGCCATCCTGACAGGTGTGAGGTACTATCTCATTGAGGTTTTGATTTGCATTTCCCTGATGATTAGAGACTTTGAGCATTTTTTTCATATACCTGTTGGCCATTTGTACGTCTTTTTTTGAAAAATACCTATTTAAGTCCTTAGCCAATTTTTTAATTGAGTTATTAGGGTTTTTGGCATTGAGTTGTAGGAGTTCCTTATATATTTTGGAGATTAACCCCTTATCAGATATGTGGTCTGCAAATATTTTCTCCCATTCTATAGATTACCTTTTCACCCTGTTGATTGTTTCTTTTCTGTGCAAAAGCTTTTTAGTTTGATGTAGTCCCACGTGTTTATTTTTGGTTTTGTTACCTGTTCTTTTGGTGTCATATCCGTGAAATCATTGCCAAGACAAATATCATGAAGCTTTTCCCCTATGTTTTCTTCTAGGAGTTTTAAAGTTTCAGGTCTTACATTTAAGACATTTTGAGTTGATTTTTGTTTTAAGGTATAAGATAAATGTCCAATTTCATTCTTCGTTTTTACGTGGATATCTAGTTTTCCCAATACCATTTATTGAGGAGACTATCTTTCCCCCATTGCATATTCTTGACTGCTTTGTTGTAAGTTAACTGATCATATACGTGTGGGTTTATTTCTGGGTTCTCTATTCTGTTCCATTGGTCTATATGTCTGTCTTTATGCCAGTACTGTATTGTTTGAATAACTTCATAATATATTTAAATCAGGATGTCTGTCCTTTCTCAGGACTGACTTGGCTATTTGTGGTCTTTTGTGCTTCCATATGAATTGCAGAGTTGTTTTTTTAATTTCTGTAAAACAAAATGCCTTATGGATTTTGATAGAGATTGCATTGAATCTGTAGATCACTTTGGGTAGGATGGATATTTCAATAATATTAAATCTTCCAATCCATGAACACAGATATCTTTCCATTTGTGTCTTCTTTTATTTCTCTCTTCAATAGTTTGCAGTTTTCTGTAGGTAAGTTTTTACCTCCTTAGTTAAGCTTATTCCTAAGTATTTTATTCTTTTTTGGTGCTATTGTAAATGTGATTGCTTTCCTAATTTCCTTTTCAGAAAGTCTTTGTTAGAGTATCGAAACACAACTGATTTTTGTACATTGATTTCATATCCTGAAATTTTACCGAATTCATTTATTACTTCTAACAGTTTTTTTATGGAATATTCAGAGTTTTCTGTATATGAGATCATGTCATTTGCAAACAGGGACAATTTTACTTCCTTCCCAATTTGGACATCTTTTATTCCCCTTATTGCTTTGGTTGGGATTTCCAGTACTGTGCTCAATAGAAGTAGTGGGAGTGGGCATCCTTGTCTTGTTCCTGATCTTAGAGGAAAAGCTTTCAGTTTTTCACCATTGAGTATGATGTTAGCTGTGGAATTTTCATACATGGCCTTTATTATGTTGTGGTACTTTCCTTTTATTACTTGTTTGTTGAGATTTTTTAATCATGAAAAGGATGTTGAATTTTGTCAAAAACTTTTTCTTCATCTATTGAGATGATCATGTGATTTTCATCCTTTATTCTGTTAATGTGTTATTTCATATTAATTGATTCTCACGCGTTGAATCATCTTTGCATCCCAGGGATAAATCCTACTTGGTCATGGTGTGTGATCCTTTTAATGTGTTGTATTTTGTTGAGGATTTTTGCATCAATGTTCATCAGGGATATTGGTCTGTAGTTTTCTTGTCAGAAAAAGTTGTCTTTGTCTGGTTTTGGTATCAGGAGAGTTATGGACTCATAAAGTGAGATTGGAAGTGTTCCTTCTTCAGTTTTTTGGAAGAGTTTGAGAAGGGTTGGCATTAATTCTTTAAATGTTTGGGCAGAGACATCTTTTAGATACATAAGATTGTCCTGTTGCATTTAACTTAAGCAGCTTACACACTAAAAGTAGGAAACTGTATCATTTTAAAAAAAGCTTTTAAAAGCTTAATTTGTTAAAAATAACTGCTCAGCTAAATCTACCATGAAAAATCATGATGTTTAATTTTTTGCAGTGAAAAGTATTATAAAGTAATGCATGATATGATTTTATTGCCTTGCACAGTACTGAGGTGAAAATGAATTTTTTCATTAAAGTATTATGTGACATAATTTCATTATATTATATTGTATTGATTTACCAAAACTTGTAATTTGGTAAAAACATTGCCTTCTTTGGTTTTGTATTACAAGAGTCTATGATCTAGAATATTACATTGTGGGCTCATTATGTTAAATTAAAAAATCAAAGTTATTACCTAAATTTTCCACTTCACATTTGTCTAACATAAAAGAGCCATGTATCAAAAATCATGTTTCACTTACTGCTAAGCACGACATGACATATTTTTAATGTAATTGCTTTCTGAAGTATTGATAATTATAACCAGAAAGCATCTTTTATACATGAAGGCCTACTTGACTGATTTCCCTGGAACTTAATTCTTTGTTTCTTTTTTTTTTTCTTTTTCCTATTTTTTGGCCACGCCGCGCAGCATGTGGAATCTTAGTTCCCTGACCAGGGATCGAACCCATGCCCCCTGCAGTGGAAGCACGGTGTTTTAACTACTGGACCACCAGGGAGGTCCCTAATTCTTTGAATAATAGGGAACCATGGCAGCAAACAGCCACATGCAGCACATGTTTCCCCGTGGCCTTCTCTCTCATGGGAGAGAAGGCCACGGGGAAACAAGCAGCTGTGTGCTCACGGAGGCCGGACAGTTCGGAGGCCCTAGAGAGGTGCAGGGAAGAGTGTGGCATCTGGGCAAGTTTTAATCCTGCCTCTGCTGCTGGCTGCCTGTGAGACCTTAGCAAGTGTCTTAACCTCTGTGAGCCCCAAGTCTTTAACTGTGTAATGTGTCTAATAATACCTATTTCACAAGTAGGCTTGAATCTGATATATTAGTAGGCGGTACACTGTAAATTCCCAGTAAAGGTTATTTTACTCTCAGCAGTAAGAGAACAGGGAGGCTGGGGAGGACGAAAGAAGGTCAGAGTCTTTCCTGTGAGAAAACCCTGAGTAAGCCTTGAGGTGCAGAGGGGATTCAGATTTGGTGCTATAGATGTCTATAGAAGTTTTATTTGCTGAATGAAAAAGCATTCAGAAGCACGCAAAAGCAAGGCTTTGTGGGACCTAAATCAAAAATCTTGAGCTGAGGAGATCACTAAATGTGATATGGGATCCTGGAACAGAAAGGATATTAAGGAAAAACTGAGAAAAGTATGGACTTTAATTAATAATAATAATGTATCAATATTGGTCCATTAATTCTGAGTAATGTACCCTGTCAATGTAAGATCTTAATAAGAGAAACTGGTGTGGGGTGTATGGGAATTCTTTGTACTGTCTGCCCAATTATTCTATAAATCTAAAACAGTTCTAAAAAGTAAAGTCTAGGGAATTCCCTGGAGGTCCAGTGGCTAGGACTCCGTGCTTCCACTGCAGGGGGCCCAGGTTTGATCCCTGGTTGGGGAACTAAGATCCCGAGTGCCTCTGGGCCAAAAAAAAGAAAAGTGAAAAAAATAAAAAGTAAAGTCGATTAAAACAACAACAACAGTAACAAACATTTTTGTTTAACCTGAAAGCTGGACAGGATTTAGAGTGGAAGGCAGACGACAACAGCTGAGCAGAGGCAGCAGAGCAGACAAGGGCACATGAGGAGAGAGCAGTCGCGTGGGGAGGACAGCCTGGCATGGAGGGCCCTGGGGGCCCACTCCCTCTCCACCCTGGGCCAGCGCTGCTGCTCCCAGACCAGAATGTCAGCGCAGTGCGAGAAGCGGCTCTTGTGTCTGGTCCAGCTGGGAGGCGGTGCCTGGGCTGCCTGCTCCCCCAGCAGCAAACACAGACTGTACCACCCTCGTCTGACTCACCATCAGCAGGAACCCTTCATACAGGAGAGAAGAGAATTTAAACAGACTCAGTCTGGTGAAAAGAGCCCAGAGATCTGGGTGATTTGGGGAAAGGAACTTTAGCTCTCTGGGCCCCAGCTTCCCCACCTACAGAATGGGGCACACAGTTTAGCCTTCTTTGTTCGTGTCATTAGGATGTGGTGAGAAGCCCGTGAGGCTGAGGCCTGAGCATTTACTCTGGTGACTCAGCACCGGGCTGCCTAGGACAACACTCCCTGCACCAACTGTCCTTCCTAGGAAGGGCCGTCAGACCTCACCCCTGCTGTCCCTTCCCCCTTCTCTATTCCTGGATCTCTGGGACTCTTCCGTGTCCTTGAACAACATCCCACTTGCGTCTGGGGCCTGATGCTGTCTCCATTGCCTGGAACACTCTTCACCCTTCCGCAGTACTCCCCTCCCCCCCAGGTCACCCCCAGCTCAGGGTGGCCAAGACCTCACACCCTTGGGCAGGGGCTCCTGTGCTCGCCGCTTCATCACTGTTTACCCCTATTCCTGCTGGACTCTGATCTCCACGGGAGCAGGGGGGTGTCTGTCTTATTCACACTGTGTCCTCAGAACCCCGTGTGTGTCTAGTGGCACAAACACAATAGGCACTGAACACTTTTCAGTGAATTCAGAAAGGAACAAACAAGTGCACAGATGTGCTAAATGGAAGCCCCTGGCCAGTGGGTGCTGGGGGAGCAGCCAGAGCTGCCGACACCTCCCCAGACACCCCAACGTTCTGGCATTCCTGTTTCACCTCGAGACTGTATGCCAGGCTCTTTAGAGTTTCCTAAAGGGGCCCTGCGGCCACCCCAAAAGACCGTCTGCCCTGACTGTGCTGGAGCAGAATCTCCTGGGAGTTAGCAAATCACTTTGTTAAGGGCTGTTGACTGAGAACAGTGGGTCTCAGGCTTTGAGCTCTGCACCAGGTCACCTGAAGTCACACAGCCTGCTGGGCCCACCCCGGAGTTTCTGATTCAGCAGGTCTGGGGAGGGGAAAGAAACTGCGTCTCTGACAAGTTCCCAAGGGATACTGCTGGTCTAGGGACCCACTTTGAGAACCACTCTTCTCCAGGGCTCTAGGGCAGCACAGAGTAGACTCCCCTGCGGCATTCTCTCTTCACTGGAAGAACCACTGCTTTTTCTTTTAAGTGGAGACAGAAGATTGTTTGGGTGCTGTTCATCAGAGGCAAAGGGGCCCTGGCCAATCTTTTGTCTAGAATCCAGAATTCTTAGCTGTGTTGCTGTCTAAAAGTTTTAAATTATTAGAATCTCATAATGGATCAGACAGCTGGCTTGTCTTCCTACATAAAAATTAAATATCCAAAATCAAGACTGATTTTGTGTTGACCCGGCCGTGTCATTTATTCACCCGAAGATGCTTGCGGAGCACAGGACCACACCCTTTAATGCTTTCATGTACGTTAACGGCATGTGAACCTTCCAAGGGCCTTGCTTATATGAAAGGAGTTTGAGCGCATCTCGGAGGACAGATGACTAGCTCTGCCCCCTGGCCGTTTGCAGACCAGCACTGGGCCTGGGTGTCCTGACTGCAGTCCTGGGGTGGTCCTCCCACTGCCACCTCCACTCACTCTCCTGTGAACGGTCTCCTACTTCCTTCATTTACGCAAACACCTCCTCTGTCCCAGACCCTGTGCTGGAAGCTAGATATTAGATGATGATAAAAATATTGGCAGACTCATGTTGAAACTTGCTTTCCTTTCCTCCCAGGCTGCAGGTTTGCTAGATAAGCAACCATTTTGTGAGCTGCTGAGACCTCAACTGGGACTGGCTAAGAGAGAGCCAAGAAAAGTAGTAACTCTTACAAAGAATCTGTTTTATTCCCTCAAAGAGATGATTGATTTTTAAATTCTCCTAGAAGAAGGTGTGGCAGAGAGACAGACTCTGTATCTCTTAAGACATATACTATATATTATTTACAGATTAAATTATAGGATGTCTGGGATTTGCTTTAAAATAATGCAGCACTGAAAGAAATCAAAGATCTAAGTATGGAGAGATATTCCACAGATTGGAGGACGCAACAGAGTAAAGATGTCAGTTACCTGCAAATCAATACATGGGTTTGACACAATTTCTACCAAAATCCCAGCAAGGTTTTTTTGTAACTATAGACAAGATTATTCTAATGTTTATAGAGAAAGGCAAAGGAACAAGAATAGCTAAAATAATCTAAAAAAGAGGAATAAAGAGGAACCACTCCACCAAATTTCAAGAATTATTATACAACTATAGAAAACAAGATTGTGTGATATTGGAGAACAAACAAGTAAATTAATGGATCAGAATAGAGAATAAAGAAATAGTGCCAAACAAGTATAACCGAACAATTTTTAAAACAGCTTTTTTGAGATATAAACCACATACCATACAACTCACCCATGTAAAGTACAGAATGCAAATTGTTTTGTATGTTATTAATTTTTAAAATTGTGATAAAATGTGTTTTAAAATTTGCCATTTTATATGTATAATTCAGTGGCATTATTTTCACAAGGTATGCAACCATCACCACTATATATGGCCAAATTTTTTCATCACTCCCTGTTCCATTAAGCAATAACTCCCTGTTCCCCTCTCCTCACTCTGTAATCATTAAGCAGTAACTCCCTGTTCCCCTCTCCCTACAGCCCCTGGTAACCACTAATCTATTTTCTGTCCCTAAGAATTTGCCTATTCTAGGTACCTTATATAAATGGGATCATACAATATGTGTCCTTCAGTGTCTGCCTCATTTCACTTAGCATAGTATTTTCAAGGTTCATCCATGTTGTAGTGTGTATCAGAACATCATTCCTTTTTATGACTGAATAATATTTCATTGTATGTAAATACCACATTTTGTTTTTCCATTTATCTGTTTGATGGACATTTGGGTTATTTCCACCTTTTGGCTATTATGAGTAATGCTGCCATGAACATTGGTGTACTAATATCTGTTTGAGTCCCTGATTTCAATTCTTTTGGGTACATACCTAGAAGTGTAATTGCTAGATCATATGGTAATTCTATGTTTTGCTTTTTGAGGACCTGCCAAACTCTTTTCCACAGCAGGTGCCTTGTATATCTTTTCTGAAGAAATGTCTACCCAAGACATTTGCCCGTTTTTTTGAGTTTGTTGTAGTTGCTGTTGTTCTTGAATTGTAGGAGTTCTTTATATATTTCTAGATATTAGTCCCTTATTGGATATATGATTTGCAAATATTTTCTCCCATTCAGTGGGCTGCCTTCTCATTTTCTTGAACGTATCCTATGATGCACAAAACTTTAAGATTTTGACGTAGTCCAGTTTAGCTATTTTTTTTTCTTTTGTTGCCTGTGCTTTTGGTGTCATATACAAGAAATAATTTCCACATCCAATGTCATAAAACCTTTCCCCTGTTTTCTTCAAAGAGTCTTACAGTTTTAGCTCTTATGTTTAGGTCTTCGATCCATTCTGAGCTAATTTTTGTATACGGCATTAGGTAAGGACCTAACTTCATTATTTTGCATGTGGATATTCAGTTTCCCAACACTATTTATTGAAAAGACTGTCTTTTCCCCCACTGACTATCTTGGCACCTTTGTCAAAAATCAGCTGACCATTTCTGTGAGGGTTTATTTCTGGGGTCTCTATTTTAGTCTATTAGACCAATAGACTATATGTCTGTCCTTGTGCCAGTATCACACTGTTTTGGTAACTGTGGCTTTGTAGCAAGTTTTGAAGTCAGGTAATGTGAGCCCTCCAGCTTAGTTTTTTCAAGATAATTTTGAATATTCAGGGTTCCATATGACTTTTGAGACTCCATATGAATTTTAGAATAAGTTTTTCTATTTCTGTAAAAATGCCATTGGGATTTTGGTAGGGATTGCATTGAATCTGTAGATTGCTTTGAGTATTATTGTCATCTCAACAATATTAAATCTATTAACCCATGAACATGGGATGTCTTTCCATTTATTTAGGTTTTCTTTTTATATCTTTCAGCAATGTTGGAATTTTCAGTGTACAAATCTTTTGCCTCCTTGGTTAAAGTTATTCCTAAGTATTTTATTATTTTCAATGCTACTGTAATGGAATATAAAATATTTGTTTTCAAATTGTTCATTGCAAGTATATAGAAATAAAACTGATTTTTTTGTGTTGATTTATATCCCCCAACTTTGCTGGACTTATTTATAAACTCTAACAATCTATTGTGGATCTTCAGAGTTTTCTACATATAAGATTGTGTCATCTACAAACAGAAATAATTTTACTTTTTCCTTTCCAAGTTGGATGACTCTTATTTCTTTTTCTTGCCTAATTGGCCAGAACTTCCAATACTGTGGTGAATAGAAGCAGTGAAAGCAGGCATCCTTGTCTTTTCCCTAATCTCAAGGAAAAAGCTTTCAGTTTCTCATCATTAAGTATGATGTTAGCTGTGAGTTTTTCATATATGGCCTTTATCATATTGGGGACATTCCCTTCTATTCCTAGTCTGTGTGTTTTTATCATGAAATAGTGTCGAATTTTGTCAATGCTCTCTCTGCATCAACTGAGATGATCATGTAGGGTTTTTTCCCTTCGTTCTATTACTGTTGTATATTACATTGAATGATTTTCATATGTTGAACCATTCTTGTATTTCAGAAATAAATCCTAATCAGTCAAGATATATAATCCTTTTAATATGCTGTTGAATTCACTTTACTAGTAGTTTACTGGTATACTAATCCTCTGTTTAGAATTTTTGCATGTATATTTATGGAAGATATTTGTCTTCAGTTTTCTTTTTTTAATAGTGTTTTGTCTGGCTTTAATGAGTTAGGAAGTATTTCTTCCTCTTCAGTATTTTGGAAGGTGTGAGAAAGATTAATGTTAATTGTTATTTAAATGTTTGGTAGAATTCACTAGTGAAGCCATCAAATCTTGGGCTTTTCTCTGTTGGGAAGTTTGTGATTCAATTTCCCTGGTAATTATAGGTCTATTCAGATTTTCTATTTCTTCTTGAGTCAGTTTTAGTACATGTGTTTTTCTAAGAATTTACTCATATGGTTTATCTAATTTGTTGGTGTATAACAGTTCAGTTGTTAGTATTTTCTCATAATTCTTTTTATTTCTGTAAAATTGATAGTAATGTCCCCACTTGGCCAACTGATATTTGACAAAAGTACAGAAGCAATTCAGTAGAGGAAAGTTTTTTTTTTAGAAATAGTGCTGGAACAACTGGACATCCATAGGCAATAAAAATGAACCTTGACCTAAATCTCACATTTTATACAAAAAAACTCAAAATGAATCATAGGTTTAAGTGTAAAAGGTTTTAGAGGAAAAAACATAAATGAAAATCTTTTGGAACTAAGATTTGGTGAAGAGTTCTTAGATGTGACTCCAAAAGCATCACCCATAAAAGGAAAATTTGATAAATTGAACTTCATCAAAATTTAAAATTTTGCTCTGTGAAATCCTTGTTAAGAGGATGAAAAGATAAGCAACAGACTGAGAGACAATACATGCAAACCACGTATCTGACAAAGGACTCACTCATATCTAGAATATATACGGAACTTTCAAATCTCAACATTAAAACAATAAACAATAGAAATAGAAAATTGGCAAAAAACATGAAGACATACCTCACCAGAGAAGATATATGAATGGCAAATAGGCACATGAAAAGATGTTCCACAGCACCTGCCTTTTGGGAAATGCAAATTAAGACCAAGATGCAATATTATTATACACCTATCAGAATGTCTAAAGTATAAAACAGCGACAATACCAGATGCTGGTAAGGATGCTGAGAAACTGAATCTTTCATACATTGTGGTGCGAATGTGAAATGGCACATCCACTCTGGAAAACAGTTTGGCAGTTCCTTAAAAAACTAAACATTCAACTGTCATATGACTCAGCAGTTGCACTCCTGGGCAATCACATTTATCCCAGAGAAATGAAAACTTATGTCCACCCAAAAAACTGTACATAAAAGTTCCTCGTAGCTTTATTTGTAACAGCCTAAAATTGGAAACCACCCGGATGTCCTTCAATGGGTGAATGTTTAAAAAAATGTGCACATTTATTACATGGAATACTACTAAGCAATAAAAAGGAATGAAGTAAAAATACAAGCAACCACTTGGATGGATCTCAAGGGCATTTGCCTGAGTGAAAAAAGTCAACCTCAAAAGCTTACATACTGATTGCCGTGGAGGTTACACAAATCTACACAGGTGATAAAATGACATAGAACCATTTACATGTCTTGTACCAAGGGCAGTTTTCTGGAGTCATATGAAATATAATCATTGGGGAAAACTAGGTGAAGGGGACACAGGACCTTTCTGCAGTAGAGTCAGAACACCCTATACTGTATAGTTATTTCAAAATAAAAAGATTTTTTAATGCCTTAGAGGAAAAGGTATGACAGACAACTTTCAATAGACTGTAGTCTGTTTTAGATATGTGCTATGGTTACACTTTTTTAGAAAAGAGTCCTCATCTTGGGACTTCCCTGGTGGCGCAGTGGTTAAAGAATCCGCCTGCCAATGCAGGGGACACGGGTTTGATCCCTGGTCCAGGGAGATCCCACATGCTGCGGAACAACTTATCCTGTGCGCCACAACTACTGAGCCTGCGCTCTAGAGCCCGTGAGCCACAACTGCTGAAGCTCGCGCACCTAGAGCCCGTGCTCTGCAACAAGAGAAGTCACTGCAATGAGAAGACCACGCACTGCAATGAAGAGTAGCCCCTGCTCGCTGCAACTAGAGAAAGCCCGCGCGCAGCAACGAAGACCCAAACAACGCAGCCAAAAATAAAATTTTAAAAAAATTTTTCTAAAGAGACAAGACATGCCACAAACAGGGAGATTACACTTGTGGTACAGATGGGCATCCAGAATAGAGGGGGAAAGTGTAGTATATAAACTATACATACATAGAAATGTATTTTTACATTAATGATTATATTAAAAATAAACACTCAATAGACACTTCACATTAAAGGAAATACAGATAATCCATAAACATAGAAGATAAGATGTTCAACACATTAGTAAGCAGGAGTTTTAAATTAAAACTACACTAAGATCCCATTTCATACCTATCGGCCTGTCAAAAATGAAACTGACAATGCCCATCCCAAGAGTTGGGGGGATGTAGAGTTGGAAACATTCCTACACACTCTCTGAAGTCTAAGTTGATAGGATAGCTTAGGGGACAGTTTGGCATACCCAGGACCCAGGGATGCCATACCTAGGTGTCTATACCCAGGAGCATGAATTCACTCCACAGGTAACGGTTTCATCCAAGAGGGCGAAAATCTTAGCTATTACAATGGTTTGTGATCCTCCAAAGAGCAACAGGACTTTAAAATACATAGTATATTCGTGGTATTAAAATTTCATTGGGGTCAATAGGAAAACAATGTATAAAAGGCTCTTTGGGCGGGGGTAATAATGAAAAAGAGGTTGGGAAACTCTGGGAGAAAGTCTGTGATCTATGCCCAGGCGGTACGTGGATGTGTCTGCAGCACCATCATTTGTACCAGCAACAGCAGGGGAAACACCCGATGTTCTGCAGCAGTGCAGTGCACCTGCAAAGCTGCAAATACTCACAAAATGCAAGACTGTGCGTCAGGGAGACTGAATCATCACAACTACATGAGCTGTTGAGTAAAAAAGCCAGTCAGAGAAGAAAAGTTACTGGATGGTTCCGTTTATATGAGGTCAAACCATGCAAAACTCAACAGAAATAAATGCTAAAACAAAGACAGCCTGTATAATTTATAGAAAGCTTGAAATATTGGATATCTCTAAAGGAAAGAGAGGAGAATGGGATTGGAGTAGGATATACAGAAGGTTGAATTCTAAGATTCTGGAATTTTCTAAAACATGATAAGTGCCACAGGTGTTCATTTTATTAATTTTCAAACAATATTTGCATGTATATACTGTATATTTCTTTGGAGATATATACATATATGTTTAATAAGAAGTTGTTAGCATTTTTAAGGGCCTTATGCCATGTATGAGGTATGGTAAAGTATACTATGTATACCTGACACATTGGTAAGTGGTTTTGAATTGAAATCAACGGGAGGGGACTCGAGTGTCATGCCACGGCACATAGTTGTGTGTCCTTGTTTACTGAGCTGGTGGGGACCGAATGGTAGGTGATTTACAGTGATGTGTGAAAGTCGACCAGTGCACTTTTTCAACCAGACTGTGTTTTTGCAGCAAGAATGGTGTGAGAACCTGGCTCCCAGACCCTCTCCCTCCTCTTACAGAAGGAGCGTTTATCCCGGAAAGGCTCATCTCCTTCTCCGCGTGTCCCCTCCCTTGCTGCCCTTTATCAGTTGCTCTCTCTCTCCTTCCAGCCCTCCCTGATGGAGCTCTGGACACGGCACTCCGTGCGGACGAGGCAGGCAGTGAGGAGGACCTGTACGAGGACGTGCACAGCTCCAGCCACCACTACAGCCACCCTGGAGGGGGCGGCGAGCAGCTGGCCATCAACGAGGTAGGGTCAGGGCTGCATGGGTGAAGGGATGGGGCTGGAACGCACGACCTGGCCATCGGGGCGACGTCAGCACGCTCATGCAGGCCTGGATGTCCACAGTCTGTGTTCCAAGCAGATGACAGTGGCACCGGCGTGCACTCCACACAGGTTCAGCCTGTGGCTCTCACTTTAGAATGTGGTGTCCACGAGCAGAGCTTGTCAAATCCAGGACCCTCCCCTCTGCCCTCAAGGGGCCTAGAAGGAACCCAGAATAGCAGGTGTGGTACCCAGGACCTGTGATGCAACTCCTGTAACACTGTCCTGGATGGAAGAAGCTCTGCTTGGCAGGAAGGAGGCCAGGGCTTAGCCCCTGACCTCTCAACCAGTTGCCTGGGCAGGACCTGGGCAAGGCACGTGATTTCTTCCCTATTGACTCCAAGAGCTTAAAGAGTATTGCTGTTGCTATGACAACTGTGTAGTATATGTTACCACTTTTTACTGTTCCTACCTAAGCAGAAGAAATCAGTACGAAACTTTATCTAGGCGAAACTGGTCCCCATGCCAAGTCCTCCTTTTGTATTCTCCAAGGAAGGAGAAATTTCGAGACCTGGACGCTCCTCTGTTTTTCTCACTCATACTTCTATTTTCTCCCCATCTTCCTTTTCACTTAATTTGGAGAAGGCTGTTGAACATAATGTGGTAGGTAACTGGCACAAGCACATGTCCATAACAGCACCACACTCTCCTCTTGGCCATGATATAAATGTATTTCTGCTTCACTAAAACGAATCAGACCACCCACGATCTTGCAGAAGATTTTCCCCTCACGAGGAGGTCAGTGTACAAACAGTTAGCTTCTGACATTTCTGGAGCCCTTCGGGAGTGTGGTGTCCTCACTACCTACCTGACAGTCACCAGTGCACCAGCGCTTCCCACAGGCCCGGCTCTGAACGATGATTTAAAGTAGCCATTAAATAATGATTTCATCAAAATCCATGATGCATAAGGAATAAGCATCCAAATAAGTTGGTTTTTCCAATATATGAAGCCTTTCTTTAAGTGCTTCTCATAAACTATTTTGAATGGAAGGGGCTCCAAAATGATGTCATCTTAGTAGAATTCACAGAGAATGGTTTGCATTTTCTTGAAGATTCAGCCGCCCTCAGTCTTGGGGCCCAGCCATGGTGGGAGGCCATGTGGGGCAGGGGGAGAGTCTCTCACACCTGGATGGGAGCTCCTCCCTGCCAGCGACCAGGTGTGGAGAGCTGAGCAGGTAGTCCTCTGAGTGCTGAGCTGTAAAATAGGATGACCGTACAGTTACAGGAGGACGAACAAACGCAAGTAACGTGGCACGCAGTGGGCGGTCAACCTCCAATGACGCAGATGGTAATGAGGAAGGAATAGTAACATAAAGCTTTCTGTGTGGGGTTATCTGATTGGCCATCAGTGCTGCGTCGTTAGAGCTCTCGTGTCTACTTTTTATAGCTGTTCATCTCCTACCTAGTGGTGGAATCTGGTCCATCACATCATGCTGCTGGTGGGGAGGTGCCTTTTTGGCCCTTAAAAATGTGTCCATTCTAAGGTCTTTGGATGACGAAAGCCAAGAGCCAGGAGTGCTCTAGAAGAACAAGTAGGCTCTGGCCAAGGGCAATGAAGGCAGTTTAGACCATGAATTGTATAGGACCTATTTTAGCTGCTTAGAGAATTTGTTTCCTGTTTGGTTCAAAGGTCCTGCCTGGTATTTGAGGTTACTGAGTGGACAGCGTGGTGGTGTTGTACCTGTGTTTAGAGCCCTCAGCGCTCCCAGGGTGCTGGTCTTCCCTGGACCCTGGGCGAGCGCCCAGGGTAGGGTGAGGATGCAGCATGCCACGGAGGAGGACGGCCGGGCCAGGCAGCAGAGCCCCTCCAGTGATACAAGGCTGACATGGGGCAGGGGCTGGGCTGCTGGCTAGTGGAGGACCTGCTGCAGGTCATTCCCGTCTCGGGCCTCTGTTTCCTCTGTGTGGGGTGAATAAGGCCCCTGGGCCCCACTGGCATGTAGGAGAGTCACCGTGCCCAGGTGTACTGGGTAACCGGGAAAGGCTGTATTCGTTACGATTCCTGGGCAGCATTAAATAGATTCACCTTATCAGGAACTCCAAAGAGACATAAGAGGTGATTCTCCGATGACAGGCTGGTTCCCCCAGCCTTGCGGGATCAGCACGTCCTGCGCACAGCTCTTGCGTGTGAGGCAAGAAGGCTTACTGGTGGTTAGTGTGGGTTTCAGGCTTGGAGATAATAGAGGCAACACGTGTCAGAGAGAAGTCCACACTAAATAGCATCTGGCTTGCTCTAAACTCACACGTGCACTTGTATTTTCTAAGAATACGTTGGCGTCATGTTCTAAATTGGGACACTGTCTAGTTCCTGGTGACCTAAGGAGGGATCGCTCTTCAATTTGCTAAGCAGGAGGCAACCGAAACCAGCTGGCCTGAAGAGCAGGCGATGCAGGGGGGGCAGCGAAGCCCTTTTGTGTCCTGGGTACATGAGGAGCGTGTGTGTGTGACCACGTGAAGATCTAAGTGTGAGGTGTGCGCGTGTGTTTTGCATGCATGTGACACACATTTACTGAGTGTTTAGTGTGTGTCAGGCAGTGTCTCAGGTCTGGGACAGAGCTGTGCAGAGGACAACGTCCTGCCTTCCGGGAGCTGACCGCCGGGGTGACGGCAGGCACTGCACGTCTGTGTGTGGGCACCTGGCCTCGTCTGCATGCGCCGCAGTGGAAGGAGATGTCTTGTTCATCCTGTATCCCTTGCCCCTAACTTGTGCCTCGTGCCTTGTGACTGTCCAGTTCCTGCAGCATGAGTTAACGTCAGGGCCCAGAAGTGTCCCCTCTCCTTTCAGTATTGTCCCCGCCAGATGCCCGTGACCCAGGCCCAGGCCTGGGCCTGTCTGCCCAATTCCTCACCCCCCTCCCACCCTCTCCCTGCCTCCCACAGCTCCGGCCATGCTCTGCTGAGCTGGCGTCACCCCTGAGGTCAGGCCTGAGGACATTCTTAGCCCAGGGATTTTTTTTCTGAAGAGTTGAGGGCTGAAAGTAGGCAGTGTCTTTGGAAGACATTGTTCTTGTTTCTTTTTAACCTCCCCACCCAAAGTTGTGAGATGGGACCGGCCCCCAGCCAGGAGGCCTGGGGTCTCCTGGTGCTCAGCCACCGCCCTGCAGATTGCAGTCTCCCCTCCGGGCCAGGCCAAGCTGTGCTGGAGGACGGCACGCGTGTGGAGCTGGGCTTCCCCTCAGCTCTGCCCACTTGCTGCACGGAGCTGAGGGCCTTCGAATGTCCAGCTCCCCTCCAAACACCTGTGTGTAGACCTGCTCCAGGAGGGCAAGGGGGCGCTGAGGGCAGCTCCTGGATCATCCTGCGGAGAGAGGATGACACCCAGACTAGAGGGCAGACAGACATAAAGCTTGTCCTCCAACCTGGGGCTTCAAGCGTAAAAGGAGCTTTGCCGGTAACTCGGCCAGCACAGCAGGTGGGAAGCCGGACTGGCCCGGCCCCCCAGGCCGTGGGGTCACCAAGGACAGAAGACAGTCTGGCCATCCACCTACTCCCAGCACTTCTTGGTGGAGCATTTAGAGAACACCGCAGGATGCGAGGCTGGCTTGTGACCACCCCTTCCTGGAGGCAGTCTGACCCTCCATCCAGGAGTTTCTGCCTTCCCTGGTGCCTGTGACCCTGGCTGTCTGTCCCCACACCTGACTTAGCTCTTGCACCCCCTCCCCGGCCCCAGGGAGGAGCCCAGTACTGGTCAGGGCTCCAGACCCCTCACGCGCGCCCTGAGCTGGGTGACAAACGGACGTAGGTCTCCGAGAGACGGGGCAGGAGCAGCTCGAGGCCCCAGCGCCAGGCCTGCAAGTGCCCATGGCCAGCAGCCCAGAGCAGCCTTCCTCTTCCCTCACCCTCCTGAAGCCATGTCCCGGACACCTAGGTCACCCCCCTCCACGGCAGTCCTGCTCCTCCCAGACCTACACACTCACCCAGCTAGCCTGACGGGCCAGGCCCTGCTGCCTCTTCTACTCCTCCCTGGCTTGGATCCTTTCAGCCTGAATCTTTCAAGGGCCTACGCCTTTGTTTTCAAGCTTTTTTGGCTTTGTTTTTGGTCATGAAATACACACACAAATACTGTTGCTACTATCTTCCCTGCCGTACACCCAGATCACCGGGATCTGAAGGCTGGGTGCCCCGGGGTGGGGCAGAAGCCACCTCTCAGTCCCGGCCCAGGTTCAAGGTTCTTCTGCCACTTAACGTCTCCTAGGCTGCTCAGCTGCACAGGGGACACAAGCGTCATCCCAGAGCTGAGCCGTGGCTGAAGTCCTGAAGCTCGCCCCCGAGGCCAGGCAGCAGCAGGAAGGTCCTGCAGACCCACAGCGCTCAGTGCTGCGCCGACCAGTGGCTTCCTGGAACCACCCTGACTGGTGGCCTGAGGTCACACAGCCCACCGTGCCCTCCTTCCTGGGTGTCCGATGGCTCTGCAACCACAGGGGCACAATAACTCAAGTCAGGGGTCCGAGCCACACCCCACCAGAGGCGTCACACAGTCTTACCAGTGCTGGGATTTGGGGCAATAGGGAGTCCCCACAATCCTTGTGAGAGCTTGAAGGGAGGAAATCTTGAGCCAGTTATTTGAAGAACTGGGCAGGAAAAGAAGACTCTTTCCCCCAACTAGACAGATAGGCCCAGTTGAACCTTCCGATCTGAGGGGGGCAGACAGCCTCTCTGGACACATCCCAACCCTCCTCTGCCACACACACAGGTACCCACCTGCGCACATACATCCCGGCGTCCACTTGCACTCTTCAGCAGGATGGTGACGTCCACAGGTACCGTCGTCTCTACTCACTCACGTGCATGTAGAGTTGGCACACACACGGGGAACCTGAACATACAGCCACCCACAAGGGAACACCCAGTCTCTGCACGTAATCCCTCCATGGGCTTCTCCTGCCCCAGGAGCCTCAGAGCTGAGCATGGAGCCTGGAAACCTCTGCCCACTTCTGAGCTGCTTTTCAGTCTCCTCGGCCCCCTCAGCTGCTGCCTCCTGACCCATCAGAGGGGCTCGGTGACCGTGACAGAGCTCCTCACTGTGGATGGAATGACAGGCTTGCACATGAGCTCTGAGCCCTGCAAGGTTAAGGTTGCAAGCTCTGTCTGGGAGGCAGTAGAAACCCCCGGGTACCTGACATAGGGTTTTTTTCAAAAGCTGCTGAACCACGTGCAGAAGAATGCAATTGGACCCTCAAAAATCAACTCAAAATGGGATTAAAGACTCAAATGTAAGACCTGAAACCATTAACCTACTAGAAGAAAACAGGGGAAAAAGCTTCTTGGCATTGTTCTGGGCCGTGATTTTTGTATATGACACATTTGAAAAGCACAGGCAGCAAAAGCAAAAATAGACAAGTGGGATTGCATCAAACTAAAAAGCTTTGCACAGTAAAAGAAACCATCAACAGAGTGAAAAGGCAACCTATGGGGTGGGAAAATATATTTGCAAACCGTATATCTGATAAAGGGTTAATATCCGAAATCTCTAAGGCACTCACAACTCAATAGAAAAAAAAAAAAAGAACCCAAAAAACAAACCAGAAATAATAATAGTAATAACCCAATTAAAAAATGGGCAAAGAGACCTGAATAGACATCTCTTAAAAGAAAATGCCCAACGTTACTGGACATTCAAATATCAGGGAAAGGCAAACCAAAACCATAATGAGACATTACCTCACACCTTACAATGGCTATTATTAAAAAGACAAAAGATAAGTGCTCTTGAGGATGTGGGAAAAGAAACCTTACACACCGTTGCTGGGAATGTAAACTGGTGCAACCACTTTGGACAACAGTGTGGAAGTTCCTCAGAAAGTTTAAAATAGAACTATTATACGCTCCAGCAATCCCATTTCTGGATGTATATCCAAAGGAAATGAAATCAGGATCTTGAAGAGATATTTGCACTCCCATGTTCACTGCAGCATTATTCACAATAGTCAAGATATGGAAACACCTAAGTGTCCGTCAGCGGATGAATGGATGAAGGAAAATGTGGTATATATATTATTCAGCCTTAAAAAGGAAGGAAATCCTGCCCTTTGCAACGAGGTGGATGAACCTAGAGGACATTATGCTAAGTGACACAGAAAGACAAAGACTGCATGATTGCACTTATATGTGTAATCTAAAAGTCAAACTCACAGAATCTGAGAGTAGAGTGGCTGCCAGGGGCTGGGGGAGAGAGAAATGGGAAGATGTTGGTCAAAGAGTACAAAGTTTTAATTACGCAAGATGAATAAGTTCTGGGGATCTCATGTACAGGATGGTGAGTATTGTTAACAGTACTGTATTGTACTTAAAATTTGCTGAGTGGTTAGTTCTTGAAGTGTTCTCACCACACAGACAAAACGGTAACTCTGTGAGGAGATGGAAATGGTAATCCAGCCACCACAGTGGCTTGATTGTGGTGGTCATTTTACAGTGTATATCAAGTCGTACACCTTAAATATATACAATTTTTGTCAATCATACCTCAGTGAAACTGGGGAGGGAGGGTTAGCGGCTGAAGAAGCCAGCGGCTTTCCCATAGGAACAAAATGCCGCTCTGATGGGCAAGGTCAGTAGGAGAGGTTCTGAGTCAGGGCCTTTCTGGAGCATCTCAACACGGATCCACCCGTCTGTCCAGAGTTCAAATTCCTGGACGAGTTTATGACAGAGCAAATAGACCTTTCAGAGCCACATTTACTCATCTGTGCTGTCGGGGCCAAGGGCAGCCCTTGGTGTTAGGACTCAGAACCCCTGGCCCCCGGCACCCTGAGCGCCACCGTGGTCATCTATGCGCCCGGCCCGCGCGGAGCCAGGACCGCGGAGACCCCTCGGGTGGAGGCGCCCCGGGCCGAACGCGGCGCACGCGGGAGCCGCCCGGCCCGGCCCCGCCCCCGGCCCCGCCCCCGCCGGCGGCCGGGTCGCTGGGCCGGGTCGTGGGGGACGTGGCGCGCGCGGCGAGGGAGAAGCCCCGGCCCGGGGAGCGCGGCGGCTCCGCCCCCGCTCTGGGCGCTCCGGCAGCCCCGCGGCCGCCCTGTCGCGGCGGGATCCCCGGGCGCGCGGAGCCGGGAGGCTGGGCGCCATGGCCAGAGCCCCGCAGTCCCGGCGCCGCCCAGCGCCGCCCGGGAGCGTCCTGCGCGCCCTCCTGCGCTGCAACCTGCCCCCCGGCGCCCAGCGCGTGGTGGTCTTCGCCGTGCTGGCGCTGCTTGTGCTCATCAATGTCGTGCTGATATTCCTGCTGGCCTTCCGCTGACCGCCGGGGTGAGTGGCGCCGGCGTGGGTCCCCTCCGCCGCTGCGCGTCTTTCCTGCCGCCCGGCTCCGGCTGTGGCCGCCCCAGCCCCAGCTGCCCGAGGCGGGGCCCCGAGAGCCCTGCACCGCCCCACGAGGGGAGGCCTACACCTCAAACCCGTGCGCTGGGGCCCGTCTGTGTGCGCGTCCCCCGGGGCACGGCCGGGTGGGTGACTTAGGGGCGCGGTGACACATGTGCCATGGGGTCCTTAATGTCTGTCTCGTGTGTGCGTGTGCGTGTGCGTGTGCGTGACTGAGGGTGCAGATGCCGCTGTGGCCGCAGCTGTCTGGTTGTCAGGGAACCTTGCACATGTGACCACCGTGTGAGCGGATCTGGACATGCCTTTCTGTGCGGGTTGAGAGATGTCTGAGGATGAGTGGGCTCCTCTGCTTATGTTGCCTGCAGTTGCTTTTCCCACTCTAGGTGTTAGATATGTGGTCTCAGTCAGCGTGCCCCCCACTGCAGGCAGGCCGCCCCCCACCCTGCCCCTTGCAGGTGGGCACCCCTGGGCTGCGTGTGCGGGGGCCCGTGGGATCTGCGTTGTGTTCCCAGACTGTCGGCATGGACTCCTCCACCAGCGTGCATGTGTGAGACAGCTGGGAGGTGGGGCAGGGTGGGGAGGGTGGGGGCGCTTTGAGGCAGAGCCTGGCTTTCCCAGCCCTGTCAAACTCTCAGAGGCACAAAAGGGGATCCAGCACCCTGTCCCTGGCTTGTCTTCGTCCTGAAATTGCCCCCCGCCGTCCGGGACAGTCCCCTACCTGCCTCCACATAAACACCCCATACCTCAGAGCCAGCATATGCTCCCCACTGCCAGGCCAGGAGGGAGCCCGGAACCCTCGCCCCTGGGCCTGCCCAGCCTGAGTTTTGGCTTCAGTGCAGCTGCACCTCAGACAGAGTGCCAGGAAGGGCCTCTGTCCAGAAGCCCACCCAGCACTGGCCCTGGCAGCCTCCAGGCTGTCCTGAAAGCGGAATGTGTCTCTGACCTCTTGGAGCTGCATCTTGTCTTAGTGACGTCACATTAACGGTTAATGTCATAGCTGTGCCTTGTCTGAGCACCTCCTATTTGTGGATCTACACGGGAGACTGGTGACCCAGGTACAGCACACTGTTACTCTGGGTTCTGATGGGGACCGAGGCACAGGGATATCAGGGGAGTTGCTCATGGCTGTGTGTCTATCAAGTCCCCTGTGCCCAGCAAGTCGCTGGGACAAGGAAGTGACAAAGGTCACCCTAGCCTACCCCCTGCCATCAAGGGCTTCTAGGTGACGGGTCAGGATGGGTATGGGGGCTTGTCCATAAAGGCGTAAGGAAGCCTGCCCCTTTGCCCCACACCTGGAGCCCTTCCCAAAGCTGAGCAGGAGACCACCTGCGGAGGACCCGCACCTCTCCGCAAAGGCTGGCGGGATAAAGCGGGAGCAGGCAGGAGGCACTGGGCCATGCGAGCGGGGATTCTGCTCAGGGCTCATTTGAGGGAAGGTGGGGACAGGGGGAGATGCCTGACCTGATTAATATCATGTGGGACTAACCTGGGACGGGAACGGGTCAGAAGCTGGGCTGTGTGGGGTGTGTCTGCAGTGCTTCCTCCCTGCCTGGGCTCTAGCAGTGGGGACTACCTCCACGCTGTCCTGGAGACTAGCGCGTGCAGCTCATGTGACCTGAGGATGGACGGCATCCGCTTGCGATCTAGCAGATTGTTCTCAAGAGATCAGAGTGTAGCATCCCACTAGCCAGCCTGTGAATGTGCACTGGCAGGTGCGTGCCGGAACAGGGAGTCTCAGAACACCCACTTCCCCAGGATGAAAACTACAAAGCTTAATAAACCAGAAGTTTTGTTCCCTGCCAGATTCAAACCTCAGGTTACGAAAGCAGCTCCAGGGGTGAACCCTCCCCAGTCTCCGTAACTCATCACTCAGAACGTACAGGCCTTCCCAAATAGTCTCCATCCTGATGGGCCAAGTCACCCTTGGTCACTGTCCCTGTACGGGAATGTTCACCTGCAGCCACGTCCTCATTGGCTCAACTGCACCACCTTTGAGCCACTCTGCTTCCTCTTGGTCTAGGGCCAGATCCTCTGAGGGCTGGATGGCAGCCTGCTTGTGCCCGTGTGCCGGCTGTGGGCCGCCCAGCCTGATGCCTGCTCCCGGGCTGCAGCTGGCCAGCTCTTCTCACGTGGCCTCGCTGAATCCTCTGGTCTCATCCTGGCCGCACTGCAGCCCGGAGGTTTCTCCCTGCAGAAGAGGACAAGCCTGTAGTAGGTCTTCTTAGCTGGGATGAGTACAGTGGTTTCTTGAGGAGGCCTGCAGCCCCCAGGATTAGCCCAGTGCTGTCTGCCCAGGGTCCCTGGGTGGGCCACGGGAATCTGCAGCCCTTGAACAGCTGCTGCTGTGAGGATGGGTGTACACATAAGCTGTGGATTATTCTGAAGAGTGGTTTCACTGGGGTTTGGAGCAGGTTTAAACCCAAGAAAACATGAAGAACCTCATGGTGGTTTGTGAGCGTGCTTTCTCAGGCCCTACCCTGGAGGAAGGGCCCAGCCTGAGTGCGCTCCAGTACCCAAGCACCCCCTGCTTCTCACCCTGTCCCTTTGGGGTGCCGTGGAGACAAGTGACTCCCCGCTGGGCAGCAGCTCAGAGGAGGAAACAGCACAGAGGCCGTGTCTGGTGATGCCCCAAGGCCTTGACTGCTTAGCCAAAGAGCCAGCTCAGGTCTGTGACAGTCAGAGCCGACACCTGGTCCCAGTAGCGAGGGGCACGACCCTCACCTCCTGGGCAGCCCCCAGCCCACTGCTCAGGAGGTGGGCTGCCCGAAGCTCACAGAGCCACTCGTCATTCACGGAGTAGACACTCAGCCCACATTACATGAGCAGGGAGGAGTCAGCCCAGTGCAAAACGGAGCTCTGAGCACAAGGGCTGCCTGGGAGGGGAGCGTCCCTCCTAATGCGATTTCTGATCATGCGGGAGGGTGGAACCACGCCAGTCATTTCCAGAGAGAGAAATTAATATAGAGAATTGTCAGCCAGGTGTAAAGTGGGTGACTCAGTCATGAAGTGCTCAGGAACAGCCCTGAGGTTTCTGTGACAGAGGTGGCAACTGCGAGATGTTCCTTCCTCTCTAGAGCTGGGGAATGAAGGAACTAGACTGGAATAATTAAAACTGAGAATTCTGTGAGCTGGAGGCCTAGAACTCTGAGGGGGGGGCTGCTCAGCTGGTGCCGAGGGGGCCCAGACTGGCTCTGCAGGCGTTCAAAAAACACTGCAGACCGGATCCAGCTACTGCAGTGGCTGGGCACCAGCAGACCTGGGGAAGCGGTGTTTGCTGCTAATCAGGTGGTAGACTGCAGGTCCACAAGAAGCCACTAGGAAGGAGCAAGCCCCCTCCCTCTCCAGTTCTCAGGTCCCCTCTGATGCCACAGGGGACGGCCGGCACAAGCAGAGATGCAGCCGGCAGTGCCCCAGGCCAGCATCACGGAGCACAGCAGAGACACGGGGGAAGCTGAGAGGCAATAGTTTAATCACGGCCCGGGGGGACGGGAGGAAGGTGTGCCCTGTGTGCAGGAGGGGGCAGCATGCTCGCCCTCAGATTCTGTGGCTCCCCAGGATTCTAGCAGTCAAGGATCAAGCTCACCGCCAGTCTAGACATGCCCTGGGCACAGCCCTGCCTCCCGAAGAGCGGCTGGCTCGAGGGAGCCTCCGTCCGCCCCTCTGTACCACGAGTCAGGATCCCCCCTTCCCAGGGGTGGGGGACAGAGGGCAGGAACACCCTCACCCCTGTGACCTGCCCTCCCTGGTTCTCTCCACAGCTCATCAGTGATGGCAGTGTGGTCTGTGCTGAAGCACTCTGGGACCATGTCACCATGGATGACCAGGAACTGGGCTTCAACGCCGGGGACGTCATCGAAGTAATGGATGCCACCAACAGAGAGTGGTGGTGGGGCCGGGTCGCTGACGGCGAGGGCTGGTTTCCAGCAAGCTTTGTGCGGGTACGCACTGGCCCGAGCTTCTCCTAGCCCCGTAAAGAGGCAGCTGGCTCTGCTCAGCAGTGCAAGCCTGAAACTGCTCTGGGGTCTGGGGTGCTGTGTGTGGACCTCCCACTCATAGCTGCGCTGGGACTGCAGGCTGGGGGCTGGGTGGGCAGGTGGGTGTCGGGAAGCCCAGCCTGGGAATCGAGACACAGCCTTCCTCCTGCGCCACCACCAACTCCATCCCTGCCCCTGCCCCTCCCTCCAGGAGTCCTCAGCGGCCAGTGAAGAACGGGTCAGAAAAGTGTCCCCTCCGGGCGCGGGGGGGTCTGTGTGTTAGAGTACAGCCGCCACAGCCAGCTGGGCTTCCCAGGCATCTGCAAAGCGCTGTGCAGACCATCTGCGCGGGGCATCTCAGTTCTAACTTTCACAACAGTCCTGGGATCTGGGAGCCATCGCTACGCCTGAGGAAACTGAGGCAGGGACAAGCTAAGTCTTTAACCCAAGAGATCATGGGAGCGAACCCAGACCTAAGGCAAGGCAGCCTTTGGTCTCCAGGGAAGGAATCCAGGCGCAGGCTCCAAAGCAGGCAGAGGGCCGTGGGGAGGGGAGTGCTTCTCCTGCCCCAGACCTCCCGGAGGAACAGCGCTCTCTGCACCCGGGGCCTTTCCTAGTTACAGTCCCAGAGCTGGCAAGGCCACATCACCCGTCTGCTTCCTTCACAGCCCCTAGAGGGCCCAGTATGAGCAGGCGCTGGTTCAGAGGCCCTGCAGTGAGCGTGTGCCCGGTTCCGAGCACTATGCCTCACAGAGCCGAATGTAAGGGGGAGGCCGGGGAACGGGGCGCCTTCGGACCTGGCGTCTCCTGTCCTTGCGGGCACTGTGCGGGTGACGGAGCGGCTTCCTGCCCCTGCGGTCCCGAGGGACGCTGACCGGCCGCGTTGCCTGCAGCTGCGGGTGAACCAGGACGAGCCAGTGGATGACGCGGCGCTGGGGACCGGGCACGGCGGGGCCGGGCACGGCGGGGCTGAGGCGCAGAGCAGCAAGGACCAGATGCGGACCAACGTCATCAACGAGATCCTCAGCACCGAGCGGGACTACATCAAGCACCTGCGCGACATCTGCGAGGTGAGGCTCGCGGGCTGGCGGGGCTGGGGGTGGAGGGGACCCGGAGGTGAGCCTGACCGCCCGCGCCCCCAGGGCTACCTCAGGCAGTGTCGCAAGCGCGTGGACATGTTCAGCGAGGAGCAGCTGCGAACCATCTTCGGGAACATCGAGGACATCTACCGGTGCCAGAAGGCCTTCGTGAAGGCGCTGGAGCAGAAGTTCAACCGGGAGCGGCCACACCTGAGCGAGCTGGGCGCCTGCTTCCTGGAACACGTGAGCAGCCCGCCCTGGGACCCCGCCCCCGAGGCCCTCACCCTGTGCGGTAGCCCCTGAAGCCCCCATCTCTCTGCTGGGGGCTCTGCCCTGCCCCACCATCCCTGGCCCCCGACCGCTGTCACCCTTCCACTCTGCTTTAGAAGTTTCTCTGCTTCTGGGGGTCCGGGTGGGGTGAGGCGGGCAAACCAAGCTGGAGAAGGCTCCTTGGAGCAGGCAGGCCTAGGCTTTGGCCCCGGAAAGGATCTGCTTGGGACAGAGGTGGGCTGGGCCACCTGCTGAACACCCTAAGGGCTGTTCCTAGCGAATTCTGGGATTCCTCTCACAGTGAGCACACTGGAATTGAGGTTGAATTAGTTCTTACTTCCACTCTAAATGCCAGTTGACATTTTAGCCAAGGTTCATTGGACTCATCTGGGCTAGGTGGACTCCTTGTTTTCATCCCTCTCCTGTGGCAGTCATGTGGGGCTGAGCAGAGGATGCCTAGCTCAGCCCATCAGGGACAACCTGGGCTCCCTTCCGACTGCTAGCAGTGGGGGGTTGGGGAGGCCCTTCCACCCCTCTCCAGTGGCAGGAGGAAAGCTGAGGAGGGTGACCTCAGAAGCAGGTGGTGGGTCTGGGTACCTGAGTGAGTGGGGGAATTTGGGTCCCGTATTATTCATCAGGCAGAGTTGTGACAAGGGAATGGGAAACAGGGCATGTCTAACAGGCACGCTATCAGCATTACCCAGTGGGACCATCACAGCAGCCTGCCAGGCAGCCAGCTACCCTCCTTTTCCACCTAAGTCCACGAAGTCCTAGGTCAGACCTAGGTCTCCCTCTGGCTCCAGGTAGATGAAAGTTACACACAAAAGCAGGCACAGTGAGTCTCCCGTACAACACACACGCAACGTGGATCTATCTCTGTCACGTGGTGTTGAGTAAAGTTTGACAGCGGCTGTGTTCAGATGTGAGGCCAGAGCTTTGTGAGGAAGAAGCAAAACACTGGGCTGAGGAGGAAGACAGCCCGGGAGGCACAGCCGTCGGGGTCTCTCTTAATCTCCCTCTCTCTCCTTTTAGGCCGTGATATCCCTTCCTTATTAGTATCATTGATTTCACCCAGAAACCTGGCATACTGTCAAAATATCTGCTGAGGGCCCTGCAGAGAAAGCTAGGTGGCGACAGGCAAGCGCATGCCTGAGTTTTCTGGGGTCTTTCACGTCCCTGGGCACGATTCTGCGTGGCTTGTGCCCAAAGACGTAGGTAGACAGAGCCTGGGCTCCCTGAGCTGCCTCCCGCCCCCGCCCCCACACCGCCCATGGCCTGGTGGGGTCAGGAGGCAGCCGTCCTCACCTCCAGCTGTGCCCACAGCAAGCGGATTTCCAGATCTACTCAGAGTACTGCAACAACCACCCCAACGCCTGCGTGGAGCTCTCGCGCCTCGCCAAGCTCAGCAAGTACGTGTACTTCTTCGAGGCCTGCCGGCTGCTGCAGAAGATGATCGACATCTCCCTGGACGGCTTCCTGCTGACACCTGTGCAGAAGATCTGCAAGTACCCTCTGCAGCTGGCTGAGCTGCTCAAGTACACGCACCCCCAGCACAGGTAGGAGGGTGCTGGGGGAGGTTTGTTGAGGCTTTTAGTGTGCTGGGCACTACTGCGGGCACTGGGGTGACAGCACAGACCGAAACGTACAACAATTCCAGCCTTCGTGAGCTGTCCTTGCAGTGAGGGGCTGGGCTGAATAAAGTTGAATAGGATATTAAGTTCTGCTCTGTGCCTCTTTTATGGAGAAGATGGGGGTATGCACTTGATGGGTGGAGAAATGGCACAAGGGCACAGCCCCAGAGGGATCTCGTAAGCCCTCTTCCACCTCTGTTCCGCCCCAGGGATTTCAAGGACGTGGAAGCTGCCTTACATGCCATGAAGAATGTGGCCCAGCTCATCAACGAACGGAAACGGAGACTTGAAAACATCGACAAGATCGCTCAGTGGCAGAGCTCCATAGAGGACTGGGAGGTGAGGGCCCAACACCCCCAGAAAATGCCGTGGGGCTTGGCCTTGGCTTTAAAACCATGCTTGCCCCTGAGAAACCTAGGAGGGCGCTGAAGCAGGGGGCCATGCTCCTAGGAGCCAGCAAACAGGAGCTAGTGTCAGGAGGGAGAGCTGGGGCTCTGCAGGGCCAGCCCGGCCCGTGTCCGAGCCCCAGGCCTTGAGCGCTGCTCCCGGAGCAGGCCTGCTGGCCTCCTTCCTGGTGAAGAGCTCAGGGCACGTGTAAAATGCCACATGCTCCTCTCAGGGTGCAGCCAGCCAGCCTCTGGGGACAGGCTGGGCCCCCAAGTTCGAGTTAACTTCTGGGGCTCCCAACAGAAGGGGCCAGGCTTGCCACAGTGTGACCAGAGACGGATTGCCACCGGTCGGAGGAGCCTTCTGGTTCCGTTTTCCTGGCATACACAATCCCCTCACGTGGGCCAGTCTCATCTTCTAAGGCAGCACGGATGCCTGAACTAACGGCGACGGTCCTGTCCTGTTCTCTCCAACCCCGCCCACCAACCATAAAATCTGTGAAAAAACAAGATTCCTAGGCCCCATCCTAGAAATACGGAATTAGACTCCCTGAGAGGGGGGCTGAGTGTTTGATTTGTGTTTTGTTTTGGGTGCCTGGCTTTTGCTTTCCTGATGATTGGTTCTGAGGCCCAGCCCTGACCAAGGACCCTCACAAACTCACTTATCCCAAACTGAGTGGCTGCCAATAGCGCCTGGCTGTGGTTTGCATTTTCCTGGAGGAACTGGGCGCAGTAGGGCTTCATCTGAAAGTGTGAAGTCTGATGATAGGAATTCAGGTACTAAGTAACACTGAGCCAGAGGAAAACCTCCGAAACCCCTTTTAAAAGACAGGCCTCGGAAGTGACTTCCAGCCAGGTCTAATTGTTCTCTAGAGCCACACTGTCCAAAGTACCGTGTGAGCCACATAGGGAATTTTGTATGTGTTAGGATCTATCTTAAAAATGAAAAAAAGGGGCTTCCCTGGTGGCGCAGTGGTTGAGAGTCCACCTGCCGATGCAGGGGATGCAGGTTCGTGCCCCGGTCCAGGAGGGTCCCACATGCTGTGGAGCGGCTGGGCCCGTGAGCCATGGCCGCTGAGCCTGCGCGTCCGGAGCCTGTGCTCCGCAGCAGGAGAGGCCACAACAGTGAGAGGCCCGCGTACCGCCAAAAAAGAAAAAGAAAAAAACAGGTGAAACTAACTTTAATGATGTTTCGTTTAACCCAGTATATCCAAAATATCATTTCCACATGTAATCAACATATAAAATACCATTGGTGAAATAGTCACAGTCTTGATTTCATACTAAGTCTTAAAAATCGGTGTATAGTTTTCCTAAATGACACCTTGATAGGGATTAGCCACATTGCGAATGCTCACGCCACTGACTGCTGTGGGGCCTCATTTAACGGAGATGACCGACTCCTAGGCCAAACCGCCTTCTGACTCCACCCCACTTCCTCGGGCTTCAAGAGCAACCCCTTCCTCTATGGCCTGCTGCTTGCTGCAGACCCTGGCCCGACGGGGGCCGTGGGCAGGCAGGGCCAGTAAGGACCCCACCTACCGAGCCAGCAGTAGAGGCAGGATGCCGAGCCCAGCAGAGCCTTGCTCTAAGCCCCAAGATAGGAGCACTCAGCTCACGGCTCCCCTTGGGTCCCCCAGGGAGAAGATCTCCTGGTCAGGAGCTCAGAACTCATCCACTCGGGGGAGCTGACTCGTGTCACACAGCCACAAGCCAAGAGCCAGCAGAGGATGTTTTTTCTCTTTGACCACCAGCTCATCTACTGTAAGAAGGTACCAGAGTCACTCTTCCCTGCTAGATGCACCTGTTTAGAGCAGGAATGGAGGGAGTGAGGTCGAGGGCTGGGAGCAGCTGCCCAGAGAAAATGACACACACACACACACACACACACACACACACACACACACACACACACACACACACACACACACACACACACACACACACACACACACACACACACACACACACACACACACACACTTCCTCTCCCTGGGGCCCTGCTGCCCAGAGAAAATCACACACACACACATATACACGATTCCTCTCCCCGGGGCCCTGCTGCCCAAATGACACACACACACACACACACACACACACACACACACACGCGAGCGCGCGCACGGTAGGGGGCTGTCTACAGAGTGAGCCTAGTGGCCCAGGGACCAGAGGGTGGCCCTCACAGTCTGACCGGCGCGCAGTGCTGTTAAGAACACCCTCCTTCCTGAAGAGCCCCTGCTCGCTTCTCAAGCCAGCTCTTCTCTTCCTGCAAACCTCAGCTTCCCCTTCCCAACCCTGGGATCCTCTGTTCCAGCTGCCTCCAGGCCTCCTCTTCGCTGCTGGCTTCTACTCCCCTTTCAAAACATGGCACAAGTGGCTGGGCAGCCCTCCTGAGCGCTGGCTCTGGCCTGGCCTCGGTAGACTGATGCTCTCCTTTGCTGCGCACTGTGGGCCCTGGCCTGCTGCCTGTCTCCGTGGCTGCCTCCCCGTGAGGCTGGGGATGTTTAGAGACCCCCAGGCCAGCCAGTAAATGTTAACTCAAGGAGCGCCTCCTTCGCCATGGGTTCAGCATGTGGTCGTGGGCCGAGCCAGGCTCTCTCTCCCTCCCGAGATCACTTTCTGCAGCCCGCTGGCCCTTATGGTCACAGGGCAGAAGGTGAGGCAGGGCCTCGGACGCGGTCAGGAGGATGGTTCAGGCCGCGGGGCTGGGCAAGCAGGCGGGCCGGGGGGCTCACGGCGTCTCTGGCAGGACCTTCTCCGCCGGGACGTGCTCTACTACAAGGGCCGACTGGACCTGGATGGCCTGGAGCTGGTGGACCTGGAGGACGGGAAGGACGGGGAGCTCCATGTGAGCGTCAGGAACGCCTTCCGGCTGCGCTGTGGCCCCTCGGGGGAGAGCCAGCTGCTGTGCGCCAAGAAGCCCGAGCAGAAGCAACGCTGGCTCAAGGCCTTCGCCAGGGAGCGGGACCAGGTGCGGCTGGACCAGGAGACAGGTGCGAGAGCCCGCTTGGCCTGGCCCCACCGCGAGGGCCCACCCAGCCCTCCGTGCCCCCGTGCCGGGGAGCCGGCATGACCTTGGGACTGTGAGAGGCCGGTCTCACACGGGCAGAACCTCGGGGTTTGGCGAGGCTCTGGGACACGTCGTGGCTTTGGCCCCAGGCGTGGGTCACTGCCCCCCGCCACACGCGTGCACACACTCCATAGGGTGGGAGCCTCTGCTCAGTTGGAGTGGGAGGTGGGCGCCGGCCTCCAGAGGCCTCCCCCTGCCCCACGTGAGCACGGCATTCCCCTCCTGTCCTTGGGCCCCTGGCCATCACGCTGGGCGGTGACCAGGTCGGTTCTGGATCTGGCAAAGGAGCCGCCTCCACAGGGCCGAGAAAGGACAGTAGGCACCAGCCACGTCGGTGAGCCGGGCAGGGTGAGCGACGGGGCAGGGCGACGAGGGAGGCCGCCGAGAGGTGCACCAGAGCGCCCCTGCGGAGCACGTCCTCCGCCTGGGCGGCCGAGCCAGGCTGGTGGGGCGGGATGCTGAGCCCCCGAGTACCGTGGGCAGGGCCGGGTGCACAGAGACTGCACTGGTGCCAGGGCAAGAGGACCGTGGCGGGGGGAGGAGGGGGGTGTGGGAGGGCAGCTGTGGCTCTCATTTGTGGCCCCTTCTCAGGCTTCTCCATCACCCAGCTACAGAGGAAGCAGGCCATGCTGAATGCCAGCAAGCAGCAGGCTGTCGGGAAGCCCAAAGGTAAGCAGGTGGTGGTCCCACCTCCACCCACAGCAGCCCGGCCCAAAGCAGGGTCAGCTGGGCCTGGGTCCTCAGAGGTGCCCACTGCCCTTTGCAGGTCCGTGTTCCCAAAGGTTGGTGGTGAGGGGCCGCTGGTGAGGGGAAGCCTGCTTAGGCAGGCTTAGGCGGTGGATATTCCTGCTCTCCAGCCCCGCAGGCTCCCGGGAGCAGCACGGTGCTGTTCGGTGGCAGCTTTTCCTTCCCCAGGCAGGGCTGCTTCCTGGCAGCCGGCCTAGGCACCTCGTGGCAAGGAACTAACAGTCTGTTCCTACAGAAACGTTAAACGCCCCCCCAAGAGCAGCTCCAGGCCTCACGCCTTCCCACGCCCCCTGGCCATCCCCCCTGTAGACCACGGAGGGCAGCCAGCCCCTTGGGTGTGGTCAGCCCCAGGGGAGCAAGGGTGGGTGTCGGAGGCAGCCCGGGGACGGCCCGCTGCCCCCACAGGCTCTGCCCTGTGCCACCCGGCTCCCAGCACACCTCTGACCCCTGTTCTCTTCCCTGCCCAGCCCTCAGCCGGCCCTACTACCTGACACGCCAGAAGCACCCAGCTCTGCCCACCAGCCTGCCGCAGCAACAGGTCCTGGTGCTGGCAGAGCCCAAGCGGAAGCCGTCCACCTTCTGGCACAGCATCAGCCGGCTGGCGCCCTTCCGCAAGTGAGCCCACGCCCCGCCAGTGGCACCATCTGGACCTGCCCCGCCGGCGGGCCTCCAGCTTTTCCTCCCCGGCCTTCCTCTGCCTGCTACGCAGACTGGAGGTGGGAGGTGCGAGGTGCCCCCATTCCCGGTTTCCTCCCCACTACTGGGGCGCTGGAGACGCTGGCTGGAGAGGCAGGCCCCCAGCACGTGAACCTCCCGCCACCCTCTCGGCCTGTGCGGGGCCTCCTGGGAGCCACAGCTCAGAACCACCCACCAGGCCAGCACGTGTGAGAATGCCGCTTTGGACCCTCTTCTCGGGACATCTAATCGTCCCTCCTGCCCCTGGTTTCTCTGGGCAGGAGACGTCTCTGCCTTCGGCCACCTGCAGAGCCAGGCTGTGTGCCCCTCTGCCCTCCTGTTCTCCTTGCAGGCCCCCGGCTGGTGAACCAGGCAGCCTGTGTCCCTGGTGGGTGGGAACCAGGAATTCTGCACACAGAAACATCTGGCCCAGAGCCCACCCGTTTTTGCTTCCCAGCCCCTCTCTAGACACTCCTGGCTGCTGGACACCCTCTCTTCACTTGTGATGTGTTTGTTTATAGTGGAAAGAAAACCATAGTCAGCTGAATACTTCTGTCAGGGTTTGTGACCAGTCCACCTGTAGCTGTGGGGTGATTCCAGAACCTGGTTCCAGTATTTTTTGTTCAGATTTTGTTTTTCTAACGGTAGAGAAAGAGAATTGTTAGTGACACAGAAAGACTGCCTTACCCTAAGTGAGCGTGAGAAGCCATAAGGACTGAATTCCGTGGCCCGGCACCCAGGACTGACCCACCCAGAGCCTGGTGGGCATGTGGGTTGGAAGGAAGCCCACATCCCACAGAGGAGGGGCACCAATGAGTGTGGCCAGGGCCTGGCTCGGGGCACGGAGCCGCCCCTGTGGCCCACGGGAATTCAGCAGCATGTACAGTCACTCTTGCACTACACCTTCTCCAAGCCAGAAACCACATTTAATTTCATAAAGAAACTTGTGAAAAATAACCTGGCTGCCGGCCCTTGTTTTCTGTGCATTTTCTCGTCCCCTCGCCACTTATCTGTTTCTACCCCAGGCCTTTCCTAAGACTAGAGGAATGAGCTAGGCCCCCAGGGCTTTGGTGGACAGAGGCTTCAGAGAGGCTCCGGGTAACTGGGAGCTGTCTCAGCACCTCCCTGCCTGGCTGCTTCCAGAGTCAGTCTGTTTAGCTGAAGTGAGTTTGGGGGACAGGCAGTCCGTAATCTTTCTGGGTCTCACCTTCCTCCTTGGTGAAATGGGGAAGGATGTGTCTTCCTCCCAGGAGGACCCAGGCCACAGGACCACAAGAGGAGGAACAAGGGTGGCTTCCCTCCCCTTACCCACAACCTGCTACCTTCACACCCGTACATACTGCCCAGGTCACTGGGGCTGAGCCTGAAACCCCTGGACTTCCTAACTTAAGAGACACTACACCTTCCATCCAGGCCAAGCCACCTGGAGACAAAACCTATGGGGAAAAATCATGAAAATCACAATATGCAACACAAGTCAATCTTTATTGAAAACTGCAGTATTAATACATAACAATTCTTGTTACAATAAACGTGCTTTTAAGAATTTTAAATCTGAGCTCATCTACTCATCAGATTGCATAAAAAATTAAAATAGTACGAATTTACACATAATGGAATTGGCTCAGGATGGGTGTTCCATTCCTTTGTATTGATTGACACCTTAAGTTCAATGCAGAGGTGAGGGGGGCCTTTAACACTGGAAGACAATGCTGACTTAAGTTTTAAAAAAGTACTATCAGAACGGTCTAAAAAAAAAAAAACAGTATTCCAAAATCGTTTTAAAAAAAACAAAAACCAATTTCCTAGTCAGTAACAGTGGCTCCCTGGGGTCTCTCTTGAGTGGCCATCACAGTAACCCCGCCAGGAACACATGAGAGCTGGCCTCAGGTCCAGCCCAACTGGTCTACCAACCACTGGTCTGCACGAGGACCTACAGGAGACCAACAGGGCTCAGGAGGCCAAGCCAAGACACTTGTCATCTCCAACACACCAATCCTGGGAGCACAGCATCCCCTGAAGCTCACTGCAGGCTCCCTGCACAGAGATGCCAGCCTCTCCTCGTCTCCCTGTCCCAAGTGACTTGACGTTTGATCCCGGGGATTCAAATAAGATTACCCCAGAGGTTTTCTGTTCAAGAGAATAGGGTGGGGAAAGAGACAAATCCTCTGAAACATGTAAGATCAACTCTGCAACTTTCTACCTGAAAAGATCAGACCCTCCTTTGCAGGCTGTCCTCTGCAGGCTCCTTTCAGAAAGCTCAGGTTGAGTAACAAACAGCTCAGGACAAAAAAACATACCAACATGTGAAATGTGCTAGAGGAGAGTCACGCGGGCCACCCTTCCCCTATGCCAACCACTCCTCTCTAGAGACACACCCGTCCTTAGAAAGCACCAAGAGAAGAACCAGAAGCTGCCCCCCACCTCAAGCCCCACACCCTTAAGCCTGCCCTTGCACGGCCAGAGGAAGTCAGGCAGGCGTCCCGTCTGGGCAATGCCCAGGCTGGCAAGAACGGGGGTGTCCAGCCGTTAGCTGCCAGATAGGGAGAAGGTGGCCCAACTGGTCTGAGTAATACTGTTTCCAAATGTTTACAAAGGACAGGTGAAGAAGTCTGGGTTTCCTTCTTAAAAAGCAAGCCCCAATACTGATGCGTCTGGTGCCTGCCATCCTTTCTCCACCTGCTGGCAGGACAGCACTACCAGAGATTAGTACATCCCAAGCCCCAAGAATCTGTTTCCTCTTGTTTGAAGTGCCGATGCCAGCAGATGGAGCGAGGCACTGCATGCCCAGCCTGGGAAGGGCAGGGCGCGTACCGACCAGTTGTCCAGCCCACAGCTCAGAACCACATTCGGCTCCTGTAAATACTACATTTGCATAGCACTCAAGAAACAGAGTCACATAATACAACTGGTAGGCTTAATAACCAAACCAATAAGAATGCTGAGAAAAGGTTGAACACAAGAGACGTAAAAGATTCTGGAAGCGCTTCTGTGCTTGTCACCATGAATGGCCCTGGCCCGGATGCTGGCCTCAGTTCTCAAAGGCAGCAGGATGACGGGACCATCACTCATCGTGAAACGTTCAGTCACCTGGCCCAGATCCAAACAAGATTTCCCTAAGCAGAGAAACATACCTTCTAAACCTTAGGGGAAGGCTGAAGAATAAAATTTCTTTAAAATATTCATGAAAAAAAATATATATATCCATGATGATACCTATGTTTATAGGAATTAGTTCCTTTACTTGCCTGTCTCAACTTCTAAAATAACTGTAATTTAGCTGAAAGACTCTCAAATTAGGAATGTCACATATAAAAAATGCAAAATTTCTCTGAATGTTCTACTATTGTGCTTAGGATATCAAATTATGCAACTTTATAACAGAAGCTCTATTCCTTAGTTAATTTTACTGGAACTAAATGCTGCTAAAATTACAACATATGATAGTTTTGTTACTATTCATTATATCCAGATTCTCACCTGCTAGACAAGATCTACCTTCCATATTTGGTAGCTGATGCCGATAGTTTCAAAATTAAAAAGGTTTCCACAGAGATGTATTCCATAATGCAAAAGTATCTGATGAAGTCTCCCAACTCAACTTCACAAAAGGGAAATAAGATTTTTAAAGAAATTACAGGGGGGAAAGTGTTTATAAAGCTGATGTAAATGGGGAGAAAACGAAACCCACTCTTTTCTTTCTCTTGAAAACACCATTTAATTCAGTGCTCGTGAAAACACTCACCCTGTGTGTGCCAAGTCTCAGGCAAGCTGGAAGAAACAGCCTATATAATTTCTCATAACTTCCTCCTGAATTCAAATGAGTCCAATCCTTACAGGTAGTGGCATGTGTGTTTCTGTGTGTGCGCACACTGGGACGTTTAAAAAGCATATCCTAAACTCTTATTTTCTCCTATCTTATTACGCTAAACTGGGGAAACCAACTTCTCTGTTCAGCCCCTGGAACCCTTAGAACATATTGATATTACAAACCGTCCACTATACAGATGGAATTACCAACAAAGAGTTGAAGTGGACAGTGTGCCTGGGGTAAATGGCTGCTACTCACACACACACACACACACACACACACACACACACACACACACACACACACACACACACACACACACACACACACACACACGAATACACACATACAAAGGTGGGTTAAGTGCTCTTGAAGCAATTTAAAGTACTTATCAGTAAACACACTATGTTACAGACATTAGAAATAAATCTTCTGTTTACAATGATCCATGCAAAAATATTCCTAAAACTCTTATAAAATAAAATGTGAAAAAGAAAACTATGAAGAGTACTTACTATAAAAAATAAGGTTACCAAAGGCTCAGGGGTCAGGTATCCACTCACCATCCGGGGCTGAACGCCACCCCAGTGCCGGAGCCCTGACCAGCTGCCGGAGCCGTAAGGAGAGAAAGGTGCCCTCCCCACCTGAGGCCCACAGCGCTTGAAACGACGACGGGGTGGAGCAGGGGCACCCCCGCCCCTGACAGACCGCTGAAAGGGAACAGCCCTCACCCCCCACCCCCTCCGACTTCATCTGAGGACAGACACACACACACACCCATCGATACAAGTTGGGCACATTTAGGCAAAAATTCCTCTTGGTTTCTTATGTACAATATTCAGATTTTAAACACAAAATCCTTTCTGTGATAAGTTCTGGCAGGCAAACACGTTCTGATGCTGCCTGGCCCTTTGCTGTCCACACGTGCTTTGTGCTGAGTGTCCCCAGCCACGAGAAGAGATGGCCAAAGGGGCTCACAGACAACAGGCGCCAGCCCTTTCCTCACACCTCCCCACAGCCATCTCCACGAGCGCCCTCCAGGTGGTCTCAGAGGACAAGTCCCCATCAAGTGCATGGGCCGAAACACAGCCACAGCCCTGCCTCTCTACAAGGAACAATCAATATCCAATAAAGTTCTGTTCCCTTTTAAAAGTTCTTAAATATACAACTTTCTTCATAACACACAGCTGAATGAAGTCTTTGCCTTCTTTGTGAGAGGAAGAACAACAATGCCTACATATGTTTTCAGGTGACTCAGACATTTCCCGGGCGGGTGGGGGTAGGGGGGAAAGGAATGATTTTTCTAAGCTAAATAAAGGTGAGGCCAATACCTCCTCCAAGTGTGGCTGGTTCTCTCATATATCTCCCATCCCAGGAAAATAATTTAGCTCTACATAGGACTTTTCCATTAAACATATAGAAAACATCATCTCTATCTGTAAGAGATTTGTAATGAAAATTTAGATGGCAGAGAAAATTGCTTTGCTGACACATAAACCACCTTGTGTCCCTAACTGGATTCATGGTAATCCCTAAGGACGTCCACATCACACTGACCCCACAAGCCTAAATGGAGAGAAAGCCATTAACCTGGCTGCACCCCAAGCAGCGGTGGCCTCCCCACACTCTCCCCGTCCCTGCAACTCTCTCCCAGTGCAGTCCGTGCAAAAGGAACAGATGGGTGGAAACTAGAAGTCCACGTTTCCAACTGGCAACCCACGTCAACCCCAAAAGGCTGAAGAATCATCAAAGAGATTTCAGATGCTCTATGAAGAAATTCACTTTAACACTTATAACTTTAAGACTTTGCATACATTACAACAGTGCATTAGTGATACAAGTTGTAAAATACTTTTCCATTCCTTTGGATTTTGCATATGATGGTTCTGCATCAGTCACTGCAGGTAGATTGAGCAAGCTTTGTTTTTGTGGTTTTTTAACATGCATTCAACTAGATATGATTCAGAACAGATTAACACTCCCTTTTTATCATTACAGTTAGCTAAAAAATTGCCTGGCAGCCCACCAAACAGGATTTGCTTTAAGACCAACCCACAGAGTCAGTTGGAGACTGAGGGTGCTAGGACCTGCTGGGCCGGCCGTAGTAGTGTTTAGCTAAGTGTCGAGAGCATTAAGAAGAAAGTCCTGGTTGGAGGCACAAGGCCTGCAGCACCAGCTGTGGAACCTCCATGATGTGACTGCACAGCTCCATCCACAAACCTGGGGGTGGGGAGAAAGAGGGACACAGTCACACACAGCTCCTCTGGCACCACTGCTCAGGGAAGGAGGCATTCAACTGGAGGAGGAGATCCACTAGCACAAGAAAGGGCAGCAGCAAGAGAGGCAGCCGTGCTGGTTCCCACGGACCCCAGAGACTTCCAGTTACAACTAGAGTCCTACTTCCTGCAGGAGGCGGGCAGGAGACTAGAGCACAGCCCAGGTAAGGGACACAGTGCAGAGGATGCACAGCAAGAACTCATGGTTTCCTCCTTCTTTCCTCTGCAGAGTCCCAATAAGGACAAAAATTTAAACGCTGCATTGCCTTTGGATCATCAGGTAGCATTTTTCTTGGCAGTATTTAAAATGACACAGATCTCCCATTCTCCTCTTAAAAAAATGCACTTTAGTCACAAGCTGGCCTCGGGCTTCACCAGTCACTTACGTTTGCAGGGTGATCACCACTGGGGGGGCACATAGCTGTAGGTGGGCGTTCCTGGGGCCCGATACGTGGGCACGGTGACGGGGTGGGGGGCGACAGGAGTTGGGGAGTGGGCAGTCAGCAAGGTACCTGGAAGGAAGAGCAGGCATCTCAGTGGAGGGCAGCACCCCACCACTGCTCCCTCTTACAGGGGAGCTCCCGCCCAACCCCCGCGGCAAGGCGGGAGGCAGACAGGAAGAGGGGATGGCTCTGACCCACAATGCTCTCAGAACTCTTGATTATATACAAGTCAAAGCTGTATAAACACAGCAAGCTCGCATGGATAGCATGTCTGCAGAAGCCTTTGGGCCTCCTCTCCATAAAAGCATACCGTATTATTTTTCCAGATGAGGTGATAAAAAGAAAACAAAAATATTATTCGGCCTTAAAAAGGAAGGGAATTAGTCACATGCTACAACACGGATGAACCCTGAGGACATTATGCTCAGTGAAATAAGCCAGTCACAAAAAGACAAATTCCGCATGAGTCCACTTATACGAGGTCCCTAGAGGAGTCAAATGGATAGTGACAGAAGGGAGAATGGTGGTTGCCAGGGTCTGGGCCAAGGGGAAGGGGGAGCTGTTTAATGGGTACAGAGCTTCAGTTCTCCAGGACGAGAAAGTTCTGGAGATGTGACACCACAGTGTGATAACACCACTGACCTGTACACTTGGGTTATGGTGGTAATAAATAACTGGAAGAGAGGGAGAGAGGGAAGCGGAGGGAGATTCCCAACTACATGAGCTTCTGAGTACCGTAAGCTAAGCATGTTTTCCCTGAAACTGCAGAAAACTCGGCTGTGTCCATTCACGGACAAGCACCACCTCGAAGCTACAGCCTCACCCGGCAGCCCTCCTCTCCTCCTCCTTCCTGCCTGCACCCACACCAGGGCACCCACACCAGGGCCTGCCATCCCCGCCCTCCATGTGCCGCAAACACGCAGTTTCTATCTGTGCCAGACCCTCCTCCGCCTTCACGGTAAGTATGGGAAAACCAAATGAAAGAGTGACTCTAAGCAGAAACACACATGGTATCCTGAAACACCATTCTCTCCTGACACGTCTTCCTTATACTGAAGTCTAGGAAAACAAAGAGGGCACTATATATATATATATATGTATTTTTTTTTCTAAAGACCCAGCCATGGGCAACCAAACGCATTGTGTGTACCTGGCCCCTCACCACAGACAATTCACATGCCCACAGGAGGTAACCTAATCCCTAGACATTCAGTCAAGCCCTCAAACACTCCAAGGTTCTATGGAGACAGGCCCATTCCAGCCACGGGTCTCTTCTGTCTGTGGTTTATTTTCCAGACCTAGGGGAAGCCTGGGGAGATAAAATCAATGTACGCCAAAGGATTTCTACAGGCAGCTGTTATCTCTATGAACACAAGACCGGCTTTCCTAGATTCATAGAAACATCCCCGTTCAGACAGCTTGGCCTGCACTGGTATCCCACACTGAAGGGGAGGATCAACAGGGCCAGCCCCCAGATCACAAAGTACCCCCCCCCTGCCCAAGCTCTATGTGCTCGCCATAGGCATCTGGTCACTCCTTGTCCCTACAGCCAAGTGACTCAGCTCTCCAAAAAAAGTGGCCCCATCCCATTTGGAGACGGCTACTCAGTCATGGTCTATGGAAAAGGTACTTGGTTCATGGTCTAAACCCCACACTCCAGTCTCAACTGAAAGGAGAGTGAAGAGAAAGGAGGGGAGGTAAAGAAAAACACAACATGCCACTTCTTCCCAAAAGGATCAGATGTCCTTCCACACAACCCTAGCCATGAAAAGTCAAAGCCAAGGGTCAGAGTACTGGTGAGCTCTCCCTTCCCCCAGCCCTCATGCCATCACAGAGCAGGCACCCCAGGGCCAAGGACTCACCCGCTGACATGGCCATAGTGGTCCCCGCCACCATGCCCATGGTGACGCCGTTGCCTCTAGGCGGAGGGATGGCAGCAGGGTACACCGTCGCCGGCATGCCGTTGGGCTGCACCACTGTGGTGTGGTGGATGACGTGAGGGGGTGCTGCATACAGGGGCTGGGGGTAGTACGTGCCTTGCTGGGGAAAGAAGAGAGACAAGGGCCACAGGGTCCCACACCCAGAGGGTCAGAGCCCCGAGAAATCGGCCATTCCCACAAGCACAGTGCCCAGGAGACCCCGTAAGACTCCCACAGCGCGCCCCAGGCCTACCTGTGCGTACGGGCTCTGCTGGGGGTAGGCACTTCGCACGGGGTACACAGCGGTCTGGTAGGGGTTGGGGGAGGAGGAGTACGGTGGCACCGCCCCGCTGGTGGGGGAACAGGACACTTTGTAAGGTGTGCCAGGAGTGTAACCTGAAACAAAGAAGCCCAAAGCCTTAATTCAAACCCACACTCGGCCAGACACAGGGGACGAACCAAGCATGCAGCGAGGAACGAGGCAGTGTTCCAGCCCCGACCACAGTCATATCTGACACCTCTGCTGAGATGTGGCTTCACTGCTTAGACTTTATGTGCAAGTATTTTTTTTTTCGGGGGGTGGGGAGAAAGTTCTACCGAGTGCATACTTACATAGGAACAGGAAAGAAACACTGGTCCTGTCGGAATTTAAATTAGCACGCCCTTGCTGGGGCACAATTTGGCATTAAAAGTATGTATGTCTTTTAACCCCACCATTCTACTTCTAGAAATTTGTCTTAAAGAAACAAGCACAGCACATAAAAAGATGCTCAACATAGCTCATCATCAGGGAAATGCAAATCAAAACCACAGTGAGGGATCTATCGCCTCACACCTGTGAGAATGGCTATGAATAAAAAGAACACAAATAACAAAAGTCGGTGAAGCTGTGGAGGAAAGGGAATCCTCATACACCGTTGGTAAGAACACAAATTGGTACAGCCACTATGGAAAACAGTATGGAAGTTTCTCCAAACACTAAAAATAGAACTACCACATGACTCAGCAATTCCACTCCAGGGTATTTATCCCAAGAAAACGAAAACACTAATTTGAAAAGATACATGTATCCCAATGTTCATAGCAGAATTATTTACAATTGTCAAGATAGAAAGCAACCCTAAGTGTCCATCAACAGATAAAGAAGATGTGGGAAACACACACATACATATGGTCACGCACGGGAATGTTACTCAACCATAAAAAAAGAAGGAAACTTTGTCATTTGCAACATGGATGGACGTGGAGGGTATTATGCTAAGTGAAATAAATCAGAAAGAGACAAATACTGTATGGTATCACTTATATGTAGAATCTAAAAAATACAACAAACTAGTGAATATAACAAAAAAGAAGCAGACTCACAGATATAGAGAACAAACCAGCGGTTCACTGGAGAGGGAAGGGAGGAGGGGGGCAACACAGGGGTAGGGGATTCAGAGGTACAAACTACAAGGACACACATAGGGAATACAGCCAATATTTACAGTAACTATAAATGGAATATGACCTTTAATAACTGTGCATCACTGTATTGTACCCTGGTAACTTATAAAATACTGTACATCAACTACACTTCAATTAAAAAAGAAAAAAAGAAATAAGCATGGATTTGAACAAAGGCTGAACTGTAAGCATGCTCATCACAGTGTTGTTAATTACAGCAAAAACAAAAGGAAAAACTTGTTTAAACACCAGGGTTTTGCTAAAAAGACTTCTGGGTCTAAGGTACAGCAGGCTGAACATATACTTTTGCCTTTGTCCCCACCCAAAATGACAATAAAGCAGATTAATAAAAAGACACAAAGCCACACAGATCAAGAATAGAGAAAAGACATTTTAGAACCTAATAATTTTGGAATCTTTCTAAAAGTACAAGTGGAAAATAATTTAGCAGACTCAAAAAAGCTGTACTCTCAGCCAGCAGTGAAGAGGGTCAAGCAGCAGCCTGACACCTGGAAAGCCCCTTCCCCTAGACCTAGAAGCTGTCAGCATGTGTTGCCAGGAAGTGACGAAGGACCACGATCTGGAAGAGGGATTCAGAGGCTACCTGGTAAGCAGTAAGATGCCTGGCTCCCCTCCTGACTCCCCATTCCAACGGAGGAGTTTTTCTCCAGGGAGGTTAAGAGAGGGTCCCTGAATTGCCACGTTCATAGCCCACTGATTTATACAGACTAAACCACCAGCAAACTGTGGTACAACCATACAACAAAATACTACTACTCAGCAACCAAAAGGATAGAACTGCTGATACACATAACATGGGATAAATCTCAAAAAAAAAGAAAAATACAATATGCAAAAGAAGTCAGACACAGTAACACATGATATGAAACTCTAGGAAAGACCAACATAATCTACAGAGACAGAAAACCAATTAGTGGTGCCCAGGGGCCAGAGGGCATGAGGGCATCTTTCACAGGAATGAAGTCACTTGACTGTTTGTGGTGTCACACATCTGTATACATGTCCAAACACACCAAACTGTGCACTTATAAAGGATGGCTTATATGCAAATTATACCTCAATAAAACTGCTTTCTAAAAAGTCTGAGAAGCCATTTCTCATTCACTAGAACGGCTGAGATGGCAGAGTGCTCACACGAGTTCCATGGAACAATACAACTTCTCATAAAGCTACAAATATACTTCCCATAGGGCCCAACAATTCACTCCTAGATACTTTCCCTAGAAGAATGAAAACATACTTCCACAACAGGACTTGTAAAAAATGTTCACCAATCTTACTCATAATAGCCAAAAGGTGGGAAATAATCCAAATGTTTATCAAGAGGAAAATGGGTAAATTATGATACATCCATATAAATACTACTCAGTATCAAAAGGCAAAAGCATGAATGAATCTCAAAGCATGCTGACCTTTTAAAAGACATCAGACACAGAGCACACACTGCATGATCTCATTTTCAACACTTAAATAAACCTAGCTATGGTGACAGAAGTCAGGGGGAGTGGTGTATGATTTGGAGCGGACGAAAGGAAAGCCTAGGCGCAGTGGTTGAGAGTCCGCCAGCCAATGCAGGGGACACCGGTTCGTGCCCCAGTCCAGGAAGATCCCATACGCCGCGGAGCAGCTGGGCCCATGAGCCATGGCCACTGAGCTTGCACGTCCGGACCCTGTGATCCGCAACGAGAGAGGCCACAGCAGTCTGAGAGGCCCTCTTACCGCAAAAAAAAAAGAAAAAAAAAGTGCTCAGTATTTTGTTTTGGGTGGTGGTTACATGAGTATGACAATTGTCAAAATCCATCCAAATGAACATTTAATATGTGGGTGATTTGCATAAATTATATCTCAAACTTAAAAATGAGCTGAGTATTAAAAAAATGAAAGTTTAAAAATTTTAAACCACTTTATTGAACTGTGTTTAGCGGTGTACTTATATTTTAATCTAAAAGAGAAAAAAAGAATGAATGACTTCCAGGATATACACTAGGTTTTTTTGTTGTTCTTTTTTTTAACATCTTCCTTGGAATATAATTGCTTTACAATGGTGTGTTAGTTTCTGCTTTATAACAAAGTGAATCAGCTATATGTATACATATATCCCCATATCCCCTCCCTCTTGCGTCTCCCTCCTACCCCTCTAGGTGGTCACAAATCACCGAGCTGATCTCCCTGTGCTATACAGCTGCTTCCCACTAGCTATCTATTTTACATTTGGTAGTGTATACATGTCCATGCCACTCTCTCACTTCGTCCCAGCTTACCCTTCTCCCCCTCCCCATGTCCTCAAGTCCATTCTCTACGTCTGCATCTTTATTCCTGTCCTGCCCCTAGGTTCTTTAGAACCATTTTTTTCTTAGATTCCATATATATGTGTGGAGTCTCAGGATTTGGAAAAGCAACGTTAAAGACAAGAGCAACGTTAAAGACAAGGCAAAAACAAATATGGTATTTGTTTTTCCCTTTCTGACTTACTTCACTCTGTATGACAGACTCTAGGTCCATCCACCTCACTACAAATAACTCAATTTCGTTTCTTTTTATGGCTGAGTAGTATTCCACTGTATATATGTGCCACATCTTCTTTATCCACTCATCTGTTGATGGACACGTAGGTTGCTTCCATGTCCTGGCTATTGTAAACAGAGCTACAATGAACACTGTGGTACATGACTCTTTTTCAATTATGGTTTTCTCAGGGTATATGCCCAGTAGTGGGATTGCTAGGTCATATGGTAGTTCTATTTTTAGTATTTTAAGGAACCTCCATACTGTTCTCCATAATGGCTGTATCAATTTACATTCCCACCAACAGATACACCAGTTTTAAATGATCTTTTTTTTGAACCACAAGTCCCCCTTTCCTCCAAGGGGCCAAGTCAGTCCTGGAGACCCACTGAGAACCATCATGCACTTGGTGTGCCTGGGTTCACTAAGACCTTAAATGCCATGTTTCTCGTTTATTCCCCAGAGTGTCCCTCATGGTGTTCATGATGAAGATGCTGGTAAAGGTGTTAATGCCCCAAAGTCACACACATCAGAGCAGGTGCTCAGACAAAACCAGATCCAGCTGCACTGAGCAATGACTCCTTTGCCCAAACCAGGTAATTCCCAAGCTCAGCTCGTATCTGTTTGAAGGAGAAAAGACCCTCACAGGTTTCCCTATTTCTGTGTTTTAGAAAAAAAATTTTGTATTGAAGTACAGTTGATTTACAATATTGTGTTAGTTTCAGGTAGACAGCAAAGTGATTCAATTATACACACACACACACACACACACACACACACACACACACACACACACACACGGGTTTTTTTCATATTCTTTTCCATTACAGGTTATTCTAAGATATTGAAATAGTTCCCTGTGCTATACAGTAAATTCTTATTACTTCTCTATTTTATGTATCTATTTGTATCTGTTAATTCCATACTCCTAATTTATCCCTCCCCTCTCCCTTTCCCCTTTGGTAGACTGAAGTTTGTTTTCTATGTCTGTGAGTCTGTTTCTGCTTTGTATATAGATTTGTATTATTTTTTAGATTCCACATATAACTGACATCAATATATTTGTCTTTCTCTGTCTGACTTACTTCACTTAGTATAATACTCTCTAGGTCCATCCACATTGCTTCAAATGGTAATTATTTCATTCTTTTTTATGGCTGAGTAACATTCCAACATACACACATATACCGTGCCTTTTTAAACCAATCACCTGTTGATGGGCACTTGGGTTGTTTCCACGTCTTGGCTATCGTAAATAGTGCTGCTATGAACACTGGGTATCTTTTCGAATACGAGTTTTTATCTTTTCCGGATATATGATCAGGAGTGGGATTGCTGGATTATATGGTAGCTCTATTTTTAGTTTTTGTTTTATTTACTTATTTGCTTATTTATTTATTGGCCACCTAGCACAGCTTGTGGGATCTTAATTCTCTGACCAGGGATTGAACCCAGGGCCCCGGCAGTGAAAGCGCCGAGTCCTAAACACTGGACTGCCAGGGAATTCCCTATTTTTAGTTTTTTAAGGAACCTCCATACTGTTTTCCATAGTAGCTGCACAAATTTACATTCCCACCAGGTTTCCCTATATTATTTTGAAATTCATTAACTATTATGTAAGTAAAAACAATGCCAAAATTTGAAGACACCAAATTTCAATACCAGTTTTGAGCTGAAAGAGAGTAGAATAAAGAGTCTCAGGATTTGGAAAAGCAACATTAAAGACAAGAGCAGTTAAATCCCTCTCTCTAGCTGCTCATCTGCTAGTCTTTAAGAGGGACAGAAAAGGAAAGTGATAGTTTCACAGGTATATACATGTTAAAACCCATCAAATTGAAGCTTTAAATACATGTACTTAATTGTACACCAATTATACCACAATAAGGTGGCAAAACATTTTCTTTAATTACAAAGAAAAAGGTAATTATGAAAGCCACTAATTTCTAACCCTGCATTGACACTCCCAGGAGACGGCTCAGTGATAGCTCCTAATTCCCCATAAATGACTGACTACATCAGAGGAGGAAATGAGGCACTGGTGCCTGGACACACTTGTGACCAGTCATGGTGATGGAAGCACTGCACCAGGGCAGAGTGCTGCCAACTGCCAGAGTGCATCACCAACATCACACGCCATGCTTGGGGCCAACAGGGCTTGTCAAAAGGTCCAGCCCTCTTGACAAGGTGTTGACTTCAGGGGAAAACCACAAGGAAAGAGACCACCAAAACAGCAGCACTGACACAGTCCTGGCTGGCAAAAGCAGGAGCAGGTCGTCTCAAAAACAGAAGCTTGTGGATGAAGGCAAAGTAGGTCTGGACAGCTCCCTCCACCGCGAGCTACCCTCTCCTTCCCACTTCTCACAACCCTGCAGCAGCGGCATCGTTGAGTTAACTCACAGGGGAACACTGCTAAACGTGGTCCCACTGGCCTGAAGTAAGAGAGCCTCACTGGAGTCACTAAACTCACATTTGACCAAAAGGATATCAGGTTTTTATAAAAATGTCGGAAAATCAAAATATTCACAGAATTAGCATATTTTGAGAACAAGTGCTAGACTTCAAACTAGAAAATCACGTTCAGAATTTCTGGTGCTAGCCAGTTTTCATAGGTTAAATGGAACCAACAAGGTCCCCCCCTTTCTTCACTGTACAATTAAAAAACATCCATGACATAGATGAAACAACTGGAAATATAAATACTGATTGTAGTATTGATAGTATTATAGTTATTTTTTAGGTGTGATGATATGTATTTTTAAATTCATCTTTTAAAGATAATACTGAAAAACCGATGAATGTGATGTCTGAGATGGGCTTCAAAATAATATAGGGGAAAGTGACAGGAGTACAGATGGAAAAGATCAACCGTAAGCTATTAACTGCTAAGTCTAGGGCATGGGCAGGTGGACCCCGTACTGTGTACTTGTGTATACTTGTAACTGCTGAGGCTAGGGTGTGGGTAAGTGGCCATCATCCTGCTGTGTACTTATGTATTTTTGTTATTTCAAATTTTTCATAATAAAAAGTCTTTCAAGGTGTTTTATAAAGGTTAGGTAGATTTATGGATTAAAAGAGACAAGAGACATAACAAACTCAACTTTATAAAAAATTCAACATGTAAATTTTGAATAGATCCTATTTCCAAATCTTTTTTAAATTTTTTGGGACAAATGGGCAAATTTAAATATGAATTATAAAATGAAATGAGAGAATTACTGCTTCTAAGTATGATAACAGTATCACAGTCATGCAGAAGAGCATCCTCATTATGTTATGTTGAGGGTCAAACTGAAGCCCACAGGACAAGTGCCAAAAAAGGCTATAACTCTGAATTGCTTCAAGAAAAAACCAAAAACAAACAACAAAACGTACACACACACTCATCTTTATATGGTAGATAAAGCACATACGGCAAAATGATAACTGATGAATCTCGGTGCTGGATATTATGGACATTCACTACACTGTTCTCTCAACTTTTCTGTATATTTGAAAATGTTTTGTAGTAAATAAGGTGAAAAAATTATAATGCCTTCTGATGGTGACACACAACTGAGAGAGGAGCTAAGAAAACCTTCCAGGAAACAACAGTCATGCAGGAGCTAAAGGGACAAGGAAGGAAGCGGCAGAGGTCCCCTGCTACTAGGAGAGGAACATAAAAGCTTTCTGAGCCTTTAAAAAGGCCATAAGCTAGGAAGGCATGGCTCTTCAGCAATCTGATCTGAAAGATAACCTGGCAGCTAGGTACTAGCTGGAAAGACAAATAAAGGTAAAATATGCCAATGTTCAATACACACACAGCCAACCCTCTATGGAAAGTCATGGTTCTACAGGATAAAGTGATTCAAAAAGGAATGAGAAGAGAAAGGACAACCTGTCTGAGGAAGTGAAAACACACAAGCAATGCATTCATGACCTGAATGAAAAACTGGGAGAAAATAGAGCCTCTAAAAAAGCCATCAATATTCCTAATAAGAAAGTCCATGACAATTTTGTCTCTGTTCAAACTGCAGAAAGAGCCTGGAGCTTGGATTGAAGGGAAGCTGGAAGCTGTCCACCTGAGTAAGCTTCTAAGGACACGGTATGAAAGCAAAGTTAGGAAGATCTAAGCATACAACTCTCCAGAGAGAGGTCCTCTGATTCAGAAGCACTCTTCTGGCCCACCATATCCACTAAAAAAAAGGTAAAGTCCCTTATTTACCACATTCAACAATAGGCCAACTTATGATGTCGAGCTTTTCTTTTAAGGGAGGCTAGAGGCCTACTGCTGCAGAAACCCATCCAGCAAGCCTGAGGTCTCTTAATCATCTGAGATATCTTTTTTATAACACCTGCCTCATATGTACACTTTATTGAAGATAAAGAGATGACTCCAAGAAGCTACCATGTGTATGCATTTGTCAGAATACAATGAATGGTATATTTAAAATGTGAGCATTTCATGTATGTAAATTTCACCTAAAAACAAAACCTAAAAGAACCGTAAACAAATATTAACAATATGCCCACTGAAGTAGATGGGGAAAAGCATCCTGACATCCACAACTTACCTCAAAACACATGAAAAAACAAGATGGACTGAAGGATGGATGGAGTACAATGTTTAATTTTAAAAGTTGATTTTAGGGACTTCCCTGGTGGTCCAGTGGTAAAGAATCCGCCTTCCAATGCAGGGGACGCGGGTTCGATCCCTGGTTGGAGAACTAAGATCCCACATACCGCGGGGCAACTAAGCCCGCGCGCCACAACTACTGAGCTCGCGCGCCTCAATGAGAGAGCCCGCGTGCCTCAAACTACAGAGCCCACGCACCCTGGAGCCCGCATGCCACAACTAGAGAGAAGCCCACGCACCAAACTAGGGAGAAGCCCGCGCGCCACAACAACGAGCCCACACACAACTCAGATCCTACGCAGCCAAAAAACTAAAGAAAATAAATTTTTTTAAAAAAGTCAATTTTAAAAAGTTTAATTATAGAATCTTGGCAGTCCATACGTAGATGCTTACTGTGAATTTTTTCAGCTTCTCTGTATGTTGGAAAAATAGTCACCCACTATTTCTACTAATTATAGCAACAATTTTTAATATATATTATCTTACTGCTTATTCTTGTAACTGTGAGCTATGTCCTGAACTCTTGAGAAAATTGATTTTGGTTTTTTGTATGGGCATGAATATTACATCACTTTCTATCCAACACTGAGACAAATCAATTTCAAGGAAAGCAAACATGTCCCCCAGTCAATTAAAAACCAAGTGTGTATAGGCACTTTCCTTTTTGTTTTATATAACACCAGATCCACTGTCTCACACCAGAGAATCTCAACAGGAATCTTATGAACTTAAAATTTAAAAATACATAAATAAATATACATACATCTCATAGTATCCAAACTAGACACTTTGTGAAATAATATTTAGATCTGCCAACCATTCACAATACAAAACCAAACACACGCATTGCTTGGTCTTTCAAAAACACTAACAGCTTTCCAGATGCTCCTTCCCTAAAGACGATTCATAAGGGTGCCACACAGACAACACACTGGCCACAGCCTTCTTCCCCCTCACTCTCAGCAAACATGCATCACCGCAGGCTGACCTCCTCTCTGGGCAGAACTCACGCACAGGGCCACTGCTCTCAGGCTGCTGTGAGGGGCCAGAAGCTTTTTACATCGGAACAGATCATTCTTCCCCAAAAGTACCGCATACCACACAAATTGCGTATAGTAACTTTCTGAGTATAAGACATTTATTTAGAAAATTTGGAAATTCAGAAACATATAGTATATGTGAGGAGGAAGGACCTGCACCAAACACAGCATCATGAAATTTCATAACCTGGAGACAGAACTACTACAGAGCACCAAAGAGACGCCCAGCTCAGTCAACCAAGCATCAGAAAGGTACCGACACTCTCAGCAGCAGCAACAAAACTGGCAAACAGTTCGGCAATGTCCTCAAAATTCTGAGGGGAAATAACTGCTAGCCTAAAATTCTATATCCAGACAAACTAACAATGAAGTGTGAGTGCAGAATAAAATGTTTTCCGACATGAAAAATCTGAAAACTGTGACTCTCCCATATTCTCCTGGGAGATTACTGAAAAAGATCCTCCACTAAAACCGAAGAGTAAACTACAAAAGTAGACAAGGAATCAAGTGGAAGGGAAGAGGAGGGAACTCCCTGGGGTGATGGAGGAGAATGACCCAGTGTAAGGCCCAGAGGACAAGCAGCCCAGGCCAGAGTAGGAGAGAGGGTTTCAAAAAGACACCACCAAGAAAAGAAAACACGAACACCTTACGTGGCCTAAAATGCTGAGAAGAGACCCCACACCTGGGGGGAAGCTGAGGGTTTAATTAACTTTGTGGTTACAGAAATCTAATAAAGGACACTAGGTCCAGGGGAGAAAAAGTAACTGCAGAAGAAAACAGCCACTCGTTCACAGCAGGGAGCAATGCTCACAGGGTCACAGTAACAGCGGTAGGAAGGAAAATTAGGAATCTTTAAACTATGTGAATGTAAACCTTTAACTTAAGTGAGAGAGAGAAACAGAGGCCATGACCCCACAACCTATTAACACACTAATGCTCTTCTCTCCTGCGTGGCCCGCCTTAAGTGAAACTTAATTTTTAAACAAACCTGGGATCTTACTTCATGGACATAATTCTGAGCTTAAAAAGAAAGTGACATATCGTAAAGCATTTCCACTTACTAAGTATCCCTCATAAACAAGTAATAAGACCAGTTAAACACTGAAATAAGCCAACAGTTTAATCAAACCATTACTTTACTAGATATATCTACATGTATACATAAATATTTGCATAACTGATTATTCTCATTTTTAAGCTTCTATTATATTGCCAAACTGTCCTCCAAAAATGTTTCCCCAATTTATCCGCCATCCAGTCATGCATGGCAGCAACCAGAGAAGCCTTTCATCACTCCTAGCAACGTTTTCATCTTTTAAAAATATGTGCCAATGTAATATCTAAATCACCTCTTACATAGAGCTTACTAAAAAGAACTGAATGTTTTCTTGATGATTTCAGATGACCAATGCAGATATTAGTTACAGATACTCCTGGCTGTAAGCGGGAACAGAACAGAAGCCTGAATGTGCATCCCTGGTGCCTTGGGAGCTTGATTGCGTGCTTGCAGCTAGAATCCTCAATTAACACAGCTGAGGAGATATAATGATTCATTAAACAAAATGCCCAAAATGAAACATCTTTCCCAGGAGTGACAGAGTCAGGATTTGAGCCATATCTTGGTAATGCTACAGCCCAAACTCTTTCCAATATACTGTTCTGATTCCAAAAACAGACAGCCCTCTCTGGTTGCACATGTACTCAGCCTACTAGGCTTGTTCATGAGGATGAAATGAATATCACCTCCATTTCCAGATTCTGAGTGATGGAATCTTTCAGCAAAAGACATGACATCTCCTCACAAGGTTCTCTAAAACCTCCCTACGTCACACTTGTAAGAGCTAAGAAATAAGCAGTGTTAGGGCTGCAAAAGTGCTTTAAAAGCTACATACACAACCCCTATACAATACATCAGCTTTGTCCAAAAATCTGGTGGTGAGAGAACCAGAACATTGAGAAAGCAGCAGAAATGGAGAAAAATTTTGTTTAATTTTTCTATAGTGACAATTTTGGCTTACTCATCACATAAGAAAAAAAAGCCCACTGAAAAAGTTAATTTAAAAATTCAAGCTATGAACAATAAATGCTGGACAGGGTGTGGAGAAAAGGGAACACTCTTGCACTGCTGGTGGGAATGTGAATTGGTTCAGCCACTATGGAGAACAGTATGGAGGTTCCTTAAAAAACTACAAATAGAACTACCATATGACCCAGCAATCCCACTACTGGGCATATACCCTGAGAAAACCGAAATTCAAAAAGAGTCATGTACCAAAATGTTCATTGCAGCTCTATTTACAATAGCCCGGAGATGGAAACAACCTAAGTGCCCATCATCGGATGAAAGGATAAAGAAGATGTGGCACATATATACAATGGAATATTACTCAGCCATAAAAAGAAACGAAATTGAGCTATTTGTAATGAGGTGGATAGACCTAGAGTCTGTCATACAGAGTGAAGTAAGTCAGAAAGAAAAAGACAAATACTGTATGCTAACACATATATATGGAATTTAAGGAAAAAAATGTCATGAAGAACCTAGGGGTAAAGCAGGAATAAAGACGCAGACCTCCTAGAGAACGGACTTGAGGTTATGGGGAGGGGGAAGGGTGAGCTGTGACAGGGCGAGAGAGAGTCATGGGCATATACACACTAACAAACGTAGTAAGGTAGATAGCTAGTGGGAAGCAGCCGCATGGCACAGGGATATTGGCTCGGTGCTTTGTGACAGCCTGGAGGGGTGAGATAGGGAGGGTGGGAGGGAGGGAGACGCAAGAGGGAAGACATATGGGAACATATGTTTATGTATGACTGATTCACTTTGTTATAAAGCAGAAACTAACACACCACTGTAAAGCAATTATACCCCAATAAAGATGTTAAAAAAAAAAAAATTCAAGCTATGAAAATGCTGAGGATCCCAGAAAAAGAAGGGAGCACAGCTGTAGCCTAGACTCAGATCAGGTGGCTGCAAGCACTTGCATGACACCGGCAGGACCTTCCAAGTGCCTTTTATCTTTTTCATTCACAAATTTCACATACATCTTTATTCCCAGCTTCTCCTAAAAATCTGAAGATCTGGCAATGCTGGACGAGCAGTGTGGCAGCCGACCACTATCCAGCACCCATCAGTGGACACCCCTTTCAACAAGGCAGGCCCTCTTGGCAGCCACTGTTCCCACCAAGACCACTACTCCCACCTGCCCGCCCCAGCTTCTGGGTTAGAGGAACAGCTTGAGAGCAGTCTTGGAAAAGAGGCAAGAAAGGGCCCATCTCCCTACAAGAAAGGAAACACGCGAGAGAAGAGGAATGGCACCTGTTCTACAGGTGGGCCAGAGGAGGAAACTATCAGACACCAGCACCAGCCCGATAAACACCAAACTTTCCCTTCAGGGGAGCACTTCACACCCTGGGCAAGGAAAACGGCTTCACCAGCCTCAAATAAACCTGAGGCTCTTTTTGTAAAAGAATAAGAAAGTTGGAAGCTTTTAGTACATTTTTACATCAATTTGTACTCCATAGAGAAAATGAGTACAAGTGAGCTACGCTGGAGAATTCTAGAACAGTGACATTTTATGGTTGTCTGCAGCATGATCACATACAGTAAAAAACAACTAATACTTATGCAAACATAAACTTCAATCCATTCCTACCACCATATAGAAAAATTAATCCAAAATAGGTCATAAACCTAAATGTAAAACCTAAAATTATAAAACTTCTAGGAGAAAACCTTTGTGATGCTGGGTTAGGCAAAGATTTCTTAGAAACGATACCAAAACCGTGATTCATAAAAGAACAAGATGATAAAGTGAACTTCATTAAATTTAAAAACTCTTGCTCTTTTAAAGACACTGTGAAGAGCCACAGACTATGAAAATATATTTGCAAATCATATATCTAATAAAGAATTCTCAAACCCAACAATAAAAAAAAACTTAAAAACTGACAGGCAGAAAAGGATGTACACAAACACTTAACCAAAGACACACAAGTGGCAAACAGGCACACGAAAAGATGTTCAACATTATTAGTCATTAGATAAGTTCAAATTAAAACTACAGTAAGATATCACTACATATTCACTAGGATGGCTGAAATTAAAAAGAATGACTATATCATGTATTAGCAAAGATATAAAGGAAACTGAACTCTCTTCCACCGCTGGTGGGAACATAAAATAGCACAACTCCTTTGGAAGAGTGTGGCAGCTTCTTACAAAGTTAAACATACGCCTGCCTTAAGAGCCAGCCACTCCACTCCTCTGTATTTACTCAAGAGAAATGGAAGGGTATGTCCACATAAAGAATGTACACAAGTATTCACAGCGGTTTCATGTGTAACAGCCTCAGACTGCACACAGTCCCAATGTTCATCAGCCAGTGAATGGGTAAGCAATTTGTGCTATTTCTGTACAATGCAATACTACCCAACAATAATAAGAAACGAACTACTGATATACACTACAACATGGATGTCAAAAATTATCCTGAATGAAAGCCAGTCCCCCAAAAAGGGCATTCAATATGATTCACTTATACAAAATTTTAGAAACTACAAATGATCTGTAGTGAGAGAACACAGATGAGTGATTTCCTGGAGCCTAGGTGAGGTCACAAAGGGGCAGGAGAAAACTTTTGGGGATGAGTGATATGTTCACTCTAGACTGAGAAGGTGGCATACATCATATCAAGTACCCTTTAAATATATGCAGTTTACTGAACATCATTCAGACATCCAGAGAGCTCTTTTAAAAAAGTTAAACAAGATGAGATGTTTCACAAAAGGAGATGGTGGTGCCATTTGGCCCTTAAATAATCTAGTGAGTAATAACATAATACTGCTTGTCCCAGGGAAGGGATGTTCCATAACAGATCCCAAAAGATGGCACAAAGTAGCAGGTTCTCTAGTTCTTGGGGGAGAAAGAGTGTGAATAAAAGCTATGCAAAAACAAAACAAAATCTCTTTTGGAAAGAACAGGTCAATGTGTCAAAGAGCTAGGGATTTAAAGTTGGGACTCTAGGCTTCACTGTGTCTTAGTCATGGGAAACCATCATAACTGCAAACATTACTCTGGTGTAAGTGCAGGGAACGTGAAGCCAAGGAGAGAAAGCTTGGGAGCAGGAAGACCAAGCTAAGAAGGTCTTTCTCTGGGTGTGAGCTACAGGGTGAACAAAGGCAGTCAGATTGGGAATGGAATGCGAGTCATGGACAGAAGGGCCACGGAAGGAAGGAAGAATTTTATGATTATCAAACTGGAAGAACTCAGGAAAAGGACACTGCTGCTGCCTCCTCTCCTGTCAAGTTAACCATGTGAGGCTAGGGGTTCCGAGGGACAAAGAAGCACCCCGGCAGACACGTGAGGCTGAGCCTTCAGGTCAGAGTGTAGGTCACCACTGCTGCAGCAGAATCACAAAGTCCATCCTGGGTGAATAAAGCCTGGAATGAGCCAACACCAAAATGCAGGCTCAAAGAGGAAAGTCCCATTAAAAAAAACTGTCTTTACAAGGACCAGACCCAAACAAATTCCACTTTCAATTGTACCACTTGATTTCTAAAATCGGAAACTATTCTCATGCACCTTACATAGAAAACAAGACTTTCTTTTAAAGCCATAATCAAGGTGCTCAAGGTCTAGAGAGAAATCAGTTATCTCTAAAAATGTTAGCAACATGGAAATTCTGCTTATTAACATGGCAACGTGATCTTTAGTTTCTAATAATCAACACTATTTCATAAATACATACATGTTCTGGCACAACTAGTTACCTGTAACAAGCTATGATGGAATGAAGATCCGTGTTGTGGAAGGACACCAGAAATGCAATATACTGATACAAAGCTTTATGTGCAATAAGGATTAAGCTTTTATTGTACTTATTAAGAAGCCTAATTTTATGAACCAATAAATCATTTCAACCCCAAATCCCAATTCTATAACCACCCTTCTCAAAATCCATCCACTTGACATTCTCCCCCAGCCACAAGGACAAAGCACTTTTGCCACCCAGCACATTATGGCCTGCTTACCTGTTTGGAAGGTAGGATTCGCTCCAGGGTACATGTTGGGGGAATAGGCAGGAGCTGCTGCTGCATAGCCCATGGGGAAACCAGCTGTAGAAAAAAGAAAAAACAATGTGATTTTAAAACCAGGGCTCCCACAGACCCAGCTGTCCTCAGCTTCTTCACCGCAACCCCCAGACTGACTTCAGGAGCCCAACAGCGCTATGGGTGCTGAGCAGGTGGTCTCTACTTGTCTCCTCTCCTCAGAGCTGTGATGGGTCACAATCATAAACGAGTCTTTTAAACCTAAGAGTATAACTGCTTACAACTTTCTAAATTTATTTGACAGAAACTGAATTAGAATGAAGTAAAAAAAATATATATCCTAAGCTGAAGTCAGAAAACTCTCAATTCTTCTGGCAGTTTTATTTTCGATTCTAATCGCCTAATTTATTACTTAGCAAGAGTAATAAGAGTGTTGCAAGCTTCACATGCTAAACGGGCTCTAACCAGCACCATACACAAATGGAACTGGGAAAAATCTAATCACACATTCCGTTTGCAAGCAACCTGACCTTTATTAACACAAATGAGGAATCCTTAATAAGACTAAACTACAACCACTAATTGATCACGTGAACACAACAGAACCATCAAGAAAGACGTTAGTGTTTCAGCCAGAGCCAGAGGGGCGGGCTTCCCTGGTGGCGCAGTGGTTGAGCGTCCACCTGCCGATGAGGGGAACACGGGTTCGTGCCCCGGTGCGGGAAGATCCCACATGCCGCGGAGCGGCTGGGCCCGTGAGCCATGGCCGCTGAGCCTGCGCGTCCGGAGCCTGTGCTCCTCAACGGGAGAGGCCGCAACACTGAGAGGCCCGCGTACAGCAAAAAAAAAAAAAAAAAAACCAGAGAGGGGCCTCAGTTATTCGCTCCACGTCCCTCACAGCTCTCAGCTCGATCCATTCACCACGCAACAATGGGGCCTTCAAGAGCCTTCTCTACATTCAGGGCACAGAGCCAAGATGACCCAGGTTTGCTAGTCTACTACCTACACAAATGGTTGTGAGAAGCTGTAATCCCTCCAGAAAATTCTAACCTGCAGGGTTCCAAATCAACATGGTTGAGAACCACTGTTCCCTCCCACTCCTGTCCATCTTCCCAGTCACCGTACTGTCCTCCTGAAAATGCCCCTTGGCGAGTACCATGGACTGTCTCCTCCAACATCTACCTCCTTTCTGGCAGGCAGGGGCTGGCAAGCTAAAAACTACACTGCCCGGACTCCCCCTCTTGCAAGAGGTTGGAAGTGATCCCAAATCCCAATCACTTCATAAAAACAAAAACTTAAATACCACTAGCTGTGTAAAAAAGACTTAGCTTTTTACAAGAAATATACTAGCAAGTTATGTAGACAAAGGGAAAGTACACTTAATATATAAGTAACTTTTAAAGTTAAAAAAACAAAAACCCAAAAGAAAACGGAAGACATGGACAGAGAGAACTGCCAACTACCATTTCTAACTTCAGGCTGGCACAAATCCAAAAGCTGAGGACACGCTTTCTTGGCAAGGTTGTGGGGTAAACAACAGTCTCACACCCTTCTGGTAGGAGTGCAAAGCAGTAAAAATCCTACGCAAGAAGGGAAATCGGCAGTACCTTTAAAATTACATCTGCGTTAGAAGATGTGGTATACCTACAACAGAGTATTACTCAGCCATTAAAAAGAATGAAATAATGCCATTTACAGTAGCATGGATGTACCCGGAGATTATCATACTAAGTGAAGTAAATCAGACAAAGAAAGACAAATATCATGTGGTATCGCTTATATGTGGAATCTAAAAAAAAAAGATACAAATGAACTTATTTACAAAACAGAAACAGACTCACAGACTTAGAGAAAGAACTTAGGGTTGCCGGGGGGAAGGGTAGGAGGGAGGGATAGATTGGGAGTTTGGGATGACACGTACACGCTGCTATATTTAAAATAGATAAGCAACAAGGACCTACTATATAGCACAGGGAACTGTGCTCAATATTCTGTAATAACCTAAATGGGAAAAGAATTTGAGAAAGAATAGATACATGTATATGTATAAGTGAATCACTTTGCTGTACACCTGAAACACAACATTGTTAATCAACTATACTCCGATATAAAATAAAAATTTTTAAAAAGAATAACAGGAAAAAAAAATCATCTGCATTTACTCTCTCCACTGGCAATCCCACCTCAAGGAATCCACCCTGAAGATAATTTTCACAAACACTATCAACTGCAGTATTACTGGAATAGCAAAAGACTTCAAACAACATACCCATGCAAAGAACTGGTTGAATAAAACTATGGAAACCCCCACAAGATGAAGGGTTATGCAGCAGTACTATGTATTATAAAATACAAATAAGAACAAGGCAAACCTTTGTGAACCGACAGGGAACAATCAAGAAGCTGACAAAGCCAAGTGACCACAACCACCTGCATCTCGATTCCAGAAAACAACCTGCCGTTCGGCTGTGGGGAGGAGGATGTGGGAGGAGAGCCTTCAGCAGCAGGGCTTTGCAGGGCCACTTCTGCCTGCCGAGGCCTCCTCTAACTGCCAGTGCCGCCCCAGGGCTCCCCAATGAGCCCGCTGACACTGCACACTCGGGTCAGGCTCCCACACCCAGTACTGCTTCCACCCCACCAGATCCTTACAAGCGTTACCCACCCCCACAACGTCTGAACTCCTAACTCCATCTCAGGGTCTGATACCCTCGTGCAACAAAGGCGAAATTAGAATATATGGACATAGTTGGCCTGGGAGCATGATATGTCTGTGTCCCCTCCCAAATTTACATGTTGAAACCCTAATCCCCAATGTGATGACATTTGGAGATACTTAATCGTGGTAATCATTTCACTACATATACATACATTAAATCATCACATACACCTTAAAAAAACCCATGTTGTACAACCTAAATATATACGGTTTTTATTTATCAATCATACCTCAGTAAAGCTGGGGGGAAAAAAAGATCAAGCAACGTGCTGTGTGGTTAACAAAGGAAGATATCAACCGGATTACCTATAATTTTTAATATACTTGTTTATTACATTCCATGAAAAAAACACTAGGAATGGCAAGACACAGGACCTTATGGGTGAAATAGAAAAAGATAAACTGATAACACAGACCACGGGTGATCCACAGACTGCAGTCAGCCAACAAGGTCTTTAAATTGTGTATTTCTTATGACTTAGAAAACTAGAGCTCAGGTTTGCTCCAAGCCGCCCCTGCTGTTTAGAAGAGCCGTGCGGGGAGCTTTGGTCCCTTTGGTCTAACCCCTGCCCTCCAGTGCTCCGCCAGTGGGTGGGGAGGGGCCAACCTGTGCATCCGGCAGGGAATCCAGGAGGGGGAGCTGCAAAGGACTGGGTGGGGTTGCGGAGCTCCTGCTGCTGAAGTCGGGGAAGCAAGGGAGGGGATGCGGGGGTGCAGGGTCCCAGAGCTGGACCCACTGCGGTGGGACACAGCCTCCTAGCCTCCCCTCCCCCACCTTACAGTAGGTTCCAATAATATTTAATTGCATCTCGGGCTTTCGGGCTTAAAACTCACCCACAGGCTCGCAGGTCCTTTGACTGCACTCCTTCCTCTATTAGATAAAGTATGGGGGGGAGGACGGGACACCACAACGACAGGGAGGGGACTGGAGGGACCCCTGAAGTACTGGCCTCAGCTGACTAAAGAGGTCTTGACCCACGCTGTCACAGACCCCTGTCAGAGGACCCCTTAGGGCGGAATTGAGGGGGACAATTAGGAGGTGGTCTGTGTCAAGTGAGCATGGATCACCATGGGGTGGGGAGCACGGTGACCCCTGAGAAGTACTGTTAGAAAGATGCGTTCCTCCCTCCTCTTGAAGGATGTGGGTGGGCTTTAAGGCTCCAGTCCCCGCCACACTGCACCGACTGCACCTCTGGCGCCGGCCTTGTTAGCCTGGCTTCCAGTCCTAGAACTTGCCAGGCTCTGGGGGAGAATCTGGGCTGCTGAGAGGGTCGCTGGGGGCTCAAGCTGCCCCTGGGTTTCGCAAGTGGAGGGAGGAAGGGTGAAGGCAGTAGTGGGGTGGGGCCGGGAGGGGTGAGTGCCCCGGGAGACCCTGAGAGAGAACCCCCCCCCCCCAGCCCCTGCCCTCTGCCGCTGAGCCGGATGCCCGAGACTTTCCGTGCCTCTGGGAGGAGCCCTGCTTCTTCACCCCTGTGCTCAGAACCATCTGGAGACAACTCCTCACCCTCCGGCTGCTGTGCCACGGTTTTCCTTTAAATGTTGTTCTTGGCTCATTTGGCTTTCAGTTCCCTAAACAGCAGTTTTGAGCTCTCCAAGCTATTTAAAAGTGTTCTCCTTAAAGTGCGACTAAAGCCCACTCTTCTGGAAAAACTACCTTCACTTCAGAGGAGATATTTTTTCCTCCCCATTTCTTCCTTCTACCGCCCTCTGAACAATCAAGCCAAAGTCAAGCAGCTCTGTGAGCACTAAGCAAAGATAAACACAAAGAAAATCACATCTAGCCATTTCACAGTAAAAACAAAGATATTTTAAAAGCAGCGGGGTCGGGGGTCGGGGGGAGGGAAGGGATATACTAACTCCAAAGAAACAAAAATAATTCTGACAGAAACGGGAAGACAATACAACTGCCTTTAAAGTGCTGAGAGAAAATAACAGCCAACCTAAAACTGTATACTCAGTATGGTAGGCAAACCCCGCCCCCCCCCAGAAGATACATCATCAAATCCCTGGAACCTATAAATGTTACCTTATTTGGAAAAAGAGTCTTTGTAGACATAAGTTAAGGACCTCCAGATAAGATCATCATGGATTACCGGTAGTGGGGGCCTAAACCCAACGCCAAGTGTCTGCATATGAAACACAGACGAGGAGGAGATGATGTAACCATGGAAGTAGAAGCCGGAGTGATGCTGCCACAAGGCTATTCATGTCACGGAATGCTGAAAGCTTCCAGAAACTTCAAGAGGCAAGAAATGATTCTTACCTCGAGCCTCCAGAGGGTATGAGGCCCTGCCAACACCTGAATTTTGGACTTCTGGCTCCCACAACTGTGAGAGAATAAGTTTCTGTGGTTTTTAAGCCACAAACTTTGTAGCAATTTGTTATAGCAGCCACAGAAAACCAACAGACTCATCAAAAATATGTTCCAAAAATGAAAGCAAAATAAAAACATTTCACAAACTAAAACAAAATTCACTGCTAGCAGACATGCAGTAAAAGGAGAGAGGAGGGGAGGGGATGAGGGGAGATGGGGGAGGGGGAGGGGAGGAGGGGGAGGGGGAGGGGAGGGGGAGGGGGAGGGGAGGGAGGGGAGGGGGAGGGGAGGGGGAGGGGAGGGAGGGGAGGGAGGAGGGGAGGGAGGGGAGGGAGGAGGGGAGGGAGGGGAGGGAGGAGGGGAGGGAGGGGAGGGAGGGGAGGGAGGAGGGGAGGGAGGGGAGGGAAGGAGGGGAGGGAGGAGGGGAGGGAGGAGGGGAGGAAGGAGGGGAGGGAGGAGGGGAGGGAGGAGGGGAGGGAGGAGGGGAGGGAGGAGGGGAGGGAGGAGGGGCAGGGGAGGAGGGGAGGGGGAGGGGAGGGGGAGGGGAGGGAGAAGGGGAGGGAGGAGGGAAGGGAGAAGTGGGGGGAGGAGGGGAGGGAGAAGGGGAGGGAGGAGTGGAGGGAGGAGGGAAGGAGGGGGAGCGGAGGGGACGAGGGGAGGGGGGAGGGGGAGCAAAAAGTGCTGTAATCTTTAGAGTCATCACTGAATAGCAAAAGAATTTTTCAAAAATTAAAAGAAGGAAAAATTTAATGAAAAATACTTGGTTAATCCAAAAGAAGAAAGTGAACAAAACAAAAAAACCAGGTGCTATCAATTAGAAAATAACAGTAAGATGGTGCATATGAACCCAATTATTGTCATTCCTCAGTATCCTAGGGGTATTGGTTCCAGGACACAATACCCAAAATCCACGGATATGAAGGGCTGACCATATGTCAGTTACCATATTACTACAATTAAAAGATGAAGTTGTTGGGAAGTGTTTCTTTTTTCCCATTAAATGTAAATTTTAGAAAGTTATGGACAAGTCTCTCCGTTTACTAGTATAAAAGTATAAAATGGTATAAAAGCACTTTCTTTCCTTGTGATGTCTCGTTAGTTTTTGGTACTGAAGTTATGCTAGCCTCAAAATTCTGTAGGCACATTATTTAACTCCCACTCCCATTCAAAATACCTAGAGTGGTTACTAGTTCCTACACTAAACCCTTGCTGATCTAGAGAGTTTTATGAAAGTCAAGGAGACTAAAATACTAAAACCAAGAAAATAGTTAGGACAGGTATAAAGAAATGGATAAAATAAGAAGAAACGATAACATTTTAAACAGATTTAAAGTTGCAGAAATTTTCTTTTAAATGTAATTTTAAGACCAAAAAAACCCCTAAAAGAGTGCACATGGGAGGGAGACGCAAGAGGGAGGAGATATGGGGATATATGTATATGTATAGCTGATTCACTGTGTAATAAAGCAGAAACTAACACACCATTGTAAAGCAATTATACTCCCATAAAGATGTTAAAAAATAAAATTTTAAAAAGTGCACAGAACTGGTATGACAGGCAACCAATGTTTCATTATAGGTAATGCTAATACCATCAGGTTTTGCCTATTCCCTGGTTTCAGATTTACACAGGATTCTCTTCAGCTATTTAGCCTTCTGTTTAAACTAGTGTTAATTCGTTAAAGACAGTAGGCCTTATCACTAAATCACCTTTTATCAATTCTGGAAAATTCTGGCACTCCTTTTCTTCTAGTCTCTCTACTTGGTCCTTCTGCACCTTTTAATTCTCCTCAAAACTTCTCATCCTAACACCTCTATTTCTTAACCAGTCTGTTTCCCCCTTTCCTTACACTGCATTCTGGTCCTCCCTTTAAGCAGTGTTTTATCTGCAGCTTAACTTGAATTTTGTTCAAATGCCTTTTTTTTTCCATTTAAGTTCCAGCTGGTTCTTTTCGATATGATTCTTTCTTTTGCATCTTCAGTAATTCTAAACATGCTTGTGTGATATGGTTTTTACCTGTTTTGTTCCTGCTGTCTATCATGACTGGTGACTCTGACATGACAAATAACATCACAGTGTTCTGTAATAATTTTGACTTGTTAACAGGCAGAACTTTGTGGGAAACCCACACAACCTGGGTTGAGAACATCTGCCTCCACAGCAGTTCTGCACCTGCTGTTGTCAGGTGCTCCAGGGAATAGTGCCGCCTAGAGACTTTTTTTATGTTAGTTTCTCGATGTATGGACCTCCTGGGAAGGACAAGTAATTCAAAGTAGAGCCTGAAACATCCCTGAATAGTTACAAATTCTTAGGAAAGGGTTCTCCCTTCCCAGAGCCCAAGCAGAAACTGAACTTCCTGGTGGAGCCAGTGCATGGATTGTTTAGTCTACCTCTCCAATGTGAGTATCACCCTCTGGAGGAATCAGACTGATGAGGGGTCCCACTCCAACTCCCAGCCTTACAAGGGCCAAAGGCCTCAATTTCTGTCCCCAAATAGGTTGCTAAAACCCACAAATAACAAATGCCCCTAGGACAGGCACATCAACTCAATGGCCCAATGCTCTGGTTTTTGTCGTTTTCATATTCAGCAGCAGAAATCTCTTACTTTCTTGCAAGTTCAGTTAAACGTTTTTGAAATGTTTTATTTAACTTCCCAGGGGTTTTTAGCAACGGGGTTTTAAGAGTATCTGTTCCACCATATCACCTAAACCCACAATTGTAATACTACAAATAACTATTCCTTTCAATTAGGACGACAATTTGCTATTTTTGACCACCAACTCCTATTCCCCCAAATTGTGCTTCACCCCCTCCATCACAGCCCATGTTGGACTAGCAGACTTCAGTGAAGTAGGGAACAAGACTCAGGCCTAAATTCATCAGTAGACTCCCCTCCTGGCCCCGGGTGCTGGCATGGAAGGAACAAGATGAGAGCCAGAGCCAGGTGAAGAGACTCACAGCCAAGGGAGGGGCTGAGCACCACAGAACCACAATGGTCAGAAAGGGACCCACACGGAGAGGACACTGAGGAAGCGGAGCTGAGCACAGGAAGCAGAGAAACTAGACGCCAATCCCCACCCTTGACGCCACCAGATCAGCCTTTGACCAAAGCCAGACCAAGCTCCTGATTTTTCAATTCCGTGAGCCAATACATTTTCTTCCCTATCTAAGCCACTTGAGCTGGGTTTGTCCATCGAAAGCATTCTTAGTGACACAGAAATTCACCACGTGTTCAAAGTTCAATAATGGAAACAAAATTTTACTTGCTTACCTGGATAACCAATTCCTTTGGCATTTGCATAGGGAACCCCAGAAGAACCCGGGCTATAAACAGGATTCATGATTTCAAGAACTAAAAAGGGAAAAAAAGTGATTTAGCCAAGCACTTTTGTTCTCAGGTTTTTCTCCATCATCAGTCACAAAAGAACAAGAGTCCTTTCTCTAGTATATAATAAAACGAGGCATTTCATGCTGCTGCCAACCAACAGAGAACAGAAAAGGAACGCCAAAGTCCTAATGGGTGCCCACTAGGACACTACAGGCTTTCCTTTATAACTCTCTTCGGTCCATCAGAAGCTAAGGGAAAAAAGTGTTCTCTGTGTCCCTGCTTAAAACTGTGAAAAAATATCTATAAATAATCTAAATGTCCTTATAACAGAGAACAGTCTTAACCAGATCTATCCAGAGCATGAAATAGCATGCAGCTGCTTTTTAAAGTGTTTAAAAATACAGATTGATATCATGGTAATTGGGGAAAAAAACAGTACAATACTATAATGCAGTATGCTCCCAAATTTGCACCTACACATATGGGCATGTGCACCTCTAGCACAAACAGAAAAAAGTCTGGGAGGAAATTAAAATATGAACAGTGATTGCCTCTAGATGGGATGGTTTAGTGTTCGCTTTGCACTTTTGTCTATTTCTGAAATAACTTAGGTTAAATATATGTCTATTTCCTAAAAAAAGACAAATTAGCACAGCCCAGCAACTCTATTAACCCATTCTATAATTCCCAACCTTTTTTTTTTTTTTTTTTGCGGTACGCGGGCCTCTCACTGTGTGGCCTCTCCTGTTGTGGAGCACAGGCTCCGGACGTGCAGGCTCAGCGGCCATGGCTCACGGGCCCAGCCGCTCCACGGCATGTGGGATCTTCCCGGACCGGGGCGGGGCATGAACCTGTGTCCCCTGTGTCGGCAGGCAGACTCTCAACCACTGAGCCACCAGGGAAGCCCAATTCCCAACCTTTTTTGCCTGGAAAGTTCAAGAACTTGCACAGCTACAACCATGGTTTTATCCCATCCTCTGAATTTTTTATCACCCAGTGTATTCTTAAAGTGTGAGCTAAATTAAGACTATTCAGTATTCCCTGACTTACGTGGCAGTAAGGACAATGGGGATCTTAAATTTAAAAATAAAACAGCAATGGGGGGGGAACAGGTATATGGGAACTCTGCACTTTCTGCTCAGTTTTGCTGTGAACCTAAAACTGCTCTTTAAAAAAAAGTCTATTTAAAAAGAAAAACAGGCAGTTCCCTGGTGGCATAGTGGTTAGGATTCTGGACTTTCACTGCCGTGGCCGGGGTTCAATCCCTGTTTGGGGAACTGAGATCCTGCAAGTTGTGTGCATGGCCAAAAAAAAGAAAAGAAACAAAAGAAAAACATAAAATGTACATGTATTTGCTTTAGTGTCTGCCTTCCCCACCACATCCTCAGCTAGAATGTAGATAGGGAACTGGAACTTAGCCCTATTTGCAGTAACTTCAGCCCCAATAACAATGTCTTACACACAAAAAGGTGCAACTACCTGCTGACTTTCTAAAAAACACATGCACCTCAAAACACTCTAGGTATCAAATTCCATTACAAAGGCAAAATGCAAAAACAAACCACTTCATATTTTCAGCTCACCTGACTCAGAATATTTACAACCAAGCAGTTCAGTAGAAACTATACCTGGTCAAGTCCTTAGCCTTTGTAACAAGTTCTAAAGTCGAAATAAATTGGAGATATCAGTGATTGATATTGATACTCATTACCTAAGTAATTATCTTATTTCTTTAACTTCCAAACCAAAGGCAGAGATACTTTTTGAAGCCATGACATCCAGAACCACAGCTAAGAGAGAAGTCTAGATCAGTGCTGTGCAACAGTACTTTCTACAAGGATGAAGATGTTCTCTATCTGTGCTGTCCAATATACCATCCGTTAGCTACAAGTAAACGCTGAGCACCTGAAAAATGTGGTTAGAACAGGATCCAATTTCTTAGTTTATTTAACTTCAATCTAAATCTAAATAGTCACGTGTGGCTAGAGGCTACCACCCTGGACAATGCAGATCTACAGAACAGACTACAAAGAAACAAGGATAGGAAGGCATAGGAAGTAGACATGAGAATCAATTGTATTTTACACCACAGTTTAAGAATAAACAAATTGGTGAGCTTCCCTAGTGGCGCAGTGGTTGAGAGTCCGCCTGCCGATGCAGGGGACACGGGTTCGTGCCCCGGTCCGGGAAGATCCCACATGCCGTGGAGAGGCTGGGCCCGTGAGTCATGGCCGCTAAGCCTGCGCATCCGGAGCCTGTGCTCCACAACGGGAGAGGCCACAAGAGTGAGAGGCCCGCGTACCGCAAAAAAAAAAAAAAAAAAAAGAATAAACAAATTGGTAACTGCCAATCCCCATTTTCCTGCACTTTTAACCGATTTTTGGTGGACCTACAACATAAGGATGTGGAGGTCTTCACATATTTCATCTACTTCTCTGGTTCGACTCTCATCTCTGGAGAAGTGAATACTTCCCAAAACTCTATTTCTCTATTCTGTGCCAGGATCTAATTTCATTTTCTTAATTGAATTCAAGATAAGTAAAGCACTACGCAAAGGCCACAGGGGAGAAAAAGTCGCAGTCCCTGCTCTGAGTTTACAATCTAGAAAAGTATTGTCCAACAGAACTTTCTGTGAAGATGGAAATGTATGTCTGATCTGTCCACACAGAGTAGTCACTAATGGCTACTGAACACCTGAAATATGGCTAGCACGACCAAGGAACTACATGTTTAACTTTAATTTTAAATGAACAGTCACATGTAGGTGATGGCTACTGTACTGGACAACACAGGCCTGTAAGACAGAAGACATAAATAATGGTGATTCAGGCCAAAGGGTGTTAAGTGCCATAAAGGAATACAGTGTTCTGAGGGTTGAGTGAGGAGAGCAAAAATTCAAGGAGGAAGAAAGGAACGGTCAGGAATAACTTGGATTACGGAGGTACTGTTTCCAATAAGCTCTAAACAGGTAGGATCTTGAAATGCCACAGAAATTAGAAAATGCAAGATGCACTCTTTAGGGACACTACAGCTGGGCTTGTTGGAGATTAGGCTACATGTAGGGAATCAGCAAAGATGATTATGGAGACATAGGTGAGACTGAAACCATGTGGAGACCCTTAAATGTGGGGCTGAGCAGGAGATGTCACCTGGTAGGCCATGAAGCTGATGAACAGCGTAGCGTAGCAGTTAAACACAGGAATTACCATTTGACCTGGCAAATCCACTCCTAGGTATATACCCAAGACAAGTGAAAACATACATCCATACAAAAACCTGTACATGAAAGTTTATAACAGCATTATTCATAACAGCCAGGAACTGCAGACAACTCCAATGAAGCACTGAATACCACAAGGCTCTCCTTTCATGACCTGACTTACATCTAAAACAGCAATACAATCCTACTCCACATTTTCCACTAAAAAATGTATAAAATTGCATTTGAATTCTAAATACCATAAGTTCCAAACTAACCAGAAGTTACGTTTCCTGAAAGCACTTATACTTCCCAAGAGGCTAATAATAACTATTTCCTAAAGTGATTAAGAAGTCATAATTTAAAATTATAGGTTAAAAATATAACAGGATTAACAAAAGAAAATGTTTGTACAACTTCTGTGAACAACTGTCATACAGCTTTTTAAATTACTTGTTCATATGATGAGAGATTCCCCAAAGACTGTGAGCCTCAAGGGCAGGGAAAATATCTTATTCAGCCCTGTCCCTCTGCATCTCACTAGTGCTTGGTCCAGAGATAGCTCATAAACATTTCCTGAATGTTCTTTAATAAAAGAACTGTCCAATGGAAAATACAGGACTCTTCGTAGCAATAAATATGAAGTTGAGACATTTATTTAAAATCTAATTCAGAATTGTTGAAACATACCTGTTATTGATTAGTGGATATGAACGCTGAACCCACTGACCAATCTTAATATCACTAACAGTCAAACTACTTATTATCTGCATCCTCATATGATGGAATTACTCTGCATCATCTGAGGTGTACTGCGACTAAAACACTAAAATCTGAATCCAATGCAGCCTATACATCTACCTCCCAGGTTACAAAAAAGGGCAGGAGTTAGAGGAATATGCTGAACACCATGAAGCAAGCAGACAAAGCCAAAAGGAGGGCATTCTAGAGGACAAGGGGGTCCAGTTTCTTCACTAAGTCAATGGTCTGGGAAAAGGTGGAAGGTGGAGAGAAGGATAGTCCTAGATTAAGACAGATTTAATAAAGGCTATAAAACACTTTTGTTTGGATCCTTGTTTTAAGACAGAAAAAACTGTAAAAAGGTTATTTTAAGGATTTGAGGATACAAATGAATATGGGCTAGGTATCAAATGGCATTAAACAAACATTAATTTTGTTACATGTGATAACAGTATTTTGGTTATGTAAAGATGCATCAATTTTTAGAAGTACGTATTAAACTATGTAAGGATAAAAATGACATGAAGTCGTAATTTACAGTATTTCTACATAAAAGGGATTGAGATATTGGGTATATGGCTGTACGCTGTATTTTTATACTTTTTAAATAATGAAAAATTAAGGAAAAAACCCACCATCACCACTCTGCCTGGATTCTAGTGCCACTGGCCACCCAAAAACCACCGATTTCCCAGTCTGATTCGGTGTGGGCGGAAGATCACGATGCCAAGGCTAGATCCTAAGGGTATCACTTTTTTTTCTTAAGTTTCTCATTTGTAATGACTCAAATGTCAGAATCCCTATGGGTGGTTTGACACCTGCAGCAAAATAAGTTAAACCTCAGATTTACCTTTAAAAAAGAAGATGACAGCAAAAATTTCTCAATTTGAAAATCCAATAATAATCAGAGGGAAAGACCCATATAAGACCCATCACTGTACTACTTTCTCTAGTCTCAAAATACACCATGACCTAAACAAAGTTCCCACACGAAATAGTAATTCTAAAACTTGAAAGGCCTTGTCTTAGTATTTCATATCAAGAAAACTAATGTCGAGGGGCTTAAATTCTCTCTCAGCAATATACAAGATAAATCCCTTTAATACAATCTAAACTGGAAATTCTCGGTAACATCTGATAACATCAAGAATATATAATAAGATAAAATTCTAAACTCCCCCAAACTCTACCTTCACTATCAAGGTTTGCAATCTATTGCAAAATTCACATTTTTCTGCACAGAACAACTGGAGAGACTTCAGTGATACAGACATAAAGTGGAACACAGACACAAGAAAAGTAACCATTAACTCTAGTACACTGGTGTACTGTTGCTTTAAAATTGCTCTGAACTGATCCAGGAAAAGAAGCTGTTTACATAAAACAAGTCTGGTAGACAAAAATTTGCCTGTAAACTACAGAACCTAAAAAAAACTTAAAATATTCTTTAATTGCACTTGTTTTCTTTTTTAATACTTCTAATCCTCTACCTCTGTGGCATTACCCTACACCTTTTCCCCATGTTTGAAAATTCAAATAATTTTGACATCACAATTCTGTCTAACCTTAAAATGGAAATGAACTGAAAGGCAGTTGTAGAGCAGAATACTAACTAAAAATCCTAACAAGTATATCAGGGCCTGATAGGAGGTCAGAGGCAGTAATAGCAACAGCAGCAGATGGTGCTTCCTCCTTCCTCCTGGGTTGCAGGCACTTGCCTTACACACAGCCCAATCTTTCCACTATTCCCAAGGGCTGGAGACAGGAAGAGGGGACGCTACCTGCTCGGCCTGTCCAGTGACTGCAGCACAGAACCTAGAGGAAGCCTACAGTCTCCAACTCTTAAAGCCTGCATTTAGTCACAAGCGCGACTAAATAAAAGTAACTATGTGAACACTCGTACTAAAGCAAGCCCGATTTATAAAGCTTAAAAGAGACAAAAAAAAAACTTCGCAGTGTGCAGCACAGTACCTTCAACAGTAGAAAAATTAGCCTTTGATTGTTCAATTCTTGGCTGTCAAAGCAAAAATAACCCACTACTTATTTACCAAAGTTCTAAAATGTGTCCCTACTATTATTGTCAAGTTTTTCATAGACTATTTGAAAAAATCATCTGATATTACACAAGGATGATTTGAGAACTTAAGGAGAGGAAACTAGACAAAGCTTTTCATTTAAAAAATTGTTTTGCTTGGCAAAACACTACAAAATACTTTTATGTATGACTTTAATGAAGCATTAACTCATACAACCCATTAGACACATGCTTATATACACTATAAAAGACGACGACCCCGTTTGGGGGTACGTTGTAAAGGCGCATTTCTCTCTCAAAGTTAACCCAGAATGGGCCACGACACGTCCTTTCTGAAGAAAACACTGAACCCGTTCAAGCTAAGCTTTTGCCGGGCAAATGGAATAATGTTTACTCTGTGAGTAGACAAAGTTGAATAGTTTACACACTGGAAATGATGAAAATCCTAAGAACCTTAAACCTAAGTTACAGAAACACCACCCCACTGCTTCCCCATTTCTTGTTCATTTTCCTGATCTGATCACCAGGACCTTAAAAAGACCCAGAGAACATTCTTGTGCAACGAATGCCCCTCTCACCGGCCCCCAGGCAGCGTCCCCGCCGCCCACGCCGCACCTGCCCTAGCGCCCGGTCGCCCAGCTCCGCCTCCCTCGGGCCTCACCAGTCCACCCGGCCCACCGCGGGACAAAGCACCGCCGCGGGCCCGACCTTGGCGCCGCCCAAGTCGGCCGCACAAAGCGCCGCACTTCCGGCAGCGCAAGCCTCCGCCGAGCCCCTCGAGTGCCCCGCCCGCACTTACCGCGCCGCGGCGGCGGCCTGGGCCTCGATGACCAGCGCTCGCCGGCCCGGGGCGGGCTCGGGGGTCGGGCTCGGCGAGGGGCGCGCGCCGCGGAGGCCTGCTCCGATGCGGGGCTGAGCCGCGAGGCCCCGGTTGCCGCCGCCGCCTCCCCGGCCCGCGTTCCCGCTCGCCCCGCTCGCTCCGGTCCGCCTCTTCGCAGCCCGCGCTCCCCGCCAACGCTGCGCAGCTGCCGAGCTCCAACCTCACTTCCGCCTAGAGCCCGCCGCGGCGGGGGCGCGCCGGCACGTGACCTCACGGCACCTTCCGGTCTCGGAGCTGGCGTGCGCGCTCCCGCTGGCGTCCGAGAAGCTCCCGGATGCGGAGGCAGCGGGGAGCTTCGCGACGCGGAGATCCTCGGGCCGAGTCCTTGGGCTCTCGGAGTTTGGAGCTTGGAGGGCTGAGTGCCTGAGAGGTTATCAGCGCCCGGGGCGTATCTGTTGACTTTTTCGAACAAACGCTCATGTTTTTCCTCACGCTATCTTTGCGCTCTTCGTGCAGTGTGGAAAGAACACAGTGGAACATAATTATAGGGTTTTATTAACTTCTTAAAAAAATGTATTTTTTTTTAATTTTCAAACAGCGCCGCGCTACAGGCACCCTCGTGTAAATGATGCCGCGGGGTAGGGGCTGCGCCTCTCCAGACTGTCAGGCTCCGCGCCCCTGGCCGGGGTGGTCGGGTGGCCTCCGGCGGGGTGGTCGGAGGAGCGGGAAGGCCCCGCTGCCGGCCGGGCATCCTGGGGCTCGGCGCTGGCACCGCCCGGGCTCGCGGAGCCGCCACGCTGGCCGCCAGCGCGCTCCGGCGCTCTTTGCGTTCGCTGTTTTCGATGCTCTGCATTCATTAAGTCACTTAATACTCATAATAAGCCGTTTTACAAATGAGGAAATTAAGGCACGAAGAGGTTGACAACGTTTTTCGAGAGCACACAACTCCTAGGAAGCCGACCCGGGATTGAAGCCCCAACGTCTGGCTTCAGAGCACTTGCTCAGAAAGAGGGAGTTTTGGCTTTGCGCTCTCCCAGAGCTGCACTTGCTGTCTCTGCAACGTTACTTGGACCCACGGGTTCCCTGCGTGAGCTGAGAGCCGATGGGTCTGCCTTGGAGAAAGGTGAAGGAATCCTGTGGCCTGTACTCAGCAGGAAGAGTCCAGGCAGTCTACCTTGCCCTGACCAAGCTGAGAACATCTGCTACGGTTCCTAAAGACTTTTTACTTGGCATCTCTAAGATTTCAGTGCAGGTTAAAATAGTTGCAAAGGACTTGATTTTTGGCACGCTGTAAGTGATGATGGTTTTAAATAAAACGGGATGTTATTCTTTAAAACATACCCACCATGGTGATTCGATTCCCACTATTTTCCATTTTAAAAATACATGAATTAGTTCTGGGCTTCCCTGGTGGCGCAGTGGTTAAGAATCCTCCTGCCAATGCAGGGACACGGGTTCGAGCCCTGGTCCGGGAAGATCCCACATGCTGCGGAGAAGCTAAGCCCATGAGCCAAAACTACTGAAGCCCGAGCGCCTGGAGCCCATGCTGTGCCGCAGGAGAAGCCACTGCAATGAGAAGTCCGCGCACCGCAACGAAGAGTAGCCCCCGCTCACCGCAACTAGAGAAAGCCCGCCGGCAGCAACGAAGACCCAATGCAGCCAAAAATAAATAAAATTAATTAATTTTTTAAAATACATGAATAAGTTCTGTAACAGTGTGAAATTCCATTCCTGCTTTTTCTCCTTAAACTCCTGCTTCCATAGCACTGCCCCTGGAGAATTTAACCCTAATATATTGTCTGTTGAGTGTCATTATTTTTTTTAAGTCTCTTGTATCTGTCAGGATAGCTAGGAAATGCTGCAGTAACAAGCCCCAAATCTCAGTGTCTTCACACAATAGAGGTTTATTTCTCACTTAATCAACAGATCCAAAGCAAGTGGCATCATCTAAAAAACTACACAAACAGGAGAATCCAGCAGCAAGTGAAAATTGAAGTGAGAAAAAAAAAGATAGCTGTCATGTATCTAAATAACTAATTAGACGATAAAATAGAAGAAAAGATCCATTTTATACAAGGTTACTTACAGGAAAAATAAACCAATATATAAATATAACAATATAATACCTAGCAATAAACTTTCGTAAGAGTTGTGCAAGATCTATATGAATAAAATTTAAAATAACCACCAAATGGCACAAAAGAACACTTAAATTCATGGAGAAAAACATATTCTTGGATAATTCTTCTAAATTTATTAATTTAATACAATTCCTATCAAACACCAATAATAATTTTTAAGTAGATAAAGTAATTCTAATTTACACATGAGGAAAAAATCAACAAGAAAAATCGAAAGCAAGAATATCTGGGAAAATCCCTGGCGGCCCAGTGGTTAGGACCTTGCGCTTTTACTGCCAAGGGCCTGGGTTCAATCCCTGGTTGGGGAACTAAGATCCTGCAAGCCGTCCTGCGTGACCAAAACAACAACAAAAAAAAAAACAAAAAAAACTGCCAGGAAAACTTTGAAAATAAGGAGTAATAGTAAGGGGGCTACTAAACCTATCAGACAAGAAAACATATTTAAAATTCTCAATCAACAGTGTGTCACAGATGCATAAATAGACCAATGGAATATAACAGAAAATTCAGAAATACAAATTATTTTAGGAAGATAGTATCTGGTAAAGGTAACATCTCAAGTCACTGGGCAGAAAGATGGACTGTTTAATAAATGGTATTGGGACAGAAATATAGCCATCTGAAAAAATGTAAAATTGAATATATACCTTACACCATACCAGAATAAAATCCAAATGAAAAAAGATATAAATGTACAACCATGGAATCATAAAGAACAAGAAGAAAACATGGAAAATTATTTTTAAACCATGGAGTAAAGAAAGCCTTTTTAAACTGCCTCTCAAAATTCAGACACCATGGCTATGAAAAACTTTGGTTTGACAAAAATCACCATGAGCATAGTAAAAAGACAAATGATTAACGAGGAAGAAATAGTCCCAACACATATCATAGTCAAAGGGCTAGTCTTCTTAATATTCAAAGAGCTTCCAGAAGTCAGTAAGAGAAAGTCCTAAAACTCAGTAGAAATTGAGAGTTCACAGAAAAAGAAATGTGGCTCATAAACCTATGAAAAAAAAATTTCAGCCTCACTCATAAAAAGAAAAATGCAAGTTAAAACTCTTTGAGGTAGCATCTTTTCACCTATTTGATTGGCAAGCATCAAAAAAAAAATGACTATTGTTGAGGCTGTAGGGAAGCAGACACATTGCTGGAATGGAGAGAGGACCATTTGATGATGTGTATCAAGAACAAATATACAGAAAACTTTTCATCCAACAATTCCACTTCTGGGAGTTGCTCTACAAAGAAATTCTCTGAAGTGTAAAATGAAATAGGTTCAAGTTTATTCATTGCAGTATTGCTAAGAGTAGGAAAATACCCTAAGCAACCCTAGTGTTTGTCCTAAAGGACTGACTGAGTAATATACTCCATAACTCAAGAAAGAAATGAGCAACCTTTCTATATACTGAAAAGGAAATATCTTCAAGGTAGACTGTTAAATGACCAAAGCAAAGAGTAGAACTGCTGTTATGGGCTGAACTGTGTCCCTTACTCTCAATTCATGTGCAGAAGCCCTAAACCCCAGTGCCTCAGAATGGAATTGTATTTGCAGATAGAACCTTTAAAGAGGTAATTAAGTTAAAATGAGGTCAGTAGGGCGGGCCCTAATCCAATCTGATTGCTGTCCTTATAAGAAGAGGAGATTAGGATACAGACAAGATAGATCTATGGACAACCATGTGAGTAGATGACCAAGCCAAGCAAGCCAAGGAGAGAGGCCTCAGGAGAAAGCAATCTTGTCAGCACCTTCATCTTGGACTTCCAGCCTCCAGAACTGTGAGAACATCAATTTCTGTTGTCTAAATTGTCTTGTCTGTGGTATTTGTTATGGCAGACTTAGCCAAATGATTCAACTGTGCTAAAGAAGGTTATGTAAAAAAAGGGGAAATGAAAATATATATTTGTATTTACTTTCATACAAACACAAATAATTGTAAAAATCCAAGAAAGTATTGGGTGGGCCAAAAGGTTCATTCAGTTTTTTCTGTAAGACGGCTCTAGTAGCGCTTAGTTGTCTGTAACTTCATTTGAAACAATTTAGTTAGATTGTATGTGACAGCTGTCATATCAGCATGCATTTAAAAAAAGACATCAAAATTGATGAATTTTTGTGTAGCCATTTTAATATTGAAGATGGAAGAAAAAAGCAACAATTTCGGCATATTATGCTTTATTATTTCAAGAAAGGTTTGAAACGCACAAAAAGATTTGTGCAGTGTACGGAGAAGGTGCTGTGACTGATCAAACATGTCATAAGTGGTTTGTGAAGTTTCGTGCTGGAGATTTCTCGCTGAACTATACTCCATGGTTGGGTAGACCAGTTGAAGTTGATAGCGATCAAATCGAAACAACAATTGTGAACAATCAACATTGTACCACATGGGAGATAGCCAACATACTCAAAATATCCAAATCAAGCGTTGAAAATCATTTGCACCAGCTTGGTTATGTTCATCACTTTGATGTTTGGGTTCCACAAAAGTTAAGCAAAAAACACCTTCTTGACCATATTTCCGCATGTGATTCTCTACTGAAACGTCATGAAAACGTTCCGTTTTTAAAACAAATTGTGATGGTTGATGTAAAGTGGCTACTGTATAACAATGTGGAACGGAAGAGATCATGGGGCAAGCGAAATGAAGCACCACCAACCACACCAAAGGCTGATCTTCATTCAAAGAAGGTGATGTTGTATATATGGTGGGATTGGAAGGGAGTCTTCTATTATGAGCTCCTTCTGGAAAACAAAACAATTAATTCCAACAAGTACTGCTCCCAATTAGATCAACTGAAAGCAGCACTCAACAAAAAGCATCCAGAGTAGTCAAGAGAAAACGCATAATCTTCCATCAGGATAATGCAAGACCATATGTTTGTTTGATGACCAGGCAAAAACTGTTACAGCTTGGCTGGGAAGTTCTGATTCATCCGCTGTATTCACCAGACATTGAGCCTTCGGATTTCCATTTATTTCGGTCTTTAAAAAATTATCTTAATGGAAAAAATTTCAATTCCCGGGAAGACTGTAAATGGCACCTGGAACAGTTCTTTGCTCAAAAAGATAAAAAAGTTTTGGGAAGATGGAATTGTGAAATTGCCTGGAAATTGGCAGAAGGTAGTGGAACAAAAGGGTGAATACGTTGTTCAATAAAGTTCTTGGTGAAAATGAAAAATGTGTCTTTTATTTTTACTTAAAAAACTGAAGGCACTTTTTACCCCACCCAATAGCAGCAGTGCTTACCTGTGGTGAGACTAGGGACTGAGTGGACCCTGAGCAAATCTGGGATACAGGTGAGAATGATCATTTTCAAGGTTTGTTTGTCTTTTGCACTGCATGAATATATTACATGTTCTAAAATTAAATTAAAAATAAATAAAAATCTTATATTTTGATGAGAGTATAAAATGGTATAATCATTTTGGAAAAATGTATGGTCATTTCTTTTAAAAAAATAAGCATACACCAATCCTATCACCCAGCAAATTGAAGGTATCTGCCAAAGAGAAATGAAAGCATACCTTAATGCAAAGAATTGTACAGGAATTTTCATAACAGTTTTTTTTAACATCTTTATTGGAGTATAACTGCTTTACAGCATTTGTGTTAGTTTCTGCTGTATGACTAAGTGAATCAGCTATATGCATACGTATATCCCCATATCCCCTCCCTCTTGCATCTCCCTCCCACCCTCCCTATCCCACCCCTCTAGGTGGTCACAAGGCACCAAGCTGATGTCCCTGTGCCATGCAGCTGCTTCCCACTAGCCAGCTATTTTACATTTGATAGTGTATATATGTCAATGCTACTCTCTTACTTCGTCCCTGCTTACCCTTCCCCTCCCCGTGTCCTCAAGTCCATTCTCCACATCTGTGTCTTTATTCCTGTCCTGCCCCTAGGTTCATGAGAACCATTTTTTTTCTTTTTAGATTCCATATATACGTGTTAGCATATGCTATTTGTTTTTCTCCTTCTGACTTACTTCACTGTGTATGACAGACTCTAGGTCCATCCACCTCCCTACAAATAACTCAATTTCATTTCTTTTTATGGCTGAGTGATATTCCATTGTATATATGTGCCACATCTTCTTTATCCATTCATCTGTCGACGTTCACTTAGGTTTCACAGCAGTTTTATTGTTAATAACCAAAAACTGGGATGAGACCACACATCTACCCTCAGGAGAACAACAGCTAATCAAGCTCAGTGGTGTGCGAGGTGACTTTCAATGCTTACACTGGCTCCCGGAATCCAAGGGACACATTTTCAGGAATTTGGCAAGCCAGACTTTATTAAAAATTGAATTATAGGAACTTGATGTAAAGACAAAAGGAATAAATACTCAAAATTCACCCTTTCCTCATTACCGTCTTGTTGCCTGTACCCTGAGGCTCTTGGCAGCTTTGGGACCTGCCAGGTGGAAACTTGGAGCTACACTAGGCTGAGGGCTCCCTTCCTGCCTCCCTCCCTGGGCATCACCTCTGGAGCCTGAAATCCGCCAGGGCAAGAATGCAACTCATAGGATAATAGTAATCAGGGCTTGATTTATTGTTTTGTTAATTTTATAGATTTATGCATATGATGGAGATAATATTAATAATGCAGATTAAAATTTAAAAGGGGTGGTGTCTGTAGGTATCACATTGTGAGTAGAACAAAAAAATTTACAAAATATTCTCCTAATATTAAAAAACTATTACTATCCTATTCAGCAAAGAAGTCACTCACGTCATTGATAAACAACTGAAGTTCCAACAAGGTTATTTTGCTTTGATCTTACTAGTTAACATAAAGGAAATAGCAACCCAGAGTACTCTGAGACACAAGAACGATAAGGTGTTTAAGCTTTGCAGTAGATTGGTATGCAGCAATAGATAATCAATCATGAGCTCCAGCCCACTCCAGGCTCAGGTCACGAAATCAATCTAGTGATTCATTGTCTGCATTTTTAAACATGGATTAGACTGGAAAATAAGAATGTAGAGCATGTGGCACAAGAGTAAGGGTAAGTATTGTTTGGTAAAAAGTTATTTTTATATAAATTTTTTTACTCATATGTTATGTACTGAGTTATGAAGTAAATTTATTATTGTAGGTGGGAGTCAGACAGTTTGAAAATACTATGCTAAGGCACTTGCCTAGAAGCAGAATTGTTTGGTCATAGGGTACATGCACCTTAAAACTTACTAGGTAGTGCTGAATTGTTCTTTAAAGTGTTTGTAACAAGCTACACTATCCCCACTAAGATTTGAACTCTGGTACCTTCACATATTTGTCACATTTACCATGAAGTTTTAGATTTTTGCCAAACAGGTAGGTATGAAATTGTATCTCAGGATTTTTTTTTTTTTTTTAGTTGAAGTAGTTGGTTTACAATATTGTGTTAGTTTCAGGTATACAGCAAAGTGATTCAGTTATATAGATATATATATTTTTTTCAGTTTATTTTCCATTATAAGTTATTACAAGATACTGAATATTATTTCCTGTGTTAAACAGTAAATCCTTGTTGCTTATCTATTTTATATATAGTAGTGTGTTCAGGATTGTTTTAATTTCCATTTCTTACATACCTGATGTACATCCTTGTAAACAATTTTTGGCTGGAGTTTCTGTTTATTATGGGATAGTTGCCTCAAAGAATTACTGGTTTAAAGAGTATGAAGTATTTTTTTTTTTTTTTTTTTTTTGGTGGTGCCACGCGGCTTGAGGGGATCTTAGTTCCCTGACCAGGGATTGAACCCAGGCCCTCAGCAGTGAAAGTGCAGAGTCCTAACTATTGGGCCACCAGGGAATTCCCAAGTATGAAGTATTTTAAACCTCTTGATATTATCAAATTTTATTCCAGGATTGTACCAATTTACATTTGCACAAGCAAGTGTATCACAGTGACCGTCTCATTAAATCCTTCTATTGAGTATTTCACTAAAAATCCTTTCAAATTTCCCACTATCTTTTAGATAGCTGGTGGGAAGCTGCTGCATAGCACAGGGAAATCAGCTCAGTGCTTTGTGACCACCTAGAGGGGTGGGATAGGGAGGGTGGGAGGGAGGCTCAAGAGGGAGGAGATATGAGGATATATGTATATGTATAGCTGATTAAATTTTTAAAAAATCTTTTAAAATTTGATCACTGAAAATCTATATTTCATTTGTTTTAATTTGCAATTGCTAGATTGCAGGCAAGATTCATTTAAAAATATTGCATTCATTAAAAAATGTTGCATTCACATTTTTTCTTTTGTGAATGATTTATTCATATTTCCTTTGTCTTTTATTTTTTTTTATATTTATTTATTTGGCTGTGTCGGACCTTAGTTGCAGCACATGGGATCTTTGTTGCGGCATGTGGGATTTTTAGTTGTGGAGTGTAGGATCTAGTTCCCTGACCAGATATAAAACCCAGGCCCCCTGCATTGGGAGTGTGGAGTCTTAGCCACTGGACCACCATGGAAGTCCCTTTGCCTGTTTTTATATTGGAGTCTTTTTGGAGTGTTTTTCTTGTCAACTATATAGAAACTGAGGGTTTAATAGGAAAATAGCACTGTTTTCTGCTCACCATCTAGCTGGAGGCAAAGTTTTTGAGAGCACAAAACTCTGTTTTGGTTCTGCACATTGGGTTGAACACAGAGATCTATGTCTCTTCCCTTCCAAGGCCCTATTAAGGTAAAAGAAAATGTATTTGTAAAAGTCCTGGAAAACAAGTTAAGGGCATTGTCAGTTAACCAAACATTTTGAGACAATTGAGCATGAGAGAAAGCAATTGGGGTTGGAGGCTTCTGATTCAAGACGGCAGATCAAGAATACACTTTTACACTTCTATTTTCTCCTTAGACTTTTATGAAATAGATGATAGATGTTTAAAAAATAATAGGCAGCACAGAAAACTGAAGCAGTAGTAGAGGCCCTGGTTGGGTGGGGGAGGGAAAGGACTCACTTTCAAGTGGATGGTTCAAATAGGCAGAAAAACCTGCAACCCAGAGCAAGTGTGATGGGGGCAGAGGGGAAAGGTGGTGAGAAATGGGTCTGTAAACAAGAACAGTAACTGCAAGGCTGCCTGTGCCACAGCTACACCCCATCTCCCTTCCCCATTCTTGTGTGCATTGGGAGTTTCATGCTTATAGTGGGCAAAAACCCAACTGCTCTCCTCAAAAGAAATTGACTCAACTGAAGAAAGCCAAGGCTTCTCAGCAGATGTCGAGGGCAAAATAAAGTCAAATATAAGTGCACAAAACTCATTGTTTCCTACCCAATAGAGGCAGTTCCAGCATTTCCTCATAGGAGGAGCAAAAGTGTATCAAGCTCAGTGGAAGAGCTTCCTATTCCTGAGCTGGACTTTGCTTTGGCTCAACCCACACTCTGTTCTCACTAGAATTGTATGTCTGTTGGGATGGATTTGGGGTACTGATGAAAATTGTGGGGCTGGTGAAGTCCAACTGCTCTACTCTAAGTGGCACATCTGCTATAGATAGATAGAGAGATAGATAGATAGGTGCTGCAGGAAAATAAAAAGTAATCCAACAAAGAGAACATGAGAGCTGTGATTCATTTAGAAAAGGTAAAGGAAGCTGGAAATAAAAGGATGTCTATTACCTCCTGTTACTTGGAAGATTCTCATTCCAGATTATGTGGGATTGGCAGGGGGACGATATTTTACTTCATGTCCTATTTAGCTTTTCTTTTTCAACCACAAGAACGTATCACTTTCTTTTTTGCAATAAAGAAAGAGTACTAGTAATTGGGAAGTGGGGCTAATCAGGTCATAATTTGGTTTGCCTGGGTTGAGGACCACACATTGTATGGAGCCAAGGAGTCAAGCAGCTGATGGAAGCAGAGACCCAGTGTGGTTCCCTGAAGCACACCTTTCAGTATTGGCCACATGTTTCGTACTGGGAGATGTGTGGCTTACCCAACGTTAGCCTTCTCCCTACTGTAATTTTCTTGTCAGCAGGCTTGGACAGAAAGCCAATTTTATTAACCAGAAAACTTACTAGTGGGTGCACCTGCTCCAGTTCCCAGAACATCTACCTTCCCCAAACTGGATTCAAGTATTACTTTTTCTTGTTGTTAAGTTGTTAAAGTGATTTTTAAGTTGTTTGAGTGATGCATTAAAGAAAATTTGGAAAGTACAGAAAAGTAGGAAGAAGAAATAAGTCATGCACAATCCCATCACTCAAAGACAATATGTTAGTGTATTTTTGGACACTCCAAATCCCTGAAAGATAGGTACCTAACACTGAAGGTAGTCAGAGTTAGACTTGTAGCTCTACAGAGAGAGGTCAGTATCCCCCGACGATACTGAGGGACTATACCCTTCACTCAGTTTCCCCTAAAGTTAACATCTTACATAACCATGGTGCACTTGTCAAAACTAAAAATAGCTAATAATTACAATTAACTAAAATCAAGAATTTATTTGGAATTTACAATTTTTTTCACTAACATTTTTTTTTCCCTGTTACAGGATCCCATCCAGGACACTACACTGCATGTGAGTCTTTCTTTGTTTTTCATGACCTTCATAGTTTTGAGGAATACTGGTGAGGTTTTTTTTTTTTAATATTTATTCATTTATTTATTTGGCTGTGCTGGGCCTTAGCTGCGGTACGCGGGATCTTTTATTTGCAGCATGTGGGATCTAGTTTCCTGAGCAGGGATCAAACCTGGGCCCCCTACATTGGGAGCGCGGAGTCATAGCCACTGGACCACCAGGGAAGTCCCTGGTGAGGTATTTTGTGGAATATCCCTCAATCGGGATTTGTCTGCTGTTTTTCTCATAGTTAGACTGGGGCTATGCTTGTTTTGGGGAGTAAGACTGCAGGAAAAGTGACCTTGTCATTATGTGTATCAAGGGTAAATACTATCAACAAGACTTATTGCTGTTGATGTTAACCTTGATCACGTGGTTGAGTAGCCTTTGTCAGGTTCCTCCTCCGTAGAAGTTATTTTTCCCCTTTCCAATACTGCACTCTGGGAGGAAGTGACCATGCACAGCCCACGCTCAGGGGTGCGTGGGTGGAGATTAATACACCCTCTGCATGGAGCATGATTAATTACAATTCTTCTATAAGGAAGAGTTAGCTCCTCTCCCCAGTAATGTATTTAATTATTTATTTACAGCAGAATGGACTCTAATATACTTATTTTATATTCTAAATTATAACTGTGCCAGGTTTGGGCACTGGAAGCTGTTTCAGGTTGACTCCTATGTCCCTTGACAGGCCTACACGCATTATTTTTGAGCATTCCGCACTTCTGGCGCTACACGATGCTCCAATCAGCTGTACTTTCCCCGAAGCAGTTCTAGAGTCAGTCGTTTCTCTAAAGAGCCCTGCCCGGCTCCTTTCACTGGAGGGTGGTACTTATAAGCAAGATCACGGGGCCTACAGTTCCTCTTCAGGTGAAACTTAAGCCTGCGCACCCCGCGCAACAACCAGGCTTGCCCGGGCCCCACCGAACCTCCCGGCCTGCAGTGCGTGCCGTGCGCATGCGCGCCGGGGAGACGTGCCGTCGGACGGCAGCCAAGACGCAGGCGTGAGGCAGTCGGAGACGAGGAGCCCGGCAGTGTCCTTGCGCTCCCGCCCTGCTTCGGTACGTGGCTGCGGCCGGAGGCTTTGCAGGTGAATGTTCCTGTCCGGTCCGGGCGACCCAGACCCCCTCGGGCCGGGCTCACCCACCCCACGCCCTTCCAGGGAGACCCCAGGCCCGCGCCCTCCGTTCCCCACCCCGAGCGTCGGTCCCTCCGGAGCCTCTCCGGGAGACTCCCGTCAGCGCCCCCCAGCCCCACCCGAGTCCTTCCCCTCTCCTCTCCCCTTCCTTCCTCTCCTCCCCACTCCCCTTCCCCCTCGCCTCCCTTCCCCGGATCCCTCCGGAGCCTCCCCTAGAGCCGCCCGCTCGCCGCCCCTCCGGAGCAGACCCCCCTCCCCTTCCCCCTCCCCCGGTCAGTCTAGAGTCTCCCCTGGAGCCGCCCGCCCCGCCAGAGCGCTCCTGCTGCCGCCCCCCTTCCTGCAGGTGATCCCCGCCGGCACCCCGCCTTTCTGCCCGCGGGGCGCAGGTCTCCGTCCCTGCAGCCCGTCTGGTCGAGGGGATTGGGGCTCTTTTTGGTTATCTGGCCGTCCGGAGGTCGCAGCCTCCTTAAGGAGTCCGGAATGGCATTGAAGCTGTGCGCTCTCGGGTGGGGCCCGCCTCCGCTCGTTTCACCTACTCTTGGTTTTGCAGTGTCGTTGGCTCTAAGTGCTTGGTGTTGTATTATAGGTCTTTTTCCACGTTTGAGTCTCTCACCTAACTACATGGGGAACCCCGAAGGTCAGGGGTTTTCATTTCGCGTCAGAGTAGTGTTTTTTGTTTGTTTTTAACCCAAAAATAGAGTAATTTACACAGAAAAGTCTGCATAAATGACCGAATAGTAAAGTTCCAGGTTTTCAGCGTGAGTGGGGGAAAGGAATGAGGTGGGATGATCACAGTGTCAAAAGATCCAGGGGAACATGCATGGTTAATTCCAAACGCTGTTGACTCTTGAGAAGCTTTCGTTGTTTTAATACCTCCTCTGTCTAGGACGCGGTGGAGCCTCTGCCAGGGGGAGCGGCGCTTAGTCTAAAGGGAGGGAAGTTCCTGGGTCTTGGTAGTCTTTGAGGAAACCAGCGCCAATGCAGGAAGTGACTTGTGTAAAAGTCACGAGGGGAATTAGGGCCCAAGCTGGGACTGTTAACTACTTGTTTATTTACGACGCTTAATGTTTGTCTGACAAATTAATGACCAAAATATCTGTGTATGTGTGCATGTGCTTCTGCGACTGGTTCTCTTGTGCTCAGGAGTGGCCCCTGGGCTGGGCTGATGGTTATTGATGGGAGGTGGGTATTGGGAAGAGAGCTGGGCAGGTGCTTGTCTGGGCTTCCCTTGTGCTTGGTGTTTACTCAGTGGGGTAGTGATTCCTTAACTCCCCCCATCTCTGAGGGCAGGAATCAAGCATATGTTGCAGGATTATCCTGGCAGATAAGAGTGTCTCGCACAGTGTAGGTGGTCAGTAAATGCTTCCTGAAGGAGGCTGCAGAAAAGAGCTCAGAACCTGACAATGGTTCTTTACTAGCATATTTTTAATGGTGTTAGCACATTCTGTAGGTAAATTTCCTGATAATCTCAGGGACTGAATTTGTGAAATGTATAGGTCAGTGGTATAGAAAGAACAGATACCACTCTTGAGGTAGTCATATTACTCCTTGGGGGAAGACACAGGTTTCTCTTTTCTTTTCTTTCTTTTTTTTTAAATTAATTTTTATTGGAGTATAGTTGTTTTACAATGTTCTGTTTCTGCTGTACAGCAAAGTGAATCAGCTATACGTATACATATATCCCCTCTTTGTTGGATTTCCTTCCCATTTAGGTCACCACAGAGCACTGAGTAGAGAAGTTTTTCTTGACTCTCTCTAGAAGGTTTGCTATACTTCCTAGCTTGCCATCCTACATTAATATTTGGGTTCTTTCTCCTTTCCTCTGTCTTTTTTCTTTTTTACTGGATGTCTAAAGAAATTAAAGAATTACTTTATTAGTGTCAGTAACTACCAAAAACTGCTGAGTAAAATAAACTATTAAAAATGTTACAAAAAGTGGGCTAGTTGAACCAGTCATGTTTTATTTGTTGTGTATTTGCTTCTGAACTTGATCATGAGGCCAGAGTTGAACTTTCTTGCCTCTTTGTTTTAGTCTGTCTGTCCTTTGATGAGTGCTTATTATTGGGCTTGTTATTAAGAACTGATTGCTACCTGAAATGGCCAACACCACATATGAACTGACTGGGATGGATCACCCAGTCCTTCTTGTCCCCTGTGTCGTTTTGGAGTCCTTGAAGAACAGAGTTTTCCTCTCTTTGATAAGGAAACAACTTTCACAGCTAAAATAATAGTTCTTCTAGTTAACATATTCTGAAAGTAGATTTCCTGATAATCTCAGGGACTGAATTTGTGAAATGTGTAGGTCAGTGGTACAGAAAGAACAGATACCACTCTTTTCTTTTTTTTTTTGGCCACGCTTCGCAGCTTGTGGGATCTTAGTTCCCCGACCAGAGATCAAACCTGGGCTCTTGTCAGTGAGAGCACAGAGTCCTAACCACTGGACCGTCAGGAAGTCCCCAGATATCACTCTTGAGGTAGTCATATTATTCCTTGGGAAGATAGAGTGCTAACTAGAGGAGCCAGGCAAAGTGGGTTTTCAGTTCAAACTGTCAGATTCCAAAGGCAATATTCTTTCTACCTCTTAAGTTGGTCCCTTTTGGATTCAATGATTTTTACAGTGATTTGAGTTCATATTTTAAAATAACTTGAATTGGGGAATTCCCAGGCGGTCCAGTGATTAGGACTGGCTCTCACTGCTCAGTCCCTGGTTGGGGAACTAAGATTCCACAAGCCTCGAGGCGTGGCCAAACAAACAAACCTCAAAAACTTGAATTGTTGAATATGGTTTGTATTTTTAAAACTTTCTGTAGGTTTTATTGGCATGTGAGTAATGTGGCTATTTTGCAACTAGTTTGCTGGCATCCTCTAGAGACCAGCAGCAGATCAGACTTTAGTGAGTTTTAGTTTATGCATTAGATCCTGCTCCAGGGTATAAATAATAGTGAAAGGTTGAAATAAGTTATGGAGAGTGGAGTTCAACAAGGTACGTCCAAAAGCTACTCCTGTTCCTTCAGAGACTAATTTAGTTATGTATTCTGGGAAGGTTTTTGGTTTGATTTTTTTTTTTTTTTCCTTCTAGGTATGTGTTCAAATTTTGACTGTCAGGCACATCTTACTAAGTCTTCTAAGCTATTTGAGAAGCAGCCTGATGTGCTTCTGTCTTCTAGAATGTTTTAGGCAAATTTTAGTCAGGTGGATAGTGAGGAAATAATAGCAAAAATAGTAGTAATAATTGCTGTGGGAGCAGCTACCATTCGTTAGTTTTAGTAACTAACAGGTACTATGCAAACACAAGTTATTTCACCCAATTTTCCAAACATCCTATCAAGTAGATGTTAGTATTCTCATTGTGTAGATGAAGAAATTAAGGCTTGGAAAAGTTAAATAACTTGCCCAAGGTAATTTATAAGTGACTGAGCCAGGATATAAACGCAGTTCTTTTAACTTCAAAGCCTGTATTATGAAACATTAGGCTCTATGAATTTTTCAAAGCATATTATCAAAATCATACTTTATGATTTTTGATTGCTAAGAATATACTAAGTTTCTCCCCCCATTTTAAAGAACTCTTAGAAGGGAGGTTCAAGAAAATGGTGTTCATCTAGGGTTTTTTTTTTTTTTTGTATGTTTGAGGATAATTCAAATTATTGCGTACATGTTCACATTTATCAAAATAAAAAGCCAAATAGCACTTTAAACCTCAGAGTCAAAAAATACTCATTCCCTTTCCATTAACTAGAGACAAACGTTTTCACCTTTTCTTAGCTGCCTTTTTTACATTTATATTCGGGACATGATAACATTGCTGTTGATTTAGATGTAATCTTTGACTTCTTGCCATAGAAGACTTCTGCCTCCTGTAAACACTCTTCTTGAGTCCACCAGACTCTCTTAGATGTCAGGCTCTGTCCCTTCCCCTTCCCCTCCCCCGCCCCCCCAACACTGTCCTCCAGTCTGGACTGGTTTCTTTTCTAGGCCTGTGGCACAGCTGTCTCCCTGGGACTTTCCTTCACCTGCATCCCATCCCCTAGTTCCTCTTGGTTTATGCTCTCATTTTGGTGGAATACATTCTTCGCTAGGCTCTGGAAACAGGGTAGGGTACATGGAAGGTAAATCTTAGGTCTTTCAGCATGCGTGTAAATGTCTTTATTTTATCTACTTGATTGATAATTTGACTGGGTATGGAATTCTGGCTTGAAAATAATTTTCTCTCAGCATTTTGAAGATATTGATCCATTGCCTTCCAGCTTCCAGCATTGTTGATGAAGATGCCCTAATGCTTTGTTTATCCTTTATGTGACCTCCTTTTTGCTCTGGGAAGTTTTTAGGTTCTATTCTTTGTCCGTAGAGTTCTGAAATTTCAGTTATAAACCTTACCGAGGATCTTTTAAAATTCATCTTAATGAACACTCATTAAATGTCTAGAAATGTGTCTAGAAATATATTGTCTAGAAATGTGTCTAGAAATGTATTGTCCTGTTCTGGAAAATGTTTGTATAGTACTTTTTTTTATACTTCTTTTGCTGGTTTATTTGTGAAACTCTCCTGTAAGCAGGATGTTTTATATCCCAGGCTTATCCTGTAAGTTTTTTCATCTCTTGGCCTTTTTTTTCTTTTTTTCCTTTCAGAGAGATTTCCTCCATCATGGTCTTTTCAGTTCTTCTATTTTAAATTTTGGTTAATCACGTTTAACTGAGAGCTCTGAATGTTCCTATTTTAGAACATTTTGGTTTTGTTTTTTGGTTACAATATTGTGTATCATCTTTCTGATAATAGTAATTTTTTAAAAACTTTTCCTTTGCTCCCTGCAATTGTCTCTGATTCCTGTGAGGTTTTTGAGTTTTTTTACTTTTATTTTTTTCAGTCTCTTTAAGCTTCCTCAGATGTCTGAACATACATGCTGTTTCTATTTAAGATATTAAAAAAACTGATTGAAAGTTCATGTGTTTGTTTAAAGTTTATCACTTGATGAGAATCCCTGTAGGGTTTTAGGCAGAGACCAGCTTTTTTTTTTAATATCTTTTTAAAAATAAATTCATTTATTTTATTTATTTTCGGCTGCATTGGGTCTTGCTGCGCGTGGGCTTTCTCTAGTTGCGGCGGGCAGGGGCTACTCTTCGTTGCGGTGTGCAGGCTTCTCATTGCGGTGGCTTCTCTTGTTGCGGAGCACGGACTTCATTAGTTGTGGCGCATGGACTCAGTATTTGTGGCTCGCGGGCCACAGAGCACTAGCTCAGCATTCGTGGCACACGGGCTTAGTTGCTCTGTGGCTTGTGGGATCTTCCTGGACCAGGGCTCGGACCCATGTCCCCTGCATTGGCAGGCAGATGCCTAACCACGGCGCCACCAGGAAAGCCCGGAAACCAGTTTTTTTATAGAAAAAATGTCAGTATCAATGAACCTTTGGCTGTGCCCTTCGTCCAGAGCTAGAGAGTCTGGGAGTTAAGTAAAGGAAGAGGACAGGGAGTTTAAGACATTCACTTACTCTGTTACTCCTCTAAGTTTGGCATCTCTCTTCCACTCTCAGCTACCCCTGGTGTCCCCAAGACTAGAGCCTCAGTGTTTCAGCTTTTCCAGAAAGACGATCCTCAGGATTGGGGAGGGTCGTTGCCTGGATGTGTAGAGGGCCTACTAACTCTTCTTAAAGACTTTCAGTAAATTCTGATATTCTTCCCCACCTTCAGCATTATCTCATACTTCCAGTTTCTGAATCTTTACAGTGTTCTGTGGCTAGAGTTGGCTTGCTGTGTTTTGGCTTATTAGCACATGAAAAGCAGAGAAAGCTTTTTATATTTTATATTAGTTACTACTTGTTCATTTGCCTTTAAAACTTTCTCAGCGTTTTTAGCATCTAATCTGCTTTTGTCTCTGCTGCAATTCTCTTTGTGTTTGTGGATTTATGCCTTGTTTTCCCCTTAACTGTCATTTTAGTTGCGTTTCAGGAGAGAGCAGAGTTAGGTGTTTAATCTGTCACTAATGTTGGAAATAGCAAAGCAGTCACCAGCATGGGTGATCTTTACGTTATTCATAGATCTTTTGTCTTGGATTCTCATTTTTAAATTTTTAAAATATTTATTGATTTCTAGTTTTGGCTGTGTTGGGTCTTGGTTGCAGCATGTGGGATCCTCCGCTGAGGCACGCGGGCTCCTTGTTGCGTGGTTCAGGCTTCTCTCTAGTTGTGGCATGTGGGCTTAGTTGCCCTGCGACATGTGGGGTCTTAGTTCCCCGTCCGGGGATCGAACCCGTGTCTCCTGCATTGGAAGGCGATTCTTAACCACTGGACCACCAGGGAAATCCCTGGATTCTCATTTTAATGTCACTGTTGTGTCTTCTGTCTTTGAAAATAACTCTCATGTGATTTGTAGTGTTTAGTATCAAGAAATATGTATTTTCCAGAAATATGTAATATTTCTATATACTGTAGAGGGAAAAATGGGAAGATGGATTTTTTTTTTTTTTTTTTTTTTGTGGTACGCGGGCCTCTCGCTGCCGTGGCTTCTCCCGTTGTGGAGCACAGGCTCCGGACGCGCAGGCTCAGCGGCCATGGCTCACAGGCCCAGCCGCTCCGCGGCATGTGGGATCTTCCTGGACCGGGGCACGAACCCGTGTCCCCTGCATCGCCAGGCGGATTCTCAACCACTGCGCCACCAGGGAAGCCCGGGAAGATGGATTTTTAAAGTCTGCCTTTTTTTCTTTTTCCCCTCAGAGCACTGGTCCTAGGTAACCTCAACGCAGGGCAGGCTAGCAGGATTCAGGGCCAGGAATTGGTCTAGGCTAATGAGTAGGGTACCTGTTTTAGGCAGTGGCATGTGAATGCTCTATAAGGCTGAGGGCAAGTAGGCTGAGTGATAGGCAATGTTTTCTCCTCCTCTGCTTTGTGGTCAGGGTTCAGGATACATTGGAGGAGCTTGGCAGGGGACAGACTCTAGATAGAAGGATTTAGCTGTGGTCCAGCATAGGTGAGGTGGGTCATTTGGGAGCAGATGAGGCAGCTGCTTATTTAAGTACTTGTTACCCTTGGTGTCTCTTACTTACATGGCCCAGTGTGGGGGTCTGTATTGTGTTACATCTTGCTTATGGGTTGGGAGCCAGAGGCGAGGGTGCTCCTGCTGATGAGGCAGTATGCTCCAGTGGTGATGGGATACCAACACGGTACCTGACAGCAGAGGCTGGTAGGCACAAAGGACACATACCTCTTTAATGGAGATAAAGAACTTACTTTTCTGCCCTCAGAGGACTGCCCATCTTGCGGTCTCTGCTAGATGGTAAAATGTCCAGCCTCAGTCCCCCAAGAAGATGACTGTTGGCTGATAATGTTGCCTGATCTGAGTGAAGACACCACAGGTGCTTTAGGAAGCTCCTTTATTTTATTTTTACTTTTTTAAAATAAGTTTATTTATTTTTTGGCTGGGTTGGGTTTTTGTTGCTGCGTGTGGGCTTTCTCTAGTTGCGGTGAGTAGGGGCTACTCTTCTTTGCGGTGCATGGGCTTCTCATTGCGGTGGCTTCTCTTGTTGTGGAGCACAGGCTCTAGGTGTGCGGGCTTCTGTAGTTGTGGCACGCAGGCTCAGTAGTTGTGGTGCACGGGCTTAGTTGCTCCACGGCATGTGGGATCTTCCCGGACCAGGGATCGAACCTGTGGCCCCTGCATTGGCAGGCAGATTCTTAACCACTGTGCCACCAAGGATGTCCAGGAAGCTCCTTTAATATCCTCTTGGCTTCTTCTGACTTCTGGAGATTGGCTTGTAAGTGCTTGCCCAGAAAGTGCAAGTAACCAAACTCAGCGCATTGCTGAGGGTGTGAATCCAGGGTTCTCTTCCAGGAGTCATTTCTCCCCAGCAGTGTAAGTTTTAGGATGGTTTGAAACCTGTTCCTGCGGTCTTCTCTGCTGCCTATGTAGCAGTACACTTGAGTCCTTAACTCAGAAATCTAGACTTTTTGTCTTAAAAAAGAAATCCTAACATCTTAGACGGTAAACAACAAACATCTCTTACTTGTTAATTCAATAACTGTTTGAATTATTTACTGAGAGGAAGGAATTACACAAATCAAAGTGTTTAACCTTTTTTATTAACCCCCCCGCACCTCCCCCACCCCAGTTGTGAAATTGAAGTCACATTGGAAGGTGTGTTTCTCTAAAACATTCTATAGTGATGTATATGGTTTTAATCATTTTATACTTAGGATGCCTTTTAGTCTCAGTTGGTTCTAATGAACCATAATTATTATTTTCACATTGGCACCCATGTTGTCACAATTTGGCCATTAGATGCCGTTTCTTCAGCTGGTTGACTTTTTTTTTTCCCTGAAATCATCTTTGTTTTTTGACAGTAAGACAACTTAGGCACATCTTGAGGTGTCCTGTCCCTGAATTGTAACCAGCTCGTTTCCAAGGAGTACTGGCTCCTTTTAGAGGAGACCAGTATTAGAGATAAAGATCTGGACATGTGAGATTGTTTCACATAATGACTAATGGTAGACAGGATGATACCAGATAAGAAGCTACTTGAGTCCGCAGAACAACTAGCCCTTTATAAAAAGTCATGGGTTTCTGTTGCTAATTTCAGTTCGGGTTTCTTTCTACCTTGTAATCTAATTTTCTTTTTCTTTAATAGTTTGGAACTATTTTATATAGGCACGCCAGAGATATGTTTATAATGTTGTCCTCTTGATGGAGAAGGTTTTTTTCATTTTAAATTCTTGACTCCAGTGGCCTGAAATTGATTTCCAAGTTGGCTTTTCAGTTTTCTCTTTTCTTAGTACATTTATTTATTTTATTTATTTATTTTTGGCTGCGTTGGGTCTTTGTTGCTGCACGCAGGCTTTCTCTGGTTGCGGTGAGTGGGGGCTACTCTTCGTTGTGGTGCGAGGGCCTCTCATTGTGGTGGCTCCTCCCATTGCGGAGCACAGGCTCTAGGCACACAGGCTTCAGTAGTTGTGGCTCGCGGGCTCTAGAGCAAAGGCTCAGTAGTTGTGGCGCACGGGCTTAGCTACTCCGCGTCATGTGGGATTTTCCCACACCAGGGCTCGAACCCGTATCTCCTGCACTGGCAGGGGGATTCTTAACCACTGTGCCACCAGGGAAGCCCCAGTTTTCTCTTGTTGACATCCCTTGAGCCACATCTACCTGAGAAGTAAAAGAAACCCCGCCTCACCCCAAGGAAATGCCAGAGAAAACATAGGCACGATATCTGGCAACTCAGATGCTGACCCATACAATTAGTAGATAACTGGAAAGCTCTAGGTCCTTAAGGAACTCTGTTTTTAACTCTTTATTCTCCTGGATGCTACTGGTGGTGGTGTTAATCTTACAGCCACCTAAAGTTGTTGCACTCGGATTCTTGAAGACCTGTGAATAAATGAAGCTGTTCTTAATATCATTGTTAGGCTGAGCTGACATTTTGACTATTATGATTGTCAGCAAATAACAGCCAAATTAATATCAAGAATCATGAGAGATTTTAAAAAATTTACCACAGAAGTTCGGGAGACTCCTTCCTGTTGCATCACATTTTTGCACTGTTCATTTGGTTCCATAACCAACTCAGAAGGTACCAGCACAGTTGTATGACAACATTTCAGTCAGGTTTTAAATTTGTATTGTATCTAGGTAGCTCCCAATACATTCTACAAGTAATTTGTGATCTAGTCCCAGCTATTTTCCAAAGAAAAATAAATGAGTTTATGTTATGATCGTAGGAAGTTTTAGTATAAATATCCAGGATTTGGCATGAGTTGAATACGTGTTATATACCCTTCCAGTTTTATGTTCTGGGGTAATAGTATCACTGCAGAGATGTGATGCTATCTATAACACTCCATCCTCTATCTTTTTAGCTTACAAGTGTAACCTGTTTCTTCCATTAGAATGTCAGCTAACATGAAAGCAGGGGTTTTAGCTTGGTCACTGCTGTATCCTTAGTGCCTGCTGCAAGGCTGGGCACACATTAGATGTTCAAAGAATATTTGTTGAATGAAAATATGTTGGTATTATTTCTCTGCCTCGAATCCTTTTGGAAGTAAATGATTGTTTTAGGATGTTTTAGGCTGCAAGTTGCAGGAAACTAGTTCAACTCAGTTTAAATAATGAAGAAACGCATTGTTTTGCTTAATGGAAAGCCTTGCATTAGCGGGAGATCCCTGGTTGGGTGAGTCAGTGACTCAGCAGTTAGCGCTGCCATCTCAACAGTCAGCTGCCCTCAGGCTCGTCCCTTCACTGTCAGCAGGTGTCTCGCAGCAGCAGTGAGCAGTGTGAACATGCACTGAGAGAAAGAGAAGAGACTGACTGTGCATCTAGTTCATCTGGGACTGTACGTTTGAGTACCTAAATGTGGGAGGGAAAAATGAAAACCATCTTTCCTTTCTTGGTGAGGACAGACAGCATGAATTTGCAGAAACTGCAGGGAGACTAAGAACCTTCAGATTACAGGATTTTGGAGATGCTGGAATATAGGATGATTTGTGAGACTCGAGCCATTCTTAGACATGGGGAAAGTTAAATGAGGGAGAACTCATTTGTTCTTTTGAAGTGCCCACTTGGGCTTGTGCTCCATTTTGCTAACCTTCCAAACCTTTGTGCCTTAAAGAGAATACCTAAAACTGCTAAAGTAGAAAACAAAAGTGGCCCATAATCTCAGCCTCCAAATAATACGTGTTGATTTCAAAAATAAAATGATACAATACTTGCAAATGTTTTTTTAAAATTTATTTATTTAATTTTATTTTTGGCTGCGTTGGGTCTTCGTTGCTGCACGCGGGCTTTTCTCTAGTTGTGGCGAGCAGGGGCTACTCTTCATTGCGGTACACGGGCTTCTCATTGCAGTGGCTTCTCTTGTCGTGGAGCACGGGCTGTAGGCGCGTGGGCTTCAGTGGTTGTTGTGGTGCGTGGACTTCAGTAGTTGTGGCACGCGGGCTCAGTAGTTGTGGCTCACGGGCTCAAGAGCGCAGGCTCAGTAGTTGTGGTGCACGGGCTTAGTTGCTCCATGACATATGGGGTCTTCCTGGACCAGGGCTCGAACCCGTGTCCCCTGTATTGGCAGGCAGATTGTTAACCACTGCGCCACCAGGGAAGCCCCGCAAGTTGTTTTAAAAAACTTAAATAGTACAGAAAGGTGTAATAGGCCTGAATAGTCACCCTCTTTTCTGACACATATGCAGCACTGCCTCATTCCTCTCCTCAGAGGTACACGTTGTTAACAGTTTTTATGATTCTTCCAGAAAATAGCTGTGTGGGTATCAGCTACGTGTGCTCATCAGCACATACTGTTCTACTTCATTCCTTTTCACATCTGCATAAATATGCCATGGGTGGAGGTGCTCATTAAGCAGTCCTCTTTCGTGGAGCCCTTTGGTTGGGGCTAGTGTTATACATGTGTTGGTGAACCTGTGTATGTTTATCAATGAGGCATATTTCTAGTAATGGTGAGAAAGCTAGGTCAAAGTATATGAATATCTAAAATTTGGATGGATATTGTCAAATTTCCCTCCCAAAATGTTAACAACAGTTTTCATTCCTGCCATTATGCTTTCTCCTTTCTGGGTATCATAGTTTTTTTCATTTGTGGCCCTCTGATAGGTAATATTGTTAACTTGTGATTTGAATTTTGTTAGTTGAATTGAGAGAGAAATGGAGTAGCTTATGAGTTTTTTGCCCATTCATGTTTCTTTTCCTGTGAACTGCCAAATGATTGTTGTTTCTGTTATAAGTGAGCTTTGTATTTGTTTCTGTTATAAGTGAGCTTTGAAGGAAATTAACTCACTGCTGCCATATATATGGTTGTAAAACGTATTTTTCTTAATCTTTTATTGGTCTTTTTGACTTTATTTTTTGCCACTCAGATTTTTATTTTTATGGAGTTAAATTTATCAACCTTTTTTTTCATGACTTCTGGTGTTCTGCTCTGACCTGGCCACTCCACCTGCTGACACCAGTGCGCACCTTACTGGGCTGTGTGCAGCTGTGTTCTAGGGCTGCTTTATGTCTGTTAGATGTAAGTGGAGTTAGACTTAGTTAGGTGGACAGGGTGCTGAGGCTAAAGCCTAGGGTGCGCGTGGGGGGTTGTATTGGCCATATTAAGGAGGTACTGGGTAAATTCCAGGTGGCCAGTGAGGTAAAATGGCTTTGGTCCTTTCCTCAGCTGACACTGAAAGGGCTAAGGATAGAGAGACCAAAGGGCTGTGATTTTGTGATATAATAAGAAACATATGAACTTCTAAAACTCTTGGAAATTCCTGAGAGAGAGAGGTACTAGGAGTGTCTTTTTGTTGTCTTTTTATTCATAATAAACCCCTTTCAGCCATATCTAAGTTTATGTTAATGAGATGATGGGCCCCTAGATAACTTCAGGGTAGGGCTGGTTGCCAGAGGGACCAAGCTTGTGATGAGCAAGTTAGAACTTTCAGCCCCAGGGGCTTCCCTGGTGGTGCAGTGTTAAGAATCCGCCTGCCAATGCAGGGGACATGGGTTCGAGCCTTGGTCCAGGAAGATCCCACATGCCACGGAGCAGCTAAGCCTGTGCGCCACAACTACTAAGCCTGCGCTCTAGAGGCCGTGAGCCACAACTACTGAAGCCTGCACACCTAGAGCCCATGCTCCGCAACAAGAGAAGCCACTGCAGTGAGAAGCCTGTGCACCGCAACGAAGAGTAGCCCCCGCTCGCCGCAACCAGAGAAAGCCTGCGTGCAGCAACAAAAACCCAATGCAGCCAAAAATAAAATAAATAAATGTATAAATAAAAAGAACTTTCAGCCCCATCCCTGGACCTCCAGAGATGGTAGAGAGGCTGGAGATGGAGCTTAAGGACCAGTGTCCAATGATGTAATCAGTCATGGTTACCTAATGGAACCTCCTTAAAAACCCCTAAATGACAGGATTCCAGTGATCACATGGAGATGCTGGGAGAATGGTGGCTGGAGAGGCATGGAAGCTCTGCGCTCTTCCCCCAATCCTTGTCCTCTGCATCTCTTCCATCTTGCTGTTCCTGAGTTGTATCCTTTTATAATGAATAGGTAATAGTAAGTAAAGTGCCTTCCTGAGTTCTGTGAGCCATACTAGCAAATTATCGAATCTCAGGAGGGGGTTGTGGGCACCCCCAATTTATAGATCAGAAATATGGGTGGCCCAGGACTTGTGTCTAAAGTGGGAGCACTCTTGTGGAACTGAGCCCTTAAGCTGTGAGGTCTGATGCTAAGTCCAGGTGGTTAGTGTCAGAATCTAATTGAATCAGTAGACATCCAGTTGGTGTCCTGAGAATTGGAAAATTGGTTGTTGGTATGGAAAAACCCCACACATTTGGTGTCAGAAGTGTTGTGAGTAAAAACAGCTCATACGGGTCATTCTCCTTTCTGGGTATAATTTTGAACCTGCCTGTTTCTTCTTCTACAGGTGGAAAGATGGCGTTTGTGAAGAGTGGATGGTTGCTGAGACAGAGTAAGTACAGGACGTGAGCCCCTTGGGCTGGGTTTAGTGTTGCCTTAGGGCACATCTTTATTTCTGTGGCTGACACTGCCAGTGTTTACAAACAAATAACAAAGTCTTACTAATGTTGTTGCCCTGGATTTCCTCTTGCAGATTTTTAGAGCTCTATGAACCGTTTTTCTGTACACGTGGAGCTTCTTGGTTGCTGCCTTGACAGGAGCCAGGGGACAGTAATAGTCCCTGCTGGTTTCTCTTTTCTCACTAGCATGCTATATTATTATTATTATTATTATTATTATTTGGTTACGCCGTGTGACAAAGTTAGTTCCCCGACCACGGATGGAACCTGTGCCCCCTGCAATGGAAGCATAGAATCTTAACCACTGGATGGCCAGGGAAGTCCCTAGCATGCTATATTATTAACGGCTGACCTGAGGTTCTTGGACCTACCCAAGCTGAGCTGATATATTACCATGGAGCTGAGCTAATATATTAGCATGGAGGTACTGCTCGCTTTGTGGGAAACACCTGTCTCATCTGGGGATTGAACAGTGACCAGATTCTGAAATACTAGAGTCTTTAATTATAGATTAAGATTTGACCCGAGGGAACAAGTTTATCGAAAACCAAATCTTTTGTGTCTCCAAAAGGACTCTGGAGAAGGGACTCAGTTCTTTTTTGATGGGATTAAGTTCATTTTCTTAGACTCATCTCTATGGGCTTGCATATACTTAACTCTGCTTATCTCTGAGGCTGCCACCTTAAGTAGGATTCATAGTATGTTTTAAAGCAGGAAGAAGCAGCTCTGTTTATTGCAGAAAGAGTAAGCAGATTATTCTGCTGTGTTCTAGAAAGAGCAGCATTAAGGGAAAAGTGACTAGTATATTGTTTATGACTCCAGCAAAAGCTTGAGTGGTGATATATACTGTATTGTTCAGATATGAATTTGTATTTAAGGAATATTTTCAATACTTAGCTAAAATTGAGCCTAGCAAGGAAGAATGGACTTGCATACCTTAGACGGTTTATAAAAACTATTTATGAAGCTTGTTTGTGTTCCCATTGTACAGATTTTTATATCAATATAATTATCACAACCGCTCTGTGAGGTGGGTGGTATTACCCCAGCTTCCAGCTGAAGAAATAGAGGTTCACTGATAACTGGTCCAGATGTTAACTATGGGTGGCAAATCTACATTCAGACTCAGGGCTGTCTCGTTTCAACATCAACACCCTTTCTACCAGGAGACGAGCTTTCAGACTGTCTGTCCTGTTACTAGTTTTACGTTCTCAGACCTGGAGCTGAACAGGTGTCCTTTCAAGGTCTATGACAGTTCTGTAGTCTAAGAATAGATGCAGCTATTGTATTGTTGGCTTAAAAAAAAAAAAAAGTTGTGACATATTGGAATCTAGCCCCCATGTTTGTGTAAGTTTCCTTGTCTTGGGTTTTGAGGATCTTGGGTGATCCTAAAATGGTCAGGGGACATGGAGGGCCTTGCTCAGACCTGGAGGATGTGCCTTCCCTTCCTGCACTCTTTGAGGGCAAGTGTCTTTTCTCCATCATGACTCAATGTAAATGCTCTGTCAACATAAGTGAACAGTGACCCTTTTGACAATTTTGTGCTTCCCATCAGCGCTTAGCGTGATGATGTACACAAAATAGGAGTTCTGTAAATAAGTTGTACAGACTTTTCCACTGTCTTAGTTATGGTTATCTCAAAAGTGTGTATTCGTAAGACTTATTCCATTTCCCAATCTCCTGATGTTGGGTTGATTTTTCCGTCTTTGCTAAAGCAGAAGTATCATTCATAATAAACTAAAATGAGGTGAGTTGTATTATATTCACTGAGTTGCAGAGCAGCAGAGATACACATGTAGTTACACATATGCACCACTGTCTTCAGGTTTCCTTTTCTTGCCATTGGCAGACTCTTAGGCCTCAGTATCTGGACTCTGGAGGACAGCTTAATTTAGGGTTCTGCAGTCAGGCCTTTGATGGCAGGTGCGATACTTGGGTAGAACTCCCCAACCCGGTGATTACACCTGTCTGTGTTCGGGTGGCTCTCTTTGGTAGTTTCTGCACAGCTCAGGCACTGCCAGTTAAATGGATGCTGGGTGTCACTTATTTATCAGTTTGGGCAAGTGCTGTGGTTGCCTCTCAGCAAGGTGGGTGTTTGATAGTGGTAAAAGAAATTTGGAAGGCTGCTGGGATGAATATTTGGAATTTGTGCACATTGGCCATGAACAGGGTGGGATCTATAGGAACAAAAGATGCAGCCGGTAGCATATGGATGTGAGAAAGGTGCAGGGGTAACTTTTAGATTTCCCCTTTGGCTGACAAGGAAATTAGAGTTTTATGAACTTAAATGCCTAGTCCAAGATTACAAATGAATGGATGAATTCTATCAAACCGATAGAGATGGGTGAGTTAGTAGGATGGATGCGTGCTGGGTAGGAGTCAGGCCCTGGGCCTGGGCCAGTGTCTGGGTGTGGATGTATCCAGTGTCTGAGCCTGCCTCTGCATAGTCTTAGGCAGGGAGACTCCCCACACTGTGGGCTGTAAGGGAAGGTGAGCATTAGAGAAGAGTATACGTGAAGGCCCTTCAAGAAAAAGAGAAGTTTTTCCAGAAGAGGAAGGTATTGCTGTTATTTGTGTGTAGAGACTTTACAGTTCAACGTTTTCTGATCAATCTAGCAGTTAGATACTACTGGGAAGGATTAGATATACCATATGGAGAGTTAAATGTTAGACATGTTTCATTAGCTCAAAATCAAAGTTTTATTGAACTTTCTTTTTTTTAAAAAATATTTTGATACTTTTAAGTTGGCAGCGTTCTCAGTAAGATCGAAGTTCTCATCTTAGAGCATGCTGCATGCAGCCCTGGTACAGCATGGGTGTTCATGCAGTTTGGGTCTGCTTTCACTTCCATTTTGATGGACTGCTCTGGGAAATTGTATGCAGGTATACTTTTGGGACCAGAGGAAAGTTTCTTTTGTTTCTGTTACCGGTGAATTAAAGGACAAAGTCCTTGCTTTTCCACTCAAAGGCAACATTTCCCACTTTTTTTCAGGTACTATTTTGAAGCGTTGGAAGAAGAATTGGTTTGACCTGTGGTCAGATGGTCACCTGATCTATTATGATGACCAAACTCGGCAGAGTGTGGAGGATAAGGTCCACATGCCCGTGGACTGCATCAACATCCGCACGGGACATGAATGTCGGGGTAAGTGGGTCTGTCTTGTCCAGCTTCTGTCGCCTGCCCTTCTGCTTTCTTGATGGGAGTTGATTCTTCTTCCTTACCCATTCTGCTTTCATTTACAGACCAAAGAAGGGTTTCATCTGGGAAGAGGTAACCAGATGAAACCAGACACTTGGATTATGACCCATGTGGGTTGGCAGATTAATTTTCTCCTCTGAATTAGACCCATCAGTCCACATTTCCGTTCTCTCTCATGGAGAAGGTGGTGGAAGACTAAGGAACCAGAGTGCTGGGAACCCCAAGAAGGATGGAGCTACCCTAGGCAGTATAGATTTTGTGACTCAGAAACTGGCTTATTGATAACAACTCTAGTCAGTGTCTTAAAATCCATGATGTCTTTCAATGTAATTATCACAACTATTGAAGGAATAGGTTTTTTTTTTGTTTTAATAAGCATAGACTTTTCTATTTCTAATTAATGGCATATGTAGACTTCCCTGTTTGTTTTATTAGCTCTGTTGCTATTTGGAATAAAGAGGCTGCTGTAGTAACCATTGGTGTAATAATATCCTGCCCCTATAAGTTCTTGAAACACAAGCCTCTATGGACTAGCTATTGAAATCCTTACTTAAACCAGGCTCAGATATCATAGGTCTTACTTCTTGGTACACAGAGATACTTTAAACAACCGATTTTCACTTTTAAAGCAGCGATCTAGTTTGATGCTTTGTGAATAAAAGCAGTAAGTATGCTGTTAACTGATGCTTTGCAACACTTTTCGTTGTGCTTATTCTTCTAATGTCTGGGCTATTTTGTATATCACCATATGTGGATCGTGCTCTGGAAGAGGCTTACGTGTTTCTCCAGCAGGAAGTTTAATTAGAATGGAGTAATGATTCATGTGTTTGGTTCTGTACAGCAGAACAAAGATGTTTTATAATTGTAATGTTCTGACGTTCTGCTCCTTTGCTTATCTGAGCTGTTAAGAAATCCTTCAAAAAAAAAACTATGTAAATACTCCTGTATTCTATATATTTTTCATAGATATTCAGCCTCCAGACGGGAAGCCAAAAGACTGTCTGCTGCAGATTGTTTGCCGAGATGGGAAAACCATCAGTCTTTGTGCAGAAAGCACAGATGATTGTTTGTAAGTTTTTTTCCAGTGTGTTTAATTTTAAAAGTGTTTTCTGTTTTAATTTCCAGTTATGAGGAAGGGAGAAGAACGGGAGTGGCGTGTTCCTGTAGGCAGCAGAATAAGTGACTCAGAGGTTGTGTGAAAGAAATGTTAAGAGTCTTACTCCATGTCTGATAACCCTGATCCTCGTTTCTGCCTCTGCAGAGCTGCCCGTGCAGGGTCCCATTGTAGTGAGTATGGCAGAAACTATTAGATACAGTCACTTTGCACTCTTCTTTTTTCATTGCTAGATGCACATTGGGCGATGGGCATAGTTAAATGGGTTCTTAAATTTTCTTTTTTTGGCCGTGCCATATGGCTTGTGGGGTATTAGTTCCCCGACCAGGGATTGAACCTGGGCCCTCGGCAGTGAGAGCGTGGAGTCCTAACCACTGGACTGCCAGGGAATTCCCCTTAAATCTTGTCCTTTTTATGTAAATGTCTTTTTAAAAAGCACTGACATCTGTATTATATAGCCTTTCTCCTTTTGGTGGTTCTTATTTCCATCTGCCATCTCTGAACAAGGGGTATAGAACCACAAAGAAGGAAAACCCAACTTTATTAATTCTCAGTCTGTTAACATTAGCATTGACGTAGGATCAGAATCTTGAAAACACTGATTTTTTTTTTTCCTGTCCACACTGTACCACTAACAAAGGGTAACTCTGGACATTGCAGATCTCTAGGGTTTATTTTAAATCCTAGATGTAGTTTCGTTTTTACATTCTTCTCATTTATATTAGTGAATCTTAAATAGCAGTTTCTGGAAAAGATGTACCTTTCCTAAAGACTAATGGAGAAATGAACACAGGTCAAGCCAGTTTGCTACTTTTTTATAAACTGGATCTATATTTTTACTCTTTAATAATTTGAACACTTACTTTGCACTGGGTACTGTGCTAACTGCTTTATGTATGTTCTTTAATCCTCACCATATCTTATAAAGTGGATACTGTTCTGTTGTAAGAAATTGAGGCATAGTGAGGTTAAGTAACTTTCTGTATCGGTTTTTAATGCTCTTGTAATAAATTACCACAAGCTTAGTGGCTTCGAACAGTACACATTTCTGATTACATTTCTGGAGGTCAGAGTTCTACACTAGGTTTCAAAGTGTTGGCAGGGCCATGATCCCTTCTTGAGGCTCTAGAGGGGAGTCCGTTTCCTTGCCTTTTCTAGCTTCAAGAGTCCTCCTGCATTCCTTGGCTTCTGGGCTGAGCCCTTCTCCTGCTGTCATCTGTCTGATTCTCTGTAGCTGGGGAAGGTTATATGCTTTTAAGGATTTAAGAATAGTTTGAGCCAGCCTCGATAATCCAGTATAACCTTCCGCATTTCAAGGTCCTTAACCTTAAGTATAGCTGCAGAGTCCATTTGCCTGGTGAGGTAACATTTTCAGAGGTTCTGGGGATTAGGATATGGATCTCTCTGTAGGGAGGAGGCATCATTCTGCCTGCCATACTTCCCAAGGTTTTAGAGCTTGTAGGCTCGACTCAGAATTTGAATCTTTGTCTTCATAGCCCTTTGTTCTTAACCGCTCTATTCTGCTGTTTGCTGAGATGTCACATGTATGGACGGTTCCTTTAAGTACTAGTGGAAAAAATATCTAGAACTAAAATTTTAGAATATTTTAACAAAACATGGGAGGCTTTTTTGTCATAGAGGAGGGAGAAGGGGTAAAAGTACACTGAAGAACTTGCCTTGTTTGGCATGGAAGGCTGACTTTTTCTTAACTTTATGGGAAAATAGAGGTTTATTTATGTGTCTAATTTTAAGGGTACAATTAGGAACAGAGCAATGGAGGATAATACTAGAATAAAAAAACCCAGCAGGTAAACTTAATAAGGCATGACAGGAGATGAAGTAGCAGTAGTTAGACCAATGATATCTGTGAATTCAATAAATGTGAGTTGGTTAAATTCTCCTTAAAAAGGATAAGATCTGAGATTGGGCAGAAAATACAAAGTCCACCTATTTATTCTGTTAACAGGAAACACACTTGAAATAAAATGACACAGCAAGGTAAAAAAGTAAAGAAGAGGAGACTGTTTGTTTCCTGGGGCTGCTGTAACACAGTATCACAAGCTAGGTGCCTTAAAACAACAGATTTATTCTCTCACAGTTCCAGAAGCTAGAAGTCTGACATTACTGTGTCAGCAGAGCCGTGCTTCCTCTAAGACTCTGGATAGAATCGTTCCTGGCCTCTTCCTAGGTTTGGTTGTGGCCGGTTATCCTTGATGTTCTCTGGCTTGCAGCTGCACCACTCCAGTCTCTGCCTCTGTTATAACATGGTATTCTCCCTTTGTGTCTGTGTCCACATTTCCTCTTCTTATAAGGACACCTTCATTCAGTCAGTATGACCTCATCTTAATTTGACTCCATCTGCAGCGACCCTATTTCTAAATAATTCACCTGTACTGGGGATTAGGACTTAAGCTTATTTTTCTGCAGGGGATACACTTCAACCCATGACAGAGACCTCTGAGAAAAAAGGGGGAAATGAATCTGTGTCATCTTCCTCAACTACCTAGTGAAATGAAGGAGAAGACATTCAGAAGCGACAGCCAAATAAAGAAGTTTAACTTCAAGCACAGAATACAAAGAGCAACAGTCAGAAAAAGAAATAGAAGATTCTGTTGAGATGTATCACAGTTTTTAACCCTACCCCAACTCCCAGAAGCAGTAACAAGATGAGCTAATTAAATCTTAAAAATTTTTGGTAGTACCCTGTGGTCTGTAGAGGTGCTGATACTTCTTGAAAAAGCCAAGGAAAAACCCTTGAGCCTATGATATCCTTGGGACCTTAGCAGAGACTGGAAGGTTCCCCCAGGGCTTGTCATTTCAGAACACTGGAAGGCAGAGAAGGATAAGCGAGCCCCGGCATAAGACATTCAAAGGAATTATGCTTAGAAGAGTGTAGAACCCAGATTTTTCAGAAAGGACTTACTCCCTATCTTGACCAGTCACAAAAATTAACTTGAAATGGATTTAAGACTTAAATGTAAGACCGTAAACTGTAAACCTACTAGAAGGAAACATGGGGAAAAAGTCTTTGACATTGGTCTTGGCAGCGATTTTAGATATGACACCAAAAGTGCAAGCAACAAAAGCAGAAGTAAACAAATTGGGACTACATTAAAGTAAAAAACTTCTGCACAGCAAAAGAAACAATTAGAAAAATAACAAGGCATCCTATGGAATAGGAGAAAATATTTGCAAACCATTTATGTGATAAGGGTTTAATATCTAAAATATATAGGGAACTTGTATGACTCCATAGCATAAAAACGAACCAATTAAAAGATGGGGAAAGGACTTGAAAAAACGTTTTTCCAGAGGTGCTCAACATCACTAATAATCAGGGAAGTGCAAACCAAAGCCACAGTGAGGTCACCTCACACCTTAGAATGGCTGTTATCAAAAAGACAAAAGATAAGTATTGGTGAGGGTGTGGAGAAAAGGGAACCCTGTGCACTATTGGTGGGCATGTAACTTTGTGCAGCCACTATGGAAAACAGTATGGAGGTTCCTCAAAAAATTAAAAGTAGAACTACCATATGATTCAGCAATGCCACTTCCGTGTATATATCTGAAGGAAATTAAATCATTGTCTCAAAGAGGTAGCTGTACCCCTGTGTTTCTCGCATTATTCGTAGTAGCCAAGACATGGAAACAACTCAAGTGTCTGATGATGGATGAACTGATAAATAAAATGTGATACACACACACACACACACACAGACACACACACAGACTTGTGCATGCATGGGTAATGGACTGTTAATCAACCATAAAACAGGAAACCCTGCCTTTACAACAACATAAATGGACCTTGAGGGCATTATGCCAAGTGAAGTAAGTCAGACAGAGAAAGAAAAATACTATATGTTCTTACTTATATGTAGAATCTAAAAAAGCCAAAATCATGGAAGTAGAGAGTAGAATGGTGTTTGCCAGGGGTTGAGGGAAATGGGGGAGATATTGGACAAAGAGTACAAGCATCCAGCTGTAAAATGAGTGAGTTCTGGGCATCTATTGTACAGCATAGTGACTATAATTAATAATACTGTCTCATATACTTGAAAGTTAAGAGAGTAGATCTTAAGTGTTATCACCAGAAAAAATAAAAAGGTAATCATGTGCGGGGGTCCTGGAGGTGTTAGCTTATTGTGGTAATCAATTCATGATATACGTGTCAGGTCATCATGTTGTACACCTTAAACTTACATACGTTATAGGTCAGTTTCTCAAATACCAACATTATTTTTAATAGCAAAATATTGCTGACCATCTAAATCTCATATCATGGAACATTATGTAGCCATTAAAAAAATCAGGTAGATCTGTGTGTATAACATGAAGAGATACTGCTAGTTCTAGTATAGTTAAGTATGGTACATTTTACATTTATTTAAAAAGTAAAGGAAAAACTGTAGATTATGCTTTAAATATTACATATGTACTATAGATTTATTTCTTTACATATCATATATTCCTAGTGCATGTCTTAGATAAGTTGACTGAGTACGTCTTGAGGCAAGGGCTTCAGATCTGCTCTTAAAAACAAGCTTTTTCAGAAATTCCGATGCCAATGCAGGTTTGAGAACCGCTGAGATAGATGTTGGATTGCCTGAAATAAAGTACCTCTTTCTTTTCTTCAGGGCCTGGAAATTTATGCTTCAGGATTCCAGGACAAACACAGTAAGTTGCTAATGGCAGTCACTAGTAATGTTTTCACTTAGTCTTGCTGTAACAAATGGGAGAACAGGAGGTTAAGAAGGGAAATGGGGAAGAGGGTTTTTTTGCCATCCGGCCCAGGATGAGCAAGCAGAGATAGGCAGGCTGTGTTTCGCTGACAGTGAGGAAGCTGGATTTTGCCAAAACATTTTGGCAGGAGGAGCCCTCCTAACACAGGCACACTGGTCCCAGTGTTGTTTTCTAGAAATGTTTGTATCTCACGAAGATTTGCAACACTTTGAATTCTGCTGCCGTTTACAGAGAAGGCACAAAAGGGACCACAGGGTCCTTTTCATGAATAGCATCTCAGCCTGTGAAATAAACATTTTTGGGACTTGTACTTGTCTCTAGTTTCTTCTGACTTTAGGAAGTAACTGAGACAGTAAACCCCATTTGTAGAGGCTAGTGATACCATCTTGGTGTCTGTCAGGGAATCAAAGGCAATTCCCTCTGTGGTCAACATTTTCATTCTTCAGGCAGGGTTTTATTTTTTCATTTATTTCTCTAGGAAAGAAAGAGAAAGGTAGATGGTGCTTTTAAAAGAATTTGTACGGGTGGGAAAAGAAAGTAAAAAGACTTAATATCTAAATGCTGTTTTTTCCTAGTTTTGTTAGCTCAGGACTGTTCTTCCTCCTAAGATTACAGGTCCAGTTACCTTTTCTTCGATGAAAATCCTTTACTTGAATGAAGTTAGTATTGATGATTCATATAGTTAGGGGCAAGAGCTAAGGTGATTGTTCACGTGGATATTTTTAAAAAGAGCACACATATTTTTGTTTTCCACCGGGGGGTAATTTACTGAAAGATTTTTAAATTTTTTAATGGAAAAACCAGATTGTGAGTGTAGAACATATCCCTGACTGCTACGTTTTAGATTGTAGGATTTTTATTTGTGAACAGAAGGGATGTTGAGAGTGGTGTAACATCTTTTAAAAGGGCTGGGTAACAGTGGAGGCCCTGTGGCCTTCTTGGGCAGTGAGAACTCTACTTCTGCCCCCTGCTGGTGGCTGAGGAGGGCCACATCCTCCTGAATTCAAAGGACACTGGAGTGCTGGGTGGTGGGCAAGGGGAGGGTGGTCCTGCTAGTCATTGCTTCTCAGAGAGCTGTTATATTTCCTCTTCAAAGATTAAACTTTTCGGCTTTTATTAATTTTTTTATTTACTAAACAAAAGGGTATAGTATCATAAGAACCTTTAGTTGCTTTGTGGCAACTCACTTGTTTTCATACTTTCTCTCCTCTCAAGGCTTATGTTGGCTCAGAAATCGTGTATGACGAGACTGCCGTGGTTTCCTCCCCACCTCCTTACACAGCCTATGCTGCACCAACCCCTGAGGTAGGGAGCAAATCTTTGCCTTATAGAATCCAAGTGAGGGAAACTTGTCGTCTCTGTGCTACTGTGCTTTTAAAAGAAAAGAAAACTTTGAGCCAGCCAGTATCAGAGAAATTAGAAATGTACTGTAAACCCTTTCTTCTTTAAACTTTTCTTTTTTAAATAGATTGTTGCCATCTTCTGCTTTCCTAAAATAAAGCAACTGCTTTATAATCTTCCTGTTCACATTTTCTTTTTAAGATAGACCTAAAAATGAATCATGGTAATATGATTTTGATGATTCAAGTTTATACTTAATTATTTACTTGAATACTCTCTATCATCAGAAAAAATGCTTTTTTTATTTTGAAAAAACAAAAACAAAACCTTAAAAACAAAAATCACATGCCAAATACCTTGTGGTGTCCCCTAGTTAAAGGTGCCAGGCATTCAGTGCTACATATAGAAGTCTCCTGTGGGAGGCACTTTGATTTTTTTTTTTTTTACTTTTAATTTTGAAATAATTATGGATTCACAAGAAGTTGCAAAGGTAATATGGAGAAATCTCATGTCTCATGTACTCTTCACCCATTTCCCCAGCTGTTACATGGTAGATAAAATCAAAACCAGGAATTTGAAATTGGTGCAATGTTTATGTCTGGTTCCATGTCATTTTATCATATGTGTAGATTTGTATAACCGCCACCTCAATCAAGATATAAAACTGTTCATAATATCTTCTTCCTGCTACACCCTCTTATAGTCACACCCTTCTTGCCCTTCCCTAACTCCTGTCAACCACTGATTTGTTTGCCATCTGTATAACTTTGTCATTTCCACAGTGTTATATACATGGAATCATATAACACGTGATCTTTTGAGATCTTTTGATGTTTTCACTAAGCACAACGCCCTTGAGAGTCATCCAAATTGTTGCATGTGTCAATAGTCTGTTCCTTTTCATTGCTGAGTAGTATGCCATGGTATGGATGTATCACATTATGTATTGAACGTTTACCTATTGGGAGACATTTTGGTTGTTTCTAGATTTTGGCTGTTACCAATAAACCTTATGTGAACACTCATGTACAGGTTGTTATGCAGACATAAAGTTTTATTTCCCTGGGATAAGTGCCCAAAAATGTAATTGCTGAGTTGAATGTATGGTAAGTATATGATTAGTTTTTTAAAAAGCTGACAAACTGCTTTCCAGAGTTTCTCTACTATTTCTCTTTCCCATCAGTAGTGTATGTGTGGTTTACTTTCTCTGTATCCTCACCAGCATTTGCTGTTGTCGCTGTTTTTTATTTTAACTATTCCGATAGGTGTGTAGTGATATTTCACTGTGATCCTAATTGGCGTTTCCTATAGCTTGTGATGTTGAACATCTTTTTATGTGCTTGCTTGCCATCCATATATCCTGTTCAGTGAGATGTGTCTTCATGGCATTTGCTCATTTTCTACTTGTTTTATTATTTTTTTATTGTTGAGTTTTGAGAGTTCTTATATATATATGTTTGAGATAGGAATCCTTTGTCAGATATGTGATCAGTAGCATATCTTTTTATTCTCTTGACAGTGCCTTTCACAGAGTTTTAAATTTTGATGCAGTCCAATTTATCAGTTTTTCCTTTTATGGACTGTGTTTTGTTGTCATGTTTAACACTTCACCTAGACCAAGTTTCCCAAGATTTTCTCCTATGTTATCTTCTGAAAGTTTCATAGTCCTAGGATTTATACACGAGTCTTTTCTGTTGTCAGTTAATTTTGAATAAGGTGAGAGGGTTATGTTGAGGTTCTTTTTTTTTTTTGCATATGGATGTCCAATTGTCCCATCACTATTTGTTGAAAAGACTGTTAATCCTTTCTGGAATTGGTTTTGCATCTCTGTAAAAAATCAGTTGGCTGTATTTATGTGTGTCTGTTTCTGGGTTCTCTGTTCCATCCTCTGATACCACACAGACTTGATTACTGTAGCTATATATCAATAATAAGTCTTGAAATTGGGTAGGCTGATTCCCCCCACTTCATTCTTCCTTTTCAGAATTCTTTGAGCTATTCTGATTCCACTTACTTTCCATGTAAATTTGTCTAAATGTACAACAAAATCTTTCTGGGATTTTGATAGAAATCAGGATTTTGGGGGAAGCATTGACATCTTTATTATGTTGAGCTTCCAATCCATGAAAATGGACTGTCTATTTAGATCCTGTTTGATTTTTTTCCACTAGCATTTTGTAGCTTTCAATATATAAATCCTGCATGTTTTTTGTTAGATTTATACTTAAATATTTCTTTTTTTTTGAATTTTTGTATATGGTATTTCAAATTTCATTTTCTCCATGTTTATTGCTAGTATATAGAAAAACAGTTGATTTTTATATGTTGATCTTGTAGCCTGTGAGCTTATTACTAAACTCACTTATTAGTTCTATAAGTATTTTATTTTATAAATTTATTTATTTATTGGCTGTGTTGGGTCTTCGTTGCTGTGCACGGCTTTCTCTAGTTGCAGCGAGCGGGGGCTACTCTTCGTTTGCGGTGCGCGGGCTTCTCATTGTGGTGGCTTCTCTTTCTTGCCAAGCATGGGCTCTAAGTGCGCAGGCTTCAGTAGCCGTGGCTCGTGGGCTTTAGAGCGCAGGCTCATTAGTTGTGGCGCGTGGGCTTAGTTGCTCCACGGCATGTGGGATCTTCCTGGACCAGGGCTCGAACCCATGTCCCCTGCATTGGCGGGCGGATTCTTAACAACTGTGCCACCAGGGAAGTCCAAGTATTTTATTTTAGATTCTTTGGAATATACTACATAGACAGTCATGTCATCTACAAATAGAGTTATTTCTTCCTTTGTAGTCTGTGTACCTTCTGTTTCCTTGCCTTGCCTTGCCTTATTGCCCTGGTTAGAACTTCCAATATTATATTGAAGAGCAGTGGTGAGAGCAGGCATTCTTGCCTTGTTCCTGATTTTATGGGGAATGCGTTCAGTTTTTCCACACTAAGTGTGATGTCTTTTGTAGATGTTGTTTGTCAAGTTGAAGAAAGTCCTTCTTTTTTTTAGTTTTCTGAGTGTTTACCATGAATGGGTGTTGGATTTTGTCAAATACCTTTTCTGCATCAATTGATTTGGTCATGTGATTTTTTTTAAACCTTTTTTTTTTAAACTTAAATATGGTGGGTTACATTGATTTTTGAATACTGAACCAGCTTTGCATCCCTGGAATAAATCTCACTAGGTTGTGGTGTATAATTCTTTTTATTTATTGCTGAATTCTATGTTTGCTAATATTTATTAGGTGTTTTTGCAACTGTATTCATGAGGGATATTGGTCTGTAGTTTTCTTTTTTTGTACTCTGTTTTATTTTTTTATCAGGTGATACTGACTTTATAGAAGTTAAGGAACTGTTCCATGCTCTTGTATTTTCTAGAAGATATTGTGTAGAAGTGATGTTAATTCTTCTTTAATCATTTGGTAGACATTTCCAGTGAAACTGTCTGGGCCTGCCTGGAGATTTCTTTTGGGGGATATTTTAAATTACAAATTCTGTTTTCTTAATAGTTACAGGACTATTCATTCTCTATTTCATATTGAATGGGTTGTGGTATTTTATACTTTTTGAGGAATTTGTCCTTTTCATTTATATAAGTTGTCTAATTAATGTGTGCAGCTCTGTCGTTTGGTCCATACACACTTATATTTTCTTGGTGGATTAACCCTATTATCATTATGTTATGTTCTTCTCTGTTTCTGATAATTTTCTTTAGTCTTATGTCTACTCTATCTGATATTAATGTAGCCACTTCTGCTTCCTTTTTATTAATGTTTGCATGATATCTCTTTTCGCATCTTTTTTCTTTCAACATGCATATTACATTTGAAGTTTCTTATAGACAGCATATAGTTGGGTCATCCCCTCATCCCCCCATCTGACAAATCTCTATCTTGTAACTGGTATATTTAGGCTATTTACATTTTTTTATTGTGTAAGTTTAAGGTGTACTATATGTTATTTTGATACCTTTATATATTGTAAATGATTGCAAATGTAGCAATATTTATTACACTACATAATTAAAGTATGATATTATTGTCTATATTCATTATATGATGGATTAGATCTCAAGGCTTATTTAATACTTGTTACAAGTTTGTACCCTTAAACACCATCACTCTTAACCTTCCCCACAGACCATTTGCATATGATGTAATTTTGATACGTTAAGTATGCCATTTTATTTTTTGTTTTCCTTTGGTTCTGTTTTTCATTTCTGTATGTTCTTTTACTTAAGCTTTTTGTGAGTTACTAGAACATGTTTTATTTTATCTTATTATTTTTTTATTTTTATTTTTATTTATTTTTTGGCTGCACTGCGCAGCTTGTGGGACCTTAGTTCCCCGACCAGGGAGCTAACCCAGGCCCTTGGTGGTGAGAGCGCAGAGTCCTGACCACTGGACTGCCAGGGAATTCCCATAGAACATGTTTTAGAATTACATTTTGATGTGTCTGTAATGTTTTGAGTATCTCTTTGTATTGCTATTTTAATGGTTGCTCTAGTTGTTACATTATACATGTACACATATTTTTCAAAGTCCGGTGTTCACATTTTACCAGTCCAGTGAAGTATCAAACCATTACCTCTAAATTCCTTTTTTCTCTCTCATTTTATGGTATAATTGTTTTAAGTATTTCTTTTACATGTATTGAGAACCATATTAGATGGTGTTATAGATTTTGCTACAGCTGTCAAACTTATTAGAAAAATCAAGATGTGATTTTTATTATGTTCACATGTATTCTGCTTTGACCATATTTTTTTACCTCCTGATGTTTCAAGATTTCGTTTATTATTTACTGTTTAGTGAACTTCCTTTTGTCATTCTCTTAGGATAGATCTGCTGGCAACAGATCCTCAGTTTTCCTTCATCTGAGAATGTCTCAATTTCATCTTTGTTCTGAAGAATATTTTCAGTAGTATAGAATTCTGAGTTGACATTTCTTTCAGCACTTGATAAATGTGTGCTATTTCCTCTGGCCCTCCTGATTTCTGATTAGAAATCTGCTATCATTTGAATTTTTTCCCCCGTGTACGTAGTGCATTGTTTCTGGCTACTTTCCTTGTCTTTAGTTTTCAGAAATTTGACTCTGATGTGTGTATTTGGGGATTTATCTTATTTGGTGTTCATTCAGTTTCTTGAATACGTAGGTTTATGTTTCTTGCTAAATTTGGGAAATTTTAACCTATTATTTCTGGAATGTTGTTTTAGACCCACCCTCTTTCTCTAATGAAACTGATGACGCAGATGTTAGATGTCCCACATGTCTCAGAGTTTTTGTTTATTTTTTTCTTCAATCTGCTTTTTCTCTGTTCTAATTAGGTAATTTCTACTCTTTATATTCATGTTCATTGATTATTTGTCATCTCTATTTGTTGTTGAGTCCATTCATTGAATAATTTATTAGTTATTTTTATATTTCTAAAATTTTCATTGGTTATTCTTGATATATATCTTTATATAGTTTTTCCTGATATTTTTCTGGTTTTGTGGAGACTTCCTGTTTCTTTTATGAATTTCAAACATGTTCTTAATTACTTATTGAAATATTTTAATGATAGCTGCTTTAAAATCCTTCCCAGGTAATTCCAACATCTTTGTCATCTTGGTGTTGGTCTCTTCTGTTGTCTTTTGTCATCCAGTTTGAGATCTTCCTGGTTCTTGGTATGACGAATTATTCTTTATCAAAACCTGGACATTTTAAATATTATAAGACTGAATCTACTTAAGTCTTGCATTTTAGCAGACTTCCTCCTAATGCTCCTCTGCTGCGTGAAGAGGGGGTCTGCTTTGTTCCTTCATGTAACAGTGGAAGTCCAGGTTGTCCCCTGGGTCGCATTTGACACTGGCTCATTGTCACTGCTGAGAGGGCTGGGAATTCAGGCCCTTCTCTAGGTCTCTGCTGACACCAGCCTGCCTGGGAGTTGGAGGGACTTTCCCTGCTGCTCCCCACTAGCCTTCACTGATACTATGGTTACTGATAAGAGGTTGTGGAAGTACTTGCTCTCCACTGGGTCTCTGTTGATCCTACTCCAGCAGGACAGGAAGGGGCATCTTGTTTCTTCTGGGCAGAGATGGGAGTTCTGGCTCCTTGCATGGTCTCCACTGACACTGTGGTATGGGACTGGAGGTGGCCTGTTTCCATCTGATAGCGATGAAATTCCCAGCTTCCCACTTGGCCTTCTCTGACACTGTTTGAGATGGGGGTAGGAGAGCGTCTTTCTCCATACTGGACTTTGCTGGTGGGAGTAATAGCCACAGCTATTTTTGTGTTGTTTGGCTGGAGTGGAGTAGTTACTGCCAGAAAATGGTCTCTCTTGCCAGATTGGCCTTTTCCTTCTTAGGCTCTGGGTAGAGACAGCAGACTTTCCTTGAGGCAGACCAAGAAAGGTCTGCACACGTTGGCATTTCTTGGTTGCTGCTTCTACATTATCCAGTCGGATGTAGGAGGCAAAAAGAAAACCCAGGGAACTCACTGTGTGTCCTTCTTAGGGTCATGGAGTCCCTAGACAGTCACCTGCTTTCTCTCTACCTTTCAGAGTCTCCTTGTGTTTGTTGTATGTATAGTGTCCAGGGTTTTCAGTTGTACTTAGAAGGAAGAATAGGGAAAACAACGTCTGCGTCTATTCTGTCTTACAGAAGCATAAATTCTGTCTCCTGCTTTTGTAAGATAACAGGTTTAGATCTACATGAGTATTTGCCAGGCCATAGCTCCCTGTTCTCCCCTGTGTATAGCCTTTGTCACATAATGACAATAATTGTAATTGTCTGTAAACATGTCTGCCGTCACCACCTGTGAGCTCATAAAGAAGGTCAGGCCTTTCATCTCCGTATTTCCCAGTATACAGTAGTCCTTTACTTGGTCAGTGGAGGCAGTTCACTGCCCATTTCTGGCAATGCCCTTTCATAGGCATGTCCTTGTGGAAAACTGCCAGTCACCTGCCCAGGCCTCAGACCTCAGACCCCCCAGTATCAGTCTTTTATATTCTCCTGCCAGGAACTGCTGGTAATTGGGCTGGGGAGGGTTTTGCTGCTAGGCTGGCTTCACCAAGAGAAAACTGGCTTTGGATGAATCTCGTTTATTTCCTGGTCCAAACTGATCATTTTAGAGATGAACAAAACAAGGCCTACAGTAGTTAGATGACTTACTGAAGGTCAAGTTAGTGGTACAGCTGAAATGAAATTGGAATCTCTGGCAAGTCCAGTTCTCTTTTTTGTTGTGTTTTCCACCTACTTTATTTTACAGCCTGAAAGTAGATTCCAGTTGTGGGTTTGTTTTTTTAGGATCTTAAAACAAAGAGCATAAGCACACTGTCTCATGTTCTTTATTTATTGTTATTATTTTTAAAATATTTATTTATTTATTGGGCAGCACCAGGTCTTAGTTGCGGTGTGCGGGATCTTTAGTTGCGGCATGGGAATGATCTCTTAGTAGTGGCATGTGTGCGGGATCTAGTTCCCTGACCAGGGATTGAACCTGGGCCCCCTTCATTGGGAGCGTGGAGTCTTAGCCACTGGACCACCAGGGAAGTCCCGTCATGTTCTTTATTTTTTTAATAGAGTGTCAAACTTTATTGACTGCAACTTGGAGAACCAATTTTAATATATTCCCGGTGGTTTCCAAATCGTATTTTTCAAAATTGAGGTATAATTAACATGTAACATTTTATTAGTTTCAGGTATGCAACATAATGATCTGTATTTGTATATATTGCAAAATAATCACTGCATTAGGTCTAGTTAAAATCTGTCACCATAAAGAATTTTTTTTCTTGTGTTGAAAATTTTTAATACATACCCTCTTCGCAACTTTCAAATATGCAGTATAGTATTATTAACTATAGTCACCATGCTGTATATTATATCCCCATGATTTATTTATTTATTTATTTAATTTATTTAATTTTTGGCTGCATTGGGTCTTTGTTGCTGCACGTGGGCTTTCTCTAGTTGTGGTGAGCGGGGGCTACTCTTTGTTGCCTTGTGCGGGCTTCTCTTTGCGGTGGCTTCTCTTGTGGAGCATGGGCTCTGGGTGCATGGGCTTCAGTAGTTGTGGCTCACGGGCTCTAGAGCGCGGGCTCAGTAGTTGTGGTGCACGGGCTTAGTTGCTCTGTGGCATGTAGGATCTTCCCAGACCAGGGCTTGAGCCCGTGTCCCCTGCATTGGCAGGCGGACTCTCAACCACTGTGCCACCAGGGAAGCCCCCAAGATGTCCTTTTTTAATGGCAGATTAATATTCCATTGTATATTTGGACCACATCTTCTTTATCCATTTGCTGATGGACACTTAGGTTGTTTCCATATCTTAGCTATTGTAAATAATGATGCAGTGAACATGGGGATACAGATATCTTTTTGAGTTAATGTTTTTGTTTCCTTTGGATGAATACCCAGAAGTGGAATTGCTGGATCAACTGTTAGTTCTATGTTTAATTTTTTCAGGAACTTCCTTCCATTACTGTTTTCCTTTTTGGAGGCACCAATTTATATTCCTGTCAGCTGTGTATGAGGGTTCCCTTTTCTCCACATCCGTGCCAACACTTGTTATTTCTTGTCTTTTTTTTTTTTTTTTGTGGTACGCAGGCCTCTCACTGTTGTGGCCTCTCCTGTTGTGGAGCACAGGCTCTGGACGTGCAGGCTCAGTGGCCATGGCTCACGGGCCCAGCCGCTCCGTGGCATGTGGGATCTTCCTGGACTGGGGCACGAACCCGTGTCCCCTGCATCAGCAGGCGGACTCTCAACCACTGTGCCACCAGGGAAGCCCTCTTGTCTTTTTAATAATAGTCATTCTAACAGGTGTGAGGTGATACCTCATTGTGGTTTTGAGTTGCATTTCCCTGATCATCAGTCATGTTGAGTATCTTTTCATGTGCCTGTTGGCCATCTGTATTTCTTCTTTGGGAAGTTGTCTATTCAGTTCTTCGGCCCATTTTTTAATCAGGTTATTTTTTTGCTGTTGAGTTGTATGAGTTCCCTATATGTGATTTGCAAATATTTTCTCCCATTCAGTAGGTTGCCTTCTCATTTTGTTGGTGGTTTCCTTTGCTGTACAGAAGCTTTTTAGTTGATGTAGTCCCACATTTATTTTTGCTTTTATTGCCTTTGCCTTTGGAGTCAGATCCAAAAAATCATCACCATGACCAATGTCAAGGAGCTTATCACCTTTGTTTTTTTCTAGGAGTTTTATGGTTTCAGGTCTTACATGTTTAATCCATTCTGAGTTAATTTTTGTGTATGGTATAAGATAGTGGTCTAGTTTCATTCTTTTGCATGTGGCTGTCTACTTTTCCCAGCACCATTTACTGAAGAGACTGTCCTTTCCCCATTGTATTCTCTTGGCTCCTTTGTTGTAAGTTAATTGACCATATACACTTGGGTTTATTTCTGGGCACTCTCTTCTGTTCCATTGATCTGTGTGTCTGTTTCTATGCCAATACCATACTGTTGTGATTACTTTGTAGTATAGTTTGAAATCTGGGAGCATGATGCCTCCAGCTTTATTCTTCTTTCTTTGGCTATTTTGGGTCTTTTGTAGTTTCATACAAATTTTAAGATTGTTCTGTTTTTGCAAAAAAAGCCATTGGAAGTTTGTTAAGGATTGCATTGAATCTGTAGATTACTTTGGATAGTATGGACATTTTAACTATTCTTCCAATCCATTAGCTTGGAATATCTTTCCAGTTATTTGTATTTTCAGTTTCTTTCATCAGTGCCTTATAGTTTTCAGTGTACAGGCGTTTCACCTCCTTGGTTAAATTTATTCCTAGGTATTTTATTGTTTTTTTGTTTGTTTTGCTTTTTAATTTTTATTTTGTATTAGGGTATAGTTGATTTACAATGTTGTGTTAGTTTCAGGTGTACAGCAAAGTGATTCAGTTATACATACACATATATCTATTCGTTTTCAGTTTCTTTTCCCATATAGGTTATCACAGTATTGAGTAGAGTTCTCTGTGCTATACAGTAGGTCCTTGTTGATTATCTATTTTATATATAGTAGTGTGTATATGTTAATAATTTATTGTTTTTGATGCAATTGTAAATGGGATCGTTTTCTTAATTTCCCTTTCTGAACGTTTGTTATTAATGTATAGAAACGCAACAGGTTTCTGTATGTTGATTTCGTATCCTGCAACTTTACTGAATTCATTTATTCTTACAGTTTTTTTGTGGAGCCTTTAGGGTTTTCTATATATAATATTCTGTCATCTGCAAGTAGTGACAGTTTTACTTTTTCCTTTCCAGTTTGGATGCCTTTTATTTCCTTGTCTAATTGCTCTGGCTAGGCCTTCCAATAGTATGTTGAATAAAAGTGATGAGAGTGGACATCCTTGTCTTGTTCCTGATCTTAGAGGAAATGCTTTCAGTTTTTCACCATTGAGTATGATGCTAGCTATGGGCTTGTCATATATAGCTTTTATTATATTGAGGAATGTTCTCTTTATACCCACTTTGTTGAGAGTTTTTATTATAAATGGATGTTGAAATTTCAAAATTGTATTTCTAATGGGCCTATATCTTTTCAGCAGGCATACGGCTATGGTCCATACAGTGGTGCATACCCGCCAGGAACTCAAGTTGTCTATGCTGCAAATGGGCAGGCTTATGCTGTACCCTACCAGTACCCATATGCAGGTAACTTATGCCAGCCTTTCATTCCTTGTTTCTCTTCATTTAGTGAGTAGATCAATAAAGCCTGAAGAATTTTTATTTCTCAATTTAAGGTGAGCTATGTTTCTTCTGGTTAGACTAGAAATCACTCCACTACTTAAAAAAAAAAAATCATTATATATCTTCACACTGCTTCACAAAAGTTAGAGTGGGCTTGATTTTTAAAACTTCACTATTGTATCCAGATTCATCCCCAAGAAGAGAATTTGTACTTACTGAAATTCATTTACATTAAGAAGCAACCAAACTAAGAGGCCCATTTTAAGGGATAAAAGGTAATCTTTCTCTTTTTTTTCCTTCTGGTAATATCCTTCAAAAATTATCACTACTTAGGTGTGATGTTCCATTTTGCAGGTGAAGTAGAGGCCTGGGAGGGCTTATGTTTATTCTGGGCTTTTAATGGGTTCCTTTCATCTTCCACCTCACCCAAAACAAGTTGTTAGGTATGAATGACTGGCCTGTGTAGGAGGCATCAAGTCCTAGGTGCAGCATGGTCAGGGGAAGTCTACAGGGCGGAGGTGCAGGAATATGCTGGCGCCTACAACCAGGGCAAGAGGGACTAGAGCTACGTGCCTGATGGCCTGAAGGGTGAGGCCACACCCAGACCCCAATGAGCAGGTGAAGTCAGGCAGGGGCAGGTCACAGTGGATATTGCTTGTCAGAGCGACACACAGGAGAGTGAGTTGGTGAATAGACTGGAATGGGAGCCCAGAGCTTTCCAAGAGATCAGAACTCTAAGTGGCTGTGAGCAAACCTAGCACAGTGCCTTAACGCAGAAGCAGTAGAAGGAGAGTGTGTTACCAGAAGGGTGTGTGGTCACTGATATTAATGCCGCAGAGAAGCCAAGGGGGCTGCCACGGGGTCTCTGGATTTGGCCGGCCCCAGACTCAAAGTGTCCTTTTGGTTAGTGGTGGTTACTTTGGTTTCTCATGCATTAGCACCTAATACAAGAGAGTTTCTCCTGTTATCTGTGTCTGGAATCTGATGCAGTGCACTCATCTAGCATAGACTGAAGGATTCTGCCTTGCTTGATTTTTTTTTTTCATGTCAAGTTGAAAACTGATAAAATAATGATGCTGAAAAATGAACTATCTGTCTATCCTCTAATCCTAGCACAACTATTTTTGTTTGAATTATTTTCCCCATGTACAATAATTATTTCATCTTTGTTATCTTACATTACTTTTTGCATTCTATTCTCATTTTATCAATAAAATTTTATGTATTTTGTTCAGAGTGCTACATAATCTTCTTAAGTATTTTTTTTTTTTTTGTGGTACGCGGGCCTCTCACTGTTGTGGCCTCTCCCGTTGCGGAGCATAGGCTCTGGATGCGCAGGCTCAGCGGCCATGGCTCACGGGCTCAGCCGCTCCGTGGCATGTGGGATCTTCCCGGACCGGGGCACGAACCTGTGTCCCCTGCGTCGGCAGGCGGACTCTCAACCACTGCGCCACCAGGGAAGCCCATTAAGTATTTTTAATGATTGCATACTGTCATGTGGGGTGATGTATTATTAGTTAAGCCTTTACTTTTTTCTTTTCATTTTTACTATCGTAGATATTGCTTTGAATATTTCTAATCATTTTCTTTTTCATTCCTGTTAAATATGTCTTAGAATACATTTCTGATTTCTCTATATTAAATTAATATGTCAAAGGGCAAAAACATTTTTGTTTCTTTTGATACCATTAAAAAATTATAAAAGTTTTCAAACATATAAAAGTAGAGACAGTAAATGAACTGTCAAATTTGCCTGTTACCAGCTTCAACAGTTACCACATCTTGTTTCACCTGTACCTTCTCTCCCCACCTCTGGATTGTTTTGAGGGAAATTCAGACTTTATATCATTCCATCTGACAGTATTACAGTAAGTCTTGATACCATTTACCAAGTTAATTTCCAGAATAGTTCATCAGTTTATAATGCCACTAGGAGTTAGTGATGTACTGGTTTCTCTGTAGTCCCATAAAGATTACCTGTTGTTGTGCTCTGAAAGGTTTTTTTTTTTTTTTGTGGTACGCGGGCCTCTCACTGTTGTGGCCTCTCCCGCTGCGGAGCACAGGCTCTGGACGCGCAGGCTTAGCGGCCATGGCTCACGGGCCTAGCCACTCCACGGCATGTGAGATCTTCCCGGACCGGGGCACGAACACGCGTCCCCTGCATCGGCAAGCGGACTCTCAACCACTGCGCCACCAGGGAAGTCCTGAAAGTTTTGGTAGGGTCTTAACATGGAGTCAGGTTGCTTTAGTTTACATTTGTATGATGACTGGCAAAGATAAACATTGTACAGTTGTTTACAAATTAGATTTTCCCTTGTATGAATTATTTTTTTCCCCATTTATTTTGGGGTTGGTGGTCGGTTTTTAAGCCCTAGCCTAATCGTCTGATGAGAACCAGTATTTTATTCAGCCCCTAGGCCACAGACTGGGATAATCCCAGCTGTTCCTAATTCTGTACAAAAGCAGAAGTTCTGTGCTTGTGCTTGTGAAGGGAATTTCTGTACATAGGATTCCATCCTTGCCTTTGACTTTGATGATGAAAAAAGAGACAGCACACTTGGGGCCACCTCAGAATACTTGCTACTGAGGGCTGAGTGCAGTCCATAGGCATTCGGCATTTGTGCTGTGACCAGCTAGCAGGGTGCTTGCTGTGGAAGGGCTGCTCAGTAGTGGTCGTCCCACTGCAGCATCGTGCTGGTAACCAGACAGGAGCTCTTCAGTCAGCCTGTCTAAGATACTCCGGTGCTTTGCCAGCTTCATGACACACTGCCTTGCAGTGTCCATAGAGGCCCTGGTCGTGCAGAGAAGGTTAAAGTCCTTCTCTTTAATATGATTGGGGACTGGTGGCCGGGCAGCCAATTTAAAAGTGCTCAGAGTGCCGTGTACACACTATAAGTATTCTGTTTTAATTTTCCCACGTTAGTGGACATTTGTTCAGCTGTCTCTTGTTGTGGTCTTGAGGTCTTTGGTTTGAGTTGGCTCCTTTGGTTAGAGTGCTCTGTTTGTCTCTTACAGAGATGGTACTCATGTGACACATAATTGCACTACAGTTTCCAGGGCCAAGTCTGAGAGCAGACCTCTAGATTTTGTGATTCTTGGTGTCTCCTCCCCCATCTTTTATTGTTTACTCAATTCGTTGGTTTGATGATAATTTGTAAAAGTTACTTGCCTTTATTTAGACTTTCCTAAAGTATCTAACTTAATTGTCATAGAAACAGTATCTGCTTTTTCTACATTCGTGTTTTGATCATTTATGTAAAGTTTAGTTAAATTAGTTAATTAAAATAAGTACAACTTGGAAATGTCCCTAGTTGACTTTGTTAAGGACTTAGCTCCTGGGACTTCCCTGGTGGCGCAGTGGTTAAGAATCCGCCTGCCAATGCAGGGGACACGGGTTCGATCCCTGGTTTGGGAAGATCCCACGTGCTGCGGAGCAACTAAGCCTGTGTGCCACAACTACTGAAACCTGCGTGCCTAGAGCCTGTGTTCCACAGTAAGAGAAGCCACCGCAATGAGAAGCCTGCGCACCACAACAAAGAGGAGCCCCCGCTCGCTGCAATTGGAGAAAAGCCCGCATGCAGCAGCGAAGACCCAATGCAGCCAAAATTAAATAAATAAATAAATTTATTTTTTTTAAAAAAGGACTTAGCTCCCTGGTAGGAACAGAAGAAGTTGGCTCCTGGGCATGCATTGAGGAGATCCCTCTGGGGGTCTAACGGAGGGAATGCAGATTTAGATTTTTCAGGGGATCTTTTTTTTTTCTTTTTTTAAATGTGGATTAAACATTTTTTTTTTTACATCTTTATTGAGTATAATTGCTTTACAATGGTGTGTTACTTTCTGCTTTATAACAAAATGAAACAATTATACATATACATATGTTCCCATATCTCTTCCCTCTTTCATCTCCCTGCCTCCCACCCTCCCTATCCCACCCATCCAGGTGGTCACAAAGCACCGAGCTGATCTCCCTGTGCTATGCGGCTGCTTCCCACTAGCTATCTACTTTACGTTTGGTAGTGTATATATGTCCATGCCACTCTCTCACTTTGTCACAGCTTACCCTTCCCCCTCCCCATATCCACAAGTCCATTCTCTACTAGGTCTGTGTCTTTATTCCCATCTTACCCCTAGGTTCTTCATGACATTTGTTTTTTCTTAGATTCCATATATACGTGTTAGCATATGGTATTTGTCTTTCACTTTCTGACTTCACTCTGTATGACAGACTCTAGGTCCATCCACCTCACTACAAATTACTCAATTTCATTTCTTTTTATGGCTGAGTAATATTCCATTGTATATATGTACCACATCTTCTTTATCCATTCATCTGATGATGGACACTTAGGTTGTTTCCATCTCTTGGCTATTGTAAATAGAGCTGCAATGAACATTTTGGTACATGACTCTTTTTGAATTATGGTTTTCTCAAGGTATATACCCAGTAGTGGGATTGCTGGGTCATATGGTAGTTCTATTTGTAGTTTTTTAAGGAACCTCCATACTGTTCTCCATAGTGGCTGAACCAATTCACATTCCCACCAGCAGTGCAAGAGTGTTCCCTATTCTCCACACCCTCTCCAGCATTTACTGTGTCTAGATTTTTTGATGATGGCCATTCTGATGGTATGAGATGATATCTCCTTGTAGTTTTGATTTGCATTACTCTAATGATTAGTGATGTTGAGCATTCTTTCATCTGTTTCTTGGCAGTCTGTATATCTTCTTTGGAGAAATGTCTATTTCGGTCTCTGCCCATTTTTGGATTGGGTTGTTTGTTTTTTTGTTATTGAGCTGCTACTTGTAAATTTTGGAGATTAATCCTTTGTCAGTTGCTTCATTGGCAAATATTTTCTCCCATTCTGAGGGTTGTCTTTTGGTCTTCTTTATGGTTTCCTTTGTTGTGCAAAAGCTTTGAAGTTTCATTAGGTCCCATTTGTTTATTTTTGTTTTTATTTCCATTTCTCTAGGAGGTGGGTCAAAAAGGATCTTGTGTGATTTATGTCATAGAGTGTTCTGCCTATCTTTTCCTCTAAGAGTTTGATAGTTTCTGGCCTTACATTTAGGTCTGTAATCCATTTTGAGCTTATTTTTGTGTATGGTGTTAGGGAGTGTTCTAATCTCATACTTTTACATGTACCTGTCCAATTTTCCCAGCACCACTTATTGAAGAGGGTGTCCTTTCTCCACTGTACCTTCCTGCCTCCCTTATCAAAGATAAGGTGACCATATGTGCGTGGGTTTATCTCTGGGCTTTCTATGCTGTTCCGTTGATCTATATTTCTGTTTTTGTGCCAGTACCATACTGTCTTGATTACTGTAGCTTTGTAGTATAGTCTGAAGTCAGGGAGCCTGATTCCTCCAGCTCTGTATTTTGTTCTCAAGATTGCTTTGGCTATTAGGGGTCTTTTCTGTTTCCATACAAATTGTGAAATTTTTTGTTCTAGGCCTGTGAAAAATGCCAGTGGTAGTTTGATAGGGATTGCATTGAATCTGTAGATTGCTTTGGGTAGTAGAGTCATTTTCACAATGTTGATTCTTCTAATCCAAGAACATGGTATATCTCTCCATCTATTTGTATCATCCTTAATTTTTTTAATCAGTGTCTTATAATTTTCTGCATACAGGTCTTTTGCCTCCTTAGGTAGGTTTATTCCTAGATATTTTATTCTTTTTGTTGCAATGGTAAATAGGAGTGTTTTCTTGATTTCACTTTCAGATTTTTCATCATTAGTGTATAAGAATGCCAGAGATTTCTATGCATTAATTTTGTATCCTGCTACTTTACCAAATTCATTGATTAGCTCTAGTAGTTTTCTGGTAGCATCTTCAGGATTCTCTATGTATAGTATGTCATCTGCAAACAGTGACAGCTTTACTTCTTCTTTTCCGATTTGGATTCCTTTTACTTCCTTTTCTTATCTAATTGCTGTGGCTAAAACTTCCAAAACTATGTTGAATAAGAGTGGTGAGAGTGGGCAACCTTGTTTTGTTCCTCATCTTAGTGGAAATGGTTTCAGTTTTTCACCATTGAGGACGATGTTGGCTGTGGGTTTGTCATATATGGCCTTTATTATGTTGAGGAAAGTTCCCTCTATGCCTACTTTCTGGAGGGTTTTTATCATAAATGGGTGTTGAATTTTGTCGAAAGCTTTCTCTGCATCTATTGAGATGATCATATGGTTTTTCTCCTTAAATTTGTTAATATGGTGTGTCACGTTGATTGATTTGCATATATTGAAGAATCCTTGCATTTCTGGAATAAACCACCCTTGATCATGGTGTACGATTCTTTTACTGTGCTGTTGGATTCTGTTTGCTATTATTTTGTTGAGGATTTTTGCATCTATGTTCATCAGTGATATTGGCCTGTAGTTTTCTTTCTTTGTGACATCCTTGTCTGCTTTTCGTATCAGGGTGATGGTGGCCTCGTAGAATAAGTTTGGGAGTGTCCCTCCCTCTGCTATATTTTGGAAGAGCTTGAGAAGGATAGGTGTTAGCTCTTCTCTAAATGTTTGATAGATATCGCCTGTGAAGCCATCTGGTCCTGGGCTTTTGTTTGTTGGAAGATTTTCAATCACAGTTTCAATTTCAGTGCTTGTGATTGGTCTGTTCATATTTTCTATGTCTTCCTGATTCAGTCTTGGCAGGTTGTGCATTTCTAAGAATTTGTCCATTTCTTTCAGGTTGTCCATTTGATTGGCCTAGAGTTGCTTGTAGTAATCTTTCATGATCTTTTGTATTTCTGCAGTGTCAGTTGTTACTTCTCCTTTTTCATTTCTAATTCTATTGATTTGAGTCTTCTTCCTTTTTTTCTTGATGAGTCTGGCTAATGGTTTATCAATTTTGTTTATCTTCTCAAAGAACCAGCTTTTAGTTTTATTGATCTTTGCTATTGTTTCCTTCATTTCTTTTTCATTTATTTCTGATCTGATCTTTATGATTTCTTTCCTTCTGCTAACTTTGGGGTTTTTTTGTTCTTCTTTCTCTAATTGCTTTAGGTGCAAGGTTAGGCTTTTTATTCGAGATGTTTCCTGTTTCTTAAGGTAGGATTTTGTTGCTCTAAACTTCCCTCTTAGAACTGCTTTTGCTGCATCCCATAGGTTTTGGGTCGTTGTGTCTCCATTGTCATTTGTTTCTAGGTGTTTTTTAATTTCCTCTTTGATTTCTTCAGTGATCACTTCGTTATTAAGTAGTGTATTGTTTAGCCTCCATGTGTTTGTAGTTTTTACAGATCTTTTCCTGTAATTGGTATCTAGTCTCATAGTGTTGTGGTCGGAAAAGATATTTGAAACAATTTCAGTTTTCTTAAATTTACCAAGGCTTGATTTGTGACCCACGATATGATCTATCCTGGAGAATGTTCCATGAGCACTTGAGAAAAATGTGTTTTCTGTTGTTCTTGGGTGGAATGTCCTATAAATATCAATTAAGTCCATCTTGTTTAATGTATCACTTAAAGCTTGTGTTTCCTTATTTATCTTCATTTTGGATGATCTGTCCATTGGTGAAAGTGGGGTGTTAAAGTCCCCTACTATGAACGTGTTACTGTCGATTTCCCCTTTTATGGCTTTTAGTATTTGCCTTATGTATTGAGGTGCTCCTATGTTGGGTGCGTAAATATTTACAATTGTTATATCTTCTTCTTGGATCGATCCCTTGATCAGTATGTAGTGTCCTCCATTGTCTCTTCTAATAGTCTTTATTTTAAAGTCTATTTTGTCTTATATGAGAATTGCTACTCCAGCTCTCATTTGGTTTCCATTTGCATGGAATATCTTTTTCCATCCCCTCACTTTCAGTCTGTATGTGTTTCTAGGTCTGAATTGGGTCTCTTGTAGACAGAATATATATGGGTCTTGTTTTTGTATCCATTCAGCCAATCTGTGTCTTTTGGTGGGAGCATTTAAGGTAATTATTGATATGTATGTTCCTATTCCCATTTTCTTAATTGTTTTGGGTTTGTTATTGTAGGTCTTTTTTTCTGTTGTGTTTCTTGCCTAGAGAAGTTCCTTTAGCATTTGTTGTAAAGCTGGTTTGGTGGTGGTGAACTCTCTCACCTTTTGCTTGTCTGTAAAGGTTTTAATTTCTCCATCAAATCTGAATGAGATCCTTGCTGGGTAGAGTAATCTTGGTTGCAGGTTTTTCTCCTTCATCACTTTAAATATGTCCTGCCAGTCCCTTCTGGCTTGTAGAGTTTCTGCTGAAAGATCAGCTGTTAACCTTATGGGGATTCCCTTGTGTGTTATTTGTTGTTTTTCCCTTGCTGCTTTTAATATGTTATCTTTGTATTTAATTTTTGACAGTTTGATTAATATGTGTCTTGGCGTGTTTCTCATTGGATTTTTCCTGTATGGGACTGTCTGTGCTTCCTGGACTTGACTAACTATTTTCTTTCCCATATTAGGGAGGTTTTCAACTATAATCACTTCAAATATTTTCTCAGTCCCTTTCTTTCTCTATTCCTCTTCTGGAACCCCTATAATTCGAATGTTGGTGTGTTTAATGTTGTCCCAGAGGTCTCTGAGACTGTCCTCAGTTCTTTTCATTCTTTTTTCTTTACTCTGCTCTGCAGTAGTTATTTCCACTATTTTATCTTCCAGGTCACTTATCCGTCCTTCTGCCTCAGTTATTTTTCTATTGACCCCATCTAGAGTATTTTTAATTTCATTTATTGTGTTGTTCATCGTTGCTTGTTTCATCGTTAGTTCTTCTAGGTCCTTGTTAAATATTTCTTGCATTTTGTCTATTATATTTCCAAGATTTTGGATCATCTGTACTATCATTATTCTGAATTCTTTTTCAGGTAGACTGCCTATTTCCTCTTCATTTGTTAGGTCTGGTGGGTTTTTATCTTGCTCCTTCATCTGCTGTGTGTTTTTCTGTCTTCTCATTTTGCTTATCTTACTGTGTTTGGGGTCTCCTTTTTGCAGCCTGCAGGTTCGTAGTTCCCATTGTTTTTGGTGTCTGTCCCCAGTGGCTAAGGTTGCTTCAGTGGGTTGTGTAGGCTTCCTGGTGGAGGGGACTAGTGCCTGTGTTCTGGTGGATGAGGCTGGATCTTGTCTTTCTGTTGGGCAGGTCCACGTCTGGTGGTGTGATTTGGGGTGTCTGTGGACTGATTATGATTTTAGGCAGCGTCTCTGCTCATGGGTGGGGCTGTGTTCCTCTGTTGCTAGTTGTTTGGTATATCGTGTCTCACACTGTAGCTTGCTGGACATTGAGTGAAGCTGAGTGCTGGTGTTGAGATGGAGATCTCTGGGAGATTTTTGCCGTTTGATATTACGTGGAGCTGGGAAGTCTCTTGTGGACCAGTGTCCTGAAGTTGGCTCTCCCACCTCAGAGGCACAGCACTGACTCCTGGCTGCAGCACCAAGAGCCTTTCATCCACACGGCTCAGAATAGAAGGGAGAAAAAGTAGAAAGAAAGTGGGGGGGGAGAGAGAGAGGGAGAGAGAAGGAGAGAGGGAGGGAGGGAGGGAGGGAGAGAGAGAGAGAGAGAGGAGAGAAAAAGGATAAAATAAAATAAAGTAAGATACAATAAAGTTATTAAAATAAAAAATAATTAAGAAAAAAAATTTAAAAAAGACGTATAGAACCCTAGGACAAATGGTGAAAGCAAAGCTATACAGACAAAATCTCACATAGAAACATACACACAAAAAAAGGAAAAGGGGAAAAAAATCATAAATCTTGCTCTCAAAGTCCACCTCCTCAATTTGGGATGATTCCTTGTCTATTCATGTATTCCACAGATGCAGGGTACGTCAAGTTGATTGTGGAGATTTAATCCGCTGCTTCTGAGGCTGCTGGGAGAGATTTCCCTTTCTCTTCTTTGTTCTCACAGCTCCCGGGGCTCAGCTTTGGATTTAGCCCCGCCTCTGCGTGTAGGTCACCGGAGGGCGTCTGTTCTTCTCTCAGAGAGGATTTGGTTAAAGGAGCCGCTGATTCGGGGGCTCTGGCTCACTCAGGCCGGGGGAAGGGAGGGTTATGGAGTGTGGGGCGTGCCGTGCGTTCTCCCCTGGAAGTTGTCCCTGGATCCTGGAACCCTGGCAGTGGCGGGCTGGACAGGCTCCCTGGCAGGGAGGTGAGGAGAGTGACCTGTGCCGCGTCTCGCACCCGTCTCTGGAGTTCCTTTAAGCAGCCCTCTTAATCCCCTCTCCTCGCGCACCAGGAGACAAAGAGGGAAGAAAAAGTCTCTTGCCTCTTCGGCAGGTCCAGACTTTTCCCTGGACTCCCTCCCGGCTAGCCGTGGTGCACTAGCCCCTTTAGGCTGTGTTCACGCCGCCACTCCGACCGAAGCCCGAGCCTCAGCTCCCAGCCCCGCCTGCCCCGGTGGGTGATCAGACAAGCCTTTCGGGCTGGTGAGTGCCGGTTGGCACCGATCCTCTGTGATGGAATCTCTCCGCTTTGCCATCCGCACCCCTGTGGCCGTGCTCTCATCCGCGGCTCCGAAGCTTCCCTCCTCCGCCACCCGCAGTCTCCGCCCGCGAAGGGGCTTCTAGTGTGTGGAAACCTTTCCTCCTTCACAGCTCCCTCCCACTGATGCAGGTCCCGTCCCTATCCTTTTGTCTCTTTTTTCTTTTTTTGCCCTACCCAGGTACGTGGGGAGTTTCTTGCCTTTTGGGAGGTCTGAGGTCTTCTGCCAGCGTTCAGTAGGTGTTCTGTAGGAGTTGTTCCACGTGTAGATGTATTTCTGGTGTATTTGTGGGGAGGAAGGTGATCTCCGCGTCTTACTCTTCTGCCATCTTCCCTGTCTCCTCTCCAGGGGATCTTTTAATTAGGTCAGCTTACAGGTTCCTACTGTATTACATTTCACTAGTTGGAGTTGCCTAATTGAAATTATTTAAATTTCAAGGCTGTGATAGTGAATGCTACAGTTCACCAGTTTTGTAGTTTAAACATACTGCCCTCAACCCCTGTGTGCCTCACTTTTGCCTGTCTATAAAATAGGGATAACAGGAAGCTCGACTCATAGGGTTCTTGTGAGGATTAAGTGAGTCAATGAATGTAAATGCTTGTAATACTATACGTGCTTAGACTAGTAAGCACTTGTAGATGTTAGCCTTTAGTGTCACTGTTGGTTTCACTTCCATTCTTCATCTACGTGGACATATCACTATTGGATTAATCTGTTTCCTAGGGTTGAACTGCTAAGGGAATAGTGGGTCAAGGAGGAAAGTTAACACTATATGTGAGCAATTTTAAAGCTAATTAGCTATTGGACAATATATTGTGAAGCATAGAAGAGAACAAGCAATACATTTCCAGTTGTAAGCTCTAATTGTGCAAATAAACTTTAAATTTGTTTAAAGTTTGCTTTTTAGAAGTTTTCCCCCTAGCATAAATATTTTTCCCCATAAAGACATAAGGTTAAAAATGAAGAGCAGGTTAGGTTAGCAGATTAAAGGTTTAATATAAAAACGGTTTGCATGAATACTAAGAAGCTAATTAACTTCTAGGTGGGTTTTTCTTCTTAGCTGTCAGTGGGGATTCTTCTCTCCCATTGTCTCTAGGCTCTGTGTGTCTCCCACACTCCTTGTCTGCCTGCCATCCTGATGAGCAGAATGTGCGGGGCTGAAGTGGACATTGGAGGCTGGGGGTTGCTGCTCCATTAGGATTCTGCTCTCTGCAGTGTCTGGGACTGTGGACCTTGGGAAGCTGCGCATCTTGATTTTCTCTGAGTGCCATCTTAGAAATGGAGGTGTCCTCCTCACTTGGCCAAGTGCAGTCACCTTCGCCTGTGGTGGAGGAGAGCTGGGGAGCAGTCACTGCAGTCACCCCACCAGCGCTCCGAGGGAGGGGTGCAGTGCATGGAGAAACCTCTGGAAGGGTCCCAGTCAAGTGAGCCATCTTTTTGAGTGAATGTGGGACTTCACAAACTGCTCCTATTTTTTCCTTCTTTTCTAGGACTTTATGGACAGCAGCCTGCCAACCAAGTCATCATTCGTGAGCGGTATCAAGACAATGACAGTGACCTGGCGCTGGGCATGCTGGCTGGAGCAGCCACAGGCATGGCCTTGGGGTCTCTGTTCTGGGTCTTCTAGAGTCCTTGGAACCTGGATGTGCATAGCTTCTGATACCCTGTGTGCAATAATATAATTTGCAGGGCATTTCTGTTTGTTATAAATGTTTTTAATAATAGTTTTAGTAGTTCTTTTGAAAGTAGTGACATCATACTTATAACTAATCCATATATGTACCATGGAGAAGGCTTTGGAGTGCTGTTAAAACGTGGACTATTTGGGGGCACTGGCTCATTCTAGGAGTTTTTTTATGGAACTCTCAGAATACCTTATTTGAACACACCTGTTTGGAAAGGGCATTTTCCTTTTAGAGTTAGGCCTTAGTGCTTAAGGGGTAGTTATTTTAGTGTTACGCGAGTAACGTCGTGATGTATGAGTGGTGAGTGATTGTGGCAAGAAGAACTGCAGCTGTTTTGGTTTAATGCCAGACTTTGAAACCTCAGACCAGACCTGGATGCACATTACTTCAGGAGTCATAGGCTGGAACCTTCCTGAGGCAAAGGTGTGATATCGCCACAGCCTCTGGGGCTCTGCAGGCTTCCAACAAAACCGACTGTTTAGGATGATGGGCGGGATGGCGGATCCCCCGCTTTAAAATGATGCTTTTCATTTTATTTTTACTAGTTTGTTTTTGGTAGTGATCTTGGAAAACATCCCAAATTAGGAGTAGGCTTGAGTCTCAGCGTTTTAGGGCTTTATCATTTAAAACTTGAACAAGACAAAACAATTACAAACAAGTGTGTAGAGGTAGATTTGCTTTATTCAGAGGCATCATGTTTTAAGTGTTTGAGTGTTTTTATTGCCACTTCAGCCTACTTATAGCTTAGTTTTCTACTTGTTGAGAAAGTAATATTAAGAGAATGGTGAGGAAAGTGGAATGAGAGCCATAGTTACAGTGTTATTGTTTCAGGGGATTGGGCTGCACTGAGGGTCCTCTTTCCCACCCTTCTGAAGACTGCTAAAGAGCCCGTTTCCTGTCCTGTGCAGGACTGGGGCACTGTGGCTGTCCCTGAGCATTGGGGTGCGTGGAACCCTGGTGGTGGCATGGTGGGGGAGACTCAGGTTACAGATGGGAGTTGCGGCCTAAGGACATGAATGACCTGCTCAGGGTATTACTCCACCTGACCAGGACACTGGCCTTGTTTTCATTCTTGACTCAAATGTCACAGAGAAGCTTAAAACCATTTAATTTGAGCCCCAACTATGTGTGAAGCTCTGGAAGACTTCGTGCATTTTTCTTATTTCTTTATTTATGTAAATTTTAAAACATCAGTTATTCCAGTTTTCTGTCCTGCATGCTTTTAAAAATGTACTTTTACAAAGGCAGTTTAGCGCATTGAAGGTCTCTACTCCTGTACTCCATGTGACCCAATTTTCCATAAAATACACTCCTAGTAGCACAAATTCCGTTTTTATTCTATGTGGGCAGTTACATACATAGTCTTTTGTTTCACTGATCAACCCACTCCATCTCTAAGGCAGACTTAAATAGATCTATCTCCGTATGAAACCAGATGCCAAATGAACTTTGTGGTGACCGCAGGTGTGTTTTCCTAGCCAATTCTATTGCACTTGTTGACACTGGAGAGTCTGTTTCCAGCTGAAAAGAAGTATACTTGGCTGTCATCTCTTTGGATGTTTGACATGGTGGAAAGTTGCCAGATGTGATGTGTGACGACACTGGTTTTCATGGTTAAAAATGTTGCTTTAGTTATTTTACATCGTATGTAGTAAGAATGGTTCTTTTCAGGTGGTAATCATTATTCGAGCTGTATGTTTTACTTACAAAATACTAAACTCAGTTTTTAATGTTGCATCATTTTGAACTTGGAGTTACTGGAACCACTGGTACTGAGTTACGTCAGTGAAACGCCTTTGAAGCAGATGGTCTCCTTGTGTTTCCCTGGCTTCCCTCTGACAGAAGGGGGAGAGCTATGGACTGAAACTCGTGCACACGTGTGCCCCCCCATCTTCAGTCCCTGTCCCCAGCGGGGCCAGTCCCACTGGGCATCTGTAGTTGAGTCTGGAAGTTCACTGTCACTAGTGACTTGATCCTGAGAGGAAATGCATACTCTGTATAAAGATGGGCTGAGATACTTCATTTCCCTGGCCCCAGCTCTCATAGATGCTAGCGCTTAGGTAATCCTAAATCAAGAAGGTGAGTTGGAAGGAACTTGTTCAGGTTTAGTCAGTATTTTACTTCCATGTGTACTTTTAACTGGTTGGCTGTTGACATTGCACACATGCCAGTTGGCTTGTTTCTTAGCTCTGTTCTTTTAATTCCTTGAGTTAAATTCAGGGTCTTAGATGTAAAGAGAAGGGAGAGACCCGTGGTTGTTTCAGATCATCATTCATGAAACGGGCCAGACCGGGACACAAGATCTGGATCATGGGAGAAGTTCCTGCCATTGAGACAGAATGGCCCACATTTATTTTCTACATTACTTGTGATACTGTGTGATCTTTCTCCTTCCCAAGTTTATGTAGACACCAGCATGTGATGCAGTTCCATTTTTTTCTCCTAGGGTTGATCTTTTTTTCTGATTGCTTGCCTGTCTCTAGTATTCTGTTGTGTCCTCAGAACCTATTTTTCCCTGTATATGCAAATTGTATGTTTATAAGTGAAAATGTTAATACATTAAATGATTGTTAACCTTAAAGCATATTTCATTGACTTCTATTGTTTTTTTAAAATTCAATTTATTTAAACTATAAAGATAAAAACGGTTCATGCGTTTCTCCCATCCCCACCCCCTAGCTCTGACAATCATGAATCTGGTTTTGTTTTTTTTTTTCATTTATTTTCTAGTAACACAGTCAGCTTTTTCTGCTGCATCACAGGCAATAAGAATGCCTTTTATTGAGTATTCCATAAGTGCTAGGGAATGTATTGTCACATCAGAAAACAATAACTTATTAAATTCCTATATTAACTCCATAAGGGATGTATTATCCAAGTTACTCTGGATGAAACTGAGGCTCAGAAGTTAAATTCTTTTCTTGGGAGCACACAGGTAGTAAATGAAACAGATTTATATCTGATATTAAAACATATTCTTTTTCCCTGTGCCACGTGTATATGAGAGTAATTTCCACAAGAACATCGCAGGGGTCAGTACTTCTAGGATGACTATTAAAAAACTGACAGTATCTTCCTCAACCAGATCTACTTGGCCTTGTGGGTTCAGTAACTTCTCCAATATCTTTGGGTACACGACTTTGTGTTTTTGTTGTTTTGTTTTAAAAAATTATTTACATTTTTTTTTCATTTCTGCATTACCTCACTCTCTTCCTGGCTAGCTTTTCTGTTTATCTCGCCTGTTGCAGACTTTGATTAAATTGTGATGTGTGGTTGCCTGTAATAGTTTAAGATTAGGAATCTCATACTAGAAGCTCTGGGTCTGTTGGTTTCATTTCTTTAGGGAAGAAGTCTCTAGTATTTTGCCTGGGGACACTTATTTCTGGATGTCGGGTAGGGGAGACACTGCACACAGCCTTTGTAAGCCCTTCTACTTTTCAGCTGGACTTTATCTCATCTTCCATCATGCTGGCCCTTGCTGCCTCTGGCTCTTTTTTTTTTTTTTTCAGTTTTTGAATAGGTTACACACACACACACACACACACACACACACACACACACACACACACACACAGCTTCAAAATGAAAGGATTCAGTAAAGTTTCTTGCATCTGCCCATTTCCTATCTTCTCTTTGCTTAACCACTCATACTGGTTTATTTATCCTTCATGAGTTTTTCTTCATGCATATATAAGCCAGTACAAAGATAAATTCTTATTTTTCTTCCTTTTTTACAAAATAATGGTAGTATATACACCAGTGGTACTCAAACTTCTTAGTCTCAGGATCCTTTTACAGTATTAAATTTTTGAGGCTTCCCAAGAGGTCTTTAAGGTGAGTTGAAAACTTTCTTAAGAAATGGTAAACCCATTATATTTAAAAAATAGACTTGATAAAAAATATTTTCCAATACAAAATCAGTGAGGCAGAGTGTTTTCACGTTTGAAAAAGTTTAACATCGGGCTTAATAGCTGGATTTGCCTGTTTGCTTATGCGTTCAGTCTGTTGTTACTTGTCTTTTGGTTGAAGTATAGAAGGAAATACAGCCTCACATAGATACATAGTTGGAAAGGGAGGACTTTGCAGACCCTCAGAAAGGGTCTTGGGTACCCTCAGCGTTCCTTGGATCATACCTTGAAAACTGCTGATGTATGCTGTTTTATCCTTTTTTTTTTTCACTTAACATATCTGAGGTATTTCTATATCAGCACGTAAGGAACTTGCCCATTCATTTTATTTGTCCTGTAATTCATCCAGTACCCTTTTACTTTTGCTAAGAATGCTATAATGAAGGATACTGTACAAAAGTGACTCATCCCAGCGTGGGACTCTTGGAGGTACTGTGTTCTCTTTGATAGTGTGCAACTAGTGGATGACAGGGTTCCCTGGAGTGTAACTGTCTTGAGTGCCTCCAGGATGACACCAGGGCCTGGGACTGGGTGTTAGAGAACTGTATGCACAGAGGCTGACTGCTGTGATAAGCCACCGCAGGAGCTGAAGGCCAAAAGCTCTGCTGCTCAAGCCGCGTCCACTGTGGTTTGCTTGGGAGGGAGACTTCTGCCCCAGGTACTCATTTGGAGACCGCAGCTGCCTCTCTTGGGTGCCGTGGAGTCCTCAGGGAGCTTCTGCATCCTGCTGGCAGTGAAAGATGGTGAAGACACAGCCCGCTCCTCAGCTTGGCAGCGGTGCCCGAGGTTCTGCTCTCATTCCAGTGGGGAGAGCTAGTCACGTGGCCCTGGTGCCATGCAGGGGGTCTGGGAGGTGTAGTCTGAGCTCAGGAAGAAGTCGCCCTGGCCACAGCTGCCGCTGAGCCGCAGTAAATGGTAAATACTGATGGTCCACTATCTTCAACACTCAGTGCAAGTCAGGCTCCTATTCACCCTCATTTGCACAGTATTTACTGATTAGTGAAGTGGGTGGTAGCAAATTACATGTAAATTGTTGGTTCACGTAACACAGATGTCATTTGGTCACAGAGTATTTTTGTTGCTCAGTTATTTCTTTCCCTACTTACCAACTGATGGGCAGGTTTGCACCTAGAGAAAGACATTCACCCTGTCCAGCAAGGAATATAGTCATTCCAACCGTTTGTTCTTTAATACATTAAATTCGCTCATTCCATCAAGTATTCACTGAGCATCGTGGCTCCTGATTATTTCCGCCCCCCCTCCCACTTCCCTGTGAGTTACACATTCTTGCCTGTTGCTGTGTGACCTCCAGGGTCTCCTCCCCCACTGGGAAGAATAGACCCCCCTGCCTCACTTGGGATGTGGGGTGTGGCGTTCTTCGGCTCAGGAACATCGAGGTCCAAACTCTGGTGCCTAGGTGCTGACGAGAAATGCGTATTCCTGGGACTCAAGCCCAGAAAGTCCTGAGAGGGTCCACGGTGGGCTGGATTCTGCAGTGCCACCAGCCCCCAGGGGTTTGTGTCCAGGCTTGACTCTCCCCTGGTCCTAGCTCCCCAAGCCCTACCTGTCCTGAACACTTGTTCCTTCCTTTCACCTCTGCCAGGAGCATCTCCCTCTTGCACTTGCAGTGCCTGCTGACAGCCTAGGAAGACTTTCTCCCCTTGCAGCTCAGCACGGTGATGAGAGGAACGACACAATGGGGGACGGGTGTCCGGCACTGGCTTTTTCTCTGCCTGGCTGGTAGGAAATCAGGTCAGAAGTGCCTCCCCCTGGACCCCAGGTGGGCTGGTGACTCTGTGTCATCCAGGTGACATTCCTTAACAGGGTCACCCCCCAGTGGGCAGTGAGCCTGGGTTGCTCGAGTGGCCTCTCCGGCAGGGCAGGCCTGGTCTTTTTCAGTTACCTGTCAGAGGCCAGGTGAGCACCTCCTGGGCCCAGGGAATGTATTCTGGGTGCAGTGGGAGGCTGAGGCCTAGGGTCCCTGCAGGGAGGTGTCCTGGGCAGTGTGCGTGGAGACTGTTCATCCCAGTTTTCAGGAGCTGCCTCACCTGTCCAGATAGGCATGGTAGGTACAAGGGTGGGCTGCGACGGCTCCGCAGACATGCAGGAGGGACCACAGGGAGGACTTGGGGCCACACTGGGGGAACGTAGACAGCATGGGCTCTCCAAGTCTCAGCTACTTCTTCCATAAAGTAGGCGTAATGATGAGAGTCCCGCCCTGGAGGACACACGGTGAGCAGTCATCCCCTTTCTTCCACTCCACTCCTAGATGGTGGTTCCCTGTGCTCTCAGGTCACCAGCAGCCCCTGGGAACCTATCAGAAATGCAGATTCTCTGGCTCAGCTTGGACTCTTGAGTCACCAACCAGCCCTCACGTTGATTCCAGTGCAAGTTCAGATCTTGAGAACCACCGGTCTAGAATGGACTCCCCCCGCCCCGCCCTCTTCCATCCTTTCCTCTTCCCTCCCCCGCCTTCCTTCTCTCCCCCTTGGGAGCAGCTGCACTTCATCCTTGCCACAGCCGGATCTGAGAGTCACCACTGGGTGTCAGAGCAGCCCCAGGAATGTCCCTGCTGTCACACCTTCTCTCAGCCCTGCCCCCCACCCCCCAGTCCCTGCTGTGTCTCCCAGGGCTTCCCAGACTGAGCCCAGAAGAAGAGGAAGTGCTTGGATTCGGGTCTGATTGCAGGGTCCCAGAGCCCTGCACCCGTGCTCCCGCTTCCTCGTCACGGGCTTGGGCTGGGCCGCCTGCTCCACGGCTCTGCCTCCAGTGTTCCTTGGGGCCTCAGGCGAGGTCTTGAGAGGCTAAGGGGCCTGCCTGAGGTCACCCCTGCGCCTCTATCAGGGCGAGGGCTTGGCCCGGTCCTTCCCTAACTGCCCGGGGTGAATCGTCTGGGCACCAAGGTAGCTCACCTGGCAGCACCCATGTGGTAGGGACCAGGGCAGCCCCTCCACCGTGTAGGCTGTCATGAGGGGCGTGAGGGTACAGACAAATCCCACTCCTGCCAAACTGCCTCTCGCTCCTTGTCACACCCTGTAGAGGGTGCGGACGGTGGCGTGGTCAGGGGAGGGGGCAGTAGAGGGTGGCCACTGGGTTTGGCAAGTGGAGGTCATCAGTACCTTAAGTTGCTTCAGTGGAAAGTGGAGAGGATGGGAGTGGGTTTGGGGCAGGGCCTGCACACAGGCCCACACACCCTCCTGAGCTTTCCCTCCCCAAGCCCTTCATGGCAAGGGCCTGGCTTCAGGCATCAGGGCCTACCAGCCGGCTCTGAAGCTCCTCTACCTGGGGATGAAGCCTCTGAGCGCACCGGGTGATGCAGGCTGAGCATCCCGGGCAGTGTGGTGCATGCGGGCTCCGTCTACTTTGAGACCCTTGCCGTGAGCAGCGGCCTGTGGCACACGAGGAGGACGAGGGGTCCGGGTGGGCACACCTTGGCCTCAGGGAACTACACACAGACACGCACAGCTGTGCACACACAGAAGGGGCACGTGTGCTCTCCAGACGGCATCCTCCAGGAGAGCTCCACATCCAAGACTGGAGGGGGTTATCACCATTCTCGTCACCCGCTGCCAGGTTCAAGTCTGGCCCTGAGCTGTACCTGCTCTGTGAGCGTCTGGGCCAGGCAGTCGCTGGTGCCCGTGTGCCACGTGCCACAGGGTCTGTAAGAGAAGCCTGATCACCAGTGCAGGGAGGCGAGTGCCCGCTCAGTGGGGACCAGGAGAGAGAAACCTGGAGAGAGTAGGGCCCGGCTATCTTCTTTCCTCCCCTCCTGCCCTCCTGAGACTCAGCAACCTCATCTGTAAAATGGGGACGTGGCCGCAGCCGTCCCAGGGGGGAGCTCAGCTTGTGGAGTTAACACACAGGAGATGCTTTGAAAGAGGGCCTGGCGCAGGTGAGTGCCCTGTGTGCTGCTCCTAGGACTGTTTTCACAGGTGAGGACACCGAAGCCCAGGAGGGTAACCCAGCAGGGGCTCCTGTGACTGGGACTCCTTCCCCTCCCAGAAACGGCTTCCAGCATGCTCTTGTGGCTGGCATGGAGCTGGGTGCTCAGCAATGGTGGAATTCACTAATAACATTCTGTTGAATATTCAGGGTTGGAAAATAGCATCTTATTAGAACAACACTTGGGCCATCTGCAAGGGAGTGGCATCAGCTTGCCCTGGGCTAAAACCTTGACCAGTATAGACTGGCTGGCCAGTTTTTCCAGCCCACACCGTGAAGCAGCGGAAACCCTGGTGCCATGTAATGGGAAAGGCCTCTTGTCTTTCCCATTAGCTGTGGAGTCCTCAGGCGCTGCAGAATCTTCCCATTTCTCACAGCATTCAGACTGAACACCTTCCCAGCACTGGACCGGCCCAAGCCTCCCTTCTCTTCACCTACAAGGGGCTTCTGGCCTCTGGTCCTTTGCACTCACTCTTCCCCCTGCATGGACACTGTTCCCTGCTCCAGAGTCCCCCCCCCTTCCCCCCACCCCGCTGCACTTCACTCTTTGCACATGCTGTTCCTCACCCATGGGCATTGTTCCCTGCCCCAATGTCCTCCCTCTCTCTACCCAATTCTGTACCCTTCACAGCACACATCTGCTCCCCAGTTAGTTCTAGCTCATCCTTCAAATCTCAGCCAAAGGAGCATTTTCTCAGGGAAGCCCCCTGACCTTGGAGACAGGCCTCTCATTTCTTTAATGGTGCCTTCCTTTTCTTTCTTCTTCTTTTTTTTAACTTTTTATTTTATGTTGGAGTAGAGCCAATGAACAATGTTGTGATAGTGCATAGCAAAGCGACTCAGCCATACATATACATGTATCCATTCTCCCCAAAACGGTGCCTTCCTTTTCTTCACTGCTCCTCTGTGGCTTCTCCTTTGATACGTGCATATTTGTGTAATTAACCAGTCAAGGCTCTCAGCCAATGAGTGGCATGCGTCTCTGTTCCTATTCTACCTTCAGGCCTCCTGTGGCACCTGAGGGATGGGAGGTGCTGAACGAATGACCTTCCATTGTTTATGTCTCAACTTTCTCCCTATCACTTGCAAGGGGAAGCCGCCAGAGAAAAGAGCCCAACAGGACATTGAGGCACCCTGAGGAAATTTGAAGAAAGCTGCTTGATAAGATCTCTTTGGGGGCCTCCCTTCATGAGGACTACCCACATGGGGGCTTAGTCTTCACAATGCCAGACTTGTGTGTGGTCCGAGTTCCTTCCGTGCCCACTGCATGGCCCCCTTCCAGTCTGGGAATAGCTGGCACTGCTCCCAAGGTGGGGGGGCCAATCTCTGCCTTCTAATAGGAGAGTTTACTTATACTTAAGGTAATTTACTTTAATGAAGGATTTACTTCTGCCATTTGCCTATTTGTTTTCTCTGTATCTTACATATATTTTTTTCCTCCATTGGTTGTGTGTGTGTGTGTGTGTGTGTGTGTGTTTAGTTGATTTTTTTTGTAGTGTACATTTTGATTCCCTTTCTTTTACTTTTCTATATAATTTTTAGTTATTTTTAAGTGGTTATCTTGGGGATTACAATTAACAATTGTTTCAGTTAAACACATTTTGTTTGAATAATATCAGCTTAGCATCAACAATATAGAAATACTCTGCTTATATACCTTTCCATCCTTTACCCTTTATATCATTATTGTCACAGATTACATCTTTATACATCATTTTCCCATTGACATTGATTTATAATTATTGCTTTATGTATTTGTCTTTTAAATCATTTAGGAAAAAAGAGGTGTTACAAACCTAAAAACAATAATAGCAGCCTTTATATTTACCTATGTAGTCACCTTTGTCATTGTTCTTTATTTTTTCTAACTTTGAGTTAATGTCTAGGGTTTTTTCATTTTGGCATGAAGGACTCCCTTAGCATCTCTTACAGGGTAGTTCTACTGGTAATTCACTCCCTCAGTTTTTGTTATCTGGAAATATCTTAATTTCTTTCATTTTTAAAAGATGGTTTTGCTGGATATAGAATTATTGGTTGACAGTTCTTTTCTTTCAGGACTTTAAATATGCCATACCCCGTCTTCTGGCTTCCATGGTACTGATGGAAAAATCAGCTGTTAATCTTATTGAAAAATCTCTTGTACATGATGAGTCTGTTCTCTCTTGTTGCAGTAAACATTCTCTATGTTTGGGCTTTGATAATTTACTATAATGTGTATTGGTGTGGATGTCTTATCCAACTTGGTATTTGTTGAGCATCTTGAATGTGTATATGCATGTGTTCCATCAGCTTTGGGAAATTTTTGGCCATTATTTCCTAAGAATTCTTTCTGTCCCTTTTTGTTCCTTTCTGTCTTCTCTTAGAATTCTATTATGCATATGTTGGTATTTTTGATGGTGTTCTACAAGTCCCTCAGGCTTATTAACTGTTCTTCATTCTTTTTTCTTTCTGTTCCATAGACTGGATAATTTCAGTTGCCTTATCTCCAGGTTCATCAGTCCTTTCTTCTGCCTGCTCAAATCTGCTGTTGAATACCTCTAGTGATTTTCATTGCCAGAATTTTGGTTTGATTCCTTCTTATAATTTTATCTCTTTATTGATATTCTCATTTTGCTCACATAGTTTTACTGATTTCCTTTAGTTCTTTTCCATGGTTTCCTTTAAGTG